>NC_135034.1:6250000-7500000 GCF_051020975.1 Osmia lignaria lignaria
CTTGTAAAATTTCTGCTACGAGGGAAAAGAAAATGACATAGAAAAAATACACAGGAATTATGGAATGAATTTATTTCATTTTCCAGATGAACAACTTGGAAATTTTTCAACGAGCATAAATTTTATTTATAAGTTACACGAAACTTTCACCGTTCCTCAAATACGATTCTTTGTATCGCCACGAGTCAAGGAATTAAATGTAAAAAAATTAATCCGCTCCTTTTTTTTTTTCGCGAAAACTAATTGTATCGAAACCGTGTCATATCCTATAAAGAAAAGGATATTACGTAACTCGTTCTCATTCGTTGCTCGATAAACGCACTAGTTATTTATTCTCAGAAGTAAACACGAGCCATGGAAAATGAAGAAAAAACGGCTGAAGAAAGTTTAATATTAAACAGAAGCAAAGTGGAACGGTATTTGCATGCACGCAATTAACGAGTTTGCAATATTTTCTGATTAACCCTACGTAGAGGCTGTGTAACATTGCGATCCCATATCGTTATACCTGTTACATAATTTTTCATTTGTATCGACGAAAAGGAAGAAAAGGAAATTTGGTAATTGAGAGTAAAGTTACCTGGCTATGTAATCGTTGGCGTAGGCCTTGGAGAAGGTGGTGAACCAGGACGAGACGATCAAGAGCAGAACGACCACGGCGATCGCTTTCAGATATTTAATTGAGAGAAGAAGTAAAAATATTCCGAGAACGTAGAACTGGGTGTCGTTTGCCATGTACCAACTCCACAGCATACACTGGAAAGTTATTAATCGTTAACACGTTGGATAATTGCGTTTGATCGTGGTTCAACGAACTTTGATTAGGTCGAAACGGGCGAAAGTATCGGAAAACACTTGACCGAAAGGAAAATCCTATACCCGGTGAAAAAGGCGTGAAGCTAATGGATCAAACGTCGAACTATTATATATATTAGAGAATGGAGTTGATCAAGTGGGAGTCATTTTTGATAGCGTTTTATAGGCTTCGACGAGCATCGTGACGGCTTGACGATAACAGCTGTTCAATCGACGCATTCGCAGCCCGACGATTTTTCAATTTTAATAAACGTGGATGCAATGAAATTTCGATCGATAACTTTTCCACGTATAAAAATCCTCGCTTCATGGATCATTTCAACGAGAGTTGAAATTTTCTTTGTATCTTTGCTTCTTAATTACTCGACAAGATTGAATTCTTAGATACCGATCGCTCGGTTATTAAAAGAATATAATTGAAAAATTAAAATTAATCTCGGGCTCGGTCAGACGTGCCGCGTTGTCTCATCGTTTTCGAACTTTCTCTGAATCGTAGAACTAATTATCGGAAAACGATCGAGACGCAGCGTACTCTCGCATCCACCGGCAATTCCTACTTCCTGCTGAAAATTTTACTACATCCGCTACTAGGGGTGCATCGCTATCCTTTCATTTAATTGTCTACGCGCTCTGGTTACGTCAACTCTTACTTTGCAATCTTTGCATTCATAATGGGGACCATTTATTTTAGTTTCGTTGTCGACTAAAATAGCGTTGACCCAATTTTTACGCGTTATATAATCCAGGATGTTATAGTAATTTGGGCAAGTAAATCGCTAACGGAGTTTAATAGTAATTTATGATAATCGTCGAATGGAATGAGCAATGTTTGCGACGTGGGTTGTACGAATGATCCGAAACAAGGGTAAACAAAAACATGTATCTAAATTTGGTGAATAGGTAATTTGTTAGGTTCCTCTTACCATTTCCTTTCGAGGATACAAGGAGTTTAGGTAGAGGGCGTTCCTCCACCAGAATTTCTCGCAGGTCAAGTGATCGATGATCTCTGGCGAGAATACTGTCCTCGATATCGTGTGCTTTATGGCGATCTCGTTTATCCCCAGGACAAAGAGGTACGCCGGTGTCAATCTTGGTAAAAGGAAATTGAAAGAGGTCAGTGCGGTTATGATCGTGTCGTGTCCTTTGTTTGCACGACGTTTTTCTATCTAAATCGATCCAGCAACCTCGTGCCAAATTTTTAATTTCGATCGAACATTGTTTGCCTCGCTCTTTTACGAAAGAGGATTTTCAACATGACGTTTAGACATCAGCTAACGATATAATTTATTACCTTAAAAATTATCTAATTACTAGGTATTTTCGCAAGCGTCACCGTGACGCAGAACATTTTAGGAATCTGAAAACTTTCGGAATAATTCATGCAAAATTATCGAGGAAAGTTCGTCTTTGCATACCTGATAAATCTGTAAAGGATCATGATGATAAATTTGTTAAAGCAGGTCTTCATGAAACTGTCCTTATCGTTCTTTAAGCTTCCAGACGATCGGTAGAACAAGATTGTCACCAGCAAACCGCTGAAAAAGAAATCGATTAGGTAAACGTTCTTTTCGTAAATGAAAATAATTAGTTCGCGTGCTTACCTGATGAAAAAGAACGTGTCCACGGAAAATGTAGCGTTGCTGATAGTTTGAAACATGAAGTTTCTCTCGGTCACCGTGCGTAAGGTTTTGTTCTCTGTAAATCACGACAGAGAAAGTCATCATCTTGGAATTATCAGTGAAAGTTTGACTTGGTTCACCGTAAGGTTGGATTACGATGGATCAGGAAAACCGTACGTTTCGTTATATCACAATACGTTTGCACGGATTACGCGAGGGGATGTCGATAGAAAGTGGAATGCTTTAATTGGATTTCGAGTTGGATTAATACACAGACGATCGTCATTGAAAACGAAAATTTCATTCGTCTACTCTTAATTACGATTATTGTCACGATTGTGAACTAGGGATACCCGATTATTACTGATAGATGGAATGATATTCATCAAAGATTAGTTGAAACGATCAAGAAAATGCTTAACGTTGATTAATTTTCTGTGCAACGGTGCATCGTAACCTTATCCTTTGAAAGCGAAATAATGCTTACCGGCGATGGAGTAAACCTGCAGATAGGTGTGCACCATAACCACCCACCCAAGAGAGAACACCCTTAGACCGTGCAAACAAGTCAGACTATCTCTGGCCGCAGGCTCTGTGCTGAGGATCTTGCTTCCGTTCGCGATAGGATTGAACGCTGTCAGGCACGTCAACCAGAATCCTGTAACAGATTCATCGTGAAAGGGGGAAAAAAATAAAAAATCGCTACTCAGATCCATTCGCAAAGAACCTCGTTCATACCTCTTTTACTCTCCTTCTTTGGAAGATCGGGTAGATCCTTCTGTAAACTCTTTCCTTTCTCGATCAGCTCCTCTCCGTTCTCCTGTGCCGACGCGTGATCCTGATTCAAATTTTTGTTGGAGAAATTGCTGAGCCTCTCGTTGTTATTCGACACGCTCGAGGATTCTACGTCGCTTACGTTCGGTAGTGCTCTGTATTCGTAAATCGTGGCGCATAGCATCAGAAACACTATCGTGCCACCGATTCCTCTGAAAAATCGATGCATTTAGGATTTAGGATTTTTGTCGGTTTTTATTTTAAACTTAGAAGGTATTCGAATCGTTTGAAAAAAGAAGTGGTTATTCTGAATTATGTGTTATTCGAAGAGTTTTAATGGGATAAGTTTTTACGCTGGCGCTTTATGTTTGTTTCCAAGCGAATGGGACAGGGTGGTTTGTGCCAGGTAAAGCGGACCATTAAAGCGGATATTAAAACGTAAAATTAATAGTAGCAACTAAACCGCTCTTAAATTATAGCGATAAGGCATACCCTTTTTCCGCGGTGTACATTTCATTTTTAATCTGCTTCTTTCACGGCGTTTTGTCACCTCGGTTAAAATGCAATTAAGAATAAAATTCGTTCAAGGTACGATTATTCAACGTTTCCTAAGACTTTTAAGATTGATTGAAAATTAACAATCAGAAGCATCTCGCAATTTGTCCTTAGATTATCGAACGAATTACTCAGGGCTTCATTTGAATATAAACACCTGCGGCTGTATTTAATATCTCCTCGAATTAATAACCTCCCATCTGCTCCCGATAATTGGGTTATTTCTATTAGCACGCGTAATTCCGTACGCGTTTCTATAACAGAAATCATGGTACAGATTCCCGGCAGGTTTATGCTTCGTTTGTGCAGTTGTCTCGTTTGCTTTGATTAATTACCATCGAGAGATAAATCGATCATCGAGGAGCTCTATTAATCATTGCCCTAATAAATAATACTCCGCAGTCAGATGGCGTCCCGATATAAATTGGAATTCTCCGCTATCGAGACGAATGGGTGCTCTTTATCCTTTGGCGCGTGGTCGCTTTTACGGATATCTTCTCAAATATCGTGTCATACTTTGAAAGAGCTATTGAAATATATGTCATCTAATTGTAAAGCAATCGATAACGCACCGTACGCGTCTTGAAAAAAGTTCGAAGTATATTGCTGACATCATAATTAGATAAAGATGATAAGAATCTGGTCGTTGGTAATCGTGCCACGGTAAAACCTCAGTCACGAACGTGCTAAGTTATTCCGACGGTGAACACGAGAACAATGAGAAAGAAGTTGGTGTTTCGCTAAGCTGGCAAAATCTTGAACGCGAATCGCGAGACACAGACTGAGAGTAAAACAGTGGACAGGTTTTTCCTTTTCGGTTTTAATGCCACGATTCTTCGCAACCGTGAAACGAATGAAAAGCAGCCGCGATAAAAAGTTAGGCCATCGAAATTATTCCGCGGCCTATTTGCATTTTCTCACGATCTTCTTCATTCTTTCTCTTCGTTTCCTCGAGCTTTAGCTTCAATTTGTTCGTGAAATTTTAAGTGGAAATAGGAAGCGGAATCGAGCACTCTGTAAAAGTTTCAAGCGATCGTTTCACTGTTGAAATGTAACTTCGATCCGTGTACTTTCATTTAACTCTTCCTCGATTCCTGCGGGATGCGGCGGTAGAAATTTTCAATTTATCCGTAAATTGTAGCCTGCGTCGAGTGTCCCTCGAGAGTAAACAGGTCACGCGAAGTTGAATCGAAGAAGCGTCGCGACGTCAATGTCACGATTCGTTGAACTCTTTAAGGAGAAGAGCTGATAATCCTTGCTCGAATACAAATTTTTCTTCTACGAGCGATTCCTTTCTAGAGGTGTTTAAATTTCGAAAAAAAAAGAAAAGCTTTCCCTACTGTCTTCTAGATCGTACTTTCTCTTACTCATCCTTTAATGCTTGCAAATGAAAATTTATGGACGCTATCCTTGCCAGTGGAAGTTTTCATTTAATGTTATTCATAAATTTAAATGACCTGGCCAGAAAATATACGAAGATCGTGTGTATAGTTTCGGAACTTGTACCAGTTCACGGTCTGTTTCTTTCAGTTTCATTCAATTAAATTTCCCCGATTATGGGAGCGTTTGCATTGGAGATCCGGCTGAATCTTTCGCGTAACGACCAAGAAGTACGCGTGTTTTATTCAATGATACGTTTGACCGAAGTTCGCTGATTTTATGCAACACGACACTTGCAACACCGTGTCTAGTCTTGTCTTGTGCAATTTCTTAGGAAACGATCTTGATCTCTACTTAACGATTTCGTAGATTAAGTGGGGACCGATTCGAGGGGAACGATAGTTACGCTTTCCTTCTAAATATTCAATAAAAGGATTTTGTAAAAATAATACTAAGTTAGCGAAAAGTAAAGGTTGGCTTCTACTTTTCGATTTCTCTTCGATGATCCATGGATATCCGAAGAAGAGTTGCATCGTACGATGCCTGCATTCGACCGGAATGCACACGATAGTGCGACCACTTCACTTTCACGTGCCATAGCTTTCAGCCTTTCTATGATCTTGCGTAATACATTTGAGACACACGTGTAGACCTTACTCACTCATCGATATGCATTCCTGTATTCTATGTATTGTACAGGATGCCACACGATCTGAACAACCGCGAATCTTGTTTAACGATTCTGTTTGGTAATACCGGCGTGGAAAAGTAATTAGAAAAATGAAGGTAGAAAGAGGTTTCGAAATATCAGAATGGGAAGGAAACAACCCTGACCTTAAGATAGATCTTCAAGGAAGCGAATAATCACATTAACCCTTGTGAGCGATGCTTAACGGTTTCATTGAAATCGGGCCATTAGATTGTAGCTTGCCTTGGAACTTGAACTACTAGGTTATAATTTTGATATGCATCGCGTGCAAGGACGGGACGAGGTGCAAACCTTTGTATTTATAGTAGGTTACAAGTATTACTGACGTAATTCGTGGTTCGGCTGGAAGTTGCACCTTGTAAGTTAATTCATCCGTAGGAACTACCCTAACGATGCTCGGCTCGTGAATAGAATCGAAACGTTTACGGCGAAAGTTTTTCGATTAACGTTGCGAACTTTTACGATTTCCATTATACTTTGTTTAACATTTTCGCGATTGCCGATCTTTTTATCGTTTCTCGCAATCCCTCGTTCCGTTCTGCCGACAACAAATACAGTCGGTTACAAATGTTTTCGCATAATTAAAAATAGAATTTCAAACGTCCATATCCTTTTACTTAATAACGTAAACTTCTTTTTGCTTCAACTTATTGAAAGTAGAGCAAATTGTAGCAACAGATTTGCAACACTCTTTCCAAGAAATCGGTTCGCGACAAGATAATACCTTTTTTTTCTTGTTACACGCCGAATGCTGTAATACACTTATGAGTGTTTTTGTAATAAGCGAGGAAAGTATATTGGGTCGGTTTACAGGAAGGTTTACGTAAAGGGGGGTAATTTCATCTCGGAAGAAAGTGCAGAAACCAAGGAACACGTGTATGTGTGTATCATATCTGATGGCCATTAATTTCGATAAGGTTGTACCGTGAATTGTAACGAAAAGGTTCGATTACGAGGATCGATTAAATACAGGGTATCCCAAAAATAATGTGTAGGCGTTTAGTGGAAGGAGAAGACGGTGAGTTTTCCCGGGCGCCCTTAGCTCGGGTCGGCGACCGCCAGGTGGCGAAGGGATTGATCTGTTCTCGCTAGCGGTCTGCCGGCACACGTTCCAAAAAGCGGAGTTATAGACGTCTGGGGCAGAGATTTGGGCGCTAAGCGCGTGGATGTAGTCGCTAACCCAGTGGAATTTCGTCCAACCCCGCGCCACCTGGTTGTGGATTTATTTTTAACTCAATTTGCGCCCTTTAACACCGCCGGTATAAGCAATAAGCTTGACTACGGCAGAACGGGTTATCAAATCACCAAGGTTCACTTTCACCCTTTTTCTATTCCTACAAACGTATCTCCGATACAGAAAGTTTGCAATTTTTCCAATGCACATCGTTTTTTGAGGCGGCCTGTATTACAGCAACCTTCGTAAGGTTGCTGCTCCCAGAAAGAAGAAAGTCAACAAGACGCAGGTTATTACACACTCGCATACAGGGAGTCAAGATCGATGCACTTCTCATACGTTTATGTCCTCTTACGTGTTGTTTTTCAACGCGCATACGTAATCACTTTCGTTTGAACGATACGTAAACGCGTTACAAAATATTCAGGAAACCATCCAAAGAATTCTTATGTTTCTTCAATCATCGAATTAGACCGCGACAAATAGTTTTATCCGTTTTTGTTAATAAAATTTACCGTGTTCCTGATTGCTCGAGCTGCGTTAGAAAGGATTGCAACATTGTTGCGGGTTAACCGGCTCGCACCGCGAATCTTAACGCGTAATTACGTGGACACAATCCACTCTCCGTGCCTCTCTTATTTATCGAAGTGAACGTAACCGTTGCGAGTTGCGGGTTGCGCAAATTCCGCTCGCGTAACTGCACTCGGACAGTCGGCCTTATATATTCGACTATTATCAAATTCTTTGAGGAATTATATTTTCGCCGGTGGGATAATGAAAATTAGGTAATGGTATACTGTTTCAACTCGATTGAAATTGAACGTATAGACATCCTGAAGCGTGGCCTATCTTTGGACCTCGCCTTTCGATTGCTGCACTCCCGGAAGCAATTAACAAATTTTTTTTTTTTTTACGTAACTCGGCACCGTCCCTTCAAATATCTCGTGTGTCACACGCGAAAGTGTCGCTTTCAGAAGTATCGCGGGAAGTGCATTATGTGTTACGCAGTATCGTTTAACGTGCTCGTGGTTCGAAACTATTCTGTCAGACTGGAAGTTACTTGCTAAGTACTTGGATCCCATCTGTATTGGGCGCGAAGGTCTCGCTTCCACAGTAATCAGCGTGAAATTACATTCTAAACACCGGTTAATAGGTAAAGCATGGTCGAAGATTTGATTTCTGCAGCTTACGAAAGCGTGAGATAAAAGTTGTTGCGTTACTTACGAGAGGACGTAAAACTTGGGGTCGTGCCAAGCGGTGTAGTCGCTGGAGGGTACTTGTTTCACCGAAATGATGTGAATTTTCGGTCCGATCGTTCGATAAGTCGAATTACCTTCTAGTTCGACTCGATCCGCGTTTGCTCTCAACATCGAGGTCAGAGATACTTGACCACAGGTAGCTGGTAAACAGAGACCGAGGAATAGTTGTCGTGTCTGCAAATTAAACGGTTTCACTTATAACAAGAGAAATCGGGCTACTTTTTCGATTAACTTCGAGGAGCCACAAGTTAAACCAAGATAAAAGATTCAATTTTAAGGTTAATTAAATCTTCGTCCCTTATTGTTCTTCGCCGAGTTTGCTTTGACTTCTGATTTTTACAACTACGTTGAAAAGTTTCAGCGCCTTCACTTTTTCCTTTTCCCTCCTTTCTTTTCTTATCTGATTCGCTTTCTTTTCGTTCTATGAATGTCTCTTTTTAAATATTCCTTGATACCAGAAGACGATAACGTTCTTAAATAACTTTTTTCCCTTACGACCTAAATGGAAAGGAGGGGTGAAAAAAAGGGTCAAGTATACTTACGGAGAAGTCTATTTCCTTGGGTAAAGCGAGGTACATCCTGGCCACGTGGAATTTCACCGGATAGGGCGGCCTGTCCTCGATCCCCGTACCAATGTTTCCATCGGTTCCGTTCAATTCTTTGCAGAGGCTGCTCGAACCGAGCCAGAAACCGTTACCGAAATAAAATTGCGACGAATAACGACCGCTCGCGTCTGACACTGTAATAAACGATTGATAGTGGCAATTAGGTGGTATAAAGGTACGATAGATTCAGATCGTTAAAATATTGTTCTGGAAAATTGAATCTCGAGGGGGTGTAAAATTGTCAGAGTCATGCTTTTCCAGGGTTTGAGTTACACGACCACGTTTGCTCGTGTAAAGGTTCATTGCCAGTTACGTAAATAGCCGGCTGGTGACCACAAGAATAGAGAAAGTGGTCGTTTGTCGACGCGCGTGTAATAAAGACCCACCGAGAAATTTCGTGACGTCGCTCCGATCCTCTTTTTGAGAAAAATAATTTTCTCTTAAATGTCAAAGAGTACGATCGAAATGCGAGGTGAAAAATTCTTAGAACCGTTATTTCGTCGACGTATGTTTGGTCATTTGCGATATTACGAAACGGACTACGTTTGGTATTCCTGCCGGTTCTCCGGTAAATCAAATTATATAAAGTGTTGGAAGTTCCGGCCTATAGAAAGCATATGAATCTGTAATAGGTTTCACGTTGCCGTCGGTTGAATGCCATGCTTTATGAAAATAAGGCAATTGCGTAACCCGTGGGTGGCGTCGAGTGTCACCTGGTCCAGAAACTCTGTGAGTTTTCAATCGTGGCAGCTTCACGCTTATTTCGAATTGAAATGAATACTTTATTCTTCGGGAACTTTGATAGACGTTTGAATAGCCCGAGCAACGCGTTCCATTAAAAAAAGAAATCATATTTTTTGTTGGCATTTATCATTGTTTGTTCGGTGGAATAAGGTGGAAATGGTTGGTTTGCTGGGATGATAAAGGAGCAGGGCGTAAGGAGAGGTTTGGAAAGGGAGAAGGGTGGCTATTACGAGGCGGTAAATTGCAGTTTCGCAAAGTAATGACGCATTTGGCAAGAGCAAGTTGTCTGCCAGCGACACGGTACTTGGAAACTTGCCGAACCATGAATTTCTCTAAAGCGGACCAAATTGAACGCTACCCGTTTGTCGATCTCGAACGGCACGTTGCACTTCACTCTCTAAACATGTACACGGTTGTTGACAAACCTCCTATCCTTTCCACGTATTCTCTTTTAAAAGTGACAAAATTCTACCACTTACTATCCCGTCATTACCCGAATATTATCATAGCTTTCATTTATTATTCTACCCAAACACCGTTGTTCCAAGGGTGGCTTTCATCTACGCGGTCGGTCTGTGTACATCCCCTCGAGTGAAATATACACCCCGACAATAAAGTAACTTGTGTGGAATTGCGGGAACTCGTTATCTCTAACCCAGCAGCACCACTCGATGAAGTTTCGTTCCGTACTCACTCTTAGCGGCCCAGAGTTTCCCATCCTGGAGAGACTTCAAGAAGAACTCCATGTCTCTTCTGCAATTGTCGTCGAGTTTACCAGGTAATCTGGACCATTTGAGTGGATCGTAAAGATCCGCCAACCATTGGACGCTGTTGGCCGTTTTCTCGAGCTTCTCTTTCATAAAATCGACGTCCAGATCCCTCTGTTCTTCTTCCTTCTCGTCGAACAATTTCAGGTAGTTCTTCCAATCCAGTTCCGGATTGTTCTTGCTGAATTCAATTAAAGGGCGCCGTTCCTTCGACGCCTCTTTCTCGTCTGCTTGATCGGTGCTATTCGAATTCGGTGTCTCGGTGGTGATCGACGATTTATCTCGAGGCTTACCGAGTCTCAGAATATTCGACTCATTTTTCGATATTGTCGTCTGAAGGATACAGCTTATTATTAATAAATAATATATCGAAGTCATTTTGATTTTAATCCTTAAAGAGAATTTTGAAGAAAACACATCTAAGCTAACTGATTGACGGATAATTCTCGTGCATGTTGAATCACACGAAACGTCGATCGTTGGCACGCGTTCAAATGTTACTGCAAACTCTCTATTTACGGCTTCACTTTCTTTTTTCGCCGGCCACTAGATTCGATCGTAAACACTTAAAGAAGTCATCGATGTCTCGAAGAGAGTTTCGAGTGCAAGGTCTTCGGAAAGAATTATCTTGAAAGCGTTCGATCGTTTTATCGGTATACTTTGTTACGAACAGAGTAGAAGAGTAAAGGATTGAACTTTCGAGCTAGAACAAAGGTGGACGCACACACGTGGCTAAGGATCACGCACTGAATGGAGCGAATCAAAGTTACCAGTCGCGTTTACCCGCGAGGTTCCCCTTTCTCTCGACGATATACTTTAACCTGGTAAATTTCCTCCTTCTTCATCCCCACGAACAGGCTTGTCTCCATTTCTGCGAAACTCTTCTCGAATCCTGCCGGTCCTCGTGGCAATACCTGTTCCATAGCTAGGCCCCTCTTTTCTGGCTGCGGGCAGAAAGGGAGTTTGACCTCCTAACTCCATAGGTGCCCGATTTCATTTCATTTGGAATAGCAAATTGAAGTGTTAGATTGGGAAATGAATTCTCCGTCTTCTTGGTTATATTATTATAGAAATGAAAACATGAAATCGATTAAACCACGCGTTCGCGTTGCGCCATATCGGTATTTCGAAGCTCGTTGCACGTCAAATTATTTACCCGTGAAATGACAGTAATCAAAAGGTTTATTGATCATTTCCACGTTACGCCAAGGCGTCTATTCGCTTCTTATGAAAATCACCGATCCTCGATGGTGCAATTATTTGACGAAACGGTGTCGATCTTTAAGCAAGAATTGCGCGTTTTTTATGGTATAAGTCTTTGAATCCCGAGTACATAAACGGAGAATATCTTTTTTCCTTCGCTAACAATGTTTGGAGAAAGCAGCTAGAAGACGTTAAATTGAATCACCTTTCGCGTAATGGACTTTAAACGCGATCGTTATCGTTACATCGCATAACTGCTTACCGTTTCGACTACTATTCTATTTTCTCTGCGAATCACCTGCAATCGGAAACAAAGAAGCTTGCTTTCAATTGCATCAATTTGGTCAGCTGTTCGTTCATTGTTAAATTGTTCAAGAATCAACCCACCAACAGGGGTTTGTAAACCAATTTTAAAATGAACACAATAGCAGGTATACAGGATCAATCGTACCAAAGAATTCAAAGCTATCGAACAGAAAAGCAACAAAAAAAAAGAACCAATATTGGCCATTCATCGAATAACATGTTTCGTATTTCATTGTTACCAAGCTCGGCAACATAGTTCGCGATAACCCTTTGTGCCCGCTCGTTAACGCGGGGCCGTGTAAAATATCGCCTCATTCATTTTCACTTTTATTCGACGCGTTTACGCGATCGCGAACCATCGCGGTTGGTTCGATCGAAGGAGCTCGTAAATTATCACGAAATTTCTCTATCAATTCGCCCTTTGCTGTTTTCGTTGAACGACCTGTTCGCCAGCGCGGAAACCATCGGTCGAATGAGAGGAGATCCGGTTGTTCCGTTATGCAACCGAGCTTTCTATACGCGTACGAGTGGCAACCGGTCTGCTCGAAGGAGCTGGATCTCCACGAGACACCGCTTTATTGGCTTCGAACCGACGAGAAAGCAATTTACCCTCGATTCCAGCTGACGTTATTGCGATGCGGGTCAACGCTGTTGCAGCAATCACTTCTCCTTCTTTCTTTTTCCTTCATCAAGTAACATAGCTGACACTTTGACAGTTTGGCAGCCAGAGCTTTACGTATTGTCCCCCGAACGAGCCCGGTTAATTGATCTTTTCTAGTCTGCCCACAGGACAATTCGGCTAAAACTTCTTCCCCCTAACTGATTATACGCCTTTTTTCAACTTATATTAATATTTCCCACGTATTTTTCTTCCACTGATTGTGAAACTTGCGCGAACACACCGGATTCGTTAGCAAACCTGTATATACAGAGAAGTGAAAGTCAAAGTATTAGCGGAAAGAAATTTCTATCGCTATTTTCAAATGTCTATTTCGACACAACCCGAGTTTCTCTTTGAACGAATTGAATTTTTCTTGGACACAAACCCTGGGAGCAAACTGCATACCCGACGGTTGATAGAAAAGATATCTTAATGATCGATCTAGCAGTTTCTCTTAAGGTAGTATTCGATACTGCCTCTTGGTGACGCTTATAGACAGTTTAAAAATTTGAAAATGATATTCATACACACCATTTGAATCATATTCCTTTCGTTAAACTTCACTTTATTTTTGATTTTCATCGATTAAAAATTAATACATTAAATACAGAAGCGTTGATGGATATTTATAATATATTTTGCGAGGTCTCCACGAAGTCAGGATGGCCGAGCGGTCTAAGGCGCTGCGTTCAGGTCGCAGTCCACTTCTGTGGGCGTGGGTTCGAATCCCACTTCTGACAAATTTTTTGTTTTCTACTCCTTTTGTATTAGAAAATAAGCAATAATCATTCTGCTTATTCAAATAAATCTGAAGCGAGCAACGGAGGTTAATCTGAATTGTGGCATGCAATGTTAAGAATAATTAAACGCAAGATAAAAGGAGATAGGAGGGAATACGATAGTGCGAGTTGCATCTGCATATCGGAATGACCTCTGTTATAAAATATGTACTATCGTACAAATATTATAGTGCATATTCCGGCGAAACTACCGTAATCCAAATCGCACCCGATGTTTTATGATTTTGATGTTCACGATGCATCGTAATGGCAGAAGTAACTGTTTCGAAGCGTTAACGGTGGAACGAGCTAAGAGAAAAAAGAAATATACGCAAAGACTGAATCTTTTTCGCTAAGAAAAAAATGCTTGTTCACCGTCGCAAAGTATGGAAAGAAAAGTGTCGAGCGTTCGGTAGTTGCAATCGATTCATTTGCATTCGCGTGCGTTTGCAAATTCTTCAGCGCGATCTTGACATTACGTAGCCAGCAGGTTTAATCGCGGGACCGAATCACGAGAGCAACAGCATCGATAGATGCGAACAACTGCACCACCATCTGGTAACAGTGAGACGACAAAAGGATCGAGACGAAGATCCTCGTCTCATTTTGTTCGTAGAGAACTGTTCTCGTGCGAGTCGATTTGCACACAAAGCGTAGGTGGCATTGTTCCGTTCCGTATCGGAGGAGGATGCTCGTTCGTTTTATTGCTTTACGCGAACCAATTAATTCTGGCATCGTGTTAACCTGTTGCAAGCTATGCGATCACGTAATTCAAATACCAAATCCTCTCGGATCACCATTTTGTCCAGCAACGATTCTTTCGACAAAAATGAGCGATCATAATAATTTGATCATCCACCGTGAATGCTCTGCGATGAATCTTCAGACCGTACGTGAAAGCCCGCATCGCGAATCCCATGGAAACTTGTTAGACAGCCAACCGTGCAACATTGGGATTTATTGTTAACAACCGTTCGAAGCGGGTCCCAGTGTTCACCGCTCGACGATATCAAGATTGATACTTTGAACTTCAGAAGGCGGATTGTTTACACGCTGGGAACCCGGGATTCGCGCCATCTGGTATAAAAGTAGCGGTTACTCCTCTCGCGACCTCAGGGGACCCAATTTCCAAGCCTGTCGCAGAGACATTCGATAAATCCTCGGTATACGATGCTCCTGGAGCGTTCCTCGTTCTCCAAGATAGATAACCGAAAATTTTTCGCTAATCCGGCTAGCAAGTGAGGTGGGAATTAAATGAAGATTGTATTTCTGTAACTAGTTACACCTGCGATTTTCGACCTTGTTGCAATCCTCGCTTCGTCAGTTCTGCAGGTATTCGACTCGTTACCATGACCCCATAGTAAATTACCTTAACCTAAATTAAACGTATTCGTGTGGCTAAGCTTGACACTAGAAAATGTCCACTATCCTACAGTATCTCTAATTTTCGACGATAATTGTAACTGGAGAAGAGTAGTTGAAAGAGTTGGACACGGATGCAATTAAAGGTGAAAAAAGCCGGTGTCCGTTGGCGTGTGACGGACCATCTGGCGCGAACGTATGCAGGCGTATAGCGGTCCGTGGCTCGCGTGTTCCTCAGCATCGTGTGCTCCACTGTTTCGGTATCGAGATTCCGTTTTCAATGGACCTACTTTTATACAGGTCTTTCCATCCTCGATTACACCACAGGTATGCGCGTGTCTGTGTCGCAGGTTCGATTAAATTCCGCGTTCGCGGCAAAACCTGCCGATGCTGACCTCGCCAACACGGCAGCTGCTTGAGAAAATTTGAATTCTCCAACCTCTGATGTTAGTTTACCGCTGCATCCAAAGAATTAGATAAAACCGTCTGAGATAGAGTATCGCGTTGTTTCGAAGGTAAACGGAGATTCTTCCCACGAGTCAGCGTAATTGGTGAACGACTGCTATTAGGTACTGTGGAAAATTCTTTAATAAGCGAATACGCATAACAGCACCTTCGTTAAAATGTCAATAGGAACACAGATACAAGGCTGTTATTTAGATTTGTGATTGTAGATTTACTGATTTTTCGATTCACGATGATTGCCTGTAGCAATTATGTAGCTACACGTTAGATAAATATGGATCTTCAGAAGAGGATGCTTAGGAATTTAAAACAATGTCGCATTTCAATGAACTATAAGCAGCGTTTCTCCTGTCCCATGTAATTCATCATTTTCCTGAGATTCCTATCGCGAGGTGTTTTCAATTTTCCCAAACAATGGAAAATCTCGTCGGTTCGTTCGATAAATCATCCACCCACGAGCGTAAGCGGTTACCTTCTTAGAGGGTTCGCTGAAAGATAATTTCGCTGGCTGGAAACGTGCTGGAATCTCGATAAGCCTCTCTCGTGTACCTTCACGGGTGATTGTTAACATTTTTTTCAAGATGAGACGCGATAGCTCCAGGATGGCTGCACGAATCGACCAGGGGCTCTCGCCCCGAAGCTTAACCCTCCACTTTTTCCTTTATTCTCTTCCTTTTTTTTTCTCCTTTTTCGTTTCTTGGCTGTTTCTGAGGTTAGCTAGGCGAAACTTGGCGTCGTCGTTGAAGCGTAACGTTGTTAACGTGACCGTGCTATTGAAAATAACACTTTGCGTCTAATCGTCGTTCGAAACCCGTTTAAAGTATTCGTTTCTATATTTTCTTTGATTTCATGTAAATCCGTGAGGTTGGTTATTGAAAATTTACAAGAAGCTCCATTGAACATGCATAGGTATTCATCAGAAAATCTGACTAGATAATCAAGCGTTTATCTTTTCTAACCCTGCATCCGAAATAAGCAGGTAGCGTGGAGAAAAGTCAAGTATCCCGCGTAGTGTCTCAATCGGTTGTAAGATAGGTAGAGAAGGGTTAAATCGTAGCTGTACACTAGGATTTCATCGATTCCTGAGAACGCGAATTCTCCCGTCCTCGTTTACGCTCGTTTGCGAACGAAATGGTAGCCGATGGCGAGGGATAAAAGGTCTAACGCTGCATCGGCCACGAAAACGCGACTCGGTGTTTGCCACGACACGGCTAACTACGGTGTTTCAATTGTACGTTCGATAATGACAGGACTTGACCGAGCGATAACTGGAAGAAGGAAGGAATTACAGGCTGTACCTTCTCGTAAATACAAACCGTCGATGCTAGAACCGCCATCCTCCCGGTGTTATGCTACGTATTCATCGAACGAACAACGAGCAACTTTTTCACGTCGATTCTGTTGCTAGAAACAATATTACCCCAGTTGGCGGAAACAATTTGTTTCCACCGAAAGCACTCGCATCGAGGAACGTTTCGGTCTTGTTCCACTTACAACGATAACCGAATAAATCAACAAAGTTAGTTGGAAACGAAAATGATAAAGTTCTGACAGGAAGTTCTGACGACCAACGGGGTCGTCTTCGTTCTCAATTAAAATTGCATCAATCACTTTGTGCAATGGTAAAAATAACTTTGCAAGTGGACTTTCATGTGGTCCAAATACCTGATCGATATCCTGCTGACCCGTTTGACTGTTTTCAACGCACCGTGACGTACGAGGAATATTAATTATGCTTATTCAGTAGCTGTACCGTGTATTTACGAGCTACATTGATGTCTCGTATGTAGGTCCTGTGTCAATTCATTGGCACGAAGCGTTTTAAACACGAGTACGAATAATTTTCATCAGAAAATGCATCAGTGACATAGAAATCGTTTCAACGTAAAATTAACCAGCTTGCATCATGAATATCTGTTTCTGCTTATGTTTTAAATTAACATTTTTGTGCGATACATTTGAATAACTTACGATACTAATTAGCCGAGCCGAGGTGGTTCGATGGAATCGTAGGACCAGGTTGTTTCAGCGAATGTTTCCGTACGTGGGAAAGGACCGATAACGAGATTCTCAATCGTTCGTTTGGAAAAGCTCGAACGTCCTTAGGACGTTATCTCCAGCGTGCGCGTTTTTGCATCGCGTACACACGCCATTCTAGAGACTAATAACAAGGATTAATTGGCCGCGCATAGACTGTCGGGGTTAATGATCTATACACGATGGCGATTCGACGCTTCCTCTACAGTTCGTTCATTCGCATCCTTATTTGGACCGTTGTTCATTAATCATACATATATGTATATAGGTATGATGTAAATTTTCTTTTATACTCGTTAACGAGTGAAATCTTCGACAGTGTTAGACGCGTTGATCGTTTGTGGCAGTTGTACAAACTTTCATAAGTTCCCGTGACTCTGCGACGGTGAATCGAATTGTGGTTGTCCCGCGTAATGACACGACGAGGTTACGGTATGATTTCTAGGAAAAGGGTTGTGGGTGGTCGAGGAGGTACTAGACGATTCCGCGAATAGCCAGCAAGCGTTCCGCCTAGAATTTCGAATTCGCATTAGGGACGCGGAGAGTGCGGTCGAAAGTGCATCGCGCAGCTCCTTGTCCCGTTACTCGAGTGTGACCGTAGAGTTGCTAGAGTTCATCTTTCGATTTCATAGGCAACCTTACCAACCTACGCTTTCCTGCATTCCACTTCGAACGCGTTCTGTCGATAGAAGTTTAGCGTATCATTTTTTATAGCGAGCTACAAAACCAGATTTGGCCACTTTGACACGATTAACTATTATCATGTACATATCGATATCTTCTCAAGATCTACTTTTACACTAAGAGATGCTATGAAGAGTACCTTGCGTTAGCATTGCCTATCTCTCTTAATCACTATGTTCTGCCTAATTTATTGCTGTTATACCAGATTTCTGTATGCAGCTTGCACCAAGTAACATCTTATAGGCACGAAAAATTATTTTTCTTAAATTTTCTATCAAAAGGGTTAATCCCATTTATTAACAAATAAATAAATAAATAAATTAGCATATATAAGTGATAATTATTACCACGAGGAACTTGTTACCAAGAAACTCGGCTAAAAGCTGGTAGCTTAAGACGGAAGAATTACGACGACGATAGTCGCGAGGAAGCGAGAAGCTTCCTTGTCCAGGTCTGTCTAGTTGTCAGGTCCGTTTGTATCCAGCTGCTTTGAAACCTGTTACACATCCTTGTCACAAGCCGTCCACGCGTACGGTTTTTGCAAATTTGCAAGCAACCGCTTCCCATGAACGGCCGGTGTAATTGTTGGCCTGTGACACGTAGCAATCGTCCAGTATTCCGGCTGTTCGGTCTCGGAAATACGCTACTCCGTACTCCGTGCGCGGTTTCGAAAGGATGAGACGTGCCAAACGACTACTCATTTTTTTCTTCCACTCTCGACCACCTGTAACTACTACGTGAGAAAACTGAAACGACCCGCTCGATATTACCGTTTCGAACGATTTTCCTGCTGATAGCAACTTCGCGAGATGAATTCTAGCAAAGGGCTCGAACCGGTTGAACGGATATAAATGACGATCGATAAAGTTCGAAACCGTTGGTAGGAACGAGTTCTAATTTAATTATGTATCGAGCAGATAACGATCATCGACGGTAAAACTAACGGTGGCGCAGCTTCGGGTTATTAAATGCTCGTGAAAACTGGTATCTCCAATTAACGGGCAATTTACTCGCGTGCGTACGCGCGAAGATCGCGCGATTGGGGAACAATCGTTAATCGAGCCGCGATTATATCGGAATCGGAATCGAAATCGTAATCGGTATCCCATAGCGAAACGAAGGAAGATCATGCAGCGACAAAGTGGTCTCGAGTCTCTTGAAATCTTAATTAAACGGCAGGAAGAAAACGCGTCTTTAAGAAAAGGTAGGAGAATCGCAAGAAGCTTTACGGGCACGGATATCATTTCCACCTGCTACCGGCTACGACCCAGGCCACCGGCGAGTGTACAGTTAAGCCACGGCCCGTTCTGAAATATTGCCATGCCATTTTTTGCGGCTATTTACGCGAGAAACTAATGGATTGTACGCTGGCTGCGCGTTTAACCGTCATTACCGCAAAAGCTGATCGTTATTCCTGTAACGCGTGGCTTGTACAACGAATACTCCGCATTCTTATCGGGATACCAAGATATCGCCGTATTCTTGTTTCCACTTGTTTTTCCACCGTGGACAAAAAAGGATTCCGAAAGTTTCTATAATCTTTTAGCCAAATCCTAACAAAGATGGAAAGTACATTAGGGAAAGGAATGCGGGTACGATACGCGCATGCGTTGTAGATCGTCGCTCGCTATTGGCCGACGCGATTACACAATAATCGCGTCGCCTGACAAAGAAGAAAAATGAGCGAACTTTGAACGCGAGGATCAAACGTGGGGACAGGGCGGAGCAATTACTCCCTTCCATCTCTCGACAGTACAATCTTCGCGAAGGGTTTTTAATTTTCTTCCAATCATGTCGAAAGTTTGCAGAAATTTCCAGCGGAAGCGATAACGGTTGCGCGCATTAAGTTTCATTTTATTTGCGGATGATTCGTAAAATTTTCAGCATTACTCGCGTAATTTGAAAATAATGGAAGCCACGTTCCCATCGCGGTAACCGTTGTTCCAGAGATAAGGGGATAAGAATGGAAACGCGGAATGAACAGTGGATATTCCGTTATTTAGGATGTCTCGGAGCGACCTTGCGGGTCGTGCACTCGTTGCACTCCTCGCAAATCGCGAATCTCGTAGATACAGTTTTCCGAGGAAGCCAGTAGCCGTGGTAATTCTGAATTGTAAACGTAGTCGTCATCTCGACAATCGTGTTCGTTAAAACGAAGTTCACTACGATCGAGGGTACTCGAACGTAAAGAAGTAAAGAACACAACGTAAAGGCACGAGGTTGGCGTCAGCTGTCAGAAACGTCGTAGGAGAATCGATGTTTCTTCGTTGCTTGAAAGACCTGCTTCGACGCGGAGTACAACCGTTAGAGCAAATCTATAAGCATATTTTCACGGACCGTTCCGTGGAATGCCTGTCGAATGCGTCGACGATTATGCGAAGGGGAACGAGAAAATTGCATCGGTTATGTCAAGTATGTTATGAACTCTCGAGAAGACTGGGGAGTCCGCTGCCACGCGTAATCGTCGCGGATATCTTGCGAACCGTGCAATTAATTAGATACGAACGTTAATTAAAGTTCAACGGTACCGACACGCGTAAAACCGTATTATCTTTCGGCGAGTAGTTACAGACGTTGATCGATGCAAATGTTTCAACATCGTCGGATCGACGAATGATTTCACGAAATTTCGCTTTACTGTTCGTCGACCCGGATATCTCGCGATCTCGAAAATAACGTAAAATCAAAATGCTACTGTCGGTATTTAATGGAGGGGAGGAGGGTTTCGTCTCCCCGGGCGCCTTTGGTTCGGGTCGAGGACCGCTAGGTGGCGACGAGATGTAAGTGTTCTCGCTGGCGGTCGCCCGGCATGCAGTTCAAACCTATAGAAGTTCCGAATTGCGATACGATAGATGTCTGAGGCAGGGATCGTCTGTTATCAGCCCTACTGGCAAATCTGACAGACGATCCCGAGAAGAAACACCTTTTTCTCCCCTCTCTTACACTACAACTATACGGCCGGTGACAATTTGTTCATTTTTTATACACGAAGGAACGAGGCAAAATAGTAAGTCGAGTTTCGTGTTAATTAGCGTTCCTACTCCTTCCGTAGCTTTCTCGCACCCCGAGCAAACGCGAGGCGTGATGGAAACGAGAAGCGAAACAAGCGGCCCTAGGTCGTCTTCTGCACGTCATTAACGCACGCACTCGCGATGCACGCTATTCGACGCGTTGCACTTCGCCGGCAGACGTGGGATCATGCGATTCAAACGAGTCTAGTTAAATCGCGACTGCAACGTATACTTTGAACCCTCGCCTCGAACTCTTGCTGTCAAGGACAAGAACAATCTTTCCGCGAAATCTCGGAAGTAGTGTATTCCCAGAACAAACATTTCCCTAGCGGAAAATCGATAAAAATTCATCGATCAACGCATGCCGATCGAGCGAATAAATCGCATGATTAACCGTCGCGAAAGATGGTTAGAGAGAAACGTTTAATCGTAACTGCGGCAACCGCGATTAATGACGATCGTTAATCAGCCGGGCTTTTTCATTCCCTTTCCTTTTTTCCTTCCGACTGTCGCGAAGCGACGTTCATCCTATACCTATACGTTTGTGGGTGTATTCGCAGAAAACGCGGCGAAGATAGCAGGCGGACCATAGCCAAGGGTGAAAGAAGGAAGAAGGGAGGGATCATAAATCTGTATAATTGACAAGTCCCGCAGAAGATGTTCATGCTCCATAGATGCTCGAGCAGATAGCTCGCTAATAACGCCGCGCAGTATATAGGAACATACATAATGGCCATTAAAAAAAAAGAAAAAATTCTACGCCGACTTTAGTATAATACAAAATCGTAGAACATCGGCGTTCGGTTTCCCTAACAAACTGATAATTCTGCTATTCAAAGAATGGATGCATTCTAATCGAATAAATCTGTCCAAGTCTATTCGGTATTAAAACAAAATTTCATTTCCTACATCAATTTATCTTGCCTATCTTGAAAATAGAGTTAGTTATTATACAGCAGTTTTTCTGTTCGAATTGTTGGATGACCTCTCGGTATCGTGATTAGATAGTGTGCATTATCTTGCATACTCAATGACGCCCACAATTGGTATTTGAGCTTTCTTTCATGGAATGTTTCATTCTGTTGTAGTCAGTCTGTCTAGCTAGTCGTTCTGGTGATCGTTCTGGAATATTAATCAGTTCTACGATGTCGTTGAAGGTGTTAATATGTATTGTTTTTTCACTCGTTATGTTGCATTTTACAATCGTCGCAACGTTTCGTGTGCATCCCACTGCGGTAAATAACAGGCCAATAATAGGTACTTAGATATTTTATTCTGCATATTGTCTACGATAAGTTTTTCTTTCATTAGCCATCTGTTGCTCTCATTATATATTTCTTATTTCGAAGGTGTTTTAACGCAAGAATTAAGTACTTATATGAAGAGAGTATATTCAAATAAGTACAATAGCTATATTGCTGCGTCTTACGTAAACTTTTTAGAGGGTGCCGGTGCAAGGGTTGTACCAATTTGGTAAATGTATTACGATGTCTATAAATATGTAACGCTATTAACGTTAATTAATTAATTCGTCTTTATTGTAGGATCGGAAAGTCGAAATCATATTATGAGAACATATTAAGTAACATTAACGGGTGCGTTTAATTGTAAGAAAATTTTAGAATACTTTCTCTTTAGCTCAGTTTGATTTTGAAATTTTTTCGGTAGAGTTTTATTACCTGGTGGTAGTGCGAATTTCAATCGATCCAATGGATACGCCGACGCTGGTGATTACATTTACAAGTAATACATTCCACGAAATGGTTAAATAAGCGTGCTAGGTGAATCGCTTTGGTTCTTAAACATTAATTTTTTTTCGTAGAATTGCGAAAAGAATGAATCAAAATGGCGAATATTTTCCAATTTTGGGGATATGTTTGGGAATTGAGCTATTAACATACTTGGTTGCACGACGCACCGAACATAGAAAACTCTGCAACAGCTATGATCAATCACTTCCTCTTGAATTTCAGCCAGGTAATTACAACGTACTCTGAATAATGAGTGTGTAATCCTTTCTTTGCCTTTTAGGCTACGAGAATAGTAGATTGTTTAAAGATGCTTCTACGAACATTATAGACATATTAGAGAACGATAATGTGACTTCCAACTTTCATCATTATTGCATTACGGAAAAAGTAAATCTCCTTCGTTAAGTACACAAAAATATATACATATATATATAATATAATATTAACAAATAGCGATATATTGACGAAAAATTGTAGGCTTTAAAAACTGTTCATATATACGATCAGTTTCGAGTATTATCCTTAAACAGCGACTTAGACGGACTTCGATATATTTCCTCCTTGGAACATGTTACTTTCCCTTTCTATGGGTTACAATTTCATCCGGAGAAAAATTTATACGAGTGGATTATCGGGAAAATCCCTCATGGAAACCACCCCACTAAAGCTGCTGTATACTTTGCCGAATTTTTCGTTAGCGAAGGTATGTACATACATACATTTCAATTCGTACGAATAACTAATAAATATCATTTGTACTTAGCACGGAAAAGTAATCATAAATTTCCATCAAAGAAAGTTGAGGCATTAAGTCTAATATATAATTACCCGGTGACTTATACTGGGTTAAAGAATTCTTCGTTTGTACAATGCTACTTATTCAAGGACAAGGATAATTCTAATTAAAATGGAATTTTAATATAAAGATATAATATAGGTATTGGTGGTATCGAAAATACATATGCTCTGGGTTTGCAATTATTATTATTATTATCATTATACGGGCGTATGCCCATTCAACCACATACATGATATACATAAAAATAGTATCTCCGCAATTAACGCATTTGATATGAATATGTGATTATAATATAGTTATGTTCGGAAAATGTACAATGGTTAAGGTTAGTGCTAAAATAATCTACAGATTTCGGTTTTTGGTGCCGGTGGTAAAGTAGATACATACGTAGCTTGTATGAAAAGTCTAACAGCGAACACGGGTTATGGGACGACAGCTGCTAGCTCGTAAACAAATAAAATTGACGGGACACCGTGGTGGGACTGTGGTTGAAAATTATCGTCAACTCGTGGAGCCAGCCAGCCAGCCAGCCAGTGGTAATTTAATTTCAGATCAAAGATCTAGTAGAGTCTCGTAGGAAGAAGCTAGGGTCTGTCGTGTTCAGTGTTGCTGGCGGCCGGAAAGAACCCTTGTAAAATTATGTACCTGTCCATTAGGCCAGACACTTAACTCGGCCTTCTATGCACACGCATAATTTTCCATGCAGCTCGCACCCCTCGCGGTTACCCAACTAACAGTCTAATAATTTAATACAGGATCAGGTATAAACACGTCGGAAGGAATAAGATATGCGACCACTTGTTTTCTTTTTAATTTTTTTTTTATTTTCCAAGAATCATAGGTTAACGATCGAAAAATATGTTAATCGATGTTGATTCGTGTCCTTCTTCTCTGGACAATCCGCAAGGATGTGCTCGATGACGTTACGGTAACTGTACCACGACAAACGCCGTTCCACATAACAACGTTCGGTATTCGAGAGCTGGTAGAGTACTCGAGTCTCGATGGCAGGCAAGATAGTTATTTGCTGATCGTTTTGTCGAGTGCGACCAGGTCTTGCGATTAGGCCCGTTGGTTGCGATTGGTACCACCAACCAAGCGCACGAGGAACACGTTGGTCAAGTATTTTTTCTGACCGGTTAAAAGGTTCGACACGTTTTCCATTTCACCCCCGTTGTACTCCGGTCACGACCAATTAATCTCCAGTTATTTCGGCTCGAGGAACACGACCTGCGACTCCAATATCTTTCCTCACCATTCGAGCACTCGAAACTTTTTAGCGCCATTGAATGCATGCCTATGTGTATGATAATTAGAGTATCGTCGAGGAAGCGTAAGTGTAACCTGCAGACCTAGATCGACACGCATACGCGTGTAAATTCAAGGTCTTCGAGCCGGTGTTTATCGTAACTCGATCGAGCGTGTTCCGTTCGAACGTAACCTCGATCGATATCGGACGTCCGATTTCGATGGCCTCGATAAATCGTTTACGGTAGCCACGATAACGGTTAGCAGGCTCGTCGTTGTGGTCCCATCGAGCTTAATTCCCGATGCGATTGGCGCACACTCGTAACGAGTGGTAAACGAAAAGACGAACGACGCGACGCGACGCGCGTTAATTGGAGCAGCTCGAGACGGGGGTCAACGTAATGGAATCTCGGGGTTGAGAACGCGACGTTCTCCGTGGTGGACGGACACCGTATAAATTACACCCGTTTGAGGACGGTCGTTCTCTTGACTCCCATTAAAGTTGCAAACGATAATGGGGACCTCGTTACGCGTCATAGAAGATTGCCCTTGCTACATAGCTCGTTACGCTTAATCGGAGCATTTCAAAAAATATTCCTAGGAACATCAAGGTTACGGGTGAAATTGTAAGTTAGATGGAATTTGTGGTTGGATATTTTTATCTTCTCAGATCAGACATGGTCAACTGGATGCCCTTGGGCAGGTACACCTTACCCTCGATTCCACCCTGTAGACGAAGTACCACGAGTTAATCGCCCGTGAACGCTGCAGCTACCGTTTAAACGATCGATCGAGAAAGAAATTATTACCACCGAGTAAATTCTTCATTGCTCTAATTCGATTCGAATCCCGCGGTTGTCCGCATTCCGGTCGGCGCTCTTTTCTTTGGCCGCGTGCGACTAAACGTTGACCACGAATTTCCGGATCAACGATCGCCAGGCGTGTCGTTTCTCGTCGAGGCGTGAAACGTCGGCTAACGGCGCGAAAAAAAGGACCACGAGGAGAAGAGAAGAGAGGAAACGAAACGAAACGAAACGGTCTTAAAATCTCGAAGGATTTCATTCTGATAGACCGTGTAATCGCAACGTTCTCCAATTATTACACCCAGCCTTGCTGTCGTATTTCTTTCTCGCGGCATCCATCAGGAAATCGGTTCCGTTTCATCACGGTATTTTTACCATTGTCTCGTTCGATTATTTGTTTCTTCAAAAAATAAATGAACAGGTGAAAAGCTGGCATATCAAAGGCAACTTGTCGATTCGTTTGGCGTTAATTTCGCATAATTATGCGTAATTACGTTATCCGTGCGTTCGAAGACGCGACCGGCAGCGTCGAGTTGGCGTCGGATATTAAATCACGCGATGTCGTAATCCGTGCATCTTTTAGTCGCATCTACATCCGTTGAACATCACTGATAGCCACGCGACAGTGTTCTCGACTGGTTTCGCGGGAATTCTCCTGGTATCTTGATCCACGAAGCCCGAGACGGGCAAGGAAGCAGAGTCGTCGCCGTTGGTGTTTGGTGACAGCAACGGTACATCCTGCCCACGAGCGTCGTTACGCTACACGAAGCTGACGACGAATAGATCGAGTCGAACACCTCGAGCAGATCGAGCCGTTCCCCGTGAATCGAACTGAATCTTCGAAGTATGTAGCTTTAACTCGCCTCCTGTTCTTCTCCTTCTTCTTCCACCTGGGTTCTTCGTGGTAATAACCGTCCACGTACCGGAAGGTCGACCGGCTAATGTCTCATAAATTGCCAGAGATTAATCCGGCTTGCATTCGCTACTTGCGCGAGCATATGTATATCGACTCGGGGGTCCATGACCAGGAATCAGGTGCAACGAGAACTGGTCTCTGCGTACCTTTCCGAACGGAGCCGTTTCTAACGACGGGAAGATATAAACTACGCGACAGGGTTTTTCTATTAAGAATGTTTATAAAACGATGCAGAAGAAAGCAATTACGAAATATTTCGCCGGTGTAAATAAAGGAGTAGCGGTACTCACTGGTTGGTTCGGCTGATTTCTGTGTCAGAAGTTTTCGGCGGCCCGGTCTTCCGGCGTATGCACGTACGACCATCAATTCATCGCCATTCCAGTACATTAACCACGATGAACGCGTATTCCACTCCGGGTTTATAGTCGGACCAGCCATCATCTCGCATCGTGTGCAACCGTCATCTTGGCTAATGCTGGCAAAAGGAAGAAAACTCGAAGAACCAACGGATGGGCGATGCAGAGTAGCGAGGAAACGACGAAGAAAAAGAAGAAATCTCGATCTGATGCAGATCTTATTAACGAGTACCGTTCGCTGATGGTGCTGTTGCTCGAAGGAAATTGACCAAACTTGTTTTCTTTTATTAAAAAGGCATATTTTATGAAAAATGCCTAATATTCCGAGGGCGGTGGGTTTCGAAGGACGAGAAGAAACAGCAGTTTGAAAGTTTCGCACGAAAAGCTTCTTCTTTTTCTTACCGGCAAATCACTCGATTGTCTTGTAATCGCGCGGATCTGAATAATTGGTCGTCGGTTCGCACACCTTACGGAGCGAGAAAGAGAGAGGCTGGGGATGATTTTATTTAATGGAGAACCGATCCCGCGGTCGGGCAGCCGCTTCGCTTTTTGCCTTGACTGGTGTAAATAACCTCCAGTTCATTCCGACTCGAACGAAGCTTCGACGATACTCGGACGATCTTTTTTTATCGGTATCGTTTGCCTTGCGGATGCTCCTTCGCGCTTCCTCGCTGCTCTGTTAACGATCCGGATGACTAGCTGCAAATCGATGCAGTCTGTAGCGTTATCAGCCTTTCGGTGGATAGCTTCCATTTAACTGAAATACCGATCCACTTCTAATCACCGAACTGGTCCACACCCTCGCGCTTTCACTCGGTGTAAACGACTTTAAAGTTGCAAAGGGAGTTCATCAATTAACCCTTCAACTGCGGATACTTTTAGCACAGCCGATCGCTCTAATTTTAAATTATATTACCAAAGTGATATTTTATTTTATTTTTATTTTAGTAGTATACAAACCACATCCGCAGTTAAAGGGTTAACGATCTTGATTTGCTAAGATGTAACATAAAATATGACAAGGTTAGGCATTTGTCGGGGTTGTGGCTCGTTTCCGCGTCTTCCTTTCTCTTCTCCAGCCCGCTTACCAGGGGACGAATGTTAAATTGGCATGAAGCATGACCAGTGTCCAACAGTTTTGTCCTCTCTTTCGTTCTTTCATCCTAGCCGGTCGAGGGAACGCGTTCCGACAGGGAACACCGTCTTCCGTGTCGCGCTTTAATTACAACCACGGTCCCGTTTTTTGCAGTACTTTTATTAATTGAGGGAACAGGACCCGGTGAAACCGCTCGAGCCGCGAACTGCACACGCTCGCGGACAATGCGAGGATCAGAAGCACCCGCGTGTCCTCCTCACGACGAAACGCGATTACGGTACTCTCTTTCGTCCTCGTGTGCGTACTTACGCGTTTACCGGCTCGAGACGACCGAAGACCTTACTTCCATTTAACCAGGCTTCCGTGTTTTCCGAATATTCCCTGTATTCCCATTTCTCTTTTCCCCATCGTCGACGAATCTTTCGAATAGAAGGGTTATCTGCCTTTCGAGAGTGAACGATGAAACGTAGGAATTCGCGAACAGCGACGACGCCGCTAACGATGCTTCAGGTATATTAAAATGTTAATTACTTTGACCGTGGTAGCGAACTATGAGAACGTTCTCTTCTGGCATTGTTCAAAGTCGAGGGTAAAAGTATTGAACGCGTGTGCCCGCTACTTTCCAGTACCCTTGCAAATGAATTCCTCCGTCTACGTAGGTGTATCGTTGGGATAAGATTTTTTAAAAAGGCTTTGCATTCTATTACCAGATTCGAAACGCTATATTTCGTGTAATTAGGGAATTATCGAGCTAGAAACGAGCACGGTCGATCGACCTATACTTGGAGACGGAAAAACGCGGAAAGGGAAAAGTTGAACGGAAGAGATGGAGGAATCGGTAAGGTGGGTGAATAGGAAGAGGATGTGCAACGAGCGAGAATGGAGTGCACGAGTGAACCGGATGGCGAAGCGACTTTTTGAGCGAGTAAATACTCGCGTGACACCAGAGCACGACGGTGTACCGTTTTTTTCTTTTTTTTTTCTTTTTTCTTTAACCCCTCGTCCCTCTCTCGTTTCGCTTCCCATTCGGATAATAACGCAGAGAATAAAAGTTGGCGACGCGGCGCACGGACCCCGCCGGTTGCCTGTTTGTTTCAGCTCGGCCGAGTGACAGGATAATCGGCCGGAACGGAAGACTATTTATTATTATCGTTATGTTGTAAACGGGACACGAGGATACACGCGCAGTTGGTACGGTTGGATGATAAAACGGATTACGGGTAGGGCTTATTGTTATACGCGAATAACTCGGCGTTTCTATGCTTTATGCGAGTGGCTCTAATAATTTGATCACCCACTACTGTATCCTTCAACTATAACGCGTTTCCATAAAAATACATCCAACTCTAGAGAATTGCGATCGATCGTTTGAAATGGCGAGCACGTCTCTCGCGGATAGAAGAGCATGATCGATCGATCGATTCTCGAGCAATATCTCTCGCGATATTCCCATCTAAGTCGCAGTTATATTTAAACCCGGAAATAAGTGAGAATCTTCGGACTTGCGTTCGTTCATCTGGGATTATTCAAGTTGAAAAACGAATGGAACAACGAACGTTCCATGGGTCTAGTCACCTTACGTAATGAAACGATTCGGTTTGAAAATCTTCGTGTACCGTTAACTTCTTAACTTCCCTGAGAAAAACTGGCTCGTCGTGTGTAGTCGATAGCGAATCGGTGAATCAGGTTCTTTCATCGTCCTTCCGGCTGCATAATTATTCCGCGACCTCGACTCCAGGATCGTAGATATAAGAGGGGAAAGGAGTAGCGTAAGAAGTACTCTGAGACAAGAATAGAGTGAAAAAATTTCGAGGAAGAGGACGAGCGAGGGACGTTGGGGTCCGTAGTGGAACCGATGCAGCGTGTCGAGCGTGACACAGGCTCGACCGGATTCCATCCTGGCATTTTCTTTGGCGCTTCTTACGGTGCCCGTTCGTGCGTGAACTAGGGACTCGTAATACGTGTATAGGAATCAATTATTATCGTTGCAAATATCATTTGAAATTTTCGAAAATTACCGCGAACGCTGCAACGCGACGCGTCGGGTATCTGCTTACCGTTGCGCGCTGATCACTTTGCTCATCTTCTTCTTACCTTATTATCTAATTGCAGGTAACCGAAATTAATTTATTTCCAAGGTACTTTGCAACAGATATTGTATGAAATTAGGAATTGAACGATTGTAACTACTGTTATTAACATGGTTATTATTCTTGTTGCTATGCGTAAAAGGAACAGTCGTTTCACTGTTAGTTGCGAGAATCGAGCTGTGCAGGGGAAGAATGTGTTGAGGTACGCGAGAAGAGAAAATAGCAGAACCGCGGCTTGTACCTATGTAGCTTAGAAGGAATATCGTGCGAGGGTTTACGCAAATAACGCGGTCTGAAAAAAATGACCGGCAAGAAGATGTTCGCGATGCAGGAAGTCGAAGCCGGCTCCTGGAAGCCTTCATCCTTCTCCCTTGAAACATCCTACGAGCAAAGTGGCGCCAACTTTATACCAGCCGTCCCTTACTTTATATTACCGTGCAAGTTTGCTCCTTTTTTTTTTCGGTAATTCGACCGCTTTTTCCATCGTTTCGCAAACCTGGCATCCACCGTCATTCCGATTCCTGCAAAACTCTATAATATTTGTCCGTATACCTCGTGTGCAAGCCTATAAACTGGAATGGTCGATAATCCGAGATTATGTAATTTACATTTCTTCCTGTTCTCTGAAATAACCTAAGAGGAAATTAATTACCTGATTATACAGGTATTAAAGAGAAAAACGATCGTGCAGAAACAACGGTAAAAGAACGGATGAGAATTAGAAGAAAAAAGGATCTCGCCATTTGCGTATCAGAATGATAGAAGATCTTGGTTGAGAGCCGGATACCAGGTGGACGACGAAATGAAACGAGCGAGGGATAAAGGGAGGAATGGCGAAGAAGAGGAGCAAGGGAAAGCAAAAGAAGCAGAATAAGATGGACAAAACGTCGGCGAAGAGTGACGTTTTCCACGACAGCTTGTCTTACTCTGCTGCTTTTCGACGTGAAAGGCCGGGGGACCAGTTTGTTACGAGCCTTACCTCGAGCCCCTTGCTCAAGGTCCTTGCTCCTCTCGGACGACCTTGGACGACCTTGAACAGAGCGAGCAGCGGTGCAACGAGTCAGCGGAGATCCGCCTGGCTCGATTCCGGCATTCGTCTCCGTTCTATCCCGTAATCGGCTACGGAAAATCTCTCGGCGATATCCGTCTTCTCTTCATTTTCTTCTTCTTCGTTGAAATATTTTATCGGGGGGTTTCTAATTTCAAGAATGCGCCGCTCCGGACGGTGCTCTTCTTCCTCGATTTTCCAACCGCGGCGAGATTCGATCCTGGAATTCAGGAAGGGAACGCGCGTCCCGCTGGATGAAATTCATATTTTAACACGATACAGAAGAAGCACGTGAGACTCGTGAAACTTAAAAGCTTTATCGTGTCTCGTGGTCTTACCGGAGTCTATTTTCAAGAATCTTTTTACCTGTAACACACGCTTCATACGTCGAGTAGTTCGTTCGTTGGAAACTAACAATCATCCGACCGTCTGTTTCCATCCTCTCTTGGACGTTTTATTTCGTAAGTAGCCCGGCGCTTGGCTCGCGTTTGTTTCCCGACAGTTTCTTGGACAAGCGAATAGCAGGGTCCGATAAGTGTGTTGCGAGTATGCAGCGTATCTACTCGTTCGAGACAACTGGTTGTTCATCAAACTTCCTTCCAAGTTTCTTGCTGCATCTGTTTCCTTTTACCCTCTTAGTTCTGCCCGTGTTCTACCTTTAACGAGAAAATTCCCTCCCCGAGATGTAGCTAGCGACAACCTGGCAATCGCTTCGAATTCATTCGAATACGTGTAATGAGAGCTCGGATCCAAATTAAACATTCAAAGACACGATAATTGAATCGGTACTACAGATTACAAGATTTGCATGCGGAATTCAGATTTCTAAAAGAAAAACTTGATCGGTGTGTGGGGTCATTCCGCACAGTCGCCTGGTGAATAAAAATGTAATTACAATGTTACGAACGATTGAACGCATCAAATAAGTTCTTGCTCGGCCGCCTAGAAATCTTACAATACGTAAGGACAGACGATTCTCCATCGATGAATTCAGTGTCGAATAACGAAGGTTCGAGCAAAACCGGTGCGGACGTTCTCGTTCATACTTGTCGAAGCGGAATCGAAGCAAGAACGTACAGGAAAAGCGACAGAAGAAGAAGAAAAACGAAGCGTGTTCGCGACTCGACCGTAGGATATCTTAAGGGCACAGACTCCTTCTGCCATGGCCTGTATGCGTGCGCTCACACAATCAACGGAAAGCATGCACGTATATGCCATGCGTGAGAGAGACACTCGATTTCGTAGATTTCGTTTTTCGTCTCGATAATTGCACAAATGAAATTTTCGCGGGTACAGCACCCACGGGTGGACTTCACCACAGGGTGGTCTGGTCCGTTTGAACGCTAATAAACACCATACGTTGAGAAAAATGATATTTTCGACACTGTAAGATTGAGACAGACGATGTTGTAGGCAAACAACATGGCTGCCGAATGCTGCGTTCGGCTGCATTTTAGCAAATATTGGACGATTTAATGGTTTTTTCACCCATAGCACACCAGACCACCCTTCCTTGAACTAGCACAATGTCACTGAAATTCGACTTTTCACAATTTATCACTTCTGGAAGACGTAAAACGAAATTTACGATTTGCACGCATCAGACGTCAAATAGACGGAAGAATAGTTCACTGATTTTCCGTCAGAGGCATTGATGGTATATTTGACCACGTTATCATCGGGGTCGATAAAAACAGAAATCAGTCGATAAATGTAAATTCTAATTTGACACCACAAACAGCTACGCGAATATAGTCAGAAGTATGGCATAGTTGCCGCATCGTATTAAGACTTCTGTCACGCTGTTGCCACATCTGTTACAATTGCAACAGGCTCGAGCCGATTTTGATTCCTGCCAGACATAGAAAAGAATAGGACGCTCGAGAGAGAAAGAGGTTCGAGAATGAAACAATACATGTACTAATGTGTGCATCCATCAAACTTTTTTATTCATATTTATAATCATGTATTTTTCATCAATTAAATTACAGATAGAATACTTGAAATGGTATGCCAGAAAAATGAATTATAAAACTTGCACCATATACAGTGAAAACTCGATAAATGTACATAATTATTGCCGGTCCACTCCGCAACTGTTATGGAATAGGAGAATCATTTTTCAAATTTGATTGCCTAGTCAGTAAACACTGATTAGAAAGAGTCAGTAGCTAAAGACGAAAGAGGGACTAAAACCGGGATTTATTGCCTTCATTTAAATGCCCCGTGTCAATGTGACCATACTAATGCACAGAATAAAGTTTTTTATTTTAATAAAAATTTCACTATCATGTGGAGAAGATTTTTCTGATTAAAATGAAGTTAAACACAATATAAATTGGTCAACATTTAATACCATAATATTGGGTTAAATGTTGTGCTTGTGAGTCTTTCTCTCTTTGTTTATCCTTCTTGCGCTATCCTTTTCTATGTTCGGAAACATCAAAGAACGGCGGATTCGTGGTGCTGGTAGGGGTAGAATGAATGAAATAATACACATAACGTAAGTACGCGGCCATAAGACTTATAGGAATGAAAACTACCTGACATAATAATTTCAAGAAGGGAATAAGAAATAAAGAAATTAATAATGAATTTTAATATAATTCTGTCACACTTAGACTGGGACACTCTGTATATGCAGGTACAATTATATTAAAATTCATTATTATATTTCAAATGAAAAAGATTTCAATAACACGTGGCTGGAGTGGCTGTCATGGGAATCGACGATGTAGACGGCGCGGAGAAAGAAGAGGCATTTTTTATATTTATTGATTATATTTCAATCGATAAATATTGTATATTACAGATCAATTTACATGTCTTTATTTTTCATTTCTTTCCTGAAATTATTAATGCCATATAGTTTTTATTCCTATAAGTCTTATAGTCGCATACGTTATGTGTATTACAAAGTCTCATCGAATCTGTCGTAGCGTGTGACTATATTTACGCCGATCGGCCCTACGTTGTTTCATTCATTATACTCCTTCTCTCTCTCTCGCGCTGTCCTTTTCTATGTCCGCCAGGAATCAAAATCTCGCTCGGCTCGAGCAAATTCATTTTGCTAGATGGTCACAGATGCGGCAACACCGCGATAGAACTCTCAAATGATGTGATTTGGCAACTATGCCACCTCACTTTCGTTTCTTATTCTGCATAATGACGTTAGATGTCACACCGTCAAATGTCGAATTTCTCAATTATGTGTTTTCACGATTGCCCGATTCTTTCCAATGGCGCTTACATCGATTCGGAGGAGGCCTCGAAGGAGTCTCTGCCCTTAAGACGGCGCGGCGCGTCGCGGCGACAGGAAAAAGTCAAGCCTGTATCAGGCTCGATACGTATCTGCTAACTGCGAGATTATTTAAACGAGAATCCGCGTTCCTGCTTCTGGACAAGCGTCCATGAAAACGAATGTACCCTGTCCGTTACCGTCGATTGAATTCCCCTTCGAGAAAGATTTTTCACGCTTCGCGGCACCACTTCTGTTACACCTGCGTGCAGGGCGCTCGCGGCAGCAAATCTTTAGTAAGAATCGTCTATTTACAAAACTCTCACGATGTTGGGATCGCGACTTGTAGATCTGATAATAGAAGCAATCGTGGGAGTAAAGATGTCAATGGACAATGGAAGACCAGGCATCGAATTCATCTGCCCTAGTTTCTAATTTTTACAAACAGTTGTAGAACAGGGGAGAAAAAGACGTCAGTGGGGCTGACGACAGACGAACCCTGCCCCAGACACCTATCATACCGCAATTCGGGACTCCTATAGATTTGAACTGCATGCCGGGCGACCGCCAGCGAGAACGCTGATCCATCTCGCCGCCACCTAGCGGTCCCCGGCCCGAACCAAAGGCGCCCGGTGAGACGAAACCCTCTCTCCACCTTCACTAAACGCCTACACAGTGTTGTACCCCGTGTTCTAAAGTATGAAGCATCGAATGTAAGGAATACGAGAGCCTTATTTCCATTCTATTTCCCAGTTAACTGAACGTTCGAACATCAGTGGTTTTATCGTAAATGAAAATTGTGCAGACGCGTTGCCGCGTACGCATAGCGAGCCGAGATTGCGGTGGCGTATCATTGGAACCGCGATATGACGAACGATTCGCTGCAACCGCAGAAGAGGAAGAGCAGGACAAAGAAAGGCGCGAAAGAAAAGTAGAAGGATGAAGGAGAAATGTAACGGCACGAGAGGCGAGGGAAGAGTAGAACTGCTTTTGCGATGGAATGAGGAAACTGCTCGGAGAAGGAAGCGACGGGTCTCGGATGTCACCACCGGCTGCTGGTCCACGTCGCCGGTATCGCCAACAGGACGACACGGTTCGTGAATGTTGTTACGTAGCCAGGCTCTGGAATATAAACCGTCGAGTGCAGTTGGCAAGTGCACAGGTGCACTTTGGCGTGGCGTAACTTAGCTGTCGTATGGGCTGACCCGAGATTCATCGCGGCACACAGGTTTCTGACCCGTGGCCAAGACGAATGGAAAATTCAAGTCGGAAACGTCCTCTTCAACGTAATGGTTTCGTCGTATCCGAGTCGCGTGTACAGATTACAATTTGCTGGGAGAAGATTTTCAAGAACTCGTTATCCACGACGAGGCAGGACGCTCGGGTAAAGCAGTTTCGAGGAAAGATTTGAATCTTGATTTCACGCCGCGTCAAGTTCGAGCTAAGGAGGATTAGAAACCCGGGGCTGACAATAGTCACGAAGGCTAGTAATTTACTTGTTTCCAATAACGGAATCGTAATGACATAATTTGCACGATGAAACACGTCCATAAACGAGTAAACAGACTTTCGACGTGCGTTAAGTGCTCTCGTCTAACGATTTAACTACCTCACTGTTTTGTTCGATCGAGAATTCATTTCGAGCCGGGAAAAATTGAATACCTCTTGCTGCACGCTATTTCCCGCACACGATCCATTTTAACCCCTTCTGTACACCAGTTCAGTCAAGAAATACATCCCGTACGTGGTGTTTAACCCTTTAACTGCGGGTACTTTTAGCACGGCCGATCGCTCTAATTTTAAATTATATTATCAAAGTGATATTCTATTTTAAAAGATTTTTTTTATTATATTCATTTTATTTTCATGAACCACACTCGCAGTTAAAGGGTTAAGAAACTTTCATCCAATCCAGTCAGTTTTAAACAAACTGTGTACTCTCTTATCTTCCAACCGGGTAGCTAGTTAACCCTTGAAACTTCCCTCATATTTACCTGTACTCGACAAGATACTTGACGCCTATGAGAACCCCGTAACGTCCAGAAAATACTACGCTTACTTTGCTACCTGTTTATTGTGCTCGTTGGATCCCGTAACTACAAGTGGATGCGTAAACGTGTCTCTAAACGTTTTCTATTTCTTCTTCTTCTTCCCTTACCCTGTTTCGATGCTTTCTTAACGGCAGTCGTTGACGTAAGCTCGCCGAACCGTTAGGCAAATATATCTTTTCATTTCTTCTATTAATCCCCGAGCATTCAAGTGAAAGAAACGAAGCGTTGTTCGAAAGGAAAGTGGTCCCCGTTGTTCTCTGAGATAATTCGAAAACGAGTCGATGAAAGAAGGGAAACGAGAGAGTAGAATCGCGGATGCCACAAGGAAGATGTTGAAAAGAAAGAAGGGCACGGTTGGTTGGTGGCACATAATGCAACCGCATCGAGCACGCCACGACTCGAGAGGTTGAAGCCGGTAATGGCGAACAGCGCGGAGACGATTCGCGCGAGCAAACGCCTCGGCTCGTCCGGAAATCGATTACGCGGATTTCGCGCGGAGACGAAGAACGTGTCAGCGTCGGCGGAGCGCGACACACGCGCTGCTATTCTTCTTCTTCGGGTGATGCTGAACCACCAATTTAATCGAACGACACGCGAGAACCATCCGTGAAATTCCAAACGATACCGAGGATCGAACTGAACAAAGATTTTCTCGATTGAAAATTTATCCACGGTTATTCCTTTCGTCTACGAGTGCGAAGCAATTTCTATGTGTTACAGAGAGCTAGCGTAAATAACTCAACGTTCCTTCTTATATCGTGAAAATGTGCAGGTGTATCTGGCAGGAGGACAAATAGAGAAAAAGCGTGAAGCAATTAGAAAACGATTAGCCGGTAAAGACTATCCTCGGAAGACTTTCTTCGCGCATTCGTACTTACCTGTTTAATGTGTCTCCAACAGGGATAATTGCTCGGGCACCGCGTGATTCCGTCGTTGAATGCTAATAATCGCGGAACGAATTGACGGTGATAGGCGGGTAACAGCGTGTAGCAAGAAGTTTGTCGTTTTACGAGGCATCGTGGAAGAAGGTAACGCTGTTGTTATCGCTACCGGTGCCTCCGGTTCTTACGGCCACGGCCATGGTCACGAACGCTAAACTGACGTTCCTTCGAGAAGAAAGTAATAAAGCTACACCGAAGAGGAAGTCGATTACGCTTTCGATATACTTTTTAATTTTGTTTGCACGATTCGATTAACAGCGTAATAACCGCATTCCTCGAATCGGAAATGGTTCGACATTCGTGATATCACGGATAGCGATGGTAAATTTATGGGGGAAAAGGGGTTGCCTCTCGCGCGTCGATAATATAACTTTGAAAATCGAGATTATCCTGACGGGTAGGAGTCTGCAAGAAAGTCAGAAACATATTGCCTCCGAAGGTGGTGTATATCGTTAGTTCGCCGCCAGCTGGACGGGATATATCGCGTGTTCCCTTTGAATCGTGCGTTCTAAACGCGGAAAGAAGGCGAAAGGGAGAGAAGAAGGATAAGGAAAGAGGGACAGTTGCTTCGGTGGCGCACAAGCGATTCGACGCAGTCCACAAAGCAGCTAATCGACTTCCGGGCTGCCGGCAGACGCGGTTCAGAGGACCTTTTAAGGGTCGAGTCTCGTACGAATCATTTTCATGCTCGGCTCGCATGGAAAAACGATCCTCGATTCTCGTTCAACGGATATTCATTATCTCCCGAATGCGCCAAGCGTCGAGCCGGTTGAATCGTTGAATCAGGATTCGAGCAGAGATCGTTCCTTTCAGGGAAAATAGCTGAACTACCGCGACAATGTTTCCTGTAGTTTTTATCAGCCGCGATATCATTGCTAGAGGTTTCCAACGAGTGCCGCGACCATCAACCCCCGTCGCTTATAAATAGCTTGAACGCTTAACCTTGGTAAGGAATCACCGATAGTCCGAGCGGAATCGAGAGGACGAAGAATAAGTAGCAAGAAGAAGAAGAAGAAGAAGAGAATGAAAAAGAGTCGAGTAGCAGAAGGTCTGGGTTAAAAGAAGGAAATGACGAAGGCAACCCTTTCGAGCGTGTTATTAGTTCTGTTAGGTATTCACGCGACCGACACGGCGATCATTAGTGCCTAAGCAATTAATTTTTAAAAATGAAGTCGCAATTCGAAACGAGCCGGTAATTTAAGTAAAAAAGAGCTGAGTAGTTATTGGGGCTGCTATCCGCCCCGGGAAGCAACTCTCGTGCGGCTGCTAGCTGTTCGCAGCGGCGCGCGGCGTCCGCGAGTCCTTGACCGACCCTGAACCCTGAAGAAGAGTAGAAAGCCGGCTGATGGTACCTGATTGGCTGCCGCGCACCACACTCGGTGCCTGCTCGAGTCGACCGGCTAAAATATAGTGATTACCGGAGCGTCTGGTGTGGGAGGAGGAGGAGGAGGCGTAGGAGAAGAGCTAGGATGCTTCGACGCGAAACTCGCCGGAAGTGGTGAGAAATCACGAGAAACGACCGGCCCAACTGGCTGATCGAGTGCCGTTCCTTTTTCCCCCGATCGTAATCACCGCTGGACGCGATTGCGCAAAAAGTTTTAGGAATTTCTTCCCTGCTAATTTCCTGTGCGTACCGGAAGGGCCGGGAGATTCTTACAAAAATAGATTAAAGGGTAGGGTATATCGCGTGTTTCCTGCGAGGTATTTTCATTTACAATTGGTTCATGAATAATTGAAATTGTAAATCGCAGTGAGTAACCACGGTGTGAAGTTCGGCGAAACGCGTGAAAGGGGAATCGTAAGAAGCTTGAAGAGTTATCGTGTTAATTATTAACAAAGTGTGCCGCGTATTGCCATTTTCATCGTAATAGAGCTTATTGTGCCACGCGACGAGAGATGCGTTAGGCGATAGATATTTTCGCGCTCATCCCTCTCTCCCGAACCCGATGCCTTCTCGTAGCGGCGGAATAAGAAGAATAGGCAATTAAAGTTGCACAATAAAGGCTAATCATAAGAATTACTCGGTCGACGATGGATCGCGGAACCAGCCATAGCGGGATAACGTAACGTAACGCAAATTAAGTGGCATAGAACGACCCTTTCTCCTCGGTTTCGACTTCCTCTTTTCGCGGTCTCTCGCATCTCACCGGCAGATTCCCGTTGCGGGATCCTCTCTCCTCCCTCGACGATTTCGTGAGGATCCTTACTTTTCTAACGGCATCCTGGACACGGGAAGCAAATCGAAACTACTGGTAGTCCTCGCGAAATAATTACATTAAGTCCCGTTTAATGAGTCCGACGCGTTCACTATCAGAGTTCAATGACCTAGAACGACGAGAAAAGAAAGACGCGTTCGTTTGTTGCTGAATTGAAACGAATTAAAATCTTGCAAAATAGAAAAGCAAGATCTCTTGCTTCCTTTAATTCACGATTTTCCACGCTCGGTTCTCGACACACACCAATCCGGTTATTCCTCCTTTCCTATGTTACTCTATTCCGGCCAGCCTGAGAAACCATCGAAACGGATGCCATTATATCGATCCGATTAATTATGGGAACGAATTACGTGTATGAGCTTGCAGACTGTCTGGTAACATTACAATCGATTCCCCTTCCGACTTCTCTTCCCACGAATTGATTTGCCCTCAGCTGATAAACAAAAAAAAAGAAAATTCGCTATATAAAACGCAAGATAGATTTTAAATTACTCTGGCTACAACAGTGGGACTTATTAAATATTGAGCTAAAAGTCGAAGAAGAAGTCGACGAGCATAGGGCCCGAGGGAAAATTCAACGAAATTATGGGCAACAGCATAATTAAGCGATTAACCCGTGATGACCCGCGTGGAAAGGCGCGACCTCCTCTCGCGGCTCCATTTACCAGCTTTCCACGCCCGCGCGCGAACCCCGAGGAGTTCTTAAAGAATCGTCGGAGCCGCACCGTGGAATAACTTCGCACGACCCACGAGGGAATCGTATACGCCCGTGGCCAACGATGGATGGACGGATAGACAGATAAATAGATACTTTATTAGAGGCTGGAAGAACCGTAAGATGCTAAGCCTCGTTGCACCGTCCTCGTAGAGGAGGGATAAAGGAATGAATGTTCGAAATTGAAGGTGCACGAGGAACGAGCGTGACAGATGAATGCGTAGATAAACGAGCTGATTTTATCCGGGACGAAAGCGGCGAAGAACCTTCTGCATACTCAACGGACACCTTGAGCGGTGCCGTGGACAGCGAAGGACTTCCTGCGATTCAGAAGCGTTTAATTGGAGATCCATCTGTACACCGTGTTACCATGTGTCACGTCAGATCTTGCACCAGACATCTTTCTTATTTATACATACTGGAATTCATTCTGGACACTTTGAATAAAAATATTCTTTATTTCATACTCTGCTAAGCTAAATTGGTACCGTCATATTTTTAGTGTCCAGAATTAATTCCACTAGTGTAATAGGTAATAAGTAAACGTTCTTTCTAGATTTACTGCTTCCTTTTATCCCGAATATTCGTTTCGTGATACAGAACGGAAGTAGCTGTACAAAACTTTCAAGAATTCCAGCGATGCGCGATCGAGCAAACGCGTGTAGGTAAAATAGAAGAGGAAATCTTTGTAAAAGTATGATCGCTGGTGGAAAATACGGGTACGCTTGGGAAGCGGTTAGCAACGCATAAAAGACTGCTGTTAGACAGGGTAGGAAAAGGCTGATTTGCATACTGCCACGTGGTCGCAGCAGGCCACTTTGTACGTATGCAAGTTAGATCAGCGAGCATAAAACGCTACAGTTAGGCACTTAGACTGACCAGCGGCGCTGATTTCTGTTGATTGTTTTCCACGGTTCTCTTCATGGTCGGTGACCACGTTGTCGGCGGACAAACCTGTCTCGTAGTCGCGTGGTTGTTTGTTCTTAATCACGAACACGTAGCGATGTCGTGTTCTCTGTTGATTGCTCGGACGACTTGGACGACTAGCTTCCGAAACAGAAGCTGTTATTTCTTTGTTCTTAGGACGCGTTTAGAACTCGAAAAGCTGTACAACGCGTTTTCAACATCGCGTCGTTCGTCTCGTTGCGATCGTTTGTCAAATGATCGACCATTCCGCGCGTACGTCGAACACCTTCGTCGATGGAAAGTCACGCGAAACGATTTAAGCTCGATACGTCTTTTATTAACGGCTCGAATATCCTCCGGCTAAAACGCCTATTAAAGAGGAGGATCGTGCCAATAAAGAACAATTACGAAAGGGCGAGGAACTGTGGAACGCGAGATCACGAGGGGAGATCGAGACGCGTTTCGAAGAGGATCGGGCAAAGAAAACCTGGAAGAGAATGCAAGGTTAAATCCGCGAAATTTTCCCCGTTTACTCTTCCTCGGGATCTACTGAAACGTTGCGTGTGCGTAACGACCGCCATTACGGAGAACCACAACAATTTTCTGTGCGCGCCTTTCGTAGAAGGGAAAAAAGGATCACCGTTCTGTGGTACAAGCGTAACAAGTCTACGATAGCGTTCGTAGAACTTTAAACGAAACGTTTTACCTTTGAAGCTCGCTTAATTTTCAAGCATCGACGATGAAAGTTGAATTTAACCCAACGCGATCGACGTTGAATTTCAACATCGGCTGAAGGAGCAATTTCACGCGATTTCGGTCGTTTACTCGCATTCCAACGAACGATCCCACCGATCTCTTCTTTCAAAGTTCCTTTGGCGTTCGAGTGGATAACAGTTTCATGGATCAACGACTGTCGGCAAGGAACGTTACGTTTACGGTGCAGTTACGATATCCCCGTCGATTTTCCATGGTAAAAATATCGGTCGAAGTTGGCCGATCTTTCCTTCGCGAAATACCGCGAAATTCTATAGGCAAAGCGACACGAATACCTGATACCGATACGTTTCACTTAGCTCCTTTCTTCGTTGATCGTCTTCGGATGGTTGTTTCGAGCGGTAATGTGTGTTTATTTAGTGGTCGATTTATCCGAATGGAAATTACGAGAGGTTGCGTGCGCGGGCACGTACGCGTCGTTACGCTTCCATCGCTCTTTCTCCGCTTAACGGCCTTGTTAGCAACGAACCAACGCTACTGGAACAACTGTATTTGCCCAAAGCTGGCTATTCGACTATGCCTGGAATGTCGAGGATCGATCCCGAGGAGGATACACGCGAGATAAAGCCGCGGTATCTTCTGGCTAGAGCCGTGCTAGATTTTCCGGAATCTGACGATGGTTTGCGTTCAACGGGTAATTCTTCGAGATTTATTTATATTTCATTTTTTTCCTTTCTTCTAACGGTTTTCAACTTTCTAATCTCGCTGAGTTTTAATTGTTTCAATCGACGTTACACGAATATACGTATAATTTAACTTAACAACCGCAACTATAACGTCGTTTCGTAAAAGGCGTAACTTCTCGAGGAGGAATTCACAGGAAAACGCGCGGCTTCGGATGATAAAGTATCGAGGCGAGTCAAATCGTCTTATTAGCGGTCGCAGCAGCGGGGTCTAGGAAAGCGAATCGCAAAAAGCACGGTCTTCCGATCGTCGATCGCGTAGCGAGACGTTCTTCTCGCGTTCCGCCGCGGCGATCGGTGCTCAAGTTCGCCATCCGCGGTTTCCGCCATTCGACGAGCCGAATTAATCTTGCTTATTGCCTAGCTTGACCCCCTGCCACCCAAGCAACCATCGTTCGAACGTTCCTCGTACTTCCTGCTAGCCTGATGCATCCTGCGATCTTCGCTGATCGATCCTCGAAAGACCCCTTCATCCGCTCCATCTTCGTTCCGATGCTTTTTGCGCGCGGAAAACAACGTGACGCGGATGTTGCCGGGCAAACCGGACGATGTTCATTTTATTTATTTATCCAAGAGTGTACATACAGCGCGAACAGGATACATTTACACCGTTGAGCGGAAAAATAATTTGCAGACATTTGTAATAAAATTTTCTTTTTTTTTAACCATCTGGCCTTTTCATCGATTTCTTTGGACATTATTTTTGTAAAAGGAAACGAGGACAACCCCGTTCTCTTGATTACTGGTGAAATTCTTGCGAGTGGTCAGTTCACAGGGACGCGTGAATAGCTCGATGTCTCGAGCACGTTTAACGCGATCGCGCCTAGAAGCGTGCTCGAGGAAAGGAGTAACGACGTCAGAGTGAAGAGAGAAGGAGAAAAAACGGTAAAATGTCACTGTTCCCTAATTACGCGAAGTAACTAGCCTCTACCTTGACTACGTAGAGAAAGAGAGATAAGGTAGAGAAAGAGGGGGGGGATAGAAAGAGAAAGAGAGGCGCGGAAACATCGGGTAGCATCGAAGAAGAGCGAGATCCCCCTCGCGTGGAGGCAGACGGTACCGCTAGATCTAGCTGGCCAATCGCCTGCCTCTTTTACACGAAGGCGACCAGTAAGATGGAAGGTTTAAACGGCAAGTAAACGCGACCACCACCCAACCCAGCGCGGTTTATAAAGTGAGCTGGATGCGCCGCCTCGAAGACAGAGCCGTGCCGACAGCCTAACCATCAGGAACGTTGATTTTTTTTTTTTCTCCCCCCCGTTCACGACGTCCCGACCCAAGTGTTTCGTCGCGTGTGATCGACCGGTGCACGTCTCTCGTTTCCTATTTTCCACCGATCTCATTTTCTTTCCCCTTTCTTTCCTTACCGGTTTATCACTCTGCTCGATTTACGGTTCGCGAAGTTTCACACGAAAGTTCGAACGGGGTAGCAGTGATAAGCGAGTGATTAGAGAGCTGGTGAACCGACCAACCCGGAAGCTGAGTTCGATATCAAGTGGATACACGGACAAGGTACGTGCCGGGTTCAGTGTTTGTACCATTCTCTACGTAGTTGGTGCGCGATGGTTCAAGATGATTGAAAGTCAGACGATGGATCGAGGATTCTCGCGGATATAAAGGACTTTTCAAGATTTCTCGTGAGTTATACAGGATCGTTCCGAATTTCCTCGAGGTCGTATCGGTAAATGAAAGTTCGAAGTTAGAAAATTGAAAAAGGAGGAAACTAACGATAGCAGTAAAGATTCTTCGATAAAGTTAGGTCGAGCTGCGAGCGATGATCGATCGGGTGGGAGAGTAAAGGTTCCAAACGATCGGAGCAATGTCTCGTGGCCAGCATTCCCACGGTGAGAGTCTAAGTCTAGTTGCTTCAAAGTCAGGGCCATAGCCAGGTTGAGCAACGCGTAAAACCGAAACGTTCAAATTGCCAGGCGAGAAACTATCGAGGATCAGTTTTATTCGTTCGAAGCGTTCGTCGTTTGCGTTCGTATTCGAGATACGTGACCGATTTCGTGTTCCTCCGTGACGCACGCCGAATTTTTATGCTGCTGGTACCACGTTTCGATTGTCGTCCGTCGACCCTCTGAATAGAACGCAGCACGGCAATCGCGTAAACTTACCTGTTTGAATAACTTCCAAATTTTTAATTAAATATTTGTTTGAAACGTTGTAAGTTCGCTACGATATCATACTTTCTTCGTACCTCTAAAGATACTTTATTATTTATTCTTGCAACAGAGTATTCAAGTTGTAGAGAGTTAAAAAGGGAAGCTGGATGTGTGGTGAACAGGTGGTCGGACTGCTTCGGCTTAACAGCAGAGCTTTTACGTCTTATGCCGGTGAGTTCAATGCCAGAGAAGCGTAACGCCTTCCGATACTCGACGCCATACCGCGTCGTTATTTCGCTACTACCTTACTACGAATCATTGACTCGAGGAAGTGCTTACATTTTAATACCACTGTCGATTATTCCTTGCAACAACGCGACTCGATGCATCGGTGTACTATTAACTTTCCAACTTTTTTTCTACTTATCGAATGATTTTATGGTCTTTCGAAGTATTTCCAGCGGTCGTTTAAACTTTATAGGATCTATAATCGTGGCAAGTTCCTTACTCAAACGACTAGCGTTTTACTTTGATCGGTTCTCATAGAAAATCTCACTTCGTGTCCTCTGATTTTCCCATCGAATACGAGTCAGATCGAGTCGCGGTTGATGTAAAGAAGAAGAGAACTCGCCACGCAAACTCACCACGCCGTGACGAGCCTCTTCTTCTTCTTCATCCACCATCATCATCCTCATCATCATCAACGCGATCGTCGCCGTCATCTTCACTACGCTTCCCTTCGAACAGCTCTGCTTTTTTACCTTTATCGCGTTACCATCATAAACCATTGGTGCACGGTTGAACGAACTTTGCTAACATTCATTGAAAATCCCTGTCGTCATTCGTCGATCGCGCTTGTAGGATGAGAAGGAGATTCGATATCAGGGCGTTAATTAAATTTCAATACTGCGCCGTGGGGTGGAGGAGATCGGGTGTTGGATCTTAATAGACTCGCTCGCATCGATCTCGATTACACTCAGTCTGAAATACGACGTAATCGAATAATCAAGAAAAACGAATCATTTTGATTTTGCCCGTGACGAGAAATCATTGTGTCTCGTCGGTTAAACGAGCAAAAAGTTATTCGTCTCTTTGCCGAAGACGGTGCACCGCGTCGCGTCGATGGTTCTCCAGACCGAAGAGGAAAGTCGCAGAGTACAAAAGGTCCTCGAAGCAAGCAAATCGAACCTTTTTCATTTCGTCGACGATTTACCATTCGCGTTTGCCACCATTTCTCCCCCTCTTCTCTTTGTTTTCTCTCTTTTTCTTAGCCACGACCTGCCCCACTATCTCGCGTTCAGCCGATGGAGGATCTTCCAGGCGCCGCCTGGACGTTGACCCCGAGGCTGCTTACGGCCCTGACCAACACTCGCTCGACTTCTTCCATCTCACCGACTGCTCATTCCGACAGACTAGTCATCGCCTCTATTAATCAGAAACTCAACAAAGTTTCAGCACCGAACACCTTCGGAGACGTATCTAATTGTTTACTAGGCACCGATTGAATCGGTGTCTGAATTTCGTGAAAAATTCTTTGGAACATTCAGTAATTAAAATTAGAAGGCTTCTTATCGCGAGGCTTGTTACATCGTTGCCCGACCCGACTGCCCTTTGAAATTTTATCCGTCGAGAATCTTTCTCGTTAATTAACGTTTCTTCATCCTCCTCGGCTATTTCTCGCCTCGCGTTAATCTCCTATCAAGTTCGAGATATTTTTCAAGAAAACTCGTCTCTTCGCATCAACCACGCTCTGCTCGTAAATCTGTGGGAGATTTGAACAACTCGTAACGCGACGGTTCCAGCGGATGGAACGGTCGGATCGTCGAACTTTGGACAAGCATCATCGGAGGAAACTTCCTTCGTCAGCATCATTTCGAAACAGTGATTCTGTCCGCTGTTCACGGTGCATTCAGCGAAAATATACGCGAACGGCACAACGGATGTCGCGTTCATAAGTGACACGCATGGAATCTCGTAATGAACGGCTGTTTTGCGAGCATTAAACGAATTCTCATTTGCGAACAATGAAGATGGAAGATGGCAAGAAAATTACATCGATTTATGCGTGTCGAGCCGGGTCTCGGTGTTTTTTCCATTCTAGAATCGTTGAAACGACGCGACGCGAGGCGACGCGGCGATTGTTCGTCCGCGAACACTGACACGTTCACGGAAGAGGAGAACCCTCGCGAAAAGCATTTAACGTGTCTCATTATGCCTAACAATATCCTCGAACGCCTTCTCTACCTATTATCTCTTCCGCCCTTAATCAGTAACGCTCAATTTCTAACTCGGTAATTTACTCGGCGCGTGTTCACAGCGCGCTTGGAAAGCAAGAGGAAAGTGAAAAGGAAACCGTACCGATTACGCGAACGAAACGCGATCAGTTTTCGAAAACAAACTAGATTACTTATGTTGCGTTCTATGGAAAATATATGATTAACTTCTTTTGTTCTCCTCGATGCGGAAAGCAATTATTAGCAATTGTCGACGGTACCTGAAAAGAAAGGAAAACGTAGGGAAAGGTGAGGTGACCGGATCGAATAAGAAGGCGCGTAAAGGCGAACGAACTCGAGGAAAGAAAGGTGAAACGGGACGGAAGGAGACAGCAGTTCATTATCGAACACTTAGCACGTTTTAAATCTACTTCCTGGCTGTGCTACACAGCGGATAACCCTTTGAGTAATGAATTTCATTTCATGATTGTTCGCGGCGAGGTTTTCTTTTTAACGCAATACGGACACTGCAGTGATCACCGTTAAAGGTTAAAGGGGATTCGATCTTGATACGTTGACGCAATCATACGGTCACGAATCGGCCTCGAGTTGGAAAGCAAAGGACGCGAAATTGACCTGAATCCTCGTCCTAGCAGATGAGATACCCAGATTGGTACCGCTTGCAAATTGATCGATTAACGGTACACCGATCGACAAACGTCCACTTTGATCGTACTCGTGCTCCAGATACAGGATGACAAACACGAGTGAAGGCCGCGAAAGCTCACTGTATCGAATTCTTGTATATACGGAATCTAGCTGTGCAACAGTTATGCCAACGGTATAACAAGAACAAATTAACTTCTGAAATTTGAATAACGATAACGCGGTGACACAGTTTGTTCAGTCACGGATTCTCTATTGGAATTAGGCTAGGTTACAAGATTTCCGGTGCTCGTTCTGGCGGTTTTAGCCACCCTCGCCGGTCACTTTTTCGTAGCCCAAATATGCGAACGGAACGGTTCTACCGGTCTGTGATCCGGTTCTTAGCCCGTCCTTATATTTCGCCGGCCAACTAACCGCTCTACTGCACTAAAAACACACTTCGTCCCGTGTGCTTATGTACAATCGAGAGATGGAAAGAACATTAGCACAAAGGGAGCACTTGTCCCTACGTTTGATCCTCGCGTTCAAAGTTCGCCGCATCATCTCGTATCATCTCGTTTTGTCGCGAAGTCTCATTTTTCTTCTTTGTCAGGCGACGCGATTAGTGTGTGATCGCATCGGCCAATAGCGCGCGACGATCTACAACGCATGCGCGTATCGTACCCGCATTCCTTTCCCTAATGTTCTTTCCATCTCTCGACAGTACCTACCTTGCTGCACGTGTCTCTTCGCTTTTCACCATTATCCTGTTTCGATTATCCCGAATCGATTCGATTCGTCTCTCTGGAAGGTCGAGAACGTTTTAAGACCATTTGCGGCAATCCGTTAGAAGGCAGTCGAAAGAAACACCGGAAAGAAAAAATCCGGTTCCTGTTCAGCGAACTCCTCTTAACTTGTGTATCGCGAAGGGCGATGACTAATGGACTGTAGGCGACATACTCTGGATAATCGTTTCTGGGGCACGCGTGAAAGACCACTAAACGCGTATAGACGGATTTTACCGTAATATGGCAAATATATAGGTGCTCGAACGCGTTCCATTTTCACACCCACGTGGCTTGTAAGCGGTCGTTATCGCGAGCCACGACGCGCTAATCTCGCAAAAACGCGGTTACCGTTTGTCGGCACGGATGCACGGGCCGAAGAATATCGGCTTGAATCGCGCCTTCCACTTCGTTCCTTTCCGTTACTCCTCTCTCCTGGTTCCACCGTTCATGGACCATGATACCTGATACACGGATAAACCGAATACGGAACAATTCTGTCGTTCGATCTGCACGACTTTTCCGGGATCGTGGATCACGATGCACCAGAGCTCGATGACGAATTGCATTTAGGTTTAGAAAGAAGAGAGGCTTGGTTCAAGAGAATTGTACCGTTTGTTCATTTTTTTCCATACAAAGCTGTGTTATTTTGTGGGGGTTGAGCGGAGCTTGCGGTTCTTAGTGCCTGGGCCTTTTTCCTGTGATGGCCGCAAGGTGTCGCGCGTGTAGCTCCATCCTTTCTCGCAAGCGGTCCATAGCGAGTGGACCTACAGAACCCAGGCGTCTAGGGCAAGGACCGTCCATGTCAGCCCCAGTGACGCCATCATTTTTCCGTTGACATCCTACTATTTATTTATTTACTTTATTTTAATAAACGGGACAAGTCCTATTAGTGTACATAAATAAATTTTACAAAAGCAGGTGACGTAAAAGAAAATATTATCAATATTTTCAATAAAGGAAGTTACGTTACTTGTAAAAAAATCTAAGTGCATACAAAAGGAGTTTGCTATTCAACACATGCGATTTACCGGATTTTATGCCATAGAGTCACCATTTGTTCTAATCTAACTTGTAGGTAACAATATTAGTACCACGGGCTGTGAAACGCTTTAAAGCGATAGTAAATAAAAGCGTTAGCCAGTCGTAGCCCCTTAAAGAAAGCCAAATAAGGGCGTCATGGTAGTCAAAGTATTATGTACCGTTTAAAGATCGACAAGAACGCGTAACGATCGTGAAATCGAGTCGGGCAGAGTAAGCATAACGATATATATAAATTTCCTTGCCAGTTTCTGCGCTTTCATGGTATGTTAAGTAGCCACGACGACGGTCCCATAATAGGCCCCGTAAACGGATGCGAAAGGCAGGGGAGAGAAAAGCAAACAGGGACACGCGACTGCAACCATCCAGTGAGAATATTGGTTCAGCAGTTTGTGGACCGCGCAACGGTAACCGCTTCGCTCTTCTCTCATGCTTGCGTTCGAACACCGTTACACTTATGAGCATGGCCACCATAAAACGCTACGACCTTAGTTATCGGTATACATACTCGCGAGGCCACGGCCAAGGAACGACGCCCACCGGTGCACGTTGCACGATGCACTTTTATTTCCTCGACTCCGCTCCATTCCACTTGGCTCGACTCCGCTCGTACCGGTTTCCCGTTAACCGTCGTATTTCCGTGCGGATCTCGCCTCTCCCTCGATTTTTGAAAATCATTAGTCTCGCTTGGTAGCTCGCTCTCATTATCTGGTCTAGAGATTCGAAGGTTAAAGGCCAGACGAACGATAGCCCGTTAACGGATTACCAACTGCAAACAATTAACGACAATCGGACGATCTCTAGAGGGAAGTAGAAAAATTGAAAAAAGATATTTCTTTTCTTCCTTGAATCAGTTCTAAAGTACGGTGCGGTATCAGGTGTACGCGTCAGTTCCACGAAGAAGACTAATTAACGAGATCGCTTGGTAACTGTATCAATTAGACAAGCTGCGACCGATTGTTCCGTCGGACAGGAATATTTCGCGATTTATAATCGCCGCGGACCGTTACCTTTCTTTTCTCGCGACAAGATTAATCGGGATTGTGCAACAAACGAACGAAACAGATGGATGACGAGATAGAATCCGTCAATTTTAATTGCACGCAATGCAACGTCTAACTGTTTACGCGATAACTGTGGCACAAGGTGAACAATCTTTACCGGGTTTAATGCGATTTTAACAGCAAACCGACGCACCGTTATCGGTCTAGAAGAGTTCCCTGAGAATCGGCTGGCATGGAATTATCGTTCCTCCCCGGATTACACGTTGCACTCTTCTGCTTGCTCGTGTTCATCGTATCCAAGGAGATTCCGTCGAGTTAACTAACGTTTAAGAACGGCTTTCCTCCTTAAAAACTTCCTCGTAATCGTACACTCGTCTTTTCGTCCTTGCTTTTGTAAAACGAAACTTTGCCTGAAAGTATATACCTGCTCAGAAATCAGCCATTTTTTTTATTATTTCGAATAAACGTTTCTATTTTTCTTTCAGGTAATTGGATTACTTTTTTATTAAACACGGTGCCTAAGCTACTTCCTTAGACAACTTTGGTGAGTACCATCTCCCTAAATCTTTTTTTTTATAAACAATCCCATCGGGTGTTCGACCAGCTTCGGCGATCATCGTCTAGAGGCTGTTTATCATCCCCTCTGAAAATCCTCTTTTTTTATCGATCTTATTTTCATTAGGAGCAAAAAAGAGAAGGTTGCGGTCCGCCGACCTCGCAACGTATAATTTAGGACGATCGAATCTGCGGTACACGACCACTAACATGTTCTATCTTTCACGAGCGCAGCGGTTAAAGTTATCGTTCGGATATAATTTTATATGTTTGACTATCGAAACACCGAACTCTCGTTCCAGTCTCGTCCCATTAATATTCAACGAATGGCTAACCCTTTCTGCTCGGTAGCTTCTCGCACCGACATTCTTCTCTGACGAACTTAAAAATAATTGAGCCACGTGACTCGTACTTTGACCGAGCGACGGATAAATCGAAGTAAATTGGTCGCGATTAGAAATCGACGTGTAACCGATTGCCAGCTTAACGGTAAATCGCGTAACAAATCGAACGATGGATGAGAAATGGTGAATGAAACGCGGCTCGACTAGTTTGGTAACTCGAATGGATGTCCGATTAAAACCGTTGTTCGGTCAACTTTTGCTCGACCTCATTCCAGTTAACCCTGCACCAGCTGAAAGTCTACCGAAGACCATCGAATACGTGCAACGATGGAGATTTGCTAATTAAAATAACAGCGCTCAGTTTGCTCCTAGTTTTTGCAAATTCGAATGGGTCGATGGCTCCACGAAGGTTATGATTACCAAGATTGGTAATGATTCGTTTTGAAATTACCCGAGGATTATTAGGATAATTTCTTACGGCTACTCGAGGATTGTTTTTATTTTCGACGCGAAATACATGATAGACAGGAGAGAGAGATAGCGATGAGGATCTTGACACAGAGATTGCCTGTCTATCCTTCGAGCTCGACCACCCAGACGAAGCAGTCCATTAACTATGCGATTATTTTAAACGAACGTTTCATTAAAATCCAGTTGTCCCGTTTGTTGGATTGCACGAGTTGCTGACACTCAACGAGGACGTAGAAACGAAGGATCGACGATTCCCTATCGGTAATCTTCTTCGGGCGACCTGTAAAATTGGAGATGAAAAATCGAGTAAGAGATTAACGATTAAGATTCGAGAAACGGAAATAGACGACAGTTTATGAGTCACAGAATGCGACTGGGTGTTGACGAAACGATTTAATCAGCAAGTTCAAGCCGCATTGCGCAATATCCAGATTTTCGAACGCTCGCTTTTGACCTCTTTTTCGAGCAGACTTTACCGTTACGCGAACACAACCGTGAAATGATGATCCTTCCTTACCTTTACGATTCCTTTCTACCTTTCTCTGCGAACCGTTCGACGAAATGAAAATATCATTGATAAAAATACAGTAGTACCTCGGTATACGTCGTGCAACCTCATTAATGTAGGTATAATATTAATAGTTTATTTTTTTTACATGAGAACGAATTAATCATTTTTACATTACTTCTTATGGGAAAGGTTGGTTTGGTATAAGTCCAAACATCAGGAACGGATTAAGGTCGTATACCGAGGTACCACTAGTTGTTTAGTAACGAGAAACTGTTACAAGCTGTTTCTTCGATCTTCTCCAGTGATCGTTTCGCGAATACCGAAGCAATCCGGTGATAGAAGGAATTCCCATAGAGAAGTCTCGCGAAAGAAAACGTTTTAATCTCGCGAACATTCAACGATTGTACCGTTCTAACGGGTCAAAACTTCGTAAGTACGTGACGCGTGGGAGAAAAACACTGAAATCACACGCCGAGTGTTCTGAATCGGTAAAGATCTCTCGGTGTCCCTTTGATCCGGGAGAATAAGCATCGAAGAAGCGAGTTTCCCCGTTTTTATAGAATTCTAAGTAGAATTGGTCGGTGGTTCGTTGGACTCGGTTAACGAAGCAATTAGACGATTCCAGTTGGTACACGAACATCGTTCGACGATGGTCTCGCATTATTCATCTTCCTTGTCGTTACCACAAATGAAACAGCTACGAGTCGATAGAAACCTAATCCCTGACGTCTGACAAAGTAAAATCTTCAGAGAAGATGAAATAAAACGGATCCTTGATAGAATTGAAGTATCAAAGAGAGGAAGAATTGACGATGCAGCGGATAGGCAATCCAAACAGCCGAACGAGAGATCTTTAATTAACCAAGGCGGTGTTCAATTCCGCGTGCCTTTCGCCCTCTAATTTCGCATTCCCCGAGTAAAAAGGCAAAGGGGTTGTCGAGGGAGAGAATGGCTGGAAGGTATCGTGCGGTTATTTGCAGCCGATTCAGGCACGCCTGAAGATTGATTACAAGGCGTGCGGCAGTGCAGCCGTTGAGCGGTGCAGCAAATGCATTTCGCGTACGAAAGAGGAAAGGTAATGAGAGTGATTCTAGTCTTATAAAAGATTCAGATCCTTCGTGTTACTTTATTTATAAGCAATGAAACGTGTACAGTAGATGCAAATTTGGATATCAACTCGTTTGATATCGCGTGCTCGATGCAGTAGCTACCGAAGAATAACAGCCAGAGAAATGGCCGGCTCAATCGGGCTAGAAGATAAAGAAGAAAGGAAGAGAAGGCCGGTGTAATACCATTGGAAGTTTATTTAGCAGTTTTTCTCTCCGCCGAAGCCGGTTGTGCCGGTCTCGCCAGCTGATCCTTCGACTCCTTTATAATTCCGTGCCTGATATCGGGTATTAAAAACCGTTTTCTCCATTCAATTCCTTTGCCCGAGGTGGTAATGAATATGCAAGGAGGCTTGCCCATTCCCGACGAGGATCTCTGCATTTTTCATGCCGATAAAAACCGATCTGCCCAGGTGTAACTAGAAAATTTCAACATTGTTAGCGAACAAACCATAGCAAACACCCTCGGCTCGTTTATTCTCCCATTCTAACAACGAATCGTACAAATCACCCTATTAATGGCAATGGTAAAAGGATGCAGAGATGTCACCGAAATGGCAGCTGGCTACAAGTTGAAACAACACAGTGAATCGGAGGAACGCTGTTTTCAAGATCATCCTGCAAAACCGCACACACTTGCATAAGGAACTTTCGTTGCAGGGGTCTGTTTCACGGTCGTTGAAAAAGCGGGTCAGTGTCGGGTGGAAGGTGGAAGGATGCACTTTCACCGCGCTTACCAGTGCTCCAGGTAATCGCAATTCAGTTTATGTAACACGAAAGCCACAGAATCGTCTATCTTTATTCTTTTATCACACCTGCAATAGAGAAATCACTCGGGAAACACTGTTCTAAATAATTGCATTATCTCGATATTAAAAAAAGAAATCGCTTTGGCGAGATAATTGAAGCGATTAAAGCGCGAAGGAATAGGAATACGATATTTAACGATTATTCCCGATAGGCAAATCGGCAATTATTCGTCTTAATGAAGGATCAACGACCTGGGTTAATCGCGGATTGTCAGCAACGTTTCCAGAGGCGTCTGTCTAATCGCGGGATTAGAAACTAGATTTTACAGGTGAAAAATTTCCTATCGAGAGGCTGGCAATCGGAGTCTTATCAAGCTTGACTAATTGATCGGTGCTCGTTGCTCGCTTCCTTATCCCTCCCCCTTAATCCACGCTGAACCGTGCTCGCTTAACTGGAATTATGCAAACGCCGACCTTACTCGCAAATCATCGAAGAACAAGCTAGGATGCTCGCGCGAGTCGAATCGTTGCGCAATGATTCAATGTCGGAACATCGATTATCGATGATGAAAGGTCGGCGAAATCTCCGTTATCGATTTTTAAACGATTCCATCGAAGAATCAAAGAATTTCTCTATATTTCTAATTTACCGTGCCATTCGAAATAATTACTAGTCCCTCGTTAGCTTCGGACCGAAGGCACAGCAGATAAAATCAGCCATTTGCACCGGGAGCAAATTAAGACATACGTTTCTCCGAACTGTCCCATCTTGAATAATTTTACGGTGCTCATTAAATCGCTACACCCACGCCAAATTGAAAGCGGACCTGTGGTTTTCTCTCGAAAGATGGTTCTTTCTTTTTCGTTCATCTATCAGTATGGTATATTCGTTATATGTACGTTATATGTAGAGAACGATGGACCGATACTGGATTACTTTAGAATCCATGCATCCTGGAGAATCGTGGCGCAACGATCGTTAGTTTGGAATCTCCTTTGGTGGTAGAGGGTCGGAATGGTAGATTTAAAAGAAATTCAACGAACAAGCGGTTTCGTGTAACCAAGATCCACGGATACGCCCTCCCTCGTGGATCCTATCCTCCTCCTTCTTCGTGGTCCTCCGTATCCTTGTCACGAAGCACGGTGTTGCGGTAGATCGTGTCCTTGAGCGGTACATCTCCAGCTCTTCCTCGGCGTTCTTTTATTTCCTTTCTTATGTTCCTTTTCTGCCGCCGTCGTTGGTGCACGGGTCTGTTCCGCTCGTAGCTCGCCTATTCCTGGCCACTCCATTTGCATCGGGCAACAAGAAGGCAAAGAAAATGGAAGGATAGAGAGAGAGAAATAGATGGCGGAGAAGCCGAGATCCGCTTAGACGGCTGAAAAAAATGGCGGAACACGAAAGCGAGCCGCTCGTGCATCGGTGAAGGAAGACAAAATGTCGCGGGGGAGAGGTTTTACATGGCCGTGGCTACATAATATCTCGTTGCCGTTCCCGGCTGCACGAATAGACCGGATGCTGCGTCCAATCGCGTCGCGTTGCTTAAAACTCCTCTCCGTCTTGAATTTGCAACCAGACTTTCCTGCACCTTTCGAAACCATCTGATAAGAACGCGTTCCACGGTGGCTCGACTGTTTGCCATTTTTCACAACCGGCCTTCCAGTTTTATTATTTGCCGAGCTGATGGTAACCTTTGCTGCCGTTCGCAAATATCAAACTTTACACGCGTATATATACTGTTATACGCATACCGCACGCGTCCGCGATTTTTCTAATGGCACCTAGGCTTTCTTTTCTTCCCTCCGTTCGTTACAACGGGACCATCGCGGATTCGCAAACGGGGAACGTTAGATACGGTGCAACAGCGTGCAACTGAATTGTCGCGAAACTTTTACCGTGTGCAGTTCACGTAGCGAAGTCACGTTAGGTCGCGGCCCACCGTGTTGTCCGTCGATGTAACGGGCCACCCGCAGTCGTCTTGCTCGCTCTGGCAATTCCACATATATTATGCCTATCCCGGCAACCCCTTGGCTCGAGTAGCTCGGGTTCGCTTGCGGTTCCCCGTCCGGCGACACCGCGGACCATTGTGTTTCCGCGAGCTTCCGCGATGCTACCTCCGAGCTGCCACGTAACGGAACTTCGTGTTCCCGGCTCGTAACAAAGTACACCGGTAACCTTAACAAATCCGTTCTTTGCTACCTAACGTCCGATCGTTTCCGTTGCTCCGTGAAACGTAGACCGACAACGGAATTCGGTAAGACCGCAATTGCGAGGCAACAATCGTGAACGTCGTTAGACCGGAGATCGTCGAAGGCTTCGTGTTTCAGCAAATTCAGTCGTCACTGACGCGATCAAAGACGCGGCTGTGTACGGTCTCCATTGGAAATTCAATGGATTCCTGGTAATATCGGTTTAGTTTTTCTTTCGAGATAGTAATACGTTCCATAGGCTATCTCACGCGAAACATCTGCTTCGATTCACGCGCCAACGATTGCGGCGAGCGCTATTTCTGTGCCCCGCTCTGGTCCATCCGGCGGCTAAACACTGTAATTCCACGGATAAGAACGAGTTTCCGAATGAAATCGCGAGTTTCTTCGGAAAAAGAGACCTTCGACACTCGGGAGCCAGACTCCAGTGGTAAATGCTAATTTACTACGCTCGTTTTCTTTTCCTTTTTGCGAAACGTATTGTAATACTTAATCTGCTACAGAGTAGCAGTACTATAAAAATAGAAAATTTCAGGAGACAAGAGGGCTGCGTTACAACGCGGTGATCTTGTCAACCGGTCGACAAAAGAACTGGAGACTCGTTTGAAGAAGAAATCCGCGAGTAAACTCGGCCAATGATAACGATCGATCCGAAGAAGGGTACACACTGGTGCACGAGCCGATCTCGATAAATCTTGAAAGTAATTAGCGGCCGTATGGTGGTTGTCTTCGTGCTCGTTTCAAGGCACGCCGGATGAGTCCGTGCAAAGCGAGTAGAATGCAGACTGTACGCTCTAGACGGACAAGGGAAGGAAAGAGTCGAAAGGGACGAAGCAAGAAATATGATTATACCTTCTTCTCCCTCTTCTTCTCCTTCTTCTTCTGCTTCTTCTTATTCGCTAGAGATGGCTAGAGGTGCAACGACCTCCTACAAGCCCTTCGCTTCCCTTGCTCTTATCCTGCCATCCTGCTATCGCGCCACGGGAATAATAATCTAAAAGGGCAACCGTACGACCTTTCGCGTGTAATATTCCAATCGTACTTTGATACTATTTTATGCGAAACGTTTGGAAAAATCAACGTACGCAATGGAGGATGCAGTTTCAGTTTAAAAAAAAGGAAGGAACGTTTGTCTCTCCATCGTCTCTCGTCAATGTCGTTTGGTCGATCGCGATCGTAATCGAGGCCGTTCTGTCGAACGGATCGAGACGGCGCTCGTTTGATTTATCGATCACGAGTCACGTCATTAACGAGAAAACAGTGTAATTGGAAGGGATCGAGTGAACGGAGTAGACGGAAAACGAGCCTCGTCCTCTTCGAGGATATCAGCATCAGCATTGAACCTAGGGGATGAGAACTCTATTCCAGCCTGTCAGCTCTTCCCTTCGTGCTGTCACGTCCGTGGACCGAACACGTCCGTCCGTCGGCTCGATCTTCTTCGTTTTTCATGCAAATTTAATCATCGCGGTGGGCAACTCGTTCCTCCCGATGGATCCTCGGAAGCGTACAACCCGGCCAAATAGAGTTTTAATCGCTTCTTTGGAAGCTCGCAGCTGTCTGTCGACGCTCGACGATGCACGGTAAAGTTGAGTAAGAATGTTCTTAAAGAACAGGCAGGATCATGGAAGATTCTGTCGACTCCCCTTCGGGCTATGTCGATGTAAACGGACGCGATCAACGTTTCCAACATTTCTTCGACGTTGTTCGAACATCGGTTCCGCCTCGTTGCTCGCTTACAACGAACGAACTTCAAACAATCATCCAGTCCTTCTTAACAATTGTCTCTCTTTCTTCTCTTCTACGAATACCAACCCCCCTAATTTTAGCCTTCGTGTTCCAAAGGGTATCATTTCTCCGGTTTGTTCAAGGGCGATGTTGATTTTATCCCGCAACGTTCTAATCTATCTTGACAGAGCTAAGAAACACGACTTCCCAGGCTACTTGATAAACTATTTCAAGTTATTCATCCTGTTAGATCGGAATCTATACACTCTGTTTGACGATGAATAAAATTCAAGCAATACCGTGTCCAAGTCCCATAGGGGTAGCACGGTTCATTAGTTTCAAGGTGTTCCTTTACGAGCTCCAGCATCGGCTAGATGGGAACGATTTCTCCTAGCCTTCTAGCTACTACTACTTTTCTCACGGAAGAAGAAGAAGAAGAAGAAGAAGAAGAAGCCAGATTCTAAACGGAATTCACCGCTTTATACGATCGAGAAATGATGAGCGATCATCTGCCTCGTCGGTGAAGATTTCCCGGGACGATGGGACTTGGTACAAGATCCATAGCTACCCGGGGGAATCCATGAGCCAGCTAGGCGCCGATTTACGTGCCTTCATTGTTTATGAATCTCTTATTCCACGAAAGGAAAGGCTCTCTTTCTCCTTTCTCATTATTTATGAATGTATTCGCGAGCTACCGTTCGGCAGTCGAGTTGGATAGGCAGACTCGTAAATCAGATTGTTGGAGTTCACCGTTGGAAGAATAAGCCAACGAATACCAGATGCCTCTCCCGATTCCTTCGGCTCGATTCGATCGCTTCAGCAACCTGTCACGGACCATAATATTCCCAGTCGAGACCTCGCGACGTCCAATAATGGACGCTCAGGAAATCGAGTGAATCGAGTTGAATGGAAAATTGAATGCCAGAAGATGTTCCTTCGAGTGAATCTCTGCTGCGCTACACAGAATTCACCAGCTGTCCTTCGTTTCACCTGAACGATTCCACTTCCACTTCCGGGGTGTCCCGTTTAAATGTTACCACCCGAGGGTAATCGATTTTATTGGAAATCGTGACAAGCAGCATTTTAGTGGACATTTCGATGTTGCCTCGAGCTAAGGACCAAGGGAATCGTCGAGGAGCTCGCTATCGTTCGATCTGCCACCGAGTAAAATATGCAAATAACAATCACCCTGCCGGAAATGATAGGTGGAGTGAAATTAGCCGGCGGAAGCGATGCTATCTCGCACCTTAATCTGCCACGCTGTTTTCCAGCCTGCCATCCGTAAATTCTGCTCGCCGTCTTCTTACTATACGATCCTCGCGATCATTTTTTATTCCTCTATGTATAATGGATAGATCAAGTTTTCGTTTCGAATTTGTAATATTTCTTGCGGTTGGAGTAAGCAATTTGAAAAGGATCGAAGGAAGATTTTAAGGGCTCGTTAACGAGCAGGACATCCCGAAGCGGGCAGCGATCGCGGCACTAAGTTTGCGGGTAGAGAAGGCTACAACCGTGGAGAGCCATTAATTTAAGCAACGGTGACGTCTCAAGGAGCATAAATCTGCATGTTCCGGTAGCGATGCGCGCGCAGGACCTTTCTACCGCGTCCAGGATGCGCGATCACGATCTTACGATCATACCCTCGCGGAGTTCGCATTTATCTCGCCACAAGGATCGAATTTATCTACACAACGGTGACCCCGCTTCAGGAAGCAACCTCTGAAAATCGATCGTATTACTCGAGAATGCGGTAAAAACGATCGTCTCGTTGAAAGTTGAACAATTTAGTGACGGACATCTATGTTTCAGAGAACAATGAAGCAATTTCAGATTATCGTATATAGGTATCCGTTCGATGAAAAAGAAATTCCAATTATCGGGCATCTGAAACACGCACGAAACGAAGCAAGAAGGAAAGTTTTCTCGGTTAAAGAGCGTGTAAACGTAATTCGGGGGAGAACCCGAGCACGTTTTTGCGGCAAGTGGTGATTTTCGGTGCCGCAGGACGAAAAGACCGGTCTCGTGGCTGGATAATTGATTCTTCACGGAACCGAAGAAGATCCCATCGAGTAATTGCGCGGACGGATCGCCGCGAGAGGTTCGCATAATCCGAACACAGGGGTTGGCCCGTCGTGACTTTGTAATTAACCGCCGCCGAGAAATCCCTGATTCTATATAAAATACCCCTGATCTCGCTTAATGACGAACAATTTACCGAGATCGCTCGATTTAATTAAAACGACGAACACGTCCTCGTTTCGTACATCCCTCGATGCACGATCCATATAAAACCACTATGAAAATGGTATGAAAAAGCATTTAATTGGTACACTTGGTCGAACGCACAGTAGCCTCAGTCATCCCCACATCCCAAACACGTTCTCCTCCTCCTGACATTAAACATTTTCCGTTTCCCACAATTTTTCTAATAATTCCACTAACAGCCGTTGATCGCATGGATATCATTTGAACGAAGAACAGCAGAACGGCCAATTTGAACCGTCGATAAATCGTCGTCCGACGTGCTGTTTAATATTGATGATTCGATCGGTCCCTGGCCCGGTCCGGCCCAGCAATAAGCCCCGCGATCTTTGAAGCGGGGTTCGTTACCGGTGGACGAGCGGGACGAGTTAATAAGGAGGATAGATTCACCCGAGGCGATCCCCTCGACTGTGGACGATGTTCCAAGGATACGGGGGAACGCCTCCGCGAACACGAAGAGTGCATTTGTTACAGAATCATTGTGCCTAGTCACGAGGTACTGGAACGAAAGCCAAGACAAATGGAAATACGTGTTCTACGCTCGGAGGACTGTGATTCACGAAGCGATTTCCACCAGCCACGCTAGAAGATAATCCAGAACACCCCGTAGCTTTTATATAACAAGGACCGGGATAACAAAACGGCTGGAGCCGCGATACAAGGCTGCCCCAGTCCGTGGATATCAATTATCCTGCTATTCGGAACAATTGGCCGAGCACCAGACCTCTCTCGAACTATCTAAATACTAATCGTCTGTCAGAACCCTCTTAATTATCCTCTTTTCATCCTATACACAAGTAAATCGAAGGAACGTCTAAGAGTACGTGTTCTGTACTTGTGCCTTCTTCTTCGTGGAAACTTACCCACGGATGTAATCGAGATGGCGCTGATTAAGCAAGTTACTCGTAATAAAAAGGAGGCCGCGAACGAGCTCGGCTTCCGGATGGTGGCTCGCGGAACGCGATGCCGGAAGCTAGAATCTCAGCTGGCGGGGGCCTTGAAGAGGGCCATAGAAGATCCCCTCGAGGGAACTCGTCGGCCAAGTTTCTCGCTCGTTTCGCCAGCAGACCGGTTGTGACGTAAAGGTCAGGGTTCCGTGTGCACACGACTTTTCCTGCGGGTGTAAACCAAGACAACGCCGCGCGAGAAGTTCACACGCCTTCTTCCAGCCTGATGTTCTTCGAATTATTTGCTTTTCCTACTGTTCGTGTCGTGCCAGCGGCACGAACGCTTCGCACGAGACAGTGTGTTCTCAACGAAGCGAAAGGTTGATCGATTAACTCGGAAGAGGAACGAGAGCAACAGCCAGGACGCCGCGAAACTTGATGCACGGAAGGAAGTCCGAGACAGATCTAACCCACGCGTCGAGGAAATCCCGGTCGAGGTGTCGTATGACATGTAAGGATTCCAGCTCCGTGGAAAGAGAGTTAAGCAACGTCGAACGGTATAACCAGGACGCGAGGCGACGCGACGCGTTCCTTCGGTGACCACGTTCTTAGAAGGACCAGTGTTCTCAAGTGACTCTGAAGAGAGAACAGTTTCACTATGCTGCACCGCATCGCGCCGGATGAAATCCCCTGTTCTTCTTCGAGTTTCTTTCGCTACGACCGCGGTTAGAGCATTAATCTTCGTAACAGTGCATCAACCCGTTCGCCAAGTGAACCGAAGCGCATTCCTCATTGTTAGCGAGAGCGCGCGTGCACGAATGCGCGGCGAATATCGACCGTTCGATCCTTCTTCGCTCGAGAATTATCGGTGTAAGAGAAGAACCGACGGTTCGAGGATCTTCTGGTAACCTTTTTGGTAATATCAGCCGTGAGAAGCGACGAGCGGAAAGGTCAGGTCGAAGGTTTGAACCCTCTGTTAGGCTCGATGACCTCGAACCGAGGTGTCTTTTAGCTGATCCTTCTAACGCGCCGTTATCGCGTTACCTTCCTTTCAGCCGAGCAATCTCGCGTTATTTACGCGATGCCGCAATTACCGGAAGGCACGCGGTACCACACGAACGTCCTTTGCTTCTATCTAGGCGCAGCTTCTCTACTTCCATGGAATCGTGCAAACAGACGACCGCCTGTACCGAAACTCTCTACTCCCGTTCCTTATCGTCGCTATCAATCACGGTAATTACACAAGGAAACTTCCATTCCGAACGTATAAATTAAAGATATACACGTTCGAAGCGATAACCAGCTTGTCGCTAACTAACTGCGACTATCGTAAGATACATAGTAGGTGCGCCGGGTGGATCGTTCAATCAAGAGCGGGAGTAAAAACGTAAAACAGGTAATGGGAAGAAAACGGTTGATCGCGCGAAAGATCGAAGAACCAAGGAGAAAAGGAAGAAGAGTTTTGAAAAGAAGCTGCTAGGATGTAGAAGATTGAGGGGAGCTGGTGTAGAGGAGCAAAAAGCGAGGGACAAGCAGAAGAAATGCAGGAAGTAGCTCGGCCGGTGAAGCAACGCGAGCAAAAGGTGCGCGGGAAACCGGTGACTCGCGTGCTTTCAGCTTGCACCAGCGAATTACTCGACCAACCGCGGCCAATCTTCAGCTTCGGATCCACTTTTAACGCTTTGACGAACCCATTCCATTTATTTACCGACACTACCTTCATCGCGATAACGAGCTATCCAACCACTAGCAAATAACGGCTCTTCCTATATGCTCTTCGTTTTAAGTTTACTCTAAATTATACGAGAAAATGCGAAGAATTTAAGAGGAAAAGCAAAGCCATTTAAAATTGACTATGAAAGTTTTAAGATTACAGGGAACGTATGGAAATGTGTTATTTCGCCGACAACCGAGTTATGCTTGCGGAACTTCGCTTGAAAAACCGTTTCAAATGCACGAATGTTCCATTCCTCCTGCGTGAGCGCGGAATTCATTAACACGTTGACTGCTTAGTATGGCATATACGATACACACACCTTGTTAAATATTTCGATACATTTACCGCTGAGATATTTTAGCGTCTATTCAGAGGTAGCTCTGTTCATTTATTCGTGGCAGAGGACGTTAATGATCATCGCGAGCAGTGAACAAGAATCGAAAGACACGATTCGTGCTCCGAATCCAATTAAGTTCCTAACCCGAGATTCGTTGCTTCTGTTACAGATGGGGTCGTCTGCGATCGGCACGATGGCGGCTGTGGCCACGAGCGTGACGTTGATGACCTTGATCTCCGTCTCTCAGGCAGCCCTGGGTGAGTACACCGTACGAGTAATTAATGTAACGACGATATTACCCGTGATAATCGAGAGACGCGTTTAACTTCCGTCCAGAAATACACTCGGAACAGGTCCTTCCAGTTGGTTTTTAAACCACCCCGTGATACCGTTTCAGCTAGGACAGCGTTCGAGAAGTTAACGGACTACGACTACCGTGGAACGACTTATTACAGCGTGAGGAACCTGTCCTTGTACGAGTGTCAGGGATGGTGCCGGGAAGAGGCTGAATGTCAGGCAGCGGCGTTCTCGTTCGTCGTAAATCCTCTGGCGCCGATGCAGGACACCCTGTGTCAGCTGCAGAACGAAACGGCCGCGACGAATCCCGCGGCCCAACCGCAAAGAGCCGCGAACATGTATTACATGACGAAGCTCCAAATCAGATCAGGTATGTGGATCAAATTGAAAATCGAGAGTTTTCCCTACGATCGTAATTTTTCCATAACACCGATCCCTCTCGCTCTCTCCATCGGGTTGTATTATCTCCGTACACCTGCTCGAGAGATTCGACCTTCGACAGCCTAAACGGTCCAGCATAATCGAGCCACCAGCACGACTTCGTTAATGAACGCTAATACCCCTAGCACCTCGCGCTGCACCCTGTCGTTAAAAACCCTTCCCTAGCCCGGTCGGAACAAAGACGAGGAGAGCGAGCAGGTCACAGAGAAATTCTGCAAGGGATGAAATGAGGATGGAAGAAGAAGGAAGAGAAGGCGCGGTAATCCTGGTTTAGGGGCGATAGAGTGGTGAAGGAGCAGGTAGACGTGCAAATAAACGGGGAAGCCGGTAGCTTCTTGTTCGAGAGGAAGCTTGTTTGATTTGGGCTGAGTTGTAAACGAACCTGATATCGTGGAAATGGTATTTGAACTGTTTTTCTAGCTGTGTGCAATAAACTTTTCCAATTTCCCGCATCGAGGCGCTTTGATATAAGGAATAAAAATTACATATTCGCACAGTGAATATATATTTTCACGGTTTGCAAGCTTTTCAAATCGATCGGCCCGAGTTCCCGTGACAAAAACACAAAGGGCGACCGATTCAAGGGACGGGGGAAAAGCGGTCACGGCTATTCACCGGTAAGAAAGTATACAATTTGCCAAAGAGAAGGTCCCAGGGCGGTGGCAAACAATGAAGGATCTGCTGGTACCCATCGGATGGTGCGAAGGGCGCTTTTAAACTATGGTTTTCGGCATAAACAGGTACCTGCAGGGTCGTGCCGAAGGTGTCGAAAGGATCCCAAGGGGGTCTAAGAAACCCCTAATATTGGTTTAACGAGCCTGCTGGTACCTTCGATCCTTCACACCTAACGCCGGTCGTTCGTAAAACCTTGGGTCACGCTTGAAAGGGCCCAACGAAGGACTTCGAGGAAGGTTTCCGTTTCCATGAAACGTTCGATCCGGGCACTCGTCCGGGCGTCTGGTTAAAAGTACAAGATCCTACTAAAAATAAGTTTCGTTTATTTCTTGCGAGATTGAACATTTGTCACTCTCAGCGACATGTTTTTCCGTTGCAAATTTTCACCCGACGCGTTTCCACCCTTAAAATAACTCGCAACAGACGAAACAGTATTCATCGTCATCGAGGTCTCGACTTGTCGGGAATTCGCATGGCCGCAGCAGTTCTTCAGGGTTTGCGCGTCGAAATTTGGCTCGCTCGAAATTTTACGTAATCCTCGTCCCGCCTTCTGCCGGTCGTTTTAATTCGAGAAATAAAACAGCCCGCGGCCGGTGATTAATTTTAGATGCTTCGCGAATCCAGGTGAAATATTTCCAGCGGACAGAAATCGCGGAACGCGCGAAAATGAGCAGGATATTTTTAAAAATTCTACGTATAGAATAATATCGATGAGGAGGAATTCGAAGGAACGATGGTGAATCATCGGTGTCGGTTCATTGGCACGATCTCGATGGACGTCGACATTAGCGCCGGTTTCGAGGGCGTAACAAAAGAAATTGGAACGCGATCCCCTGTCGTCGGGAAAGTATAGCCGTTTCTCGAGCCAAAGATCGGCGTGCTCGTGCGTCACGTCCCGATATGCCAAGTCACATGTTACCTTTGCTCGTGATTTTCGGCAACGACCTCGCATCCCCGTCCACGCGCGTTCACCGCGTTCGCGTGATCGGCCAACCGAAAAATTCGCCACACTTCCTCGGATTGACCGGATATATAACTGTTCCTCGATCGACGATCCATGGCTCGAATGTCTGCCTACGAATGCCGACCTTCTTTTTCGTCTTTCACGCCGTTCTGCCTTCCTCTCTCCATTCATTCTTTTTTACCGGTTATTTCGAGAGCCGGAGAATAGGAATTACCACATTTTACAGCTATCAGTCTTCGAGAAGAAAGAAACGAGGCGACCTTGAAAGCATGTTTTGTACTTGGTACAGGAGATACGGCATGTCCTTTTCAAATCTCGAAAGTCTGTAAAGCGTGGAAGCGTTAATCACCCATGGGTGACGCTTGAATTTCAATAGGAATCCATCAATCGTATTATTAGGAATTCTTTGATCTACCTAATTGGAAATATTTTGAAGATTTGCGAAGACAAAAGTAATTTGTTAATGAAATTTTCAACGGCTTTAGCGTGGCAGTCAAAGTGTTGAAAATGAGCAGGATCGCTAGCTCGATCGCTATCCACCTCGGACGGTGTATTAAATTTCTCGAGCGTTGGTACACAGGTGTTGGCATATATGAAACTCGGGTTGCATGCGCTAGCGTTTTACGTAACTGGTCACTCCCTTGCCTGCCGCGTACGCTTCGTCAGGTGTGCAAACGTCGCGTCTGCGGTCAGGCGTATCCACGTGCCATGTCCCTCTATAAACGAAAACATTTCGCGCGTCGTCGAATCATACGACCGCGATCAAGTCGCGTGCACGATGCTTTTTTTTCGAATCGAGAAGAAGATCGTTTATTCGTGAGAATAAAATGAACGTTTCCTTTCAGAAAACGTATGTCTCCGTCCGTGGTCGTTCGAACGAGTCCCGAACAAGATGATCCGCGGTCTGGACAACGCGTTGATCTACACGTCGACGAAAGAAGCTTGTTTAGCCGCTTGCTTGAACGAGCATCGTTTCACCTGTCGTTCCGTCGAGTACAATTACGTAACCCTGCAATGTCACCTGAGTGACTCGGATCGAAGAACGACAGGCCAGTACGTGCAATTCGTGGATGCCCAGGGTGTCGACTACTTCGAAAATTTATGCCTGAAAGGTAATAACAGGAGCGACGACGAGGAACCGCGTGCGAGCTTTTAAAAACGTCGATTACCATTTTCAGGAAAGGAAGCTTGCAAGTCGCAGAGAATCTATCAAATGCCTCGAATCGGCGTTGCCGATGACAAGGTTGCGCAGTACGCAGGATTGCATTATTACACGGACAAAGAGCTTCAGGTTCAGAGCGAATCAGCGTGCAGATTGGCATGCGAGATCGAGAACGAGTTCCTTTGCAGATCTTTCTTGTATCGAGGCGCTCCTCAGGGATCCGCCTATAACTGCCAGCTATTCCATCTTGACCATTGGACTCTTCCCGATGGCCCTTCCACCTACCTGAACGCGGAGCGTCCTCTGATCGATAACGGTGAAAGGGTTGGAACGTACTTCGAGAACTATTGTGAAAGTAAGACCCCGTCGCCTTTTCCCCCTGACTTTTCCTTCATTCTCTTTTCCGCGAGAATAAAGATCTGATTTACCCTGATATTTTCCCTCAGAGGGAACAGGTCCGGTCGCCGATCCGCTTCCGGTCGTTTTCGAAACCACGGAAGATCCTACGATAAACAATCTAACTAGGAACGATATCAACTGCGACAAAACTGGAACCTGCTACGATGGTACGTGTTTCCCCGTTAAACTTCGACGTTCTTTATTATCATAATCATAATCGTAGAAGATATGATTTCAGTGTCGGTGGACTGCAAAGACACTCGAATAGCCGTTCAGGTTCGCACAAACAAACCCTTCAACGGTCGCATTTACGCCCTGGGTCGTTCGGAGACTTGCAACATAGACGTTATCAACAGCGATCTCTTCAGGCTCGACTTAACCATGAGCGGTCAAGACTGTAACACTCAAAGCGTGGTACGTACACGATCTACGTAGATTCGTAGATCAAACGATCCCGCACTCTGGCCTCGTATCAGCTTGAGTCGTTAAATTCTGCTGAAACTGTCTGTTCACCATCGCAGCGTGACGGTTTTCAGACTGGAATCTATTCGAACACGGTCGTCCTTCAACACCATTCCGTGGTGATGACCAAGGCCGATAAGATTTACAAAGTGAAATGTACCTACGACATGTCGTCGAAGAACATCACCTTCGGAATGATGCCGATCAGGGACCCGGAAATGATCAGCATCACCAGCGCGCCGGAAGCCCCGCCGCCAAGGATCCGAATCCTCGACAGCAGGACCAGGGAAGTCGAGACTGTTCGCATAGGGGACAAACTCACCTTCAGAATCGAAATCCCGGAAGACAGTTAGTTCTTGCTCCAATGTCTTCATCCTCGTCTCTTATACGATTCATATTTATTCTATTCTATCTTTTCAGCTCCCTATGGAATATTTGCGCGAAGCTGCGTGGCTATGGCAAAAGACTCGAAGAGCACTTTCCAAATCATCGATGACGAGGGGTTAGTCACTTCGAATTCCAGACTTAAATCAAACTAAACAAGATTCGTTAATTATTCTCGGTTCTTTAGATGCCCTGTCGATCCATCAATCTTCCCCAGTTTCACCCCAGACGGAAACGCACTTCAGTCCGTCTACGAGGCATTCAGATTCACCGAATCTTACGGCGTGATCTTTCAGTGTAACGTCAAGTATTGTCTAGGACCCTGCGAGCCGGTAATATAACGAACTGCAAAGCGATTTACGTCGTTTTCCTGTACAAGATACGAAGAAATGCGTTTAATTGCAGGCTGTCTGCGAATGGGGACGAGAATCGGTTGAATCGTGGGGTAAGAGACGTCGAAGAAGCATTACAAACGCCACGGAGGAGAAAGCAGAGGACATGACGTTGTCGCAAGAAATTCTGGTTCTCGATTTTGGAGACGAGAAACAGTCGGAGTTCCTGAAGAGCGACGCTAGCATAGACTTCAACGAAGCAGGTAATTGCTAATGGAAAACAGATTGGACGTCCACGTAAGGGTTCAGTTGGAAAATATCATAGCGCGTTTAACCATCGTGTAAATTACAACCTGTTCCAGATAAAACAGTGACCATAGTGGAACCATGTCCAACGAAGACATCCGTCTTGGTTCTGGGTGTGACGTGTGCTCTTTTGGTGCTCATCTACATTTCCACGATCTTCTGCTATTACATGAAGAAATGGTTGTCGCCCCGTAAAATGATGCCCTGAAATCTTTCCGTCCGCGACTCGATATCCGGTGAGGCGATGGAAGTAGCTGGAAGGAAAAACTCTTGGATCAAGTGCCTTGAAACAGAGCCGCGTACGCTCGCTCGTGGAAAAATTGCGACTTGTCTGCTGCCATTTGCAACATTACTCACGGTTCGCGTGAAACGTGCTTCCGGGAAGCAACGCGTCCGGTTTTTCCAAACGAGCCGCTGGCAATCGCTCGTCGAGACGATACGATTTCTGCTTTGTCGCGAGATTTCGCTCGTAATTCGAAAGGAACGCGTACTATTTTCGCGTCGAATTTAATTCTATCTTTTTGCTAACAATTCGCCTCTCGATCGAATCCCAACACAGATGCCCTGCTTAGCCTTCCGTGACTCTAAGACATAATTTAAAAAGCAAACTACCGCCGGGTGCGAGAAGGAAAATCAGGGGCATCACTAAAAAAAGAAAGCTTCGGTTCATTCGGAGATGTGTGCACGGCGAAAGTCACAAGTTGCCGATTGTGCAAGAAGTCGTGAAGGGGAATTCTTTTTCGTCGGCGATGTTAAAGCGCACTCATTATAGAACACTTTAAATACAATATAATTTTACACAGCGGCATTTAGCGGTGATCGCAGGTGACGATGAGAGTCACGTCGCGTGAACGCTTGTGCAACGCTCAGTTGAGGATCGATTTCGAATACGACGATAGGAAATAGGCGACGTATCGCTTTCAAGAATATCTTAACAGGACAACAGCTCTTATACATTTTAACACGGATCTTATTTTTTTTTTCTTTCTTTTTTTTACGTCTGATCATTCTACTCATTTTATGACAAAATACTTATCGTGCATATCGGATCTTCTCTAGATCGCAACGGGACGAAGATCGCAGGGATTTTGCGTGCAATATACAATTTCGTGGCGAGTCGCGGAACGTTTGATTTTCTCGAGGACGATGAAACGATCGGTTACGAAGAAACAACTTTTCTCCTCGTATCGAGAAAAATACATATTCATATCAATTGATATTAGATCGTTGCAGATGAAATGGCCGATTTATTCGGAAAACGTTTCATGGTTTATTTTGAACAGTCATTTTATACGAATCGGTAAGCTGAAACTTTAAACGTTAAGATTGAAACTGACGTGGTATAAATGTTATTTATTTTTATTTATTTACGAAATCGGTCATTTGTTATGCAACAATCCGATACATTCGACTTCCATTGCTTTCGACTGAACACGAATTGTTCCTCGATCCGCGAATCGCTGGGTTCTTTCTTTTTTTTTCTGTACGAACAACCAGGGATATCCTGACGACAAACGTTGTAATAAGTACACTTTTTATTTAAGGACATTTTTAGACACTGCTAACGGTCTTACTCCCTTAAAAGGGCTACTTCTGATCGGGTTGCAAAGAGAGCAAGGTGATACGAGCGACGCTATATCTATCCTCTTGCGTCGCTCAATATGAAAACCACCGCGGATCTTTCCAAATCGTTGCCGTCCGTGATAAATGGCCGCCCCCCCCCCCCCCCCCCCTTCCTCTCCCTTTTTCGATCACACGATCGTTCGCCACGGCCCTGCTCACCTTTTTCCGCGGAAATCGACTTGTAACCCGTATCAAGACTAGCGATATTTAAAGGTTCACGCTTCACTAACGTCTCTAACGATACAATTAGCGTTTAAGGTAGGAGATAAACGGAACAGCATGTAGGCATAGGTAAAGAAGGCGAGAGAGAGTAGTTTTCTTTCTTTTCTTTTTTTTTTTTTAATCACGAGAAACAATCTCGATTTTAATAACGGTGGTACTTTTATCCATATCGTTCGCTTTTCCACTCAACGGACGATTACAGTTATCAGGTGCATAGGATAAAGGTGGGAGATATGAACGTACACACTTTCATTCAAAATCATAGTTTTTTTATTGAGTGAAATTATTACACTTTCTACAGTAGTGGTCATTTGAATTAGCTTGTTAAATTAAAAGAATCACCCTTCGAGGGTGATCGCTTTCTCGTACTTAAAAAAAAAGGGGGGTAAAGGAGCAACAGTTGCAATAAATATAACCAGGTACTTAAAAAATTTACATTTATTCGTATCTTAGACTGTTTCTGACTGCATTTACATCGGTATGAAATGGATTCTGACAAGAAGAAATAAAACAAGTGTATATATAATTGGATTGCAGTAGGTGTTCAGAGTGGAGACACAACATACACGCATCAATATCACATGTATTTGTACTCTATTTATGTACGCGAATATTTTAATAATTAAACGAAGAACAATCTCGATAGCAACCTCTTCCCTACTCTTATTTTTCCTCGTCAGGCAATTGTGTTGCACCGAAATTGATAGCTGCATACCTGGTTGCCTACGCAAGGGTTAACGTGCCAATCATAGTGGCAATGAAATTCGTTCGAAAACATTATTGTAGATCGATTTTGCTGTACAGCCAGACACATAAACAAATTGTATCGATTGGTCAACAGCCAATACGCGTTTCAATCTTGTGATTAATTGATCTATGTATTGGGACGGGTATTAAAGATGCACGTGTTTGCGTTTATTATTGCTGCAAGTAATAATATGAATCACTTGATACGCTTACCGTCGATGAATAGTCAGTTGACTTTAGATAAAAACAATTGCAACACCTTCCTTTAAAAATAGATAGCCGTTGCAACTGGTCAGTGTATATTTTTATGCTCGCTTTGAAATGAATACAAATCAGTTCTTTTTCATCAATTTTTGATACGTATAAGAACATGTGTCTGGCGATGACGAATCATGCTTTAACGAGGTTTCAAAGGCTAGCGTTAATCGATAATAAATTCAACGAGCTTAACTGCTCCCGACCCTCGAAGACAACGGTTATCTGGACGATAAATATTTTCAGTCACTCGTTTTGCAATACCGACGGAACGACTGAATTATTTTATTGGTAAGAAATATCTGCGGCCGCATTTCATACCACGATAGATCTAACAATGAAAATCATTGATCCAAATATGTATTGTACATCTAACATTAATCGCTAACCGTCCTAATGGTATTTGAGTGTCGATAAAGCGAACCGCGGATAATACAGCACTTTTTAGCGGATCCTTAATTTTTTACCACTCGGTCGATAAAGTGAATCGCGGTAGTATACCTCGTCGGGGTCAGGGTGTTGACGCTACGTAACGATTTCGTGCTTGAATTCAAGGTTTCCGCAGAAACAGGGTGCGAAAGGATGTTTAGTAGTCGTTTCGAATTAACGTCATTCACCACCGTCGTTGTCTTTCATCGTGCCAAAAGGCGAAACGCATGGCAACCTCGTCAACCTCGATACGCCTTCGCCAATGATAAGATAAAGGTTAGCATGTGTGTATGTTATTCCGCGGTGCTGCGAACGTGGGCGTTGTTGCATTTCGCTTTATTTCTATGCACTTCGATCCTTGCGTTCGCTCTCGATAACGTTTCTTCTTTCTACGCCTTGCATTTTTCTTCGTGCCCATTCGTTCCCTCTCCTTTGCCACCTTCGTATCGCTGAAGAAAGCAAAAGAGAGGGACGGATAATTGTGCTACGCACGTATCGAAATCGTAGCTCGACGAAACGATGCTTTCGTTCCGCGAGGTTAGCCTCGGATTCGCAGGTATGCACAGGTATGCACGAGTAGGCGCCATCGTGTGACCGCCCACAGAGAGAAGGTATATTTCTGTATTCGTACGTGGGCAAACGAGCGATGCGACCAACTGTGACGCTTAACCTAAGTACGTAGTGTTCATTTTGTCCAAGAAGCTAGAAATGCTGTTCTATTTGCTAGACTTTTCTAATATTCTTTGATACAAAACGAAAATTTAGTACGAAACTAAAATCGACGTATAGAGTAATTACAAAGTGCTTTCACTCACGAGCTAGTCGTTAGTCATTAGTTATTTAAATTTTCTGCGGTTTCTTACGTATATAAATTACCATTTACCTATCCGATTAGATACAAAATGTAAATGCATACAGAGACATCACACACAGAGTAACGGAACGCTACACGCTGGTGCACGTGTGGCGCTCTCCCAGTTAGCATGTACATAAATAAACTTAGGTTATATAGCCGAGCCCGCGATTTCAGCGTGTGTCGTTCTTTACTCTGGACAAAAGAATGAATACGCACTCTCGAATCATTTTTCCGTACTGTGAACGACTGCTTATTATAGTTTAGAGCGCTTAAAAAAACTATGATCTAACGTTCGTTCTTCGCCGTTTCGATTGCCAATCCCCCCCAAGTATTGTATGGAAAAGATAATTGCAACGATCCATAGGTATTTAGATCGTTCGACGAAAACACAAAGATATGCGAGCAAAGTATAATTAGCTGAATGAAGCAACAATGCAAGCTTTGACAGCAGTCTACTTAAAACACATGTAACAAACTCGTGTCGTTTGTTGGATAGAAGCCAATAACACGAAAACTTTAACAATTTCAGAAGCAGACAAGATTCGATCAATCGGCTCGACGACCGCTGGTATCATAGGCGACCGCTAGTCTACCAAGAACCCCTGGACTTTGCTTCTACAAAACACGAGCAAACCAGACAAGGATAACGGAGAGGGCCGTCTAATGCACTTTTTCCCGGGAATCGCAACCGCTACGCCCTTTTCTTTTACATTCGCATTCTCACGTGCTCTGGTCGCACAAGTAAGGTAGGTAAGGGCCACAGGAGTAGTATGGCACAGGACTCAAAGGTGAGGTGTTGCAAGTCGTGGCAGTGGTAAATAGAAGTGCCCTGTCTCGCTTACTCTTACTCTCGACAGTAGGATTCTATGCTTCGATTGTCGTGTACCCACACATACCAGTAGGTTAAAAGAGAGCAAAGAAAGCGAAGGCTACGAAACCGAGGCGAACAAACATGGGGAAGAAAGAGAGAAAGAGAATGGTCGACGTACATCATTTGGGCGCCGAGAAGTCTGGCGCGACCAGGCCAAGCCAGGCCAGGCCAGAAGCGCGTCTCTGGTTACGCGACCATTTGGGGCGCCAACCATGGAACGTCGAGGAGAGAGAGAGGAGCAGGAGGTAACGCGGATAAAAGGGAAAAACCATAGGAGGGCAAAGAGAGAGAAAAAGAGGCCCCATGAGGGGTCAGTGGAGTCGTAGGTAGGCGTCCGAGTGCGAGCCTGAGCGCGGTAACGGGGAGGGGGGGATCGCGTAGGGTGGTGTATAGACGATGGAAAGGAGAAAGAAGAGACGCGAGGGGGGAAATAAGGGAAGGGGCCCCTGTAGGCTACATTCCAGCGGGACGCGAGTTTTCAAACATGGCTACCCACGTGAATGTAGGTCCACGACCGATCCTATAACACGCACACACTCGACCTTAGCAGCTACAAGCTCGTTTCATCTTTTTCTCTTTTTCGCGTTTCTCTCCGTTTCTCTTCAGTAATCTGCTCGAACGATTCCCTCCCATAGCTCCTTCCCCCTAATGCCTGCTCCGTCACACGCTTATACAGACACTAACCCACAGAATCCCCTTGCCCCTTTGCTCCATCAGGTTCTTCATCTCCTCTCCCCTCGCAACAACCCGGACGGCCCGGCCGACCGAGCTGGCGACACCCTGTCTGGCAAGACCGGCCGGCGGACAAAGGAGGGGGAGCCTGGCCGCTGCGTTGCCACGTCCTCGGACTTCGGGCTGCGCCTACCTTCGGCCCCAAGGACAAATCCGATGAACGTGCCAGCCGTCGTGGCGTACTTAGGCGACTGCCGGTCTGCTACCGCTACGGCGCTTTCCACACTCTTCCACACGATATGCCACTCGCCGCTTGCCACTTACCGATATTATTCGACGTCTACTCTTGTCTCTTGCCTCTTGCCTCTTGCTCTTACGCTTGTTACGCGAAAGTATAACAGCACAATTACGATCGCTGGATCGTGATTCAGTGTTGTTCAAGCAAAGATAACCATTATCATGATTTTTGATAAAGTCGAAACGAAATCCATTCGTTTAAAGATGGCCATGAGGAATACCTGAAGAATGAGCCATGCTCGTAAAACTATGCGAAGGTTAACTCGCGTTCAAAAGGCAGGTACCTTTCGTCACAACGTTTGCCGATCATCGGATGTATTTAAGAGGGACTTGGAGTCGGCACAATCGACGAAGCAAGAATAACCAGCGAGTTTCTTCGAAATGCAGTAGGGTGCTCCTTCGTGGAACCGCAAAAGAATCGGTCGGGTCTCAGTTTCTGCTGGTGGCGCAAATCGTGGAAATTTACGAGGCCTCGCTCGTTTCTTTCTGCGCGGCCACCTATCTCTCTCGTGTCTCAAAGCATGTATATACTAGCACTCGGCTTGCGTCATTGCTCGCAGGTCTTTCTGCGTCCGTATACGTTGCGGCCTACGTGCGGCTGAGCGACATGGCAACCGCGCGTATAGCTAAACATATTAACTGTCGGCTCACGCCACAAAAACAACATGATCTCATTCTACTATGTATATGCAGGGAACGTGCGATTTGCTAGCTCGCTTCGAAACCTCATTCAGTGATAACTGGAGGATAAAAGTTGCAAGAAACGAAAATAAGAAAGGCAAAGAGAGCAGGAAATAACTGACCGACGATGACTCGTAACGGTAAGCCGTCAGAATATGTTGGTAATAACCAGCAAGAACAATACAGATCGCATTACCCCACCGAGGCTATAATAGGGACAACTTCAACCCTAACGAGACTACCAATACCAGTAAGCTGACACGGCCACGGGTGTTTTTCTTGGAAGGCAAAATCCCCTTGCGCCTCGCTAGCCTTCCCTTTTATTCGATGCCAATAAAATTTCCTAGACACGACGGTCCTCGTGTTGGCGCTCGGTACGGAAAGCTTTCAAGAATTGTACCGTATGCGAAACCTGACGTAGCTCTTCAACGATTTAACCTAGATAACACGCCTAATCTCGGCGAGCGAGCGAGAAAGCATCGTAACTCGAGTAGTGTTTTCAAATTTTTTTAGCGCATTTACGATCCATTCGATCGCATCGAGCCGCTCGACGATCTACAGATCGAACGTAATAAAATTCTGCGTAACATATGCGAGCGTGCCGAGTAGGCGAGAAAAGGCACGGTCGAGCAGCGGAGAAAGGCGAGCAAAAATCGCGGCTCCAAGCTGGCTAGGACGGTGAGCAACGAGCGAACGGGCAAGCAAGCAAGCAAGCGAGCAGGCAAGCAGCAAGCAGTCAGACGAGAGCGGCAGACAACATGGCGCCGAGAGCGTCGTCACGCCGGCGTGACGTTTCCCGCGCGCGTCATTAACGGAAGTGAGCACACAAAATGGCGGAGTTTTACGGCGCTGAGGTGTGAAAGGGAGGAGAGTACGGCAAGGGGGCAAGAGGGAGAGGCGGGTGGGGCGCCTACGGGTGCGGGCAGTCAGGCAGGATGACGAGAGCCGTAGAAAGAGAGGAGTTGGTGGAGGTTAGGTCGGTGGCGCAAAGAAAGAAGAATGACTGGTGGCCGGCAGCGGTGGACTAGCGCCTGTATGACTGTGTGTCGAGCGGGTTGCCGGGACGTCGAGGGGCGCCTGCTGGATAGAGAGAAAAAGAAAGAATGCTCCGCTCGAAGCGAGGAAAGAAAGAGAAAGGTTGAGAGGTGGCCGAATAAGTGGGGGTAACACGGTAAGAGACGGTGAGTGTGACAGCGACGAGCGAGGCGAGGGGTTTTAGAGCGAGAGAGCGAGTGGCGAATCGTCGAGAGGGGAAGGGAAAAAGCGTTTCAGTGGGAAGCAGCCGCAGTCCTCGCCGATGGTGGGGATGAAAATTAGTTACGGCATCTACCAAGACCTAAAAGGAACTCCGTGCGCGGCGCGGCCAGGCCACTTCGTGCAATGTTACGCGTTAAGGTACCCCCGTGCGTTGTTGGCAGTACCCGGTTTCTAAGCTCATCGTCGTCATTGTCGTTACCGTCGTTCGCGTTCTTGTTCTCGTTTTCGTTCTCGTTCGCGGTCTTGTGCTCGACGTGACGGTCATCGTCACGCTGCGAAACAATTCGGTACGTGAAAACACACTATGGCTCATGGCGTAAGCGAGGTGCTTGGTGAGGGAAGCACAGTGAAAATGGTGCATCAGAAGCAGCAACAACAGCAGTCGGTGCATCAACATCAGCAACAACAAAACGCGAAAAAATCTGTCGGTGTGATGGGAAGTAGACGCATATTCGCGCCGGCCTTCAAGCTCAAGGTTCTCGATTCGTACAGGAACGATATCGACTGTCGTGGAAATCAACGAGCCACAGCGAGGAAATACGGCATTCATCGACGTCAAATACAAAAGTGGTTACAGTGCGAGGATAATTTGAGAAACAGTTGTGCCGAGACTGGAAATAATGGAGTGGTCACGACGACGGTGATCTCTGCCGCGGGTGTTTCTAAGGCGGACGGCACCGTGTCAGAATCCACGGGGTCCGCCGTGACTCCAGCAGCGCCGGCCTTGAACCTCAGCCTCGCCAGACTGCACGGCGACGAGCTGGCTACACAGCAAGGGCCCCCACCTCTTCTTTCTCGTCCTCCTCATGGTAGTTCACCCTCTTCGCCCCAATACGTTTCTCAATCCAACACGGTTTCGGTTTTACCCGTTCGTGTCGGATACCAGGAATATTCCGCTAATCAAGATCAACATCATCTTCGTCGAGATACGGAGGATCGAATACGGGCAACGGACGTTCACGGATATTCGGAGGCTCGTGTGAATCAGGAAACTAATTATTACGTTTTAAACGCTGATGGACAACGTGAACTGGAAAACGCGACGACGTCGTTCGAGAACCGAAACGAGGCGAAGGTGTACCAAACTCTGACGAGTTATCGCGCCTCGCATCAGGAGCATCGGTACAGTGAAAATGAGAAACATCGTTCGCCAAGTCATCGTCATCGATCGTCGCAAAATTACGGAGACGTAGATTCCTCGGTGGACGGGAAATCATCGTACGGTTTGCTACTAGCATCGTCGATGATAAAGACGGAACGCGCGAGCCCAGACTCGGCGGCGACGCCAGGGCCGTGCGAGTCGACTAGTTCTCCCGGTCTCTCCAGGATCCCACTCTCGCCTCTTCTGCATCAAGCAAGCAACAGTTCCAGCTCCAGTTCCAGCTCAACAACGTCCGTTCACTTCGATTCCCCACGGGCCTCCGCGAGTCCGTGCTCGTTGCACGTGCACGATCACGATCACGCACACGAGCACGTACACGCATACGCGTCACCGACTCCGGATTCCGAGAAGTCGATCCCGTCCATGTATCAGCAGGAGAGAGAGTCGAAGGAGACAACGACGACGACGACGACGACGACGACGACGACAACGACAACGACAGTCCGTATCGGAGAGAAGGAAACAGAGGACGTTGCGGGGGAGGCAGAAATCGGTAGGGCGGTGGTCAAGGAAGAAATTCAGCTGGAAGAAGAGGAGAATTGCGAGGAGGGAAGAGAAGCTGTCCCTGCAGCATCCTCGTACATCGATTATCAACGACCACCTGCTGGCTCGTCTTTCCTCGATTCCCGTCCTGCCAGCCCTGTACACGATCGAGAAGGATACTCGTTGCCTTCGAGCCCTCGCGAACCGACCAGTTCCGCTGGGTCCAGCACCAGTTGCTCCGACAGCGAGATGGACCCTCTCGACTGTTCTTCCGGTGGTCACAATTCGTCTAACGACCTTGCTCGGCGACGATCCTTCTCCCTGCGATTCAAATTAGACGTTCTCGATGCTTTCCACCGAGACGTCGGTGTGGCCGGCAACCAACGCGCCACCGCTCGAAAATTTGGCATAAATCGTCGTCAAGTTCAGAAATGGTTAGGCCAGGAGACGGAGTTGAGGGGCGAGATCGCACTTCGTGGAAACTCGCGACAGCGACTCGGCCCTATCCAGGATGTCGCTTCCGGTGACTCACCGGTAGATCTGAGGACGTCGAACTACGTTTCCAGCTTATCGCAGGATCAAATCGAAGCTGAATACGAGCGATCGCCTCCGCCTCGTTACTGTTGCGACATCGGCACCTCCTCCTCGCAGCATCTTTTCTACTATCACCATTCTGCCGCGATAGACCCGTCTTCCGAGAGCGAGCCTACCGTTTCTTGCAATCTCTCCTGTTGCATGGACAGTCACGCTACGACACCGGTCACCTCGTGTTACCAGGAAGTGTCCTTAAGGGGATCTTGCTACGCGGAGTCACAGAACAGGCAGTACTGTTATTCTCCGAGAGAGTATTCGTCCGAGATCACTTCGATCCCCTCGATCCCCGAACAATCGGAAGAATTGTCCTCGCCACTCAAGAGGCAACACTGCACCCTCTCGTGTTGCTACGAAACGCTGCCTTCGCCGAAAAGGCTTTGCCTGGAGGCGGAAGAATCAACGCAATTGAACGGAAATTCCTGCCAACAAGTGCCTCCTCAAGAAACGCCACTCTGTCTGGTGAAGCCAAAGAGGCTGGTTGTCGCCTCACCGTTGAGGACAGAGCCGGTAACCAGTACGGTGCCGACGCCACCGGCGTCCACCGTGCCACCTCATCCAGGACCAACACCGAAGAAGGACGCCATCTTGTTCAAACCCTACTTGGACAATCCGGTGAGCAAACCTGCGAAAGAGCACACGGTTCAAAGGGGTTTGTCACCAGTCAGCAGTCAGAACATCAGCAACAACAACAACTGCCAAAGCGTTTGTAATTTGAACGAAGGTAGCAGGGGCCACGATTATGCTCTCGAGCTTAGCTTAAGACTGCCGGTATCCTGGAGGACTCAGCCGAGTCCGTACACCGAGTTCCCGCAGGTCAGGAGCGCATTCGTTAGGTATCCAGCGAGTCACTACAGTTAATTCAAACGTTTATTCGATTCTCGATCTCGCGAAATATGTATTACAGCGACACCTGTTCTAGCTTGATCCTCGATTCGGGCCGAGTCCAAGTACCTTGCAATTGATTTTATTTACTTTACAAATTTTAGAATCCAATTTTTAATTGTACATTTGAGAATTTTAACGCATCGGTTCTTAGATATCTACAATCGTTCAGGGACAAATGCTTCGTGGACAGGATCATCCGAGGAAGGATCGATTAGTACGTGATCTACGACACGTCGTATGCCACGTAAGAGTTTATCGTTTCCACGGATCGCGTCGGTACCGTGTTATACATCATGATAAAGTCCTAATCGGCCATTGGACGAACCGAAACGTGGAAGGAGATTATACACACGCTCGCGTCCTCGCTTAGCATCTCCTTCGGACCCCCTCTTATACCTTACGCTCTTCTTCTTTTTCCCCGCTCAAAAGTCTTTTCTTGACTTTTTTTTTCCGCGCCTCTTTATCGTCGAGATTAACGGCTATCTGCTAGGCCGTTTAGAGGTCGAGTGCGTTCGCTATAATTACGGAATTATGTCAGTCTCGGGACGATACCGATCACGAAAGAAAAAGTCTCTCGCGGCTGACAACGTGGTTTCTAGCATTGCGTTACGCAATAACCTGACGACATACCGTCTCTTGTTCGTCGAGTAATCGTATTCTCCAGAAAATCGAACTCGAAACGGATGATCGTCTATGCTAGAACTGCGGCTACCGGTTTCCTTGGTCTTTTTCTATTCGTCATCTTCTTCTTCCTCCTTCTCCTCCTCTTTTGCCACGGTAGCTTCTCGATTCTTGGTTTGTCATATATCGTTCCGAATGAACGGTTGTCGCTGTTCTTATTCCACCGTCGTCGATCGAGGATCGATCTTATAAATATCGTGTTTAATTGCTCAAAAAATTTCTTCCATGGGCGCAGCTGTGCGATGCACGGTGCGCAAGTATTACGACAGGGTTTCGCTTCTTCGTTATATTCTTCGGTTCTCTCCCCTTTTGATCGACTCCTTTATGAATCTTCTTCGATCTCTTTCTCCTTCTCCTCGAAATATAATTTTGTAAATAAAATAATTCTAATGTTTCTCTGTCGATGCAATAAATAATTGAGGAGAAAGAGGAAAAAGTATATGAAACTAAGAAAAAGAAAAATCAGTACTTACCTAACGATTACTTCAATAATTAGAACTAAAATTATTTAATATTATAAGGAAAGGAGTTGACGATGCAATTGTAAAATTATTTTATTTTTGGAAACATAATATTCATGACGAAACACGGTCGATCAAGAGGGGAGAATTTGAAAAAGACAAATACGGGAGTGGTCCGAAACAACTCGCGTGCCTTACACATGATAGGTGATCGTGTAGCGTCGACATTTTAAGGGATACAATTTTAGAAATTTAGACCAATAAGGAGACAACGTTCTTAATTATTCTTATAAATTATTCGTACGTCGTCTTCTCCGTTTAACCGTGTGTTCCGATTCTCGCGAGGCGATAACACGTTTCTCTTCTTTAATATCATCGAACGACTTTCGGTAATAATAATAGAGTAGGAAAAAAGTGTGGAAATTCCTCTTCATATGCGATTACCATTTCTCGTAATCGGTCGTTATGTTCGACCCCAAGGAGATAATGGTCGCGATAATGATCCGTGTGCATTGGCCAGCGTTGCTATTCGCGAAAACGGATACGAGCGAACGGGAAAGCGAAAATAGCGGTTCCACGAATGTTCTTGTGATCGGATAATTGAGCGAGCCCACGGTAAAGAAGGGCAATTTTGTAAATCACCGTCGCAGACGGAGGCAGTTACGTCAATGTTTCAATATTCAGAGCCAATCGAGCTCGTTCCCAGTGCGGCTAATCTCGCATATTGCGACAGCCGCGTTACATTATCGGTCGAAATGCACTCGCTCGTTACCGAGTCGGCCGACACGGGTCAACAGCGCACCAATCTATCTCGCGAACGGACGTAAAAGTGCGTCAACTTTTGTAAATAGTCAACTATTCGTACCTTTGAAACAATAACAGTATCGGAAAAGGAATTTCCCTCCGTTCGTCCCGATTCGATCTCGCCTTTCGGAACTCGGAGAATCGGAAGATAGGAAACGGGAGAAGAAAAGGAGCGTATATTAGCCTTGTCCGCGTTCGTCGATAGGGTCAAGGTGGCAATGTACAATAAAATGTAGCGTAATCGTAAGCCATAATGAATTACATAATGCCATAACGTTTTACATAATAAACGTATAGTGTCGAACCGACTGACGAAAGAGGGAGCGTGCTCGGTAGTGCGAGAAATAAATGCGTGGATACGTGCGTGCGTGCTTGCTTGCCTGTGTTCCGTGTGCACAGCCCACAAGAGTCTATTAAACGAGGCATAGAGCATTGTATAAGCAATATTTTTTAAGTGCATAAAAGTGTGTGAACGGTTGAGAGGGAGGCGAAGGGATGGCGCACGAGCAGCAGCGTTTCGTGGGCGAGCCCCCGCGTTTTAAACTTCGTATTCACACACGTACATAAACACAGAGTTATGGTGTAAGCATAATGCTTGTGTATCGTACATGTACAAAGAAAATTTATATATAATGTTGGAAGATAAAAAAAAAGAGAGCGCGTATATATATATATATATATGTATGTATGTATACATAATTATATATTATATTTTAATACGATGAACTTTTAGATTAGAAACGAAGCGCCTGAAAAACTCGCCCGGTGCCTTTTTAGATCGCTCGTGCCTTATAGGTTCGCGCGAGGTGGAATCAAGGACCAAAAAGTGTCCCGCGTCCTTAGAACGAACCACGGGTATTTATACGTTCCCCTCCGCGACGATGAAGCGTTCCGTGCTGGTTCTTGGCAAGGATAACGCTACGGGACAGAGTGCATACACCGGTGACTCGCCCAAGCGTGTAATAATATCAGTATTCAGAATTTATATTCGTTTATTTATTATTGGTCGTCGACACAGTGGTCCGGATCGAAGAATTTAGCCACATTCTAGTATTACCTTTGAACCATGAGAAGGTACATCCTGGGATCTCCTCTTCTTCGTGTTCATTCCTTGAAAAAAAGACCAGTCCATAATCCGTGTAAGGGAGATGAACACGGAGGGAAGGAACCAATGGACAAGGTACGATTAATATTTTTTGGTAAAATGTCGCTATATTCTTCTGTCCGGAGTCTGGACCATTGTACGTCATTTTAAATCCACTCTTGTTTCTCTTCTGCCTCGTCGAATGAAAGAGGATAATTGAAAAGATATTATAGTTTCACCCTTCTCTTAGATCTATTTTATTCGTATTTCCGATCATTCTGAAGGAAAACATTTTAAATTGTGTAAAACGATAAGGTGAACTCGTTCCGAGGGTCGATCGAGAGCTAACGAAACGAATCAATCAGGGTTCCTTCGCCGAGAGGCAGCTCAAAGTGTGATAAATCGCCTCGTTTCTTCGAGGCTTATCTATTTTTCTTTTTTTCTTCTGTACGGCCGAGGCTCTCTGGCGAGCATGAAACAATGGCGAAAGCAACGATATTATTTGACTCCGTCGTTTAAAAGCGTTATTTCTCTTCTGTCGTTAAAATTGTGATCTATCGAGATGAAAATGGCGAGACTGAGAGGGAGAGGCTGAAACACAGAGAGATAAAGTAAGTGTGAACGTCGTTCTTTCTTTTTTTTTTTTTGTACGATAGGAAGAAACAAAATTCATTGTATTAAATATTGTATTATATGTACACACAGCCGGACACATACACACAGACATGTAGATTATTGAAAATTTTAAAGAAAATATAAGAGACTATTTTAAATGAAGAAATCTCCGTTCCCGTCTTTCTTAGTTTTAAATTAAACTTAATGTTAAGTTAAATTTAATGTTTTATTGGAGATGTTACGTATTTACAATCACTCGAGATTACAAGATTGAAGAAAAATTTATTCCTTCAAGACGCGTGCACGCGTGTCAAGCTGAATGTCTTCGAGATAACAACGAAGCTGATAATTTGAAGAAAGTTGACACAGTCGAGCAAAGATACATCGCATATGGGTTTATAAGTTGATTTAAAAAAAACCGCTACCATCTTTAATCTCCAATTTATTTCATTTAACAAACATAAAAATAAATATGCATATATTTGTAGACTGAAAGCAGAAAATGTCCAAATAATTTCATCATGTTTGTAGAAAGATCGTAATTACGTTGAAGATAAATTGAAGCCAAGTCAGAGTCATAGAGTGACTCGTGCAATGAAAGCAGTCACGTTGGATGCCCACTCATACAATTGCGCTAGCTGTGCAATCGATGCATTGTTTCCGTTATCGCGGTCGATTGGTAGTATGTACCTCGATCGTCACCCGTGCTCGCTAAACTTTCTAAGCACGCAACCACATGCATGCCTGTCGCTAATTAACGATGCACTTGTATCGATAAATGACGTCAAGTACCCTCTACGTATGATAGGATTTCTTCCCGGCTGTTGGACATTCATTCATCATCCTTCGAGCCTGCACATTGATTTCGATAAGTCTGCAATTGTACTTTTATCTTCAACCACTATTATAATATGTAAGGTAATTTTTATTTGTAACTGAAAAGTGCAATGCATGCCAGCTGCACACGTGCACCTGACGCAATCGTATTCTAGAGGATCTTGAGAAAAATGAAATAAGGAATAATAAATGTATATGCAATTGTAATTGGTTTAAAGTTTAAAGCAATGAATATAAAATTAATCTCCACGACGTGCGCACAAAGGATTGTTAATTGTTGAATACTAATCTCTAATTTTACAAATCAAATGTACTTTCTGATATTACAGTTGTTTATGTTATCGACGGTGGTAAAACAGCTATACTAATTTACCGACGTTTCCAACAATTTGAAATATCCCCAAATATTTTATCATCGCTGCAACCGCATAAAATGCAATTAATTGACAAAAGTCATGCTTTCCCTTGCAAGTTGTTATCTTTTGAGCTAAGTTTTTATTTAAACGTTAACGTTATAAAAAATTTTCTGTATTAAATCGCAATAACGACGATATCCGTTTTTATCGGGGACACCGCGTGTGCGCAAAGCAGACCTTGAATCAAAGTATGACTGATGCAACGCTTTCAATCAACGCCAATAAATGTCACCAACTGGTGCAATGTAATTAGGAAGGGTGCAGTGGCACGTACAAATAAAAACTCGTATTAAACGTTCGATTTGAAAATAAATATATTTTGCATGAAATGTTATTATGATACGATACATAATTGATGTATGTATGTACATACAATAAGAATAAAATTAATTATTTTACAGATAGTCTTGCTACGTTGCGTTACACATTTTATTGAAGTAGAATAATTGAAACTACCGTCTGGAGCGGTTGAAAACAATTTCACGGCATAGTTGCACGTGTTTGGCGTTCTCAACCGGAAATTCGAAAGGGATACCAAAAAGTTCCTGGCATCTTTCCAGTTGTCGAATAGCATCACTTCTGTTCACGAGGTAAAGATCAGCGCAACGACGAACTCTCGAGTTTCGTTGATTATTCCTACCGTGTACTTCTTATCCATCCGCCGATACCATCGGACACCAATTGTAAATCGTCAGTTCAACAGATTGAATCGTATTTTATCAGGGATCCCTATTCGATAAAACCATTTGTTAATAAGCAGTACAACGTGATCCTCTACTATTGGTATATAATACATATGTGTACATGTGTAATACTAATTAATAATATACATTGTCACAGCCACCAAACTTTATTATCGTGCCATTATAGTTTCCATTTATTGTGGAATTATAGTCTTAATGAGATTACTCGTACAATTTAAATTCAAAACTTTAGAAGACCATATTTTCAAGATTCATTATTTTTCTCTGAAACTTGTTCTCTGAAGGACAAGGGAAAAAATAGAACTACAAACGTCCCTGTGAAGTTCCGTAGCACAGGCAAAACATTTCGAAGGAATGGCGGGAAAGCCTTATTTCCTACGTTGTGAAAGTCCAGTCAGAGTTTATTTTTATACTAGGCAAACGAGTATGTTTCTTTCTTATTCCTCTTCTTCTCGTTCAAATATCTTTTATTCTCCTTGTAACAACATCGTCTTTCGAGACTGGAAACATCAATCTTTTTTGGATGATGGTCGTTTTTTAGTATCGTTCGTTGAGTAAAATAAGACTTTCCCCACGATCAAATGGTTCAATCGCGAATTATATTCAGCCATACGTTTTTGGTTACAGGCTCTGCAGTTCGGGAACGTTGGAAAAGAGTAGCTGTAAATGACGGAGCGCTATGAATCGCCCGAGGTGACGACTATATTGACCAAGGCACAGATTCACGAAAGATATCAAGATACAGCCCTAGTTATATTCAAAGTAATTGACAGTATATACATTTATAGCAGTTTTGATCATTTATATTAACGTATTATAATCTGTTTGTTGCAGGAGCAGCAAAGTAAAAGGGAAGCAATGAACTATTTAACTATCGGAACAAGCCGCAGAACTATGGAGTATAGTAGTTACGGAAATCAACCTGTTGTCGTGCGGAGACCAACTGGAACTCTAGTACATCATAATGAACAAAACTTGTCCTCGCAGATATTAAGGATATATCAAAAGCCTCGAGATAGTTGTGTAATAAATTAAGTTATACCGTTTTCGTTATTTAATAATTTTCAATGTGTTTTTTTTTATTTTTCTTTTGCACTATAGTACTCGTAGATCAATAATTTCATGATACTGATTACAGGTTTGATTAGTACGTTTATATACACGAATAATTTATATAACTATATTTATACAGTACGCTGTTTCATGTTACCGAATATATTTCGTTAATTACAATTCATTCGGTCTAAAATAAATGTGGTCCGATGTTGATCCGACTTACGTACAAGTCCTGCACTGCGATTACGATAAAATTCGTAATTCTTTCGAGCGTTACGAAAATACAAGCAACAATAATAGTTTGGCGTTATAACCATTGTTTTCACAAGAGCGATATTCACGACTTGGTACAAAATAAATATGTAATAAAAGACATAGAGCATAAAAAGATCCATACTGATGGATCTGATTTGAGCGCCAGAAAAACTGGCAAGATAAACAGCAACGAACTCGCGAAATCATTGATAATTAGCAAATTTGCTGTTTCAATAGGGGTTATGACGTTAAAATTAAATGCAGAAAATTGTCAGGATAGCTTAAATGTTCAGACATCCATTGGAGTGGGGTTTCCAAAGGTGGTGTAATGCCATGAGTAATCACTTTAGCTGTAAAAAGAAGAGAAAGCATGTCTAATAACTGTACATACAATGTGATACGAAAATCTGGTAGAAACGAAAACGACTTTTACCATCTTCATGATCTGGGAATACTTCATTCAATAAATGCCTCAATGTTTTCCTTTGGCCTTCCTCGTTCATAGGTTTTACAAGCTTTTGTACATACTTGTCTTCGCTCGTATAACAACGAAACGGTATGTATTTGAAACCCTCTTCACTGTTGGTAGCCTCCATAAGTTTTCTATTCACAGACCAAAACTGATCAAACTTATCATTCAGTAAGCCAGACCACAACTGATTGTGATCTTTCTTTTGCATACTTGACACTACTTGGCCTCTGTGTTTTAATACATCTGCTTCTTTTATACATGAAAGAAAATACGATTCGACAATTTCTCTGAAAGTTTAATGTAATCAGTTCGTAGGTCTCAGTGTCGATAAATTATAAACGAAACGTTATATACCTACTTGTTTTGACAGTGCATCAGCACATTCTCTGGAAATTTATCGAAGTGAACGACAATATTCCAAGGCAATTGTATATCATTGAAATAAATGTCCAAAAGTACACCGATCGGGTAGTGCCATTTCAAGGGGATACCATTAAACTCTAACCACATCTCGTGTTCTTGTTTGCTGTCACTTTGTATATGTCGTATAAAATGTTTTCGTACCTAGTTAGAAAATTAACGTAAACCGTGAACATTATTAAATAAGATAGTTTTTTAAAATGAAACAGAAGATTCGTTTTGCGCTGATTTACCTTATCTGAACAGAGCGGAAAATAACTTAACCTAGGTACCATAAGATAATACGGATCAGGTCCTTGCAATTCACATATTTCCTCGGGATCAAGAGTGAAACAAACAGGAACTTTACCATCCCAAATTTCTCTCAATACTTCCCTGTCATTCGCCATTATGCGTATAATGACAGATAACGTGTAATTTAATTCATTCGTAACTTCAATGACAAGTTATCCTTTACCAAGAGGTTATGTTTTTCGTCTGCTACAAATATTGGCTATATCAATGACGACATATTCAAAAAGACAGGACATGTCTTATTTCACGATCATTGGGGTCCCGGACACCCCGAGGCGAGGAACATCACCGAAGAAAAATTGGCGCGAAATATTAATATTTCCAAGAGCGAAGCGAAACACCATCAGTCTTATAGCGACCACCGAGGGGTGCAGATCTACCTGCTAAACATAAGTACGCATATCCTTATTTTATATTCTGCGCTCATTCAATTTGCTGTATTTATCTTCTTGGCTTATTGAATAAACTCATTAAGGAGAAGAAGGTGTTGATTTTATTACTTCCGTCTGCACCCTTTATATCTCTGATTCCACTATATCATTTCTTACATCACAGCAACACTTACATTTCAGTATTCCTAACATCTCTGCATTCCTTACATATCTGTATTCGTTTCATCCCTACATTCCTTACATCCCTACATTCCTTACATCCCTACATTTCTTTCATCCCTACATTCCTCACATCGCTTCATCTCTTCATCCCTTACATCCCTGCATTGTTTTCATCCCTACATTTCTTACAATCGCTTCATCCCTTACATCCCAACATTCTTTTCATCCATACATTCATTCCATCCCAATATTTCTTTCATCCCTACATTCCTCACATCGCTTCATCTCTTCATCCCTTACATCCCTGCATTGTTTTCATCCCTACATTTCTTACAATCGCTTCATCCCTTACATCCCAACATTCTTTTCATCCATACATTCATTCCATCCCAATATTTCTTTCATCCCTACATTTCTCACATCGCTTCATCTCTTCATCCCTCACATCCCTGCATTGTTTTCATCCCTACATTCCTTACATCGCTTCATCCCTTACATCCCAACATTCTTTTCATCCATACATTCTTTCCAACCCCCAAATCCTCACATCGCTTCATCTCTTCATCCCTTACATCCCTGCATTGTTTTCAGCCCTACATTCCGTACATCGCTTCATCCCTTACATCCCAACATTCTTTTCATCCATACATTCTTACCATCCCTACATTTCTTTCATCCCTACATTCCTCACTTCGCTTCATCTCTTCATCTCTTACATCCCTGCATTGTTTTCATCCCTACATTCCTTACATCGCTGTATCCCTTACATCTCTGCATTGTTTTCATCCCTACATTCCTTACATCGCTGCATCCCTTACATCCCTACATTCTTTTCATCTATACATTCTTTACATCCCTACATTCCTCTCATACCTACATTGTTTTCACCCCTACACTCCATACATCGCTTCATCCCTTATATCCCTACATTCCTTTCATCCCTACATTCTTTCCATCCCTACATTCCTTTCATCTCAACATTCCTTTCATCCGTACATTCCTTTCATCCCTACATTCCATACATCGCTTAATCCCTTATATCCCTACATTCCTTACATGTCTATCCCTTTCTCGCGAAATTCTCGAAAAAGCGCCCCCTAGTGGCGAAAATGTGAACTAAAATTTCGATGTCGAACCAGCGCCATCTGGTTTTGGAAAAAGGAACTAAATCATGCTCAATTTTTGGCCCTCTAGCGGCAAAAATGTGAACTAAAATTTCGATGTCGAATCAGCGCCATCTGGTTTTGGAAAAAAGAACTAAATCATGCTCAATTTTTGGCCCTCTAGCGGGAAAAATGTGAACTAAAACTTCGATGTCGAATCAGCGCCATCTGGTTTTGGAAAAAGGAACTAAATCTCACTCCGTTTCTGGCCCTCTGGCGGCAAAAATTTGAACTAAAATTTCGATGCCGAATCAGCGCCCTCTGGTGGCGAAAAAAGGAACTAACTTACCTTTACTTACCTTTGCTCGAAACAGTCTTATATATATTCATTATAAGGGATACAGAGATGTAAGTAATGTAGGGTGAAAGGAGTGTAGGGATGGAAAGAATGTAGGAATGAAAGGAATGTAGGGGTATAAGGGATGAAGAGATGTAAGGAAAGGAGGGATATAAGGGATGAAGCGATGTATGGAATGTAGGGATGAAAGGAATGTAGGGACGGAAAGAATGTAGGGATGTAGGGAATGTAGGGATAAAAGGAATGTAGGGATGAAAAGAATGTAGGGATGAAAAGAATGTAGGGTTGAAAGGAATGTAGGGATGAAAAGAATATAGGGATGAAAAGAATGTAGGGTTGAAAGGAATGTAGGGTTGAAGAGAATGTAGGGTTGAAGAGAATGTAGGGATGAAAAGAATGTAGGGATGAAAAGAATATAGGGATGAAAAGAATGTAGGGTTGAAAGGAATGTAGGGATGAAAAGAATGCAGGGATGTAAGGGATGCAGAGGTGTAACGGAACGAGGGATGTAAAGGAATTCCGAAGGGCCCGGGCCTGAGACCCAGGTATCCACTGCACGAGGCCCGAGGAGTTCCGACATCGAGTGTGAAAGTAGAATAAATGGGATCCTCGCCTGAGACCCAGAAGAGGGATATAATCATAAATGTTATTCCCCTTCGATGAACTTATTTAATAAGCAAAAAAAAAGAAGTGAAGTAAATTAAATAAACTCTGGAAAAAAATTATACTGGTTGCGCCCTCTTCATACGGACCTGATACTATCCCGGGGTGTCAGGGACTCCACTGCGCCCATGACGCCCTGAGCGTACCGACCTAATATCATATTGGGGTATTAAGGACCCTGAAACGCAGTTAACTATCTTGGCATACCAATAATATAGCATCCGGGGTGCCAGGGACCCCGAAACACTGATAATACTCTTTGCATAGCGACCGTATGGCATCCGGGGTTTCAGGGACCCCAAAGCGCCAGTAATGCTTTCTAGATACCGGCTTAATATCATCTTGGGGTGTTAAGGACCCCTGAGCACCGATGATGCTCTTTACATACCGACATTGTGGCATCCGGGGTTTCAGGGACCCCGAAGCGCCAGTAATATTCTCTGGATACTGCCCTAATATCATCTTGGGGTGTTAAGGACCCCAATACGCCGGCAACTATTTTTGCATACCAATAATATAGCATCCGGGGTGCCAAGGACCCCGAAACACCGACGATGCTCTTTGAATACCAATATTATGGCATTTGGGGTTTCAGGGACCCCAAAGCGCCATTAATGCTATTTACATACCGACATTATGGCATCTGGGGTTTCAGGGACCCCAAAGCGCCAATAATGCTATTTACATACCGACATTATGGCATCTGGGGTTTCAGGGACCCCGAAGCACCGATGACTTACTCTACATATCAACCTGATATCGTATTGGGGTGTCTGAGACCCCGGTGATGCAACCTGCATACCGACAAAATATCATCTTGGGGTGTCGGGGACCCCGGCGACCTCCTTGCGCACCGACAAAATATTACCTTGGGGTATCGAGGACCCCGTCTACTTATTGCACATCAACCTGATATCTTCTTGGGGCGCCAAGGACCCCTCCGACTCTCTGCGCAGCGACAAAATATTACGTTGGGGTATCGAGGACCCCGTCTACTTACTGCACATCAACCTGATATCTTCTTGGGGTGTCAGGGACCCCTCCGACTCTCTCTGCGCACCGACAAAATATTACCTTGGGGTATCGAGGACCCTGTCTACTTACTGCACATCAACCTGATATCTTCTAGGGGTGTCAGGGACCCCTGTGACTCTCTCTGCGCACCGCGCATATATATATATATATTAATAGATTGTAGATATTTCTAGGTTTTGTTTAACATTTTGCTCAGGTGTTAAAAATAATCATATTTAATTTGAATGAAGTGAAATTGTTATTAAATTTTTTTTTTATTAATATCTTATAATGGAAGACTTTATTCCAACACGGGTGTCAAAATTAAACAAGGACGCTGTGAAGGGATTCATGTCGGTTAATTATGAAAAGCCAAAAAGAAAAAGAAAAAATGACGTGACTGAAAATCAGCATGGAAACGAAGTACAAAGTTCTAGATTTAGCATAAAAATTAATAAAGAAGAGGAGCATAATGATTATAAAAAGACACAAGAGCGGGAAATGAAACGTATCAGATACGAGGTTATGAAATTTGGTATGTCCGGTTTTGAAAAAGTAAAAGCAGAAGAAGCAAAAGTTGCACTTGCTTTAAGTTTAGGTGCAAAAGCTCCTAAGAAAAAAGGTATTAATTATAAAGAGTTAAAAGAGCAAAGGAAGAACACAGGAAAGAAGGTAACACACGTATCAGGACTCGAGAAGAGTTTGATAACACACAGAACCAAGAAGATACGTAAGAAAAATTCAAACGATATATTAGGAATTTATGGGAAAGTGAACAAGAGAGCAGATAAAAATAGGAAATAAAATTCCAACTATAAACATTTAAAATATTTTTATTTATTTTGTTTAGTTCTCACTACATTTGCTCATTGTATCCAACAACATGTTCCATGTATTGTATAACTAACAAGTAATAAAATAATATTTTTCATGTATTTATGAATTCATTCAGGCCAGCCTTGAGCTTTAGTAATAGGATACATATTTTTGTTTATACACATTTAAAATAGATATTTATATAACATTCACGATGCCGTAATGGAATGGTTTGGCATTTAAAGAATAACTTTATGTATTCAGTCGAGGTCAATCAAAGGCTGCAGCTGTTGGCGCTACCTCGAGTAACATTTGGAGAAAGGCGTTTATTCCTTCTGAAAATGGAGAGAGTAACTTTATCTACCTGTACTTAATACTGAAAAGTGTTAAATTATAGAAGCAATATTTACCCATAAATTTGGGCACGTATCCATATTTAACAAAGGGGAGGTAGACAAACATGCCCGCAAATATGAATCCAGTTGCGTATAAGTATTCGATCTGAGGTTTTTCGATGATTGGCGCTACAATCAGGTACGCAGAGATTCCAAGTACAAGCACAGGTATTATCAGCGGACATTTGTACGGTCGAGGATGATTCGGTCTGGTCCTTCGCATCACCAATAGAGCTAGCATTGCTCCACCATAGAAGATCCAAGCGGTAAATGAAAAAAAATCGATCAAAGAATCTATGTTTCCGGATAGTACCATTGCTCCTAAGAGGTATTTCATAAAGTAATTAGTAAATATACACGTATTTATTAATCGTTAATATGTAGATACTGAAGAATAAAATGGCAATACAAAAGGTACCTGCAACAAGCGAGTGAAAAATAAGTCCTGGAGCAGGAGTAAAGCGTCGCACGTGTACATAGCTGAGACAATCGAGTAAATGACCTTCTCGAGATGCGGCGAAACAGAGTCTACCTGCTGCAAAGAGAGTACCATTCGCAGAACCAAAGGTGCTGATCGCAACTGAGAGTGGCATAAGCCATGCCATCACGCCAAGAATCCGATTTCCAAAAGTCTGTGAAACGTTAAAGAGACAATTACTAATTAAGTTTAAAAGTTAAAACTAATAGACAGAGTAGATGGAATGACAAGATGTCTTACCACCGCGACAGCCTCGCTTTCGATCATCTCAGAAGGGGACATCACAGCTAGGTACGATAGGTTTATTAACGCATAACACAGCGTAACAAGTGGTATACCAATCATAATCGAACGTGGTAAATTCTTCGAAGGATCTTTGATTTCTTCGGTGACGTAATTAAGATTGTTCCATCCGTCGTAGGCCCATAGACCAGTGTAAAAAGCTGTAGCTAATCTACCAATGTTAACGGTGCTTCCGTCCATTGTTTCGAAGGCGCCTTTCAGATGCTGCGTGTTACCCTGTATCAACTTGTACGAGCCACCGGCTATCACAACCAGTATGGCGATCAGTTTAGCTGCTGTAAACGCGTTTTGTACACCCGTGGCCAGATTAACGCTGTAACAGTTCACCAGTAATATAAGTACGATGGCGAGGAGCGCAACGAGTTTAACGACTTCCTCGGGTGGATCGCAGTCAGCCGCGAAGGCTTCGACCGCGTACTGAGCGAACGAGAGACATATGATCGCCATCTGAGACGGCTTCAAGACCAACGTCGAGACCCATGAGAAGAGGAATGCAGGCGCTGCGCCGAACGCATCCATGAAGTAAGCGTACTCGGCGCCGCTGCTTGTGTTCATTGTACCCAGCTCAGCGTATGCTAACGCACCACACAGACTCAACATGCCGCAGGCCGTCCATACCAGGAAGCTGACTCCGATACTGCCAGTCCGAACCAAAAGCCCTGACGGCGAAACGAATATCCCAGAACCTATCGTTTACATAGAGAATTAATTAGAGACATAGAAAGCTATTTCACAAGTCTTTGCGTATTTATATAATGAGTCGCTTTGCCACTCGCTCTGAAAGTATTTGAAAACTATCGGAAAATTAAGCAAAGGCTTTTGAAATGACTTGATTATAGATTTAGGGGATCGTTACCTATCATGGTACCAACGATTAGAGCCACCCCACTGACGAGTCCCACCCGTCTCTTGAGGTGAACAGAGTTGTTCTCCTCTGGGTCCGTCCCCTCCACCCCTCCACCCCCTCCACCCCCATCTTCATCATCTCCCAGCTCCCCAGATTTAACTTCTTTCTGTTTCCGTTCGTGTAGCTGTTGTTGCTGTTGACCATGTTGAAACGACGATATAACTGGATGGTTCCAACCGTTGCTGTTATCGTTGCCTCTGACGGATCGCTGAACCAGTGTCGACTCAGGGATTCCGATCCATCCACCGCCTTGCATCTGTTGCTGCAACTGATTGTTGCCGTTGCTCGTCTGTGGATCATGTCCCACGGTAGCTGAAACAAATCGTTTTTATCATCGTTAATACATTTTTCTAATGGATCGACGAGAAACGTGTTCAAAGCGCAGCTTCGCGATACCTTCATACATAATTGTTCAAAGTTTCGCAAATAAATGATGTATTTATTTAATATTCAATAAAAATCTAATACAAGTTATTAAAATGTATTTTAATATCTCCTTTTCGACTAATAACAGAGATGCTAAGATACTTGAAGAGGATGCTCGTGAATCTAAAAAGCGTGAAATCCTTCAATTTGTATTTATGCCGGCATATGACGTTCATTATTCTTGTTATTACCGTCGCGACGATGTTGCTGCTACCGTAATAGTTCGCGTGGACGTATGCCAAAAGATTTCTCGTGACCTGTTAGATTGTTGTTCCTTCCTTGATAATAGACGGACGTAGTCTGAATCTGAACACGTGCTTTTCTAAATCAATGACGAATAGATATCGGTCGTGCAACCAAAACAAACTCCGTTACAGAGTTTGTTAATCATTTACGAGGTTGATAATTAAGGTAGATTGTTGGAAGTTTATAGCGCGTGTGCCTACCGCAAGAATCGATATTATCAATAGTTAGGTCGATAACGGATACCGAAAGCAGTAAACCTTTATGGAACGCTGCGATGAATAATCGTCTAAAGCGCAACACGAGTATAATTGTTCTCTTTTTCTTTTTAAACGAATTCAACACCCAGCCGATCGTGTCTCGTGCTCTACGCAAAGCGTGTGTCACTTCGTCTTCAAGGTGACCTTTCGATAAAGGACTATCGATTCTCTCGTCGTACCTCCATGGTTTATCTTTGCACGATATTTAAATACTGTACATTTTAAAATATCGTTCGATTTATTCCATAAAATTGATAATACATGCTCCTATAGTTTGTGCTTGAAAACGAACTCATTACGCAAAAATGAATTTAGAAATTCATCTGAGGCGATGACGAGGGTGTGACTGAATGAAACTATATTCCGTTAATAAGCATTTATTTCGCAAGGAAGCATAAATTTTCACGCGACCAGCACCAACTAATGCACTCGACAGAATGTCGTCCGTTGTGCTGCTTGCTATTTTAAAGGGGGTTGCAAGAAAGTTTCCCTCCACAGTCGGAGGAGAAACTTTTCGATTTTCCCCAATAAATGAAAATACCTTCTAAGGGTCCGCGAGCCCAAAACGTTGGACACGATTTTGCTGACGAAAATCAACCGACCACCCCACACTTCCAAGACCCACTAAATTAAACGTCCAAGAATTTAATTATAGAAGCATCGTTTGCATTTTCTTTCATCGAAAAGAAAGGCTGAACGATTCTGAAAATGAGACGTTCGCAAAAAATTGCTGACCTGTTTTGTCGCTACGCAAACGCCAGTGTCCTTTAGCCATGTATTTATTCTACTTTGTACCGATTACGTTACATTTGTGACAAATAACGTATTAAAATAACAGTTCGGATTAATAATAGTTAAGATTTGAAGCTAGAGTTTTTGGCTTAGGTTGTTCATGCGATGTCTGTTGCAATACTGAAGAGAACTTTAATGGCTTGACCACGTACGTGTACAATGCGTCGTAAAACTATTTTTTAAAACATTACATAAAGGATAAAATCGGGAAGACTGTTATCTTTTGCAAACAGTTTTGCAGATTAATTATTTTTTCGGCGCAAATGTTAACAAGGAATAAGAACGTAATGACTGTAAATAATTAAGACTGATAAAGAAGCATTATGCTCGTCGTGTGACAAACTGACAATGAGAATTAAATTGCAAAATCCGTCGAACTGGTAATGCGATATGCTAACGCGGATCTTCGCGGTGTTTAGTAGCCAGCGTCTATCAGTGGTCATTTTATTGCCTGGCATGAAATCACTGCACATTTATGATCCTTTTACTTTATTACTCGTCATTTGTTACAGTTAATTTCATCTAAATTCTCGTGAAAAACCGTGGAACAGATAAAATCTAGATTGTCGCAATGATGCGCCACGTATGAAAGTCATTTAATTAATTACTCGTCGCTTCTAATCGTTAACACGTTCAATGTTAAAATGAAAGTAATGACGCGTAAGCACGACACGTTATTATCAAGGATAAAAGAATTTAATTCTTCAATTAACACTTTAACAGCTGGTGTCACGCATTCGTGACCGAAATGCGTCCAATTGTTCGAAGACTCCGATATAACTGAACGTTGTTGTCGCTAATTACCTTTCGCAGTTAACGTGACGTAAATAATCAGGAGAGAAGAAGAAGAATAGTGAAACGAGAAAGATTGAAATTTTCATAATCGTCAATTCAAACGCCATCAATAAAAACCGTTTCTAAGCCGTGTTAATGCCTATTGTACTAAAGTGTCGTAATGATCCAATTGCGTTTAATTGATCGTTCACGAGAAAGAAACCGATCTACGTACAAGGTCTTGGTTGAAAGAAGATTGGATTCACGATCGAAGGCTGTAAAGTTTACCTTCCAATTTCTTCGTCGGTACGAACGATGTTGGAAATTTACGTTTTCCATAATTTTTTAATTCGCGCGTCAAATAGATTCAATACGATATCGATTGGATATCGCGTAATTGAAATGTAGGAGAAAACAAACGTGTTTTCGCATCGAGTTCTATGTAGTCAACGACTTCTAGTTTACTCTGATAGGTTCCACGAACTATACATCTAAACTTTGAACCTCTTTGTCGACGCGTAAACTCCTAATCGATTCATCGAGTTGAAAATTGCGCGAACAGGCTGAAACATTGTGGCGCGCCCCTACAATGATCAACACTTTGAGTAATGGATTTTATTTTAACTCGTCAGTTATTCGGTAAATTGATGCTGATTGATTGAATAATTTATTCAAGATTTCAACCTTGTTCTCCAATCCTTATTAGCGTCACGTTTTCGTTTAAATCCTCTTCAGGTATTTCTTTTTCAAATATTTCAGATTCAAAAGGCAAACATACGACAGCTAAAGTAGCAAGCTTTTTATAACTTCATTATTACTGCGTAAATACCGACGGAAGAGAACATTTAATTTGTTTTCCACGTCAAACGGTAAAATTGTCAGAGTAAAGCTGTTGATTTATAGCCACATGACATTGGTCAACGGTTTTCATTTCACTCTATCGATCATAATGTTTCTCATTGCCATCTTATGACCCGTTGTTAAAGAAGAGTTTATAAATGATTAAACGAAAAGTTTAGAAAAATTGGAGAATGTTTTGTAGATTTTTTTAATTATTCACCGATTAGTAATGATTAACTCATTAATTAGAGAGTAGATCTATGTATAGTAGCAAGTGCGGTTCAGACGCAAGCATTTACGATAAAAGCAACGTTGTTTGAAACACGTATAAGCCGGATAGCAAGAGAATAGCACGAAGAAGAACATAACTGTGCATTAGTTTGCGTGTAAAGAATAATTGGCTTAAACGAAACACGTCGCGTCGTTGAGTACTTGTCGTCGTCTCTTTATCGAGTAGGTTCGTTGTAAAGTCGTTCGTCTATTTGTGTCCACTTCGAACGGCACATGTCTATTATGAAATGTTATAAATAAGGTCTCGAAATGATGCGCGGGAAGATTGACATCGAAACGTTATCAATCGTCTATTTGTATTTATTGAAAAAAACTATACAGGAAAATTGGATTTTATAGAGGATGCAACTTGTAGCAAGTACGTAACACTTGTGTATATTTGCGGCCGCTGACGTAGTACTACGTCTTTCCGTCATTTAAAACAATTTCTATCTTTCCTCGGTTATATTTTTAGCGGATTTCTTTTTTAAACAAACAAATTTCGATTTTCTTTTCTCCGAGGAATCTTCAAAATCGCGTAAGAATGATTAATCGATCGTTTAAACATCAAAATGCATCAAGTGAATTAGATTATTGTTATAATTTTCGAATGACAAATACATTGGACGAGGAAAAGTGGTAAATCACTTTTGCACGGACCATCTCAACGTACACTATTAAAATACCCTCTTAAAATACTCTTTTCTAAAAATACTTTACTCGAGCCAGACCTGGAAACTCTCGGCTTCGTTTTTCGAATGATTAAGATTTTGAGAGATCGTTAGCTGTTTATGAATGAATAGAATAGCGAAGGAAGGAAGTAAGGAAAATCGATGGTTGTTCTTGACTTCGATAAATTTAGCTCTGTCATTGTCGAGGTGATTAAATAGAAAATCGCGGATATTCTTGGATCTATCCGAAAGAATTTGTGCACCCTACGAGCTTACCGTTTCACGGGATGACGCAACTTGGACTTCGTGGATTTTGGTAGTTGCGCTCTTCCGTTGCATAACAATCATTTGCCTTCGTTTCCTACAATTTGTATCAATTAAACGGGCCCTGGTTTTCGACTTCGCGCCATCACGGTAGCGAATTCATTTTTGGAAACCTACGCTCGTCTATGCCAATTAACAGCGACTACAAACTATAAATTTATCAAAGTATCTGTTTGCGACACATATCACGAATATTTTATCACTCATTGTAAATAATAAGTATATACTTAAATTTTCCCCAATTTCTAGGAACCTTGAGTAATGCATTTTATTTTGTTGAATATTCATTAGCTTTTTAACTATTATGTAATAAGGTGTTATTTGCATATTCAATAAGGAAAAAGAAGATTCTTCGAAAAAAAAATAAGACATTATTTGTACTTGTTACGTAAGACAAGATTTCACGTGCTTTCGATATTTCAATTTTTCCTTTTTGTACAAAATTCATTTGGCAATGAGTAAAAATAATTAGCTCAACGAAAATACTGAGGAGCAGAAGGAAATAAGAATTACGATATGCCTTGGCACACACACGTGCTTTCTTGTCCTATAACTTTAGTACCAACAGGTTTTATTTGATCGTTGAAACGTGTCTTTTCTGAGAAAGTTTCAAAATGTTCTGCAATTTTCATATAATCTACCTGATATTATTTTAGTTATTCAATGACTTCAATTACGATCAATCTTTTTTCTTTTTATAGAGTTGTTTATCGGATTGAACATATCAAATTTTATTTTGTTCTTTACTGTTTTGAATATTGTTTACATGTAATTTTTAGTTCTGTTAACAACTCGAGTGAAGAACTTGGTCCAAGAATGGGAGTCACGTTTATGAATGAGGAGCCCGGCGAGGGTAAAAAGCGCGCGAATCTTTCCAATTACGAATTAAGTGGTTCTCGCCAGGGTAAGTGCCATTGGCTCACGTAAAACGATGTGAACAATGACCGCGATATACGTTTAAAAAAAAAAAGAAAAAAGAAAAAAGAGAGAAAAATGATAATGTCGCTCACCTCGTTTGAAGGGCGCGACATGCATGACTCTAAGAGGGACCGATAAGAAGGGCGGACTGTGAGACCGCCTCTCATGACACCACGCCGACTTTTCGGTGCAACCACTGTCTCTGCCGTTTACAGCTGTCTTCGGACCGTCGTCTGGCTATATTTTTGCGCTAAATTCTCTTGTGAATCTCTCGTTTGCGTATCAACGGGCGACAATGCTGTACGCCCTTTCTTTCGTCTGAATTTTCGAACGTTAACAGCCCAAAGACTTAGAGGAAGCCTCGTCTTCTACGCTCGAACTGAATCCTATTTGATTTTCGATTTCTAACACAAATTTTATGTATGGGTTAGATATGTAACTATAATACCACGATACGACTTGCACCGATCCACCTTTGGCGATGAACTGGGTGTTCGACAGAGGGAGACGTACCCGCCGAAGAGCGAACAGGAACGAGGTCGGGAAGGGGAAACCGAGAGTGCAAGAAGGAAAGGAAGATAGAGGGACGAGCGCCTAGCGTCGGCGCCCAAACTCGCTCGATATCGTGTTTCTGCCTTTCGACTTCTATCGGATATCTATGAATTCATCTGATAATTCCTTTTTCATGTTATTTCATGTTTTTTCTTCCTATTGCATTTAAAACCTTATCATTAAAAAAAATAATGATAAGTATTTGAACAATTTACAACTCTAGCACGGGTCTAATTACTATATTTTTAAAGCGATAACATGTACATATGTATGCACTAACAATAAGTCGCGTGTATTTGTAAAAACATTATATACAATATGTAAAACATAACAAAATGCAGTTTTATTATATAATATTGATTTTATGACATACATAAACATATAACAAACATTAAATAGATCTTATGGTCAAAGTGTAATATATTATATTAATTATACACAGTGTATTAGAAAAATAAAAGCGTTTTGTTTTGTTAACTATATATTTCGTTATTTGAATGTAAGGATTTTAATTAATATTAAGTCTTTTTAACTGTGATAAATACAAACTTAACAATGACTTAAACATTGTTTGCATCTTTAATTAATGTATCATGTTTTATACATACAGAAACAGATATTTCAATAAGGCTTTTGTACCACTGAGCGTCTGGAAAACTGTTTTTTCTTTTTTAAGCATAACTTTAAAGTTAAAGCTTTTCATACTAGGCCAGCTTCCATGTGCAATTTCATATCACGAAAAAACTGTATGTGCAATGTATATCATATTTTTTGATTCATTATTTGTAACAGTTGTTTGTACAAATTATAAAAAATAATTCTTAGGAATGACTCAGTGTGCTTTGATAAAGTAACGGTAGACAAATGTTGCCAGAACTCCAAGTGCAATAGGAATCAGCCATGACCTCCAAGAACCACTGCAATTACCGATCATCACATCATGATGCAGCACCGACTATTCACATATCACACATTTCAATTTTTAATAACCTTACAGCTTTGGATAGCACAAATATGACTTACCAATGTACAAAGAAACAAAAGCACAAATGTGATGTTAAAGATGTATTAAGCGTAACATTACAAAAGAGTTAAGCTTTGAATTGTGCTATCCAAAAATGATAGATAATTAAAAGATACAACACCAATGCAGACAAGTTGTTAGTAGCAAAACTATATACCTGGAATAACTTTGTCAACGATTTATATACATAGTAATAATCAATAATGATGTAAAAAAGATTTTATACCTAGTACTTTCTTCGTCAATTATTCCAGTTAATCCATCAGCATTTCCCTCTGTTCTTTCACTCTAAAATTAACAAGTTATAATTTTTCAATTTGACTTCTTACATATTAACAACAATAAAAAATATATGGCATAAATAATAAATAAATATTAAATGCTATACTTACTTCTACTATTTCTCCTATTTTATATGATTCCATTATTTTCCTAGCATCGCTAGAATGACCGATATCCTCAAAGACTTCTGTTCCATCTTTACCACCTTGATCTAAAATAACTTCTTCTCCACCTGGATGCTTAAATGCAAATTATAAAAGAAATTTTATTTTGCCAAAATATTATAAAATATAGAGGAAAATATATTATATATGTATATATATGAAAACGTGATTAAAAACCTGATCTAGAAATAAAGTCACGTCGTAAACTTTGTTGTGAATAATAAGCCACAAATCGTTGCTTTCGTTATGTTTAACAACTTCTTCCCGCGTGTACAACTTGGTAGAAGCGGTATCAGCAGTAGCATTTTTCGACGCCATGATGTTTCTTTTGTAGTAAATGTTTTATAAGAAATATATGATTATTATACAAATATCGCTGAAAGGAATGAACAGTATACTGAATACAGTTGGTGCTATATGCTTTAAACTTTGTTACAACACTAATCCTTTTTAAGGAAATAAACGCTATTTACACAAGTTTTAATGAATAGCTTTTACTCCGGTATCTGCGATAGCAGCTATAGTCTAAATTTAGTGAACTGGTTAGTAGATAATACGAATCTTACGTATATCTTTGATTGCAATATGCATTATAAAAAAAATCTCCGCATAAATTTTCCTTTAATTCTATAATACTTATGTAATTTTGACACACTGTAAATTAATAGCAGTTAATGATCGATTTCATACTGCATATATAATCTATGCATCTTTTTAGTGAGAAATGTAACGTTTCTTTAATAAATAAATATTTGTAATTTAAGCATTTTATAAATAAGTATTATATATAAAATACTATGTGACATATATGTGTTAAACCTATCGCTGCGTTTGTAAGTTCATAAGTTATAAACTATAGTTTAAGGCGATGCTAGCGTGAAGATCGAACTTCAAATTCCGCGTTGGTAAAACAGTCAATGTTTCATTGAAAATTAGGCCGAACAGAAACTGATTTAAGCGCCATCTCAATGATCGCAGGTTATCAACTAACGGCATGTTATCGACTACGTCACCAGTTCATAATTAAACAATACTGACCATCCATTCATTATTATTAATTTTCTTTCCGTAAAATTGTAGTTGCAATGTGGTACACTTCACAATCTCAATGGCATAGTTCCTGAAAAAATATAATAGAGATTAAATAGCAAAAAAAAAAACATAAGCTTCGCAGCCAATTCGCTCGTATTATTTGCTGCATAATTAATAAATGTACCATAGAAATAATGATACAGTTATTAATTAGTCATCAAATAATAATGATTGCCCAGGTCTCACTACGAGGAAGTTGCTGCGGTTTGGAGACCGGCCCTACCTCATCCCATCCACCCTCCATTTATGCAAATTTTTACTTTCATTCAATAATGAATTCCTCTCGAAAATTGTTAGAAGAAAACGTAGCAAATTTCTATCAAATGAAAAGCAGAAATGCTGTGTTCTGTGGACAGAGGCGAAATCTGGCGCCTGACCAGAGTCATAAATAAAGAAATTTACGAACTTTCCAAGGTACAACGTCTCTGCTTGAAATATCTTCGCCAGGGTTGATTTCATTCTACCATTGCGTATCAAACAACTTCGTTCTTTCTAAATTCCATATTTTGTGATTTTCTTTTTATTTTATTTTTAACCGACTTCGAAAAGAAGGAGGTAATTAGTCATTTGTAATTAGTCAAAAATCATACAAGTTCCCTTTTCAGGAACTATAAAATTACTATAGTTATACGTTCTATATTGTAATATTGCAATCCCGAAAATACTTTTCTGAATTTAAACTATTGTTTCTCAATTAAAAAATATATAAATCTTTTTGTAGTAGCTCTTAGCTTGATATCGCTTTCTAAAAGTTATCTTTAGAAAACGATATCAATTACCAGGTCACACCACGTGGAGGTGGCTACGTTAGTGACCCACCCTAAAATCATAAGAACGTGAAACCATTCAAAGCAGACAACATAAAATAAAAATTTAAGCAATACAATCTTGAAATAGAAAATAAAATTAATATCCTAATATCAGAAACAATTGAGAAAATAATAATAATTTAACAATAAAATGCTGTAATGGAAAACATAATTATTAGGATTAGATATACAATAACGTGAAACCATTCAAAACAGACAACATAAAATAAAAATTTAAACAATACAATCTTGAAATAGAAAATAAAATTAGCATCCTAATATCAGAAATAATTGAGAAAATAATAATAATTTAACAATAAAATGCTGTAACGGAAAACATAATTATTAGGATTAGATATATAATAACCTGAAACCATTCAAAACAGATAACGTAAAATAAAAATTTAAACAATACAATCTTGAAATAGAAAATAGAATTAACATCCTAATATCAGAAACAATTGAGAAAATAACAATTCAACAATAAAATGCTGAAATAGAAAATATAATTACCATCATAATTTCTGTAACAATTAACAAAATAATAATTGAACAATAAAATGCTGAAATAGAAAATATAATTAACATCATAGTTTCAGTAACAATTAAAAAATAATTCAACAATAAAATGCTGAAATAGAAAATATAATTAGCATCATAATTTCGATTACCATCACAATCTCAGAGTATGTTTTAAATAAATAGAACATAATTAAAATAAGAACATGAAATATAATTGATGTGCAAATCAATAAGAAAAGAATAATTTATTTCAATAAAGCAATAAACGAAAAAGAAATAGGGGAAATAAAATCGCGAGTTGACCATTCAACGAGCTGGGTATTGAACTCGTAAAATTTCGAGTTCAATACGTCCTGGACGGTATTATTCATACCGTCCAAGGAAAAACACAGAAAATGAAAAATCAAATTAGCGAGCATAGTGACAGAATGACTGTCCATCCGAAGATGGAGAGCCATTAGTAGTTCCCCTCTTCTGGGCAAATTTTGCCGGGGCTTTTCAGCATATAGCCTCTTCTTTCTTCGGCAATAGCCTCACAAAAATCACTCGCGAAAATTTTACGTTTGCTCAGACATTTGTAAAAATGTAACACGTAAACGAGCAACGATCCCTTGAATCGCTACTCGCATACCTGCACAATTTTTGCAAATGTCCAAGCACAAAACACTTTTTAATTTCACTTCACTTCACTTCACTTCACTGCACTTTCACTTTAATACTTCATTTTTGTAATCGGGTCTAGTACCACGACTACGACTTACAAACTAATAAGGCTTGGCCTTGAAAAAATCAAGAGAGAATGCTAAATTAATTAATTAATCAACTAATTAATTTGCATTTTCATTTTTCCTCTCGATTTTTTAATTTCCAACCCCAGATACAAGCTTCTCACGTATTAGAGGAGAATACGAAGAGAAACATGAAAGCTTGCTCTGGCCCTGCCTACTTATAAACTAAACTCAATCACACCAGAAGTAAACTACCTGCCTGCCTATCGCTATATTTAAAAAAGGGCAAAAATCATTCTCACAAAAATTCACTCCACGGTTCTCATACAACCACCCGGGTGCAAAAATGCCTACACCTAGAGAGAACGTCCCGGGACGCCTCCGACACCCGAGTTCAATTCAACTTTCACACTCTAATAAAATCATACCTTTTTTGCTGAAATCGACTGACAAATAATAGTGAACATTATGCTAAAGTAACACATTTCATTTTCGTATTCTATTGAATTATCTAATGTAAAAATTTTTCAATTTATTCTTGATAAGTATTTTGTAATGTTATAGTAAGTTAAGATTGTTAATAAACGATACAAATCCCACATCCTAACCACACACACACATGTGGAACTTGTATCGTGGTTCACTATTGGTTCACTACTTTTGTCAGTCGCCAAAATGTATTACACTTAAAACTAAACCTTGTCCACCGCCCTCCACCCACGCGAGTACATCTAAGTACCCGAATGAGCTTTGGGCATAAAAATGAACAAGGCCAAAGGTATTTTCACCTACCAGTTTTCTTCATGTGTGCTGAAATGCCTAAGCTAAAACGTAGGATTAGCAAAAACTAAAGATGATACTCTCACTTTATTAAAAGTAAGAATATCGGCGAAATTTCGCGGCTCCGATTTAGTATATGGGCTGGCCCCCCAGGGGGGTTTATTTTTAATGAAAGTGACTCGATTTTGCAAATATAAAGCTTGAAGAGCAAATACAGAAAAGCAAAATTGAGCAACTATGACATAAAACATGGTGCACTGCTAATATCAGTTGGCAACGGAGGTTCTTAGGCCCCCTGGACTTGTGCCCGACGCTACATACCACCCACCCCGCCTGGACGTCGTAACGCCAGGACAGGATGCACCCCTTCGCTAAGAGCGCTACCCGCCCGTCCAACACGTTGCATCCAACGTGTCAGATTGACGGACGCCCATAGTATAGACAAAAGGACTGCAGTTTAGAATATGGTAACATATTTGCATATGTTCCGTATTCTAAAACTGCGCCTGCAAAGGCCTAGTAATGCATGGGTTTATCTCCCATGAGATGGTGTTTCACGGTCTTATGCCGCGGAATCCTTGTAACTAATTTGATTCAATAAATAAAATATTGGATTGAGTATAAAAACCAAAAGGATTCCCACCATATACTAGTCAGTGCATTGTCATATTTACTCTCGCGTTGGAAATTTTTCGCAACACTAATTAAAATAGAAAATCCTGATCTAAAAACATGACTAGTACATAAACATCTAACGGGCTAATATTTCACTATACTGATGAATTATGAGTGTGAATGATGAGCGTTTAGGGTCGAGAACCGTGAACGTGACAGAATGAATTTGAAGTACGAACGAAGAGCTTTCTACAATGCTTGAAGAGCAAATACTAAAAAGCAAAATAGAGTAAGTATGACGCAAAAACGGTGCACTTCTAATATCAGCTGGCAACGGAGGTTTTCGGGCCCCCTGGACTTACGCCCGACGCTACATACCACCCACCCCGCCTAGGAAAGGATGCACCCCTTCGCTAAGGGCGCTACCCGCCCGTCCAACACGTTGCATCCAACGTGTCAGATTGACGGACGCCCATAGTATAGGCAAAAGGACTGCAGTTTATTAAATGGAACATATGGATGTGCGCCACATTCTAAACTGCGCCTTGAAAGGCCTAGTAATGCATGGTTTTATCTCCCATGAGATGGTGTTCACGGTCTTTTGCCGCGGAATCCTTGTAACTAATTTGATTAATTAAATAAAACATTGAGTTTCAAAACCAAAAGGATTCCCACCGAATACTAGTAAGTGCATCGTCATATTTACTCTCGCGTTATTTTTCGCAACACTAATTAAAATAAAAAATCCTGATCTAGCAACATCACTAAAGGGGAGCTTTAAATTATGCTCGAAGAGCAAATACTGAAAAGCAAAATTGAGCAAATATGACTCAAACATGCGTCCACTGCTAATATCAGCTGGCAACGGAGGTTCTTAGGCCCCCTGGACTTGCGCCCGACGCTACATACCACCCACCCCGCCTGTTTAAGGCTCTAGGCCCAGGCAGAGTGCACCCCTTCGCTAAGAGCGCTACCCACCCATCGAACACGTTGCATCCAACGTGTTCGAGTGGTGGACGCCCATAGTATAGGCAAAAGGACTTTAAGACAGCTTAGCGTATGGGATGCAACATACTTAAATGTTCCGTACTCTATGGCTGTGCCTGAAAAGGCCTAGTAATGCATGGTTTTATCTCCCATGAGGTGGTGTTCACGGTCTTAGGCCGCGGAATCCTTGTAACTAATTTTATCAAATAAAAACCAAAAGGATTCCCACCGAATACTAGTCAGTGTATAGTCATATTTACTCTCGCGCCGGAAATTTTTCGCAACACTACTTAAACTTGAAAATTCTAACAGGGTAATATTTACCCTCGCGTTGAAAATTTTTCGCAACACTACTTAAACTTGAAAATTCTAACGGGGTAATATTTACTCTCTCGTTTAAAATTTTTCGCAACACTACTTAAACATGAAAATCCTAACGGGGTAATATTTATTCTCGCGTTGAAAATTTTTCGCAACACTACTATAACTTGAAAATCCTAACGGGGTAATATTTCACTACACAAGGGTATGCGGGTGGATAAATGATTATGTGATAGAGTTCGTGAGGCTGAAGTGCGAATGATGAGTGTTTAGGGTCGAGAACCGTGAACGTGACAGAATGAATTTCAAGTACGAAAGAAGACCTATATAGAATGCTTGAAGAGCAAATACTGAAAAGCAAAATAGAGCAACTATGACGCAAAAATGGTGCACTTCTAATATCAGCTGGCAACGGAGGTTTTCGGGCCCCCTGGACTTACGCCCGACGCTACATACCACCCACCCCGCCTAGAACAGGGTGCACCCCTTCGCTAAGAGCGCTACCCGCCCGTCCAACACGTTGCATCCAACGTGTCAGATTGACGGACGCCCATAGTATAGACAAAAGGACTGCAGTTTATTAAATGGAACATATGGATGTGCGCCACATTCTAAACTGCGCCTTGAAAGGCCTAGTAATGCATGGGTATATCTCCCAGAGATGGTGTTCACGGTCTTATGCCGCGGAATCCTTGTAACTACTTTGATTAATTAAATAAAACATTGAGTTTAAAAACCAAAAGGATTCCCACCGAATACTAGTAAGTGCATCGTCATAGTTACACTCGCGCTGGAAATTTTTCGCAACACTAATTAAAATAGCAAATCCTGATCTAGCAACATGACTAAAGGGGAGCTTTAAATTATGCTTGAAGAGCAAATATTGAAAAACAAAATAGAGCAAATATGACTCAACATTCGTCCACTGCTAATATCAGCTGGCAACGGAGGTTCTTAGGCCCCCTGGACTTGCGCCCGACGCTACACACCACCCACCCCGCCTGTTTAAGGCTCTAGGCCCAGGCAGGGTGCACCCCTTCGCTAAGAGCGCTACCCACCCCTCGAACACGTTGCATCCAACATGTTCGAGTGGTGGACGCCCATAGTATAGGCAAAAGGACTTTAAGACAGCTTAGCGTATGGGATGCAACATACTTAAATGTTCCGTACTCTATGGCTGTGCCTGAAAAGGCCTAGTAATGCATGGTTTTATCTCCCATGAGGTGGTGTTCACGGTCTTATGCCGCGGAATCCTTGTAACTAATTTTATCAAATAAAAACCAAAAGGATTCCCACCGAATACTAGTCAGTGTATAGTCATATTTACTCTCGCGCCGGAAATTTTTCGCAACACTACTTAAACTTGAAAATTCTAACAGGGTAATATTTACCCTCGCGTTGAAAATTTTTCGCAACACTACTTAAACTTGAAAATTCTAACGGGGTAATATTTACTCTCTCGTTTAAAATTTTTCGCAACACTACTTAAACATGAAAATCCTAACGGGGTAATATTTATTCTCGCGTTGAAAATTTTTCGCAACACTACTATAACTTGAAAATCCTAACGGGGTAATATTTCACTACACAAGCGTATGCGGGTGGATAAATGATTATGTGATAGAGTTCGTGAGGCTGAAGTGCGAATGATGAGTGTTTAGGGTCGAGAACCGTGAACGTGACAGAATGAATTTCAAGTTCGAAAGGGAACTTTATACAATGCTTGAAGAGCAAATACTGACCCCCCTGGGGGCCAGCCCATATACTAAACTAATGCCAATTTCACGAATAAAATCAGAAAAACGTTTCAATTTCAAGAGCGTTTTCGTTATCAAAGTAAGTAGTTATAATAATTAATTGTATTCATGCTTATTACTTTGATATTGAAATCTGCTCATCGCGAAATAAATTCTTGTACATATAAAAAAGAAAGTGTATTGTGAAGTCGGAGGGTCATCCGACTTCTCTACATTTTTAAACTCGAAATCTATATATGTATATATGTACAAGAAAACCCTATCCTGAGCTAAGGCATAAAATACACAAAAAAGCAATTTGCACGATTATCATTGTATAAAATAATACAGTGATATTCGTGGGTCACTATGCTCGCTCAAAAAATAAAAATTACAACCAATTCCCGTGTCGCTACGGACCATTCGTCCTACGACATGATGGGAACCGGAGGAACTTTAAAGCATGCGACTCACCGATCGTTGACTTGCACCACTGCACTCGGCACGCATCTTAGATTAATCCATAGCTCGACTGTTGGCTCGTCAAAGAAACGGTACCTCCACTGGCCAAAGCACTCATCTGAAAGCACAAAAATCACGATTCTTGAACGATATACGTTTTCTCTCTATTTGTTGTAATTAATATGCTAATACATAGGATAATTCAAAAATATGCATGCAAAACTATATGGGAATAACTACACTATAAAACACGGTAAAACACATGCAAATACATCCCAAAACATATGAAGATCAAAACCATAGAACACTATAAAATATTTGCAAATTTATAGTAAAACACATAGGGTACCACTCCATAAAACCTACTAATAAATCCGTATAAATATGCTAAAACACAAAGGGTACTACTCCATAAAACCCACTAATAAATCCGTATAAACATGCCAAAACACATAGGGTACCACTCTATAAAACCCACTAATAACTCCGTAAATATATGCCAAATCACATAGGAAACCACACCATAAAACACAATAAAGCACATGCAGGTACATGGTGTATCACACCACACAGCACACTAATGCATTTGTATAAAAATGTCAGAACACATGGGTGACCACACCATAAGACGCACTAATATATCCGTACAAATATTCCAAAACACATGGGAAACACTATAGGAAACACCATAGGCGCACACAGTAACACTTGAGGTAACACACTAATAAATCCATGCACGAATATCCATGGTGTCAATCCGTACCGGTATATATTTGACAGCTCGATCCGTATCCTTTGGCGGTCGCGATAAGACTGATTAGATTTGTCCTCTCTCTAGGTCGCGCTTGTACTGGCGCGCTGCGCGCGCAATCAAGCAAGACGTTCCGCTTCACCGGTTCCGCGGCCGGCTATATTTAACTATCTGATATTTGTTAATATTTGTTTAAATATTATTTTATATTTTACAATTGTTTATTAATCAAATTATTGTTATATCTATTTAAATTGTTTATTTCTTTACATTTTCGCGTGGGTATATTGTAAAATTTTGTTTAATTATTCTATTAAAAATTATTTAATTATTATTTTTAATTTTACAATTGTTTATTAATCAAATTATTGTTATATCTATTTAAATTGTTTATTTCTTTAATTTTCGCGTGGGTATATTGCAAAATTTTGTTTGATTATTCTATCAAATTTATTTAATTACTATTTATAATTTTACAATTGTTTGTTAATTAAATTATTGTTATATCTATTGAAATTTATTATTTTTATAACTTTTATACACGGATATCCAGTAAATTTGTTTGAATTATTTAATTTTTATACAATATTAAGAAGTGATTATTGTGTTTTAATATAAATTTGATTTTTATCAAATAGTTATTGAACGTTATACAATAATAACAGTTACAAGTACTCTTCGATTGTTTAATTAATTTATTGCTTTTCTAAAATGATTTATTTTCCAAAGTATAATTGAAGTAAAATTTGTTAAACTATTATTTTAATGATTTTTCGGCCTTGTGCTAGTTCTCATTTATTTTTCCTTTTTACTTATAGTTCCTCACTGCAATGTAATATATTGTAGCATAAACACATTTTAATTAATTAAAAGTACATTGAATTTTCTACGTTTCAACCAGAATTTGCGTTTAAATTTTGTCAAGTACAATGCAACAGCTATTTCTTTTATATTCAGAATAGAATACAGAATTAGCAAAAAGCGCTCTCTCGTTTTCATCGGCCAGCCCTATATCGACGGGTATTACCATTTATGTGCAGAAAAATCTGCTGTAATACCGACGTGCCGTGTCTACCCCCTTAAAACCGCACAATATGACGGTGGAGTTGAAATGTTGAATATTTTTTAGAATGTAGTGTTTACATCCACGATGTTTTAGTTATAAAAATAGAATTCAACAGTTGAGCGTGAATTCGTGTTATGATACAAATGTTTCATACATTATTTAATATTTGGTAATGGAATCTTATCAAGTATCATTCAATTAGGAAACATTTTAATATTAATAAAAGATGAATTTTGTCAACTGTTCATTGTTATGTATATTAATTAGTATTTTGATGGTTTGTGTAAAATGCGAATTTTCCTTCACTTCAATTTATTCAACCATCCTTAATAAAGCTACAATCATACCAAGCTACCTACTATGTACATTTACAGAATGTTGTAACAATGAATATATTTCTCCTGATCTTGATAGTAAGTATAGCAATGAAAGAGTACACTGCAAATTGCTTATAAAAAGGTTTAGATACATAGATAACTAATTGCATGTATATGTTTATGTTAGCATTAGATGATATTCTTTATAAAGAACTCTATGGGCAAGAAATTGCTCATCATGTGGTTGTAAATGCTTTACGTGGGCATTTAACCTCCTCTGATCCTCCAAAGGCTTTGACTATGAGTTTTCATGGCCCACCAGGAACTGGTAAAACTTTCACAACTCAAATGATTGCCAAATTTCTTTATAAAAAAGGTGATCATAGTGCATTTTATCATTTTTTTAATGGTCGTAATGATTTTCCTTTGGAAGGAAATGTGGAACAATATAAGGTATGTTCATTTGTATTATGAAATTAAGTTAAATATATATGTATGTTTACACTTAGATTGTTCAATAAAGTGATACTTTTACTATGCAGGAAGAATTACGGAAAATTATCATTAATAGTTTAGAAAAATGTGAAAGATCAATGTTTGTATTTGATGAAGTGGATAAAATGCCAGAGGGCCTGTTAAATGTTCTTGTACCATTTCTGGACTATAATACATTGATCAAATCATGGAGACTTACAAGCAGTTCAATAAATACAAGAAAAGCAATTTACATATTTTTATCTAATACAGGTAGTTCACGAATTGCACAGCGATTATTAACTCTTTGGGAAGAAGGAAAACACAGAAGTGAAACTAAACTTCAAGATTTTGAAAATTTGATAAGTGTTGGAGCATTTAATGAAAAGGGAGGTTTCTATCACAGTGATACAATAGACTCTAGTGTTATAGACCATTATGTGCCTTTTTTACCGCTCGAAGAGAACCATGTAAAGAAATGTTTAAAAAAAGCATTTATAGAAAGAGGTGTAACTCCTACTAATGAAATGATAGAGGAAGGATTGTCGTATGTAATTTTTGGACCTCCTTCACATAATCTGTATGCAACAGCTGGCTGTAAGAGGCTAGAACAGAAAGTTGCCGCTATTATATACGCTAAAAGAAAAGATCGACTTGAATTTTGAATGTTGTTAAAATCAAAGAAAAGATTATTAAATTCCACAAGCAACGCGTCTTTTTTATGTTAACGTTTCAATAAGATCTAAATTTTATTAATTACTCTTATTGGCACAATCAGAAAATATGTGTAACAGTTAAAAAAATAGTATAATTAATTTGTTATAATAATGCGTGTAGCGATTGTTTATATATTTATGTACGTATACGCTTATATTTAAGAAGTAGCTAAAATTTTTTTATCTTCAACATTACAGAATTACAGTATATACAATTGAGGCTTGGCAATTGACTTTAAAATATAGTCGTAAAGAGAAAAGTTGTCTAAAAGTATAAACATTTGGCAATATGTTTTCTCTACATAATCCTAACATACAAAGATAGACAACTTTAATCTTTATGACGTTCTTCTAACTTTATTAGTTATCTCATGTCGTACCGAAAAATAATTGTGATTCTATAGTCTATACAAGTACCTAAATGTATTCGTTTTTATACGCTCAGTTCACGTTCGCGAATATGTATTTCCTATTTTTATAATTGTAATATAACACAACCTCAAGCAAAGAGAACAGTAAAATAAACTGTGTTTTTTATGATATTAATGTAAGTTGATTTCTTTTCCGGTCTCTATAGAGGAGTGTTTTAATAAATCTGCACGATGATACGTACACATAGAACGTTCTTAATGGGTGTGCAATCGCGTATCGAGGAAGTACCTAGATAACATAATTTATGATTATTCTTCCTCAACATATTCTTTTGGAAAAAATCCTACTTGATCTCCTATCTTTCCTTTCCACCATCCTTTGGCATCACCTTCCTTACTCAATACCACAACCCTACAACCTCGTCGTAGACTTAATTCATTCCGTTCACCACCACGAAAATCAAATAATGCTTTAGCTAACACACGTCTATACGGCCATAATAAGCGCTGATCTAATTTCTCAAAATTTTCCGACAACGAAGCTCGTTCGTAATACTCGACAAGTTCGACTACACTTTTGAAGAAACGAGATTCGCTGAGATAATATAAATCAGCACCATCGACGTCGCGTTTAAATATCCTTATATGTTTCACCGCTCCATCTGCCCTGTAATATTAATTAAATATTTTTACGGTAGATATTTCAAAAAATATTACAATTAAATGTACTTATGTTACATTCAGCTCTTACTTGATACTAAGTGCGTAATTAGTTTCATGTTTTAAACGTGGTTGTCCTGCAGGCCGTACTCGTAACATGTATGTACCATCTTCGCGAGGTTCTAGTTTATTTGAGGCTGTATCTCGTCCCATTTCTCCGACAAACCATAATTTTACCGAAAGAGCACGCTCGCATGGTAGAGGTGGAGGAGGTGGAGGTGGAGGCGGTGCTGGCATACACCTACCTGAATGTGCAATACATTGTTTGTGCACAGCTATTCGACAAACGTCACATCGGTATCCCTGTTTGTATAAAAAAAACTCCATTAAAAGCTTGTATCATAATTTTGAATACACCTACGTCGATGACAGAATACCTGAAATATGCGGCCTTTCAGAAACTTGTCACACTGATGACAAGTACGCGGAGAATCAAATGTCGTAAGTTTAAACTTATGGTTTGTATTGCGGCACGCAGCCGGATTGACATTATCCATTGTGTTTTGTAATGCCTTAATCCAAGTTTGTTTCTGTTCTTCTGTTTTGGCGAACAACGTGTACGCTGTATATTCTTGTTTGTGCACGAGCAACCATTGATACGACCATCGAGAATCTTTACCAAGCGTTCGTCTACATGTATGATCTTCCAATCGATAATCATCTAAACGTAATGTTTCACGGTAACAGTATTGTTCTCCTCTACCTGCTTTACAGATTAATATTACTTGTTCGAAAGCAAATACATATCGGGCTTTTACTCGTTGGTCACCGTGAGCTTTTACCTAAAATTCGATTATAAGATTTTACTAATGTTTAATTTCAAGATATATCTATCAAGAAAACAATATACCTTAAGCTCTCCATCTAAAAGTAATCGGCCAAAATCTTTTAATTGTGCATCTTCTTGAACGTCCCAATCAATTATCGACGCTTGAACATCTTTTATAATGTCTAATGTGTCAGAGTCACGTTTTACTTCATTAATATATTGAGCTATATCAACCATTACTTCTCTAGCTTTTCCAAGCTGACGCCTATCTTCTACCCAATCGCAAGGAGTTTCTTCTACTAATTTATCTAATAATAAATGGTATTTCAATACTCTTTGCATCGGGACTGATAATATGTCCCGTAGTTTGAATTTACCATTATTTGCTTCTTGTTGACACCTCTGCAAATTTAGATTTTTGTTTATGAAAATAATAGATAAAATGTAATATGCAAGTGTTTTAAAACTTACAATAACTTCCTGATTAACTGATTCATTACGTGCACAGGCTTCCTGTAATGTATTTTGAGCAAGCGTAAGATTCGCGCAATAATTGCCATAAATAAGAAACTTTTGTCGCCAATCGAGGAAAACCTGTGCTAAAGCGGTACCGGTTCTCGCTTTTCGAAGTTGGCTATGAAAACCTGCATGAATTTCTGCAAGTTCTTTTATACCAAAAAATATGCGTGCTGTATCTTCTGGTCGTAATAACATAGAAAGAGGTCTAACGAAATGTTTAAGCAAACTGTTAAGAACGTCTGAATAATTGCGTTCCGTTTCAACAAGTTCTTGAATCACATAGTCCCTTTTTTCACCTCCACAAATTGCGCCGTCCTACATTATACAAATATCAGTTTAAAATTTATTCGTTTACACCAAATTATACACAGTACAAAATACTACGAAGCATAACGAGACCAATTATCAGTATTGTGATGAGATAAATAAATAAAGAACAAAAATATAACGACCTGCACAACAGATGGAGCAGGTGGCAAGTGTAGACTACAAAGGTCCTGGTAGATTTCTTCGCTTTGAGCATGGCTGCAATATGCTCCATATCCATCTTCCTCTTCAACTGGATCTTCATGGTCTCCTCCTCCACCTGCTTCATCTCCCTCCCGCCTTTTAAATCTTCTGCGACGACCTTCATCCTCACGACTTTAGCATAAAAATATGAACAGCCATGCACTATTCATGCATGAAAAAAATATAATTTCTGGCAAACTTAAACTATTTGTGGCAACGGTAGATCTCGTTATCAATAATAAACATAGCTTAATACATAAACTTCTGGAGCAAATACAGTAAATAAATTTTAAATAGTGCCAGTATCACTGTACTATGTTAATTTTGCGTCCGATATTAGTAGGAACCTTTCGTTTATATTTCATATAATGTATCATTATTTCTTTGAATAATGGAATACAGTGATGTTTGGTACTTTTATTACAACATCTTTAAACTTTTAACTTGCAAACGACAGATACCTTCTCCGTGGAAGGCCAATCGCGCTGAGAATTACTTGAGAAACAGAGTAATTCCTGATATACTTGGGACTCATCTACATCCATACCCTTAGGTTTTATGGTAAATGTTCCCACTGCTGTTGTGGGGCTGAATACATTGATAGCAGTTGTTATCAACTTTGATAGTAATTTTATAAATTTTTTATCTTTAATTTACTTTAAGTTATAAATACATCTATAAATAATAAAGTTGCATTGAAAATTAGATGCTTACCCTGCACCAGCACTTTGTAAACCCTTATAAATATCTTCCTGTGACCTACCATGACCTACAGAAAAACCACTGTAACACAAGTATGTTTATGAGAATGGGTTAATACAACTTGTGTGTAAAAAATTACACAATATTAAATTACTTACAGAATACCCTTGCGTCTTAAACGGGAACAATTTGATAAAGCTGATAAAGTACATAATACACGATGAAAATTTGATAGATCAAACAACATAGAAGGTTCAAAAAGGTCAGAATCAGATAATCCAAAAGTGGTTGAGCACGCGGATAAAAATACTTTTATGTTTCTTAAACACAAAAATTGTGCCATTTGTGGTTTTTGATTCACATCTTTCATATCTATACAACCGGTATCAACTGTATTTAGAAGATTGCATAGTAATACACCATCTCTTAATGTATAAGCTAAATCAACTGCAGTTGCTTTTGGCCAATTTGCTTTGTGATCAGCTCTTAAAGCTCCGCATCTTGTCAACCATTTGGCACATTCGTGCCAACTTTCGTTGTCTGAATTGCTATCTATTCTGTTCATTTTGGTTTGTTTATTTGTTTAAATGTAAAAAATTTTAAAGTTTACAATAGGAATTCCTTTAATATATAATGCATTAGGCCATTAAGTTTTCATAGATGCATTTTGTTATGCTTGAGATCTGAAAAAAATAGAAAAATATAATTAAAGATAGCAATTGGTGATGATTTACATATGTTTAATCATAATAACTTGCACAAATATATTGTACCAAATGAGAAAAATAAAATGAAATCATAGCTAAGAGTAGTTTCAACAGATAAAATTATCAGACTTGTATTAGGATAAAAAGTTATGATTATACATATATAATTAAAGTAAATAATGTTTTTGAAAACATACTTTCATTCGTAAAATAATTTATAAGTTGTTTCTTCGTTCTTCTGTTAGTGTTAAGAATATTCTGTAACAAGTTCTACCAAAGAACTCATTATTGTGTTCCGTGTCGGTTCTTAAAAATATCTCAACGAAATACGTAACGCCGCTTGAAATGGTTTGTTGGCAGTGTCATTGGTAAAAAAACATCTTATTGAACTACGACTTTAATACGCGGCTATTACTTTGCACGATATGCCTTGTTTTCTCATTGTAATATTATGACGTTCAGCCTACATTGGCTTACAGTCGCCATATTGCTGCTTCGCCGCAGTCGATCATATCATAAATCTCGTTGCAATATTTAATTCAGGCGTTCCATCACAGATGGGGATAAATGTTTGTGCAAGTGGCAAATATTAATGATAGATTCTAATAAGAATTACCTAATAAGGTTTTCGTTAATCTTGTTTTATGAATAAACTTCTGAAACATTTTCATTTTGATTTATACGCATTCATAAGATGCGTGATAATACTTATCACGCATAACACAAAGACTTTAATTGTAATTTCTACAGATGTTAACATATAAATGTGTATTATATAATAAATATTAATGAGTAAAGCGTTATTATGAGTATAAAATTATGAGTAAGCGTTATTTAAAATAAAATGTTAACCAATCGGATGGATATACTGTGTGACGCAAGGTCAGGTTTCATTTGCTTTGATGCATCACTATGGTCACGTCAGTGTTCACGCAGTATGTCGACTGTAATGACAGAAGCATTATTAGTTAAGCAGTTATTGAGTTACTTTGTACTTTATTTGTGATATATTTTGGTACGTATATCCGTATATATTCATAGATAATTTATTAAGTTTGAGTAGGTTAAACTTAATACACGCGCACATGTGCCGCATACAGTACCCAACAAAGGAATTACAAATGTCACATCTTTTATGACAATAGAATGTCATTAAGTTTAGACAAACACTTTTTTTTTTTAACCAGATGGTGTATTTAAATTCAATTGTTTCAGTACACTACTATGCGTGTTTTATTCTACACAGTATTTCTGTTAGTCGTGTGTAACGCTATATGTAGCAAAGTTTACGACAAATTACAATGTAAAGACGAAAATAATCTACCAGTAGACTGGTAAGCCTTTACACATAATTATTAAATTTTAATTACTGTCAATGAATTTAAGATAATGTTATTTTAGGTACGTGATGTATAAGTTACCGAAAGTATCGGAGAGCAGTAATCCTTTAATTAGGGATGGCTTTGCTTATCTATACATTACAAACGTAACTATCGCAACCGGTTGGCGATTGTCCACTAGGCCCATCGGTTCAAACAATTCTATCCCTGGAATCACATTAGCGCCAATTTATAACGACGTAAGACTGTGTAGAACATTACTCACAATTAGCGCAGATTCATAGTAACTGCAAGGTATTAGAGCGTAATTTAATTATAAGTCACTGCCGACGCGTTGAACAAATTTTCCATCGTGATACAGAGTATCAATTCGAAATTTACCAAAATATTTGGCTAATTCTCAATCATACTCAATCATTCGCAGATGAAACGAATAAGCACTGACGTTTCATAAAAAAATTGGAAAGAATAATCCCTATTATCAACTTCCGCCTTATTGTGGCACACTTATCTTTTAATATCAAAAAAGTCACGTCGAAGCGTTTTTCGATACCCCAGTTAGATTTCAGTATTTCGATCGATTGATTGCTAAATTATTGATAAATATCAATTGGTTTTCAACAATGATTACCGGTATCAAAAAATCTAATAGCCTTCCAGTCAATAAGGTTTTGAGATACTTAAGGCATTTTAATTCATTACACACACAGGCGAATGAAAACAGCAGTTTATGGACTCTATATAACGACAGTCCACCGGATGCACCATACGTTTCGAATTATGGTCACACGAAGGGTGTAGTAGCTGTTAATAGCCATCAGGGTTTTTGGTTAATTCATAGCGTTCCCAGTTTTCCTCCAGTTCCCAATACCGGTATACAAACTCGACCACAAAACAAGGAAAATATAACTAATACAGGTACATACAGTTATCCAGAAAGCGGAACATTTTATGGTCAGAGCTTTCTCTGTATCTCCTTGGACGGTGATCAGATAGACATCGTCGGGAAACAATTAAGGTACAACGAGATAGCAGTGTACGCGAAAAATATCCCTGACAAGCTTGGAGAACAGTATCCTGTTCTAAAAAATGCGAGTGATCAGAAACACGTAAAGTCACCTCCTTACACCAGCAAAGTTATCGTGAAATCTGTGGGCAATACAGAGTTTACTTCATTTGCCAAATGCGAGAAATGGCTGAAAGGTGACTATTATGAATTGCATAAAACTTGGTCTCATTATCTTGTACAGTGTATGTTACACCGTGATGAATTTTAGATATATACGAGGATTTTATAGCACCAAAGTTACAGGCGAATTTATACGTTCAGTCGTGGTTGAACGGACGAGGGAAGCTGCCGTCTAATTGCACTCGTAGAAAGTAAAATTAACTTTGAATCTCTATTGTACGATTTTTGTTTTATTTATCACGCGAACGTGTTAATTTAGCAGGGTTTACAATGTGAACAGTCTGGAATTGGAGGCAGCTAATGTAGATTTTACGAGCAGTCGGGACCATTCTAAATGGGCCATTACGGTTAAAAATAAAACAAACCACCACTGGGTTTGCATCGGCGACATTAACAGAGCTGTAAATATTTTTGATTCGACCGAAATGAATTTTGATTAGCACGGGATACTAAAAGATATTTATTTTTTTTATTTTTAGGATACACAATTCACACGAGGTGGTGGAGCCGTGTGCTTCAAAGAAGCCCGATTGTGGAATAATTATCGTGATGCTATCAATGACTTCGAGCCATGCCCTCGCACGTAATGTGATATTTCTATGCAGAAACTCATACTGAGTTTTAAAAGCTTGTATAATGAATAATAATTGCTAGCTACAGTATGTTGTGCATACTTTGCATAGAAGACAAATTGCATTATTAAAGTTCGAACTACAGTTCACTGTAGTACAACTTTTTGATACAATAAAAATTTAGTTTAAATATTTATTCGATGCCTATTTAATAGAACAACCCTAAACCTGAAAATTGATCCCGTTGCTAACGTTTACTGGTGTGTCTGAAGCACCAGTGAAACGGAGATAACGAAGAATAATGTGTTGAAGTTTTAAATACATTTACATTATTGATTGGTATGCAAGAGTGTTCTATCGCGAGCTAACAATGTTTTAATCGAATTTATATTATCCGAACAGCCGGATGTTCCCGTCAATATACATCATAAACTTCTGCAACGCCGTAGCTAGTATACAAAGTATAATAACCGTCATATTAACTGCAGTTTACTTGCAAGTGTATAAAGAAGAGAGGTCTAGCTTGCTCTTTATTACCGTGGAATAAGGACGGACGACGGGGATCAGAAGCAGTTCTTAAATTGGATTTTATGAAAGGCAGTAGCGACTCTTGCTGCACCGACTCTCCTCCCGTCTTCCTTTTTCTCAACCGTGCTTATTGTCTATCTAAGGAAATTGCAGAGTAGCTCGACGTGCCGTTAATGAAAGAGAAAGAATTAAAAAAGGAAAAAAAAAAGAAAAGTAGGTATCCGAGGTTTAGTAAACGGAAGGAGAGTGGAACGATTTACTCTTTAATGAAAATTCCAAGAAATCGACTGAACTTCGGCTCGCTCTTTAGTGTCTGTTTTTAAACTCCTCCATCTCTTTTGATAGTCTTCGTTTCAAACATCTCTTCCCTTTCAGATGAAGGAAACTTGTCTAAATAGTTGTTTTCGAGATTAATTACTGACTTATATTATTTATCTTCGAAAGATTAGAATCCGAAAAAGCGCTTTTTCTTGAAATATACAGGGTGTCCCAGAAAGAGTGTAAGCAGTTTAAGGGGGTAATAGCTGGGGTGATTCTGAATAATACTTTCCTTTGCGAAAATGTTGTTTAAAGCTCTGTTTTTGAATTATTAAGAAAAAACGCGTATAGCGCGCGGGCTCAAGGACGACTTAGAATCACCCCAGCTACCACCCCCTTAAAGGGCTTACACTCTTTCTGGGACACCCTGTAGATGGAAGTGTTCACAAGTAATATTTTACAATTTTTATACACTCATCATCAACTGTTCTGTGAAATGTAATTTCAGATTATTGTTTAAACGAGCCTTGTGGGGTTCATGACCCGCTCTGCCGTTCCCAAGTTTACACTTATACCGGCGGCGTTAAAGGGTGCAATGGCGCTAATAAATCCACTCCCCAGCAGCCACCCCCAACCAAATGGCATTGGGTTCGTTATTTCACATTGGGCCCAACACTTGACTGCATTGTCGGCGTGTAAGGAATTTTGGTCTAGGGACGAAAAAACTATTCTGAGTGGATTAGCAACTACACCCACCAGGCGTTTTACGCCCACTAAATGCAATTTCATGTAAAAAGCGCTGGTCCAGGGTCGTAACATCTTCTTGTCAGATACAGGTAACGCGAACCATGGTTGACACGACCTCGTCAATCGCCAGAGAAACGTTTCGAGGCAAGGGTAAAACGAGCAAAGAGAAGAGTGATAAAGAGGTTTGAACGAAAAGGTCGATAGACGGAAGGGTGGAAAGGGTTGAAAATTCGCGGGTGTTCATCGAGGCGCGAATAAACCGGCGCATGCTGCCAGAAGACAAAACAACGGGGAAAACAAGAAACGAGAGAGTTCAGTAAAACATCTGGAAGCGGATGCTTGGAAAAACAAGCTGGCTGCTGGTGAAAGGGGATTAAGAGAAGGAACGCATAGCAGGGATTCCTTTAATACGAAACTGGCAGCTGGCAACATTCGGTCAATTTCTTGGAGTACATACCATTGTATATACCTCTATCTGTGTATATCTATGTATATAGATATCCAACCATTTCCGCGATTCAGGCAAATGAATACCAATATTTCTACTTTCAATACTTCGATGACTTTCTATACGGGTTTCTTATTATATTTATGCGATGCCTAGATCTATACGTTTCGGTATCTCGAATCGTATTTCCTGTGTCTGTAATCTTCGAATGCAGGACCGGGGAAAATGATAGTCGGGTTACTTTTCATTCATACTAAGCTTTTTAAATTCTATTATTTCTAATAACAGGAGAAGAACGGAACTCGAGGAAGCCGGTAAAATCCTAAGACTAGAATATGCATTACCTTATCCCTAGTAAATTTTGAATGAGCGAGTTCGATGGAGCGCAGATTTTCCTCGAAGCACTGAGGAAAAGCGGCTGAAATTTGGACGACTGGAAAGACGAGGAGACGAAAGCTGGCTGTTCCGAGCGATATTTCAGCATTAAAGGCGACCTGTTCTGCATACTAAAATCCAGTGCACCGTCCAAATATACGCGTAACGTTATATGCATGCAACCATCGTGTGTCGGGTGCTTCGCGTGTGTACTTAAGCATACGGGGAGGGTGCATGCGCGAGCTTCCGTTCCATCCTTTTTCAACCGATTCCTAACATCCTGCCGCCTTTACCACCTACGTTTCAGTCTATAGTTTATACACTATGCTATGTATCGTACTGAATAGCCCTACGTGAACTTTAATATTACCTTATACCTATTCATATCGTGTGCGAGAGGAAAATCGTGGCGGTTCGTTTTAGGTGGAAATGAGGCTATGTAGGCTTTCACCGACTTAACCGGATATCAGTCTTGAAACTTTCCCTGCGAATGCGATAGTCGGTCGCATCCTGCCGGAATTGAGCGATCCACGTAATCACTATTGGCTAACGCGTTCTTTCATCAAGTACAATTCTAAATTGAATCATTTATAACATATTGTATGTAAAACGCTTCGTACTATGAGTCATTCTATATAAGTGTTGATGTTAAAAAGATAAAAAAAAAAAAGAAGGGAGAAAAGAACATAGCAATGAATACTTTGGGCGACGAGGTAAAGACAAAGAGAGGATGCAAGTCGAAAAAAGGAGAGAATGCCTCTCGTGCCAGAGATAGAGATGCCAGGCAGCCGAGAGCTGCTTAGCCTGGAATTCCGTTGATGGATGGAATTCACTTCGTCCCGACGAGTAAGTATAATAGAAGTGAAGTTGGGCCTCGCGGTGCCTACTGTTGCTGAATAGAAGCTTCGTTAGGCTTTGTCTAAGCGGAGTGCTTGCAGCTTTACCCTCCCCTGCCATCCGCAATTTCCACTACCACGCAACCCTCGCCCTTATCCTTCCAGTTTCTACCTACTTGAATTATTCTCTGTTGCGTTTGTACAAGAGCGGACCACCTCGCTACGCTTACAGCTTACAGCCTCTGCATCATCGTTCGCGAGCCTCTGCTTTACTACCCCCTTTCACCTACCATCCACCCCATTTTTCTTTTTCTCTCTATTTCATAAACCGACTAAAGTTAAATTTAAACAGGCGACAGATGAAATTAATAGGTCTAGGCTCTAGATTCTAGACAATGGTCTTATCTTTTAGCAGAGGTATTTTCGCAAAGGGTAGAAAGGCAGATAACGATTTAACTTTCTTGTAATTTACGACTAAGTCGAGGGTTCGATCGAGACCTTGACAGAAGGAAGGTGAACGAATGGTTTAGCTAGAATAACGATGGTTATCGGGTGGCCATGAACTGATCGAGATGGCGAACGAAAGATAAAAAATGAAATTACCATTGCCGTTCCATTTTCTTCGAAGACAATGCAACGCGTGCGTAATAAGTCGACGGTTATGAGTCAGCGACACTTCCGTTAGCTGATAAGTTCCATATAAGTACCGGAAGCTCCGGGTTGGAACTACGACGGTGATGCATTCGAGTTCGGTTACACCGAGACAGTTGTTCAGGGTAGTTTCCCGGTGATGTTGCAACTAGAGAGAACCACCCTGATAGTTTCTACCACCTTAATGCAGTTCCTTGTACGGCAGCAATGCACTCCCGCAACAATAAAGCTTTCTGCGTCTTCGATTGTTGTACACTTATTATATATTTATCTGTAACGGCCTTGTTACTTCTCTTTCCTTTCATCCAACTACCCCCATTCGTATCAAATTTCTGCGTTAATGCATCGACTGCCATTTGCACTATGAATATAATTTAGCGAAACACTGTTACTTTTGTAGTAATAAACGTGTTGTTGATTTCTAAGTAACGAGGTCGAAGTTTCATTGTTTCCTTTGATTCTGTTGGAAAAATATTATTCGGTTTGTGCAAATATGAATCTTGAGAGGCACTGCTCACTAAACAAAAGATCTATGAGTAAGAAGGATTCATTCCTTGTCCTTAAAAATAAAATATCTAGAATAGACTGAGTTTCTTAATATAATCCCATATTCCATTAGATCCTAGTTTCCTTTCGCAGAAATGAGGACAAAGTCGTGCGTTTGACGTAGATTGAACTTTGAATCTACTTTAATCGCATTTTCCAGGTATTTTTACTTATTTTGTCTTTCCTTTCTTCTGGCATCGTTCTTTTTTCTTACACGACTCCAGACTTATCGACAGCCGGGGATATGTTGGCGCGAATCTGTGGCTGGGATAAGCGCGTCTCCGACGTAATAAAACTCCCGGAGGGAAGGCTGCAACGTTAGTCCGGAACTTTCCTTACGAAGAAGAAGAACAAGAAGAAGAATCAATCCGGTAACGTCGACCAGGCTACGTACAGTTCCGCCCCGCGGACCGTAACAAACTTTAGTTTTCATTACAAAAGCCTCCTTTCTTTTTATTTCTTTTTTATTCTTCTCCGCTACTGTTTCCCAGCAGAACTTGCGTAAAACAGTCGAACAATGAACAATAAAAGAGATAAGGATACCGGTTTTTAATCAACAAACACGTTCCTCGAAAATATGAACCCTTTCAGGGTGCTTTAAAAGAAAAAAAAAAAGGGAAACGTTTCACGTGGTTGCTTCGTGACCGTAGAAATTCGAATGATCGCGAAAGAAATGTTCGCAGATGTTCGATGTATCCTGTATGCCCGTATCGCAGAATTTCAGTGGACAGAAGGAAAGAGAAAAGTCATAAACACCGAGATACAGGCAAGTCACGAAACTGAAACGTTGACTTTCTTGCTGAACTTACACGCTCTTCCTTTACAGCTTTATCTGACTCCGTGATGCAGTAGGATGTTGAGTTGTGACCGGAATCGCGATACTTTCAAACGCTGTTTAAACGTTTACCGCGAGCTTCGTCTCTTCCGGTCTCTTCTATTCCTCGATGTCACGTCGTTGTTAGAGGGCCAATGCTCTTTATACAGACCGTTCCCTTGTTTTATCTCTTGTTTCACCTTGTTTCGCTAGCAACATCATGGGCTTCGTAAAAATGAAAGAAACAACAACCAGAGGTATAAGTTTATTTTCTTCTATCAATTTCATTCCGTCGTACCTTCAAAGTTTCCATCTTCCTATAATCATTGATAGTATTGCGTTTTAATGCGAAGGAAAATTCTTTTCTCGAGGAAGTTTGCTTGAAAATGTCGGATACCATTCGAATTGATATTCAATCTTGATTTGATTGAACTAATCCATAGAACCACGAAACCCTTGGAACGAGGATCGCCATCGTCGCCCTCTTCTGGATCCAGAACTACCGGTCACAATTGTCTTTTCATTTAAATTTTTTACTAGAATATTCATTCGGGGACGTTGTATTTTGCAAGGTAGAGTATAACAAAGAGAAGAATTAGGCATAATTTTCACGAGATTTGTATTGTTGTTAGAGTAGCAGGGGAAAAGGAAGGAATAGAATGCGCTCGGTACAATTGGCTCGCTGAAGCTGTGCGATAAAAAACGGGGTCGATGAGAAAGGACGATGAAGACGAGAACGAGAACGAGACAACGTTTACTTTTTTTTTTTTCTCTCTCTCTTTTGTAGAAGGGACTCTTGACAAGATTTGCCTTGGTATACGATTCTGGAGGAGAACGAAGACCGACGTAAAACACGATCTTCGTGGCCTGAGTAAGCAAAACCATCCAAAAGACGTAGAGAGGGAGACGGAAGAATAGAAGGTCAAGTGGGTAAAAGAAAAAAAAGAAAAAAAAAACGAAAAAGGGAAACAACTGTCTCTACCCCGACGTATTCTTTTTTATTACTTTTCCGTAGTTCAGACGGAATCGACTTCATCGGTCCTGTGGTTCTGCCACTACCCTTTTCTCTCGTTTTTACCCCTTTCTCCCGGCTTCTTCTTTGCCAGAGCTCGTAAACCGAGATCAAGCTGAAAGAGTCGTATGCTTTCGTTTCTCTTGTCGCCAATAATTTTATTTATACAGCCGGATTCCTCAACAGGGTGACGGGTTGAACATTCTATAACGTTATACGACGAGTAATTGTCGTTTCGACTAACTCAAGTAAATTGAAGAATTTTAAAAAATTTCGAATTACTCGATGCTATCGACAATGGTCGGACGAACGAAAGAAAAATGGGAACGCGAAATAACTGGGGATGCGCACCGGAAGGCAAGAAGAGTCGCGGAGAACACGAAAACTTGTTACCTCAAATCCCAAAGTAACATGGACGCTAATGTAATATACATTCATGAGTGGCAAATCAACCCTTTCCATTGTCCGACGAAATTTGCCAGAGAACACAATGGAGACCGTCTCATCTGACACCTCCGCTCGCTTCATTTGCGTCTCTCTTTCATCCATGCCGCGTTTACCTCTCGCTCTTTTTTTTTTTTCAGCCCTTCGTTTCTCTTTTCCCTTTGACCCATACCGCTCATGCGTTTCCTCGAAAAAGTCTTGTAGATTTATTTGCAGCATGTAATTGGTACATTTCTCTCGAGTCTCTTGTCGACTACTGCTTTAACATCTCTTTTATTTGCATTCATTTGCATATAAATTTAAAGGTAAGGTCGTTTCATAATCAGAAGAACGAACTATTTCTGGGAGGAGGTTCATTTTGATAGAACGATCGAAGGAATGCTTAGAAATAATGAAATCTTCATTTGCAAATGTTTGTTATATTATAAATCTTTCAGCTATTTGTTCTTCTTGGACGATATAATAAATTTTGTCCGTGATAAACGGTGATTGCAAATAGGAAACATTCCTTTCCTGTTCTCCTCTTCTTTTTTCTTCTGCTTCCTGTCTTTCGCCTAAACTTCCTTCACTGAGAAGTTAAGCTCATTGATCACGCGCTCGATTACTTGGCTGGAGCTTACCAGACACTCAGAAACAGCCATTCCCTTGCATTTGTCACTTCTCCGGTCTACTTCTCTTTTCCCCTTTCTCAGATCCAATCGGTGACGATTTACTACAGGTACCTCCTTTCTTCCAGCTAATCCGTCGATCGCTAACGAATACCATTGTTGTTTCCAATTACCAAAAATTATACGTTTAATGCCCGGTTAAATACTCGAAACGAGTTGTTTCAAACACGCATGTACACCTTAATATCGTAACATCGTTTGAAACTTTAGTCTCTTTGAATTCCGTCCCCCAAGGACACTGTTTCCTGCCAGGCGCGACGCGTTACTTAAACTTTTGCAACTGAATTATCCAAATTCGTTACTTTTCCTCGAAGACACGCGTTTGAAGCCTAATCAAATTTATTCCAACAGGAATTAAAACGCTGTCAGGTTTGCGAACAGAAACTCGAGGCTTACGAGCAAAATTGAGACGTCCAAGATGAAATTTCATTCGAATCGCAGATAAATTTAACGTTCGCTCGTTTTCTCCGAGATAATACACAGTGTACGTCTAGTGTGCCGTAAACTTTGATCCTTACTTATTCACACGTCCAACGTGAACCGATGCACCGTGCAGCGATAAAGTCTCGTATTTTTCACCGTTCTCTACTTCTCGCCTTCTCACCCACTGTCCAGTAATCGTCTGAATTTCCTCCGCGTTGAATTCCCTACCTGGCTATCTGTTCCCAAATGTGCTCGTATTTTTTTACTACAAAATATAGTATCCAGTCTCGCTTTTTTTTTTTTTTTTATCATGCAAAGTTTACACGTAAAAGTGGAGATAAAATTTAGAAAAATGGTCCGCTAGAAAAATTCGAAAATAAAGAAGATTTTTATTAATACCATCAGCCCTTAGGCGAGGAGGGCAGTGAACAAGGTTGGCAAGGTTGTTGCTAGTAGAAAGGCTCGAGAGAGTCCCACTTGAACTGAAGGATACTTCAAACAGCACACGCGAGGTCTTTCAGAACTGTGTCTTCGCTCGACCAGACGGACTCGACGACGTTTCTTAGCAAAGAAGCATCACGCTAGATCATCCAACTTTCGAGAAACAAGCCAAGAAACGTGTCAAAGTCTCGATCTATTTCATCACTCGAATAATTACGTAAAGCAATTAACTCGAGAAGAAACTAATCGAACGTTAAAGCATCAATTAGAAGATCCTTTCGAATCCGAACGGGAATGCGAATCGGAAGTACCTAGAATCTTACGGTGCGACTGTGTTCTCTAGCTGTTGTTCAATACTACCGGCTGCGATTGTTTTTGTTACATGCCCAATTTGAAAGGAGCCGACAATCGGTTAGCAGCCCGTGCCGCGTTTCCGAGTAGTACCAACCTCCTTCCTGGCTCTCGAATAAACGGCGAAAGCGAGCAAGGCGGAACCACCACTTAAAACCAGTAGTAAGTGGTTTGTACCGTTCGTTGCCGATTGTCTAAAGTCTGCACCGCTGATATGGGTAAACCAACGCTAAGTCTGTTCTATTTCTCCCTTCTGTCTGCTTTTCCTCCCTACCAACCTCCTATTCTTTCATCGAAAAAATCTATCTTTCTCTCGTTCAATGTTAATATTGTAGGATGTTAATATCGAGGAAAAATTATGGAAAAAAGAGTCCATTAGAACTTGTCAGCGGGATTGACGTGGACGGTCCCTGTCCTAGATGCCTGGGTTCTATATTCTCAGATCTTATATATAATATCGACAAGGCCCGTGATGGAGCACTTGCGAGAAAGGATAGAGTTACACGCGCGACACCTTACGGCCAACCCCCATATTTTCATTGACTTATAAAAAAAAAAGAAATGGCACTAGAGATTTGATAGGTGACTCGAGCCTCGGTCAGCTAACAAGACAGTACCGTTTCTATCTTGTTTAGCCTCTTTCCATGAAGCACTCGCATTTTCCTATCCGCCAGACAAATCTGTCCCACTCAGTGATGCATTTTCAGACCGCTAATGCATCCCTGGATGTCTGAGCTAGCATGCGAACGGCGCACAAATGCTCTTCAAGTACCTCGATCTTCGTCGAAATAGAAGACGAGAAAGGTAAAGAGAGAACAGGGAACAGGAGAGAAGCGATTCCGGTTTGCCTGTTCTAGATTGCTTCTGTAAATACCGGTTGGATCATCGAAGCGGCTTGCCTGACATTCAACGTCTGTTTCTACTTCCACGGTCTCTCTTTCCTTCCGCCAAGGATTATCGAAGGCACTGATTCAAATTGGAATCCTCTTATTAAGGGTTAAACGCGACTGTCTCCGCGTATCTATAATCGTTGCCATGGTGGTAAATAAGCTTTAGGACACGAAACGCGAGCACGAGAAACAGATCGAACTTCGGTACACGTCAGAATCGTCAAAAGTTTATGCGAGTTCCTTCGGGGAGCACGCCGATAGTTTACGATGCTCGTTATATGGAATTACCTGCTTCGTAATACGCATAATCTCGCGCAACAACTTCCGTCTAATCGACTTCGAACGCATTGAAATCACATCGTTCTATGTAACTCAAAAATTTAATTGAAAATTGAAAATTTAGTTTTTTCAAATATTTTAACACACGACTGAACGAAGGTAGATGAACAAATTTGACACGGATGAACGAACAAATGCTATATACACGTATATGCGTGCAATCGGGTGGAAGGAAAACATTAAAACAGAAAAAAAAGAGTTCGACTATAATGGAAGCAAACCAACCGTTACACATAATCTGATAATGGATTTACTTTTACCAGGGGTTTTTTTCGGTCGTTGTAGTAAAAGCTAAAAACAGAAAAAAATCTTCTTTTCGGTGAAATGGAATTGAAATTAACCGTTTTCGTGCTGACGAATAATGTATCGTATAAAAATATCCACGATAATGCATTTCCATCACGCTCCAAATGTTCAACGGCTGTCTTTTCATGGAAATTTAACTAGGTTTATTTCGGGACAGGATGTTAGTCATTAGATTGATATAAATGTGACATTTATCGAGATATTCTAGACGATAACTTGCCAAGAATAAGTGATAGTATACAGGTGAGATTTTTCATGACGGATTCATGAACTCGTATGGAATTATTTAGAATGGCAGAGCTTGGAAAAGTAACAAGGAGCTTAAAGGTCGTAAGGTGACGCTTAAGCTCTTTGAAATTAAAACTGTGACTCGGAATGTGACTCTCTCATTTAGATTCTTCGCAATTTAAAGAGCTTTTCACCTCGCATATTTTTCTCCTCCATTGTATCCTTCCTTTGTCGCATCGTATTCCAAGCGTTCTTTCATTCTATACCTTAATCCTCCCATTCTGCTGCTCATTTGTCGCAAATACGAGACTCGCGATTCGTTAGAAGCTCCCGTTACATTAGCGGTATTATTTTGTTTCGTTGAAACCTTGCTCTTTTCCGGTTTCCACCGTTCTCACAGCTCCTTTTTCCGATGCTTATCCTTCTTTCCGAGCTTCTTCTACAGTCTCAAGTCTAAGCTATCTTGAAGCGTCATCGGGACTGAGACGTCTACCTGCTTCACGACCATCTCGAATGGATAATGTTCCACTTTAACATTTTCCTTTTATTGTTCTTCTTCTCGTTACTCAAGCTGTTATCGATTGTTTACGAATAGCTCAACGTTTTATAAACTTTATTAGATTGTTATGTATCTAATAACCGTGATTCGATAATATAAAAGCAAGATGGTGAAAAACTGCTGGAAATCCTTGCAATAAACAGTGACGAGGCAGAGGTGGATGAACGGTAAGGCGATCAAAGTTTCAGAGGGAAGAACAACTTCTCTCATGTCCATTTGTTCATATCAGTCCGGTTCTTCGTCTCGCGATAAGTTTTACCGCTTCAAGTTGCGAGCACCAACTTCCGTTTTCCCCTTACTTTCCTTCCCGTTTACCAGTTTATCCTGGTGCAGCTGGACCGACCGAGTATTCCTCCATTTTTTCCACTTAATTCTCCGGACACTTGGACGTCTCTAGTCTTTCTCAAGACTTTTCTCCGAGGACGTAAGTGGTTCGAGCGGTGCCGCGATCTGGCCGGATACAGCAGCACGCGACCGTTCACTTCCGTTCCGGCAAGCACGGCTATACGTTTCCTCGGCCATCGAGTGTTCTTCTTCGAGAAAGAGACTCGTCTAACACCCCTCGTACGACAACATCGTGAACAAAAGGATCTCGAAGAATCTTGTAAGGAGTTGTACTGCTTTTCGATAGAGCGACTCGTTTGCCACCATTCTTCTTTCATTTTCACGCTTTCTTCTCGCCGCCTTTCACATTTCGGTAACAACAACTATTTCTCGTTACCAGCGCATCAATGGATATTCGTTAGTCGATGCGTTAAATAAGTTTCGCGAGCAGATCAAGCAAATTTTTCGGCTTGATTTATCAGTATGGTTGAATAGTTGGATTTGGTAAGAGGGGGAGGTGGTGGGCGGGGGATAGGAACACGACGGGGACTCGAAACGCGTAATTTAAATAGGCAGACAGCCGAGGAACGCGGTGGCGGATTCCATTAAAACTTTTCGCTTGGCTCGTACGAGAAGTGACACGTACTCTCGCATACTCGAGCGAAGTAATACATTTTAAAGAATTTCAGACAAGAAATTTACATTAGAAAAGTTTTTACTAGGCGAATTAAATAAAGAGGGCATTTTTTTTTTTTTTTTAATAGTATTACAGCTCGAATAAAAAGTTCCATCGAAATGCTGATAACTTTCTTTTATCATTCCACTTTCTAATAAGGTTGTTCAGTTTCTTTAAAACAAAGGACCCGGGCTAAATTGAATTTCACCGAGCAACGTGAAAACTTTAAAGTATTATAATTAGCCGATGTAACTTGCTGTCTTTTATGTGTTAACACCTTGTTCCTTTTCTACCTGAAATCGCGATTAACAAGTTTTGTGATCTTTTATTCTACCAGTTATCATTCGTGTTTACAATCGGGTGATCGAATTTTTCACGGATTTTCTATAGCTTTTATATAAGCTACGGGAATGTAATAACAGTAAAACTATTCGAATTCTATTCAAACGAATATAGAATATTTTCAATGACTATGGAAAAAAAAGTATAAAACGTTTTACAAGTAATAGAAACAGATAGAAAGTTATCACCGAACGAAACGTTTCAACGTTTGTCCGTCGCGTACAAATATCGCGATCCTCTCAACGAAATCTGTTCCGCTGAAAAAAAGGAATAGAAAAAAGATTGACTACACCCACCTACTTTCCTTTCCCTACTCTTCTTTTTTCAGACAACAGGCACGTTCAACGTGGATTTTGACGAGCTTTCGTTACTCTGTTTCGTCTAGCTATATCGCGACGTTTCAACGCGTTCCTCTCTTCGATACGCAGAACAAACAGAGCGGAATTTGCTGCGAAAACGATAAATCTGGACGTCGACAATTTGCCGAATCTCTAGCAAGAAGAAACGAGAGGAAAAAGGGCTTGGGAAACTAGGGAAAATAAAAGAAATCGACGCGACGCGTGTGCTTTTTATCCTCGTCTCTATCGTCCTGCGATACATTGACTGTGTCATTCTGATTTGACATCACGAATAATTCAAACGATTTGTTATAATAAGTTACAAATTTTGGATTTGTGATAAATAAATAAAAAATAAAAAAACAGAAGTTTTCTTCCCTTCCCCTTTCCTCAACACAATCGTTACACTGTTATTTTCACAACACGAGCTATTATTTTCCTGTTCGTGAGAAATGAAATTGAACACCAGCCCTTCTGTAACGTACGATCTTTAGGAGGATCGAAGTAATTTTCGTGAGTGCTAGAAGAAATTATACGCGAGAAAAATTAGTTTCGACTATTTCAGGATGATTTAAAACAACTCGGCATATGGATAAAATAAAACTCCGTTTTATATTGTAGGACAGAAAAAGGAGTTTCGTCTGGGGATTGTCTACCAGATTCGTCAGTGGTGCTGATGACAAACGATCTCTGCTCCAGACGCCTATAACCCCGCTTATCGGAACTTATAATCGCATGGCGGGGGACCGCCAGCGAGAACAGACTCAATCCCGTCGCCACCTGGCGGTCGCCGACCCAAGGTAAGGGCGTCCGAGGAAACTCACCACCGCCTTCCCCTTCCACTAAACGCCTACAATATCTTGTTGCAGTCACGTCTACAGTTTCCATTTGTAGTATCAAATTTTGTAAAGAAAGGTTTCAAAATACGATAGTTTGCTTGTATGTTACATACAGTTGTATATAAAATAATTGAATCGGGGGAACTCGTTTCGCAACTAGATATTGCAAAGTTGAACGTTTAGCGATATCTACACTCGGATCGAGTGTACGTCGCGTCGCGTCGCGTGCTTGCCTGACATCACGTTGACCATTACTACTTGCGCGCGTAAGTAGGCGCCACAATTACAACCTGATATATTTGTCGTTAGGCGTCGCTTTGAATGGCTTTTTCATTTGCTCGCGATTAATCACAATAACGTTCTCTCGTTATTTCGCTGAACGTGTTAATACACAGTTAGACATAAATTATATCTCGAAGGAAAATGTTTCTTCTGTGACGTGCAAATAACGTTTTATCGAGGGTCGTGAAACTGATCCTACTGCTGTTAGCACTCGGACCATCTGTGGTGTTCCTTTCTTCTCTGTTCTCTGTAGCGGTAATAAGCCATTTTCCGTAATAACAACCTTGAAAATTGCCAGTGTCACGCGATTTGACGACGAGTGTTGGGGTCACGCGTCGGTCAAGCTCATTGTCCGATCGATCGTGGAAATTACACCAAGTGGCTTCATTAACTCCTAGGAATGGAAAACAGACCGCGCACTTGTTATTCCAGGGAATTTCCTCGAAGCCAACGCAGGATCAAATTTACCTAATGGAAGGTATTTTCTCGTGGTCGCACGTATTCGAAAAGTGCATCGGTAGAAAAAAAAAGAAACGAAAAAGAGAATTCACCTTTCGTTAATGTACCTAGCGATGGTTTCACCGCGATCGTTTGTCGAAAATACGGCAACCCGGCGATGGTAAACGCGGAGATAGAACGGTGGATACTTTCTTTGACCCGGGTCTGGATTATCCGACTTAGAAGGCCGTGCACGTGTGCAACCGTGTGCAGTTCTCGTGACACGTACAACGGACCCACGGCGACGCCACAGTGCACGCTAAACGAATAACTTATGCGTTCTGAATAAGAGACCAGCACCCGTCTGGCCCTACCTACTGCATTACTACTTCCACGCGTTCCTTCTTATATGTACAAGGTGCTCGTCTCGTTAAACCTCGGACACCGACTCGCGCACATTCTGACACAGCGATCATTTTAATTTCACGTACATGGATATTCTTAGAACGTTTTACGTGCCACGAGTTGTTCCAAGAAACGTTTCCATCGACCAACCGTATGCCAATTCTCTTTTCTAAGAAAGAATTTCGACCTGCATAATTTTTACATAAGAAATTCTGTAAATTGCAATTTAATCGTTAATCGTTTGTAGAGAGATAATAATAATGGTACGCAATACCATTGTTCTCGTAAATTACTCGAGCAAAGCTGTACCCACGTTGTGGTATCATTAGCAGTTAATCAGCTAGTATGTAGCCTACGGTACGCCAATCAGAAAGCTATGGCAACGGCAATAATACCAGAAGGCAATAGAAACCGCAATTAGTAGATTAAAGGATTCGACTTGTATGAAATTCAAAAGCTACCTTTTCTCTCTCTCTCAAGTTTCGCTCGATGTTAGATCGAAACATCATTTTATCTATATCGATCGTCGATTATGTTTGCTTTGATCGAGTTATCTAAACAGACACTGGGAAGGTACAATCCTAGTATATGCTAGCTTTCATGATATTGCTAGCAGTTGCCTAGTCCGTTTATCTGACGGCACATCGATCATGTATAATGCCTCGAGCCGCGTGTACAACATCCGCTAACCGAACACTGGTATTTACAGTTCGAACGGTATTGATAGCAACAATACCTGTGACAGCTTCTTTGATAATAATTGCCTATTCGATTTCGATATTGGCCAGATCGAATTTTGGCTAACGAAGCTGTTCCACGGGAAGAGTGATAATTAAAAAGGGACGAAACGAAAGGCGAAAAGAAAGGATCATTCACGAAACTGAACAACCGCTAATTGCAACATTACTCACGCTACATTAAGAACGAAAAGAAGTTGAGAAACTAACGAAGAAGATGTCGCGAGGATAAAAATTTTTACGTTAGATCGTTTCTTGTCCCCCGCTTTCTCTAAACGACCAGGCGAAGAAATGAGCTCGCAATTAACGGCTTTTTCACATTCCGCGAATTATCCGGCTCGTTTGCGAACAGCCCGACTAGTATCAGTTTCCGTAATCAGCTTTTCGCGCTGTAATTTCGCGCCAATTAAAATTAGTTCGAGCAGCGTCGAACTTTATCTCGGATCAAAGCTTGTTTCCCGGTTAGACGTAACAGATCGATCAACCAGAGATATTCATCGAGAGTTACACCGATAAAACGATTTCATCGATGACAGGCCGATTTGCCCGAAAAACACGTATCACTCTAGTTTAATCGTTATTGATCGAAGGAAAGTCAATCGAAGCTACAAGCTGAAATAACATGTAACATGTTGAAAGTACCTCCTTTAAATGAAAAATATTATGAGATTTTTGAATTTGAAAGAATAAGAGAAAGCGCTGAAAACCTGTTATTTATGTTAAAATCAACAAGAGAAGTAAACTTTGTCCTTTAGAAAAATAACGAAAGGAAAATACTGAAGTTATATTACAAAAGGGAAAACAAACTGTTATGAATTATTTTTTAGATTTATACTCTGGAAACTAGTATCGCGATTCTTTATATTTTTATCGTGTTTTAACGCTTCCAGCTACGCCGTGTATTTACCTTTACGCAACTTTTAATTGGAATCAAGTTGTTATCGTAACAGAAGTTTCATAATTTGTAATAACTTCTTCTTCGATGTAGAATTTAATAATTTAAATGAATTCCTGGCTCGCTTGTTTCATCGTTGAAAAAGAAAATTACCGCACGAGCAAAGATACACAAGTCAAAAATTAACTTGAGAAATTTCATTAGCTCCCCGCGAAATTAAACTTCACTTTTTAATGCATATTCATGATACTACCCGTCTTCTTGTCGGTGAAAAGAAGGAAAAAAAAATATGCTACATCCTTGGGATAGTACTCTCGCAGAATTGGAACAACAGGTAGAAGTTAGGATTCTTACAATTAACGAATTGTAAGAATCTTAACTTCTACCTGTTGTCCTAATTAACGAATTGTAAGAATCCTAACTTCTACCTGTTGTTCCAATTTTTTAACGTTTAACATAGAATCTTTTATGTTCGATAAGTCGATCAATTTGACTTTCGGCACTCGTTCGAAGATTTAACGCACGGTGTTCCTCTTCGCTCTTTATTCGCGAAATTCCTTGTCGGGGATTTCGCAGGTCGGCTATGAAAAAATGGCTACGCATTATCGAAGCTTAAAAGCGTCGTTCGTCAAGTCGCGTTGAGCGGATTTCGCGCCCCGCGTAAGAACGATTACGCTACCCCGAAGCCGTGCCCGTTTTTCATACTTTTCGACGAATTTGTACGGGGACATTATTCTCTGACACGTTTTCTATCTTGTACCTTCGTCCCTCGTTCGTTCCACGTTCAGACGTTACCATCGGCAACGATATCATACCGAAGGATTAATCAAATTCCGCATTTTTATTTCGTCGTAGGACCACCAACAAGTTGCAAAGGCGCGTCAAGTTGTATCTAGTTAAAACTCGATGGCGAGTGAAATTTAAATTAAACCAATCATCGTTCCCGGTGCGACGTTAACCGGGCTTTAAAGTTTCGGCTTGAGTTTTAGTCCGGAACGGGAAGGCAGGGGTAAGAATGCGAAATTCTTAACGGTACTGTCGAATACCGAAGAAATTTCGGGGTTAGAAAGTAGAAAGGAGAAGGAAGAGAGGATGGAACGGGCAGCTTGCCAATGGAGCTACGAAACCCTCATTGATCGTATGCCACCTCTGCTCTCATCTTTTCCTCTCTCTCTCCTTTTCTCTTTTTCCCTTTCCCTTCTCTTCGTCCCTTTCACACCCTTTATCTGTGCGCGCGTGTACGTCGAGTAGAACCGCGTGGGCAACGTGCCAGCACACACTGATGTAATTAACACCCCAGCCTGACTCTGCTCCACCTCTCGCTACCCTCTTCTCTTCTCTCTATGTCTCATTTTACCTGGAGCTCTTCTCTTCGCTGCTGCTTGCCTCTCGAGGGAAGGAGAACCAGCAACCCACCCAACGTCGAGTGGATTCGATGCGGTTTCCTTCTTGCTCCTCTTTCACCCTTCCGTTTCCTTCCTCACTGCGGTATTTACAACGGAACAAATCAGTCGATCTTTGAAAATCCGATTCCCCTGTTGTGCCTGAATCTCGATGGAATAACATCTTTCTCCCTCGGTGATATTGAAACAGGACTTGCGAGCTCGCAAAAATACCCAGCGCAAGAATCTTCTTTTTCTTATTCTTCCTTGGTGTTTCTAACGTTTGTGTGGGGTTTGAAAACGCGAATAACCGTGTTTGCAAGTGTTAGGCTGGGCAAGGAAAGCGAGGGAAGAAATATTTCCGCGTGAAGAAATAGGCGCAGATGAAGAGAAGAGGAAAAGATGGTAAATAGAAAAGAGGAAACAGGTCTCGGTTATTAACGAAAAGGAAAAATGAACCCCGCGACGATTCGTCTCCCCCTTTTGGCCCGCAAGAGCCGACGAGTCCGTGAGCCTTCGCTAATACTCGCTCTTAGAATTAATTATCCTGACTAACGACCTGTGGGTTACCACTATTCTCTCTTGTTCCCGTTTCACCCTTAGGTAATCCTCCCAGCTCGATTCTAGACTGCTTCAAAAGACTTGAGCTTTTTTCGTTCACCTCTCGCGATTTGACACACTTGAAATACCGTGAAATACGATTCTTATTCGAAACTTTGCCCCGTTTTCGTGTTAACTGGGAGAAAAGTAACACGGATAGGTGACAATGTTCACCGTATCGAAAGTTTTCGTAACAAAGGAGCGGAGCTTAAAACTCGGCAAATATGAATGGAGAGAAGCTTATTACAAGAGGAGAGTGAACGAGGAGGAAACACGGTGGACAATGAACGTATAGCCAGAGGAGGTTCCGAGGTCTTTCGATTCCCGGAGGCGTATCTCGTTTCTCGAGGAAGACGGTGGGAAGCGGAAGTTAAAGGTCGAACGAAGAGGTCATCGGCAACGGAAGACGTTAGGAACCGACCTGGGACCAGTAACCACTAAACTACGAGTCTAATAGTTCCTCTCGTCCAAGCTACGAACAATGGTGAACACCATCAGCTACCTACGACCCCTTCAGGAATAATATCATTCTTCGTGGTCACTTGGTACACCCTACAATTGCAAACCATCAATATCTTTCTATCGATCTACTATCGAAAAATAGCGTCGAATCTTTGTATCCATTTTCCTATTCGAGATACGAGCGATCGTAACTGTTCCGTTGTATTTTCTTCAAACGGATAATCGAAAGACGAGGTCATCTCGGAATTGGGAGCGAGTTGGCGATAAATTTGTCGGCAAATTCGAGCGAACCGCGAAATTCGGACGATTCACGGAGCAAAGAGAAACAAACACGATCGAGGAAACGGCTATTTCAATATTTCACGGTAAACACGCGTTACGGAAGAGGAGGACACGTGGAGAGGGATAACTTGTCGGGACAAGAGAGATTCCTCAGGAGTTTGAGCAGGATGGCGCAGTTAGTTAGATAGTTAGTTAGTATTTACTAGCTTTGGATAGAGATACGTATATACGTAGTCCAACGGGCATGTTGGCCTTTCCTTCTGAAACACAGCCAGCACAGTTTCCTGATCCCTTCTATATTCACAAGGGCCGACTGCAGAGAACTTCATTGCACCGCACTTGGTTATCACGGCACTGCTTTATCTTCCATCCAATCCCCTCAATTATTATAAATTATACAAATTTAATCCTGCCACCGTCAAAGGGTTGTCATAGTTTTGGTTTCGTTCCGAGTTACAACCTTAATGGAGGCAGCCTCTTAATTAACCGTTAAATCAACTTGTTCATTGTTGTATCGCGGTATAACACGCGAAAAATTCTTTCGCAAAAAAGAGATCGCAAAACGCAACCCGTTTCTGTTTCCTCTTTTCTTTTTTTTATTCAGGTAATCGCCGATAAGTTTGCAAGCTGTTGTTCACCGTGTGGTTTTCGCAAGCATGCGTTTCACCGCAATGAAAAGCTTCCCTTGAATTCGAGCGAAACTTTTTGTCAACTGGGATTTAATTAAATTAAATTGCGCGTTCTATTCGAGCGGTTGCAACGAATAACCGAAAGAGAGTCGGGGAAGAAAGGAAACGCATATCCTCGGGGTCCCGGTAGACGCGTGCACCGGCAATTTTTCCTTTTCTACTTCTACCCGTTAGGTTCATTACTTCCTGACCTTTTCTGTAGCCAGTAGGCAAACAATCAGGAAACTACTTCCATTTAGTTCAGTTTGGATAAAATGCCCTACACCCTCCGCCCTCTCCCTACGAAAGCTTGCCGCTAATTCATCGCACGGCTACGAGAAACAGGAGCATTTAATTATTCACCGTCCCGTAAGCGTTCTTCAATTTCACTTCCGTTTTTCCTTAAACGGATGTATGCTTTTCAAAATTTAATTCACCCTCCCACCATCTTCAAAACGGTATTGATTTTCCTTTCCCCTTATTCGAGTTTAGTTAGAGAAATTTAACGCAAAAGCGAACCTTTATCATTTAGATGGAAGAAAATTACGTATTTGACGTTTTCACAAAGCTGGTTCGTTTTCCACGAGGAAAAACGAAGGAATCGTACGTATTGCTACGAGCCGTGTTAAAATTGCACGCTTACTAAATAACGTTTCGAAATGAACGGTACGAGCACAGAGGTGGCCGCTTTGTTCAATTACGTGGGATAACAATTTCTACATTTTTCTGACGAACAAACGTTTCCTGATTATTCTCGTCGGTAAAACTCCGTCGACCGTTGCAATATTTCGTCGATCGCGTGCCTAGCTTTTAACATTGCTCGCTTAACGCGACATCCGAGAAAGATGTAACTTTGTAAATATTGCAAATTTCGTGATTTATAGCTTTGCATGCATTAGCAATCAACGAATGATGGATGCGACAATTAACGCTGTCAAAACCAAATGGATACGCGAACGTTCTCATCCGTCATAAATAATTTCTCCCATTGTATTAGCTCGTTGCAGATCAAGCGAACGATTTCCGAAAATGTACAGAACTCGACAGGATTCGATGACATAAAAGTATCGCCAAATTTGAGGATTACGGTTCGATGAAAATGATTAAAACTTAGAGAGCCAATTTTCGAAGGGTTCGAAGGGTTCAAGGATCTTGATTTAAACCTCCACCTTAGTCTTCGTCACCGCGTTCTTTGCTTCCAAGCAATTAATTCAGGGAGCAGGTCGGCTTAAAGGAACCATTCTTATTCGTAGACACGAAGATGAAAGCCTGTGGAAAGTCGAGGTGGAAATAAAAATACTTGAAAGAGCACTTCGTTGGAAGCCGAGGTGGCTTGATTTCTCGAAGGTAAAAAAAACCCATCGGTCTTTCGTGGGGGATTAATGTACAAATGGAACTCGCTGATCTTGAAGAATAGGGAAAAAGGAAAATAGAGAATCATAATGAAAGAATAGATGCGATTTGGGGAAGAACCTTCAACTCGATTATGTTAGAAAATACCAAGTTTCAGAGATAGCTAAAGAAAGGGTGAAAGAAAAGTGTGAAAATCAATTGTCTTCTGTTGTTAGCTGAGAAACGAGAGACAAAAAAAGCTGAAGAAAGGTGAAGAAAGGTTGGACAGTAAAAGGGTGAAATTGGTAGATGCGAAAGGACAGAGCTCTTCCAGTTGAAAATTAATTATTAGCCAGTAAGAAATAGGAAACTTCGAAATGTCTTCGAAGCAGGACACTAAGAAGCTCGAGCAAAATCTTTGTTGAAAAGGTTGAAAAGACCTTTGGTCGAAAAGTGGATTCATTAATTGGAAAAACCTGTGTTTTATTCGAAGATTTTGAAAAGTATCGTCCCGAGGGTCGATGGATATCGGTCGAGGATTTAAAACTAGCAAACGAAAGGATACGAGAGGGATGAAATTCTCGAGAGACAATGACGGCTGGGGATGCATCGGAGGAGTTGGTAGGAGGAAAAAAATTCTTCCTTCTCACGGATTTAAGCGGTTTCGCGACTCGCCAGGCTGTTTCGAGCGACGAGGATCTAGCCAGCTGCGCTTTTCCCAAGCCGACTCGATCTTCCTTTTGCTCCGGTCGACCGCTTTCACGCAACTCGAGCTACAAAATTTTCTCCTCTTTTGTCTTTCCTCGCCTCGACGCGACGACCGCGTTGAATTTCCGACAGAGAACATCTCTCCGTTTCGTCACCACGAGGCACTACACAAAATTTTCCAACGAAATACAATAGCAGACGAAACTTCGACCTCTCGTATGAAACGGGAAAAAAATAATCTCGATGCAAGACTAACGCGAGAAATCGTGTTGGGAGCACAAGTTACGCAACAAATTTAACAGTACGAATTTCGAGATTCATCGTGGAAGCGTTTGCTCTTCGATTTCCTTCCTGCAAAACTTTCCCGGTGGAAACACGAGTCGTGCCAGGTAAGAGGAGGGAGCAAGCGTTTTGTAGCTGTCGATGTTCGTCGAAGGGAATATCGGTCGTGTTTGAAAGTCGAGGAACGGAGGGAAACCGCGAAAGCAAAGGAAACAGGCCGAGTTTACGAGCGGTTCCCCTCGAAAATACGGGGAAGACCGCAGTCAGCAAAACGATCTTTGAGATTCCCCGGGAGAGCCTCGGCAGACGAGGCAGACGTTCGTTCGGACACATCCTACCGTTCGTTGAAACCTAGAAACGTTTGCTCGAATGGGAGAAACAATGGATTCCCTCGAGGGATCCCGAAAAGCTGGGAAAAATTTCCTCTGGTACCAATGATTTTTTTTTGCTTATACCAGACGAGAAGAACGCGCGCGTTTCACGATCTTTAAAAACCGAGTTAATTGACCGTATATACAGGTTGTCTGGAAAAGGATCTAAACCGGTGAGTTTTTTCTCGAGTCTCTGGTGAAAATCGGATTTCTCTGTTCGACGGTGGCGGAAAGTTATCGCGCATCGAAGAATCGTAAGGGCAAGTTTGCTATCAGAAAGCTGTAACGCCGGCATGCCCGCCTAACGAACCGCTTCGACGCTGCTTATCACCGTCGAACCAACTTTCCGTAGTTGAACGAACCGAACGAAATAGAAGAATGAAAAGCGAGAGGAGGGCCAAGGTAAAACGTAGCGAAGAGAAGGAGTTTCCAAGTTTTTCCTTTCGGTAGAGTCGTCGATGCTCGCCGACGCGAATGAAACACTCGCGACTGTTTCGAATTTACGGTGGGAAATGTTCATTAAATCGAACGTTCTACGACCCGAAGAAGTTTCGAGGGGTAACTTTAGTTCGTCGAGAGATTTAAAAGTTGAGAAAATTGTCGATATCGCGAGGCTCTATCATCGAGATATACCGGATTCGTTTGAAACGCGGTGAAAGCTTGGAAAACTGTTCTTTCTTTTTGGCGATTCGTTTGGTAGTCGCGTCTCGAATCGATCGATTCTCCTTTATTTTCCGATCAATGGTTCTTTGTCGAAGTAGCCACTCGAAGAAGACCGTTTCTGTACATGCGTTTTCCATGAAAATTGATTTAGGCCGGGGCCACAATGTGCGTTTTAACCGGAGGGCTACTATCCTAGGTGCCGCAGCATGTTGCATGTCGAAATTAACTTCTCCATTACCAGGACGGTCACGACTCGAGGAAATTTAGCAACGTAGCACGTTTTTTAAATTTCGAAACGCAAAGTATAATATTCGTTATTTTTCCCAGGATTTTTTCAGGATAAAAGTGATTTACCGCGGAAATCGCATTAGAAGATCCGATTCGTTTGGCTCGTTACGCGAAACAAAACGAAGGAAATAAAAAAAAGCCATTGACGAGCACGCGAAACTGGAGGGTAAAAAAAAAAAGAGCGATCTCGAAATGAAAATTCTCTTTGGCAAAATTCTATCACCGATTTGAATCGAACAGCGCGGATGACGCGCGTCCTTTGTTCGCGATTGTTCTAAAAAACAAAACGCTAGAAACATTTCCACGATTTATCGTTACAACGCTTGTATTCTATTTCCGTGTTGTGTACAAAAATATATAGGAAATTTGGATGGAAAAATTCGTATGTGTTTCGGTCCTTCGAATACCCCATGTTTTCGCTATAATATTTATTCTACGGGTATAACATTTATTCAGTTTCAAGTAATCGACGCGTGGTTTCCCGCTGAAATAAAATAATTCACGAAATTTTCACACCGCGGCACACTCGATACTAAATGGTCTGCGGTATTTATTTATTCCATTAGAAAAAAGATATTACCGATCAATTTGAATAGAAAATTCAATTGAAAAAACAACTGGACGATCGATTAGATCAATCCGTCCGTTTGTAACTGACCAGGAAACGTGTAAAGAATATTTCACGCGGCTGTATCAATACGTTTCTGTATTTTTAACGTTTCGTCCATTTCGATGTTTCGACGAGCAGGGGAGGAACAGTCGGATAGAAAAGTGAATGAAAAATAATGTAGGTCGGAGAAAACGTCCGTGCGCGTGTAATTCATATCTATGGTCCGTATGCAAGAGAGTATAAAATATGCAAACGTATACAGCTTCGTTATTTTTTGTCGTTGCGAACCGAACAGGAGAATGAAGTAAACAACCAATGTAGAAAGCCGGTAGCCACGCTCGTGAACGTAGTTCGTTAGAAGGTGAGACAAATTGAGGGAAACGAGGAGATATTTTCAAAAAACAGAACGAATTGACTATCCCTCTTTGAATCACGATACCCACCTACGCTTACATTTACAGAGTCAAAGCGAAACTTTGAAATATAAATTCAACTCGTGTTATTTCAAAGATAGAGTGTTGGGATTGGTTCTAAAAATGTAATGCAAATTAAAATTATGGAATGGCAATATTCGTCTGAAAAAGAAAAATCTAACTAATGTAGGAAATGTGTGCAGAGGTGTGAGATGTGCAAAAGTATGAATTAAAATTAAAATCAAGCGTTTGTAAATAATAATGAAAGCGTGTACGAGAGTTGGGAGCAACAAGCAAGCGGCATAATGCATGGCAGTGAAAAGGGTTAATAACGAATCACGTCGAACATGTAGAAAACGAAGAACTTTTGTTTCTTTATTATATTCGTTGTGTCGCGAGACTTCGTGATATCGTGTCTGCATTTACAAATCGTGCCGCAAGCCACCCATTCGAATCAATTTTTTTTTTTTTTTTTTTTTCTTTATTTCTTTCTCTCTTTCACTCTTGCACACACTCACATTGCACAATTTTCGTCGCTCTCTTTATCTGTTTTGATACACTCTCTGTACTGTACAGTCAGCTCGAAAGGGACAACAAACCAATTCGTGCTTTTCGATACACATTTTTCCCCTTTGAAATCTCATGAAAGTTCGCGTCACTTTGAAAATCGCTCGCGTAACAGCCCGCAGAAAGGAAGATCGAAAGGATTTTCTCGTTTCGGAGGTATAAAATTTACAAAAGACGATCCCGAGCTGTGAATTTCGATAGAAACGTGATCTAACAGGGGTTGGCAGTGATCGTTCGCGATGCGACGAAACGGATCTTTTAATCTGTCGATTGGAACGATCGAAAATGAAAATATTTCATTCTCTTAAATTCGATCGCATCGTTTCCTTTCGTATTTCGTCACGAGAGTTTTCGATCTTTCTCACCGGGCGACATTTCCCTTTCCGTCGATATTTTCTAAGACGCCCCCGTTTCGCTTTCTCCAAGCGTCTCTTCTTTAATTTCTACAAACTTTTAAGTGCGATATGTACCAACGGATAGTTACATCTTACACGTTAATTATAATATTATATAATATTTATATATCTATATTTATAATACTTTTCTGTTTTGAGATTTATCGTTCTTGTCGAGCTACGTATATGTACAGGGTGTTAATCAATCATAAAACTCATAGAAATTCATAAATTAATCGATTCTAAGACACTCTGAATTACTTATCGATTGATCAAAATTAAAATTTGTAAAATAATTGATGGGATATTTAAATAAATAGTATAAATGAATAATTGAATACCTTGTTAGAGTGGAACCAAAAGAAAACCTGATGCAGCTCGAATACTTTCTGCGTAGAGTTAAATATTCTCTTATTCCTCGATGTTCGCTCGATTCAATCGGCTCTTTACGATTAATACACTTTCAGTACATTTCTCGAGGACTACTTGTAGAAATATTTAAAAAATTGCCTCTTCAACTATCTCGGGGCAGGCACGAGCTGACGTACTTCCATTTAAATAATTCAAACGAATACGTTAAAACGCAAACCGTCGCAGCAAAGTGTAAATTTTCCTGGTTGCTCTGAAACGTTAAAAAAGAAAATAAAAAACCAAACTTAACTATCATGGGAATATAAAATTGAACGCGTTAATTTGGTCCAACGATCAATAAAAAATTTGAAAAATGGAACTGATATTTCGAGGCGGACAAAGCCGTCGTAAAAAAATTATCGATTGAGAATACGCATTTTCTGGCGGAAGCGAGCGTCGCACCTGCGGATGCTTCTTATAGAAGCAATTTAATCAGATCCTTCCGATCCTTAACCCAGCTGCGCTCGGTCGGCTCATGAATTGAAGCGAACGGTAGCGAAGGTGAAATGCAGGAGAAGGAGGTGGAAGATGAAGAAGAAAGCAGCTGGGTTTCGTGAGCAAAATTTATCTCTTAACCCTTTCGCTACGAGAGCTACCACTAAATGTACCGGTATATCGTAAATCTTATCGTTATACACGATAGACCATTAGAATAATCCTCTACAATAGACTATCCCTATTTATCTAAGGATCAAAAATATTTCTAGGATGGAAAATATTCAACCAAGCGATTCGAATTTTTAACGCTATCGATTTCTTCTTTCTTCTCGTTTCAGTGACTCTTATATAGGAACGATAAATTTCACGAAGAATAAAATTAGGCAGTCAGAAATAGTGATTCTTCGATTTTATCGTAGAGAAAGGGTTAACTACGACTTCGTATAGTTACCTTTTATGAAACGTTCGTATCGGTTCTTTTCGTACACGTCACTGGAATGGTGATACCAACTTTCGTCGCTCCGATAAAACTCATTCTTTATAATTCGAATTTTTCCGTCGTCGAAGGAAGAATCGTTGGACGATCTGATCGTCGAACGAACGTCGACGGGTTATCGATCAAAGTTAATGGTCGACGAGTCGCGACAGAGTAACGATTTACATTGTCTCACGGTCCCTTTCGCGTGACGCGTGTGTGTACCTACGATTAAAGCGTGTTGCTTGTACGCGTTTCCTTTCACCACTGCCACACCTGCTTCCGTATTCTCTGTATACATACGTATATACCTGTACCTACGAATGCATGCACCTCGGCTAGGTCAAAGCAATCTCGGTCCCATTGTAATAAATATTTCTGACGTATGTATGTACACGGAACACCGTCGGTAGAACGAGGAAATCTTCGAAACTCTTCTTTTCACGGTCAGCGAGCGAGCTTTGAATGAAAAATATTACACATGCTCCAGATACGGGATTTTACCTCCTTTTGTATAGCGAGCCAATGGCAACGAAATATTACATCGTTTAAACGTAATTAAGTTGGACCCTCGAGAATGAAAGATTTTCCAAGAAAATGCACCTTTTCTTCAGCTTCTGAAGAAGGCAATTGTTAAATATCTAGGTCCAGAGTAATTAGTTGCTAATAAAAGTCGTAAGGTAAGATGAAACAAAAGAAAGGAAATGAGAGTGGTAGAAAGTAGTAGAATAAAAGGGAAAGGAGCAAGGTTGTTGGTAGATGAGCAAAGAGGGAGGAAACGAGTAGGAGGGTAAAGGACCCGTAAAAGGGATGGATATTCTGGTTTGGCGCTTGGCCCACGCCACTGGAAAAGAACGTTCATTTGTCTTCCATAGAGTGTAGCCCGTGTTTCGCTTCAAGATACTAGGCATGGCCCTTTCTCCTCGCGAAACAATGCGCCGAGCCTTCGAAAAATCTTGGAAAGCATAATAGCTGCCCTCCAAAACTACGACTTCCACCAGACTTTCATCCCTTTTCCACGCTCTCCTTCTCGTCGTCGTCGTCTTCTTTTTCTTCTACTTTTTTTTCCTCGGCCTCGTACTCTTGTGCTCAATCTCAAGTTGAAGTGGTATTCGTCGATCGGCCGAGGAGAGAGATCATCGTCTCGCGAGGCGCTTTTGTCTGAGCTTTTGAATTTTTCATGAGAAACGAGGGACAGGAAACAGAACGATTTTTTATTATCCTGACCACTTCCGTTTCTCGTATTTTAGTTACGTCGTTGGATAAATTATTCCCTTCGCCGTCCTCGGTCGCGAAACAACCTCGATACGTAACCCTTCGTTCTTCTTCTTCATCTTCTTTTTCTTCTTCTTCTTCTCATTTCCGACGTCCCTCTTGAATCGTGATTACAACATTTCAATTTACCAACCGGTAGGCTGCGTTTCCATACTCCGAGGTTCATCCTTGTTACCATTTATAATAACCGTACGGTATAAAACTTTCCCGTGAAAAAAAGAGTTTCGAATAAGGGTGAATCGATCGCTGTAAAACGCGTACAAGTACGGTTCAATGGTATAGACGTTTACTGTCGTAAGAGTTAAGGAACGTCAGGTTCCTTCAGCTTCTCCATCAGCTTCTCCATCAGCTTCTTGACCGTAGGAAAGTAGAACGACTCGAAGGAATTTCTACGAGGACTAGCAGTCGTCCTGAGTCGACGAAGAGTGCAAAAGAGCCGCAACGCGTTCCGAGAAGTCTCCCGACGCCGGTCCAGAACACTGAAACAGAATTAAAACGAATAATTATGTAGGCGTTTAGTGGAGGGGGAGAGAGGGTTTCGTCTCCCGGGACGCCTTTAATTCGGGCCGGGGACCGCTAGGTGGCGGCGGGATGATCGGTGATCAGTGTTCTCGCTAGCGGTCGCCCGGCATGCGAATATATAGAAATTCCGAATGGCGGTACGAGCCTCGCTGACGAGACTAATAAACGCCTTTTTCTCCCCTCTCCTACAATTAAATATTTTTTTAATCGAGACTTTGAGTCTTCGAAAACAATCGGTGTTTCAGAAAAAAGATTTGTAGATAGAAAAGTTGAATAAATCCTCAAGGAGTAGAGGGATCATTGTCGCTGCAAAAAAGGTCGAGGAGGGATCGAAGTGTATCGAAAGCTGGGTACATTTGAGGGTATTGTTTAAACGATCCGTCGGTACGGAAAAATCCCTGACGCTATAAAGCAACGAAGAGACGAGGGGAACCCTTCGGGCCGGCAATGAAAACTTGAAAAAGTTCGTGCTTTTTCATTTTCAGCTGCGCGGCCCGGCATCGTTGAAAGCGCAGACGATGCTGATTTCCCAACGGGTATCGTCCATCTATAAATCTATACCCCGAGGTTGTTTAGTCGGTGCTGTACACCGGCTAAAGCTACGTGTACACGTACGTCAGTGTGGGTACACGTGTGTGTAACGTGTAGCCTCGCAAATACGGCACCCTGTATTTTTCATTCGACTCTGCCCACCCTTCTGCCCGCCAACCTCCTTCGCAGCCGTCCAAAGGAAACTTTTATCTTACGAAGAAAGTTTATTTCTTATTTTTCAGCCTCGACCGGGAAATCCAGAAAACAAAGATTATTCCTCCGACCGATAAAACTATCTATTCTTTCCCAATTTATTTGTCTGGGTAAAAAATGTGATCTCGATAAACGTTCGATGATAATTATAGAAAGGAGAATGTTGGAACGAGTTCATTGCCGAAAAAAAGACATCACTCTCGGTCCTTCACACGTTCGACGAGAAAAGGTAATCAGGGTAAATGAGATGGGAGTGTAAGCGAGCGAGTTAAAATGTAAAAGCTTTTAATTAACTTTCACGATCCATATAGAAAGCTTGCGTTTCGTTGGGGGAACATTTTTTTCTAAAATACGCGTACGTTATTTCGTGTTGGCAGGGTTAATATAGCGTGTAATTGAAATCGTGAGCATGGAAGTCTGGACGTAATTGACAATCGAAAAATGACGAGTTGCAGTTCGATTAATGCAACTTTCGTAACAATCTGTTTGTTTAGTCGATACATTCCATGTACTCCATGTAAACTAGAAAAAAGTATTTAATGAACGAGCGTTGGAAAATTGATTCTTATAAAAAAATACCAATTTGTCTCAGCGAAGACAGCGATGTGTACTCCATTTCAAAATGAAGTTCGATAAAAAATTTCCTTCCTAATACAACGATTAATCCCGCCAGAGGTAAATTGTTGTTCGTATGATCTTTCGAGAAAAATTAGAGAGAACGAGTATTCGAGGAAATTACACCGGCAAACATTAATCAACGTATATCACTGCGTTACTGTTCTGCTACATGGTGTGCGGAATTACAAAATAAAAGCAGGACCTGTACAAATTTTATTTCTCGGATAAATGAATTTTCAGCTTGTTTTATTTAACAAAAAAAAACACGCGAAAAGAACTACAACTTGCTGTTAGGAGTGGTGGAAAGGAGAGGAAAAGGGGCTGCAAACGAGCAAAGCGTTTGGAAAGCGATTCTCTCAGGGAAGTTGTCGTCGACGGCGACACTTAAACAAATATCCCGAGGGTCTTGAACAGTTCCGAGCTATGGTACGGGCTAACCCTGAACGGGTCACGCCAACTCGTACAGTTGAGTAAAAGGGATTAAAAAGCTACAAGTTTAGTCCCGTTCCGAACTTTTCCACCGTCTTTCTTTAAATTCCGTTACGTCTTCCTTCCACTTTTCTCCTTTCTGTGCACTCTACGATACCCGGTACGTATTTCATTTATGAACAGAAGCCTCCTAATGAAAATACTTGAAAAAAAAAAAAAGGAAAATAGTTCGATAGTGTAAGAGCACCCAGTCGAATGATATCGACTAAAAGGGTAGAAGGGTGGAAATTTTCGGGTAATGGAAACTTCCCGTGAGTTCACATTTAATTCACGGTTCGTCGAGTTGCACGAGAAGGAAGTCGACAAAAAAAAAAAAAAAAAAACCCACACCCCGGGCACCAGGCCCATTTCCACTTGGTCCTCGTGATATTTGCGAAAATTAAATGAAACAGTGAAACTGTTTTTCACCCGAGTTCGGACGAAAAAGCTTGTCAAATATTTATTCAGCTGGCTTTGGAAAGCTGGCGAACGTAAAAAATTTACTCGCTGATAAAACAGCTCGCGGAAGGTAAAACCCGATTCAATCTTCTCCGAGGGTGGAGGAGAGACTCCGGCAAGCAGAGACGGGAGGATCGAGCGAAATAAACTAAACGGCAACGCGGGAATATCGCGAAACGATGGGAATATGGGGAAGAAAAATTGCGAATGAAAAACAAAAAAACGAAAGTCCAGGGCTAACGCGGCGAACCTCTATTTTCACGACCCCACTTTCTTTACCCTTTATTTTTCCATCCACCTTCGCTTTCTCGTTTCCAGGACAATTACACTAATGCTTTTCGCCATTTTCATCTTCCAGCAACGTCGCGGGTGTCCGCGTCGCTGGGAGGAGCCGGAAGCGGTAACTCGAAGCCAAAACAAATGCAAATGTCGCGGAAGCGAGTAAGTAAACGCAATAAATGTTCCCCGTTAGTTTCGTGTCGCGCAAAACTTTCACGGGGCGAGACCATTTTCGCATCTCCCGCTGATTCGGAGAAACTTAATGGGTTAGGCCACTCTAGAATTTTGAAAAAATCGAAATTTTCTTTTTGCTTAAAAGGTGCATTAATTTCTTAAAAATGATATGGCAAAAGATTATGGGTGGGAAAAATCTCTAAGTATTCGAATTTCGAATTCTATTACTGAAAACTTTAAACGCATTTTCAATTTATTCCATCATTTTTTTTTTTTTAATTCCCAAAATTTTTGGTTTCTAAGGAAGCATCGAAGAATTTGTACAGTACAATTTCGAAATGGACTTACAATTAGTTATCTTCGACGTGCTAATTGAACTTGCAATCTTTTTTCTTCTGGCCGCAAGAATCAATGGATTTCGAAATTGGTTCGCTCGGATTCCAATTACACACCGCAGATGGTGCTTTTTGCCTGAGATCAATGGACTCGAATGGACCTTTTTTCCTGCTCGGTGGTAATTAAATTGGCCGCAATTTACTTGCTCGACGCGGCAAGTTGATAACTCTCGTTCGTGGAACGTCGTAAAATTAAATTTCGCGAAATCAAAGTTTCAATATGTCCGAGTTATCTCGGCTCGTTCGTCGAACTGAAGAATCCGAACATTTCACGGAAAGTTTGATTTAGTTTCCCATCGTTGCTAGGCAAAATACGATTCCTCGTATATACCTTTTTTTCACCTCCGACGAAGCGATGCTTCGATAATTCGTTCGTTAATTCGAAGCTTCGTTCAACGGACAGCACGGGAAAGCTGTTTGCCAAACAATTCGTTCGCCAAATAATTCCTCTCTCTCTCTCTCTCTATCTGTGCGCGAAAAAGTCCATTTGACGTCGCGAAAGTTCGTTTTGAAAACTCTCAACGCGTTGAATGCTTGATAGAGGAATTCGATCCGTTGCAGATCGAAGATTTTGCAGAGAAATGACAGGATATCCGCTTCGACGCGAAGCACTTACAAAGTGTATTTCTTTCTATCGGAGAAGTACTGATAACGTTTGAAAAATTTTTGCAAGACACCGAAAATTTATATTCGCGAATTCTATAAACCTTCAAAAATCACTTAACGAGTAAGGAAAATTCGACGCCGAGAAGCTTCAATGGTTTTCCAAGCAAAGAAGCTGAAAAATGGAAGATACACAGAGAAGGATCAAGAATCGACGAGATGTTCGAAAGAAAAGGGAAAAAAGAACAGATGCTTGCCATTATTCCGTTTCTTTGACTTAATGACTTTGAACGAATCGCGTCTGTTTCGTGAGTGGAACAAGAGAAGGAAATTTCTGCTCGACCAGGTGAAAGATGATCCAATGAGAAACGAAGAGAAGAAGGAAAGTGGAACGATAACCGGAGCGAACAAACGAATGATGAAGATGGAAAACGAACGCGTTTTCGCGATCTTCTACAAATGAGATTTATACCTTACGGCGGTGAACGAAAAGCGATAAAAGAAAGGGGTACCGATCAAGAGAAAAAACCCTCGAATCAACTTTCGGCTGTCTGCCAAATATTTGCCGAAGCATAATCCAAACTACCCGGCAGATGCAATTCCGTGAAATAGTTTCGTCGTCTCGATCATCTCGCGAAAGTAACGACCAAGGAAATGAATTATTCGTTCTCCTTACTTTGCTTTATCTCTTCGACCTGACCCTATGAATGAATCCGTAATAGATTTGGTCGAATCGTTTTACTTATAGAATATTTTGCTTTTAAAACCGTTCAATTCGCATACATCATAGGTAAATTACCTTTCAAAATTCCAACCTACCTTTTGAATACGGATCATCGAAACCCCATAATTCTCAGGTACTATAGGAAACCCAAGGGAAATCAAAAAAAAAAAAAATAAAAAAAAAGGAAACTAAGAAGATTGCAAAGCCTGTTTTCTCTTCTCTTCGTTTCGTTTAACACTCCCGCGAATTCCTATCTATTCACACTCGCTAAATCATTCCGAAAGAAACAGTCGTTCCCGCGGCGCGGCGTTTCGAAGAAAAATGGCTAGCTAGAGAAATCTCTCTGAAAGGCAATTAATTCGAACGTCTAACAAGGACACGATAGGTGTAACGTGTGCCGTTATCCGCAACACGGTTAAGGCGTAACTGATACCAATTAAATCCTGAATGAGTACGAGGTTACCTCGTTGTGTACCTTATATGCTCGGCAGGATCGGCCATACTGTGTATCCTGTGCTTGTAACACGAGACGGACGAGCCTCAAGCATATCCACAACATGCAGAACAAGAACACCGGCAACAACAACAACAACAACAACAACATCGGCATCAGTATCAGCAGCGTCGAGAGCAAACGCTTGTACGAGCTGGCCAACTCGAAACACGCCTTCATTCAGGAAATCTTCAAAGGAGATCGACAAACCTTCAAACTTAATCTTATCACGATTTCCAACTTTCTCGAGAAAAGACACTGTTCCAAGGCACCGGAATTCGATTCAAATTTCCTTAATCGACAAAGATCGATATTTTACGAAAGGATAAGCAAGGTTTTCATAAAGACATATTTGAAAACGTTATAAAATCGCAGCCGAAACGATGTCAGAAGGATGGTGAAACGATTGGCAAGCGATCAATCACGTTACCCAATTTAGCAGACGTTCCGGCCGACTCGTTAATTATTCAAGGGAAACTGCGAAGAAGCCAAGCAAGCATCTCTCTCTCGTTCTATCGAATCGCAATTGGAAAACGAAACTCTATTCTGAAGGAGCCAGCAGCAGCAGCGTACGGGCTAACACACCGGGGAATCCACTCCATTTCCACCTCCAATTATTTATGGAAAGCAGAAGGGAGGATTTAAGTGTCCCCCGGTGTGCCTTGCCCATTATCATTTAAACTAGACTCTGAAAGGGTCTCTCCGGTTATCCTCGCTCAAATAGCCTCGATCTTCCTCGAGCGTGTAAAAGGAAGAAGAAACGTTGGAGCAAGGGGTGCCGGGATAATGCTGAATTTCACAAAAGCAAGACAAAAAAAAAAAAACGAGGAAGGACTTTGAGGAAGGCAGTCATTCGACAACGACAGATGCCTTCGTCCTTTCCATCTAGGTCGTCGCAACGAAGACGAGTTCAATTGGAAACGATCAAGCAACTAACTCGACGTTGGCCGATTACAAGAATTTCCTGCGACCATCACCAGCAGAAATTGAGATATTAAAGAACAGGTATATCCTGATACCGGGTGTGTACCATCCATACCAATGAGCGTCGGAGAAACGTCTTACGGTTTGCATTATCCAAATGCCGTTGGATATAGCTTAGGTAAACGTGGTCGCGATGCGAATTCGACGATTTCACGTCGAAAGAAATCGAACAGTTCCCTATCAATTTGCCATCTTTGGCTACGTGTTCCACGTGTAAACTATGGAGAAAAGAAAAAAAGTAGGACGTTCGTGTAAACGTTAAACGTATGTCTGTGCAGCAATGGAGCTACTAAAGATTCGTAAATCGTTCGATAACATCTATTTTCGATTCGAAGCGTCTCGATTCGAGCGGACAGAGCCGCGCAAAAGGGAAGCATCCGCAATTTAATCACGGTTTGATCGAGACGAAGGCTAGAGCCGGCGAAGAAAGGCGAGCAAAGGGAATCGTGAACAGGGAGAATGGCAGAGGTGAAGGTGTTTGGAGAGAAGAGCAGCAGAAGAAGAAGAGGAGGAGGAGGAAGAAGAAGAAGAAAGCTTTGAAATCAATATGCGCCACGAATCAGCACGATAGACTTCCCTCCGGTCTATTCGACAAAGTACATAGGTAGTGTAGGGAGTGTGAGACGATCGCGAAAGCGACGTGGTGTTGGTTGATGGCCCTTTTCAACGGAGCTTCTCCCTTCTGACACGAGGGTCGGGCAGCCGAGCAGAATTCGATTCTTCGATCGAGACGCGAACCGAATGCACAAGCGAGATCTTGTTGGTTCCTTCTGACCGCAACAGAAACGTCGTGATTTCAGGATGAACCCTGCCCATCCCTTCAACTTTTCAACCCCACCTTTATTCTTCGCAAAGTGTTTAGCTACGTGAATTTCTGTCGACTTTTAGGCTTTCACAGAAATTCTTCGACTTTCCATTCCGAAATTTCCAACGATACCGTTCCGATTCTACATCCTCTTCTCCTTCGACGCGAGTTGTTTTTCCCCGTGGACGCTCTAAAACCTCGATCCCCTTTTGAATAATGAATCTTCCGGCTGTAGCTGGTAACAAGTTCGCTTTGCTTGCCTCGCGGCGTCGCCGCCGACTTTGCCTCGTATTTGCACAAATATTGCACCGTGAAACTGCTTTCTATACATTTTCCTATATATATGCATATCGTGTTAATTGTCTTACTGCCATTTTTAACGCGTTCCCATAGTAATTGCTATTTCTCTCGCTTCGCGCGAAAGATCGCGGCGCATTCTCCTTCGAAATGAATTAGCAGCGAATCGATGAGAGGATTGGAAAGATTTCCAGGGAACGGGGACGCAGTGTATTCTGATAGTATTACGGCCCTTTTCGATGATCCGTTGCCAAAGCAATGGGATTTGGCCGTCGAGTACCTATATGGACGCACGATATGGATAAAACCGATGGAAAATGGTATTTGAAATGGCTGCTTTTCCATCCCGTCGTCGTAATCTTCTTGTCTAGCGATCTGTTTTTCCTCGATGTAAAGAGGCTTCCCTCTGGATTAAGAATCTTAAGACGATTCAACTTTAAACGCTTTCAGTGTCGCGTTAATGCTTCGACGAAAGTGGGACACTTGTTATAGCTCTCATCTGAATATATCAGAGTACCGATTGCACGGTGACCGGCACGGTTCGAATGTTAAATAACGCGTAACGACGATATCTAGGATAAGCGTGGGTCAAAGTAAACGCTGAAACGACGATACTCGTGTGCCATTGGTTTCACGATTAGCATTGGCATTTCATTCGCGACCGCAATTGTCCGCTAACGAGCAGGAATAATCGCAAGCTCGCGATTCGATCGCGACGAGGATACCGGTCGCGTTATCAGGAATGCCGTTTCAGGTTGAAAGCATCGCGATGCGAACGCGTTATCAGAAATGCTAAGAGCATCGAGCTCTCTTTCTCCTCGCGACACTCCCCGAAGAATAGAGGAGACGTTCGCTCTAAGATTTCTCAAGGGTTGAAATATTCATTCCAACAATGGGCTCGGTGGCTTGCGAAACCCGTACAGATGCCCTCGAACAAGCTCCCCAAAAATTTCCAATGGAATAAACTCTTCTTAATAACGAGTAATACTGTTTCCCGTCAGATTGAATACACTCATCTATTATGGATGACACAGAGGGAAGAAAAATCATACATATTCCAATTCGATTGTTCTTTTTCCTTTTTCCTTTTTAAATTCTTCCCTGAAACATTAATGCTTTTCTTTCAGGTTTCAGATATTCCATTCATTAAAAGCACAAATCTGCAATTCATTTTTACATGTTTGTACCTTGGCCGGTATTATGGAAATCGATCACGGAATAACAAATCGCTTTAAAGCTCTAGTTACATGGATAAGCGTTTTCGTCGGAGTTGAAAATCGGTCAGGCAAACACGAAATGCGAACGGCTCCGTGCACACCCCCCTTCCATTGATTGTTTAACGCGTATTCGTTTTGTAATAGAACTCAGCGTGGTTTGCATAGCAATTGTACGAATATGAAGTAAAGCCGATAGTGTTTGACTATCGTTTGCTTGCCTCGTAACCGCGTGCCGTACTATCGGTAATCATTTCCCAAACGAAACGGTTACCGTGCGCATCCGCATACACGGTCGCGTCAAATTTGTAGAACAACGCAAACGTTTTCACTTCTATCAGCAAAAGCGTTTATCATAAAAAGCGACAAATCAGAAGAAGATGAACTCTTTTCCTCTTAACAGCGAAGAAACAAAGCTGGCTCACCTTAAACGCAATAATACCATCCTCCATCGTTCCCGAGCGCGGAGTCGCGTTTAATATCCGCGGTTGTAGAATTAATTTTGCCAACGGGAGTAATAGAAGGCAGTAACGATAACGGGAATCCTCTTCTACCTTTCATTCGGCCGGCACTAAACCGCGATATAAAGACTCGAATTAAGGAAATGGACTTCCAGCCGAGCGCACGGCGACACGAATACCAACGTAAACTGAACTTCTCCAGTTTAGAAAGACTCGCTTTAACGTTGAACGTGTCCTCGATCGCATTCCCATTTTCTATTTCCTTTAATATATACTTTCGAGATTTCATGATTTAATTAATATCAAAACCAACGCGATAGTACACCTTTGTCAGGTGTTAAAAGGAACAACTTAATTTCCGATTCGTTTTACGAAGGAGAGTCTAAATATCAGAGGCGTGTCGTGTTAAAGGGGAATAAGGTCAACGTGGAAACGTTCCACGGTGTCGAGCTGGTAGAACACGACTTCCGCTCGACACGGTGTTTCCTTCCCGCGGGATAATAGTTTCGTTTCGCGTTCGTCGGGGAAAAAGAGGCGAAGAAAAATCGCGATGAGAAGGAGAACGGAAAGGAGAGACAATGGGCAGACGATCAAAAGCGTCACCGGGAAGCTAAACGAAAATTACGAGGCCACCCGTGGCTCCTTACTGTCCGGAAGCTTCTTCTACCTTACCTTCTCTTACGTTCAAATAGAGCCACGCTTCAAGGACAACGAGAAAGCGTGCCCAAGGGACAAACCCTGATAAAGGATCACGAATGAGCGATGAAACAGGGATCAAAGATCACCGCCACGATTGCTAGATCGCGCAAGCTGCGGCTAGTATATAAAGACAGTAAATAAATTAACGGATACGCGTAATTTGGACTAACCGATCAAGCGACACGGTAACGATCAAGTGTAGCTTTAACGAAGAGAGCCGATAAATTGCAATTTCCTGTTCCAAATGTCACCCGTTTTCGATTAACGCCGAGCCTGGGTCGATTTTGTATCGGGAACGTTCAACAATTCCAGCGACTAAGGGAACAGTAGGAATTAAAGAGGAAATTAATTCCTTTTTTCTCAAGTGCCATCAATTTCCTTCGTCTTTCAATTATTCTGAAATGTCCTATGAAAAATACTAACGGAAAATAGTCAAAGAAACATTTTACAGTCTCGCTGCTTTATTTATCCCGTCTGTCGTTTAACCTCGAAACCTACATTCCTGATGGTTCCACGGGAAAAATGTTGCATATCCCTCTGGTATCTGGAAAGGGATATTTCACGATAGAAGGAAGAGAAATCATCGCCTGCCTGATGATTTTCCAGAGATAACGAACGACTCGGTTAATTTCGCGCTTATTAAGCTCCTCGCAGCAAATCCCCTTTGACGATATTCGAGCGTAAATATTCGAACGATCTTCCTGCGACTGTTGATTGCCGTTCGCGCGAGATCTTTCCAGCTAACAGGGCAATAATGGGGAACGGGAAAATCGAATGGTTGAAACGATTCGCAGGATGGAAGGAGGGTGCAAGAGAACTGATGAAGTTTCAGGATGTGCATCGAGGACATCGAACGCCACTTGTTCTCGCTATTCATGCCCCCTGTTCCTTTCTCCTTGCTCTTGTTCTCTTTCTCCGGAGGCGCCTCGTCACCGAGGACAATGCGATACCTCTCCTTTCAACGCAACCCCCCTGGCTGCCTGTACAATCGTTGTCCGCGGCACAATGGCCATTCAGTCGCGTCGCTTTACCAGCGTGAAAACCAAGCCAGCGGAGGTCGAGAAATAGCTGGCATCGCTCGGTTATCGAACCGGCCATCGAAAAGATCTCGCCTAAGAATACGTTCGTTCGTCGACCGCGAAATCTCTCACCCTCCTACATACCTCTCGCAATTAGAAGAATCTAATTCCTAATGAAACTTCGCCAAGATTCGTGTCGTTCAATCATCTCGTCGAAGTTAATTGACCCGGCTTCCTCGAAGAACCGATACGCTTTGAGTAGAGGAAATGTACACGTTACGTGAGCCGGTAATTGACTGGCTATGAATTATTCAATCGGCGTTTACAACGTTTAACAGAGTCACGAGTGATACAATGTAATAAGAAATGCAGTTAAAAGGGGTACGGTTGGTGGAAATTGCAATTTCGAGTCGACAGGGTGACGGCAAAGAAACGCGTCTTTCAAATGCTAGCACAAGGCCGGCATTGAGGAAACCGCTTTTATTTCCACGGAGGATACCGTCCTTTCGCCGGCACGAAATGAATTTTGGCAAGTAATTTGTAGTAAATTCGTGGTTGTAGCGAGAACGCTTTCAACGTGGTCGACGAGGAGAGAAGCGAGTCTACGTGAAACGGATGAATGGAAAGCAATTACGTGGGTACTACTTTCCTCGAGCACCCACGGTTCTTAAGTCCAAGCTTGGAGGACTTCTTTGAGCGTACAACCGCGAATACTTGCCCAAGTATTTGCCCGTGAATATACACCGCTTCGATTTCTCTACGATGCACCTAAGTTTCGCCTTTTTTTCACCCTTCTCTCTTAGAGGATACTCGAGGACCCTTCTCTTCAAAGAAAGAAACGATTCTGCTTTCGGTATACGTGGGACGGTCCGAAAGTTTCGAGAAGTTTAACCGAGGCAAACGTACGATAAGACGCCGATAAACCTCGCGATTTTTTTTCTAAAAGGTGGATTAGCGATCGCTCGACAGATACGAATTTTCTGCGATACGGTAACCGGTTGGCTTTGTAATTAAACTTTGCTCCGTTCTCGATTTCTCGACTCGCTATCGAGATAGTAAAATCTGCTTCTCAAAGCTGCTACGGAACCTTTTGGTGGTCGATGCGACAAAGGTAGCCAAACCGGCGACAATTGCCGGTGAATTCTCCCGGGGATAGCAGGGAACGCGAAATCCCTTTTACGGTTGTCGCGTGAAAAGAAGAAAAAATTTCTCTTCGTTCGCTGCAAAGTCGCGTGATGCACTTTACGTCTTCTCGAAGGTACAGGAATTTAAAAAGTTCGAGGGTCGAGATGATTTCCAGGGATTTTCCGTCGACCCGACAGCTGCAACCCCCTTTTTACCCTTCTTCTATCGGTCGTTTTTCTAACGACACGCGACGGAGAAGAAGGACACCAAGTGTTGCGAAAAATTGACGTTTCATCACGATAAAATAAATCTTTCGATTTCTAATTTTTCAAAGCTTCAACTATAATTATCACAGCTGGCCATCGCATCGCCTCGCGTGTTAGTTGGATTTTAAAAGAAGCTTTAGCTCTCGAGGGTAAACGGGTCACAGGCGGATTAATCGTTATTTACCGTAACAAAGAATTAAAAAACAAAGGTAGCATCTCTTTTTACGACTTAAACTGCCGTGTTGGAAAGCGTAGTGTCGTAAAGAAAGGAGAAGAGCGAGCGTGCGGCATATATATTTATCTTTCACGTGTACGTACCAAGACACATTGTTCTCGAGAACAAGCCATCCTCTTTTCACAATTTTACGTCCGTTTTTACGAGCAACGAGACCGAACCTTTGCGTGGATCTAAGCATCCGTCTTTGAGGATCGTATTCGATTCCCTTTTTCCTTTCTTTCCTCTCGTCACCGCTTCGACGCGACGGCTCCTCGAATTTATTGCCACACCAGTTTTAGAACACTTCTGTGAACCAATCTTCTAATCGTGATTTAACAGAAAATTCCGGACGCGATAGTGCTGCTTCAGCTCCATTAAACCTTTAGCTCAACATTTGTTGGTCCTTTATCAGCTGTAGTATCGTAAAAGAAATGCGACGACAACGTGGTGCTTCGAGCTTGGTAAACAGCCTCCTTCTTTATATCATGGTTAGTCGTATCCTCGCTTTAACGATCTTGAGAACCTGACCGACGCTTAACTCGTCGTTTCAGCAAACACCTTAAGCGTCCTTAATTTCATTTACTCTGATTCTTCTGCTCGACGATTGATATTTCGTTATCTTTAACGAGTTCGCGCGATACCAAAGTTTCTTACTCGAGCAAGGATAGCAGTGGAGATAATTGGAGGATAAACGATGGTAGCTTGCTTCGTACTCGCCACCGGAGGGACATCCGCCACACCTACATCTACTTTCTCCCAACTTCTCCTCTACCCGTTCGTATACACCTATTCTCCGAGGTGATTAACTATTTCTGCGTTTCAGACACAGCCAGGTTAAATAGAACTAAACAACCCAGTCCACAGTCCACTAGCACAGTTTCCTCGACGAAATGCTTTGTTTTCCTTCCTTCTGTGGGGGGTTGTGAGCGGATCCTTTTCCTGTGATGGTTCGTGGCTTATTGCTAGAGTAGCACCGAAGGTAGTAATGGTTGAGCTAATAATAATCGAAGAGAGGAAGAAGGCTCCTCGAGCAACAGACGAAATTAGCGATAAGGGTGATAGAGCGTTAGCGGTAACCCGGCAGCACCTTTCGAAGGGATCGAGAGAGGGTGGAAGAGCTGTAAGTGGTCTAAACTTCGAAACCGCGTCTATTAGCACTTCGGGGCTAACGTTGCCGTCGCATCCGGGTGTAAAGTCGTTTTGCGAACAGGTAAACCAACGTTACGATACGACGACAACCGAGTCGATGCTCGGTCCGTTTTCCGCTCTTCGCTTCTCCCCATTATCATAATGCAAATTAATGCCGCGTATATATTTTGCATAAAATTATGTATATCAGAGGGTGGCATCGCGACGGGAGAGTGACACGAGAGAAGACGTCGCGTCGTGGCGGTTAGCTAACTCTACGAGTCGTGTTTTCACCGGTAGCTCGTAACTCGTAGAACAAGAAGGATCCTTCAACTTCGTGGCCGTTCAGATCTGAAATTCAACGGGATCTACCGGCAAGTATCTCGACCGACGGAAAAATATTCAGACGAATGTCGCCGCGTCTACTTGAGAAATCAAGAAGTTCTATATACAGAATGTTTCGCTAGGAAAGATCAATATTTCAGTGAAAGCATCGTGAAAGGTTCGATAACGTAACAAGTGCATTCGTTCTATTAGCTACGATTATCAAAATTTTCAGAGCCCGGATCGTTAAGGATCGATACAGCACTCGGATACAGCTAGGATACAAGGAAATGGACGATAATTGACCGATCTAGATAGAGAGGGTCATTTGGCGAGCGAGAAAATTGACGCAGGAGAGAAGCATAGCACTGGAAATTGTCCCTTCCGAGGGGTGGTGTAGAGGTGCCGAGGGTGGACGGGGGACTTTCTCTGCAGGAAGCAACCGGCAAGAGCCATTAAAGCTAACGGAGAACGCGATGGAGGTAATGCGGGGTGAATTAGTGCATCGCCGATACGGTAAGTCTGCGTGTCCGGTGATTCGTTTCGATTAAAATCTAATTATGAATCACCGACACGACCCGCCGCTATTTATCCGCATTGTTTCACACTTCTCCGTACATCAAACCACCTGCGATTCCTTTTAAAACGTTTCTCTTATTCTCCTCAGACAAACTCGGGACATTTTATCCCTTTAGACTATTCCGCGAAAGCTGTTTCAACGTAAGAGCTCTCTCTATATGAAACAGTCTTTTACAGTTTGCGAATCGACGTACGTTATTTCTGCTTTGGAAGAGAAACGTCGAACGCATACTCTTCCCCGTCAATTTATCTTCCCTACGAAACACGCCAAGAAAACGAGGAAAGATTGACGTTAATCGACAAGGGAGAGAGAAAAAGAGAGGAAGTAGATAACCAGGGGTGGGGCTTTTCAAATTTTTCATCGCGCAAATTATTCAGGTCGCAGGGAGAGCGTTGCGTCCCGTCGGTTAGCCGCTTATTGGTTTCATAAAATTCGATAACGGGAGAATCTGGCGGCGACAGCTTCTGTGTACGCGACTTAATGGAATCTTAAAGTTTAAGAGAATTTTCCGCGACACGGATCGCGGTGTGGCGTCAACCGTATCTGAGCCAGACAACCGAATAGCCAACTGATATACGAGCGAGCGTTTCACAGATTCGAGGAAACCAGCCGCCCATGGTCGAGGCTTCCTACTACAGAAAGGGAATCACGCATTTATTTTCACGGCACGCCAGAGAAAAGGGAAAATCTTTCCCCCGTTGGATTCTGAATAGAACTACCGGCAACGAAAGGATCCTCCGATACAGACTGCCTCAAAAGAGACGCGTACTTTGAAAATCGAACATTCGATGTACCAAAAGAAATGGTATAATATTTTACTGTTTCCCAATGTAGCGTTATGTTTTTTGAATAAAGAACAAATTTCGAAATTCTACAGTGTACAGGTTTTTTGAAAACCTCTGTATATTCTATAGATATAAAATGGATCCTGTTTAATGTACTGGAATTAAAGGTTGAAGGGCACTTAAGAGAAAGGGAAACAAGAGGGCCATTTATAGAGAAGCTCGTTGTGGTTAAAGACGCGATTCGATGCTACCTTAGGGAACTTTACTTCACCTGCGACGCGTCGTTTAACCTTTTCACTGTTGACTAAAGATTCGATTTGTTAGGTAACCAATTTCCAGAGGTGCACACCGCAATGAACGAATTAACGAGATTTATTGGAATACCAAGTTCGAAGGTAATCCAGTTGGAGTAGTTTCGAGTAAGGCATCATCTTTGCGTTCGTTATAAGGAATATATTTAATTACGGCATGCTTTGATACAGTGAGGTTGATTAGGGTTCGCCGTGTCTGAGATCTCAAACGAATCGCCAACTAGATTTCAGCTCACGCGTACGTGCATTCGCAACTCGAAGAAACCCCGGGGGCAAACTTCGTTTGCACGTTTATTCCAACTTTCTGCAACGCATACTGTTTGCATGCAAACAGACTGTCGTCGCGTACGTATACCGACTTGACAATGTTTCGATCTCGACGAAACCATGTCACACCTCGCCTATTGAACTCCCTCCAACATTTCGTTCACTTCCTCGAAATTTCATGCAAATTTCCTTGCGTAATACTTTTAACAATACACCACCATTTTCGTAACTTTTTTCATTACGTCTCTAAACCGAGTCCTACGTGTTACGAAACGTCCCGAAGTCGAAATTGACATTTTCCAACAACTAAACAGAACTGCAGAGACTAAAGTTTAAGGGAGGGAAGCGATCGTGTGAAACCTCGAGACCCACTGCAACGATATGCCATCGGGTCCGTGCGTTTTTAAATTACGTGCTTCCTGGGACCACTTTGCATCCCGACCGAAATCCATTCCTTCCCGAACGATGTTCCTCTGAATTTTAAAAAGCTCTCTTCCCTCTGAGGTTCTTCTTCGAGATTCGAGCCTCGACAGGTAGCAAGCAACGTTAAGCTTCTTCTTCTTCTACTTCTTCCTTTCCGATTCGATCTGTTTTTTCATAGAGAAGCAGGCTGTATCGAGAGGTTCGTTCGCGCGATACCGTGTCATACATAATTTACCAAGTTATCGAGAAGGTCGTGGAAAGAGCAGCTTCGAGCGCACTCGTGGCCAAGTGCTGAGCCAAGTTTCACGGAAAGACCTGCCTCGGTCAGGTCACGTCCACCCTGGGGTCATCCGCCACTTTCTTATCGATATCCTATCGATGGAACAGGATAATATCGAACGTCGACTTCGAATAGACAGCCAGTGTCTATTCGTACTTAGATAAATATAGATAAATTTTCCAATTTGTATTCGTCGTTTCGATCGAAAAGTTTTCGAATGCTTAGATTCGCATAAAATATGAGCAATCGGTTAAACGATACACTGTTCCACTTTCGTTACGTCGATAGAGTAGAATAACTGTTTTCGAAAGCTTATCCTGCAGTATTTCCATGGTGCAGCCTAGCTAGAGGGGTGATTGACGGGAAGCGGTCCCGAGGGAAAATGACGCTGGATCGTGTACGCGGCCGTTTATGTTCCGGTCATAAATCTTTCACGATGAAGCGAAAAGGAAGCGAAGGAATGGCACGGCCGGTGAAAGGTCATCGCTTAAGATTATTGCGGTTTTAACGGCCGGACCATCAAACTGAGGACAATTCTGCAGAGAGATAGATTCCGTGGATACGCATTGAATCCCCATAGAAATTCTCCGTATGTTAAACACGCGTTTTGGTATCTTTTCCTATCCTATCAAGATTCCGCGAACGATCTAGGAGGAGGCGTTAACTGAAAATATCCGTTCGTCGATTAACCAGGCTTCGATTTAAGACGGCCAACCAGCTTCTCAATTAGTCTTTTGCTATTGAAGTTCTAGGATAGTTTAACGTTCGAAAACTTGCGCAATTTCCGCTCGAACGTGTTCCAGACGCAAGGCGTTCGAAATGCAAGGCGAAAGTAAGAAACGACCATCAGAGGTGTTAAGTGCTTTGTAACAGGATTAAAATGTACGCTCTTCTCGAGGGTGACCATCGTCCGATAGAGTGAAACGAAGCAAGAACCGTCTTGCGAACGGATCACCCAGCGAACGCGATAAGTGCTTGATAACTCGATTAAAATTTCTGCTGTTTCGTCGATCAGCCCCTCACCTTCGATACCCTCGAGTTCTCCTTCAATTTTCCAACTCGTTCGAACCAGTTAACCGATGGAATTAAGTTGCCGTACTTCTTCGCTTCTCGACACTAATTTCCATCCTATCGCCGCCATAATAAGCTACACTTTTACCCTCCCCTCTCTACCAATCGATATAATTACAATTTTTCCACTTGCTTTCGCCGTTAATGGAAAACGCAATCCCAGGCGCGCGATGATTGTGCAACTTTTCTCGTTACGATGCTTGTTTTCTCGCATTATCGCCGATGTAGCATACACGTAATTCCATTGGGGTTCAACGATGCTTGGAAAATGGAAAACGAGAGGATTTCCTTCGGTAACGTTACAACCCTCTATGCGCTAACACCCTTGCGTTTTAATATCGAACCCCATTCGTGACACAGCTTACAGTTGAAATGCGATAATATAACCGCTACAACTTAATTCCAATCATTTCACCCTTTCTTACCTTTATCCTTTATGAAGAAATCCTTCCGTGATAAACACATTTCAAAGGCAATTGAAGGAAAATATAAAAAGTTGTATAGAAACGCATCGTTTCGTGCATCGAGTTGCCTAATTAATATTCGCTTTGCAATCAGCTTAATTAAAACACCTCTCGAATGCACTTTTATGCGAAAGTAATCAACGACACGTCGCTCTGCATCAATTTCCGGGAACTTTAACAATTTTCCTCTTTAGCGCAAGATTCGCGAATGCCAAAATTCCATCTCTTTCGCTGATTAAATAATTAAATCCTGTTTGAAGGCCGCAATGAAAACTGTTCTGTCTAGCGAGGCACGGTATAATTGCAATTATTCAAAATACTTATCGTTTCTTATCAACAATCTCGCGACGAGAGTCAAACGGGAGAGCAGAATCGCGTACACGGAGACGACTAATCAGAATAATAAGTCATTCCTGCCGTGTAAACAGGTTATACTTTCGCTGATATCGGCGCGAGCTCGCACGAAAAGCTTACCGGCGATCACGCGATTCATCGATACATTAACGTTTGTTTGACTGGCGGCGGTTCGTTGATAGCCATTCGTGTCGTACTTTGTCGGATAAAGAGGGAAATCGTTTGTTTCTTGCGAGCAAATGAGATTCGAATTCGATATTTTCAAGAGACTATTAAAAAGCTGGCAACAAAAGATAGTCAGACGATGATCGAAGCGTCCTCTCAACGCTCTCGAGTCTTCGTAAGAAGAGATATATATCAAGTTGCGTTAAATAGCCGCGATATTAACGGGAGCGGGATGAAAGCGCAAGAGGATTACGCGTATTGTGCGCGATGTCAGAGATAAATGACAACGAATGCTCGGCGCGTGTCGAGGATTATAATGGGTCTGCGTTTGGCGTCCATATAGACTATGGACGGCTTCGTTCGCCTGGATATTTAGAAAAAACAAGGATGTTATAATAAAATCGTACCGATAGAAGTCTTCGTTTATTCGTTAAACTTTCGAGTTCGTCGAACATTTTAAGCATCAGCGAAGCTTCATTGGGAAATGCAACGAGGTTCACGAGTTCGGTCGAGCGGTGAAGTAAAATTAGGAGAGATAGGAGGCAAAGGTGGGTCACGGGCCATGGGAAGACGAGGCGAAACGGGTTAATTAAAATCTGCCTGAAAATTCCGATGATAAATTCGTGCTTTGCCGACCGTATGGCCAAAAGAGGAGGACTCGGATATAAATTTCGATTTAACGGACGCGGCTCGGCCCGGCTTTAATAACGGTCGAGTCGTGGCTGCAACTTTCGTAATTACTCCAACTGGACTAGCAAAGCTTCTTCGTTCTTCTTACGAGAAGAATGGGACAACGCGAAGCTATTTCTCACGATATTTCGTTTCGCCAACTTCGCTCCGGTAGGAATACCCTCGAGTAAACGATTCGGCGAGTGGTTTGATCGAATAGCAAAGCATCCTCCCATCGCTATGGTGGAGTAAATTTCGCTAGTTACCGAAAACTAGTTCAACGCTTAAGAATCCGAATGGAGTCGAGGGAAATTGAACCGTATCGGATTGATACGCGTGTTCCGTCGATTCGGTTCAATGAAGATCGAAGTGCACGCATTATGCGAGCCGATCAGTTGGCACCATAGGTGAAATTGCAATGAACGGTGAATGCGCGTCGCATTATCGCGAGAGATCGAGGCGAAAACGGAAATGCGTTTATTGACGTGCCGGCAGGCACTCGAGGAAAATGATTGTTCGACGGTAGGGTGAGGGTAGAGGACAAGAGGACAATGATAATTCCGCTGGACCAGCGGTGACTGGCAGCGAATAAAACGAATGCTTGACAGAATCGCCTCTAGCCTGCCTTCGTGCCCGCCATTATGCTCCTGTCGATTCACTGGAAATTAATGGCAACGACGATAATTGCCTCGATAAACGTAGCCAGATCGCGATGAAATCGTCCCTCGCCACTCCAACACTCTTGTACGTCGACGAGAAAAGAGCAGAACAGTTTACAATCAGATTTTACGCGCCATCAATTCTTATCGCGACGAAAGAAAACTGTTCAAATGGAAAAAAATACGTTTTTCTTGTCATCTAACTTATTCATTAACGTCTCTACCGTTTCGTAACAAATCGGTGGCAACGCGCGATGCATTATTGAAATACAGTCATATCGGAAATTTTCGATGCTCGCGGGATAATTCAAAAGCAAGGGAACACTGCTTTCGTTTCAACGATTATTCAACAGAGCGTACGACCTGGCAAGTTTTTGTATTTCGGTCACGTAACCGTCCGCCATTATTAACGAGAACCGTTCGCGAACGCGTGTAATAACGCTGCAATCGATCGTGAATTTGTTATTTTATTAATGCGTATTTATTCCACTCGATCGAGAATATCAATTATGTTCTCAAATATTTGTCCTGCTTTGCATTATTATTCAAATTTTCCCGAGGGCCGAGGGAACGCGTTAAAAAATTTACTACGAAATCGTCCTCCCTCGCGTACCTGGCGAATGATAAATGCTGTTACCGAGGAAAATTTTGTTCCGCGTGGAACCAGGCACGGGTAAATATTTGCGAATAAAAGTAGAGTAAGGACAATGGTCGAAGCTTACCTTAAAATTGGTAACGCATTCAGCGATTCGTTCGATCTATCCGATTGCACAGTGCGTCTCAAAAATTACATTTCACGTCGAAAATACGAGTGAAAAATTGGATAGGGAACTAGCGAATACTCGAGGGTTGTGTACTCACGAATGAATAAAGTTATGGGTTTCAAATGTTGACTATTCAAAGAGTGACAGCGGATGCATCTTTAAACTTCGATCTTTGCTCCTTGCTGGCTTAATCAAATTCCCATAAGTTTCGCGTTTACACAACAACACCTATTTAAGTAGTGTTGAATTGAATTTAATTTAAGGTCAATTTTGCTCAATCAGGAATTTGACTGTACAAAGGTAGCATAATCATTTGTCTTCCAATTGAGAGCTAGACTGAATGAATTAATGAAATATAAACTATCTCAGTTATATAAAATGAATTAAAATTTTAAGTTAATTTGAGAGATGATAAGATCCTATAGAATTTTATATATTATTAATTTATAAAAAGATTATTATTATATTTAATTGGGAGGATTTTTAAATATAATTAACTTTAACATTTTTAAATAATGGTGAATAGAATAAAATTGAAACATTTTGTATAATGAAAGAATAAATTACCTTAGGGATAACAGCGTTACCTATTAAGTAACAATACAGTTTGCCTCGAAGCGAAGATTCAAACTAAATTCTCAACGCGCAAGTAATTTTGCCATCAAGATTTTCCTTCGTTGCATGTTCGAAAAACACGATTAATACAAGTACATGTAAGAAGACTGGTTGAAAAAGGAAATTGCAACGATCGATCGACTTGTTTTCCCATCTGATCGTTGTTTATAACTTGAATTTTTCTCGATAAAGACTAACTACAAGAAAAGTTTCAGCAGGTCACGTTGAGATCGATAAGTGCCAACCGATGTAGATGCATCTGACGTATGCACCAGATGACGAGTTTCTCGCGTCACCAGGTTCTCTTCAATTTCCCATCTCGAAAACCCTTTTTCTCGCGTTCGCGCTGCTATTTCTCGCGCCTCTTCGACGCCGATAAACCTTCGAAATCGATTGCCTCGCTTCGCTCTTTGTCCTTTCAGACGTTCGCGTTTCAGCAAAAATGTGATTAATAAAAATATGAAGCACAGAAACTTTGAAATTCTAGGTCTAAGTCGTCGCGATGTTCGCACATCTATTTCTGTCCAACTCTGACCCAATTCCTTTTCAACTGCTTCTTTCTCTCATAGACGTCAGAATATTAAACGAAACACGACTGCATTCGTTCGTTGTTGACTGAAATTCTGTCTTGACCTTAGACCATCTTGGCTTGGCCATCGGAGATATTCTCGTTGCAATTTGTGAAATGAATCGTTTGAAAGAAATAATTGGTTAAGCGGAAGAACGTAAAGGGTTGCTCGAACGCGATCGATTCAACGAAAGGACGGAAATTTCTCAGCGTACAACAAATTCATTAGCGAAAGTGGCGCGTACGGATTAATTAATTAAGCAAAGCTGGTCGCATTGACCCCCGCGTACGTCCCGTTACCGCAACGTTGCGTTAATCAATATTTTAATGCAGCTACGAGGAAACGGTGCCCGCAAATATGCGCCCACGTTTTAATGCATCGTTAGCGAAAGAGAATTATGTTGTAACCGAAGTCGATACGTGCTGTAAATTTTCTCTTGATTGTTCGCTAAACTGGTTTCACCTTTCTTCAATGGTGAAACGATGAGACCGTGTTACAAGACGATACGTAGCTTCTTTCATCGAAAACGTTTTCGATAAGAAAGCAGATCCGAAGAGACCGAGATTGCTTATCGTTGACCCGCTCTTAATATATCGCAAAGATTGCGCCATGATTGTGCAATCGATCAGACTTAATTGCGCTCGCGTCTACTCAAAAAAAAGCGTAATCGATAAGAGATTAAACGAACGGAAATAATTGGTAAATTTATTCGACAATTATTCATCGAATAAGCCCAAGCTTAAAAACGCGCTTCCACTGGTACTGGCTAGACAGAACGATAAATTCTACAGTAGATAATAAATTTTCAAGAGTGCCAGCTTTCTCTATCTCGGTGTCCTGACCGGGCCACTGTCATTTTTCAAAGTTCCTCGTCTCGCCTGTCACCTGCCAGCCACTCCCAGGGGAAACGTAACCGATCTTTATATAACAATCTTCCTGCTCTATAATTATCGTTTGATTGAGATACGACAGGAATTCATGGACCAACCGTTCGCTGACCAACATTCTTCGGGGAGCACCGATTCGTAAAAGCCCTTTCAACGACAAAAGTCATCGTAGCCCTCGAGCTACGAGTTTCTAGCCTCGAAACAAACTCAGTTCGATCGAATCCGACCGTCAGCCAATCCGTGAGCACGACTCGCGACGATAAGATGGAACTTTAGATTAAACCGTGAATATTTAAAGGCAAACAAGGGAAACTCGAGGGGCAGGTACACACACAAACACACAGACACATACACGCACGTCTGTGTATCCAGGCGCGAACGACGTTTGAAGGGTTGGCGAACGCGAGCAGACCATTCTGCAACGACAGAACGATGGATTATGCAGGTTTGTTTTACGGATTAACAGGATCGCGACGTTTGCATTTATCTACGTTACGAAACTTATCGAGGGTCGAGCAGATTACTGTCGAGAAAAAAGAACGAGTTACGTAACGTCGATGGGATTCAAGAATGTCGAACCATCCTCATCGACACCTGCACCAACCGACCATTCCAAACATCCTTTAGAACCCTCCTCCCAAATCTTTAACTACCAGAACATTTTTCCTAATCTTCCCTACAAGGCCCTTTTCGATATTAATGTTTCCGGCATCAGGCTCTCATTAAGAAAATCCTCACACTACGTCACATTATATCTCAAAAACTCCTCTCTCTATCCTTTTATCCAGGAAACTTGCTTCATAAAAAGGGAACTCAAAGGAGACGGGCAGTTCTCCTCGTAACATCAGACTTGCATATATGTATTTTCTAAATTCGTATAGATTGTTATAAGAATAAACTGAATTAAAAAAAAAGGAACTACTTAAATTCGTTTCGAGTGGCTCCGACAAGAAGAAATGGAGCAACGTTCTACTGTCGATTACATCAACGAGATCGAGATCGAGATCGAGATCATAGGAAAACGGACGGCACTTGACGCGACTTGTTTCGCTCTACATACTATGTTTCCCGTTCGAAATTAGATATTATCCGGCGCGTGAGTGTCAGGATTGTTGCGTACGCGGTTGCACACGCGCGTGCATTATTGCGCAGTCGTGTGTGTTATTGCACTTTATCAGATACGGAAACGTCGCTCGTGACATTTCAATTTCATGCGACATAAAATACCCCTGCGATCGCGTATACTGTTTACGCGTCTCTGATAAACGCACCCTCCCACGCTCCTCCACTTTCTTTATTTCTTTCTGTATCATTATGTTCTTACTGTACCGGGTAATACGTTTAAAGAATAAAAATGGATTATTTCTACTTTTTCGTTGAATCATTTCTACGTTTTTACATTGAAAGAAATATGAATCGAAAGCTTCGATTCATGTTTCTTTTCTTACGTATAATGTTGCGTAAGGAACTCGTTCACTTACGTAAGTGAAAACTAGCGAATTGAACGAATTCTGGGAAAAGAAAGCGTTCAACTTCCAAGCAGTTTCCGTGGTGTAGTGGTTATCACATCCGCCTAACACGCGGAAGGTCCCCGGTTCGATCCCGGGCGGAAACATTCTTTTTTTTCCCCAATCTTGATATTTTATCCTATAGAAATAATGACTTGATTTAACTCGTTTCTAAACGAGAACATCCAAATGAGATAACGAGAAGCGTACAATAACGAGGCGAGAGAATCTCGTAAGCGGCATGGTAGTCGATTAACCGTAAACTAGTGATCATGGTGTGCGAAAGTGCATGCATTATGCAGCAGCCTCGTGTAACGATCGTGTAAACCGGACCGGAGAGTATGCGAGAGAGGTATCGGGCCTGCTTGTCGTGAAACTTTGATCCAGCTTTCGAGGGCCGTGTTGGATCGTGTGCTATCTCGATCGCTAGAGATCAGCCGATCGAAGTTAAACGGGCACGCCTGGAATTGCGAGCACGATTTTTTACGTTCTACGCTTTAAATATTTCAACTGACAGCGATTGCGATTCACTTCGATCGAAGATATCAAAGAAACACGCGAGGAAAAAACGTACTCGTCTCGTGTTACGATAAGATCTCGATTATTCCTGACACGTTCAATGGAAGTCGAGGGGTTAATTTTGTAGATACAACTAGGTATTACACTTATTACGAGGTGGCGGAGCCATTTCTATCGTGGGGGCAGAGGATTAAAATTCTTTCCTTTTAGAACGGCAACAACGTAACGAGAACGAAAGAGGATTTCTCTGACGCGGAGTCACGGAGCAAGGCGGAAAATCCAAGAAAGCGATGAACTTGGAAAATGTACGAGGAAGGATTGACCAAGACGGGGAGATAAAGGGGTGAGACGAGGGGAGTCGCTGTCGAACCGTGAACAGACGTCTTCGTTGCACAGCTTTCGAACCCGCAATTTCTAATACCCTGACTGAAGATAGAAAAATGCGGCATACTCCTCGTCGCCACCCCCGTCCTCTCCAACTTCTTTTCCTTTATTTCGCACCACCTACCTGCCTGCTTTATGACCGCCCCGTTACCTCTTTTTACCCCCTGGCTCGAGTCGTCTTTCTTATTCGCAGCGACGCGCTTTTGTCGTCGCCCGTGCATCGTCCACAATGCGTCGCTGCGGAATAAGAAAGGCTTGCACACGATGCTCTTTTTTCCTGTGCTAGACACAGTAACGGTGTCGAACGAATTAATGCAATAATTACGACGGAACAGACTGGCCATTGTATTTCTCTAAGTCTCTGCTTTCTTCCCCGACCCCACCCTGTGTCTATTTTCTCCTCGTTCGAGTAAATGCTTTCGTTCGTTGTGCCTTCAGGTATTTATGCAAGCGAAAGTTGAAATTTTCACACGTTGAATACCGTGAGAGCCACCGGTGGCTGACACCTCGGATTCTATACAACTGAGAGAAAAAGGAGCAGTTTGTTGAATTTCGATATTCGATATTCACGAGCTTCATTTTATCGAGACGAGAGAGAGAGAGAATATTACGGGAAATGGACTAAACGATTGAGAAAGGCGTTAATTACTGTCGCTCGATCGGCAAAGGCATTCGTAACGCAGCCCAAGTAGATTTCATCGTTTTAAGTCAGACGTTCCAACGATCCTTCTTCTCTATCTCCTTTAAGAGCAGCGATTACTTTGCTGTATCTTTCATAGATCATCTACTTATCGTCTGTTCTCGATCTCGAGCTAATCCGTTCCGATTCACTATCCTTCTCGGGAAAAAAAATTCACGCAAGAAACGTGGAATACGAACGTAGCGAGTTTCCCTTCCAACCCCTTTCGCCGTCAAATCTTCCCGAAGGGACTCACGGATTTTATATTCTACAGGCTGGATCTTCATTTTTTCGACTACATGTTGATTTACATTTTTAGAATAAGTTTTATATATTAAAGCTTCAATCGCGCAAGAGTTAAGGGGATAAAAAGTGATAAAACAGCTATATACTTAAAACCCATTGTTTCCTCGACAGAAACTCTGAAAATTTTACAAAATTTTGATGACCTCTCGGTTACGAGGTGTCGTTACTTTAGCGCTGCAATGTTATAGAACCACAAGAAGCCTGGTAATAAAGGCACCCTATCAGCAAGAAACACTGCAGTCATTGACCTAGAGAGCTTGACCTACCATTGCAACCCTGAAATAAAGCCACCTCGGGACTGTGCACTTTCAAAATTCCACAAAAATTTTAACAGTTTATTCCGAGAGAATCGCAGACTTCCGGCACATGGTCTCTTAAGAACCTTTTTTATCCTCTGCTAACGAGGACCTTTAATTTCGGAGTCTTAATTAATTTTGCGGCTAGAAGTTATGCCCAATACTTTTTCAACCACTCGTAATGCCTGTCTTCTTTATTTTTTTTAACGGAAACGGAAAAAAGCAGAATGTTCCAATGCGGTTCGAGTAGCCAAAGCGAAACGAAAATTAAGAACGCAAATAGTTGCTGTTAAAATTTAAAGCAACTCCCCGTCTTCTGTGAAGAGTTCGTCGAGGTCGTCCTCAAGCATATTTGTCTTCCGCTTGGTCGAGGGTGGGAAAAGCAAAGCGTCGAGGACTTGCCGGAGATCTTGCTTTTTCTGCTTTTCGAGCATGTTACACGTTCCTGCCGTCGCTGTACATCATCGGTCTCGAGCACCCCGCGTTTCTCAATGAAACGCAAATGTTACGAGGGAAAAATGTACACCGACGCACAGAGAATTCTACGACTGAATCTTCTTTAATTACCTACTTCGTTTTCTTTAACCGTGATACTTTCGAGAGTGATTTTGCCATAGCCATAATTACTCTACGCGTATTCCCACCTTCACTCTCGAGCTGGCGCCTCAAAGCGACACGAGGAGAAATACGCGAAACGACGAAAGGTAATCAAGCGATTTTATAGACAATGAGTTTTCAACTGGTGTAATAAATTTCACGCGATATAAAGTGGATTAAAGCACTGCAAACCGACGAGGTTCGGAGGAATAAACGAGACTCTTTCGAAAAATATAATAATTCGGGAAACGACAACGTAAAACGAAAAGAGCGAATCTGCTGCCCGACGGGATGGTCTTCTTTTAACGAGCAGAGCGTCGTAAAACGACGCTATATCTTTATTCCAGCCTACTGTGCCGAAGAGACGACGACGTCGAGGGCTTCCAGCCGAGTGGAAATTGCGATAGCACGGATTTCCTCAGCCCTCTGTTACTTCTGACCCGGACAAGCTTATAAAAACTCCGAGCGATAAACAGGAGATCATGACAGAAAATTGTCTTTATGAAAATCTGTTGCCTGCAGCCATTCAGAGTTTGCGTACTCTTAAATAAGTTAATAATTAACTTAAATTAATAATAACTTAAGTTAATAATTAATTTAAATAAGAGTAAATTTGTAAAATAGTGTGAAGAACTTTGGACAGATTTGATTAATAGCAGGACGATTAGGGGAGAAACGAGGTAGAGATTCAGTTGGTCTGACCATAGCGTGACCGCGACCACTTCTGGCAGTAGTATCGCTCGAGCGCAATACCATCAAAGCCGAAACAGCAGAGTGGACCGGCATCCGGCATTTCGTGCCGGTTAAATTGCCTACGAATCGCGCGACGATTTGCACGACCGTCTGCAATTTGTACGCGTATAGGCTCCGTGACCGCCATAATCCTCGAAATATCTAATCCACGTTCGGTAATCACGAGTTCATCGACCGCGATAGCACTTTCCAATTATACCGCGTGCCACCGACAATGCGGCTCCAGTCGATAGGAAATTAATTTATCGACCAACCCTCGTGTTCTTCCAATACTACAACCGACGCTCTCGACACTTTCGGTATCGATGTTTCGAGATCATTAATAAAGCTTTGCCCCTTTTCAAGGAAATTACTTGCAAATCATCGTGAAACGGCAAGAAACACGTGTAAAAGTTTCACGGAAAAATTAGCTAGCTACCGAGAGAATTAATCCGACGTATCGGAACTAAGATAAGGGGCTAACTCGAGAAGGAAAAAAAGAATTTTCTTTTCTATGATTGATTATCCTAGGCGAGAACGGAAAATGACTGGACGGTGTTCGAACAAGCGCGATCACGAGACTGTGAACCACTTTGCCCGTTGCGTGATACCGGCCAGTTTGCTTCTCTTTAACGCGCCGTTATTCGCTCCTCGTATTTTCCATTCGTTTTCAACGCGATTACGACAAAGCGTTGTCCACTTTATCGGCTATACAGAGAAGCTCGGATTAACCGGCGTCGGTTACGGCTCGTTGTTCGTCGTGAAAAATTCCATCGAATGGTATGTATTGGAGGAAAAAATCGAATATCTACCTTTGATCATTGGTATGCGAAATAAATAATTTACTCGTGGAATCGGTGGATGGAAAAAGATGGAATTCTTGTGGGGTCGAATCTTGTGGCCCGTTATCCTCTATAAACGTCGGAACAGGGAAACACGGGTCTGAAACGATTTGCTCGTTTAGCAGGGTGAAATCGAATCAACGTCAGTACGCATCCATATATCGTGATGGCATCCAACGAACGGTAGGCAGGTAGTCGAGGGAAGGGAACTCGGTTTGTCTCGTCGCATGGGCCGCATAAATGTGCAGCGATGCACGCGAGAGAAACTCCACGCCTCGCGTATCGACACACCGACGCGCTTCACGGGTTAAATGAATTTTGGATTTCGCCCGCGTCACGCGTTCCAGTTGTTTATCATATATGTGTATGCATCTATATGTACACAGGCATATGTGTACCACTGCCGGCGTATTTACCGTGTATGCACTACGCACTGCCAGCCTACAGATTGCATCGACTTCGCGCAACCCCCTCCTCATATTTTATCCAAACACCCGAATAGAGGACGGATCGTTATCTTTCTATTGATCTATATTTCACCGTTGGTTCGCTTGCAAATTTCGTGTTTCGTTTCTAAAAGAATTTTCCTGCGTATCGCGAGGAAATAAAAGAGCGGATAAGGTTCTAGCTTCGAAAGGGTCGATGCACTTTTTCTTGAAATTTATCGAAAAGCCATAAATATCAGCCGAGAAGGCACCGAACGACTAGGGTAATCGCGAATTGCGATTCCAGGCCAGGGTAGGTGGCACACGGAGAGATGGACGCGCGTGAAATGGATCATTAAACGGGCACATCGGGATTAAAATCGGGACGGAAAGGGAAACGATGGATATCTATGTCAGGCGACGTATTTCAACGTGGTGCATTGCAGAGAACGGACACAACAACCGGTGCAGAGGCCTTATCGGCTAGCCTTGTCCACCCAGTTACCATTACCGATGGCAGAGGTAGCATTGTGGATTATTTGTTGCCGACAGTGAATTCATCAAGCTCGTTGCACCCCTGCGACCAATTCGTTTGCATGGCCCATTTGTGACACTCCCTCCTCCCACTCACCCACTCCACCTACTCTATCGATATACGCATCGATAAGATCGCCTTTCGCCAAAAGTGAAAAACTCAATTTATCGGTCCAGTGAACAGTCGGTGATAAATTATTTACGAATCGGTGGACTGTCAATGTCGACGCTTAATTCTTTAACCGTGATATTGTCAAAGCGTTTACATTCCAGACGAGGTGCGGGATTTTATACGCGAACGTAAAATAACGGGGTAGAAAAGAACGCGACGGTAGCCGGATGTATCTCTGTCTTTGCCGTATAAATCCCTCAGCGACCCATAAACGACTAACACCTCGTTCATCATGCGCGTTTCCTACCACCGCTTTCCCTATTCCCGGTGCAAGATATCAAACTAAATAAACATGCAGAGCAATCTTTTTAAATAATGCTTCTTTTCTAATTAACTGAAACAGCCATGCTAAATGCTTTGTTCGATTACCAAGTTAATTAACGGTAAGGTGGCCACTCGTACGCTCCATCTTATCGTGACGTTAAATTACATTTTTATCGTGGCAGCGTAATTTGTTCTCGCGGCCGTACGAAACTATGCCATGTCCTAGCTCCACGGAGCAGAAATGAAAATAAGGACCAACGGTCACGATTGGAAATAAGAAACGTATCGTGGTGTTAAGCGATACGAATCACACGTTCGTGTTCTTTCTGTTGTCCCTTATACTAGATTATTTAGGAACAATAGAAGACGCGATACAAAAAAAAAGGGAGATGAGAAAAGCATTGCGTTAGTCTCGTCCCTGCGGTGGTCGTACGATATATGTATGCGAGCATACGACGCCACCATAAATCGCGGGACATCCGTAAATGCCATCCCACTTCATTTTTCATGCCTCCCCTTGTCTCCGGGGATGCACGCTTCGCAAATGGACGAGCCAATGTTCTCGTCGTGGAATTGGTAAAGTATATTCGTTCAGCTTCCTGTTTGTACGTTCTACGAAAATTACGTACGCAGCTAATGATAACTTCTATATTCGAACGCGTAGCGCGAGTTTTAAAGAACATTCTACTTGAATTTATATCGCCAAGTGGTCTTCGCCGTGGAGTTTTAGCTTCTTATAAAATATTCCATTCCATTTCGCGTAACGACACCCGACTCTGTTTATAGACAAACTGAACACCCCGACACAATGAGAAAACGTAAACGAAAGCTATCAAATTCCACCCCTTAAGACGCTTAACCGAGGAAACTAGCCTTCTGCGAGGGAACCCCTCTTCTCTCGAACCGGCTCGGAATAATTCAGGAAATCGTGCGGTTTCACGGTGTCTTTGAGCCGAGGGTGACGAGAAAAAGGCATCATCCTCGCCAAGGGGTTGGTTCATGGGCAAAAGGCACGGACTCGAATTAGAAGAGTAAAACGTGTATACGAGGGAGGCGAACAGATGCGTCTGTGTCTGTATGTGGGTGTGTGAAATTTCCATGCATAATTGAGGCCTGCTTCGTTACGAAGCTGCCTCTACCACCTAGCCTGTTGATCGCGCCACGATTCCCTCTCGCACTCTCCCTACTAATTAGTATTTGAAATAATGCCCGAGCCTGCGAGCTGCCGGTTGCTGTTTGCAGGCTCAGAATATTCTATTATATATCGTCCAATTATCTCGACTCGTTGACAAGTTTAACTTGTCCTTCGTTAACGCGGCAAAACAAACCCACCGAAATCTCTGCATTTCGATCCCTTTATTCATTTTTATTTCTCATCGATTAACCCTTCCTATGTTTAATCGTCGCGTCATATTTCGGCGTTTATTCTAATTGAAAATTAATTGCAAATTCTTTATCTCGGAACGCGAATCTGAGCGGAGAGAATGTTTCAATTAGCAAAGCGATTGCAACCCGTGGTAGGAGAAATAGAGGAAGCAAAACTTTGACGCTTCGTCTGGAAACAGCGTCGTCGAGAGGAAATCGAGATTGGGCGACTGTCACCGACACTGGCGTACATCTGATTATCATTCTGTCGTCTTTATCCTGAATTCCTTTCATAGTTGCTCGCCGTGCAAGAATCTTGGCGCAATTAAGGCGGATGCGAAGCTATGCGCCCCTCTTAAGAAACGACGAGAGCCGAACTAGAACCGAGAAGGAAAGCGATGAGAACTCTAGTGTGCGATCGAAATTGCCTACCACCGTGACCGATAACCTCGCGTTATATTCATACGCAGCCGTGCGTGTCGATACCAGACAATTTCGTACACGACACCCGGTAATTAATCACCGTTCACGTTTGTCTTTCATTTCAATGAAACGTTGCGAACAAGCCACATCAACTGGCCATAGATTATAGATGAAGGAAATTACTGCTACGGTTTATCCAAAATCTGAATACCAACAGCGAGAGGAATTTCACTACGCGACTTTGTTGATGAATTTAAACATAATTTACGATAGCAGAAGAAAGAAAACTTGGAAATTTCTTCTCCGTTAAACAGGAAAAGCACGACTTGTGAATTATTAAATGCGAGCAAATAATTAATGGCACAAATTAAATGGTCAGTTAGTATATAAATCTACTTTCCAAAATTGTCGGTATAAAAATACTAAACAGTCAGTACATAAGTAGCGAATGGTCAGTATAAATAAAAAACAACCAGTATGGAATTAATTACTAGATTAGGTTATATTTAATTTATATTTATATTTACCATTTATGTTTAAATACTGGCAATTTAGTATAAATACTGACCAAAGGATTTAAATACTGATACTTAATATTTAAATACCGACAAAAAGGGATTAAAACACTGACCAGTAAATTACAAGCCATAATTAATTAGCGACAGGTATATAGAGAAGAAGAGGAGGAAGTATAGAGGAAAGAGTACATGCACGGTCGTATGCAGTATCTCTGATAATTAATGGCAGTTAACTTGGGTAGTGGGCCAATAGTGTACGTCAGTTGCACCCGTAGAAGCGTCGTTACGAGACCGTTCGACCAATACGAGTAAAGTTTTCCAGCCGTTTCACGAGTTGACCGGATTTTCCAGGGAAAATTTTACGGTGAGTCGACCGTTTCGAAAAGAAGGGTGAGCAGGAAATTTTCACCGGCAAAAAGAAAAGGGCGAGCGTTAACCGACTGGAAAAGCCTACGCGCTCATTTTGTCAAAATAAATTATATCCTCCTTTCCGACTTAATCGAGGTTATTAAACTAACGTTTCAAAGAAGTAAGCTTGCGAAAAGTTAACGCGTTGATTTAACGAAACGGCTAGTTGGTGATTAATGTTAACACCGCGAGACAGAGAAAGGAAAATAAAGGAATGAAGCGGGAAACAATGGAACACGGCAATCAAGGTGATGCGATTTTGAACAGTGTTCCCCCTTTTCATCGCGACGAGCAACGACGATTTGGTTTTTGGTGAAGCTGCTCGTAAGGGCAAAACTGCCGAGCAAACAGCTCGGAATGATGACGCGGTAACCAGGGTTATCCGAATGTTTCACCGCAAACCGAAAACAAACGAACGGAACGAGTTGGCTTGGCAAACAACGAACGTTTCGACGACCGATGATCCAATCTGTCGATTTTTCCGCAACCACGGCCGCCCTCGTGTCAGCGTTGCCCGATAGAAATTCAAGGGTTCGTCACCCCTGCGGTCGTTTCACCGCATTAAATTGTTTGCCGGTTCAAGAGTTGTCACGTGTCGGTTCGAATATTTTTCCTACCTTATCAAGTATTAAAAAAGATATATAAAATTCCAAGAGAAAGGCGTGACCGTCAAAGTGTTAATGTAAAATTCAGAACGTAGCAGCGGAGGCTGGTTATCCTAATTAAAATCTCTAGGCGCCCGTTTCCCCTTAATCAGCTAAATTCCGTCGACTCGCCCTATCTCCACCACCGCAAACTGCTCGAATCCGTGGAACAGCTTTACGAAAGCATAATTGTTTGTTGCTCCCGCTAATTTACCTTCTTACTCTCCTCATTATTCCCTAGAGGATGCGTCCAAGCTTTCCCCGCCATGTTCCTTTGACGTTTCTCGGCATAATTTCTTGTAAGAAGCTAATCTAAAACACGGCACAAGTTCGTTCTCGAGAACGACGAAATTTCAAGCACGAATTAGTCAATTTAATGTTGCAAATTTCATCAGTTCATTTAAAATACTATGTCTCCCAATTGCTCACATTCTAAGTTTCTATTGTAACTTAAAAATTCCAAGGTTATCACGCAAGTTTCAACCCGCGAAGCAAGCAATTATTCACACTCCCATGCATACATTTCCATGAACCAGGTAGCTACGTTTTCTATTCGAACGTGGTGTCTTATTTAAATGCAAAGAGAACCTTCCTAATGAGAAAATTAGCCGAGCCACGTCGGGTTGTAGCTCTACCGAAATTTCGCATAAACGAAACGCCAAGTCGGAAATGAAACAGTATTCGTAATCGTAAAAATCTTTCCTATCGTTAGATATTAAATCTATAAATCAATTGGTAACAAAATAAGCGATTTTTCTATCTTTTCTCGTTTGACGAATGAACTTGCAAAATAGAAAAATTCACCAAAAAAATCAACCGTGCTTCGCGTATATTTACGGTGTTGCGTTGGTTCAAAACAGCTTTGTGAAATCCAAGAATTAACGAAGCGCAGTGAAATAATTCCGTGCAAAATCCGTGAAATAATTCCACGCGTTCGTCGCAATTGTTCACGCGACCAGCGATTCTTTGGTACGAGGGCACCGTGAACCACGACAAAAGCTAAGCCGCCTGTATTTTTTAACGACGCTGAATTTTACAACAAAATAACGTTTCCTCTTTATTCGCGTGCCGCAAAAGGAAAAACGAACGATGAGATAGTTTTCATGATGAAAAACAAAACAAAGAAGGAAAAGGAAACATACGTTGGAATTCGCGATTTTACTGTATCGTTTACGATCGATAATAAAGGGAATCGTTCGAAGAAACGAACAAAGGAAAAGGAAAGTATTTCCTTGGTTTCTTTGGTCGGAAGAAAAGACTTTCCTTTGGATAAGGATTTTCTTCGCGAGCGAACCCGGTTCAGGATGAAATTTACGAGCGAACTGTACGCAATCACAGGTCTCGTTCATGACCTTACACAATAGAACCGTGATTGTCTCTTCTCTGACTTCCTATAGATCGCCATTGCACGAAGAAACTTGTACGGAAACTTAAAGTGCTTCTTTTCCGAAAAACAAAAGGAGCACGGACGCTTTTTGAAGCGTCCTGACGTACAGGAAGGGATTCGACTACTCCGTCTGACCATTCGCTTACTCCTTTCACTTATCGTTCCGACAACTCTGCGCTGTCCAAGAAAATAGGATTGCTACAGGAAATGCGGGCAAAAATCTCGAAAAATTTTATACTGACATCAAGCTTTACGGTTCAATGAACTCTATTTTCGTTTTTTAAACTAGTTCATCCGTAATTTGTATACGGTGGAACGAGAAGAAACTACCGAGTTCATAACCGAGATCCAGTTAACTGCAAATATATTCAAGCTTTAATCTGTAGCCCGTGACAAGATTAGTCGAGTCTTCTATAATATGCGATCTTTTCTTCTTTTTTCACTGTTTACCACTTCCCAGTATTTTTTAATTTAACTGTCGCCCGCGGCTGCTCGCGCGGATCTAGATGAATACTTTGCATCGATATTAAAATTCTTTCGAAGCGCTTTCAGAGTTCGCTAACTGTAACAGCTTCGCCGCCATCAAAGACATTTTCAGTCTCTTTTCATACTCGAAAAAAGGACGCTAGAGTAGCTATCTGTTTTTTTTTCTCCTTTCAACCGGGAGTTAAGTTAAAAACAGTCCGTAACGGAGCATCGAATTACACAGTACCTAGTGTACTTTGGGACAACCTAGGCTTCCCTTGATTAAAAGTAAGCGTAAAGGGAACGATCCAACTCGCAACTTGCTGTCTTGTGGACAAAAACAGGGTAAAGCACAGGCTCGATATCGTGTCAATTAGAGAGGTAATATTACAAAACTAATCCTCTCGGTTCGAATCAGTCAACTGGAAATGGAACAAGGTGTTCCGGTGGTCCTTTGTTTCGTCTCTCCGCTCGACTCGAATGGAACCGATGTTTTCGTACAAATGGAATTTCACTCTCGATCGATCGATCGATCGGAAGTACTGGTAACGAACTAAATAGCCGATTTAACGGGCCGTGTCGTATTCGAGCACGACCGTTCGACCGCTAAAAAACACGCGGAACGTTCTGTATCCTAGCTGAAACATCGTGCCGGACTCGCTCGGAAACGGCCCGCGCTTTTTTCCATGGACGAAACAACACATGGTAATCGAGCAAATGAAAACTCGTCGGGCAAACGAAAGAAACAACAGGGACGGAAACGGGACAGGTTGAGTGGATGTGGGTTCCATTCGATCGCATTCGTCGCACCGTTTCGACGAAAATAAAAATAAAAAAAACCACCCGAACAACAGAGAAAAAAAGAAAAAATAAAGGGAAAGAGAGAGTAGATGGTGCTGTTTCGCTGCCATTTCCATGGAAATTGAGCACTTCGAGAGTCGGCAGCCTCTCGAAACCGGCTTCGAGTTACTCGACAACTCGATTCGCGTTTTACTCGTGACGGGCTAGTTTCAGTCCGAATAAAAGACAAAACAACCGTACAGGCACGGACCATTATTAACGCCAAAAAATAACGCGGTTCTCCCTTAATCGATCCCGATGGTTTCGACACGTTTAGAGAATTACACAACGTAGCCGTCAAACAGGGTACTTGACCATTTCTCTAAGGACCATTTCACAATGATATCGCGTTGCACCTGTTAAACGATCATCTACAGTGTATCATTATTTCATCCCCTAAATGTACAACTGATATCTGGTAAAAGGAAAAACATCGCAGGAAGATTGGGTTGTTCGTACAAATTTACAAATTGATTGTTCTTCGATATAGAAATGCTTTTCACAGTTTTCAACAGAATTCTATCAATTTCCACCGTGGACGTAAAGTCGAATCGAATGTCCCGTGTTCTACATAGAAGCAATATTGAAAGTATATACCTACATACGCGCGTTCCTTCCATTTAGAGAATGAATGAACATGACTAGCGAATACGAAGAGAAAAAAAACTGAACGATGTAATAAAATTCTATGAAATCCTTTATTCTTCGCACGATCTATCTCTGGAACCTGAAAGGACCAGAGAGATCTTTCAAAGTTCCGGTTCACAGCCACCCTTTATCTTTTCGGTGGAAGAAAACGAAAAGAAGGGAGGATTCTTTTGAAAGTAAGCTTTCAGAAATCCAAAGGCGATTTTACTGCAGTAAGTTCCAGTTAAACTTTCCGGCTCTACTTCAATTAAGGACGAATTCAATGATGTAGATAACGAATATGTTTCAAGAATAGTTTCGAGTCCCTGTGTCGTCGACCGAGCGAGAAAAAGGTGGACAATTAAAGTATTAAAATAAAGTGGTAGAAGAAGTTAAGACAAATGTGACACGGAATCTATGATCAGATGGAAAAGAAATAAAGATAGAGATTGGATTTAAGAAATACAACAAGGTGTATCAGTGGAACGGGCGGAAGGAATTCCAAGACAGGAAGATTACTCTTCGAGGAAACTAGAACGCCGTGTAACGTTATTGCTCCTCCGACTGAAAACATACATTCTTTTTCGAGATATCATCCTCGGGGAACGTCGCTTTCGACGTACCGTTCTCTCTATTTTCAAATAAATGTTTTCGATAGCGATTCTTGGGAATCGATGAGAAAACGAAGAAAAACTTCACGTTGCAAGAGTGATCAGGATACCAAGTCTTGTTTAACCCTTTAACTGCGGGTACTTTTAATACAGCCAATTAAATTCTAATTTTAAATTATATTACTGAAGTAATATTCTATTTTAAAAGATTTTTTTAAATTTTATTTTTATTTTAGCGGTAAGCCACAGCCGCTATTTGATATTAGCAAAAATTAACATGTTGTTTATATACCACACCCGCCTCTGGCTATAATTTTAGTATGTGGTTTATAAACCACACCCGCAGTTAAAGGGTTAATACGGAATGTTTAATGATTCAAAGTTTGTCAAAATATAAGTGTAATGCCGAAAGGGTACTGAACAACCTTTCGAAAGAAATTTCGAGTTGATTTACGAACAGGATTCTAATTAAGCGAGTTAACAGGATTACCATACAACCAGCCACAGCAGCATCCGTAAGACGGAAGCCGGTTCGTTAGCTACTTTTGAAGTAAATCGCAGCTTCCGGTCGTCGAATTTACGAATAATATTCGTTCGATGTAAATTTGCAGCACGGTCGAATGCAAAATACCCTTAGCCTTTTTCTTTCCCGTTACTTTGAAAACTTTGCTCTTGTTAAAGGAAAAGGGTACAAGACTTACGGTGTGGCGCAGTACTCGTTAAACTGACAAAGAAATATACCAAAGTGTCCCCTACCAATTTTAATGAAACTTCGTAGATTTATTAGGTAGGTGAAAATAAGCGACACGTATTATTTCATAAAGCTATAACTTAGGTTAAGAAGGACCTTAAGACTTTTCTGTTTTACGCAACAAGCTAATAATTCAATGAGTTCAAAGTTAATAAGCAGATTGTAAAAATCGGGAGAAAGAAATTTCCGAGATTTTTACTTCGTTTTAAGATACGATACGAAGTTTCACGGTTGATTCGAAATATTAACTATGCTTTGAGGTAACGAAATATTCGAAGCGACGAAAGTTACTCGGCCGAGAATCCGACGAATCGATGTAACTTCGCGTAGGCAGAAATCGTTCCTCGACAAAGATATTCCACGGGGGTTTAACTCGCGCACCGTTCGCTCGCTAATTGCCTCGTAAATATTCCACTCTGTCTTTTCAGCCGACTTCCACAGCTACGGCGTAAACTTTGAAGTTCGCGTCAGTCGATACTACGATATACGTATATTAATTTCCTATGGAAATCCGACCAAGGCGTCGGCTGAAGCGGCAATAATTTTCAGATTAAAGGGATTCCGTGAAAATTGGTCAAACTAGGATCGAAACGATCATGAAACACCCAAGTAAACCCCTTTACCTTTGCCTTTGACTTTGCCTTTACCTTTACCTTTGCCTGTACTCCACTTTGCCGTGTAATCATTTTAATTAATCCAGACGAAGACGTGATGTTTCATTCGCGTCGAAAGAAAGGAAAATGCGAAAGGTTTAAGGCTTGATTTATATTATCCGTTCAGACCCGAGGTACAGGGAATTTGCATGTTTTCTAAAGCCAACTGTATTCAGTTTTCTTAACGAACGTTATCGAAACGGACACGCCTAATAATACGGTGCACGCGTGGTTTTGCATTTGCCGAAGCAAATCTGGAAGCTTTGGAAATGGTAAAGCGATGATCGCGTTGCGGCTTATCAGAGAGGTAACACGCATTTCGGTAACAACTCTATCGATACCGTCATCTGTCAATGACACTGACGCATGGGGTTGCGTTGTTCCAGGATTATTCGACGTTACACCATTAGACGGGGTATACTGCTAGGCAATTACAAATCCGTTCGCAGCCTTACTTAATTTAAGCGCGGTTCAGGTGCTTTTTATCGTTTGGGATTAAAAGAATGTTGACAAGCATTAAATTGAAAGCGTAAAAAGATGGGGAAAATCGTATGTGATCGACTCACCGTTCGCCTGAGGACAGTCCTAATGGTCTCAACTTCCTGCCTCGTTGGCCAGCGTGTATAGACGACCCCGCTGAGCAGCAGGACAAAAACGGTGATCCAAATCGTCCATGCCAGGACGTTCCTCGTCCTGGCAAGAAGCTTCTGGGCGGTCCTCGTCGAGATCACTTCTTGCGGTGGTATCTCGAGCTTCTGCGCTTTCCTCAGTATATCCTGCAGCCGTCTCTTAGCCTGTTCCACATCCGGCACCCCCATTTTCTTTATTTTTATCGTGCCTCCACCCCGTTCGTTGATCCGTGGCCTCGAGTTCTGACCTCGCAGGATCGTATCCTCGTCGCTGGCACCCACCACGGTTCAGGCTCAGGATGGAGACATTAAGAGTAGCAAGCTCGTAAAGGCGTTCCGTGCAGGATCATCCTCGTGGAAAACGGCGAACCGTCGATTCCCTGGAAAATTTTACCCTCCCTCAGTTTCCTCCTCTAATTTCCTCTCTATTGTTCTTTCCAACATTTTCATCGACTACCGATTCCAATTGAATTTCGTACCTCGATTTTCATCGTTACGTTAAGCTCCGATCGATTTTCCAATCGGTTTCTGTTACTACGCTGCTATTTTTCACGTTCACCGACAGAGGGATAGGTAAAATCAACTTTCTCGCAAGTACAACGCAAGCTGGCTTACCAAAGATAACTTACAGAATGTTAAAGAACAAACTTTTCGCGTTACAATTGCAACAGTCGTGAATTATTTCGCGTAACAAGCGCGTGTAAAGTTTGCGACGACGCGACGGTTTAAACAACACCGGGTATAAGGGTGTAAGGGAAATAGGTGGAAGTGGAGTAGAGGTTAGCCAAGTGATCTGACGTTAAACGAGTCGGCACTTAATTCCGTTGGAGGAAGTTGCGACCAGAGATCCCCGTGCGTTGCCTCACCCCTTTAATCGATTCTGAAATTATTCCCGGCGCACCGCGGTAATTACCTAATAATTCCGGGATCGATCCACCGACAGGAACGATGCAGCATACAGAAAGAGCACGAAGGGGTAGCGGAGAGAAAGGGGGCGAGACTCGAACACCCCCTAATTTCTAGCCCCGCGAAAGTTCGACCCACTTTCAAAGCAAGCTTGAATTACAAAAGGTTTGTTCAGACGCGGCTACGTCTCGCTTCGACTAATTATTTTCTCCTGGATTCCACATTTTTCTCCCTTTTTCAAGATGGAACAAAAATTACTTAATTTACAAATGTGTACGCGCTTACTTGGTCGCGCGGCGAATTTTAATTACAATCAGTTTATATCAATTTAACAACGTCGCGCAAGCTCGCGTCTCGGCGATAATTAATTTCTCGTATAATTCTCTTAAAATTGCTCTTCGGCTCTCGTACGCGTACGTTTAAATTTCCTTCAAGAAAGTTTCGCCGCCCTTCCCTTCCCGAATTATATTCAAGCATCGAAGCGGGAAGGAAAAAAAATCTTTTGTGAATCTTTCAGAAAAGTTCCCTACCCGACCAACTTCGCAACGAAGAACGTTAAGGGGGAAGAGCAGTTTATCTTCTTGGAGGAACTTTTCTCTTGTATGCCGAGGAAATACCCTTTCGATCAAACCACGCCAACGAACCGCAACACCACGAGAGAAGCGCTCTTCTCCATCAAGATTCTCTTCCCCCTTTCTCCAACTCTCTCGCGCCCTCCACTAGAATTATATCTATCTTTATACCATTCTTAATCCGAACGTTCTTCGCGAAACATTTTTCTTCTAGAGATTCATTGCTTCCCCGATGACTGATGAAATTCTTAATGGAAGCATGATAAAAGGGTTACGGTTAACGATGACTCTTCTCTCATCTGTCTATTTCCAAACCTTTGATACCGTAGAATTTCAAATTACTTTGTCGATTCAATAAATCGTAAATTAATGTTCGCGCATCGAGCTTGAAATTAAAAAAAAAAAAAAGAGCGAATAAATGCCCGGCTGCAAAAGCATCAAGTATTTGATAATTGACGAAATTCTGAATGATTCTGGTGGTACTAAAAAAAACAGCGTAATTGGGGTGCTCGCTACTTTTCAAACGTATTCCTGCAATCAGCCCCGGTACTCAAACGGTTAAGAGCGGGGCTTGAAAGTGTATTCGAGCGATACGAAGTGCGTTACTCCCGCGAAATTATTCGCGACGATACCTCGCCATTGGCGTTCAATCGTTTTTCGAATACGAACAACGTTATCCAAATGGAAAGCCCTCGTGTTGTGCTCGCGTTTGCAATCGTTTAACGTCCACGTTGATGCGAAAGCAATCTTCGATCGCATCGACTAAAAGAGAGATTCTGGTTTCGATTTATCCGCGATGAATTTTTTATTCTTTTTATTACAGCATGTTGCAAAAAATCGCAAAGCATCGAAGCCAGAAATTTGGCGTGTTATCCCAATGTTAGAGGGGTGCATTAAAGGGTTTATAGTTTCGAGGTCGATGCCGTGGCGTAACAGTCACACAGTTAATCGTGCGTTTACGAGCCGAGCGTAAATAAGTTCCCGTACAACCTCGGTTCCCTTCAACGAATAAAGTTACCTTGTGTTCCGCGAAATTTCTACAGAACACGTTCGATGTTTACGCGTTGTAACTCGTTACAAAGTTCGACGGCTAGCCCCGAGCGATTTCTTCCACACCTACACCCAAATGGCTTCGTTGGAACACTAGATATGTATGAACAGAAGTAGGTGAGGCAAATCACCAAATGTAAACACACCGTGTAAATCCACCCTAATCGAAACGAGCTTTTATCGACACTGTTTTCTATCGTAATCGACAGACGTTGCAAAATTAGCGAGAGCGTGACTGTTAACTTACGTTTGTCAGATTGTACCCCGATGATCGTTGGTCCGTCGTGGGGTACGTTGCGTAATTGGTAACGAAACCACCCCCGGGGAACGTAGTCCTGGTTCACGGTAGAAGACGTGGGAAGTTAAGATACGCTGATCCCTGTCTTGGATGCTGTTCGTACGAAGGAAACATCAACAGGACCATTTATCCTCCGAGTTGTAGCTCGGGTGCACCGCCTGTCGCAGCGAAACACTTTTGTTGTTTGTAGATGTTAAAAAAATAAAAACGACTGGTGACACAGTCGACGATCACACTTCACGTATAAAGAGAAAGATATCACGAAACGTTCGAATGGAGTTTTTTAGGATGATCTCGCGTTGGTATCGATAAATCGCGAGGCGAAAAGGTGGAAGGAAAGAAGGTCACGGAAGATACGATCGATCGTCACCCGAGCGAATACGGATAAGAACTGAGCGGCCTCGAAGAGGGTTGCTGTCCTTATAGATATAGGACAGGTAGGTAACGCACGCGCAGAATATCGTCGCGCATGTACTATTCGCGGTCGTTCCACTGCGCTTTCATGCTGCGGACAGAGAGCAGAGCTGGATCCGACGGAAGAAAAGCTTTAAAGATCGAAGCTGATTGGTCGATCGTGACAGGAAGCGAGGTAGACGAGGACGGAAAGTCGGTCGTTCGGTCAGAAAGCGACAGTGGGTAAGGCGTATGAACCGGCTAAATGCCCAGGGAGCCCCGCAACATCCTGGGCCATTCGTGGATTATCAACGGCGCCGGATGAAAAAGTAATTTACAGACGGTCGTTTAATTTCGATCGCGCCACCCTTCCGCACGTTTTATGCCTGGTCACGTTCGACCCTCTGTTTGTCGATGTTTATCTAACCAGAGAAATTTTTATACCGTCACGCGTCACGATAATATTGCGCTTTATACCCGTAAGTGGATGAACGATACGAATGCGAGATACCGTTCCAGAATTATTTATCTCAACGATACGTATTTCATTTATCACGGAGGAATTGAAATTCGTATAACAATACCAGTGTTGTTTTTCACTTCATTTTCTTTTTTTTTTTGCGTTAATTAATCAACGTTATTGACACGGTATCCGATTTAAAATAAACGCACTCTGTTTTAATGATGTTTTACACCAGCGAACGTAAAGCTATTTTTTTCAAAACCTAATTACTATGTTACACGAAGGTTAATTGTACTTCATGTAATTTTAGTGGTACAAAATTCAAGTGGGTGTAAAAAGTTCAAACGTAAAGTTTTACGGCGAACGTCTTTCTTAGACATGCTCGAACAATTTCGCTGTTCATCCAACTACGGTTACGAGAACAAGAAGACAGCTTTCGATGGCTATCATTTTCAGTACCTATACTTTTCTCCCTTTGATTCGCGCATTACCGGAACCTGTTGCGAAACATTTAAATCTTCGAGCCTCATTCTTGGATAAAGAAATCGATATCTATTTACTAATTGCTTCTACACTATTTAACAGCAGTTCGAATTTCGCCGTTTAACGATTCGTTTATTTCACTACTTTTCCTCGTAATTTTCATGAATAATTACATATTTATTTCTTCGCGAATTTTCTCAGAATTATCAGTAATAGATTTAATTCACGAATGAACGACACACATAAAATGCTCCCGATGGTCACGCGTCGTTTTCACCTGTTTTCATTTCCGCTAACGTTTATTCGCTCCTCGAGGAGCTTGACAGGAAATCGATGAGAGTTAATAAGATTAAAAGACTTGGCGCTCGAAGCGAAGAAAAGCAATTAGCTCGTAGAATTTAAGGGAGCGTCGATGGCATCGATAATAAACGATGCAAATATTTTTTCAATCAAAAACTTCGCCGTCCAAGTATTCTTTTTCTTTTCTCCGTGTTATTATTAAAATTTACGCGCTTAACGAAGAGGTATAGAAATTAAATCAAAGGAGGAAAGTGTGCTAATAAAAAATGTTACGCGAAGGATAAAGAACAGGCGAAAGACAAACTTGTCGAAAGAAGTGGCAGCGTGAAAGTTAATTTTCGTTCTCGTCAAGAATTTACGTTCGCGGCACCGCTTCGCCAAGTCGTTAACCGGGTGTCGTTATCGTTCCTTCCGGTTCACACTGTGGCTGCAATTATTTTTCTTTGCTCCGTTGAAGGGAGACAATCACAGGGATAAGTCGAGAAAATCAAGCAAGAAGAAAATGGTTTCTCATAGAAATAACGCGTTGCGTTAAATTAATGTCGAGCGCTTTAATGTTAGCAATCGACCGTGAAGATAACGAGATAGTTAATTAATTTCAAATTTTCCGTCCTGGAAATTTTAAATGTCACTCGACAAAGAGACGAAAGACGAAAAGCGAAACGAGAGCATAAAACAAACAGACACAGAGGATCAGATAATTTGATCGGTATAAACGCGTTTTGAAAGCTTTTGTGTTCCGCGCGAAAATGAGAACTCGAATATTCAGATCGGAATAATGAGACGCAAAATGAATACGTGTACAGGACGATATTGGGTTACTATCTATCAAATGGTCGATTTCGAAGTGTATCGAGTCTGACACGATTCGATGACATAAAAATACAAAGGAATCATTGGCCAGTGAAGCAAGATAAATGTGCAGTTAATTAACATGCAAAATTCTATGGGCCTAAAAGTAGCTTTCGCAGCGTAGATTAATACGTCCGCTTTAGAAAAAAGAAAATTAGATAACGAATAGGAAAGCGTAGCGAAAAGAACACGGACGGCACGAACACGACGCTGGTTATATCGTAGAATTTACAAAGACCCAGAGATCGCTATTCGAGATTCGCGTTAATGCGAAGCATTAATGGAACAAAGAGGATTTTTCAAATAAAATTTAAGCAAGGTACGAACGGTGAACTTATTCGATAACATCGAGACAGTTTTATTTCGAGGAGAGCAAATGGAAATTTTTAATGATTAGAAAAGGAGGAAAGGAAAATTGAGAATAAGGGGAAAAAGTAATTTTTCGATGTGATATCTTGTCGAAAAACGAAAATATAATGAGATACGTGAGGTGGTATCGAGTTTTCAATGGATAAGAAAAAGAAAAAAAGAACAGGCTCCTGTATCGGACAAGACATAAGGGTAAAAGGTACAAGACGAATCTAGATATCGAAACGCAAATTCTCCATGAAACATACACGGTATTGCGTTAAATCTCGCAAATCTGCAGAGAGGGATTTCAGGCACGGGAATCAAACGCGAAGTTACCATTCGATTTTCGATAAAGGCGAGACAAATTTCAAAGGGTAAATGTAGAGTATGTATAAGGTATCGTGACGATAAATGTTTCCTAAGATTTCCAGGAAAAAATATTCTCCTACATTTTCGACTTCTTTCCTAATTAACAATTAATCAGCACTAGTTACACAACACCTCGTGCAAACGAAAGAAAGAGAATCGAGGAGTGCGTATAAACGAATGTTTCTCGGAAGAGAAAAAGTAGGTACATAACGCGAAACAGCGAGGCGAGAGGCAATACGGAAAATTCAGTGGGAAAGTTGAAGCCAAAGCGAGATAACGATCACGCTCGGAGAAGCTGCAATTAACGAAGCATCGTTGACCTGGAAAAAAATTGCTGAAAAGGGAAAACAAAGAGGAGCAAGAGGGAGTTGAACGGTGACATTGCTGGGAGCGTAAGTGTTCCGCGATTAAAAGTTTTTACCGCGACGAAAGTGAAACGACGGGAACGCGGGAGCGACTAGAAATCTCGACAAAGATCGACATTTGAATACCGTGGTCGTTTGTCAGGGAATCGTGAAGGTCCCCACGGGGTACAAACTACCTCGCTACACCCTGCCAGGCAAGCGTGTATTACCTAAAAGGATTGCAAGTTCGAAAACCTTTAGGATAGCTGGTCGCAAACCGCCAGGGCACATTCATCATCCTCCAGAAACCTATAATTCCCTCGTGATTTCTCTATTATCTATATCAGATCATTTGCAATTTCGTAATTCTAGTATTTTCTAGGTATAAAACCAAAACGATATCGTCGTAACTCACGAAGCATTAACGAAATATATACATACATATATACAGGAGAGTCGTTGAAACGGAAGACTGGTAGCTTAATTGCGAGCAATCGCGTGACTCGTGACTCGTGACGAAAATTTACGTCGGGAGGATAATGAAGGGAGAAGAATCGCATTTCATCATTGCGAAATTGGCTTAAGGCGGAGATCTCAGCGGCGATACGTCAAGATTTAATTGCCAGCTCGTCGGGCTTGTCGTCGTATTAGCCTCTCCGCCTCCTCCTAATTTCAATTATTATCCCATTCGTTATTACCCCTGTACCGCCTCTTTTCGGCTCTTCCTACGTGTACCGAAATAAATCTTCTACACCGTTTATTGACCATTTATTTCCTTTTCACTTCCTCGCTCCCCGTTTCATCGCGCGCGATCGTATATTTCTTGTAATTATAAATTAAGCCCGATTAATCAGGAGGGATCGCGATTTTACAAATCAAACGAATCGAGCGAAATAGTATCGCGATTGTGTGTATCAGTAACGAGGATCGGTAGGGTGGAAAACGCGGATGAAAAGGCGTCGCACAGATTGTCGACGGAAAGCTTGCTGTCGCTAGAATAGAAAAGAAGAGGCGACTGAAGCAACGATCCGTGCTAGATGAGGATAATATTCCTAGCTGGCAGTCAAGTTGCTCTATGAATGTTTCAAATGCTGCGCTATGCTACCGGCAAATATCCATACGAAGAAAGGAGGGATAGAAAGCTCAGGATAATATTCAAGCGACGCGAGACGACAAACGGAAACGCGATTATCTTTTTCAGTGAAACTCAAAGTCGCACAAAGAAACCTTTTATAACCACGTAATAGTTGAGTTAAAGAACGGGCTGAAAGTTATTAGATTTCAAAGTTTCATGATTTAAAAGTGTTTGACAAATTTGCGGAAATCTTTTATGGCACAAGGAAAACTATTCCTTTTTTACAGAGAATTTATTCGTCTCCCTTTGCAGCTTCTATAGGAGCAATCAATAGCTCAAACGCAAACTCCCACGTTCGTACGCGTTCATTTATTAACCTATTAACACACTGATTGCCAGAAATACTAATTGAACAGAGCAAGTCAAAGCATTAAATTAAAAAAGATTAATCCGTATTATCCTAGCGTACGTATCGAATAATATATGTATGACTCGATTCAGGCCATACCTACTATTAATCTAATCATTTACTATTTCCAACTCTCGGTGCAATTTTAATAGCGTTTAAAATCCGTTCACTTCCCTCATTTGCTAATTATAATACATTCGTTTTGTTAACGATTTCTTTCTATCTCAAATCAACGCGATAATTTTGTTCAAACAATTTGTATCGATAATGAACGAACATCGATACAATTTTTTTTCCAGCACAGCGCTTAACATCGGCTCGTCTTTGTTCTATGAATTTTAATCGTACGTTTCCATTGAATATATCACGATCAAACAATAGCTATAGACTGGAAAAGTTCTCGTATTCGAACGTTTCTCCCCCGAGCGAGGTCGAGGCTCTTCTTTTTTTTTTCCACCCCTTCTTGCTGGCAGTTTTCGCGTACAAGAGGTTGGAACACTTTATTCCACAGTACAAATTTGCTCGCCGGAAGAATTGAATACTTGATTTCCAATTCCTCGCGTAATGGCGGCGTATCGTTGAAAGCATTACAGCCAGCCAGAGCTTTAAAGGCGCCTTCCTACTTTTTTTTTCAACGGTTCAATCACTTCGTTAATTCCCTGCGGGCAGCCTTTCGGCAGGTTTGTTTGCATATTATCGTCGAAGGAACCGACTTGGATCGATACGATGCATATTATCGAGTTTCAACAGAGAATTGTCCGTCGGACTTCTCTAGCTAGGTTACATCGCTACGAGCGCGTTGGTCATCTCTCGGCATTTCCTACGAATTCTCTCCAACTACTGCTCGGCCTTTTATTTAACGCAAGCAAAGAATTTTTCAGACGTTTCCCGGAGAGAGAACGTTTCTCAACGGGTCTTTCATCCCGTTTGATACAAGGTAAACGAATTTTGTCTCGAACCCTGGTCAAAGACCCTTCCGCGTACAAAGATAAGCAGGCCAAGACAAATTTAATTTGTCCATCTACTGGAAGAACGAAGGGACAACGGATCATCTTGAAATTTTTAGACGAACAACGTCTTGAAAGATTGGACAGGATAAACAACCCTTTTAGAATTTAGAATGTTCTGGTTGGAATTGATCGAAATGTCAAAAATTGTAAATCTTGCAAAATCAAAGATAATGGATAACAGTTGGAAAAGAAATGATTTAAAGGGTGAAGGGATTAAAGAAATCGAAAGGTGAAAGGCGAACAGAAGGTAGGGAATGCAAGGTGAAGAGATCGAGGAGAGGTATAGCTATCCTATCTAGACACAAGCTGCATCCAGAGAGTTTGGAAGGGAGGAAATCTTGGCTCCAGCTTCGAGTCGTTAAGATTTAACGGCGTGTTAGCAGCGAATTAAGTCGTGGCTCGCTTATCCTAGTGATTTCTCCTACATGTATCTTCCCCGACAGTGAACCCAATTTACTAAAGACCGACTGTTGAAACGCAAACCTGTCCCTGGCGCATGCTTAATGAGAAAACAGACAAATTGCTGGCCTCCTTTTGTTCTCCCCCTCATCGAATAAATTATTTTCGGCAAACCGTACGAACAGAACCACTCGCGACGAATGAAACGACGCGTGTCTTAAACACAGAATACCCTTTATGAATATTTAGAAACAGAACGGGTGTTGCATTATACATTCCATTACAACGCGAGAAGTATATAATACATTAAAATAACGAATAAATATTGATAGAATATATATAACAAAATCCACGAGTAAATTATCCCTGTACGTGTTTGTTGATTTTGTTTACACGAACGAGAGGTAGGAACAACGATTTTACCACTTATTATTGCGTGTAAAATTGCTTAAAAACGAACCATGGTCAATACTTGTATTCAGTATTTATTATTCCAAAGTGCTTGAATAAATTCGGTGTCCTCGAGGAAAGAAGAAAATAGGGCAAACGACTTAAGAAGGTGAACAGGTTGGAAAAGAAGAAAAGTATAAAATATTTTTCGCCATCTACACCGTAATCTCGTAGTGTAATGGGATAGAGACGCCAGCTTCGTTTTAAAGTATGAAGAAAAGAAAACTAGAGAAGATGGAAGAGAGTACAAACTTCGTTAGAGCGAAAGATCGAAAGAAGAAGCAAAGGTGTACCAGAGGATTTTTCGAAAGGAAAACAGTCACTCTTTTGTGCAAGTATAATTCTGAACGAAGTTTAGGTGTTATGCGCTACTATAATATGTTCTTCTTTTACCCTGTCAAATTCACGAGCTGTAAAGTCTACAATGGCTAAGTAGAACGACTAAGAAACCCATCCCTCCAGTGATTTTTGTTACCTTCGCAAGACCGTGCGAACTCATTTGCCGAGTTAACGAGAGGATCAAACGATAGTTTGTTTGATTTAAGACTAAAACGTGACCGAATTTTCAATCAGAAACGATGATTCTCCAAGGTTGTGAAGTATTCTGTTCCCCGGTAAAAGGATAGTAATTTCGTTGAGAAACCGGTGCTGTCTTTTCGTTTCGAGATGAAATTAATGACAGGCTGGGAGGCAAATTAGCGTTACGCAGCGCACAAATCAGGGAACGAGATGGTTGAATGAGCGAAAGATAATAAGAAGTAATGGAAAACAGTAGGAAAGTCTGATTGCGAATGATTTGGCTGTCTACTCGAAAACACTTTCCAAGAAACGGCAGCCAGTCGGTGAAGAAACGAACGGTAGGTTGAAAGTTGGCCGGTAAACTCGACGGAGATTTGCCCGTGGCGGATAAACTTTTTAAGGAGATCGTTCGCGTCCTACCTTAACTTTCCCCTTTCTCGCACCTAGACCCTTCATCCTACCGTAAATATTTGCATGTATCATGGGTATACGACAGAAAACAAATGTTATTTCTTACCACCCGCTACTCTACCGCTCTGTAATTTTAACAGTGATCGAGGATGCAACTAAAACGCACTTGTTTATCTTCAAAACATTCAAGAAAAGTATCAAAATTATACCACTTACAACAAAACAGTAATTTTTGTTAATAAAACCCAACTCTGACTGTTAACTCTGAACTTCAAATTTGGAAGCTTTTGAAGTACAAAGTTCTCCGTTTCACGATTCGAACTCAAAAGTTGAAGTTTCAATTTTGAGATTGAAGTTTGAAGAGCGAAGTGTGATGTCCGCAAATTAAAATTCGATGCTTGAAGGTTGAAATTTGAAATTAAAGTTTCGAGTTACAGGTTGAAATTGCGGTCAAAGTTCAAACACAGACTTTCAATCATCGACTTCAGCTTCGTTAATCATAACTCTTCAACTTTCAATATTAACAATTTAACTTTCTCGATACACCCTGCTATTCCGGTCTTAACTCATCGGACCGTAAGAGGTCTACTTGGTTTTCGGTAACAAGCGTAACGATACGATGGAAACGCTTAGTTGCTTGTCAATGGCAAAGAGTCGTTTGTTGTCGTTTGTCGTCGATCCTCGCAAAAAGGGGTACGGTACGAAGGAAATTCGAGATAGAAGTGGTTGCTGGTGGATTCGGAGATACCGAGGGTGAATCTTTGTACTTGAGAGAAGTCTCTTTGCTTTCACGAACGACTCTCCCCTAAGAATTTAACTGGAATTCGATTCGAAAGTTTCCGCGCGGACGCCAATTTCGCGTTTGTACCTCTTTCTTTTATCCACGAATTCGTTCGAACGAAACGAATCACGCTTCACTGACGAAACATTCTCCAAAAAAACGGGACGAGATTTATCGTGAAACGGGAAATATCGACATTTATAACCACTTCAATGGGAGGACTCGAAATAATTCCCAGCGTTTCGTCAAAAACGAAAAAAAAACAAGCGGACATATTCCTTTGAAAATTGATTAAAACCGATTAAACGAAACTAGAAAAGAGCAATCCTATAACTAATTGAAATGATATATGTACGTTCGAAGCATCGTTCCTATTTGAACGAATCAAAATACGATTGAATTTTGAAGGGGAGCCAGCCGGAAATAGACTCACTCGACACATTTTGCACACATCGACACATCGAAAAATCGCTATAACGATTCAAGGCGGATGGAACGGATCGATCTGGTAGAGAAGTATGATACAATCGATACGAGTTAACGTACTTTTACGCGAGCTGCCATTAATTTCGTGCAATGCTCGTTTGTCGTCGAATCGAAACGAGACAACTTATCGTTGAGTTATCGCTGAAGCAATTACAATTAATGTTCGTAATTAGCCATGTTGTTGGCGCACGGTCTAAGGGCGATTTATATTTATCCATCCGAGCCGTATAGTATTAATTAGAACGTTGCAAGTTTAAATTGAAAAAGTAATCAATGATTAATCGTGAATAAAGATCTCTCTGCGCTTGGCTTTCGATGTAATGCAGGCAAAAAATGGTAAATCGACTGGCAGTGTTAATCTCCTTAATAATTGATATTATCGTGTACCGCGCTAAGCACCGCCTGGCTGTATCTACTGTGCAGCAGTCGACGTGTTAACCGTGCGAATTTATTTGGAAAACTGGCAAAAGCTTACACCATTCACGCGCTCCTCCATTACTCGAGTCCCGGTAATTTTCCAAGTGCGAGCTGAAAATTTAGCCGGGGATATATACCAAATCGTATCGCGTTATCGAGGATGCTCAATTAAGCGGGCGTACGGCCGCCACGCCGGTTTGTATAAAGGGTGAATCCAGCAGGATCTAATGCTACCGTTTTCGAGGCTAATTTATGACCAGCCATTGTACTTTGAATGGGGCTGCCGTTGTTATGGAGCGGACCGGAGGGACAAGAACAAACGGCAAAGACGGAAAGAGCGAAAGATAGAGATACGATTCGCGACGAGGGAGAAAGGGAACGAAACAGAAGAGGAAGACTGATAAACAGAGATCCATGGGAGAATATACAAGCAGAAACAGCGAGTACAGAGACATCCTCTCTCCCTGTTTCTCTATTCTTTCTCTTCTTTTCCCGAAGAAGATGGCGAAGGGGATGATGAACAAAGATAGAGAAGAAAAAATAGAGAAAGAGAAAGAGCAATTGCAAACAGCCTGAAGGCAATAGGAGAGAGGATGATACTCGTAGCTGGGCTGGTTTCTGCTGGTAAGTTGGTACCGTTGCATATTGTTTCCTATTCAACCGTTTTACAGCCTCTGGCTTTTTCCAGTTTTCCTATTTTTCTCTTTTTCGTCGCACCAGTTTCCCCTGAATGATACTTTTTCGTCCAATTACCTGCGCTTTAACTCCTTCTCGTTATTCTTCGATATTTACACATTCTACGGTATTCCCTTCTCCGACACGTGTATTCGTACTGTTCTCGCTGACAAGTCCGAACTCGAATCTTCTTGCGAATCTGAAACATTTTATATACCTTTTCTTATTTTAAGAATTCACAACGAAATGACAAGGAGCTCCGAAAAAAGGCCCCTTCACATATATGACATAAGATAAAGTATCTGAAATAAAATTTATACAATTAATATACATCGGAATACATTATTATGAACAACGGAAGGGGCGTTCTTGAAATTTCTTCTTGCCCCCAGCAGGGGTGAAAGTCGTTCGTCGAAGCTGTCTTTAGACGTTCACCTCATAGAATGCACAATGTAGCAAGTATCCGTATATCGCAGGGATATTTCTAAAAGCATCGAGACGCTGCCGTCGTAATGCCCGAGAATCGTAATATCAAAATTGTGAGCAGCATTCGTACACGTTACATACGACAGTCAACGGTACACGATATCTATACGGCGTACATAATATACTATGTTCCTCTTTCCCTTTGCCTTCCAAGACTGTGCACGCTTTTCTCGTTTTTCCTTCGGTCCGTTCTCTTCGAAGAAACGTCGTCGAAAGTATACATACTCGTACAGCCACGTCTCGCCTCGTCCTTTTTCACCGTTTTAATATTACGCGCGTGAGAAGAGATGAATCTCCTATAATTTTCTTTTCTTCCTTCTCTTTCCCGTTTGCGTACCCGCTCCAAAGGAAATTACAACGTTTCCTTCTTTGTTATTCGACTTCCGACATTGTTTCCTCTTTCGCTTTCGGCCATTCTCTATTTTTATTCATAAAATTCAAAGTATTATTTGTTTCACGCTTTATTCAGCTGTATTTAGATGAAATTTTTGTATACATCGACAATTTAGGTCAATTTTTTCCAGCATAGACCACTACCGTCGTAATGAAATTCCATTGAAAATACTAAATTGACCTAAAAATGACTCTGCCACTTTTATCAAGTAACGTTCTTCTGATCGTTCAACCCGAAATCAGCCATTTTGGATAACCATGCCGGAAACGGGGATAAAATTAAACCCTTTTAATATATTATCGATTAATTTCTTATCTTTAAACGTATTTGTAATTTCCGAAGAAGTCCTGAAACGAGCGTCATGACAGTTGGCACGTATCCCATAGATATGAAAGAATCACTGGTTCTTCGTCCGCTTTTTTTATTCCCATCTTCGTGTAGTCGAACGTTTAGTGGGTGGAGAATCATCCACCGACTCGCCGTTTAATTCGCGGCTTCATTTTCTCCGTTTTTTCATTTCTCCTCTGGCACATTTTTCCTTTTTCTCTTCTGAATAGCGCTTTTTCTTTCACTCAGTAAGGTTTTGGTACTTCCTTGTTTTAACCTCAGGCGAAACACTTCAGTCTGTTTCCAAATCCAAAACGTACATACCAGCCTCTTCCTCTTCTCGTCGTACTTTAGAATTTCTTTTCTTTAATCTGATCATCCACCGCGAATTAGAAATTACGAAATAAGAATGAAGTACATTCTAAAGTTGTTAAATTGACATAACGCATTTTTATAAAAACTCAATTACAAAAACCGCCATAAATGAACTATTTCTGAAATTCAACCCCTCTGTCATCTATACAAAAACAGCGGAAACTATTCAACAACTTACTGATCGATTTTCTGAAACGTGTGGTGGCCTATGTCGAGGTCGATAAAGAAGTAAATGTCCATAAAGAAGAAATTGTCGACACCGCCTTTGTTAGTCGTTTTCACTCATCATTTATTTCCATAAACAAAATAATGGGATGCTATATACGTCACCTTCCGCATACACCTACATAAATAACCGTAACATGTATGCTACGATAGCTATATGTATAACTACATAATTAAACAATACTAACCATGCATTCATTATTATTAATTTTCTTTCCGTGAAATTGTATTTGCAATTTGTGGTACGCTTCAGAATCTCAAAGGCATAATTCCTGAAAAAAATATAACAGATATTAAAAAGAAAAAAAAGCATTTTCGCAGCCAATTCGCTCGTATTATTTGCTGCATAATTAATAAATGTACCATAGAAATAATGATACAGTTATTAATTAGTCATCAAATAATAACGATTGCCCGGGTCTCACCACGGGGAGGTTGCTGCGGGTGGAGACCCACCCTACCTCATCCCATCCACCCTCCATTTATGCAAATTTTTATTTTCATTCAATATCATCCTCTTGATGCACATTTGCAAAACGTTTTTGACTGTTGTGCAAACGAACAACAAAAGGAGCATTATTTTTATTTACTACCTACCTATCTACTTATCTATACATATATTTACGTAGATTTTTGCTTTTTATTCCTATCGCAACATTTTTTATTTTTTATTTTGATTACAGATCTGTAATTAATAAATATGCAATTGCATATTTGTCCTACATACTTATACTACTAAGAATGCCTACCTAAACGAACACTCGTAATTATATTAACACTAAACGTACCGAGATTTAATATATACCTATTTGTACTGCAACAAATAAAAATATAAATAAATGATGTAAAATTAATTGTATATATTTAATAGAAAAAGTCATGAAGACAAATGTGAAAAAGCGATAACATTTTATGCGAATTTTCTAATCAAAAGTTTACAACCGGTCATGATACGTTTAGTGTTAAAAATTCGCTTAAATCTAACGCTTCCTAATTAAACACTGCAGTGTTTGACGATTATATCTTAATCACCATAAAGTCATTATAACGTCATATGTAGTCTATATAAAAATTTAAAGGGATATACATAAATAAGTACAATGAATTTGTTGATCTTGTTGTCGTCACCAAAATACTTCTTGAAACAAACTGAAAAGGATTAAACATAAATTAAGATAATAATGAGGCTGATGTAGCCTTAATCATAAATTTACAACCTGCCTGAAATAAACAGAAAAGGATTAAATACAATTTTCGAAAATAATATGGTTCAGATATTACCACTCATAAGAATCACTTTCCCTTTTCAATCATTTTCACCTTGTTTTACTTAATTCAATAGATTGAATTCCATTTATAGATGCTAGATTTTATATTACATTTCTTCCATTCTATTATCCGACATTATTAATTCACACTTCCTATAAAGATATTTCTCTGCAACAGAAACTTATTAATCGCATTCATACAAAGAGAAAAAAATGTAATAACTGAAAAGAAGATACATTAGTAACAATAAAATTTCACAAAAATCAAAGTAATGGTTAATGAGTCATTTCCAAATAAGAAAACATCAATTAGACACAAAATATAAATTAAAATCGAATTTCAGTACCAAAATAAAAGCAAAAAAAGATTTATACAAAAAAATTGTTATTAAGTAAATGATTTCAGTTAAAAACATTAATTATTTCATTTTATTGCATAATATTTAACATTAGTTCATTTAGTAACCAATAATATATAAAATTTTAATTGAAACAACTGTCTTTTACTGCAATGTACGTAAGTACAACCATGATTCTACTTGACTTTATTGCATTATATTATTCAATACACTTTTCAATGCAAATTTATTGTAAATGGAAAAACTGAAAAGAAAATCACGAGTGGATTTTGCTTTTCAGGAAAAGAATTTGAAAATTTATAAAAGTAATTTAATTAGCTTCTCCGTAAGCTTGAAACGAAACATCGCGACCAAAAATCAAAACTAAACAACTTCAACAACAATCATCCACTTTTGTTTAAATAAAGCAGAATTAAAATCTAATAAGCTATTTCAAATGAACAAATATTCCTTGAAATAATTGATCACCAATCACAAAATAAAATGAATTTCCATTTTAAATAAAACTTTGAATAAAGTTCTATTTAAAACTTTATCGTATTTAGTAATATTCTGAAAACAATAAATTCATATATTATTTAACAGTATTTCCGACAACCGAATGCTCAAAATTTTCAAAATTAAAAAAAGGGAAGAAAAAAGAATGGGGGCGGGGCAGTGGGAGGGAGGGTACAAGGGAACCTGAAAAGAAAAGTTTGACTGCCCATAAGAGCAATCCCTAAGCAAACCCTAAAAACAAACCGAAATCACACGCAACACTAATTTTAAAATTGCAAACATTCTGAACTATGACAAAACATCGGCTGGCAACGAAGGGTCTCACGCCCCCTAGACTTACGCCAGACGCTACATACCACCCACCCCGCCTGGACGTCGTAACGCCAGGACAGAGTGCACCCCTTCGCTAAGAGCGCTACCCGCCCGTCCAACACGTTGCATCCAACGGTGTCAGATTGACGGACGCCCATAGTATAGACAAAAGGACTGCAGTTTAGAATATGGTAACATATTTTCATATGTTCCGTATTCTAAAACTGCGCCTGCAAAGGCCTAGTAATGCATGGGTATATCTCCCAGAGATGGTGTTCACGGTCTTAGGCCGCGGAATCCTTGACTAGCAATGGATTCCCACCGAATGTGAGTCACAGTTACTTCCACTAATTTAATAACAATCGCGAATTCAGTCGCAACACTAATTTCATTAATTATATAATATGTACAAAAGCGTACGCGTGAAGGCTGCTCCATTATACGCAACACTAAGCTGAAAAAAAGAAAAAAAGAGAAAACGCGAACTGTAACGCAACGCTACTCAAATCTACCGAATTTTGTAAGACGCAACACTAATCTAAAAAAAGGGTACAGCCAATCCAAGGCTGTACCACGGCAGCTGGTCCATAGCTGCCTTATGGACCATGGCAACTCCACTGGATCGTTTTGGGGCATTTCTAATGCAAAACGCGAACATTCATTACCGCAGCACTAATTAGCAGGGAACTCTATAAACTAATGCAAAGCAATCGCGTATTTATAAGTCGCAACACTGGGAAACAATCGCGCTAATATCATTCGCAACACTATCTTTAACAGACATGCAATTAAAATGCAGAAAAGGGGATTCTCAAACCGTGAATTTTTTACTCGCAACACTAATTTCATTAATTATATAATATGTACAAAAGCGTACGCGTGAAGGCTGCTCCATTATGCGCAACACTAAGCTGAAAAAAAGAAAAAAAGAGAAAACGCGAACTGTAACGCAACGCTACTCAAATCTACCGAATTTTGTAAGACGCAACACTAATCTAAAAAAAGGGTACAGCCAATCCAAGGCTGTACCACGGCAGCTGGTCCATAGCTGCCTTATGGACCATGGCAACTCCACTGGATCGTTTTGGGGCATTTCATCATATATCGCAACTCTAATGCAAACCGTGAATATTCATTATCGCAATACTAATTAACAGGGAACTCTATAAACTAATGCAAAGCAATCGCGTATTTATAAGTCGCAACACTGGGAAACAATCGCGCTAATATCATTCGCAACGCTATCTTTAAGAGACATGCAATTAAAATGCAAAAAAGGGGGATTCTCAAACCGTGAATTTTTTACTCGCAACACTAAAGCAATCAACATTAAAAAGCAAAACTCTCAAAAATCTTAAAGCAATCAACATTGAAAAGTTAAATTCTATTGTAAAGCAATGCAAGAAAGAAACGCGATATTTAAAGTTCGCAACACTAAATGAAAATCGCGATAATCATGCATACGCAACATTAGATTGAACCGTGATCGATATTCATTCGCAACACTAAATTAAACCGTGGTCAATATTCGCAACACTAAATTGAAAACGCGATTTGCCCAAAATCATGGGGGTCACGGGCCCCCTCTTGTCCTGAAATTACAAAACTACAACTACAGGCAAGCACAGTGACAAAGTAGTAACGATAATGATTTCCCATCCTTTTTTGCAAAAGGATGCAAAATCATTAATAGTTCCCCTCTTGAAAGACAGTTTGTCGGGGCGCTTCGGCATATAGCCTTTTCTTTCTTCGGGCGGTCCACCCACCTGAAACTTATATCTAAAACTCGAGACTTGCAAATTCGCAAAACAAAAAAAAACCAATCAACAAAAAAGAAAAATCGCGAAACTCTAATTGACACGTGGACGAAAAAGGACTTTATATAAGTCGTTGTTCGTGCACACATGCCGTGCTCGAGCAGAACTTGTGCGTTTCGTGCCATTGCGATCGCGTATGACGACTTATGAAGTCGCCAAAAATTTGAAAAATTGTACAGATAGAATCGAAGGCGAACGGCATACTCCGTTCGTATCGATTGGATCGTCAATTCTTCAAATATATTCCAGGTACAGGTTGATCACGCGAAATCGCGCCTACCCGACCAAGAGACTGTGACAACCTGTCCCGGCCCTACCTACTTACAATTTATCACACACACCAGAAGGTATACTACCTACCTACCTAACCCTATATTTAAAAAAGGCAAAATCACATTCTCACAAAAATTCATTCTACGACCCCCATACACTCCACCCGGGCGCAGAGCCTAAACTAGGGAGAACGTCCCGGGACGCCTCCGTCACCCGAGTTTCATCTCACATCACACTCTACGGTACGTACCATTTTTCACTGAAATCGTCTGGCAAGGCTAGCAATCATTGCGTATAATGATAATTACAAAATTTAATTAACTACGTTGATATAGAATATTTCATAGTAATGGTAATAATCATGGTAATAGTAATGGTAATAATCATGGTAATAGTAATGGTAATAATCATGGTAATAGTAATGGTAATAATCATGGTAATAGTAATGATAACAATAGTATTTGGTTTATACGTTCATCGTACATCTTGTTGAATAAAATATTATTTCAAATTAAAAGTAAATGAAAAAGTTATTAAACCGACGCAATCCCACAGCCTAAAAACACACACACCATATGTGGAGACTACGTCGTGCACGATATACTAACACAATGCCAGCCGCTTATTAATTATTATTCTTATGAACTAGGTCATCGTGCCCATTGCCTCTACCCATCCAAGTAGCACCTGGGCACGTGAATGGGCTTTGGCAATAAACACGGAAGGGGTTAAATCTGAAAATCCTGATCTACAAACATGATTAGTACATAAACATCTAACGGGCTAATATTTCACTATTTTAATAAAAATGACTCGACTTTGTAAATATAAAGCTTTAAGAACAAATACTGAAAAGCAAAATAGAGCAACTATGACGCAAACATGAAGCACTGCTAATATCAGCTGGCAACGAAGGGTCTCACGCCCCCTAGACTTACGCCAGACGCTACATACCACCCACCCCGCCTGGACGTCGTAACGCCAGGACAGAGTGCACCCCTTCGCTAAGAGCGCTACCCGCCCGTCCAACACGTTGCATCCAACGGTGTCAGATTGACGGACGCCCATAGTATAGACAAAAGGACTACAGTTTAGAATATGGTAACATATTTTCATATGTCCCGTATTCTAAAGCTGCGCCTGCAAAGGCCTAGTAATGCATGGGTATATCTCCCAGAGATGGTGTTCACGGTCTTATGCCGCGGAATCCTTGTAACTAATTTGATTAATTAAATAATAAAAAGGATTGAGTTTAAAAACCAAAAGGATTCCCACCGAATACTAGTCAGTGCATCGTCATATTTACTCTCGCGCTGGAAATTTTTCGCAACACTAATTTAAGAAATGCAAAATTTTAATAAAAAAGAATTTAATGTCTTTAATTAAGAATTTTCTTTGCAATGAAACAAGAATTTGTTGTGAAAATTAATAAAACATCCTCGGGTGACTCCCTCCTCAGAGTAAATTTTCAAGAATACGCAAAATGTGTTGAAATAGATCACTCTGAGTTGGAAATCTACCCGTCACGAATTGTCTTCTTGCACATAAATTGTTCATTTTTTCATGAACGTGTAAATAAGTTAAACTTCGTTATTGAATGAATGAAATTTTAAAAAATTCTCAAATCATATTTGAATTTATAGTGTACAAAATGTAATTAAATCAATGTAATAGCATCATTACAGATTACATAATACTATCAATATTGTATTGCTTTGAACCATTGCAATAATTAAGTCAGATAGTATTTGACTTCTCTATTACAGACAAACTAAATAAAATTGTTTCGGTATTAAAATATTCTAATTCCACAGTTAAGAATATTTAAGAGCATTCATATATTTCAAAAATATCTATTAGAATATGTGGAATTGAAATGATATTAAAACGCGGAGTACAAGAAGACCTAGCCTAACTAAATGAAATGAAACAATAAAAATGTTACTACTCATGGGTATGTATAATCATACCCATGGTCACTATGCTTGCCAAGCACGTATACAACTAGTAGCCCGTGTCGATTCGGACCATTCGTCCTACGACATGATTGGGCACCAGAGGAACCATAAAACATGCGACTCACCGTTCGCAGATATGCTCTTCTTCCGACAGTCAAGTAGGAGGATGGACAACACCAGGTAGAAGGCTGCCTTGTAGGAGAATACTGAAGTCGTGAAGAAATTCATCTGTAACAAAAAAAGAAGAATTACGGTTAATTTTGAAAATGATCAATTTTTATTCTAATAAAATTATATATGAAATTGAATTTTATAAAACATTAGCAATTAAAAAGAAATCTCAATTATCAAGTGTTGAAATTGTAAATTATTCTATTTTAATAAAAAGCAATTAAGTGACGTACCAAAACGGAAGTCGTGAAGAAAGCCATCATCAGGATATCCAGGAACTCGGCAATCAAAAAATTCATCTGTAACAAAACAAAAAAGAATCACGGTTAATTTTGCAAATTATCAATTTTTATTCTAATAAAATTATATATAACATTGAATTTTATAAAATATTTGCAATAGCAATTAAGAAGAACTCTCAATTATCAAGTATTGAAATTGTAAATTATTCTATTTCAATTAAAATTAATAAAATAAAGTAATAAGATACTTACACTCTTTCCTTATGGAGCAACGCCCAAAACTCCTCTTCAGTGATGCTTTGACTCTAATCCCGGATATATCGAACAATAAAAAAAAAATTAAAAATAAAAATAGTAACGCGACCGAGAATAATTTCCGGCGAACAATTATAAAGACTCTACTTTCATGATGGAAAAAGAAAAATCAGAGCCGCGATGCTCTAGAAAATATTTTATTATACGCAGCAAACACTGACTCTACTTTCGCGTGATTCCTAACTATACAAACGCAACTCTATTCAGGGCCAGTTCACCCTTGAAAAAATCAAAACATTGGAAATATCTTCGTACAAACACTGACTCTACCGACCGCATTGCGCGCGGCCACAACAATTCCTGAAAGAAAAACTTAGTGAACAGGGATGGGCTGGGTGGAAATATACAAAACAACATTCTTCTTTTTGAGCTTTCGTAACGGAAATACTGTTAATTAATGGCCTGTAAATGAAAATATCTATGTTCGTGAAATATATTCGACGAGCACAAATATTGTTAAAGCTGAATATTGATCCTAGATTGAAATGAAATGTTTTAAATAATTGTTGATAATTATTTCAATGAATATTACATCGATAGAAAATCATTTTGTAATAAGGATAATAGACTATTGTATTAAAGCAGAGGATTTTTGTTGTTAAGATTATAAGCATACTACAAATTGTTGGAAATTCTATTACGGCATGATTTATAAATTATCTAATTCTTTTCAATAAGCAAAGTCTAATAATTAACCTAGCTTAAACAGCATATGATTTAAAAACGTGATTCTATTGTATTTTAATTTAAACTTGCATCGAAAATTGGATATTATAATATAATTACTACCATTTAACAAAAACAGATTGTTTAAAATAATTAATAATTGCAGGAGAAAATTAATCATTTGCAGTAGAATACGAATTATTTCAATTTAGTTCTAGTTTAAAACAAATGTATTAAAATACTGGACGAAATTATTCAGTAAAATGAAAAATTAATTATTCATTTTCTATGAATTGGTTAAAGAAAAAAAATGTCTATAATCTTTTCTTTCTTGTCTTTGGTAGCAAGTAATTATCAAAAATACGTACAATTAACAACGACTCAATAAAAAATAAGTAATAATAAATGTTAATAATTGATTAGAATAAATTAAAACAATAAATTCTTACGAAATTCTATTTCAAACCCATATTAGGTGCCATGGCGTCCTTTTAATATTCATCAAATATCTGTAACAAATAAGAAATACCAATTTATGTAAATAAAATTTAATCAACAATAATAAAATTATTACTAATAAACGATCGAACTATAATTTATGCAAATTATTTTAATAGGTAGAATGGGCACCTACTACTTATGCGGAAGGATGCTCTCAACACGTCTTTTCACTTCGACGTTCGCGAGAGAAATGGCGAGACCTTCCTTCCTGCCGAAGACCGATCAGCTCCGTTCGGTATTATTCGGTAATGTTCGTCCCCAGCCGAACCGAAATCGGTAGACGAACAGATCTCATAATATTACGATGCTCAAGAGAGAACGTTATTAAATATCAAACAGTAAATTGTGTGAAAGAATATTAAAAACGTTCAATATTGGTTAGGAAATTAACGATATAAAAGGGAAAGTAATTCAAATTCTGCTGTTCCAACCTCATTGTACAATCGCAGCAAGAGCACAAATTTTCAACTCTTGTATTTTTGAAGAAAATGCCGAATTAATGTCAAAAATCAAGAATCTAAACTTCTCGTCGATGATTTTTTCTGTTTTTTGTACTTTTAACACCCGATCGGCAATTTAATTTAGTATTTGAAGATAATTTAATCTTACCTGTTGCAGACACATGCCAAACGAACGAAGCTTCGAAGAGAACTGTTGCACTCCACCACACTCCGCGCAACGCACCCTTTAACGATGAATCTGATTGGTCCAAATAGAAGGACGCCATAATGGATGACCAATCACAGGCATTGGTAGAAACTTCGAATTGCTTTGAAACTTTAACATTAAAAGCATGGAAAGATTCGTTGAAAATTATTAACGCCATATTGAAATAACGTCAAGAGTACTTTTTTCACTTTAAAGCACCGAAATAATAAAAAAGATAGAAAAACACATAAGATATTAATGGTATTTAATAAATTATCACCATAAAAGCAAAATAAATGAGAAATATGTTATTTTAATTCGTATCTATATCGACAAAATACGGTATAAATTTTCAGCTTACGCATTTCTGAAGACAATGTGGAAATGATGTCAGAAGTCATGACTCCGGTCTTCTCTTCAACTTTGTCTTCTGTTTTTTGTATTGTTGATACCTAATACACAATTTAATATAATGTTTTAATACTATTTAATGCGATGCAAGCGTTGAGACTGTTTCACATATACGAGCTGCGAATAATTGCGCGGGCGAACATACTAGCGTACGAAGGAATACTAGCGCCGTTTATCGAAAAGAAGCGGAAGCTTCACGAAAACATACTGTCTGCTGCTTTCCGATAGCTGGCACTAGTATTCCTCTGTTTCCATGAGTTCAAGACCAAGACCCCTCGGAAAACAAAGCCATGTTCAACATTATTGGATCTATAGCTATTGCGTCAAGTAATTTTAATTTAGGAAAACAGACTAGACAGTAGTAAACAGAAGTTTTAATAATAATTTGTTAGAATTTGAAAATACTTGAATCTAACAAATGGCACTTTATGACAATGATCACTGGTTGTTATCACATATTAGAGATAGTTTTCTATCCACTGATAATACAGGTACAGGACAATACTGCTTTGGTTAAACGTTTAAGGATATTTAAAGAACTATAATGTACCACTTTATGTTTTTATAAAGGTCAGTGCGAAATGGTAATGCTTGGAGAAGATATCCCAAAACAATTAAAATCAAACGGTACATTGCAATGTTATCCTGGAATGGAAGAAAGTGATGACGAAGATTTAGATGCACTTGCAGAATCTTATGATATACAAATGGGTACATTTGTTTAACTTTTTTCTAGTAGGACATAGTCTTGCTTCAATTTGCATTTATAAATATAGATACAATTAAAGAATTATTTGATATGAATATAGACATTTTAGATCTATGATTTTACCCTTACTACAGATATGGAATATAGTCATAGAGAACGTTCTAACACTGCCCAAAGATTAGAGAAAATGGATCTTGAAAGAAAAAAGGCAGCTAAAGTCAATGTGAAATGGAAAAATAATCCTATCATACCTATTACTCAACAGTCAGAATTGTTTCAAAGAAAAGATTTTCGTAAAAAGACTGATCAAACCAATAAAAGATATTCTCTTTTATCTGAACAGCTTGAAAAATGTCCACATGTACCAATAAATCCTTTCATAGAATATGCTAAATTTGATGGCAGTGTATGTATCAGTATGCTTTTTAAACCATGATGAAACTGCTGATTAATAATATTGCTTGTATAAATTCTATTACAGGCACAAGTAGATATTCCTATAAGAAAATATAGGATATTTATGTGTATGTTACCTAAAGAACAAAGAATGTATCCTCTTCATATAATTGTAATAACTACTGCAAAAGTACTAGAATTCATTGGATTGATTTGCTACAAATATGCAAATGAACATCCAGATCATCTTCTAAAGTGTGAATTACTTATAAATTATAACTGTTATTGGCCCAACCTGTTAGCAAGAAAGATATTGGTACTTTAATATTTTCAGAGAAGATATCACAAGATATGGATTATATTTCACTGAAGATGATGGAGAAGTTGATTGGGATTTACCTTGTTTAGATCCAAAAGAAACAATATCGAAATTTGAATTTACAACGCTAGGTCTCACTGAAATGAAACCCAGCGATAGAGCACGACACAATATGATTAGTTCTGTAGAAACAAAGGATGAAGATGAATTTTCGGAACTTCATAATAAAGAACAAGAAGAAGTTGCAGAGGATTTAGCGAAAATGGAAGGTCATACAACTGCTATGGAAGCTCCATTATACCAATCTTACAGGTATCTCGTATTGATTGATTTGTATGTAATAATTTATCATTAAAAAGTATTAAATATTTTATATAGGGTATACATAATTAACAAAGTCAGAACGAAGACTGAAATTTATCTCGGAATATCGGGTGAAAAAATCGAGATCAATCCAATAATAACAGGAAAAGGTGCAGGACGTTTTTGGAATAGACAACGGGCAGTTAGTTATCAGATAGATAATATTGCCTGGTGTGAAATAACGGAAACAAAGGGATCAAAAACAATTTTTACATTAGTTTATACCCCACATTCTTCCATTTCCGATAACATTTTGTGTTAGTACTTAATCTTTTCATAATTTTATTAGTATATCTAGATATGTTGTTTAATAATCTTAACAATTATATTTTATTCTTATAGTATCATCTGGACAAATGCACTCTTTACATCAGTCAGCATCATTTAAAAATCACGAATTTGAGGCAGATTCTATAACAGCTGAGGAAATTGTCAGAAAAATAAATCATATATTGGAATTACATTCTAGTACATCAAGAAAAGAATATTTATCTCAAAAAGAACGGAAAGCGGCAAGACGAAAAAGTTTTCACTTGCACAGATGACAACTCTATTGGTTTCTTTACTCCATTTTAAATTATTTGAAGTATTAATTACATTAACACAATAAGAATTAAAGCAAATATTTGCTCCAATACAAACACAACCTTATTGTCCTTTTAACTGGTCGTATTGTAAGTTCATTATACCAAAGAACTTGCAATTTAAGTACTTAAGAACTGTAATGTTAATACTTGTTTTCTAATTTATTTTTTTTTTTATAATGTATATATACGAACATATAAGGTATAAATTGATTTTATACAAAATCAAAAATCTGTTTTAATATCAATTATAATCAGCAATAATAAACTTAAAGAATAGAAATAATTAACTTTACCTTAAAAAGTATTTTCATACAGTACGATATTCAGACTTATCATTCTGATATTTCAATAATTTTGTCTGTAAGCTTCTGCAATCTTTCTTCCATTTGGAAAATAAATTTTTCGTTTAATTTATGGACGATACTACGTAATTCTGATACTTTTAAAGTCACATCTGATATTTTTTTGTGATTTTTACAAATTTCTTGAAAGTTCGGTCGAGCCATAACAAAAGCTTTTTCAGACTCTGTTAAAACATTCAAATCTACAACTTGTCCTTGATTTTCTATGCATAACTTTTGCTTTGTCAGAATTTTCCGTTGAGCCTTTCTTTGCTTCAAAGTTTCTATCCATTCTTTTCTCTCATTTTTCAGATTAATTATATACTTTTCTAAATTAAAGGGTTCTTCTGCTGTTGTATGTGCACATTCCGCTGCATCTTGGATACCGGCAGACTTTTCATTTTCCGTAAATGAAGTACCTTCGAGATAAGAGAAATGCTGAATTGCAACAACATATTCCCTAAAAATATATATTTATTGCTACGTACCCTTGGATTAAGCGACTAACCTTTACATTCATCAGATGGAATTACATGGGTGTGGAAAATAGAAGACCGACGTTTATGAACAATTTTCGTGTAATTTGAGTCTTTTTCTAGCTTTGAAGCGTCCGATAAATTCAAACTGTCCATTGTGCTAATGCAACATACATAAAGGTAACTTATGTACAAACCAGTGACTAAAGTGTTTTAGCACAGCCTACTAAATATTTCATCTATGGCGGTCTTTTTAAGATACATGTTTATCAAACAATTATTCTAATAATTTTTCGGTCTTGTGCTGATTTCTAAAAAATAGAATCAAAGAGAGTCAAAATTATTTTTTCAGTTGTGAATGCAAGATGTGTTAAAAGAGAGATTAGTAAAACCAACACGACCGTCATGTAAGCTTAACCTCGCCTGCGGGTATCTGAACCTCCCAACATCATGATCCCTCGAGACTAAAGACAGTGACTATTTACGTAGTCGTTGTTAAAGGCATGCCCAGTCTTTTTTATATCTGTAATCACTGTATTTACTAAACATTTCGATCAACAGACGTGGTTTTAAATACTTGCGTGTCTCCACACGTCTCTGGTTTGACTAGGTGGTATTTAACATATCTTAACGGCCGTTAGTTTTGTATGTACATTAATCAACGAATAAGTAGTTTTATGAAATAGATAAAATGCCGGTAGGACGTGGTGCTTTAATAGTTTTCGAAGGATGCGACAGAGCAGGAAAATCTACTCAAGTAAAAATGTTAATAGAAGCTTTGAAGAAGCGAAGCATTCCTACAGAAGCGCGAGCTTTTCCAGGTAATTTTTGAATTTAGAGTAATTTTCTTTTTTAAATACATATTTGAATATTCTTCTTCTAAATTGAATGTAATCTCACAAAATAAAATAGCGAAAAAATTTAATTTTATTGACTTAAACTTGCATTTTTTTGCAGATAGAACCACTCCTATTGGAACATTGATAAATAATTTCTTATCTAAGAAACAAGAATTTTCTCCTGAAACAGCACATTTGTTATTTTCTGCAAACAGATGGGAATGTAAAGAAGATATTTTAAATAGCTTATACAATGGTACTACTGTTGTCATTGATAGGTGAGTGGGAAAATACTTCTTATAAATGTCAAAGTTAATTGTACATGTTTTTTACAGATATGCAGCTTCAGGTGCTGCTTATACATCAGCCATAAGTGGCAGATGTTTAAATTTTTGTAAAACACCTGATAAAGGATTACCTTCTCCAGATCTTGTTATACTACTTAAGATTTCAGAGGAATCTCAATCTACACGTAGTAACTGGGGTAATGAACGTTATGAATATAGCAAGCTTCAACAGAGTGTTGCTATAAACTATGAAAAACTGATAGAGCAATCATGGAGTGTTATAGATGCTAATCAAGAAAAATCAACAATACATTCTCAAGTACTGCAACAGGTACTAGATACTATAGAAAAAGTTAAAAGTTTACCCATAGAAAAGTTATATACATCACAAAATTGAAAATATTTAACTGTGTGTAATATAGTTCACAATTTCTACATTATATTTCGAATTATTTTTAGAATTTACTATATTCAGTTTAAAAATCAACTACTTAAAGTAATGAAAATCTTAAACTATCTTGTTTCCATATCAAATACATTTGTACTGCTCAGAGATATCAAACTATGTTTCTATCTTAAAGGAAAAATGTATTTTCTTTGAGGAAATGTAAATTTTTCGTGAACGTTAATGCTCAGAAGCAAAAGTATGATCTATCTACTGAATCAGAAAGTGCACTTTACGCGGTCGTGTTCACGCATACAAGAATACGTATCATGATGTAAAATCATAGAAATGAAATATGCACGCAACGTTTTATATTATGTGCTTTTATTCTTCTATACTTAGAATTTAATGTACCATTGTATCCTGCTACAAGCAATAATACATACTTTATTACAGTAGTTCGTATTCTTTAATGACCTGTGATTATAATTAAGGATTTAGGAAATTAACTACCACATTCGATCAACAGCAGAAGTACGAGTATTATAAATTATTATGGTGCTACAGCGATACCTCATAAATCATTTAACATCATTTGCATATGGTAGATTACCATACTACTCAATAGCAACAGCAGGTGTCGCGCACATTACAAGCTTGCAAATGCAATACCTCCAACAAAGGAAAGGATTGTGATGTTGAGGAGAGATATACGTATCACATCCATGAAAGTAAAAGGATTCGATGAGAATTTTCGTCCATCTTACATCATCAAACATCACAAGTTCTGGCATTACTTTTCTCAACAAAATTTTGATACACAGGTGATCGAACTTGACGTCAATTAAAAAATATCTAATCAATCTCTTGGAGAAAAGGATGGTTTCGCATTGAAAATACCTGATTCAACAGTGTTATCATCGTGCCGTATTCCCATAGAGCAATTTGTATTCTGTGAGCCAAAAACAAAGTTAGTCTCAAACTGTTTCGACCAATTGTGATCCATTTTCGACTTTTTCTCGCTCGGTTCGTCAACAGAGGAATCGTCCTCGACAGATTTCTCTCTTTTCTTATTTAAATTAAAAACCTCTTGACGAACAATGGACTCCTCATCATTCGGATTCAATTTCGCCTGACTTTTCTCACCTGAGTTTTCTATATGCAAGTCAAGTGAACACTGCTGCTGGATAGACTCTGTTTCTTCTCTAGCACTTTGTGCAATCTCTGACAAAGAAATCACATCGTTCGAGGAGGTAGATGGCTGATTCCCTTTCTCCGAGAACTGTAAATTCGTGGAAATCTCATCTGTATTCTCTTTCATCTTCGTACATGTTGTTCTCGGTTGTTCACTCGTGTAATCCATTTTTCCCTGGTTTTCAAAGGATTTCAAGCGTCCCATGTTATCGGTCTGTAAACTAATTTCATGAATGGACGCATGAATGCTATCGATTAGCTTCTTAGCGTATTCAGCATTCACCAACGATGTTAGAGTCAAAGCTTTCTTTAGAACCGCCTGCAGCGATTCTCTGATGCCATCCGTTTCCGTCTGCTGTCTTTGAGGCTGCTCCTCATCCTGTTCAAACGTCTTCCCGTATATCGATCTCGAACTAGTTACGTTAGAATCTCCAGGTACAAAAGGGCTCTCCTCGCAAGCTCCCTTCTCAGAGAATCTCGTCTCCCCGTGAGCTCTTTTACGAGATTTCCTTTCGATCTCTGCGTTCTTGTTTAAGAAACTAGTTGCACTGCGATGCTTGTCTTTCAAGATTCTGTTTAATTTCTTCTCTATGTGATTTCTAAGCTCCGAAGGCATTTGATAGCCTCGATCGAACTGAGGGGATAACTCGCGTTCGTTTACTAAATTCAACTTATTTCCTTTAATTCTGATCACGTTTTTGTTGATTGCGCGAAGATTGTAGCCGGGATTTCGACTGTGTTTCCCACCGTTCGGTTGCACGTTTGAAAGTTCGTCGTCGAACGTGACAAATCTTTTAAAAGAAATTCCTACTTTCAAACTGTCCCAGGAATCGCACTCGATTTGCAAAATGCAATCGTCGGTTCTGAAATGGGTCTTTTGGAAGCTGAAGATTATGATCTCACGGGGTATCGTCTCCCATGCTTCGATCAACGATTGCAGGACGTCGCGGAGATTCCATTCTTCGTTGCATTGCTTCAGTCGTTCCACGTATCTTCGTCTAAAGATCATCTTAATATAATGAAAAACGTGTTTCCGCAGGGGTCGTAAAAGCGGCGGGAAATCTTCGGGAAGGTAAATGAGCTTCAAATTACTCGGTGCGAAATCTTTCAACGCGTGCGCTCGATTTCTTCGCAGAAACATCAATATCTTTCGATTGCAATTAAACATTCGCTCGTTCACGTTCGTCAACCACTTCCTGAATAATTCGTCCTCGATGTAGGAGTCTTCGCTGTTACAATAAACGTGTTCCTTTACCCTTATCTTCGAAGGATACGTTCCGCAGATCAATAGCGGCAATTTAGTGGTCCCCGATGAATTGCACCCCATCAGTATCGTTACTCGATTTCTTCGTGTCTCGCTTAAAGTCTCCTCCGACACGATCCTCAATGGTAGAACGTCCGTGTACATCGTCAACTCGTCCACGTGAAATAGATCGTTATGTTTGTATTTAATTATGGTGGATCTCATCAGATCGATCCAATCGCGATAGTTGGCGAACGTAGGACCTCTGCGATCCTGTAGATCGACGGAGAAACCGTGTCCCCTTAAGAAAGTGTTTAACCATTTTTCTGAACATTTGAAGTCTAAAGTGCAATGGAAAACAAAGCAAAAGATGTTAACAAATTTTCGAGGATTCCTCGAGAAGGACCTCTCTGCGCCAGGATTCAAAGAAACTTTCGTCAAAGAGATTACATACCATCGAGACCATGCGTTCTCGCGAATTCAAGAGCCTTTTCTCGTAGCATACGTTTGTCAAGATAACTATTCGTCGCATGCGTTTTACACGTCCATTTTAACAATTCTTCTTTGATTGCATTCATCTTAAACATTCCCGAAGGATCTCTGATCTTTTTTGTATGACATTGAATGAGAGCGCAAAGTTTTTTTGTGCTGGAAAGACGGTTAAAAGTTTTATTAATTGCTGGACTCACTGACGATTTTCGATTGTCGATCAAACATCGCGTTATCTCGATTACGTGACGGCTCGACGCCGTTTTCAAAGAGGTCAAACATTTCGAGTAAATATATCAATTATTAAAGCACCGTCGAAACGTACTGTTCAACTTTAGTTACTTAAACGTTTTATCGACATTTCACGGACGGTTCTGGTATCGTTCTCCCTTACTTTCTTTCAATTTTTCAGCAATTTTCCAGCAGGAAATTTGATCATTTCGTGAAACGTGTATTTCGCGTAACACAATTGGTAACGAGGATCGCAACGAAGTTATAGCGGAAATTTATGCAAAAATATCTTCATCTAGCGTAGAGGCAATTTTCCATGGTAGTAGGGTAAAAAGGGGTTTTATTTTCACCCGGATATGCTCGGTAGAAGTGGCGTACGTTGACCGCTCGATGAATATCATTCATCCTACGCGGCGCGCCAAGTTAAATTGCATTTCTCCGGGGCGTCGTCCTGACGAGACACTTGCCATCGTAAATTTTCATCCAGTATACAGCAGCACGCTTTATATCACACCTTTTCTCTCTCCTTACCCTTTTTCTGTTCTCCTTTCTCTACGAATCATCGATCGACCCTACTCTTAACCTTTTAATTATGAAAGGACTCCTGTAATAGCCACTTGGAAATTCATGTACAGAACAGGAAGAAAGTAATGGGCATCGTTATAACATAGATAATCCTCTACGAAATAAAGATTTTTATTCGACCTGTAAATCATCCGGTAGAAAAAAAAAAAAGGACAGAAAAATGTAAGGAATATGCACGAACGTTATAATCCAGGAAAGAGTTTTATCACTCGTGAAAAGATCTGATTAATGGACGCTCGCAATTCCACGCCATTAGTAATATTCCTATGAAGTGTATTTCTGATGCAGACATACGACTGAAAATCACTCTTCGATGTATTTTTTTATTTTAGAATCATCTAAGAAGAAAAAAAATACAGTTGACATTGAACGATAGCGAAACGGTAAATAGAATCATTACCATCAAGTATTCGCGTATCGAACGGTTGTTTTTTTATCAACTCCGTAAGTAACGAGCAAACATATGACAGTTAACAGCTTGAGATTGTTTGCGATGACTGCATCGAGAAAACAAATCAACACTGAACGAGGCACAATTTGAAACTCTGAAGTAACAATTATGGTAGGGGTGGGCAAATAGCGGCCCGCCGAGACAGTCAGGAAAATCCACCTGGAACCGAGATTTCCTTTGTGCGATCTATTTTGTTTAATTTATATTTATTGATTATTATCATTGTTAACTAATGAATGAAATAATTTTCAAAAGTGCGGCCCTCCGTTAACTTCAGCTTCCACAAACTGGCCCCCGAGACAAAATAATTGCCCACCCCTGAATTAAGGGTATACGGAGCTAAATAAAAAAATTGTCTAAACTAAAGGTGCCCATGGGTTAAGGTGAAAATGACACTTTCCTGGTCTATCCACCCTTTTGTTCTTACTGCTTGATTGATAACGAGCGCATATTTGCCTTGTTATTCCTTCGACTGTTCAATTATTCATAGTCTAATGACAATCAGAAAACTGTCACGTCCTAACGCGACCAACTGCAAATGTATGCCCACGTACGTCTGTTTACCCTGGTGGCTTTCATTCCGCTTTATCACGGCCGATAGAAAACCACGAACCACTGAATCCTCGCTGTTATTTATGTGGTTGCTCGGAGACATTCGATTCCACTTATTGCGACGACGTTGAAAATGATCGTCGCCTCGCAGTTGGTCTTCAACCCTTCCGCCGCATCCTCTTGAAGAAGCAGATCCTTCGTAACGTCAGGTATACTTCTTCAATTTTCTGATAAATTGGATCGTGATAAAAGGAGAAGACCTCTGCCACAAATATATCTTTTTGCTAATTTTTCGAAAATTTCGAGTGGAATAAACGTGAACAGCCTTTTTGTGTATCGAATACCCTTTACAAAGTAACGATAGGAAAATGAAACGATATATCATCGCGAAAACGAATTCACACACTTGAAATGGCTTTTATGGATTCTTTGTGATAAACCGTGCCAAAAATTTCCTCTTTTTATGGTGAAACTAATATTTCAAATCGATAGCACTCGTGCTGGGAAACAATGACTAATAGCCAGTTCGTTTTGCACTTACAATTTATCCTCCTCTGTTTCAAACTTTTCAGTCGATCTTCGATAATTATCAAAGAACAACCCTTTCTTTTTATTTGTTAAATTGGAGAAACGTTTCGATATATTTGTTCGTTTAGAATTCCAGTCTAACACCGTCTAGCTAATCGAAAGCATGAACATTTTTGAGAAAGAGTTTGCTCATCATCCCAGAAGAGACGTTTGTCCAAGAAGTATTATACGTGTGAAACCACTCGATGAAGAAACCGAATCGATGGAAGTAACCGATGAAAAAAAGAACACCGGAAAGAAGTATCGGGGGCCGGAGTCGGCATTGTACACAGCGATTTACCCTTCAGTTTGCATAACAAAAGTATTTGGTTTGGCGCCGTACGATTTCAAAGACGATCAAATGGTACCCTCGAACATCTGCCTTGTATTTTCCATCGCTTTCATGACTATTTACTGTTACATCATGTATATCGTGTATTTGAGATTCACCACTCTTAAAAGAGAGAACCCTGTTTTCGGTGTTGTGGAAACTACAAAGGTAATTATCCTGAGATCAATGACGAGCCGCCACTGCCTGAGATAATGTGCCCTTTGAAACGATAAATTGGAAACCGTCTATATTTTATCGTAGGTAATTGTGAATTACATGGTGGCTATGTACGAGCTTATTTCAACCATAATTACTAGAAAAGCGTTCATTCGAATCTGGAACAATCTGCAAAATTTCGATGAAAAGCTCAGTCAGCTCGGCTACCCGCGCAACGAGACGAAAACCGAGATCGTGTGTTGGGCTTTTTTGATCGGTCAAACCATTGTTTGGACCATCGTGAATCAGAGTGGTATGTACGCGTTCACGGAGACCTGGTTGTTCAACATTAGCTACATGTGTATATACGTCGGTACCGCGGTGTCCGTCTACAAATTCTTCGGAATGGTGACTTTTATTGGGCAACGATTCTGTCAGCTGAATCAGATAGCCAGAGAAAATTTACCGCCTAGAGTTGGATACAAGAGCAGCACCGTTAGTAGAAAGGTGAAACCCTTGATTTATCTGAATTAATATCGGAACAATAATCTTTATGTATTTATTTAAGAAAGACCGTCCAAGATCTTCATGGTGAATTGATGTCATTCGGCGAGGCATTGGATTCTCTCTACACTTGGCCACTATTATTCTGGCTTATTAACTTAAGCGTGCACAGCGTAAGTAATCTCTACTTCTTCATCGACTGGTTGATCCTGACTCCTTGGACCGATACAACCTGGCTTCTATTATCCAACGTCTGGTCTTGGTTGATCGCATTCATAATACAGCTTTTGGCTGTGCATATTAGCTGCGATTACGCGACAACAGAGGTAAATACCTGACTCTTCTGAAAGTAATCGATAAAGATTTCTACACCTAATGAATTCTAGGCTAACAGTATGGGTGCGATCCTAGTCGAATGGGACTCGAGAATGATTAGAAGATTTCCATACGACGTGAGTATTTTGTCATGAGACAATTTTTCAATTCTTCAGAATTTCTATCGTTAATTGGAAATGAAAGTATTGATAAACTGATCTATATATCACCTATCTTTGATGTGAGATCAGGAAATTCTGCACCTAGTGCAGAAAACTTTGTTTCTAATTAATATAACTGTTCAATCGAGTTTCGCTCTTTGTAGGACACGGTTCGTTCTTCGTTACACTTTTTGAACAGACGTCTTCGTTTCTCCGCGGGCGGTCTTTTCGACGTGAATTTGTCGCTTCTGTGCTCGGTAAGTTAATTTTGTACCATTTTCAAGGAGAAGAAGACTAATCGTAAATGCTCGCAATAAGACGTTGTTTCTTTTTCTTCTTTTTTCGCTTTGTACACGAGATAGCTCAAAGAAGAGCCGGCTTCGCTTCGGTGCTTCCATTCCCCCGTTATTACCCACCATTTTCCACGTAAAGCGTAAGATTAATTTGATTCCTCTTAATAAGCACGATTTTGAAACGTGACTTTAGTTACCGCAAATTGCATCCTCGAAAAGTCTTCAGGATCCTGCAATCCGCTTCACAATTTGTCGAAGCTCTCGTTTCGACGTCGAAACGAGTTTGCAGGAGTTCTGTAACTTTAGAGTTTGACGTTTTTATACCGGATGTTCCCATCTATCCTTTAACACATTCGAAACCACCGTCTTATTACCGGAACGAACTTCCTCTTACAACTTACGGACTTCGAAACAACATGAATTCTAAGTTTTACAAGACGCACAGCAATAAAATTTACAAAGTTTTTATCCGTTTGCAGATTGTTGGGGTGCTGTCGTCGTATCTGATAATCCTTCTACAGTTCCCGGCTTAAACGTCGAAACGCCAAATAGAAGCAACAATTAGGGATTTAATGAAAGTTCTTCCATTATTCATTTACAATCATTCTATAGTTGCAATGATTAGTAGAGATAGCAATAAACGCGAGAAGAAAGAAATACCAGATGTTAAATAAATATTGGACATTAAATTCAGGGCTGGCCCTGGGCCTAGGCAGACTAGGCGGTCGCCCAGGGCCCTCATAAGACGATTTTGCGTCTAAGAATGCAAGAAGAATGCAAATCTAAATTAGTTATACAAGCTTTAATGTTAATTTTATAAATTTTATTTGAGCTTCTTTTTTTATGTCATATATGCGAAAGGGGCCCTTTTTCGGACCCCCGAAATCCTAGGGCCGGTCCTGATCAGATTTCAACTTATTGTTAGTAATAAATTCAGAAAAGAGAACTGTATAATGCATTATGGATGCATCTCTCACCGAACAGTATCCGTCTGTCTGACCATATCTCCTTCAAACTACTTTTCTATCCGTAAGTAGTACGTCCAGGCTTTTCACGCATCAGCCAACTTATATGCGCCGGTATTTGCATAGGAATTGCACTCGTTACCGACAGGTTATCAGATTTCAGTGCAAAATTTTCAATAGCGTTTATCCGTGTTAAATTTAAACAAACGCAAGAAGCAGGGACAAGGAAGATATTTAAAAAATCATTGACAGCGAAGGTGGTCAGCATGGACGGGTTGCAGCAATTTTCTAGGCCATCAGCCTGGAAAATTGCTTTTCTTCCGTCGTTCTGGCGGTCTTCTTTTCTTCTCCGTTACGCAGTTACCAAACGTTGTGCACCAAATTCTTGCTTGTACACGATCAAACTTTATTGGCCCATTAAAGTCACCGTACCATTCGCATCAGCTTGTATTAAACCATTTATGCCAACTACTCGTTCATTTCTCAAACACTTTCCTGAAAATCATGTTTTATCAGGAGCTTTTTAAACGTCAATTTCTATCTGAAAATTCCCTACTACATTCGAGGCGATTGAATGCACGTTAAATCCATCAGCGCGAACATGCTTGGCCTTTTCTGTCAGACACGAGTCGCGTGAAAGGAACCGTGAAACGTTTCCGGTTAATCCAGTTAGAGTACTACCTTCCAGAAAGTTACTTCCTTCTCACATTCACCTTGGGAATACCGCGAAAAGTACGAACCTCTTCGCATTTAACGAACTTTCTAATCACACCTACGTTTCTTTCGAGCATCTTTCCTTTTCCTCGAACGTTCATTTTATTTTCTTTCAAACTAAATTGCCAGAGGAAATACGAACAATTCAAAGTATATGTACTGATGAAAATGATGGAACAACTGTTTTATGGATACAGTGAATGTAAAGTAAGATAGGTTCTTATTCACGAATACTCGAAAGCTTGAGAAATCGGCTCAATCCCGGATTTAAAGTGATATTTGCATCCTTGCCAACTAAAGGTCGATTGTTTCTTCGAAAACAAAGGGAAAGCTTTTAAATGATGCTTTAGCAATCTTGTAAAGGTGTGCGTTTCTTACCATAAGGATAACGTTCCATAAATCTTGATCTACAAGAGATCGGGGGATTTCAAGCTGTCCCTTTGCTCGCATCTCTTTTCTTCCAGCCTCGAGCTAACGAACTCGTTACGCTAAATTAACGTGCCATGCTACTCGTAAATTACCTTAAGATAATACTATCAATCAGGACGGGAGAGGGAGAGAAAAACCATTCGATAAATCCCGAAGAAAATATCGCAACGATACAATTAATTCCTTTATTAATGTAACTTAATTTAAAGCTTTAATTTAGCTGGTTGGAACGAACAGCGGATTAATCAATTTATAGCTTCATTTTGCCCGTTAGCGAATATCCAATTTTCGATTGTTCGTTGAGAGGAAACAATGGGAAATTTTCGATTGCTATTTTTCTTGCGATATTTCCTCCGGATGGGAATCGTAAATTCTCAGGTGACCCAAAAATCTAACGCCCTTGACAGGAACACCCACGTACAACTCATACGCGTTCCACTACACTCGGTGAATCCAGAGATGCTAACTAATGGCTAACCATTTCCACCCACGCTTCGAAACTACGTCATACTCGGTGCATATGACCTTTTACGTCAGACCTTTTTTTGATCATTACTACCGCCAATCCACGGACAATTTACGTTCTCTTATCTGCTTACGCCACTCTACCAATGTAACTTAGAAAAAAAGGAATAAGAATATTATGGAAAAGATGAACGAGCATCGACGGATCCTTTAGCTACCAGACGAGTGATCAGAAATTACTGGGAGATATGGAAACAGTGATAGGCAAATACCTGAACAGATATATTCTCAGAGGGACAAGCTAATACATATCCCGTTTATAATTAATTAAACATCCAAATCAGTCAGAATACTACTGCAACAGATTGGATTACACACATTCTCACTGAAATTAGGAGACCTTGGAAAGAGGAACTTTGGAAAATTTTATTTGAAGAAAAAATCTCCACCAATTAACTAATTAACTAAACATCCAAAAACTATTGGAACAGGTTGGATTACACACATTCTCACTGAAATTAGGAGACCTTGGAAAGAGGAACTTTGGAAAATTTTATTTGAAGAAAAAATCTCCACCAATTAACTAATTAACTAAACATCCAAATCAGTCAGAATACTATTGCAATAGGTTGGATTACACACATTCTCACTGAAATAAGGAGACCTTGGAAAGAGGAACTTTGGAAAATTGTATTTGAAGAAAAATAGCGACGAGAAAAATAGTCTGTATACATACAGCATACATTGCATAGTGATTAAATTTGTACAATTCCTTTATTTCGTCCTCTTAATAATTAATATACACGTAATACTGATACGTAATGAGATCACAGAGTACCTAATACCCTAAAATTTGAACACGAGTTCCCTGAAAATATTTCTGCAAAGAAACATTCGAGACTGCTAAAGTTCTTCTTTTCTCTCGCCTCTTTAACGAACCGTGTTTACAAACCGTTTCACGTCCTGTATCCTCGTTTACCGTTTTCTACCAAAAGCGAACAGGATACTTATTCGTTTAAATCTAAAAATATCACGTACAAATTATGATACTCCCTGTAACAACGTTATCGAACACGCAACTCAGCCTTCTCCTTGGAATTCATCAATCTTCTTAACCCATTTGTAACCGCTTTTAATTGAAAATTTCATACTCGACATTATTAATTACCCTACAAAATTGTATTACGCGGCTGGATTAAAAATTACGAATAAAAATACGCGTATAAAAGCGTTTCAGAGATCTAGTAAAATATTTCTCACAAAATATACGAGACTCCGTCACGCAACACCTTTTTTGTCTCTTCTCGAAACGTGCAACTGTTAAAATATACGGTACAATCGTAAAATAACGTGTACACAATTTTCATGTGTATATAAAAACATTACACGAATCGTGTTCCCTAGTGCTTAACGATAAAATAGTTACTAGCTAACAGTCTTAAACATATGTATATATCAATTTCTAAAAGATCTTTGTACTATCAATTCCACCGATCAACTACTTCATATCTACAAAAAAATTGAGCAACGAAAAAATCGTCGAATGATATAAAATTTGGACGAATACCATACCTTCTCTCGTGAAATCAGCACATCATCATCGTAGTTAATATTATAAAAAAATTACCTTTTACATCGCTGAACGCATCTCATTAATGGTCAAATCGTTCATGGATCGTAGAATGTTGTTATTCAAATAAACGCTGCTGTTTCTTGACTTGACGGTGGCATAACGAACCTCCAATTCCCGAGGGACTGCATAGAAACTCGGGACGGCCGTATCTTGTAATAGCGCGCTTCTTTTCAACGAGACAATGTCTTCGTAACCAGTGGACTTGGGTCTTTCGAGGACAGTGGATCTTGGAACGTCGTAAACAGGCTGATCCTTTTGCTTTCCCTCCGAATTCAATCTCAGTTCGTTCTCAGATTTTGATAAGAACCTTCTTGGTACATCGTAATTGCTCTCGGTTGAAGAGGAACTGCGACAGGAAGCCAATGAACAAACATCCAGGCAACTTCTGCGAAATTCGACCTCGTACAGATCATTCTTGACGATCACCGATGGCTCCTCGTTGCTGTGAGATTCTTGGCTGTTCGGAGTCTCTCGAGGCTCATCTATCTTAGTCATAGATACGAAAGGATGTTTGGGCATTGTCGAGAGGTGAGGATGCTTTGGTAATCTGGTTAATGTTGAGCAAATTGGAGAAGGCGAGTGAATCTTCTTGGAGATCATCTTGCGGTCCAAGGACTTAGTAAAGAACTTTGGAAACGGAGGGTAGGCAGGGCCAAGATCTACTTTCACCTCGTTTCGTGGGACCTCGGTCAACATCAATCTCTTTCTGTTTCGTTTACTGTAACAAATACGATAAACAGGTTAAACAGAATTGTATGAAAACTAATTAACACTTTAATGGCCGGTATATTCTTTATCTAATTATCTAAATACTAATTACAATAAAAAAATTAGGAAAAATTAATTTTACAGCGTACATCAACTAAATATAATATAATTCTATTTTTGCAAGAGTCAGTTATTCCATAAAATGTTATAATGTTCAACTTACTCGATGCAACGATACGTGTCAGAGAACACCTCGTCCTCTTCCTCCTCGTCAGTAGAATTTCTCGGTTTAAACGTCGTCAGACAGCCTCCTCTCTTCTCAGCTTCCATGTAACTATTCTCCTGTTGCAACAGTACCTCCGTGATCGAGATCAACGAATTCAGAGAAGACGAAGAGCAAGACTTCTCGTCGTAACCAGAATCTTGAAGTTCGCGTGGCTCTTCGTATAAATTTCTCTCGGACGAAAACAGTTTGCTTCTCTTTTCCAAGGACTTCTTTCCGGTCAACGCGTTCAACAACTTCTTCAGAGATCTCTTCCGTGGTAGTTTCTTCCCAGTAATTGGTATCCAATCGATGGATGTGTCCTCCACTTCGATTGGCTCCTTCAAGAACGCCCCGACTATCTTTGGTGTCCTATCCACTTTGGATATTTCTCGAATAAAATAATCGTCATCGTCGTCTGTGTAATTTGGGTGCTCGTTGATCATCGTGCTGGTCTTCGGTAAAGTATCTTCCTCCAACAGAATGGTCTCTTCTGGTTCTGGTAATGTCAGATCGAGATCAATGCCATCCATTGTAACCGTATCGTCCAACGAAGGCACGTTCAAAGGATTGAACAGGAAGTTCGATCTTTGAACTTTCTCGTCAAACTTGAAGACAAAGGAACTGTCCGAACTGGAATCTCTCGATTCCTGACAATCAACGTCCACGGGATGCGAATAAATTTCCGACGAGCTACTAGAATCTCTGGAACTACCGAAAAGAGACTTCTTACGGTTCTTCAACTTTTCACCCCGATCCTTGGATATCCCATCTCGAGGAGATTTGTTAGATTCAGGAACTTTGATCTCCTCGACGGAGACCTTGAAGGGAGAGCCAAAAATCCCGGATCTTCTTGAATTCTTCACTTCCCCCGAGTCTTCAGCATCTTGACGTTGCTTTGATTCTTCATAGTTGCTCTTGAATTCGTTATTGATGATGTTTGTTCTTCTTCTTGGCGTTTCTACCCTCGCGCAACAGTCCTCGTGGTGTTCGTTCGCTTCTTGGGCTGCTTTCAGGTCGCTGTAACTTTTGTATTTCACCTCGAACGCTGCTACGATCTTCTTGACAAAGTTCTTCTGCTTGTACAACTCCATGCTAGTGTCCGGCGACTTGGTAGGCGAAAGAAAGCCCGTTTCGAATTCACGAATAATACTTTCCAGGTCTGGCATCTCGGCAGGAGGATTCGGGGAGTCTAAAGTTTTCGCAGGGGATATTTGTTCGTAGCTGTTGCACAGACTGTCCAAAGGTCTCATAGTATTTGTCCTCGTGGGACCGGATGGAGCTTGGTACTTGCTCGGTGAATAATTCCCGAGCTTCCTGATCCAGTTTCCTTTCGACGAACCTGACCTTCCGCTCTCGTTCTTCTTCTCTTCCTCCACTTTTTCCTTCTCCTTCTGCACGTTCAGCTGAAACGTGAAAATGCAAACCAAAAGACGCGTTAAGAGAATTAATGGAAAGATTAACAACAATTTTCAGAAGCAACTAGGTAAAACAAGATCGAGCAACAAACCTCTTCGTTGCTGTTCTTCTTCAACATACGCTGAAGAAACGCGTTCATTTTTAAACCGATTATTTCGACGAATCAACAAGTTCTTGTATTCGCGAATTAATCCAGACAATTAGAATTAAATTTAAAACGACTTCAAACTCGTTAACATGCAATTCACATTTTATCACAACCCTTTCTTTAATTCACAAATTGAAGTCTATACGCTGAGAACTTTTTTCCACTCGAGTCTATGATACTGACTGAAGTTGACACCTTGAAATTTTACTATTAAATGAGGGTCGCAGGTATTACTGGGTCTTTTTGTACCTGGCGGAGGATCGAGGGGCACGTACGCCACCCCTTCCATTAGGTGTCTTCGAAATTTCGAGCGAAGAGGGGGTAGGTCATGCTGTCTACCCTTCTGTATCATTCATTAAATTTGAATAATTTTGTGCATAATAATTTAAGAATAAAATTTGTATTTCATACTTATGATTCTTCGATTTTTGAAAAAAAAAGAATCAATAAAATATGAAATGTTTGTAAGCGTGAAAATGAAGACGAAAATATTGTTCGACAAAATCAATGCAAAAGATCTAACACGGTTATGTTTGTCGATACGAATTTTCATTTGAACAAAGGCAGCATGCAAATTTGCTTTACAAATGCAAATATTCTCTAGTTTCGATAGAACTCGACTGGCCATTGTGTATTTCTAGGAAATCGAAGTTTCAGTCAATTTCTACTTACAACTTTACCTGGAACGAGCCTCGACAACGACCACCGCGACGACGACACACAATAAAACAATATTTATCCTTTTTCGAAGACCTTCCAGCTGAACGATGTATTGTTCTCGCAAGGGAAGAATAATCCGTCTACCTAGCACTGAAATCGATCGACGAACTGTACGGTATCGATACGGTATTTATAGCGATGGTTATATTATACCACTTCACTTAAATTTGCAAACAATTCAAACCCTTGTTCGAGCTCGGACATTCTGGGAATTCTTAGGAAGTTTAAAATATTTGATGGATTGTTAAACGCGATAGTTTCAGAATTTAATCTAAATCGACCATTGTAATTGAATCGTATCGGAAACACGAAGGAATAGTTTTCTTGAAACATTTGACAATTGTGTAGAACACGAGACAGAACCGACACCGTTTAATAAATTAGACTTTCTTCTTCTGGGTAGTCGTCAGGTAATTAATGCAGTACGAACGTCTGTGACAATCCATTCCTAAAAACTACGCTATTCATGGGGTCGAGGGAAACCGTGAAATTGCAGGAAGGAACGTGAAACGACTGTAATTAGAACCAATTTTCTTCGTCGTTCTCTGAATACTCAAAAAACCAAAAGGATGCCGAGATACCTGAGTGGAGGATTATAACGCGACACCCGGTTACCTTTGTGAAAATTAATCAAATTCTTCAATATTAACCCTTTAACTGCGGGTGTGGTTCATAAACCAAATGCTAAAATTATAGCCAGAGGCCGGTGTGGTATATAAACAATATGTTAATTTTTACTAATATCAAATAGCAGCTGTGTCTTATATACCACTAAAATAAAAATAAAATAAATGCAATAAAATTTTTTAAAATAGAATATCACTTCAGTAATATAATTTAAAATTACAGCAATCGCCTGTGCGAAAGGTATCCGCAGTTAAAGGGTTAATTGCGTTCCGTGAAATATTGCTCTGCAAGTGATACGAGTAAACGCTGAGCGCCACGCAGTAGTAAACAAGAAGAATTCTCCGCCACTTCTGTGTAATTCGGTTATATATTAGATATACAAATTAATTCGGTGCCTTTTTTTTAATTTAATTAAATTTTTTAATTTATTTTTAAAAAGCTATAGTAATTCCAATTATTGAAATAATCTTTATTGTTATTATGTTGTCTTGTCACTTTACAAATGTTCAAAACCGCGAGAAAATTTTGAAATTAAAAATATTAATTAAGAAGGCGTAATACTAGAGACACCGAATTAATGAAAAAATTCTGATCAAGATTTTAATTTCTCTTTGTTAGAAGTAAATATCAGAAATCCAATAGGGCGATAAAACGGAAATACGTTGGATTCTTCTGTACAAAAGAATAAAAATATTAAACGTTGTATCGTTTAACAGACATCGATGTTCAAGAATCTTGTCTCGCCGTGATATTCCATTGCACACGGACGAGTTCGAATCGAGAAATAGAATTTATCGTTGGATTAAATATCGATGGGAAAAAAGAGAAACGGAGGATCGGTTTGCTGGTCACGAGAAAGATTACACTATTTCTATCTTTCACTTGCACTCTACTATGCGCATCTCTCTTTAACCTGTTGAAACGTTTCTACGATTTTCCTGTAAAATAATTCTAATCGAATATCGCGCTTGCACTGATCGTTTGACCAAATTAAATTTTGTAAGATGAAGAAATTAAACCAGTGGATCGGTCATTTTATTTGCGAACAGCCTGTATTGCAAGCAGAACAATAAGAGGAAAAACAGAGAATTTGAAACGACAAGGTTTCTCCCCTGTTTTACGATTAAGATAATTACACCAGCTGAGTCAGGATAAAAGGTTCGACACGTTCCGTTAATCTGCGTTTATTGTCGCACCCGTTGCGTGACAAAGGCTACTTGTTAGCTTCGTCCCCCTTCAAATCGCACATAGCACCTCGCATACCTGCCACGATTCCTAGAAATTGCTTCATTGTTCAATTCAGGTATGCACTAGTGGAATTAATTCTGGACTTTAATATATAATCATTTATATTTTATATTCTAATCATTGGTTTCTAACTTTAGGACGTCGAATAAAATGACAACACAGTTTAAATTTTAAATAAAAATTTTTAAACATTTACAAACCAAATTATGTGAAAATATTAAGTATAAATATTATAGATTGCAAAAAAGAATATACATTTTCTGCACAAATATGAAATAAAAAATATTTTTATTCAAAGTCTCCAGAATTAATTCCACCAATCAGTTTCGCTAAATGTCTTGCAGGAAAATATTCGGTATGTAACCATAGATTTCCACAGATTCATTGCCTTTGTTACGGCGAAGAAACGACGATTGGGTAATCGTTAGCAGAATTGAATCGCAAGAACGAACAACAAAGTTGTTCTTCCTGATTTCACTATTTATCCAGCCGATCTGTTTACGTCAGAAATTTAACTGAAAATAAATGCCGCTGAAAGAGGATTACGTAATTGGAACACTGTCTGCTTAAATCATGATTATCCGTATCAATCAGAGCCAGTTACATGGTAATCACTAACAGAAACTGTTACGAACTCTCGTGTCACTTAATTCCGTCTACTTCGACGAATTTCTTGAAACTTCCTTCGAACCAATTTACCCGTAACTCCTGCAATCAGGTTCATGCTTATTCACTGGCTGACGATGAGTATGAAACGTAAAAAGCACCGCGAAATAACCCTAATCATAGAAATTACGACCGCCAACTTTTCTATCGTTCCGTTCTTAAAATCAGTCATTCATACTTTACGAGAGAAAACGAGCTCGAATGAAGCAGACTAAGCTTTTATAGGGTAATAATCAACTTTCCGAATGCGATACCATGAAGGTATCCGCGTCACGTATTCGAAGGGCGATGAGATTTACGCTTTTTATACGGCCCGTTAACGTTTCTACCGATTTCACGCGAATTAGTTCCAGGCAATCGATGCCTCGTATCGTTTCGTTAACCCCTGATCGAGAGGGATGCGAGCAGATTTTATCTCTACAATTTCTCGGACCGTGCGGTTAAATTTCTGCTTGGAATAAAACGAAAGGAACATTAATTATGCTGACTTCGTTAATAAAATCGTATGAGATACATCCGGTCGCATAATTTATTGAACGTTTAGGGAGATTGAGGGTCGAACGTTTTTCCTGGGCCACTTAAGCCAGCCCGCATGATGAATGCCTACCGAAATTACTAGAAATACCCATGAGGGACGGTAATAGCTCTCGATAGTCCTTGCTTATAACTGTACTCATTTAGTGGGAAACAGAAATTAATCCTACCCGGAATCGCTTCGACGAACAGCATAATGGAACAATAAGATTACTTGAACGGTTTGATCCCCTGGCCGGAAAATACCCCTCTAGTGAACCATAAAGCGAACGGATCAGAAACGAGCGAGGTGCAACATTTATTACTATACGGCCAGTTGAAATTGAACAATAGAAATTGTCGGAAAACCTAGGCTAGATTGGGCATTTTATTTTATTTTATTTTTCACTCTCACTGTCAGCCGTACAAGCTTTCGTCGTGATAAACAATTTCATTTAACACTCTATGCTGAGCGTTTCGAAAACAAACTCTTGGTTACAAATTGTGTTTAAATCTCGCACAGTGAAAGGGTTGAAAGGACAAATGTTTGTCGATCCGTGCTTAAATCACTGGTGCAAAATTAAAGAAGAATGTGTGCGAGTTCGCGATGATCTTTGACCCACTTTCGGCTTATATCCGTGGAAGCAGCTGCGTGGGTGGAATAGAATGAAAATAAAGGAGCCTCGTATGGAAGGAAACGGGTCGTCTCGGCGCCAAACGCATCGATTCCGAAAGAACCGCTCTGGACAATGTCTACTGGGTCATTGGACCTGGTATCTCACCAAAGGAACGCACCAAGATTCATTTCTTATTCATTTTAATAAAACTGTGCCGGTAGGGAATTTTTGCTCATATATTTATCATAATTCCTGCCTTACAAGAATATTCGAAACATTGAATCTTCCAAAAATTTGGGCCAAGGAAGGGTGTCGTAAAAGTTCTCCCACCCCTCCAACTCTACGCCACTGTGGGCTTTAAAACGCCTTCCGCTTTCGCAACCCCTTCAGAATTAATTAGACAACCGCTCGGTATACCTGAGTAATTCTTCTCTCGTATTTTTCTATATTTCAAACTCGTCGGAATTCCTTTTCGAGCATACACCATGTTCCAGTGGATAAAACGTTCATCCTCGAAGAAAATTCGTCAACACCTCCCCAAACACCATCGAATCTCCTTCATCATCAAAAAAGGTGTATCAACTGTATCTTTTTCTTCGACGACCGCCCTTGAAACTTCGCTGAATTATGATTTCAAGGAATCTTTCGCCAAGAAATCCTTCCAAATCTCCAAGAAGACAAAACAAATCTCCAGAAGACTGATTTCAAAGTTTCAAAGGAAGACGAAAGACGTTTCCGTAAACAAAAAGAAGAATCAATCGATGGATAATTTAATAAACGATTCTATGGACAAGATCGAGGATAGCTTTGTCAACGAGGAAGAAACAAAGTTCATCGCTGATGGAAACTTGAACGAGAAAGTTTCCATCGTAAAAGAGAAGGAAGTATCGTTAAAGAAGAAGTCATCGGATAATTGCGACAAGAAGAAACAGCAAATTTCCCATTCAAACTGGGAAGTCATTGTTAACGAAGAAAATCCTTTGACTACCCCTTCGGCGCTCATCAAAATTGAAGATCGCACAGAAGTTTCATCAGAAGTGAAAAGTAACAGAGTGATTGTACGAAGAAAACCGACGTTAATTTCATTCGAGGATTCGGGAAACTCCTCGGCGAAAATTTCACCGTGTGCGGACGATAAATCGTTTTTCTCTGATTCTGCTATCTGCGTGACCGGAAATTATTCTTCTACCGACGAAACAGATGTAGCAGACAAATTAAGAGATTTAAAATTCGATTGCTCTTTCGACTGCGTGAAAAGCTGCGACAAATATACGTGTAACTGCGAAGAGGGAAAGTGTTTCGGTGAAGTTCCGGGGAAAATTTTTTCCAGAAGCGTTTTGAATAATCCTGAGAATCGCGTTTCAAGTTACATGAAATTTCCATTAAAATCTGCCGAACGTTTGGCAGGCGAGGTGACCGACGGTTCTGGAAAATGTAATTCGAACGAGTTCGAGCAGGTGAAAAATTTCATCCAGGGAAACGAGTGGCCGAGACTGATCGAAGAAAATTGCTGGAGGAGAAATAGATTCGGGGTATCGAAATCGAGCGACGATTTACATAACGAGGATCTTACGTGTTCTTTCAACGATGTTGCAGAGTTCAGTAGTTTGAATGATTTTCCTTGTACAGGGTTGAGGGTGGATGTTGATGAGAATCGCGATGAAAATGATGAAAGTAACGAGGACACCGAAGTGCAGGAAGTTGCTCTTCAGTTTGATTACGAGTATGACGAGGAGAGTAGTTCTGTAGATAGTTATAACGTCTCGTATGTCATTAGCATGTATGTTTAGCGTGTGTTTCTGATGCAATTGTAAAATTATGTAAATGTATTTTAATATTAAGTATGACGATTAGGAAATGAGAGCGAAATGTAATGAGAATTTCTGAAGAATGTATAGTTAATTGTATAATAGTATATTAAGTAGCTCGAAGATAATGTAAATTAATTTTAGAAAAAGACCTACATTTTAAGTAAAATTGATGTGTTCGTAATTAACGAGAAGCCTGTTCGACGAAATGTAATTAAAATATTGGATAAAAGGGTTACAATAAACCAGCTGAAAAAGGAATTTCGATGTGTTAGTAATTTACCAGAAGATTAATCTAGAAAATGAGAATCTCCGAAGAATATAATTGAAATATTGGAAAAAGGATATTAAGAAATTAAAACGCTCCGTTCGTGTCCAGTCTTTAAATGTTCGTCAGGTTGCTAGAGTAATGTAAATTAATCTATCGAGTCAATATGAAACGGGATTGTTTTCAGAGTCTTAACTAAGGTATACCGATGCCAAATCAATTTCAATTCTAGATATCTTGCAGAAAATATAGGTTACCATAATATTTCTCCTGACTTTCTTGACACTTATAATAATTTATTAAATGAACATTCTATTTTCTTCTAGCAAAGACAATCGCAATCAGGCAATAATTAATCAACGACAACGTGTACTGAAAATGCAATGGAGATGCTTTGAGGTTCATTACGTTCACTCTAAACAATCTTCTCTTTTATTCCCAGAAACCAGGTTAATTGCAAAATTATGTGGCAAACAAAACCTTGCTCACATTTCTCGAGAAGTCGGGGGCCATTCTTATGAAACGACCTCGTGATACTTGAATATACACCAGCTAAGGATTCGTTTTACGAGATGTCTTTAATCGTTAAAATAAAAATAACGATTGATTTCATAACCAGCTTACTTCCGCTTCATTCTGAACGTTAACGAGCATAATCTTCTCGAGGAGGAATTTATCGGAAGAAGTAAAACGTAAACAAATTGAATCGTAGGAGAGGAATGCGTACATACTTCGCGTTCTATGATTTGAATTTCAAAGGATAGGAGGACGGGTCTTAGGTTACGTATCTCGTCAAATTTCCGCCCATGAAATTCCACCTGCCAAAATCCCTTAAGTCACTTCAGAACTGTAATGATCTCCGTTATATCCGTGCTTCGCTCGAGTTTACATTTTCCTTTTGGCTCAGGTAGTACTCCCAGGAAACACGGGAGAGCAAACAACAAGATGTTAGCTCCTCCACCTGTCTCGTTTCGATGAGAAATATCTCGTTAAATCTCGTTCCGTCCGTTTGTTTTCATTGAAAATTTATCTTCCACACAGATTACTCGATTCCATCGCTAATGACCAGTCTTACCACGAATATTAAGATGAAGCTCTTCCTCAGACCTCGAAAAAGTTATCAAATTTATTCAAAATATTCGTAAACAAGCTGTATTAAAGTTTATTAAAATTATTTCCGAGCAAAGCGCAAACAGCTCAGAGTTTCAAAGTTATAAATCTTACTGAAAGTATACTTCAGGATGAAACGCGTCTGTTTGCTTTGAGTATTTGCACATAAAGTTCAGATAGAGATACTGTATTTTTTCGTTGCAGAAAATGAATGCACATTCTGCGACTGTCGGCCGATCCGTTGAAATAATATTTAAATATCACAGAGTTTTCGAGTATTGATTTTCAACGTTTCAGAGAACAAGATACTCGACCCGCGGCGAATAAGCTAAAAATGGGGCAGTATTTTATATTTACGGTTCGAGATAACGTTAATTAATCGCACGTACCCTGCAGAAACGTTTGAGAAGATAAAAAATGATGGAGCAAATCAGCCTAGCAACAGGCTATACCGTTTCTTACCGAATCTTAGACGATACAACAATTAATTTCGTTAACTTTACCGACGTTGCAGAACACATTTATTTCAGTCAGGAAGCAGACATTTTGTAGCAGACATTTTACACGATCCCGTTCATTAAGGACGAGCTGCGTCTTGAGACAAAATAAATTCTTCCTCGTCGCCTGATAAAAGGAACGCATACAAACGAGAAATTTTCGAGACAACCTCTCGCGAGGTCGACGTCCTGCTACACCTGTATACAAGATGATTTCATGTGTACGTTCAATGGCAAATGAGAAGTTTAAAATTTCACTGACGAACGATAGGAACAGCTTTAACCCTTTCAATACGGCGAAAAAATTATTTTTCCTCCAGGTGATTATTATTAAAATGAAATAACTTTTCTGCCTTAGAAACGCATAAACGACCCCATAACGACGCACCATGTTACAAGCTTCATTGATGGGACATCAAATTTTCCAGACTGGAACAGCATATGTCCCGTCCGGTGTGAAAGGGTTAAGTAATTAACATTGCAAGAAGCATCGCGTTTCCATGTTTCTAGCTAAAGTTTCGAACGTCGCGAAGAAAAGCACGCTAAGCTAGATGGAACGGTAATTACATTGTTAATACAGGTGTCGGAATGGTTTCGCGTACGCGTAAGGTGAAGCAACAACCAAGTTTCAACGGGTTACGCGGCGTAACAGAGTGCATTAAGTAACTAGCCTTGTTCCAACCATCTGCTCTTTCTACTCTGCCAACTATGTATTTCGAAAATTATCGTGACGTACGTATGAGAAATTACACGGTCGCAGATTTCTACCACAACCAGCATGCAACTTCGATCGAATTACCTAGATACCTCCTACGCTCCAGAACTTAACGCATTCTCAGCATTATTTCTTTGCCATTCTAAAGCCGCATGCCGGAAAGTTTCATCGTTGAAAGGAACATTAAAGCAGCAAAATTTACAGAAATAAGGTCAGACTTGCGATTAAAAAGAAACTGGAAAAACTTTTTAAAAACATCGTAATCCTCTCAGTCTATCTTATTAAAAATGGATTATGACCTTGCTGAAGGTACTTCGTTCATATTGAATTAGAGATAAGGTTGGAATCAGTGATGCCCCTATAGGCGAATAAATCTAAAATCTGATCACATCGCTATTGATTGTACGGTCGTGTATGTATTTGAAAATGTTAGCAAACGGGTAAGATCTATTTAGAAAGAAGGACAGTGGAAAAAGGGTTTGTAGAATCGAGGCGAAAAACTTGAAATTAGATTCTGTCTGTAGCAAAAGTGTCAACAGTTCGAAATTAAATTTCGTTACGAATCCAACGTAACTCTTTCTCTAACGTCGAAGTTGTCGGTGCAGTGAGTTGTACGAATTTTCGAGATAAACGAAGAAAGAAGGAGCCGGATAACGATATTTAACAACGCAGGGAGTACAAAGTTTTATCGGTATGACTCAGGGGTGAATAGTGGATGAATAATGCAACGTTTTATCTAAAATGTTTCGGGTAAAGCTGGCGAAAGGAGATGATGTAAAGGAAACGAGTACGTTTTATGGACGGAAATGTATCGAAAATAAAGCTTGCTCAGGTGAGAGGTATGAATCACGGAGACAGAAGGATGCGTCACGATTTATCGAGTTGAAAGATTCATCTATTCGTTCAACCTTTCGCACGAACTAAATTATTAACGGAAACTATAGTATAAAGAGCCTTACGAAGCTTAAGGGAGTTACTTCAGGAAATTATTACTTTCATAAAAGAAAAATTACAAAGAAGAGAAGCGTGTTTTGCGAGCTCGTAGTTTCTTGAAAATTCTTGTTATACCTAGTACTATACGTTTAAGCTTATTATAACCGGGAGATTGAAAATTTGAATTTACAGTGGGTGATCAAATTATTAGAACCATTCGCATGAATTGATGACTTTACATAAATATCATTAATTTATATTAATAGTGGAGAATTATTAATTAAAAGTTACACAATGTAAAAACCTTAAAATTGTGGCTCTATTTCTACACAAACACGAAGAACCCATTTTCCATACCATGGATCTAATAATTTAATCACCCACACATGCGACGAGCATTTTTTATCATCTCAACTTAAAAGTTTAAATGGCTGATGAACAGCGTAATTAAACAAAGTATGGTGTTGGTATCACGAAAAGCGAACTTGTTGCCGTACGTTTCTCTATTCTTAGAAGCTAATCTCGTTCGAAGAGAACGTAAATGAGCAGGTTAATTAACCTTTCGAAAACTACCTTTCGAGTCAAGGATCGTTTCCCTAACCCGTTGTTCGGATTCCGAACGAGCATCACCTATCAGGGTAAACTGGCGTAGGTGTAACCCCGTTGACGTCACTGTAGCCTCTGTAAATCGTTCACAGCTTATGCAGTATGCATGAACCCCACCGTTTAAACCCATGTATCGTATAGAAAAGTTCGTGAAATTGTACGAATCAACACGTACCAACAGCCACCCGCAGAATCTATACGATCGGTAAAAGTTTCAATCACCTAAATCGATTCTTTTCCCTCCAAAAGGACAACAGCATTCGCTCTGTCCTGTTTCCTGCACGATTTCAAAAAATTGTAATTTTTTAAAACGACAAAAGCAAATATCTCGGTAAATTAATTTGTATAGCTTCTCGAGAAACCTCAAGTCATTTGGTCCAATTTTAAATGGTGTACAAATACTCTTTGAACCCACTGTATGCACTGATAACAACGAAAGGGTTAAAGAAATTGTATAAAAACCTAAAAGTCTCCGAAATTCCCTTACGTATCCTATAATGATACGAAGGAACAAAGTAAAACTCGGGCGAATTTTCTCCAACTTTTACCTTTCGTTTCAAAAGAGATCCCTTCGATCCACATACGTGGTTACAAAGTTTATGGCCGTACGTGGTGGTCGTAAGAGACAACTTTCCGGGCAATTCGTTTCCACTTACATTTATCATCTACTTTACTTTCCCGTCGTTCCGTCGACCTGTTTTATATTCTAAACGCGACGTTCGAGGGAATGCGATATTTAACTTCTTGCCTCTCGTCTCGCTATGTTCATTTTTCTCCTTCGTTCCAGGAAAAGTTCCCGGGAACGGAGGCGTTACAAAATTTTGAGAGAGCCTGTATAATTCACGCTATCGATTAATCATCCCTTATCGAGCGAGAACCCTCCTACCGGAAGGTGAAAAGTAAATCTATCTCTTTTCTGTTTGTTTCTAGAAGTGTGCCAAGCTGACTTATCCATGGATTTTCCGATCACAGAAAAACCTTTGGCTTCGGGGTTTACAAAGCCAGATCGGTTTCTTGCCTTTGCGTGCCCGGAAACGGGAATCTTTGAAACCTGTTATCGTTGCCAGATGGTTTTTCGCGTAATTGCTCGTTTCTCAGGGATCTTTTTCATAAATCTTCGTTCTCCCTCGTCATTTCTTCGATTCTGCGAAGGAAACAACTTTCCTTCCGTCATCGATCAAGTTGAAATTCATTAAAATTTCAATACTCTCGAATCAGCCTGCATTAAATCGAGATGGTATACACGGCGGAAAGTTAATCATCGTCTCAATTGGTAAAGCTTTCCCTCGGCTTTACAGCCTTTAATCGCTGTTGCACCTCTATTCGCGGGGAAGCCGCGTAAACCGATATAAACGGATAAAGCAACAACGGTGGAAGAGATATTACACGATGAAACGGAAACTCATTCGTCGTACAGTTCAGAGATTACGTTTAACAGAGAGACGGAGAGAAATTTCCCTAGGCGACGTGGAAACTTACGGGGGGAAAAAAATCGATGAGAGCGAGAAGAAAAAGAGCAGAGAGAACCTCCCAGCATCGTTCAGCTTCTATTCTTTCCAGGAGGACTATCTTCTCGAGGGAACAAAGTATTATAGTTCCCGTTAAGAGTAACCGTCCATCCAACAATCTTCTTTTCTCCTCGTACAGGTAGCTTGCTCGTATAATATCAGATACGTTTATAAAATCTTTGGATTTTATTTCAAAAAGAATCCGTCGATGTGCCTAACTTCTTGGGATTTCGTTTCGGTCGATCAATGAACAATTACAATGAGTTTATTACACCTGGGACTAGAATGTCTTACCTCGTTCAACCCTTAATAACCAAAACGACCACGGCTGTTTTATAACGGGGGTACCTGAGTATTCCCCTAAATGCTCGGTTTAAAACAACTATTGTGCGACGATAATAGATTAGCGCCCGTTAAAACGATATCCTGACAACAATTGGTATTTTTATTTAACGCAACCTTAGAAAAATGGCTCGATGCCATGAGAGAAGGGTTTAAAGCGATGCAGTCGCTTGCAGGTTTAACTAAGAAGCTCGTTCGCGCAACCTAATTACCTTTTAGCGTTTTAACGTTCCCTTAAGTCGATCGTAATTAAGTTTATCGAACAGCTCAAGAACGTACGAGTACGAGGAAATGTTTATTTGCTTCGTTTACCTGCTACCCTCTTCATCCTTGATCCTATATCATTCAACTTCCTTATTTCTTCCCTACTTCATCTTCTCCCGCAAAATATCCATCACCTTTATTCTCACCAGGGGTATATTTATTGAGTTATAGAATTATTTTCAGCCACAAATTCTTTTATCATTCTTAAGGTTGATGAGTTTGTAGTTCACGAACGACAACCTCTTGTACCCCGATATGACTTGTTCGCTTTTCTGACATCCGCGAGTCACGCAAACAAAAATCAATAACTTTGCCAACAACTACCTTGTAGCACGTCAAGCCTCTTAAATCAAGACGCGAGCAAGCTCAAAGTAAAAAAAGGATTGATGTCATAATGGAATAGCTCGTTATTAGCGCTCTACGTTCGATCCATTACGACGTCCCTCCTCAAATCCTGATCAAAGTATCGCGTGAATCCTCTGTATCACTCGATACCATGAAAATTCGATTTTGTTCCAAGTAATGAGCGACTAATGTATTTCAGAACAATTCTACTTTTTTACAAGCTAAAATGAAGTACATAAAAAAAATTCTCTTCAACATGAAGATACATTACACATGTAAAATGACTGGCTTAAATGTGTCTGGCAAATGGAAACATATCTGACAAGCTGTGTAAAGGAACTGGGTGAAGGGTGAGTTATCCATCATGTTACATGCATTTTGCATTCTCGAATTAACGTTTTATCCATTTTTCGGCAAGAAAGCTCGAGTGCCGTGAAATAACACAAATACGATTTCCTGAGAGAGTTTATAGTTTAAATCGAGAAATCATATATTCATTCGTCATTAACGATGATGAAAGATAGCATTGTTGAAATTTCAGGAAGTTATGAACTCAATCGTAACTACGTCCAGTCCCTGAGTTCGTTAAAAATGTAATTATTACTCGGACTTCATCGAACAAACTACGCGCCGGTGTCACGAGAAATCGTTTCTACTTTTTGAAATGAAAAGAATTCTCGCGAATAACTCACCCGTTGAAATAGCAATTTTCAAGCACTCATTTTTCATACCAATATTTGCTCGTTTGCTTTGGAAAAAACTACCCCATTCGACGTTTCGTAATAAATTTTCTTCCCGTTTCTAATATTATCGCGCCGTCGGGTGTACTTCTTCCAAAGGATACTGAATAAAAGGTAAGTTGTAATTAATTGGAATACCAGCCGGTGCATCGAATTCTCGATTTAAGCGCGATTCGCGTGCCTTCTTTCTTCTTTCTCCATGTACCGCATGAAACTTCCGTCAGCCGGTCAACGTTCTTCCAATAATAATCGCCGAACTTTCTCAATATAAGATCGTGCCACTCCGAGTTGGCCGGAAAATCATGATCGGCTCAAGTTTCGACGTCGTTAATGAATTTCCGTACCAACCGTGGGAACTTTCCATCGGTCGATTGTGATAGCGAGAATGAAAACCGATGAAAAAGCAAGCCGGATAATGGATCATCCCACCGCTCTCCACCCTTCTATAAACGGACTAATGCATCCTTTCAATTACCTCTATCGTTAACTGCTAATTTCACCGACCAACCGTAAAAATGATTGCCTTTGCAGACGATAAACAGCCCGAATGATATTTCATCACAACTCATCAGCCACGCGAAATTGATACTATATCGTCTCTTTGGCTAATAAAGTAATTCGGAAGAACGTCAAGGAAAAAGAGTGGAAGAGAATGAAATGTTGTTTCTAAAAATATTCACCTTCCCTCGTAAAACATCCCGCGTATTAAAAGTACCTGCGCGCGATCAACGATAAGAAGGATAAAAGCTATCCAAAAGAATATTCGATCAGAATTTTGTTGATCCGATTGAAAGAATTTATTCGGGTCGATCTGTAACTACTTGGCGAGATCGACCACCGGTTGAACGTATCTTCTCGAGATTACGAGCAACGATTAAGTTATCTGGGAAGAATGACAAAGGATATCTAAAATTTGAATCCCGGTTCTGAAATAAATTCGACTTTTACCGAATTTTCTAATTCTCGAAAGCACGGTGTTATACGGTGTATACATTTTGAACACAATGGACACTGTAGCAGAAGAGCGAACAATTTTGATGCAATTTATAAAAGTGATTTATCACGGAGAGAGAGGTGTCGCGAAGATTTATCGATGAATCCGTTTTTCTCGATAATACTGACGAGCCAAAAAATATTTCACATTGATGGACGAAACTTGTAACCATGTTCGAGCGTTCTTCTTCCGATCGAACAGAGAGAAAAAACAGCGTTCTAGCCGAGGAAAAATGTCTATCGATGTTTCATGGGGCGGCTAGAACATGCGAAACGCGCGGGGTATTACGTTTCTGGGTCGACTTGTGCATTATCCTTACCACCTTGGAAATTTTTCCTTCGATCCGATCATCGGGAAAATGCATGAAATTTTGCCACACTAAATTCCTTCTGCTTCCAAGATTAATGGTGCGATAAACCGCTGTTCGTGTGTGAAAACTGCAGTGGTATCGGCAAAGATCACAACTGGATATTTAATCCGTTTGCACAATTACATTTTTATTATATCGTCAAAATGATCTCCCGTCGAAAGGATCTAGCAGAATAAGCATAGTTGATATTTATATCACACAATGCCTTTTGCCTAAATAATAGCATTATATAGCATTTTCTTTAGCAGACCGGCCTGCAGCCCGAAGATTCAGAATTCGCGTTCTAAAGAATCATATACACTAGCATCCTTGTTTGTTTCGTAAAAATTCTCACTTGATACTACTTGTACTTATTAGAAACGATAAAGGCTTCGTACGTTCGAACCATTCTCCGCGAACAACGTGCCACGAAATGATTACGATAATCGCATCTTTGCGAGAGAACAATAGATGTACACTTGAACTGAAACTGGCGTACGATACATGACCGCAACAACCAGACTATTTGCTATTCCCTTGTCTCTCTTTGCCCTCTGTTATGGAATTACACAGATGATACATACATGTATGTATAGCCTCGAGGTAAACTATATACATACATGTATGTACGTATGTGTGTAAATATTGCCAAAACCTATCTACGGTTTCTTTTGCTGTGTTTTCGGTTCATTTTTTGTTTTCACAAGGTGTCCAAAAACTACATCTATAAATATAATGAAACTTTTTGAGAAACGGCTGAGATAAGTACAGGATCTAAAACTGGGTCGTTGGTTGTCGTTTAGAAAATATGCCTTGAATAATTCATAATTTGAAATTCGATAATTACGAAGGATAACCGATAGCTGCGAAGCGAACGATGAAATTACGCGGTGTTTCGTACGAAACGAAGCACGTACAATAGAAATGAATTAGTTACAAAGCAGGACAACGACGGGAAACATTTCAACCCTCCTCCGTTCCTCTACACGTTCCAGAATTCTCGTGTCCTGGTAACCTGAAATTCGCTCAGCTTCGTATTCTTTCGCAAGGACTCTTTTATTTACAGATATTTCATGAAAGTCTAAACGAATTCCTCCAGAGATTCGCAGAATTCGAATTCTGCGAATCCAGGGATGAAATTTTTCGAGAAGGATTTCAAATCCGGTTGAAAAGCTTTCGAAAGAATCTGGCAAAAATTCGCGAAGGGCGTTGGCAGACAATACGGAGCCAAAAGTAGCGCAAAATTTTTGTTTTTCCATTCGCCAAGTCTCCCAAATTTATCGATCTATACATTCGAATTAAAAAACGAACCGAGTTGAATAACATCGCGAAGAAAACGCTTTATCTTCGAATAGCGACTTCGTTGAATCGATTTTCAATTTCAAAGCTGGGGGAAAATATTTGGGGCAAAGTGATAAGAAACGATAGAATGAAGTTCTTGGTGGTTAGCGAGAGAAACGCTTCACTAGATTTACGCGCAGTAATTCCTTGGAATTCCAATCCCAGTGCCGTTCTAGCGGAGATAATGATTTTACAGGAAAATATCGCGATTCTAGGGAAGATTCATCACTTTCACCGTCACGTGGTGGAGATGCTTTTGCACGTTTACTTCTCTCAAACGACCCGAACGTTTCGTCTTTCGTCTACCAAAGTGAGTTACGAAAACATCGTTGCTACGCTTTGGGCAACCACCCTGAAGAAACTAGCTGCAACGCTGACGAAACGGTAAACGAAAGTAAAGCAAACCGTTGTGGAAAGTTAAGGGAAATAATTGCTCACTTTTCACAAGTGGTCCACGTAATCGTCAGGGATGCGCGATGACAAAAATACGATTGTTTCGAGTTTCTCGAACCACGCGAGGCAGCATGCCAATGGGGTTAAAAGCTGCAAAGGGAATAACGTGGCTGCAGATAGTATTACGGTCGATTTTTCTTTTTTTCCTCGCCGAGCTACCCTTAGCCGCAACGTTCCCAAATGCATTCGCGCCTCGACGTACTCTGAATGCGAAATGAAGATTTACAGAGTGAATAATAATTTTCCGCCGACGACCCCAGATAGTCGTAACTCGTATTCCCTCTTTATTATATTAATTACTCTTCTACGAATATTTTAACATCGAGCTGAAATAAAAGAAGAGATAACCAACCGATAATAGAAAAAGCGCTTTTCGAGGTTGCACTTTTGCAGCTCGCAATTCTGCTTACAACGATTTCGTTTTAATTCATCTAGAAAGGAATTCTCGCGAAAGGCGAACAGGAACGCGTTAAAAAGTAATCAGCTTCGAATAAGATAGTTCAATCAGTCTGTATTCGAATAACTTCGATAAATAGAAGCGTTAGGAAGGTGATCGATGAAAATTACTGAGCTGCTTTCACGAGAACCCGATAGACCTTGAAAATTCTCAATAGCTTCAACAGATATCGCGTGGCAATCAGAACTCCGATTTTACGTGAAAACACGTGAAAACGCATGCTTTTATCCAATCTGATCACTGTACACTAGTGGAATTAATTCTGGACACTTTGGATAAAAATATTCTTTATTTCATATTTCTGCAGAAAATGTATATTCTGCTATGCTAAATTGATACCGTAATATTTTTATTGTAATCTATAATGTTTGTACTTAATATTTTCACATGATCTGGTTTGTAAATGTTTTAAAATTTTAATTTAAAAAAATCTGAATTGTGTTGTTAATTTTATTTTTGCCCCTGGCAACACAAAATTCTCTTTTTACTGATTTTTTTATATCGCCCTAAAATTAGAAAACAATGATTAGAATATAAAATATAAATGATTATATATTAAATAATTTGAATAAATGCCAAATTTAAGTAAAAATGTAAGTGTCCAGAATTAATTTTCTCTAGTGTATTTTCAATCAAATTACACTATCAATAAAAAAAAGAATGATTAAAAACTGAGAACGATACAATTTCAATTAATCCCCACAGCGGATGCGCCGAAGGCGGATTTATCGTTGATCTGTTTCACTGCAAAGTAGAATACATCAAAGAAGTTTTTCTATCGATTAGCCACGCTCTAAGTGACTATACGTTTGAAACGCGATACAAAGAACTTTTCACATTAAACAGAACCACTTTCAACTTTATTACCACATATCCATTGTTCTCAGAATACATACGACGTTTCAAAAGTGTAAAAAAAGCACACCGAAAAGCATTTTTCCATTCAGCGAACTGTAAAGTAATCGTTTAAAAATCCAGCATCTACTTTTGAATCGTTCCTATTTCGAAAACGAAACGACAGATATTGACATATGGTAGAGGATTTTTCGATTTCTCTTAATATGAAAAATATACAGTTTTCGCGATGTGAAAGCTCCTTTGAAATATAAAAAAAAAAGTGATAAATATTCATGAGAACTGTTCTGAAAAGTAAGTCGTCTGTACTTGTGTATCGACGAATCGAATTTGAAATGAAAAAACATTTACACAGATTAAACGAAAACTTCTCGAGTGGCTTTTTTTGCACGCGTACCTTCGCATCGATGTCCAATATTTGCACGAAGAAAAAATCCTATATAAAACATACTACAGGGTTTAGATTCAACGGTTCAGAACATAAAAATCTCCATAACGGGTATCGAACATTATACAAATACCAAAAGTTGCGATATGAAATCAGTTTTCTTTTGCTTCAACATGACGAAGTTACGATTGAAAGTGAATCAAATATAAAAAGGCAAGTCAATTGTAATACATCCTCAAAAAATTTGTAAAAATTTTATTATTCGTATCGAAGCAACGAATGCTATCCGACAGCAGTGAATAACTCGTTTTAATCGAGTGAAACTTAGCTTTTACCGTATTAAACTTTAATTAAAGACGGATACAACTTCGTTAATTATTATCCAATTCGTTACGTTTTCACTCGAGGATTCGACGTTTGCTTAAGTAAGGTCTCTTTTGCGATCTGTCAGCAGGAAAACTTGGAAGTTTTATTGCTTCGTCAAATGCGGAACAATAATGTTTCCAAGGAAAGTAAAACGGAGATTTTGTAAAATTCTTCAACACCAATAATTCAGCGAAACGTCTTTGTATCACGTAACATTTGCCACTCGAAAATCGTATCTCTGGTGTAGAATACATCTGTATATTATCAATGATATCAAGAAAAATTGATTGCGACCGCAAATAAAAAAGGAAAAACAGGAAGACCATTCGTTGCATCGCGATTCGAAACGTTGAAACAATTTTATTAAAATCCAAATCGATCTCTCGAATACTGTAATTTATCTACTCCGAGTTCGTACTCGCGTGAAAAATAATCAAAAATCCGGGAAGTCGAGCGCCAACTAAAACAGCCTTTATAAAAGGATTTTTATACCGGCAGTTCAGCATACTCGTACGTCGAGTTTCAATATTACAAGTTCACCACGTTCTGGCACTTTCGTTCGACACGAATTGCTCTTTCATGTAAGCCCTGCAGATGCTACAATTTCGACGGCTGTGTGCTTGCTCGCTCTTCCGAGGATAAGCATAATTTTCGAACAGAAAGTACGCGATATAGCTGACCGTAGCAGTAATACGGTCCTGAAGATTCACCGAGTTTTATTGAAATTATTTCTAAGGGTTTCGTCAAATTTGTCTTTCAACAACTCGTACGTGCGTCCTTCGGAGCGAAAGGGTTAATCGTGTCACGAAACGCGAATGAATGCTTTTTTTCTAACGTAGCAATACTGTTATTGGAACACGAGAAGGATATATCCAGACGCAATAAAGATTCTCATAACGTACGAACTCCGTTCCACGTAGGAAGGGAAAAAAGAGAAGTGGCGTGGGCAGATGGAATCTTCGTGAAAGAAATAAAAGAAAAATCCCAATCGTTCCCTTTTTTTTTTTTTTTTTGTTCGGTTACAATGACCCGTTCGATAACCAGTAGTATTTCGAAAGGGCAAGGAACGAGCCAGGAAATTTCACGATTTCGTTGGATCTCGATTTTCTCACAGGATCGTTCCACTCTGCTCGACCGAAGAAATTCTTTTTCCCTCGGACAGAGGTAAAAGAAAAACCATCGGACGTTATACCGATCGATGGTCGAGGCGTACGTGAATATGCACGTGGAATTCGATAAACGTGGAATCAAAACATTCGATTTACGCGAAATCTATTTTTATCAATGGAAAATATGCTATCACTTCGCGGCACGTGGATCGTCGATGCAAGGCTATAGGTAGTCGATATCATTTCGAATCGACGATGATTGATCAATGACGAACACACGAATTCGATTAAGATCGCGTCTTGCTCGTTTTCGATGGCCCTTCGACGCTCGGTGGTCCATGGCTAGATCAATTTCGTAACAGTATCGATCGTGTAATATCGTTAGCGTTAAAGCATAATTGTTCAACGCGATGTATTGTCATTAGCTGGCCGTGTTACTGCACGTATGACGGCACAAGCTACAAAGGTGTGCTCGATCAACGATGTTGCCCAGGTCGGGCATCAAAGCATGCGAATCACTTCGACGTCCGTGCTCTTCTGATTTATGCTTCTTGCTCCCGGCACTGTTTGCCATTTCTGCGCAATTCAAACGAGTTTTCTTGCACGAATCCGAGCGTAAAGTCACTGAATTTCTGCCAGATTAATCGTGCAACCGCAGAGAAATGCAAATTCGATATCAGTCAAGGTTGTTACGTAGAAATTTGAATCTGTATATATAAAGACAAATGTCCTGACCACCCACTAAGAAGGGATTTTTAGAAATTCGACCCTTAAAAGTATAAAAAGGGTTAAAATCTATTTACACGTATTCGTCAATATCTCTTAGACCCGATGAGATATCGACTTGGTTTTTGCTTACGATTTTGTTCTAATCAACCTCTAAAGGCGCAAATCTAGATTTAGATTACTAGAAATTGATCACGAAAAAATAATACATCAATTATTACTTGAAATTCATCAAGAGCGGGCGAAGCCGGGACGGGGATGCTAGTTTTACATATTATGTAGGTAGATAGAAATGTCGGTGGGGAGGAGTAGGGTCTTCCGGTGTATCGCGATCGTATGTGACGGGTAACGCATGATTTATGATAGGGTGGACTATGAATACTCGCTATATTTACATTTTGATCCGGACCGCTCGCAGGACAGCGTTTCGTATCGTCAAGCGTTGTTAAAATAATGTTTCTCATCCGTCGTCACCGGTATATTTCTCTCTCTCTGTCTCCGGACCATCTTCTATTCGCGCTTGAAACTCTGACCGAAGATCGTGCGACCCAATTACCGGAATTAAAGCGACGCACGTATTTTTAGACGGCTCTCTAGACGATACCAACTCGCAACTAAATTGCATTTAAGAGTACTTGAACCGTCTACAAGCTGCCGGTTGCTTCGTAAACAGCCGCGTTAATCTTCTTCCTTGGAATTCCGTTGGTGAACCTGAATTTTTTCCGGAAGATTGCGTAGTCGAATGCATCGTAACGAAGACTCCTTCTCTCCCGACAATGAGTAAATGTGACGATTCTGTGCCGTTACGACATTCATTGACGTCCACGTTAAACGATTTACTGGTATAATACGTTACCGACGACTGGATTAACGTCAAGCTTCGTGTTCCAGCCGGATTAATAAGAAGTAACGATAAAGAAGAAAACAAGTGACGCACGTGACACTTTTTCTCGTGATACAATTTTAACGTCACTGCGTCTTTTATTCCCTCGACTTCTTCCCTTTACTTGACGTCCTTTTAAATCAGGCCTGGACAACACGCGACCCTCTTTTATTTAACTTTTATTTCAATTTTTGCGTCCATGAGAAAAATTAATTTTTACAATAAAACCATTTGGGTTGGCCAGGCCTGTTTTAAATGATCCTATTCGCAAAAGATTCGATTCTTCCTGAAAAATGACGGCACTTTTTCAGCCGCCTATTCCGAGGAGAAATATAAATCGAATCTGTAGAATCGGATGTCTATATTTTAATGCGATCGTAGAAACGTTAAAGAAGATCCATCCATGGCAGCATGCGGAATCGTATTCGCGATAAACGCAGGAGCAGAGTGCATCGCAAATACCATAGATAACACGGGTCGAATCGATAAACGACGATATTACTGATGTGCACGTCCTGCGAGTCGCATTTCACGATAAGGTGAAATTCACTTATCTCGTTCATTCTAGCGTCACCTTTGAACCCTTTCTTCCGTCCACCCTGTACCTTCTATACGAAATATCTCATTTTATCAGCACGTAAGAACCTTTCGCTTTCGGTTATCGATGAATCGGAAGCGATCCTCGAACCTCTCGTAAAAGAGACACGAATTGCTGCTTGAAATCCCGCAGGAGGACGGCAGACAAACACGGTTGAAGGCTTCCAGACGAAATTTCACGCGATACAAGCTCGTTTTTCTTTTCTGATAAATATATTTGATCGTCGAGAAAAAAAGGTCTATCGACGTGGTAATAAATTTCAAAACTACCTCGCTTCTTTTTTACATAAAACCGAATAAAATTGAATTAAATTTCAATTTCAGAGACTCGAATGAAGTTAATCAAAGTTATCGTAGCGCGGAAATTTCTGTGCCTCTTGTGAGGGAGTAAAGTTTACGCTCCCATTGGTTGGTTCTCTAGAAACAAAGCGACTACCAGCTATATCCATGTTCGAAAGCTCTGACGGTGTCAAGAGCGCTCCTTTAAAACGGAAGTTGCGGTCTTGAGATCAACACTCCTCGTCAATCTGTTCTATACAGGCTGTTAAAAGGATTTAGAGCTTACAGGATAACTAGCACTTGCTACCCCCGAATAACAAATGATTAGATAAGAGATTAATTAATATATTAGACGAACAGATTAATATTCGGATAAAATCAGTTCTTCTCCTTAATCGAAAATGTTGTTTAATTTAATTAATCCGGGTCTGAGGCAATCACGTTCGAAGTGGTCGCGTGCAAATTGTTCCATCGCACGTACACGCGACGAAGAAGATCGTTAAGGGTGCAGAAGGTCGGGTAAAGAGAAGCACAATTAATAACCGAAAAATCAATGCCGCCAGGTCAAGTACCGTGTACGTATAGATCGACCCCACCTCCTCCCACACTGTCTATTACCGCGTCACGGCGTGCCTAACCGTATGAATGAAAGCTAAACTAGAAAAGAACCAACGTCACGCGAGAAAGGGACGAAACGTACGAATCGAGGGAAAAGAGAGAAGAACACAGAGGGGAGAACGCATTCGACAGAGAGGGTTGTAAGGTAGAAGTTAAAATCGAGGAAGAATACAAAGTAGAAGGTAAGGGAGAACGAGATAGACACAGTCAAATGATAGGAAGCAAAAGGTTGTAAGAGGGTAGTCAAGATCATAAAAAAAAAAAACACGAAGAAACAACGTGCGAGGAATCAGAAAATAATGATGGAGGGTGCGAATGACGCTTAAAAATTGAAATGCAAATATTATCTCGAGAAAAACAGGAAAAAACGAAGATGGAAATGCAAACAATGGCAGAGGAAAAAGTGTAAGAAGAAAAGGGATTAGGATCTGAGGGATAACTGAAGGGTAACTGGGGGGGATAATGTTTTCCCTTACGCGTCAGTAAAGGAATCGTTTGCATTAGAAATAAGATATAATTAATATATAAACTGTTAACAGAAGATCTGTATATATGTAAATTAAAATATTTAAAATATTAAATATTAAAAATTCAAAAAAATTAAAATGTTAAATATAATAATATGTTTATCATATATAAAACAAATATTTGAATAAATAGTCTATTTTTTACTGAACTTCACTTCTAATTTAATTGTACGTATTGATATCAATAATATCAATACTTTATTCCCAATTGATGTATATCGACACAGATTACTATCGATACGTATCGATACCAAATATCAATACAATTCAGAAATATGCCCATCACTAGTTTGCAATACTGTACCAACTTTCTCGTAGAAGGTGCAAGTGACGATTAAAAACCACTGCAAGAAAAGTGTCCAAGGAAAAGGGTTAGAAGAAGCTTAAGAAAATAAAAATGGAAATCCGAGAGATTGGCAAAAGAAACCGAGACGGGACTTACAGGTAAGAAGAAAGGATGCTGTATGAAGAGAACACGAAGGAAAATGTTGAAGAAAAACAGAGAAAGAGGGGGAGAAAAATAGAGGGAGAAAGAGAGAGGAGGAACAGCGCAGGCGGCACCCACTGCCAGGGTCACTCGTCGCTCCTCACCGAATGCTCTTGTACTCGGATGATTTCGCTCGCGAAACACTCAGTGCGCTGCAAGCGCTCCGAGCACGCGTATCAACTTTACGCTTTTGAAAGAGGGAAAAAAAAGGGATCAGGATCGACAGAAAGAGTTAAATGATCCCCCTTAACGCGTATCGAAAAGGTCGATCGAGTAATTAAAACACGCTTTGAATCAAACTCGCGCGGAATCGGTTCAGCTTATTTTTATTCCCTCTTGAACTGAAAGAAAAGAAAAGAAAGAAACTGATCGGGTGTTAAATGTTGAAAGAACATTCGGAGCCAAACGATATCGAGCGCATATTTTAGAAAGGGAAATCTAAAAGTGTCCGGTTCCTGGTGTTTAATGGGACAAAAAGTGTGGATAAAATATGGATTCGACGCGGCGACGGGATAAAAGGATCGTCGGGTGGAAGTTTTTTCAAATTGTTGCGAGTTGTTCTCGGGAAGAACCTTGAGAAAAAGTTGGAAAAGTGCAACGTGCCGTTTAGGAATATTGCTGTGCGTCTGGGAAATTAAAGAAATTGGGGAGAAAGTTTGAAGAGAAAAAGAAAGGTGCGATACAAATATTTTTCATGTAAAAAGATCAAAAAAAGGTAGCAGAAACACCTTTAAAAGAAATGGATCATCTTTTCAAGAATATTACCAGTACCCTTCGCTGAATCACACCTTCTTAGGATTATCATCTATCTCTGTTTCTTTAATTAAAATTTTTTTCATCTGATTTACATTCGAGTAAAAAATGTCACGTTCTTTTCGCTAGATTACATTTCTTTCGAAAAGTTCTCACGTTTCTTCTTTTCCTTTTCCAATTAAAATTTTCCATTTCGTCGAAAATCGAATTTACTCTGGCATTTATAATTTTCTTCTTATTCTTTCGGTCCGCATTCTAATGTAAAAATTACAAGAGATCTTTACACTTTAAATTTTAGAGTTTAACAAAAGCTCGCAGGACGTATCGAATATGATTTTACCTCGATCAAAGGAGCTAGTAGAATCGACATCGGAAAAGAAGCCGTGTATTCTCGTTGCGACGGCAAATAAATAAGCATCGCACGCGTTAATCTACCGATGGTTCCGCGATTTTCGTTAACAGCTCGATTCGAGAAGAAGCGAAAGGGTTGAGCGTGGTAATTAGCGAGAAGAGTTCTATTCGCGCGAAATCATTTTCAAGCTTCACTTCGTCGCGATGAAAAGTGACGGTCGATTACACTGCTTTCTATTTTATCTCGTTAAAAAGTTGATGTAAAGCAAAGAATAATTTTGAATTTGATCACCCACCGTATCGTTTATCACATTTTTAGTAAGCGAGACGGTGATACACCCCACCGTGTACGTCCATTTTCATTCTGGCAATTAATATGTTAATACAACTTCCCACGATATTTTATGACACGACCCAGATAAATATACAATGCAGAAAATAAAAGCAGTATATTTCCTGTAAACGCAACGCTCAGGTATCCTTAAACACGTATAAATCACGTAAAAAATCATGAATAAAAAGTAAAAAAAAAATTGTAAGCCTTCCTTTCACCTTTCGAAGAGACATTTCCAACTGGTTTATCCCGACTCCTCGGGCATAAATACACTTGCGACATAGTATCGCATTCTAGCAATATCAATTTTTCTCGAGAAAACGATGTTATCGGCGATAACCTTTATAATTGCAATAATTACAGCATCCATTTTCCAGATCCGCGTACGATTAATTGGAAGGAGCGTGTCAAGAGGAAACGAAGAGGAAGACGAAGGAATTCAAAACACAAAAGACGAAGAAATCCAGGGATCGAAAAATCAGTGGCAAGGATTTTCTTGTCGGACGATTCCTAATCATAGACTCGATTATCTCGATAGTCACCGGAGGAAATCGGTCCCGACTGGAAGTGACATAAAAAGATCTCACCCTATAGACTAATTTGATCGCGGTTGACTCCGTGAAACTACCGTGATACTTGAACAATAATCTCGTTTGCATTTGCTGTTTTTCTTTTCGCAAGAAGGCCTAGACATCGAAGGCCAAATCGTAATCGACTTTCGAGTCAATTAGTAATTTGTATCGAAACGACTAAGGAAAGTAAGAGGGAAGGTTTCTATTTTTCTGTTAGAGCGAAAAGGATACGTGACTCCGATGGAGAATTAAAGATATTGAAAAGGATGAAGGAAGATTCGTTCAGCGTCCGTGATAAATTGACTGACTTAAATACTTATTGCGAAGATCCGTGGAAAATCGTTACGTCGATCCAGTAATCCGAAGAGGAGCGAAAAAGAAATAGCTTTGCAACCGTCAACGAACAAAGGATTAAGATAAAGCATTGCAACGTTAAATTTATCCGAAAATTGAACGAAAGCTGGAAAGACGAACGTTCGATATTTATAATGAAAACGTTAGAAAAATTGAAACGATCGATCTCCTTCGAGACCGGCAATCATGAAGGATTAAGAGTGAAAGCTTCTCAGTTAAATTGAATAAGTGAAATATTTATAACGAGGATCGAAGAAAAACCGTGCTGTGTTATCTCTGTAATCGAAATCGTAACAGAAGTGGATTTTCATTGAAGAGGAAAAATGTGTGGGTAGTTTTCGAGAAGTTCTGACCAATAGCCAACGAGAAGGATTAAATGGGAAAGCTTGTTCGTTCGGTTCTAATCAAAAGGACTTCCCCATTTTCGGTATCCGTGAAGATTAACGGGGAAACTTTACTACAAATCTGTGATGCGGAAGGTTAAATTAGAAACAATTCCATATAAGTGAGATACGGTGATTGAGAATATTCTGCAAATCGATACACAACACAGACAATTGATAGAAGATCGCACGATTTACCATTGTGACTCCTTTTACGTATATTCTCGCGAGTTAATAGCGAATATTAGTCAGCATGAGTGTCAAGTAATTATGTCATGGTTTCACGATACGCGGACACACGTACCTGGAAATGCGGGTTAACGCGTCACTGTTTGCACAGGTGAGTGTAAAAAAAAAAAAAGTTTCTTTATTTTCTATTTATATCACCCGACGAGGAAACAGACTAAAAATAAAAAGTTGTTTGGTTAATTAATTAAGATAATTCCACTAGAGATGGACCGCGTTATTAACGCGTTAAACAGTGCGGTGAAAACGGATCCACACAGTGCGATACGCTGCAATTGCAATTATTCAGAAATACGATCGTTTCATTTTGCAATTTCAACTTTCCACTTGCTAACTCATGAAATTAATATTACCCGGAGTTATTAATAATCTTGGGGAAATTAAATTGAAATATCAATGATATCGCTTGAAAGTAGAATATGGTAGAATAGTTCTACAGTTGTGATGTTTAATGTACGTAGTATCGATAATTAATCAACCATATTTGGAGATACCTTCGCAATTACCGTGAGATTAATGTTGCGATATAGTCAGATTTCAATCGTTCATATCGCTGAATTGGGCATTTCAGTTTGAACCTCCGGAATTATGCAATAATCAAAGCAAATATAGTGGAAATCGAAACGGCTCGTATTAAATTTCGTTTTGATGGATCAAAGTAAGCGTCGGTGAATTGACTGCATCATTAACACTAGATTTACGAACATTGACTATATATCTTTTTTTATTGAAATCCGACTTTTTGACGGGTATATTAAAATGCAATTTTTTTGTAAATTATTTATTTAAAATCTATAGATTTTTATATACTGTCAAATTGACGGGTTTCGTAAATCTAGTGTTAAACTACTAAATTATAGAAACACAGTGATTAGAGTGATCCTTGGTCGACGCAACAGTGGATCGCTATGATTCCCAGGGTCATTACAATAATTAAATTAACAATTTATCGAGAAACTCTGTAGATGTTTCGTTTGTTATAATAACGAGTGAGTGGGCAGAGCCGATTTCAATAATGAGACAGGAAAGAAAATAAAACGTGATAAAGGCGGTGCCACATCGATGTGTTACATAGACGTTACTAAACTCGCGATTTATGGCTGAGATTTCCCAGTTTACTGCCTCGAAAAGATTAATGTCGTTTCAGGAAGAGAATACGCGATAATCGATGATCGGCTTTCCGATGAATCAACCAGTTTATAAAACACTTTTCATCGTCCGCTTCTCGAACGAAGGAAACAACCTTCAAAGGGTGAGATTCATATTTTCTCATTTTGCACACTGAATAAAATATGACAAAAAGCGTGCTTTATTTTGGAGAAACCTCACAAATAGCCGAACATTCGTCAAATGGAGAACAATTTGTGCCGACGGGATAAAAAAGGAATTTTCGTTCTTTATCGAAATATCTACACCTGACCTTTTCTTTGAACATTCCAAGCGTCTTCATTCGGTAATATTTACATTTGTTTTACGACGTCGCGATGGAGGAAAGGGGAGAAAGGTTCGAGTAGGAAAAATGGCGAACGATTCGCGTCTGTGCCGAGAACTTTCGAAAAGACTGATGAACCCTGTCACGAACAAGAGCTTTGACAAAGGAATAAATTGCACCCATTGCTCGCGCGACTAAAATATAACGTCATTCGAATGGAATACATACTTACAGCTGGCCTAATTCGATGGAACCCGACGTGAAATTATTTCTCACCAAGATAAATTAATTATTATTCATCGAACGTTTGACATTTACCTTTCTATTTGTACGATTGAATTCAGTGGTTTAAAGGAGAAACAGGGTAAATGTGAATCAGTGTTTCGTTGTGATTTCAATGAACCCAGAAACCAGTCTGAAACTCTCCGATGCAATTAAGGTTTGACGATGGCGAGACCCTTTATGTTCAACGAGCTGGAAAATCGCTCCATTTCAAATACCAGCCATTTGTAACTAACGACAGAGAATTAAGACAATCTATTTCGAATAATCAACCTTCAGGTGTGCTTTATCTTTGGATACATTTGTGAAACTTAAATATTCTTCTTTCTTTTTTAATTTATCATCATCTACCTTGATTACTTGGACTAATTAATTGTAAAACAAATGGGCGACTATTCAAATAAGATTTTCCAGCATTTCAACTGGAAAATCTTAGGAAAATCCTAGTCGAACTGGATGTTGACTACACCTTGATTCCCTTCCATTCACCGATAACGTTCGCTCTTATCTTACTCATGCTTGAAACGCTTCGTTATGCTATGCATACCGAATACAAAGTCTTGTCGGAGTTGGACCGATGTCGGCCGGCCCAGCCGGCTCTATCATTGTTTGATTACTATACATTAAGGGGCATCGAATATCGCCAAGTTAATTATTCTTGTTCGACGGTTGACAACCGTTTATAAGTGCTGCATATACATGGAGGGATTAAAACACGATTAATATGGGAGATCTTTTATTCCTTTACGGTTCCGGGTTATATTCTGTTCCCAGAGGGTGTCGCTTACCCTTCACCATTTCTTGTCCAGTTGGGAATAATGTTCTTAGTTTTTTCGAGGGATGCAACGACGAGTTACTTGTCGTTCGGAAACTTTATATCTCTATAAACAATCAGTCCCACGACACCCGATAGCTGGTTTTTCGGACCAGCACCTACCATATTTATTGTCACATGTTTTCTCTGCTACCGAAGGCAACCATAAATTTCAAGTCAAAGTAGAAACAGCCGTTCCTAGTACGACTAGTTATAACGTTTTCCAATTGAAGCAATACCAACGGTACAATCTAATTCGCAGCGACGTTTAATTATACCAATGTTCGATATAACCACGTCCTCGATTAGTCGTTCGTTACATACGATTTAGCTTGTTCGTTAATTACTCGAGAATGAAAAACGACTGGTTAACAATTCTCGCTGGGATAGCGGTGTCGGGTCTGTCGTTTTCGAGAGCGCATCAACGATCTCGTTTGCATAAGCGATGCATTTTTGTGGGGCACCATTGGAACGAACGATCTCTGGAGGCGAGAAAACTGTTGGATAATAAAGTTTCAACCCCGGCTCGTTTTCATCGGTTTCTGCTGCGCCCAAATCCCACACGCACCAGTTACAAATATTTACGCGACACTTTATGCCGAGCAATTTTCTTCATCCTCTTTGCTTCGAGAGCAGAAACGAATAACGCGGGAGAACATCCCTTCCTCGTCGTATTTCGACATGAATTCTCATAAACGCGGAACATTTCGATTATAACGATCGCAGAGAAGAGATCGTGTTTTTATTTTATACTAGCATTGCACAATGTTTCTCGAATTTACGTAAATTTTCAAAAAGCTTTTCGACGGCAATGTAATTATAACAATAATTAACCCAGATAATCAGATTCTACTGAATCGGAAAAAACCTTCCTCCTACCTTTATCACGACGCAATAGATATCAAAGTTACAGGTAAAAACCTTTTACACAAAGGTAATCAAAACCGAAATAAGAGAAGGGATCATTATCTTTCATCCATTGTTTTACCATTAAGCGTAATGGGAGAAGCAAGTAGACTAGCGGAATAAATTCTGGACTCTTTTAAAATTTTACTTAAAAATTTATCCAAATTATTTAATATATAATCATTTATATTTTATATTCTAATCATTGTTTTCTAATTTTAAGGCGTTGCTTATATAAAAAAATCAGTAAAAATACCATTCACAGCCATACTTTTAATACACAATAAAAATTACAATTTCAACGTTTGATCACCCACTGTAGTTACAGAGAATTAGGGTAAATGGAAGAGAAAAAAGAAAAAAGAGTAAAGTAGGATGAAAGAGATACGCGTGTTTTTCGACGTCCCTTCTAATAATAAACTTTGCTTTCCATCCCTCTAATCAAAGACAAGGAGGAGACGATAACGGCGAAGCTTAACCAGATAAATAAGCATGCTTGATCCAAGTCGTTCTACCAAATAATTTTTTGTCGTGGTATAATCTTCCTGAGAAACCTACTGACTTGACGTGTCAGCTCCTGAAGGAACAATCAGGACAACGCGAGAGCCAGGGTACCGTTTTAAGTACGGTCAAATCCACATCTACACATATAGCCAACAAGTTAAACCATCCCCCTTATAACTGATGCTTCGTCTTTGCGAGGAGAAATGAAGCAAATGCGGAGGCGAACTGAAAACACCGTGTCGTTTGATGCGAAACTCTCGCTGAAATCCTCACCAATTTATCCAAAGTTTTCATCGTTAGAACTTGGGAGGAAAAAAAAAACTAATGCTCGAAGAAGATCGCTATCACGAAATTTTTTCACGATTCAGAATATGCTATTTTATCAAGAACAATTAGGAACGTAAGGAGAACAAAACAGATACCCGTGGAATAACCCAACATTCCCCGTTCGAGAGTTAATTAGAACAACGTAATTATCGTTTTTAAGCTGTTCCATGCTATTGCCACGATTAATCTTGCAATATCTCCCAAGTGCTGGCAATGTTGTTTCAACAACTCCCTGAATCCTCAGTGACTTGCATGCCTGTCCTTCACCCTTGCATTCCATCTTTCTCCGTGTTTAAACTATGCATTCATCAGAGAATATCGCGCAGTCACCTTCATCGATAAGACATTATTCACTTTCAGACACTCGATCCCTTCTTTTCAGTACCAAACATTCTTCATGCATACTTAAATCTGTCGAACTTTTCGACAAACGTCGTCCGTCACTGTTCACTTGGTTGTTCTCCAAAAACTCTTTCTCTCGCAATAGGTCCTCCGTAGAAATTAGATTGCCAGTTCGAACTTTAGGTAAATTGAAATTTGATTAATTAATTTCATTCACAGCGTGTTTCTATCGTCGACGATCGACGCGTTAATATATTTTTCTTCGTTTCAACGAATATTCCACGATTGTACGGTTGTTTACGAATGTGTATCAGAGCTGATCGACGAATTTTCTAAACGGGTCGGAGATCGAGTTAACAGACGTTGCCACTGTCCAAATTTCACAACCGCCAAGGCCGTCCACGATTCCTCGACGTGGTGCTTTCGCGTGGACAGTATTTCGCGTTAAAATTAGACAAGGAGTCCCTATAGAGTTGACTCACCGTTCGAACGACAAGAAGAGTCGAACTACGAATCTTACACGTATTTTTAGAGGGTTGGCACTAACAAAAGCAACAGCTGACCATTTTACCGGCCCGACGATAGGCTTTCGGAATGTTCAACGTTGTCGCCCGTTTATTCCTCTGCCTCGAGCCTTGTCTTATTTACAACGAAAAACAAATGAAACACCATTGGGAGGATGTTTTACATGTTGGTTTAAGTGAACATCAGATTCCTCGCTCGTAAACGAACATTTCGAGAATTGTGCTTTTACCTTTCTTCTTAATTTAACGCTAGAAATTCTGAAACTTTACCTTTTACTTCGTCTATGTTATTAGATGCTAAGTTCAACGTAGAAATTAGTAATTCTCCCACGCACGTTATACGAAACGCCCACGCGTTGAAAAGATTTTATGAAGTGTGAAGATTTTGATGAAATGATACAAAACAAGGCGTAGCATACCGTGTTTATAAGCAGAGCGACCTTTAAGACACACTGATGGAATTAATTCCGGACACTCCGAATAAAAATATCCTTTATTTCATATTTGTGCAGAAAATGTATATTCTGCTATGATAAATTGATACAGTAATATTTTTATTGTAATCTATAATGTTTATACTTAATATTTTCACACGATTTGGTTTGTGAATGTTTGAAAGTTTTAATTTAAAAAAATGTTAACTGTGTTATTTTTGTTTTTGCGCCTGGCAACACGAAACGTCGCATGATGTGAAATAGCCAATCAAAGGATGAAAGGATATCCAACGAAATATTAATTTTTTTCTACCTCCTTTGACGTGTTGAAATTGGAATTTTTATTAATATTTTTATTCATATAAAACTATGGCTGTAAATGATCTTTTCACTGATTTTTTTATATAAGTGACGCTCTAAAATTAGAAAACAATGATTATATATTAAATAATTTAAATAAAAATTTAAAAGTGTCCAGAATTAATTCCACCAGTGTATGTCACTCGAGTATCACCTTAAACCGTGCTTCAAAAAATCGTTTCGCGGAATACAAGGATCGCGTTGTACCGAAAATAATCCACAACCCACCGGGCCATTATCGCACGCACGGTTGCGTTCGGATCGTTTGAAAAATAAAACGATGTTCGATCACCGTTTCCAGAAACAATAGATCCGAATACATACACCAAACAGCAATCAAACGATCAATGAAATAAAAGCAAAAAAGAATGCTGATATTAAGTTACTTTCTATAAAAAAAAATGTTTAAAAAATCAAGCGTTTTCACTCGTGTTCGTATGTCAGGAAAGAATTTATTGAACGCGAAATGTTTTCACGCGAATTCGTACGTCACGAAATGATTCTACTAAACTAAATAACGCGCGTTCGTGAAATATAAAAAAACATCCTACTGAATTCAACAACAAGCGTTCGTACGTCACGGTATAATTTATAGAACTTATAGTGCTTTCACGCGTATTTGTTTTCGCAAATAAAAAATTCTAATATGCCTAAATACACGCTATTGTACGTCATACAAAATTTTTAGAAGGTTCACTATTTGGTACGTCAGAAAATGTTAAAGAAATGCGGAGCGTTTCCACCCGCATTCGTACGTCATAGAAAAGTTTCTGCTTAAGAAATAACAGAAGCAGGAATATTTTCATCTAATTTGATATTCAATTGGTCGAGTTTCCTTGGAATACCATCAAGGAAGCAATAAGCAGATGTAGATGATTTATTTTTCTCGGTATCAGTTAGGAGAGAACGAAAGGTGCAGCAGAGACGCGCCGTCTGATCTTAAACGACTGTTACCACTTATCGTATTTTCATCTGGTGGCTGGGTTACTCCACTTTCCGTGGGGCAATGAAGCCGAACGACGCGACGCGCGACAAGATACAGCAGCTGGCTCCCTCGTGTTTCTCGTTACATGAGTCTTAACTATATTTTCGACAATGACGCGACCAAGAATCCTCAATTCGACACCATCTGTTTCTATCGGGCCAACAACCGTGCCGCAAAAGCCAGCCAGGCAACCTTAACCTTTTTAATTCGATAGATGTTTCTTATATCCTCAGCTTTTCACCCAGTTTGATTCAGATATAAATACTGAAAGATCCATGGGATTTCGTGTAAAACGAGTAAAAGAGAGAAGGCGTACCAGATGTTGTTCACACTTGAAGGTTATTACTTCTAAGTGACAGTAATATCGTCTCATTTCCTGGCTGTTCCACTTTGCAAGAGCAACCAGACCACTAGCCTCGACACCGAGCCACCGATTTATCAAAGTCCATTCAATGGGCTCCTTTTGTTTCATGCACCGTGTTAAATTATTATCGTCGAAATATATAAAGCGTATATTCAAATAGTAATATCTTACCCCGATTCTATAAAACTGTCGGACTACATTTTCAGGGGGAAAATCTCAGGGAGACATTTACAGTGGGTGATCAAATTATTCGAGCCACTCGTATAAATTGATTTTACATAAATATCCATTTTTCATACCAATGCTCTAATAATTTGATCACCCTACTGTATTATTAAGAAAGGTGGCTCTTTCGAACAATTTCACCCTGCAGGTATATTCGTTTAACCATCTTGCAATGCAGAATCCAACGGAATCGCTTTTATCACGGTTATATTTCATTGCGGTATAACTGTTTTAAAAGTCAATAATCTCTTTGAGCTTCCATCCCAATCAGCTAAATGATAAAACTCATCAAGCAACAAGGTCGCGTAACCGTAATTCATTAAAGAGCTGTCACGCGGATCCAATTTATCGAAGATTGTTTCGTGACGGTACAGAGATACAGAATCGCCATTGAAATTTATAGACCGAAACAGAATTCTAATTATCGAACATTTCACTTTACTCTTTCCTGTCACACGATGCTAATCATTCGTTATCGTTTCTCTCGTTTACGATTTATTTTCAATCGTTTATATCTAAAATAAAGGAAGCTACAGATCGCGAAAGGAAGCAGCACTTTGAAAGACACCCTGTATGAATGGTATCGATTTTCAAGACCTCTTAACGATGAATTATTTTCCCAAGGGACTTAATAAAAAAAGGGAAAAGGGGAAAAATTTCTTTCTAAACAGACCACAAGGGACAGCACTTAAAATTGATGTCGCTATCGTTTTGATAAATATTATTTCACGATAACTGAATAATATTCCAACTGCCCTGTGAAATTATCGTTCTCGCGATGTAATCAAATTAATAGGGCAGTAAATTTTCATATATGAAACTAAAAATCGATGAAATTGTCGATTGCTTACGCGGAGAGATATCAGAGTTAACGCACCAACAGACGTAAGAACGATAATTTAAGGCGGCCAATGTCTTAACGACTTTATTAGTCTCCTTCCCGTAATTATAACTCATTCATTAATCACGATAACAGCCTCGGTTCGCCGTCCCGGTTCAAATTATCGATCTCGTTATTGCATCGAGGTTATCACGCCTACGCTTCAACTTACTACACGCAACAATCCTGAACTTTTCTTAACAATTACGTTTTTCTCGCGGTAAACTAAGGTAGCACTCTTGAAACTTTCTCTTACTTTTGTTTCCTGCTCCGTTAGATAATACTTTTCTAACAAGCTAAAGTGAACTAGAGCGAGATTCGCCAACCCTTTTTCGGCCATTTCCGGTCAGACTGGAAGTGGTAAAAAAAGAAGAAAACAAAATTCTCAATTTGTTGAGATTTTGACCCATTAAACACAATGGCGCAAGAATTTCTTCGATAACTCTTACCGTTTGGTCTGTACAAAAGTGACAGAAAGTCTAAATGCTACAGCCTCGTTCTCAAGATTTTCAATCTTAGATACGGGTTGGCTAATAACATAAGTAACGTGAAATTGATTCGTTTCAGTATTCTGATGCATACTGATTTGTAGATAAATGCATATCGACTCAGTTTTCTCATGTATGAAACCGAGGTAACGGGTCATTATCATTAAACCTCTAATTCAAGCAACATTGTACGCAGTCGTTAGTCTTAATCATCGTTACCGTGGCCTGTTTAATGCACCATGTTCGCGACGACAACGTAGTAACAGTACGCGATTCGAATTTAACCAGATATTCCACGAAAAATTTCTGCAACTCTGGCAACTCTTTACGCGATAATGACGATCATCTTCGTGGCTATTCTTTGGCCACTTCGAAGGTGAGACTACGTCTAACGAATATTTATAGAAGATGACTTCTACGTAATACTGGTAAATCTTGTTCTCGCGTTAACACGCTATGCGTACCGACGATATCCTATACTCCTTTAACCCCATTAACCCCTTTCGCTAATAATATCCAATTATATTTGCGGTGTAGCTTATAATTCGAACCTTAAATATCTAAATTGCATTTGTAACGCGGTCGAATCGTAATTTCAAATTTCTATTTTCATTAGAATTCTATTGCTTTCTTTATTCTCTCCAAAATTCGATGCCCTCTTTTAGACCCTCTTACGGAAGGAGCTGCCCTCGGGACCACGCTAGAGATAAATGAGTTTCAACCCAAAGAGTTGGAAAAGTAGAGATATTTGTTGTACACGTAGCGAACAACTTTGCACTTCGTATCAAACTATGTCTTGCGGAAACACCCGTGGGTGCAACGATACCATTTAACAGTTCCTCCGAAGGTGACATCGAAGAAAACTTGTTTCTTTTCCGGCATGTAATGTATTGATGTAATAACAATCGATCGAGATATTCGAGATATTCACTAATTTCGAGAACCGATTCGCGGATACATTTGCACATGTTTAATCGTGAAAACCTCGCTACATAATTCAATTTCACCGAGTCAGCAACAGTTTTGCGTGAGTAAGCGCAGTTAAGCTTAAGATAAACGAGCTACGATTATTATAAAAATAAATTTCTTTGCTAATTCGTAACGGAACGTAACCGGGGATGGGAGAGGGTCTAAAGGACAAATTGTCTAACAACTCGTAAATTAACGTTATTGTCGAAAAGTGAGCCTTGTGGGGTTCATAACCCGCTCTGCCGTTCCCAAGCTTTTGCTTATACCGGCGGTGCTAAAGGGTGCAAATTGTGCTAAAAAATAAATCCAATCACTAGCAGCCATTTGGATAAACTGTCCATTCATGGGCTTGACAATCATCGTTTTCGGGTATGGAAGACCCGATATTTGACTCGTTATCGGCGTAAGGATTGTTGATATTGGGAAAAAGCTAATCTGAGTGGGTTAGAGACTACACCCACCAGGCGCCTTACGCCCGTTGTATCTATATCCTAGCAAAACAGTCCAGAAGTAACGCGTAAAACTTTTTGCCCGCTGGAATAAGCGAGCGATCTTACGGATAAAAGCAGATTTTTCAGAAGATCCTCTTCTAAAAGACCACTTTCAACGTCTTTACAGGAGAAATGTATTAACTTGGAAAAGATTTTTTTAAATCTCTACGCTATGTAACCGTTTCTGAACCGTAGCTACTGTTCTCTTAACTCGAATAATAAAATTTCCCGTTTAATCGTTCGCTACCGCTCGTCTTCGTCTGCAACTTTGCGTGACCGGATTACAATGTTTCCCGAATCGTGTAGGACGTAAACATTGGTCTGAGATAAGAAAGTTTCGAGCAACAAAGCGTTCGGATAAGGGAAGTTCCCGAAAACAGGTTCGACAGTGAACAGTAAGGAGCTATACAAATTAACGAAAACGTCTGAATCACGAGTAGAAACATTTAAACGATTCTCGGCTATTGCAGACAATTTATCCGTACGACAGGAAACAGGAAGTTCGCTGGAACGAAACTTAACAGCGACGCACAGCTGCTTCGCGAAAAGTTTAATTGGGAACGTAAATGCTGCCAATGAAACTTTCGTTCATGCATCGCGTTCGTGAGAAAAATGCGACAAAGTTAAATTTCCTAGGTGATTTCGAAACCTTCCTGCTTTAAAAACTTTTCTCGTTTTCCTTTTGTTCTTCCCTACTCTATGATCGAACATGAAACGTATTGTTTTTTTTTTTCCAGTGGCAAATACGCTCGATGGTCTGATCTGGTTTATGGGTTTTCCTTCCGAGCGGAAAAAGTGACATTATATTTCAAAAGAATTTTCCTATATCGTGCAAAGAACATTACGGTGATAAAAGCTTTACGATTCGTCGATTCATTTTGATCAGGGTGCCAATAACGTGGCAAGTTTTTAAATCCCACGTGACTTGAAAAATATCGACAGACAAAGGTGTCTCGATCGTTCAACTTTTTTCACGTATAGGTTACCTAAACTGAACCTCGATCGACATTGTTCGAATTTAAATGGCGCTTGACAGCGTCGATCGAAAACAAAGGTAACATCGATACGTTGAATCACACGGTTACGTACACACACACAGAAATCACGGTTTAGTCACGAGTAGAAAACCGATGACGCGGAAATTAGGGAAAGGGCAAATTAACGACAGGTTGAAACATGCCAATCAACGCACGAAACGACGCGAACGGCAGACGAAGCAAATTGTCCGATAGAATTAACATCTTTTCGATTCGCCAACACGTTTCCAATAATTAATTTCGCCTCGATATTACGCTCGTCAAAACGTACATGTAAATCCTATCGACGTTCGATGCACGCTTATTAAATTCTATAATTCGAAACTAAAAAAGCTGAGTCGGCCATTTTGTTTAGTTGGCGTGTTACGCACAAGCATGTTTTATGTACGTACCACGTGTATCGTATACGAAAAATTTTCAGATTTCCGACTTACCGGAACTGTAGAAACGACACAGCTTCTTAATTCGATTGGTACGAACGATGCACAGCAGCAAACAGCAAACGCTTCAATGTCCTCGGTGTAAAACACTGTTCCTCGTTCGTGCGCGTCGTCAGTTTTTTCCACTTTCCACGTTTCGTATTTCGACGACCGAAACTCTTACCGACGTGTGTACGGTACGAAAGTCACTGAATCACTGAACCACGGATGCTTTAAATCATTCGCGAACGCTTGTCCTCTCCGTATTTATGTTTACAAGACGCGTAGGTTAACGAGACCGGCTCCGACACGAATTCGCGCCACATTGTTATCTTCGCAGCGTTCACCAACCTCCCCACCACCGATAATCGAACGAACGATCCGCAATCGATATATCGATCTGGCGGCATATTTTAAATGCGCGCAACATGACTTAACGTAAACGTTAAACACAGATAGTTGTATACTGTTATTTGAAATGCAATATTATTTTGCATAATAATTATAAATTATTTCTAATTACAGATTTTCAGAAAAAGAAGCCAAAGAAGGAAAGAAATTACCAGTTACTACGAAATCCCGATATATTGCAGATGTACGTACGGAAAGCTTTCGAAACTTCCATCGAGATTAGGCAAATTGAAGTCGACTCGGTGGCGTTTAAGAAAAGAGCTGAGACAGAGGAAACGAGATAGCACTTTAAAACGTCGATAAGATCTCTGTACGTCATGATACCGAAATTGTTCCTGCTCGGCTCTCACAGGGTTGAAAGGTAGTGAGAGTCGAATCGAAATACAACGAAGGATATTAAACAATTTTTTCTTTTCATTTTATTTTTTTTCCGAAGAATCTCTAAGGTACAATGAACACAAAGAATTGGGTTTAAATGGAAACGATTCTCGATCGATACGTAGAAATGGTAACGTAAGCACGGAACAAAAACGATAAAGAAGAAGAGGCTAATGAAGACGATACGATATCGTCGAAAAGACGAGAAGAAGGTAGCCTAAAATAATGGAAACAAGCTTCGAAATCTTTAACGCGACCAGTTACTACGATGCTGGTGAATTATTGGATAATTCATCGATTAACGAGAATTTAGTGAAACGGTTCGAGTGCAAAGAGGAAATCAATTCGACCGGTCTCTTCGATTTCATTATCTACGGGGTTCTAATAAACTTGGTCAGTATTTTCGGGATATTTGGCAACGCGATCTCGATGATCATCCTCTCGAGGCCGCAAATGAAATCGTCGATTAATTACCTCTTAATTGGGCTCGCCAGATGCGATACAGTGTTGATCATCAGTTCGGTAAGTGGAAGTAACTATCGCGTCGTCTTTTTCATCGGCATGAAATTATTGATGAAAAACTATCGGCATTTTCAGGTATTGATTTACGGCTTACCAGCGATTTACGGTTACACCGGCCTATTGTTCAACTACAAATTCATTATCTATCCAAAGATAGTACGATTCTTGTACCCGTTGTCCTGTATGGCGCAAATAGCAACTGTATATCTGACTTTAACAGTGACGTTAGAGAGGTATATCGCAGTGTGTCATCCCCTGAAAGCTAGGTCCTTCTGTACGTACGGAAGGGCTCAACTAGCTGTGCTGGTTATCGTGATATTCACTTTTATTTACAATTTACCCAAGTGAGTAATCCTCTTACATGATAGACCAGATGAAAGTTTTGATAATCGACCATGCTGTTAGGTGTTGTTGCAAAAGAAAAAATGAACCTCTCAATCGTTTCATTTTTTCTCCCACGATTTATAAAACTTTTCAAGCGAGTTATATTTCACAAAATTTCTAACGTACCTTTGTACCGCACTTTCCACAGATTTTGGGAGGTAGAAGTCTACCCGGAGACACACTGGAAGTACAAAGTAACAATATACTGCCTGCGTCCGGCGGACTTAAGAAACAGCAACTTGTATGTCACCCTTTACGTCCACTGGATGTACTTCTTCATTTGTTATCTGTTTCCGTTCCTCGCTCTGGTGATCTTCAACGCGGCCATCTATCGAAGGGTAAGCAAGATAACTTAACCGTGATTTCTGCATACGTTTCTTTTCTTTAGGATCAGAACATGCTTTTATTACGATCAAAGTACATAACGAAATTTATGCGAGCCGTTTCGCCAACTCACCTAGACGGGATACCAATTTCCTAAATGGCGTTTTGGCAAATAAATCTTCGCGCAGCTTCGCACAATCTCCCGTGGTTCACCTAAGAATTTCCCTTCGTATCGTCGCGAAAAACGATCCCGCTGGGAATAAACTGCATCTCCTAGCGAGTCACCCAACTACTATTTCTCTCCTATTTTCTTCTTCCTCTTTTTCCTCCTTTATTCTCTTTAACCCTCTTCTCGCGATACTGTAAACAGTTTATTCTGTAGAGTAGATACAAGGAACGCTCGAAAATCGAAATGAAATGCAAATAATGGTGTATTAAGTTAACTCGAAATATCCGCAAAAATTCTTCGTACCCTTATCAGTTTTCAAGAGAAAACATCTAACTACGTCGAGTATTTTCTGTGGATCGTCAACCGCGCTTACTACGTTTAATTTTGAAAGTCCAACGGTGGTATTAAGGAGGAAGGACAACTTTTTACTCTCATGTCCAATCGTATTTCTCGTCGTTCTATTCGAAGGATATGTTTTGCGTTTGGTATTTCGGATAAATCCACTGACGCAGTGAAAATGAACGTAAAAAATAGTTGGCGGACTAAAATTCTGCTCGATACACGTCGGTGGAAGCTGCACAATCGTTTCGAGGAAAAAGCAACGAGATAACGTAAAAGCGGAAACACGTGTGTCTCGAGATAAAGATATACTACGCCTGGAATCGCTTGAATAAGCTCGCGTTACCCGCGTGTTTATTGCTTCCCTTGAAATAATACGCGGATCGCGTAACAAATTGGAAACGTACAAGAGAATAATGATCCTGTATGCTCTTCGATATTTCAGGTGAGAAAAGCGAACAGAGATCTGCAACAGCTGTCCCGGCATCAAAGACGCGAGATCGGTCTGGCGACGATGTTACTCTGCGTGGTGATCGTTTTTCTGATCTGTAACATCCTTCCACTCGCCTCGAACATTCACGAGACCTCGTTTGTCACCGATCCACCCCTTTGGCTGGTAGAGACCGGCAATCTTCTAGTCACGATCAACAGCAGCATCAATTTCATCATCTACGTGATCTTCGGCAGGAAGTTTAAGAGGATATTCCTGAAATTGTTCTGCAGCTCGAATCTGTTCGGTCCAGGAAGGGACAGCCCGGAATTCCAGACGTACGACGAGTCGATCGTCACCAACATGACCAACTTAGAACCTAGAAATTCAATAAGAAATTATCACCTTAACAGATCGAGTACGATCAGGAACAACAACGTACCGAACGGTAGCACCCGACGAAGCTTGAAAATCAGCGGTAGACCCGCAAGTCCGGGTCCTTGCGTCTATTATCCTGCGAGAAGTCCTGTCAGGAGCCCTAGTCAGATGTCCAGAACGTCCAGCGGGCAAAACGGATGGAGCAAAAAAGACATGGACTCGGTGCTATAGTAAATACCGGATGATCCGATTCCAATAAAGTCCAGCGACTATTTTCCCTGCAACAATGCACGTTGCATTCAGCGCGACGTCTGAAAGACGAATCGAGAGGATTCGAAGGTTCTTACGAGCGTTACGAGTCAATCGATCGTAGTCGATTGATCTTTAGAAAGAGGAAAAAACATATTGTATCGATAATTCCTTTATCCCCGCCTCTGTACAATACAGGGATGCTAAGAAAGAAACGCTCATGGATTATAGAGGTGATTCTCCGCGTCCTGTTCGATGAACATTTGGATAAAAACCAAGCCAGAAACTTATAGTTATTCTGGAAAAGACAGATGGATGTACGAAAGTTGAGAATGGAAGGATTTCTAGTCAACTCGTTTGTAAAGTTACTTACATCGTATCCACTCGATCAGCTGACCAATTAATCCAATCGCCTCTGTAATTGATGATTATCACTTCTTGTACACTATCTGTTTCTAGTTACCGTAAAGAAAACGCTCGATTATAACTATACCTTATCTGTCGCCATCTTGATGTTGTGCGATTATCTGAAACTTTAAAAGTGTGATGCATTTCACCGCCGATTGCTTTTTACTGTACATATTGTATACGAGGGTACAATAGAATCTTCATTATTCCTTTTTTTTTTCTTTTTTTTGCTATCAATAGCTGTGTAACGAACAATGAAGAATAATAGAGAATCTGCTATACTTCAACGTCCAACTAAATGAACGTTCCTCGAAAAGCGTAAGATCATCTCCTTTTCTATAGACTAAGGTGTGTTAATAATGTAGAAAGTTGATACACTTTTGGAAAATCTATGGTACTAGGCATATTAAAGAGTTTAACCCTGATGCACAAGAAAATTCGTTAAATATAAAGCTTTCTCAAAGACCAGACTCGATGTTATAAATTATTAATTACTATATCTGTGTCAAAAGTGTAAGAGATGATGTAGAACAGATAATTACTATGTACAGCCGCTGAAATTTTTACATTACTTTCCATGCATTTATTATACTGCAAAATATGAATTTTAATTACTAACAGAAGAAAAGTATATGTGTATACTTTGTAATTAATTATTATTTAAACGATGCATAAGGGTTAAAACTTCGATTACTCGTGTATTCGGTGTGAAAAAGAATGAATATCAAAATTATCATCTTACACGAGTGTGGAATTATATATACTGTAAGTAGACAATACAATGTTCATGTAAAAACCGCGTCCTCATTATTATAGTGCACAAAGATTTTAGTAAGTTGTAAGTATCATCTAAGAAATTACATTATTTTAATATGTAATCGCGAAATGGAATTTTCTTCGATGCATGGATAACTTATGTACATACATATAATACATATGTATACCCATTACTTTTTTTCAATGATAGAAAAAAGAGAAACGACCAAAACGATAAAAAGAAAAGAAAAATTTCCATGCTATTCCTACACTTTTAATAACTTTTCGTTAATAAACTGAACGAAACGCGAATACAGTATTATCGATAACTGAGCCAATGTAAATAATATTTCAAGTCGATTTCCATTCGTTTTCATATTCGAGCAACTTATATTTACATATATTTACACTTTAAAACAATACATGTTTACAATTGTTTATAATAATTGTAAATTATGACATACCATTGTTTACTTTCAAATACAGAGTAGGATCTCGATTATGCGTAGAAGGAACAAATAATCATATAACGTGTTTTCCCGATTTTTCTCAGCTCTACTGTATATTTTTTTAACGTTTCACAAGATCACTGCTATTGTCATTCGAATAATCGAGGTCTTATCGTGTACTCCGAGGCACTAATAAAAAAAAACATTATTCTTCGTCGTAACTCGCTTATTATTTTGAAGCATTAAGGTGTTCGATGTTAATTAAAAATATTTACATAGTAAAACTTTACGAAAATTCCGAACGTTGCTTTTACGTTTTCTTGCGCCATCTAGGTACGAACCGGAAGATTAAAATTTCATTCCACTTTCTTACAATTGAACGCAATATTTGAAAATCTTTTGACGTATATAAAATTATAAATAGAAAAGTTTGTTCATTCCTTTACAATTACACCTTAATGTTTCAGAAATAAACACAATGTACCTGAGGTTGTTTAACTAAGTAGGTCATTCTAGATTTTTGTTTTAATTACACACTTTTCGAGCCTAAACTTTGATATACTTTTGTTGATTATATACGTACACATATCTTACATAAAAGATTAGCACAGTCCGGGCATCAATAAATTCACTTGCTTTTGCTTTTGACAAATTGAATAAAGTTGTACATTAAATTCATTGCGAAAATATTTATTAACGTAATTGTGTCGTTCGTAAGGTATTAATGTCGAAATTTGAAATCAGAGGGAAAAGAAACGCTCTCGTAATTATAAAAAATAGTATCAAGTATGTAGATCAATATACATAATTATATAGACTGTAGTCAAAATTTCTATCCAACTATTAATACATTCAAAATCTTTGTGATTACATACGCATATATAAATTTACATATATAGGCGAAGAAAAACAATACATCACTGTAAAAACGCTCTGTATATTACTTAGAATGTTTTATTCAGTTACAGTCAACTATTAAGTCATATATACATTTCATATGATTGTTATTTTAAAGCACTTTACACTGTAAAACTAAACTTAAATGAACTTTTCTGTATACTAATGTACAATATTCTGTATACTTATTTTCCCCGCTACGTTATTGAGATCGTGCGTATTAAACTTACAAACGTAATTTTTGAAAAAAAAAATTAGTAAATGAATAAAATTCCATGTTAATTTTGATATTAAGATTTTATTTAATTAAACTGCGTCATGGTTGGTCGATTATATACATACATATTAATCCTAACACAATACTAAAACAAATCCAACGTAAAAACACTTATAGCAAAAATTCTAAAAACTCAAACATAATAGATAACGAGGAATTAATTACCAACAATCTAAAAAACGTCCATCATTCTTTTATTTCTCATCAGGATGAAATTATACAGAAATTCTTATTACATAATGGTATCTATCACTTTCCGTCATTGAATTACTTTTCGGCGGACTTTTTCGATTTCGATTTCGATTTGAAGTAGAAGTATGCACCTGTAGCAGCCATAGCAATAATTGTTGAAGCAGCAACCTGTAAAAACAATCGGTTCATGTAAACAATATCGAATCGTATAACACTACTTAACGTGTTAAGAAGACGTTAACACAATGCCATCAAAGTGAAGAACGAAATTTTGAGGTTACTTACGTTTGCTCGACCTTGTGGGGTAACACTGTTATAATATTTTGCAAATCCACTTAATTTTGGTTCTGAACCATCTCCACTTGCCATTGTCTTTTATGCAATAATGATCAACGTTTTTAATATAATATTTTAAATTAGAACAAGTGTCACTTATCAAACGTACATCTACTCCTTTCGACGTATACTTTCTTTCTACGTCTTATTCGTTAAAATATAATGACCTAGTGGTAGAGGGCACTGTCAACATTCGACCAGTGACTACAGACACAAAAAGACTGGACATGCTTTTATTCTCGAGGGGTTTTACACACCCCATAAAGTCGGTATGACAGTCATGTCTGTTTTTGTCAGTCCCTCTTTTACCACGCCTTGCACTCATAACTGAAAAGATACGATTTTATTTTTCATAAAAATCAGTCATAATAAGCATAATATTTAAATATTATTGAAGACTAAATAGGAAAGTAAACAATATAAATCAACCGCTTCGCGCCGAAGCACGTCGGTCATCTGAGTCATCACTGCGTCAGTCTGTTTTCGGACGTCCAAGAGGAAGGATCATAACAGAAGTAACGTGTTTCTAACATTATTTTAGTAAGTGGTGGTGGCGGCTTGGAGTGGTGTAAATTAAGTATGCAAAATAAATTTTTGTAATTTTTAATTGAAATTAATGCAAGGCATGTACTTGTCAGATTACAATTTTACAAATACAGTATCTTGTCGTTTCGTTAACAAAAATGTAAGTACTTAATTGATTTGTAAAACCGGGTGGTATTTTATGTTATCAAAAATAAAAATATCACTTTACGTTCGCTTTCTCTAAATATATAAAGTAGGTAATGTAAAATATAATAATACTTCATGTTTACATATGTAATACTTAAACATATAATAAGGTTAACTAAAATAATCGTTTTTTTCTCGTTAACAAAATGTATAGACATAAATAGTTTCTATTATAAAAATAACGTGAATTAGTGGTAATAACAATTGTCAGCTAAATAGTATCAAGGAACATATGCGCTCTATTTCATACATATTTTGCATTTTCAATGCAATACTTGAGATACGTGTAAGCATTGTTAATCAGCTAGAAAAGAAAAGCTGTATTTGTATTTTCAACATCAAAATTAATGGATTTTTTAATTGTATATTATAATAAAATTGTCACAATACTCACCCAAATGTCCTGAAAAACAGAATCACTTGCTAAAACGTTACGAGTATCTTTTATCGAAATAATTTTAAGTTTGTTTAATATGTCTATTGCTGATTTTAATTGTATCAAATGAATATTATTTTTATTATATATCCTTTCCTGTGTTGTCTGCGATAAAATTCTAAAAATAAAAAAGTTCTATTACGTGCATAGTCCAACAAAGATAAAATTACTTTTAATAAAAAAATTCATAATATATACCTGCCAACATATATAAACCTTTGTAAAGGATTAGTTCTCTCAATTTGTTTATACTGCACATGTATATTGTGTGTATATAAAAAAATTACAGCATACGAAGTTGACTCAAGTTTAGTGAACGTTTTAACAAATTCGTCTGTTAGTAACCAACCTTCTCCTTGGTAATGAAGTATATGCACTAGATTGGTAGATAATTCTACAAAAAGACAATGATTTATTATAGAATAAAATAGTATATTATAAAGTAATCAATAAGTTATATTAAAACATACCAAACACTTGAAAATATATTACATAATCTGACGTATATTTTACAGTATTTTTTAATTGATTTCCTTTTGAAGATGAACTCTGTGTGCTTGTGCAATCAATATTAACCAGAGATTCTGTGGCACCTCTTGTATCTGAATTTTTCATACTATGATTCAATTGATTTTTAGGATAGATCATTGTTTGGTCACTTTTTTCAGGTAGAAAGGCCATCTTATTCCAATTCTTTAATTGGACAGTGTTTTGAAACGATTGAACCCACATGTCCGCAGTTTTATTTGCATTTTCGTTCAGTAACTGCCGGGAACATTCTGTTTTATTATGTATTTGTAGCCGAGGAGATGAAGTATATACAGTGTGAGAGGTAGACGGACGAGTGAAATATCCTTCGTCAAAATTCGTATTATTTGTTCCCAAAGAGGTGGAGCCTAAGTTATTAGTTGGTATTTTAGTAGAAAATCTAGGCTCATTCAAATTATAATTCGTAGTAGCCTTCTTAGTTTGAGTTTCTCTTAAAGATAACAATCGAGATTCTAAACCAAGATTCTCTTTTCCTTGCATAACACATTCTTGTCTTTCAGGTTTACAAAATGACTGTAAATATTGTCCAGTATGATTTTCTATTTCTTTTGCTTTCTGAGCAGCGTGTTGCATACTTTGATTATTGATAACCATTCCGGACATTGCGTTAGTAACATTATCTACTTGTATATTCCAATTATAATCCGATGGAAGAGAATTTGATACAAATGATTCATTTTTAATATTATTCGTGTCGTTTGCAGTATTATTCAAATAAGGCTGGGAAGAGTTAAATAATTCATGTTTGCATACATTCTCCGGAATTCGTTGAGTCGAAGTTTTTATATTGGAGTTGCTTCTTTGAACAAAATGTTGTATAAGCGAGTCATAGTCAGAAATCAATTTCTGATTTTCATATAACATAGATGACAAAGAAACAGAATCATTACGATTGTTGTTTTCTTCAGAATCTGATATTTTCATTTTACCTGCTAAACTAAGTTTAAAAGGATTAGTTTCTCTCAAAACTGTATTATCTGAAGTAGTTAGATCAGTATTCATATCACTTGAAACATAATCTTCGTCAAACATGAATTTGGTTTTATATTTCTCATATCCCGGCGGAGTTCTTAGTTTCTTTGTCACTTCTTTATTAGTACTGATGGTTCCATTCTGAATATTAGTATTCTGACGAGAGTTTGAATAAATATTTGCATTTATGTTTTCATTATGGGTATTTACATTTGATGAAGCTGTATTTGATATATTTATGTCTGTACAGTTTGTTGATAAAATATCGTTAACAGTATGTAAGAATGTATTATTCGTATTTACATTGTCATCTTTTTTTATATTCTCGCCTTCGTTCTTCGCACTAGTATTCAATACTGTGCTAAAGAGCATTTTAAGTGTGGTAGTTATTTGCAGTTGTAATCGTAAATTTTCATTCCATAATTGCATAAATTTTTTAGGACTCAGTCCTGCCACATTAGACATAAATGAATCTTGTAAAAATGGGTTAGTGCAATTTTGGGTAGAAGTATCTGTATTATCAATAGGTACTGAATTATTTTGAGGTGTTTCATGTTGTATATTTTCTTCATCAACACTTGGTAAATGTTCCTTTTTTTCAGATACCATCGGTTCTTGTGTAGACTTAAAATATGTATCTTCTAAAGTACTTTGTGGCAATATTAAAGGTGTATCAAATGATTTTTTTGTCGATTCTTTATTAGACTCGTCAAATATGTTGGTTTCATTCTCATAACATTTTTCCGGTGAAAATATCAAATTTTCCTCTACATAGAGCAACAGATTGCTCATTTCAACTTTGTCCCCCTATTTAAAAAAGAAAAAAGAAAACATCAAATAAAGTGATATTATATAGAATAATGTATATTAATGTAAGCATGATTTACAGTATATTCATTTGGGAAAAATTATCACTTTATGAGATTATTATACGCTGTAAAAATATTGGAATAAAGAGTAAAATGCACACAATTAATTTATTTGTTACAATATTTTTATTATGTGTCCAACAAATATAGTACAGGCATCATGATAACATACAAAGCGTATTTTTCCCAAAAATATAAAAAATAAACATTTCAATTACACTGCAGAAGTTAATACTTAAGTTTCAAACGATAATAACGAAACAATTGATTATAAATATAATGATAGCTTAGTATATGTGCAATGTATGAAATACAAACAAAACCAAAAATTCAGAGCAATAAAAATAAATAAATTGATAAGAAAGAGATAAAAAATTTCAGTTGCTTTATCTTAATGAAAATACTTCGATATTAAGTACTTGTACGACACATCACATTCTGTGTTGTATCCAAACTAAATGCCCGTATTATTTAACTTAACATATACTATAAAACCTATTTAAACATTTATTTTTTAACACAACCTTTTTGCAATAATTTAGCTTTATTCAACATTTCTACTAATGTTTTTGATTTTCCCTGAATTTTTCCCGAATTTGGAACTGTACGAGTTAAATTAGGAACATTTTTATCATTTGTATTTGAGTTTTTTTCTGAACATATCGTAGATGTGCGATCTTTAAATTTCTTTGATTGATTCATCAAATCATCTAATTCAGGACTTGAATACTGTTCACTATCAGATATTTTGTCTGAGTTCATAATTTCGTTATTATCATCTTCCGTATGTGGAGAGCTTTCTACACTATCCACATATTCTATCGAGTTTCTATCATTAATCTCTGTTATTTTTAAACTTGATTCAGGTTTATAAGTCAAACAATTGTCAATATTAAAACCAAACTGATTTTTAAGTATGTCACGAAGTTCAGTAGGTGCTACATGGACATCCCATTCATTTTCATCAGATTCTATATCAATGTCATTAAAAACTGGTGCATTAGATATTTCATTTATTATTTCAGATGATTCCTTTACGACTTCTTTTAATTCGATTGGTATTATTTCTTTGTTCGATAGCAGTTTTTTGGTTCGTTCAAATTCTTTTATTTTTTTTATATTTAATAGTGATGCATCAGATAATATTAATTGATCTGAGATTATTTCTTCTGTGGATTCTGTATTGTTTTTTGATACTGAAGTTTCCAATGACAATGTTCCTTTAACTGATGTTCGCGTTTCATGTAATTCATATTCATTAATCGTAGATTTTAATTCTGATTTCTTTATATCTAAATTTGTATTTTCTGTTTTGATAGGGTCTGAAAAATCTTTGGTATCAATTTCCGAGGAGAGATCAGTCGAACTATTTTTTGAATCAAGATTCACGTTACTGTTATCAATATTTTGCCACAATGATGTAGAGTTTTTTGAATCACTTAAATCATCCGAATCTAGATTCGAACTATTGTCTGATATGTTCTGCATCGACGATAATTTTTCTAATAATTTATTTTTAAAAGGAAGTACTTTCATAAAGCAATAATGATTTTCTCTCTGATTTTCCAAATGATGTTCAGAATTTTTAATATGCGCTACTTTATTGTCAGAATTCACGCTGCTGATTTCGTTCAGTGAAGTATTAGATTGCACTTCATTCATATTTCTAGGTACAGATGTAAGCAATTCAAGGGACTCCATTGATAATTTATTTTCTGTTAATGTTTCTAATATTTTTTTAGATAGAGCAACTGTTATACTTTCAGGTTCATTCGTTATGCACTTTTTAATATTTTTTAACAGTACTGGAGGGATATCATGTATTTTATTAATATTTCCATTTGGTGACCAACATATATCTTTATCATTTGCGGCAAAATAGGAACTGTTATGAACTGCCTTTAAAAAACAACTTTCGGGTAACGGCATCTTATCCTTCGTTTTTGAAACTAATTCATGAGTAGTTTTGACTACATTTTCATGCGATACATGTTCTACCTTTTGCGGTGTACTTTTATGAACAGTAGACCAGTCTATATAGCTTTCCTCATTTTGTTCAATACATTTATCTGTACGTTTTATACAGTTTAAGTCCAATTCATCTTCTGAATCATGTATGTAAAAATGATAAGCATATGCTTTTGGAATGTTGCTAAATTTATCCAAGATATCATATTTATTACTTGAAATTTTATTAATTTTATTATTATCATTATTATTATTATTATTATTGAAGTTAAAAACGGCGGAAGTATCTAATTCAGGAGATTTTTCATGTAACTTTTGTTCTACTAATTTATTCGATGACACTTTATCAAGTTGTTTATTATCATCACTGTTATTAGTGTTGTTGTTATTATTATTATCATTAATTTTATTAGAATGTGATATTTGCTTGAAGTTTAATAATTTTATATACAAAGATTTTAATTTTCTTGGTGATTTATCTCTAGAATTTAATATATGATCACGAATTGGAACCTTATTTTGGAGAATACTACAAGATTTAAGAAATTTTAACTTTTTCTTGATTTCATTCCTAGATGCTAAATCTACCTCATTAATATCTGCTTGATTATTACCATTTTCACTTGCTGACTTTACTTTAGCGTTTGTATCATTTAATAATACTTTGTTTTGAAAATATTTTTCAGACAGTATATAGTCGCACTGTGTTGCTTTATCTTTCTTAAAAGATTTAAATATTTTTTTTTTTTTTTTTAAACATTCTTGACATTCTAAATAATAACGGAATGAAAAGTTTCGATATTTTGTACAAACCATTTTTCCATGTTCGGCTAATTTTTGTTCAACTAACCAGTCATTGATATGGACATCCTCTTCTTCTGTGGTATCGGTTAACGTTACCATCATCGAATTATCCTACATTAAAGAAAATGTAATTTTCAATACATTAATAATTAATTTTAAATACAGTAAACCCATTATGTTTATTACTTAATACATATTTTTACCTCAGTATTAACTGAGGCAATTGTTGCAATTAACGGCATCTGTGTCCTCATCGCAAAATGATGGGTAGCGCTGCGAGTCCATTTAGTTGCCTTATATGGCCTTGTATTAACTAAACCACATGGAATTGCTTGTGCTGGCAGATAAGAGAACATTCTATGTAAATAATGTATTGCGTCTGGAGGGCATGTTTTCAATGTACCGTAATCATAAAACATCACCTAAAATAAATCGTTATTAATATTAGTTATCATACCAAGCACAATTAATTAAATTGTTACTATTTTTGTTACCTACAGTGACTTGTAAATCAGGTTTTACTGTCTTTATTATACCTCTGTGCCATATACCATTGTATGTACATGCACAATTTAAACCCTTCTCTAACACAAGGGGTGGCACTACATACTGATCCCCTTTCATTACATAAAAATTACTGCAAAAGATAATTATGAATATAAATTTGACAAACTTTGTAATAACTGTTCAATTTTTTTTTTTTTATACATACTGTAACTCATTCATGAATTTTTTAAATGTTCTTTGGTTTTTACGAAGTTGTATCCAAAAAAATGATGGTGTAAACACTTCCACTACAAGCACTTCTGTATAAAGTTTCTCATTCTGTGTTAAATCTAAGACATTTAAATAACCCACACATTCTCCAATATTCATTGTATCATCTGGTATTAATTCCTTACATATATCAAGTGACTGGAAATGTTATATTATTAAACAATATTAATAATATTGATAAAAATTGTTGATATCCTTACATAATTTAAACCAGATCTATTTACCACTGTTACTGGAAGTGCTTCTTGTTCTCTTGGTTCATAAATTTGATGTAATTGTGCAAGAATATTAGTTTTGTATGTTTCTTTAATTTTATCTGAAGGTATTTCCATTTTAGCATAATAAAGCATAAAATCTCCTGTACCATGAGGTTGTACACAATGAAAAATTTCGGGTAACTGTGATGCAAATTCTCTAACACTATTGAAACCAAGTTCTGTGTAATTTAAAGAGACTTTATATTCTTCTAAATACACTTCTGGTAATTCAGCACACCAAATTCCATTCGGACGATTTTGTATAAGTTTTTCTAAACGAAATTTGATTCTATCATTTATAAGTATTTCACCATTTTTACCGTCCAAACTGTTTCTTCTTTCTTCCGTAGCATTATTATTATACTCTATATGAGATTGAACAGCATTATTAAGATTATGGTCATGTAAATAATGCGAATTATTATGTTCACATTGTACATTTGATGTAGATTCTGTAATTTGATTTTGATACTTAGAGACAGTCTCCTTTATAAAATTAGATGTAGGCTTAATGTTTGTAGCTGATTCATTATATGAATGTGGAGTAAATCTAAAATCATCTTCATCATCATCATGATCATCTAACATATCATCTGAATCTTCCTCTCCACCAACAGTCACAATTGGTGATGTCTGTTTTTGTTCATCGTATGTCTTGCAATTCGAAGAAGACATACCATTAGTCTTTTTTAAACAATTCTTAGGATAAACCTTATGATTTGTTAGAAAGATCTTATGCGATAGTTCTCTAAACTGCTCTTCCATGTCTTGCATCTGAATATTTGCATAAGGCATCAGTGATTGTACCGCTTGAAGTATATGATCTTTGTTTATACCATCTGGATGATCATTAATTAAATCAATTATCCTTAGTAATATGTCAGCTGGTATATGAAATTTAGGGGGAGATGTCTTTGGATAATAATGACTCGGTTTAAATATCTTTCTTCCAACTACATTTGTCTGACTTTTTTGACCAGCCACTAATTTACTAACATGTTTAGATTTATCGGTTGCAATACCTTTCAGGATGATTGTATTGTTTTTGCGTTCTATTTGAATATTCCTTGACATACTTTGTAAAAAATTCAACAAAGACACATACCCAAAATCTTTCCATGGTATGCATGCACCTTCTACTTCACAATAATCATTATCTAATTGTCTTAATGTACTTCCTCCTTTTCTTGCAAGTAATAATGATAATATTGTAGTTCTAACGTTTTCAAATTTTTGTGAATTTGTTTGCATCTCTAAGTATTTCTTATTCACTTATGTTTGATGATTTACTACAGAATTTATAGTATTTTAGAAATTTTATTATAATTAAATGATTTACTACAGAATTCGTAAATCAAAGTATAAATAAACGTATTAATATTCCGAAAATTAAATTCTGAAAACTATAAGCAAGTTATACATTAAAATTTACCATCAGACTTGATTTAAATACTATTAATTAAATATACAAACCTGCTACGTTATTAGTTTTAAATTAGTTCAAATTCTTTGTATCATTCGTCGAATACGGTGATTCTGATATAAATTTAGATTATACCATGCGGCGAAATATTTTGCACACTAACCTAACCTAACTGCATGAAACCGTTTGGTGCGAATTCCACTTAATGTTCAGGCAAGTTTAAAATTCTATATCTCTATTATTTGCCGCGTTAACTATCGAATGAATTTCGATACGATACTACAATCGATATTTTAAACTTTATGGTACAGTTTTACTCTAACGCTATTTTGTATGTGGAAATAATTAAGATGCTAAAATTTATATTTTAAGTTTCATTCGACAGTATTTAGCACACAATTTAATATCAAATTATAATTTGTTATACATTATAGTGTAAAAGTTATGTTAATAACCAATTGATATTTAGTGTGTAACAATTAATAAATAATGTATGTACACACATATATTACTGAAAGGATTTTACTTTTAAATAACATTCTTCATGTAGCGAACTAAACATTTGATACAATTATAGCCGATAATGTATATAAAAGATCAACTATGGCAATTAAATGGTATTTAAATGTATGTTTTAAGATTTGTTTTCCAATAGAAATGTATATCTTATTTTAAATGTAACGAAAGTGAAGGTATCGAGAGAATGGGGGTAGTGAACGATTATAGAGTATAGCGAATTTTTCAGATCGAGATACAAACTGCAAGGGTTGTGAATGTGAATACAGGTTCTATTAGTCGTGCTACATGTATATGTAGTTATCATATATGTATATAGAATACCATTGTCGAGCCAAATGTAAGCTACTAAAAGCAGTAACAGATTGAGGGAGTTAACTAGTTAAGAATGAAGAAGTAGTCTTAAAAGTGAGGGTTGAGAAAGAGGTGTTGGAAACAAAGCGCGTGTGTAATGCAATTCTCTTGAAACCGCGGAATCAGGCAACACAAAAGCGGTTGACGGATAGTTAATTGATTGGACTCTCATTTTAAGAGTTGAGAGCTTTCTGTAGTGCATTACGTTGCTTAAAATCTTATAAATTATATTACACACATATTTACATATATATAAAGCAGTGTACTCTAATTTTGTTGGTGCAGTATAAAGAAAATACATATTATATTCGTGCGGTATCCGCCCTTTATTGCAATAAAAGATGGCACCGTCGTGTTTTGAAGTGATCCTAGTCGGTTTTATCCTTGTGTTACCATTCTTATACGAAATGAGCACGATCTTTCGTTATTATTTCAAATTCCTTCTGTACTATGGATATGTGATGATAAATTCTATTACATTACTCCCAATTATGATATTACGTCCCCAGAACGTAAAAAATTTTATGTTAGTAAATATTTTAAAAATATATATAAATTTATTTTGTCATTACTTTTGTTTCTTTTATTATCATCCTTTTTCATACTATGCTTCAGTATTCAATTTTATTCAATAAATATTTTTAAAGATGTATAGTAGAACAAATTTATTGAACGATAGTGTATAAGCAGCAATTTCGATATGGTGGTGGTATTTAGTCATTTGAGTTGTTTTCTTTATGTTCTCTTGCAAATGTCAAACGTTTAAATTACGAATGATGTTATAACATTATAACTTATTAAATCTATTGTTTAATACAGACATAAGAATAGCAGTTTCAAATTTTGAAATAACCAAAATATCACAATAAAATATTGAAGTGAATGACAAATATTTTTATTTGTTTAACTTTGAGAAAGCACTTATAATAAACACCAGTTTTTAGTTTTTATTTTTACTATAATAATATGAATTTTGTTTTTTAATAAAAATATAATTACTGTTTTTTTTTTATTCCAATGTTTCTTTAGTATTTCTTTTTATAATGTATATATATAATTTGAAGAGTTTTCTGTCATTTCTCAATATTGAGAAATCTTATTTATAAAATGCAATGTAAAAAATATACTTTTAGATTGGCATCATCTGTATGTTCTTGTCTCACTAACTTGTTGGGAGTCCGCTGGGAACTTAGAGGTAGAGAACATTTAGAACAAGAAAGGGCATGTATAATAGTAGCAAATCATCAAAGTTCTTTAGATATAATGGGAATGTTCCAAATATGGCCTGTAATGGAAAAGTGCACAGTTGTAGCAAAAAAGGAACTTTTTTATGCATGGCCCTTTGGTTTGGCTGCTTGGCTTTGTGGATTGATATTTATAGATAGAATGAATTCAGAAAAAGCCCGCACGGTTATTAATACTGCCACAAATCATATTAAAGATAAAAAGGTAATTTACTTTTTACTACATCTTGTATAAATGAATAATTTCTAATTATGTAAGCGTATATTTATTTTTATATGTTATCCTTCGTGTAGATTAAACTATGGATATTCCCTGAAGGCACCAGATATAATACTGGTAAAATTCATCCCTTCAAAAAAGGTGCCTTTCATGTTGCAATTACCTCCCAATTACCTATATTACCAGTTGTATTTTCTTCTTATTATTTTTTATCTTCAAAAGAAAAAAGATTTGATTCTGGTAAGTTCCATAAATATATTTAAAGACAAGTATTAAAAACAAAAAATAATTGTACATTAATGATTTAAAGGTCGAGTTATTATAACATCATTACCACCAATATCTACAGAGGGATTAAATAAAGATGATGTTGAACATTTAATGCAAAAGACAAAAAATGTTATGATGGAAGTGTTTCATACAACTAGTTGTGAAGTACAGTTTTCAAATACTTCTATTACTTCTTAGAGTAACTTCTTAGTCATTTTTTTATCAATTGAGTAAAAATTTTATCATTCATACTATGATTTTAACTAAGTCTCAGCTTGAAAACCAAAGAACATTTTCCTGTGTTTTCTTAGTCATTATTATTTTAATAATAATAATTTTTTTATACTTAAGAACGTAATAAGAAAAAGATTACACTATAAAACAGGTTTTATAAAAGTACGTAGGAATTTTGAGAAACAAATGGCAATCTTAATTTTATTTTTGTATTGTATATATTATAAATTTAAAACCATTTTACAAATTTTTTAAATATTAATATTCATATACATTCACATTTAGATCATTATACAGTAAACTGTATGACCAGTTTTTTTTCGAAACATTTATATGAAATTATATGAAACTATTAATAATTAAGAATCAAAATTATATGAAGCACATTTTATTTCGGACAGTATATCTACTATTACAAATGTATTACATGCTTCCATTCATTCATACATTTTGATATACAAAGATGGTAAGTTATAGACAAGCAATGTATATATCTTTTTGTAATATTTCCATTTATTTACATTCCTACATTTGTAGTAAAATGTAAGTATTATTGATAATTTAAAACATTTTAAGCCTAATGAAAATTATATCTACATAAATGATTCATTCAATGTTAACGTGAATAACATTCAACCAAAATTATGAACATGACTTTAATGTTTTTATTTGGAAAAATTCATAAACTACTATAAAATTCGTATTTATAATTAAATATTAATTAGTGAAGTAATGTCTAATATTGTATTGTATTCCTTTGGCATACATAATTTTCTCTAAGAATTATACTATTTCCATGGTTAATAAACTGCTAAATTAGGATAATAGTAATAGTAATAGTAATAGATAGAATGCATTAAATTATACTCCATTTTTTTGTGATTTTAAATTAAAAATGTTGAATAAGAAAACTATGTGTGAGATTACACTATGATCTCATTATTAGGAACATAAATATGTAGAAATGTAAACTTAACAATGATATTTTAAAACAAGGCTTACTAAGATAACGAACGTAATTGAAAAATATGTAATTTACAGCCTAGATAATATTTGCATTTGTAAATATTTGAAATCAGAAATTACATATTTTTAATGCAAACTAATTTATTTTGAAGTGCCATTTTTATAATTATTTTTTCGTATCTTGTACTGTAATTTACAGAATCATGTTACTCAATATGAATAAAAAGTTGTAATATTAAAAATTTACATACACTTTTAAGGTGATGCGAACGTCGAGGCCGAATAGAAACTGATTTCAGCGTTACCTCAGTTATTGCATCCAACTAACGGCATGCTATTCTACGTCATTGCATCCGTGTGTCATTTAGGTGTATGCAAAGAGTGACGTATAATAGCATGCTATTCTCTGTAGAAATCTCTGTACACTTAATAGAGATTAAAATTATCATTAATGATATATGTTTAAAAAGCAACTGATATTATCTGAACACAGAATTAAAAAATATATCCTACTTTACCATTGTTAAATACAATAGTAACATGAATAAATTATGGCAGCAAATAATAAAATATCCCAGTTCTACACAATTAACATAATATACTTTATTTAACCAAAAATATATTACTTTTGGAAAAATGTAGTAGGCCTAAAGCTATATCCTCTTTATAAAATTAATAGTTATTTGATAGAAACATATACAAACGATATATTTTGTGTTTTTGTACCTAAACTTACTTTGTACATTAATAATTTAGAATATTAATGAACTTGAGGTATATGTAAAGATAAAATTAAAAAATGTTAGGCAGTCCAGCTGCTTTTTCTGTCCATTCTTTAGCTATTGTCTTTTTCATTTCATCATCTCCTTCTTGATACATTTTCTTCATTAAATTCATTAAACAGGCACCCACATCACTGTCATTACTCATATCTGAAACTGCAGCTGCTTTTAATTCCTTAATCCTTTTTTCTACTCCTGTTACATGTGACCAATTCTTTGCAACTTTTTTGGCAAGAGACACAACAACCATATCAGTTTTTATTTTAACAAAACTTTGATTTACATCAATTTCTTCACACAAATTGTTAATTGTTAAACTATAATTTTTATTGTCCAATCCAAGAACACGGAGATCCAAAGACTTCTCAGTGAAATTACAAGTCACAGCTTCCATAGGCAATTGATGTACATTTGGTAATGTAACATACAATTTCATTGTTGTATTTGTTTGATCCCAACCATAGTTATTAAGCTTAACTTCATAACATTTTTGAGGATTTGATACAGAATGAGTTGGTTTTATAGATGATGATGTATTTTCTTCAATCAATTTTGCTAATTCTGTTTGTAATCTTCTGATTTCAAGACTGAGTACATCTTTGCTTCTTTGTCTGCCTGCACGTCTAAGTAATTCATTAAATTCCTCGATATCCAGTTTTAACTATAAAACAAAAACATTCCAAATGTACAACTGTGTAGGTTATGTTATAAAATATATTTAATATTCTTGTGTATTTTTATTCAGTTATTGTCAGTTCCAATATAAAATACAATATTCAAATTATAAAAATTTATAACAAAATATTACGTGATACGTTTTATTACAGTACACATATTATTATACATACTTAAAGAAATATTTTACTTAGTCGATAATTTGTTTATTTAAATATATGTTATATTTATTCGATAACAGAAACAAAAAGATTCTTGGTTTACAATACCTATAACAATCTGAATAAGAACATTCGTTTGCTTACCTCATCAGCTTTCGTAGACATTGCGTTGTTTATATTGAATCACAAATATAATTTATGAAAATGAAGATAGAGAAAAAACAGTAGTCAATAACTTTTTTAACAATTGTATCTATTATAAAAGTATTAAGATTTTTCACACTACTTGCAACAATTCACTCCCTCTTTTCGATGATCAATTAATGACCGTACACGTTTATAGCGGCAAACTGGGCAGTCGCACAACTAGTAGAAATTTCTGGAGGATTCAATGCTTTTCTGTAAAATACATTGTATTGTATTATAAATGGCACAAACAGTGCACGTGCAATTAACAATTGCATCATTTTTTAAATGGAAATGTACATTATAGGTGAAAAAGTATTAGAGTACCATGGCAAAAAATTATTAATTCTCGAGATATTTTCAAAAAATGCATTTATATAAGGGATAAAACTTTCCCGCCTAGATTCGAAAACTGGATAGGTACTGACCATTTTTGGAGTTAATACCAAGCATCTACCGCTAAATGGCGCCCCCATCGCGAAAGTGTGGGGACTGCGATCCCCTCTACGTTCGAGAGGAGAGCTTAGCTCTCGGCGTTCAGTTTGAGTCTGCGCGTTTTCGTTAGTCGGTATTTTTAATTAATTCAAAAACTATATAAACCTTAATGAGGATCTTGAAATGTACATGTTAAATTTATTTTTTGCATTTCAACATACATATGTTTGAAAAATTGCAAAAAATTTCAGGTAACCTAGAAATGTTTATAAAATATGTAGCAATAATTAACAATCTTTATTCATTTTATTTTTACTTGAAAAGTGTAATAGCGACATAACTTTGTCACTAATTATATAAACATATACATACATTTACTCTATGCAAAATGTTTTACAGTTAAAAAGTATATTTTTTCAATAATTTAATTATTTAAACATGTACCCTAAAATTATGTGCGAATATAAGTAAAAAATAAAGAAAAGTAAAGTTCAAATAACAAATAATAATTTACTTTTCATTATTTAAAATATTTTATTACATATTTGTTAATTTAATGATTTATGAATGAAAGACTACCAATAAATTATCATAGCAAAGCACGTCACGATAATTTAGTTATTGTAAAAAAAAAAAAAATTAATCATTTGTCCTAAAATAATCATAACTTGTAAAGTATAGGATGTGTCGAAATTTATAGTTATCATGACATCAATATATGATTGATAAACCAGTAACACTGTAAATTATATTTCTCTTTGCAAGATTTGTATTGTCATATAGAAAGTTTATTTAACCAACGTTGCGTACAAATAACTTTGTAATTTACACTTTATATAATATTACTATATCTGTGCAAAGAGTAGTTGCCATGTACATGTTTGTATTTTTTATCACCTATTACTTAATGCTTAGATTCAATCTTTACTTAAAATGCATTTTAGTGATATCATTTAAAGATAAACTTTAATAAAAACGACAGAAACTCATTTAAAATTAAAGAAAAAAAGAAACGATGCATAATTTAGCGTTTTTCTCTTCAAAATTTTTGCAAGAATAGATTATATCTTGTCTGATATACTGTTATATTTGATTATATGATTCTACAATATTTTTCATTTGTGCTTTACACAAAAAATTTTAGAATTTCCCACGAAAACTTCCACGGCCACGGTAGGATCTTCCTCCCGAATGCTTTCCTCTGTACACATGCGGCTTCATCAAAGAACTTGATCTACCTCTTGACAATTTCGGTCTTCCATGCCAATCGGATCCTCTTTGGAATGTATGTTCCAATTCTTCATCTGCAGAATCATCTAACATCATCGGACTTTCCCCACGGCTATGATCACTTCTGATTTCTTGGAAATCATCACGTTCGTCTAAAGAATGCCTATAGTTTGGCGAGTATCTTTCACGAACGTAATGATCCCGGCCAGGTCCTTTGTGACTTGAAAAGTTATCTCTATTTCTTATCGGTGATCCTAACTTTAAATTTCTTGAGTTATGATCTAATGAAGATACAGAATCAGGGCGATGTTCACGATCGTCGAGCCGTCTCGAAGGAGACGCTGTTCTGTTCCATGTTCGTTTTTGAGAATTACTTAAGCTCCACCTTAAGTCATCGGCTTCCCGGTATTTGGGTGGATAATCAACTGTTTCACGCATATTCCAGTCCAAACGATCCATAATAGGTCTTTTCTCTTCCTTAATTGCTTGTTGCAAATCTTGAGGATAAACTTGTACTTCGAAATCTACCATAGTAACGGTTGCTTGAACGTATTTCGTACTTATTTCTACATCGTCGGTCTGACAGATCTTTTGATGCATTTGTACAGTCTGTTTCGTAGGAGCAGGATGTTGTACCTCTTCCTCGTCCCAATATATTTTGCTTTTGTTCCTTTGTAGAAGTATGGAATTTGAGGAATATACTTCCTGCTCACTTTGGACAGTTTTCTTCTTTGGATCGTAAAAAAATCGCCCTTTCATTTTTAATCGAGGATCTTCAATAGGCAGTTCACGTAGTGCGTGTTCACAATGTCGTAATATTTCCGGTTTGAATCCTATTGCGGAAAAAAGATTTGCATAGAATAATATTCATATTATTATTGTATCACTTTGGTATTAATTAAAATACGTTGATTCACAATATTAGTTTAACTTTCTCACATTAGATATTAAATGTAATTAAATCACTGAACAATTAAAATATTTTTACCTGGATATAAAACTGGTAGACTAGTTGAATCTAAAAGAAACGCATAAGACATGAAATGTAAATTATTAATTTCACTCGTTAGAATAAAGTAAAGAAAATTCGTATATATAAAGATGAATTTTCACAATAACTAATTAAAAATGTGTTCGCACCTTTAGCGGAAACAGATGCTTCCAGTAGACTCGATAAACTCGTCTTTTCAAATTGCTGTAAAATTAATTTACAAAATAAATATTAATTTTTGTATAAAGGGGCAAAAAAACATAGACTAAATGAAAAAGGCGCATATAAATATCTGTTTTGAAGAATATACAAAAAAAAATATATAGAATCTCTATTACAGTGTATATATGTAATGCAATTACTTTTGTGTCGGAGATGACTGGTGGTTCGGGTGTCTTCAATCGTTCCTCTTGCGAACCATGATATCCATTATAAGAATCCGTAAATCTCCGTTCCCTGTAGCTTGGAGATATAGCATCCTTAGATTTATTTGGAAATTCAAAATTCTGTATTGGAGACTGTCTAGACGAAGGAATGCCATGCGTTGAGTTGTATGTCTGTACATGATCCACAACTGTCGAGGCTGTAGGTTCAGGCTGTGGTGAAGAAACTGGTGCCGGTAGAAGTGGTGGTCGATGAGGAGGTTGAATTGTACTAGTATTTGGTTGATTGTACATCACCGGGCCAGAAACGTATTCGGTCTGAGGCAACGGATGTAACGGTACAGAATCAAAATTCATTGACTGAGACGAATTTTCAAAGTTCATAAATGGTGGTCCACCAGGTGTTACATTCGATGGCATAGGCGGTGGTAGTCCAGGTTGATGCATGTAAGGTGGTATTGGTAATAATGGTCTGCGCTCTGTTTCTTGCTGATACATAACCGAATTCATCATAGGTTGTTGTATACCATCAATTGACGAAGGGTGCGCGTATCCAGTGTTTATATGAGATGTCATGATAGCTTCGTTTCGAAATTGTCTTGTAAGTTCGTTAATGAAAGGCGATCGTTTTCTTCGACGTTCCACTGATCTACTTCGTGTTCTACTGCGACGTCGAGGACTGTAACGTCTGTTAACCGGTGACCGGCTAATTTTTCTTCTAATACGTTCCATACTGCGACTTCGTTGCCGATCCCGGGACCGACTTCTTCGGCTTAACAATTTAAAATACTTTATTAAGATATGAACTAAAATTTACAACATATTGAGATACATTTTACAAAAATGATCGTTAAGTCTAGAATAAAATTGAAGTAAAACATTGTCTTCTCACCGTTCATGAATATTCATACGTCTTCTATGTCGTTCAGCACTCCATCTTCTATCCGTACTCGTCCTTCTTTCCCAACTGAGTCGTCTGATAGGACTTCTTCGTCGTTCTGGACTAAAACCGAACGGACTTCTGCGGGTGCAATTAAATCTTGGACTTCTTCTCTTATCAGGGCTAAACCTTAACGGACTCCGATGTCTTTCGCTGCTTATTTTAAAAGGACTTCTACACCGTTCCGGACTTAACATTAATGGAGATTTTCGTCGAGGAGAATTTAATCTTATTCTATCCGGAGTTCTGTGTCGCGACGAGTTCCCTCTTTGACGTTCTACGCTTCTACGTCGTTCACGACTTCTACGGATATGCATCTGTGCTTGCTCCAGATTTTGTTTCTCTGTAATACTTTGAATAGCTTCAACCTCTGTACCCGGAGGTACAACATTGTCAGAGTCTAATAAGTGTTTAATTGCTTTCTCCTTTGCTGCTAAAAGTTTGCTTTCGTTATCTCTCTTTGTACGTATCTTATCCCTCTCTATATCTTTTGTGCTTTTCGAAGGATCCCGTCGTATTTCTTCATGTTTCTTCTCTTCTCTCTTTGGTCTTTCACGATTGTATGATCCTTTGCGATCGCGCCGATGTCTGTCCCTACAATTAGGCTTGCAATCATTTCTTCTTATACATTACTAATCATTCAAAAGAAAGAATATAAATAGTTTTCAACGTGAACTATGTTAATTATACAATGTACTGGTTATTGAAATTACAATATTAGGTTTCTATGTTTTAATAACATTTTATAGATAAAATTATAGATAGAATTATTTTGCATTATTGATGCTACCTAGAAGGACGTCTCGGTTCTTGCTCCTTGACACGAGTAGTTTTTAATTCAGTTTCGCGTCCTTTTTCTTCATCCCCTTCCCAAGCGTCGACAACATCCAATCCCTGCATGAAATCTTCATCATCTAGAAACTCTTGAAGTTCTTCATCCGGTATATCCTTTAAACCTTCAATCGCGCGTTGAACATCTTCATTCGTACTTTTGACAGAAGATTTCTTTTTATCTGTACTTTGTCTCCGGCTTAACTGATCGGTTGAATCATTTTTCACATCGGTTTTAACACTTGAATCTTTCATTTTCTTAGCTGAATCACACATGTTTCTGAAAAATGAACTGAACTATTGAATTAATTGAAGAAACACCACAAAATTGTTGCAATAAGCCTATCGTTAAACACTTGGAAAAAACAGCTTAAAATTAAAATGCATATAAGTAATTCTAAAAAAAAAAAAAAAAAAAAATGAATCTGAGTTGAATATACCATATATTGGAAATACATTGAAACGAATGAAATTTCTATTCAATGCTTTTTACTTTCTCTTCTTCATTCAAGTACATAATAAAATTATAATTATTTCTTTTTAATACACTGAATCGTAAATAAACGCACCTCTTAACCTTTCGATGGAATATATAACATTGATATTAACACTCTCATTACGTAAGTCGTATTATCTTTATTTAAAAACTAAATAATTTTCAATAATCATGTATTTCTTGATCATATAACTGAAGCTTATAATACATTCGCGCAAAGAAATTGAAATTACAGTTGTTTGCCAAGTAGACTGCTTTAATGGATAATGTACGCACTTATTGTTAATAATACTTGGTTCAATTAAGTACACAACACGTGACCCAAGTGATAATTGCAACGAGTACCGATAATAATATAAATGAATAATATCTGACTTGCTTATTCTTAAACTCTATTATCTTGAATTATTTGAATCAAAGAAATCCGGAACTTGAAAAGTCAACATCTATCTATTCCGCCATATTAGTTACTACCAGATTTTGAGGCATGCTGTAAAACAAGGGCAAGTTTATTCGTATTTTTATATATAATAAGATTAATAAAAAGTGATTTATATTTTCACCAATAAGAATTTGATCCATATTTTTATAACTTTTCAATAAATGGATATTTGAAATAAATATAATATCAAAGGAAGAGAAATTAAAGTTTGCCATTTAAATAGTTCATATATTTTTAGCAAGAAATTCTTTTATTTCATTTTATTTTTACAGGGTTAAATATGTTTTATGTAGATCTATAATTTGATGTTTCAAATGTGTTAAAAACAAATATATAACTAAAGATATCAAATTTCAATGTTTATAAAGATATTACGGGTTGGGAAAAGTCGGGTGGAATTGGGTGAGAACCCGAAAGTATATGCTCGAGATCTAAATACTTTCGGGTACCCAAGATTCAACAATTAATTTATTGTTTACATTTCTATATTTATATAGTTATAGACAATTTGTTACCTTAAGAATATAGTAAGAAGTATTTCACAAAATTAAAAACACAAGATAAATAAAAATGGTATTAGATTGAAATTGAATCTAATTAAATAATTGATCTATAATAATAAAATATAAAGTGTAAGTATAATAATAATAGTATGTATAAATAAACAATTATATTTATTATCTTACGGTTGTAGATTAAACAATATTAATAAATGACTAAGGTTAATTGTAAATAATAATTATTACATGTTTTATATCTTTTTTTTTGTTTTCATCGCGCTTTTTAGAATATTCGTAGCATTTTATGGAAGGAATGCAATACAGGAAGTGTCTAATAAAATTTTAAATCCATCCAGCGGAAGATTAACTGTATGCTTTCTCGTCAATAATCGACTAGGCCTCTAAAAGAAAAGAAATATATTAATAGATTTGTATTAATATAAATGTAATATTTCTGTGCTTTAGAATCAGGCTAACTGCGTTAGTCTGGCTCTCAGATATAAACTTTATTTATTTTTATTTTTACCGGCTATTTCTCGGACTTAAAGAACGAACTGGTGATTCTCTGTATCTTCTACGAGATTCGGTTCTAAACTTTTCTCTATCATCACGTCTGTCCCTTTCTCTGTCCCTTTCTCGTTCGCGATCATTTTCGAAGTCCCTTATGTCTCTGTCTTTCCTTTCTCGACGCACAATTCGCGGACTGCGACCAGGACTTGGTGTGCGTGATACAGAGGAATGTGAATCAGAACTATGACCTTCGTAACGATGCCTTCGTTCTCTTTGTCTAAAAATGGTAAAAAACAGTAAGACAAAATTGTCCGTAGGGTGTCCTACTGACCGGGTGTCTTGGCACCCATTCCCATTTTACTGTTTACTACATATATGCCTCATACACAGTAAATAATTGAAAATAACACAACATACTTTTTACGTAATTTTAGAGACATTTCTCGGATTTCATCTTCTCGATCCTGCCTCTGTTGTTCCATCTTCTCAATCCGAAGCTGTTCTGCTTTTTTGTCAGCTTTGTCTGGGTAAATATAATAACAATAGTATAATAATGTAATAACATTTAAGGGTTTAAGTCGATTTTACTTACACTGTCTGTTTAATAAAGCTTGCATCTTCTTTTTAAGTCGCTCCTGGGGTGTGATTTTCAGTGACTGAAAAATGTAACTCTTAAATGTCTGCTATCAGGTATGAGAAAATGTTTGATAATTGTATGTAGACAAACATCAAATTTGCCTGAAATCTTAATATAAAGTTTTAAATGTTTTTAGTTATTTTATATTAAAATTTCAGAAAATATATATTCAACATCAAATGTATCCTAAAATGACCCCTTTCATATTACTATTTCTATGAAACAAATAAATTATGCTACGAAAAATTTGATGTTTTCATTCTGATAAAATTATTAACAAATGAATAAGAAAAATATAAGGAAAATTCAGGAAAACTGATTAGCAAAAAACTTAAATTATTATAATTACTTCGATAGATTTAAAAACTATACAAATTTATAAGAAAAAAATATAAATTAATGTACATGAAATTCATGCTTTGAAAAAATTCGTAAAATATGAAATGTAAAGAACATAAATCAAACGTTATACTTTATCTAACAGAATGAAAACAAATAGCACTTGTTGAAATACTTCATTGAGAAGGTAGTTACATAAAGAGTATATACTGTTTTTTATTGTCTGTGCTTTAAGTGACTAAGTAAGCGTTATGGTTCTTACTGACTTTGTGTCCGCCACCAGAATTTGTACTTAACCCTGCTTTTGGCTTGTTCCTGTAACATTTAAAGTGAATATTAATAGTTACAGGATATATTACAATTAATATTACACTTACATGCTTGTAGTGTTAATAGCCGTTGGTTTTGTTGTTGTTGTAGAGACTTTCTCTTCGTTATCTGATAATTCTAATTCCGAACTTGACGATTTTCCACGACGACCATAATATCTAAATCAATCAACAAAAAAAATTAAAAATATAATGGAAATCTTATATTAGGTATACAAATTATATTAATACCTTGGCAGTGCCGGGATCTTAGTTTCGGGGCTTCGAGAACGTTTGCATCTAGATTGACTTCTGGATCTTGATCTAGATCTAGACTGAGATTTAGTTCTGGATCGCGATTTAGATGCTGATTTTGAGAGAGAATAATGTCTTCTGCGATAACTATCTCTCGAGTGACTTCTATTATGTGACCTAGACCTCGATTTTGATCGCAATCTTGATCTTGATCTTGACTTGGATTTCGATCTAGACCCACTACTCGAAGAGGAACTTCTGGATCTTTTCGGACGCGAACGAGATCTAGATCTTGTCTTTGATCTTGAAACAGTACGCGAACGGGATCTACTGAAACTTCTATAACGGCTTCTAGATTCGCTTCTGGTTCGCGATCTTCTTGAACGACTTCTTGATCTTGTGATTTTTCTGTGTTTCGAATGTGTTCTTCTTGATCTAAAAATTATTATATTAATTAACAACTGTATAAAGGTTAGGTAATAAACTTACCTTATTCTTGATGTACTTCGTTTTCTGTCACGGTTCCTGTACGATTTAGATTTATTAACGGATCTAGAACAACTTCTGGATCTTGATTTTGAAAGTTTTCTATTAACTATTCTCTCGTTAAGCGCTGGACTGTCTGATCTCCGACGCCTAAGATGAGAGTAATTGATTTTCTTCGAATTGGAAGAGGTAACATGGGATGAACTTCCATGAGTTTCTTCTTCACCACCGAAACTTGTGATATAGGTGATTTGTCCAGTATTTACAGGGGATGCTGATCTGGATCGAGACTTGGAAGAAGATTTTCTGTATGGATTATATTCTGGACTTTCTCGGGCTGCGTAGCTAAGAAACAAAAAAGTTCATTAAATTTTTATAATTAAGTATTAGAGATTTTCGATCAAATGAAATTACCTAGGTGGACTCATGACTCGACCGATCATTTTCTTTTCTCTAAATGCACGTCTCTCTCTACGTGATCTTCTACCCTGTGTATTATTAGTATATTAAATGCAATGAATATTTTTTATTATTATGATTATAAAAGTGTATGCAACATATTTTACCGAGTACATCGCTTTTTCTTCTTCTTGTTTACGCGCTTGTCTTAACGTTTCAGCTTCTTCAAAATCTTGTGTTAAAAAACTAAAATAATCAGCTCCTAGGAGTCCATATTTCTGTGCTACTAAATTCATTTCGTGTGCTTGAGATGGTTCTATTTGAGATACATCTACACAGATGTCTGAAAAAAATTAAATTTCTAATTTATATCTAATATCAACAATTTAACCAATTATCGAAGCGATATAAGATTTATATACCTAAATCAATATCACTATCTTCATCGTCTGCTTTTTCATCAGATACAACATTATCTAATGATTTCATTGTTTCGGGTATCGGTTCTTCCGTTTCGTAGTTGTATCCGATGGCTACGTTATTACAAGATTTCTTCTTGTCTTTAATAGAATCTAATTTCGTCGAAGAACCGAATTGTTCCTCTAAATGTATTTGATGTAGAAATTTTTCTTCCGTTACTGTATTAAAACATATTAATCATCAAACAAATCAAAATGAAAATTTAATAACAGTATTAAAACAAGTGCAATTTCCGACCTCCTAAAAATTCATTTTGAACGATTATACGATAACGTTCATAATTGATATGTCTATCTTCACTAGTAAGAGCAATATCTACATCAATAGAATCTGGTGCTTCTGGTATCCAATCAAGGTGAGCCCTCACATCAAAGCGGTCGATAAGATTGTCTTCGTTTCCTTGCCATGGCATCCTGTTAATGAGATGTTATTTATTTACAGTTTGTTCAAGACTGATACAAATACAAAGTATGTAAATGTGTATTAACTTACATATTTGCTGGACTATCTCCAGCTGTAGCTATCGCTGGGTCCAAATGAATTTTACACGGCCTCCCATGGAGTTGCAAAAATTGTGTAGGATCCGATTTCTAAAATTTTACATATCAGAAAAAAATAAGACGAATCATTTTACTTAATTTTTTTTTAAATTTTAATAACTTAATTAAGGTTAACAGCAAACAAAAAAATCTTTCATATTATATCGTACAAAATTAGAATTAGCTGGTATTATGAGATTGAAACTTGTGTATTTATTTAATTAGATTTCTTACAATTTTTTCATAATAATCTCGTCGACGTTCAGCTCGACGACGATAATCCACTAGCATTCCACGAATTTTCTTTTCCTGTTTTCGTGCTTCATGCCACATTCTACCACCTGTTTTTTTCACGGAAAAGCTCATTTTACATATTTAGATAATTCACAGATTGCTAAATTAGAAAGGAACTTTCGTGTAGTTAACGAATTTATAGAACGAATCCGAAAAGTTATTAATTAACAGACTTTTCTCCCGCGAGGTAGACATATTGTATTTTACCATAAGCGCTACTTCGTATCCAGAAAATATGATCCCACGTTACTCCACTGGTAATGTATACTAAAGATAGGTTGAAATTTGTTCAGTATGGTTCAGTATGAACGGAACCAAATGGAACTCAACGGAACCTCAACATTTTACCGCTGTAACATTCCGGACGGTTTAATTCTTCAATAAAATGGGTAAGACGAAAGACGGTAGCTCAGAAGAAGATATGACTATAGGTAGGATTTGGATATATGAAATAATTAACATTTATTTCATGTAATTGTAATTAAATCTATCATTTTCGCTTGTATTTCAATTTCATCGTTGAGGTTATTGAAGCGCTATGAGACAGTAAACTGTATGAAGCGACATCACTAGTAAACAATCACAATAGCGCTTTACAGAAACGTGTACCGTGGAAAATTTGAAAATCTTTATACATATTTACGTTTAATTCCACTTACCCCTCAGTAATTGTCATTACTTATATATTATTTACTTCTCAGAAACTAATGATGTGTCTCCCCAAAAGAGGCATAAAAAACATAAGCATAAAAAGCATAAAAAGAAAAAGGCAACACACGATGGCAATGAAAATTTTAATGATGCTACTGTTGAAACTGAAAAGAAGAAAACATTCAGAGTTAAAATGAAGAAAGATGATGACAAAAGGTAAATCAGATGTAGAAGGAATAGAAGGAATATAATTTAGTTGATGTTTGTATTAATGCTTTACAGTTCAGAGAAATCTCGTGAAAAAATGCAAAAGGCATCCAACCTAAGTATTGCAGGTTCAAGCGCTACGCCATCACCAAAAGCTCCCACAAAGAAAAAGGTTCCAAAGAGCAATAAAGGTAAAGATAGTGGTACTAGCAGCGAAGAAGAAAGATGGCTTGATGCAATAGAATCTGGGAAATTGGAAGAAGTCAGTAATCACTAATGGTAACTGAATGCAAATGCTAATCATTTTAAAGGGCAATAAGAGAATCATATTCTAGGTTGATGATGAATTGAAGAAAATTAAGCCAAAAGATCCAAAGTTAATGACAGCTCGTCAAAGAGCTATGTTTGAAAGAAAAACTGATACTGAAGCAAATCCTGGTGTTGAACAGCTGATGTCCTTACCAACGGGATACAAAGAAAAAGTTATGACAGCTGAAGCTATACAAAAGGCTGCTCTTAAATCATTAAAAAGAAAACAACTTGCTGATGAGAAAAGGGAAAAAGATAAGGTAATACAGTTATTAGTATATCGAATTTTTATATTTTTTATTATAGATGAAAAACACATAATTAATAAGAATTTCTTTTTCATCTTTTTAGAAAAAAACGATGGAAAGATTGCTGAAGAAACAAGAATCTAAAGCTTCTAAAGTTATTAGCAAAGGTAAGCCTTCCAGAAGGCAAGTTCCTTTGATCACATACCGTCTAACACTCGAAGGAAGCTCGATATCTTTACCAGCTGGGGAAGATTTTCCTTTACAGCCTGCACAGGTGTAAGTAAAATCATTAAGAACTTTCAACATTCATTACAGTTAATTATATCATTATTTTTTTTTGTTTCAAGGAAAGAACCATCAATGCAGGTTCTCTGTGGTGTAAATCAATGCAAAAATCCAAAGAAATATTCGTGCTCTAAAACGGGAGTGCCTTTGTGCAGTTTAGAATGTTATAAAGTTAATTTATCAACACCTGTATGAATTTTACATAATTAATTTTTAATTTCAGTATATTTAATTAACCTTACCTGGCTTTATATTATCGCTAACACGTTCGAATCTTTTCAGGAAACGCAATGAAAAATAATATATCCAGAAAAATTTTTGTGAAAATTACAAATGAAATTGAAGCTTTAAATTTAACTATTAACTTAATAGTTAAATTGTAAATATTTTTGTACATACAATTATATTTATTTCTGTGTAATGTATAGAATATCAAGTTCTATTCATTTTTACATAAATAACTGTAGTTCATAAATAAAAGAAGAAGAATCAGGTAACGTTTATCATTAACTAAAATTTATTAATAATAAGTAATAAGTAAGCATTGTATCTTTTCAAAAATAGAAAATATCCGAATCTTCAACGAATGCAACTTTCGTAACTAGGACTAGTTTAGACCTTGCTTTCACCAACCAAGATAGGCTCAACCAAGTCGTGGCTTGATCGTCGAACGCATAACATCGCGAAAACATATATCCGGAGCATCATTGGTTTGTGATTCGCGATGATAACACGACAATTAACATAAACTGTCAAGTTTTAATCAAACCCAGATCTTCTGGGTTAAAATGTGGTGGAGCAACAATTTTATAATTCTCGCCATTTTAGTTTCATTAGAAATTTCAAGATCTCAAACGCGAGGTGAGAAAATTATTTATAAACTTGAAACCGTTTATATTTATTTCAACAAAAACTGTGAAAGTGTAATGATTAATAATTACTAGTTATTTAATCAGTGCATTCATTATTGTGTACTTAGGAATTTTTTAAAACAAATTAATTTTTATTTTAGTGTTCTACTAGTTGCAAGTATTTAAAAAAACAACCTCTGTTATTTAATATTTTATATAAAATTGTACTTTTTATAAATATTTAAGTTCAGGAAAAATTGAATTATTTTTCTACATTCTCATTAAGAAGAAAACCACTGATTGAATTCACTTCTTTCTTTAAATATCAGATGCCGGTAATCACGAATGTCTGCGATTTTGTACTGATGAGGCGCTTTCGAAAAAATTATGCCGCTACGAGTTCTACGTCGGTGAATTATCTAGCACGATCAGGTGAGATAGAAACCACAGAACTTATTAGTGCATTTAGTATAACTGGAAGAGTACGCTTTCGAAAATTGAATTCACTGAAGAAGAAAAATGCCTAAAGACTTTCTGCCTTTTGCTGAAACTGATGCAAGCCACATCTTTGAAAAAGATGTTATATAATAGATGTCATTAATTTGGAAAAATTTGAATATTTCATAATACAATTACTTATCCTTGGACTTTTCAAAGAGAGACTCCTGTTCCATAGAAGAACCGGTCGGAATCTCGGTCAATTGTACTGATATATGAATATAAGTGATCCAACTGTGATCCAAGAACTAACGGTTGACACGCTTGGTTACAGAGAGTGCATCTTGAACTTTTCTTAATACCAAACAGGTTTCTATCGCGAACGTGTTTACTTGTACTATAGATAGTTAAGGGAAAATAGAAGGCATTATATACTCTGTGTAAATCCTGCAAGAAGAGTAACTGTTATTGCGATTTTCCTCTCACAGGAAGAATCTCTTCTAGTCAGCCAGAAAGTGCATCCTGGTGCATCTTAGTGCATCCGTTAGACGCTGAATACAAATGAAACTTTTATTTTATTTTATTTCATTTCAGTTGATTTCACATTTATGATTTGCAATTCAGGTAGTAGATGACCTGAATAGGAGTTTCAAGGCAAACAAAACGTGAAACATGTTTTCAAATGATTAGTTCCTTGAATTAATTTTGTATGCTAAAACATCATTGAAATTTTTGCATGATTTCATTATCACGTTTTTAATTAAAATTCATGTAATTTTTATTTCTTTCATTTTCAATAACACTTGCAGTTCCCATAACAGATCCAAGGTCAAGGACGACTCTAGAATTCCATCAAAAAGTTTTCTGGGAATTAATGGAAAAAGTCCCGGTCCACAAATAGAGGTAATTAAAGATTGTTTCTTTCTTAATCTTTCACCGTTTAGTTTCGGTACGATTTTACTTGCGAAAGGATTTATTAATTGTTTCGACATTCGTGAAAATTTTGCAATTTTTCGTATTATGAAAGTGAAAGTCAGTTTCTTTTTTCCTATAATAAGGTTTCTATTTTATATGCTGAAATGATCAATCAATTTTTAGATTTGCTTTGGGGATACAATTGAAGTACTTTTGTACAATAGATTAGGATCCGAAGAATTATCTTTACATTGGCATGGATTACGACAAAAAGGGTCCGCTCATATGGATGGTGTACCGATGGTTACACAATGTTCAATATTACCATTTGGTGGTTTTCGATACAAAATAAAACCGGAAAGAATTGGTTCATACATCTATTACGCACATTCAGGTAAGAAAACAATGTATTTCAATTTGGAATTTGTGTCAGGTTGATACAAATATAAAATGTTTTTTCAAAATTCGAATTTTGAATCAACTTAATATTTAAGTATAATATAATTAACATATAGCAACTAATAAAACTGGAAATCCAACAGCGATATATATTTAGTAATGTTATGTTGCTAATGTCATTTTTAAATAATATATCAGCTTTTGAATTTGATTTGATTTTCCCGCGCTGTAGAACGACTTCTACTTCCGCCCGGACAAGTAAAATTGAAGTAGATCAATAGTCCTGGAACCGTGTAGAAGTTAGGTTACATGTTGAAGCTCTCATTTTTGCGTTGTTCAAAGAAAAATCCTGTGCAATGTCAATCAGGTATATCGAGAAGCATCATATTACATTTATTTCAAAATTTACTTCCTCTTACATTAATTTGAAACAGTTTTGCGGTACAAAGGTGAAAAGTAGAATGATGTAACGGTCGCCAGCGATCAGGAATGCCCAGGTACTTCAAAATTTGATATGCAGAAAATAATTGTTCGTGACATTAACTACATTTCAATTATAATTAGTTGTTTTTTAATTCTTTCTATTTCTAAATTATAATCTTTTTTCCCAAATTATTTGTTGCAGAATTTTCATGTTTAAAAATAGGTATAATTGGAACTTAATGTAGATGTCCCTCATTCTTTTAACAAAAATTAGGAAAGGATATGTTATATAATCAAGGAGGTAATAAATTTAAAGCATTTACATATGAATTACATGATTAAAATAAATTTTTGACGAGGAATTAATGAACTCGTCCAACTTTTTTCAATCGGTACCATAGGATGTCGCTGCGGGTAGCGCAAAAAGAAATCGAAATTGTTGGAATGTTACCCTTATAATTTTTTTAATTGTAAAAACTCATAGTTGTTTTATGAAACATATATATTTATTTTTAATTAGATAATCGATCTTTTAGAAAATCGTACTGATCTACGAATCAATCAAATAAAGCAAGATTGAGCGGATCAATAAAGTTGCAAGAATACGGCCGCTTACTAGCATTGATAAAAATCAAACTTATAAATAAAATAGTATACAGTTACAAATTTGTAATCGTTTGTATGCTTTTCAATACAGTAAAATCTTATTTAATATTTTTCGCGACCCAATTTCACTTACTAAGTGTAATTTTATAATTCTCGAACGGCGGACCATGGAGAGAGCGCTAATTAATTAATTAATTAATTTAATTTTGTAAATTTTACACTGTTTCTTTGAAAATTATCCTTCCAGTATATGAAACCCTTTCGTTTAAAAATGATGTATTTAAGTTTGGGTCACGATTGACCAGACTCCGCTGTTCAAGGATTAATTCGGGCAGTTATCGTTCTTCGGTAAATGCGAAATAATCAACTACATACAAAGTTTTCAATTAATCATTAAAGTGGTCCGAGTATTATAATGATGTTGTATTATTAGTTTCACAGCAAGCGGACGGCGTGTACGGGTCGTTGACAGTTCGAGGCCCACAGGATGACCCTAGCTTGGAAAGGATACTTCTGTTGTCATCAAGGCCACCAACTCCTCTGTCGTGGCATTCGCACCTACATCCACCTACGCCAGGTGTACTTCTCTTAAACGGCCAGGTACCGATTTGCCTAATTAACCAATTTCCATCGTTACATGCAATTTAATATACACATTTACATCACTAAATTTCCTTTCTCTTTTTCTACAGATCAGCGTCAAATGTAATAAAAAGAACACACGATTTTTGTGACAAACGCTCCAATGCGGCGTTTCTATCTTTAGAATATTTCAATTGAAAAGCAATCGCTCACGAATATTTTATTTAAAATGAAATTATATTTTCATAAAAGAAAGATTTGAAAAATTTCAAAAGACTATTGTACAATGATTACATCAACGTAACGATAATTTTCTCTCAGAGTGCTAAGCGCAACGTTTTTTAAAATATTGCTCATTAACCAGCTACTTTGTTTACAGACCGATGGAACGATCTTGAGAGTTAATCATGGCGCACAATATTTGTTACGACTGGTCAACGCGAACGCGTACAACTGCCCCGTACGAATATCCATTTCCAGACATGATTTTCGTGTGTCTGCTGCTGATGGGAACGTGGTTGATTCGGTGACAGGCAGACACATCGTTTCGTATCCTGGTAAGTTCACAATTTTTCTTCCTTGCATTATGCATATTCCACGCACGTAAGATACGATCGTTGTACGTGCAAAATTTTACGCGTGCGCACGCTTCTGTGCAAAATATTTTGACTGTTCCGAGTTTTTACACGTTGCTGTGTCATCTTACTTTCGAATAATTACGCTCTAAGAATGCATGTATGCACGAAGGTGGAGTGAAAGAGAGCAAAGAAGGAGAGGAAAGAAATTGCAATTGAAAATGAAAAAAGGGATCAAGTGTGATGTAAACCTTTAGGTAGATTTCAAATTGATCGGTAACAATACAATTTGAAATGTGCTCTTAAAATGTGAAGCAGCGAGTAGTGCTGAAGAGATCTATATGACCGATAAATACTGTGGTTGGATTCTTCAAGTATATGAGCTACCAGTAGAACGAAAAGCAATATGTCTTCTGTCAATTCAATGGAACAAAGAACTACAGATTGTAATGGTACAAAAAATGAAATAAGAGCAAAGAACCAAATGCTTAAATACGTTCTTGCGGAGTGTGATTCTGTTTTATAATATTTATCTCCAAGGAACCACAACAATGCTGTAAGAACTACGGCTGGAAGAAAGAAGAGGAAATAGCAGACTGCGCAGAAAAAGCAGCGACAAAAGTGAAGAGGATGTAACGTGATAAAAAGTGTGAAGGAAAGAGAAGGTATAACGAAAGGGAAACGATAAGGGGAATCGTAGCGGTGATATATCAACGGCGATAATTACATATTCATAGGTTGCAAGAAAGTAGTATAATAGAGGATCATGTTAAAAAGATCGTAGTATCGTAATTAATAAATGAGTAAAAAGTAAAGTGGAGAGGAAAAGAAGAGGAAAAAGTGTGAAGCAAACGAAAGGAGGGAACGAGAAAGGATGAAACGAGTCGCAAGGTCGTTTGGCGAACAAAGGAGGAAGGGAACGAATAGAGAGTAGACGGCGTCCAGCGAGAAGAAATGCGAAAGGGAAAGGGGCTGGAGAGGTGGAGGAGGAGAAAGAGACGAATCGAGAGAGGAAAGGATGAAACTGCTTGGCGCTCATACATTCAGCGATGCGTCGTGCAGCGGTGGGTAAGCTCGTTCGCGCAGACTCGGCCGTCTTCGTGTTCTCGCTGGGTTTCCGCAAAGGGAAATAAAGAAAGGAAGGCGACCAAGCGCGCGCGGTTCTCGCGCAAAAATCATTAAAACGCGTGCTCGATTCGCGGCTGCGGCGTCGTTGTCGGCTCGTACTCGACGATTTATTAGCGGCTACACGAGCGTACCTAACCGCCTGCCCGCCCGCCCGCCTTGTTCGCCTACCGGTTAACCGTCCACGTCCGTCCGCATCTCCGTCTCTCCTCCACGATTTCTTCGAAAACATTGGCCGCCACCGTTCGCGCGGCCCGTACACCGTGCCGCTTTGTTTCCCATGTCCAACGATCACGCGTGGAACGAGCCAGAGACGAACGATACGCGCCTCGGCATGGAGTGGACCCGCGACAAAACCCTCGAGCTACTGCGCGAGTATCAACAGAGACGCGTACTCTGGGACTGGAATGCACGCGGTTATCGGGACCGTACGAAGCGTAAACGCGCTATCCAAGAACTCGCCGAGATACTCTGCTGTAACACGCTCGAGATCGAGAAGAAGATCACCAATCTGAAGTGCCAGTATTCGAGGGAGGTTCACAAGATACAGAACAGCCGGGACGCCGCCACCGGACCCGACGATGTTTACGTGTCCAAGTGGTTCGCATTCAAGGCGATGCAGTTCCTGCAATTCGGCACGCGTAGATACAGCAAGAGGAAGAAGGTACGTTGCGATAAAAGGATGGACGCCAACCGCAAACGTATTTGTATTCTCACGCGAGAAACTCAGTTGCGATATTTTTCTCCACGTGTCGTCTCTGATAACGATGTATCAGTGGAAGAGTCGTTTTATGCGTGGTTCGGTTTTTCTACACATAAACCTTTGTCTTCTTTTACGTTCTTTTATGGACATTGTAGAAGTAGAACAGCCGTAAGGGATCCCTTTCTCCGGTCATAAGGAGGCCAGTTTACGCCATCGCGTAATTGACTAACCAATTTCGGAGAAAGATCATTGTGAGACTGAGCGAGTTTCGTGGAAACGACTATGAAGCATTCTTTCAAAACGTATTTTAGAGCGTCTGTCCACCACCTCGCGCTATTCGATCCTATTGCGTTTAATGTGTTCCGAATCTACTACGCACCGGGTGCGTCCTGTAATGAAATTGAAAGTTACCGAAGGAAAGTAATATACGCATTCAGAAACGGTACTAAATTCAATCTTTGAATTTAATTTTATATTGCATAATTCTTTTAATTTAAAAAAATTGCTTTTGAATACCCAGAAATAAACAATAGTTAAATAGATTGTTTTCTTATTTTATAAATTGTAGTTATAATTACGGAATGCAATAAATGGTTCACACCCTGCGCAGACACCCTCTATAATCGCGTGTGTTTTTTCCTAATTAAGCGTATCAGATTTATTCGTGCATTATTGTTCAGAATATTTAAACACATTCTCGTGAAAGTTTAACGCGAAGTTTCTTCATAGATCGAAATGTTAGATTAACGTTGAATCATGTGAACTCCAGGTATGGCTGTAGATTGGATCGCGATTCGATTCGATTGTTTTTATGGTGCCGTCTAATTACAATAACCAGGAATGTAAAGTTTTCTCCGTTCGATGTAAGTAGGTAAATTGTAAGCAGGGTGAATGATCGGAGCAAATTAGTTTGTATCCGTATAGAACCGTATTGGATCAACTACAATGGATAATATTGACTATTAATTAGATGAAAACTCGAAGAATCTAGAGAGTGATGATAATTATTAGATTGTTACAATCTTACAAGCATAAAATTACAAATTTTCATTCAAAGTATAAGAGGTGAAATTAAAATTGATCTAAAATTCATTACAGGCGCACAGTTTCTTAATACGAATTAAATCAAATCATTGAAGTGTTAACGTTTCACCTATAACGAGGAGCTATTTTAAATTCTTGACACATTTTATACCACGCATATAAGGAAAGGGTTAATCAGCAACTGGGTTTCGATCGCCGTACACGCCTTGATAAAACGATCATCGATCATCGCGAAGCAGGAAGTCCAATAACACCTGTCTAGAAATTCGCAAATCGTAGTAGCATGCATAGAATCAAGAATTCAAGATGTTATGATTATTAGAAAATCATTAGGATCAAAATCTTTACGCTTTTATATTAGTAACTCCTTGTCTTATGATTTCATAGTGAAGTACTAAATTATTTATATATAGAAATGCTTTGTATAAAGTTTCTTAATGTAGAAATTTTAAGTGAAATTATGGCTTTTTTTAGACTCTCCCAAGGTTTTTCCAAAGCTCTCCTTAGGTTCTCTCTAGGTTCTCCCTAGACTCTCCTTAAGTTCTCCTTAGACTCTCTCTAGGCTCAACCTAAGCTCTTCCAAGACCAAAGGCAGTACTTGCCAGGTCTTGCACTGAATTCCAATGAATTCTACTCCCCTTCTGTTGACCCTTACCCAAGAGAAGCCTCCCTTGCATCCAAGTAGGATTCGATATTACAAGGCAAGGAGTTATTAACAACATCTCTAGACTCTGTATAAGGCAAAAATGATCGTCGATCGTACATGGAAGGTCTCCATCATACACATCAATTTTCATCTTAAAATATTCTTGTTCCCTCAGAAAACCGAGGAGGAAACATCGAAACTGCAAGAGGAATACATAGTGAGCGACATTGATCCCGAGAGCATCACCTTCATAGACTGCAACGAAGAAACGAACGGTTCGGGGACCGGTTCTTTCAACGCCTCCCTGAGCGAGGACGCCGAGGAATCGTCGTCGTCGAGTTTGAAAGCAATGGAGCTTTACAACGGTTCCTTGCAGGACCATTATAACAGTCCGATCGTTGATTTGGACGAGTCTGGGCAAACTAAAGTTGAAACCACGACGGATGAACGGAAGAGAACGAAAGAGGAGTTTGCTAAATTTGCTGAGAGCATCGCTGTGCAGTTAGCAGAGATCCCAGACTCTTATTCGAGATCCGTGGCAAAGCTAAGGATCAATCAGATCCTTTTCGAGGCTGAAATCGGTATTTACGCGCAAACACGTCGCTAACAAGCGCGACAAGGGACGCTCTGACTTTAATCAATGATTAGTCCCTGCAGAGGCAGCTTTGATGCTCGATCATGATGGAATGTTCTGACGGAGACACGGTGAAACGTGCTCGTAGGAAGGGAAACAGTGTACTTCAGAGCTCAAGGTTCTATCGTGATTATTAAAAGCTGATTTATAATATTCGTTTAGAAATGGGACAGTTTCTTGTAATGGTCCTTGCAATTTAGAATAGTATGATTAAGATAGATGTAACATTTGAATTATTGGAATTGAATTTGAAATTTAATTATAAAGGTAAATGTATTTTCATTCGTATAGTCGTTGCCAGTTGATTAGAATGTTTTCCTATTTCCTTCAAAGCTGATTGTCATATCATGCGTGCATAGTTTATTTGAACTAATACATATATGAACGAATCTGTTACATTTCATGAACGATTGTATTTATAGAAGAATATTTGAATGGAACCATTACGGAAACGCTACTTGTCTAAACGAATAATATAAATTGACCTTAACTGGTTTGCTTCCAGCGCTCATTTAAAAAGTCGTGTAGGTATGCGAGGTAACGAATGTGTTAATGATTTGTAATGAGAAATTTTGAGATGCATATTGGATTGAGAAAATGATTTGTATAGAGAGACACAAGAATGTCAGGTTCGAAATGTAATTAGCAGAGAAGCTGTTTATTGTACCGCTCATTACGAAGATTCCAATGAAGCAAGAAACGTATTTAGAAAACTGTTTACACGTAATGTTATATTTTTTCGATAATTGTACAAGGTTGAGTTTTTCCCTGGGAGATAATCACTCAAGGCCCCAGGAATAAAATTCATTATTTCCATAAGTAAAGATGGACTATCGTTAAGAGTAAAGGGCGCAGAAGAGGGCGAAATTGCGAGAAATCAAAAGTAATATTAAATTCTTTTTTTAAGAATGTTCTGCTTGTAAACAAAGCTTATAGCGTATTTTATAAATACAATGAAATTGTATTTTATCGTTTGCACGAGATAAAACGAAAACGTCTTATGTTGCGAAGTTTAGAATGAAAAAGAAAAAATGAAATCGCGTTACGTTTAAATTCGCAAATGCCTTGCCTTTTGCAATGCGCGTGTAATATTTCTGAACTTCGATTCATGAGAAAGACTGTATTTTAAAGGACACTGTTTTTTGATCTGGTTTGTCTGGCACGATAACACCAATCGAATATTTTTTTAAGTGGACTTTCGTCGATCTTTACGTACAATCGTCGAATGAAATGTTACTCATATTCGGTAGTAATAGCGGATATGTGATTTTAGATGTAAAAAGTAAGCGAAATGTCGATGTCGTTTGAGTCAGATTGAATGAAACATTCGTACTGTGTAATTTTAATACGTTTGAGGAACCATTATACATTCTCAGTGTTTTATAAAAAATTATTTAATACAGTAGAAGGATACATGGTACTGAATTTAAAAGAAATAACCACAATTACATATTCATTTAATTATTACTGAATTTTATATACCAAATTGTATTCATAAAATTAATTTACTCGTCATTTATCGCTGATACAATCTGCCTCTCAAATGACATACCATTAGACGATAAGCAGTTCATTGGTATTGTTTCAGGGCTTTAAACAGTAGGCGTAGTAAGCTGTATAGATAGCGAACTATTTTTTATCGAGAAAAGATCCCTCCGTAAAATCGAAGATAAGTCGTTTTAAATCGTTAAACTTTCGTTTAAAAGAAATTTACATCGTATCTCATATCAATAGACATCAGGTTTTCCATTAGTAGTTAGATAGCGATGTACACAAGAATCAATCAGTCTCCGGTGTAAGTCTTTATAATGTATTCATTGTTCCTAATTAAGGCGCATACCTTAATTATTCTATTCTTTTGAAAGTACACAAGTGCTTCCATTTTTGTTGAAAGAAATAACAAGTGTATTATTTCTTTTCGTTTAGAATCTTATCAGTATTTTTAATATCTAATGATAAATAGGATACAAAATTGAAAGATTCAATGCGCGTTACTAAGTTGTTGATTTTCTTTGACTCGTTATAGTCTGTTCCTGTTCCTTAAGTGATTCTCAGCATCATAGACAATGATGTACTGTAATGTTGAAAGTTGAACGTTAATACAATCGCAGTATAACTGTTATAAAATTGATGATTGAATTATACTAAAATAATAATAAAATAAATGCAATGGAAATATATAAGATTGCTGGATATTCAATTGGAACAAAAGCAACATTTAAACTTAAGATAAAAATTTAGAAATACCAGATGAATAGTGATTGGAAGATTTAAATGCTAAGAATTTTCAAACATTTTTAAATTGATTATCCTTGCAACAACTGCAATTATACTATTTTACATTCCCAATCTTTGTGAAATATTGAAACTATGGTCAGTCGTAAATTTCATAGAAATATAATCGTAATTCTATGGAAAAAGTAATCGACGAAAGCGTGGATTAAAATATTGTAAAAAAAATTGGTTATACGGGTTAATATGCCGGAGTTAAACTGCGATCACTGCCTTGATATCCCTCGTAAGAATGTCTCTTCCCTTAGATAGCGATTAAAACATTAATCCTAGTGTATCTATAAGTATAATTAAGTTTACTAGTGTAAAGATTCGTTGTAAAATTTATAGCGTTAAGATAATCTCAAGTAAGGTAAAGAGAAATCAAGGTGGTTGTTGAACAAATTAATGTTACCGTGTACCTATGGTTTACTTCTGATGAATTTTATAAAAATTTAATACTGAACAAGTAATTCTGTTAGTTTTGTATCTGTCATGTTAAAATGAATTCTTAATAAGAGTTGAGATGATGATTGCAAAAATTAAGAGTTAAGTTGGACTCAAAAATAAAACAACTTCATGAAAGTTGTATATACATACACAGCTGCAAAAAAGAACAATTTTTTCTTATCACAGTACGTTCTCAATTCTTTTTTGTAATATTTTACAACGTGCTATATGCGTTTGACTTTGTATACTTCTGTTCAATAAAATAACTAGGAATAAGTGTTCTTTGGGATGCAATTTCTTCTTTTTGTCATGGTACTAATATAAATGTAACTTTTGTTAGCATCTGAAAAATACTTTATATTTATTTTACTAATTTAAAATGAAGCAAAAAATTCTACAAGCTTGAAAATCATTTTAACGAATTAATTGTTTAAATTACTGATTATTAAAATTTAATTTCAGGTGAGAGAATGGACGTAATCGTGGAAACAAATCAACCCTCTGGCAAGTACTTGATCGATATAAAGGGCCTTCAAGAATGTCAAAACCTTCGTCAGGAAGCTTTTATCCTTTATAACGACGTACAACCAGATTCCGCAATAATAAAGGACGAAGAACTATCGAAAATCGATGACCATGCAATAGCGAACAAGGGCTACGATTGTCATGAGATATCAAAGAATTTCATATGTGCGTTGGATTTGAAAGGATCAAAGGGAACATCGAACGAGATTTATGCTGATCAAGTTATTTATATTCCATTCGACGTAAACGTTTTCCCATTTTTCACTGATGAACTGTCTGACAACAGATATAATGTATATGGATGCGCTTTTTATCCTTCTTATCTAAGTAAGAGTATAAGAATTATTATTAGCGTTTATTTAAAATTCTTTCATCCCTTTGATGAATTTTAATTTCTTAACAATTCAATTCAATAATTTTCTTCTAGAAATTTTTCATTAAGTTATATTAATCGTATTCTAATTTCAGGTATGAATAAAAATGGGATAAAAATTATGCAAATTAATGGAATAACGTTCAAGTATCCTACATCTCCATTATTATCACAACCAGAGAATATACAAGAAGAATCAATTTGTTCTCTTGAGAAGCCTTCAAAACAGTGTGCTTATACTCCACTGTTCTGTGAATGTACTCAGATCATTGAAGTTCCAGCCAGAAAATACATCGACATTATCTTGATAGATGAAGGTAAATCATTAAATAACAAGTTGTTTTTCTTACGTTTAAAATGATTTTTAATTTTAAAGGTTTTGGTGGAAACGTTTCTCACACGTTTCATATGCATGGCTATAATGCCAGTATCCTAGGAAGAGGTACTTTCGAAAGACCAATTAGTAAGGATGAAATTGTATTTTTGGATCGTAACAGACAATTGCATCGTAATATCGTAAATCCTCCTAAAAAAGACAGCTTCGTTGTGCCAAATAAGGGCTACGTTATTCTTCGCCTGTTTACTAATAATTTAGGTAAGTACTTCTAATTTTATTTGCGTATAAGAAAACTCTATATTCAAGCAGAAGAAACGTTACAGTTGAACAGTGATTAGGTAAATGAATTGAGAAACAATTAAGTCTGAATATATAAGTACTTAAATTAAGCGATAAAGAAAATTAATGATGAATGAAAGTTCAATTCAAATACAGAGTATTAACACAATTGTTATTCTTCTTTTAAAAATTTAGAACTATATTGTTACTGAAATTTATTTATTATTGACAGGATACTGGTTGTGGGAAGCGAGAAGTACAGCAATTTCTCCAAAAATGTCTGGACCCGGTATGCAATTTCTATTAAAAGTAGGAAATCGCGAAAGTTTTGTACCAATTCCCTTGGATTTCCCTACCTGTGGAAATAATAAACCTCCGGACTTGGTGTTCGAAATTAACTGATTCATTACTACACTAAATATAATTTATTGTATTATTTTGTATTTATTTTATATTTCTTCCTAGTACGATAAATTATATTCTCCTAGAGAAATGATTTAGCACCGTTTTATAAATAAAAGGGAACAACATAAAACTAATACTTGAAGTAACGAGGAGAAGACTTGTTTATTATTCAACATAACATAGAATACAGTAATTGTTTATTAAAATTGTGGATATCGGAAGCCGTAAAATTCGTTCAGAGTGTGCAATGGTGGTTTCCAATTATTACATTCTGGGAAATCAGGTGGAACTGGTGGAAGATCTTCTAAATCGCCTACATGGATAACCAATTCCATTCCAGTGAGATGATGCCAAGTGAAGTGGCAATGAAGTAGCCAATAACCTATATCAGAATAACGTAAAGTATTTCAATTAACAATAATTAATAAGGTTAAATTTCTGATAAACAGAGGCTATATAAATTTAAGAACAACTAATTATTTGTAGGGTAATCTGTACCTGGATTATTTGCTTTAAAGCGTAAAATCACATATCCGCCCGTTGGGATCTTAACAGTATCTTTGCCAGGTGGATTTGTGTATTCTCCTCGTTGAAGACGTTCCGTGTGCTGATCAATTATTTGGTCTATATCTGCTTTTGATATATTTCTCATGTCAGCAAATTGACCTATGCTAAATACTCTGAATTCGTAACCGTGCAAATGGAATGGATGATGAAGATCAGTCAGTGGCACTGAAATATTATTCAATGTTTAATATACTGAACAAGGTACTACGAAAACATAGAAAAAAACACTTACCTTCATCGTAAATTATAAGTTCAATAACATTGTTTAATTTTGAATGAATAACTTGAGTGCATGTACAAGGTTGAGTGCAAGTACTGAGTTGATTATGTTTGCACACGGTTTGATAACTACTGCGGGGTTGTGAGAGCAAAGGCGAAGACGATACTTCGTATTCGATATCGTTGAACATAGAAGCAAGCTGAGATTTATCATTAGCAGCTGAAAAAAATAAGTTTCACATAAATAATTGTATTTTAGTTAATGCTGTTTAGAGTAGTAGTGTGCTAGCAAGATATTCTTCTGGCTGTTAGAAGCTAACTAGAAAACACGAAAATAGAAGAAATATCCCAGAACAGTATGACAAGCAACACTGAGAATTCTCTTTTCTGAGGAAAAAACAACCGTACCGAAAAAGGTGCGGTATGTATCTGCTTTAAACAGCATGTTATTTCCATACTGAGTATAATTGAAGAACCAAAAGTTTAGTACATGTCGCTCATCTGGTACTACTTTAAGAAGCTCTGACTCGGCTTCTAAACTTTCCATCTGATTGACACAAAGTGCAGTTGTTGTATCTTTTGTATTACACTTTGTTCCATCTAAAGAATTGTATACCTGAAAGTGTATCAATTTGTATATTACTACGTATTATTTTCTACTTGCCTTAACTGAAATACAAACGTTAATTTATATTAAGTTAATGTGTACTTACAACACCAGATGGTACAGTATTGTAAGTCGGAGGTGTTGACGATGGTTTCGAAGGACCACCTGCATACTGTAAGATAGCTAATTGCTGTACACTCTTTTCTGCACATTCCCCAAGACCACGTACTTGGATCCAATAAGAGTTCAATCTTCTATTTGCATTTAAAATGAAATCTACCCGTTCACCTGCATATACAAAATAATACATAAAAGAATGTTAGTGGGGTACAGAAATTAGGTATTTCAAATTGATATATAGAAAGACTTTAAATTAACCTGCAGATGATATTATGCTATTCACTGTTTTAGGTTTTACGTTTGCACCATCCTGTGCAATTATAAGCATATCATGGCCCTCGATTGTGAGTTCTGCTAAACATACTGTAGTGAAGGAATTAATCATACGCATTCGATGGCGTTTTCCTTTTTCCACTGTAAATACTGCCAGTTTTCCATTAGTAGTCTGTTTGGTAATTGGATCCTAAGAATATTTTATATTTTATTTAGTAAATTCTATTATCTCAGTTATTATCTAGGTAATATTTAAAAATACAGTATATTGTATTAGGTAGCTGTATCAGTTCTGTTAGTTATTTTGTTTCTTTGCACCTCCAATATGTTGAGCTATTGTGAACAGAACTTCTACAGCAACAAATAATTCGATAAATAGATATGCTATAAATTTACATATTTTATAAATGAATTACTGTATTTCTTACCGTCCAATTACCCAAACCATTTATTAATATGTTTTCCGCACTCTGCCCCAAATTTTGTCTGTAAAAACCCGGGAAACGTTCCATGGACAATGCATGCATCCAATCCATTAAGAATATTATGTTTTCGTCGGTATCGTATAGATCGGCGAAAGGTTCGTTGCATGGAGGAGGTCTTATAATAAGAGGTCCAACTTGTCCGTCTAGCATGTGGGTTGATATGTGAGAATGATAGAAGTGTGTCCCTGCATTTTGCGCCACGAAATCATATCTGCGATAATTGAAAAATTAAAAAAAATATATTCAAAAGAAATAGTTGATTATAATAATAATATTTACAACTTTCTTCTAATATTTAAAAACTATCTCTTCCCTTCTAAAAGTCAATGGAAGTAATTAAAAAAATAAAGACTTTTATATTTATATACTGATCTAAATATTTTATAATTATAACATTGTATAAATTTAATATTGGGATTCCATAACTGGAGACATAAAAATAAATTTTATAATTCATCTCAATGCTTCTTTTAGATTAACCCTTAATGCCCTCGGTAACTTCGAAATTATATATTAAATTTCTGTTTTAAATTCAAAATTTCCTACCCCATATAAAGCATATTGTAGAGTAATATTATACAGAAAAGATACCGGCCTCTATTTGTATTCCGCGCGCGGAAAAAATTGGAACAGCGCCATCTAGCGGATGGGATTCAAACTAACTATTTCTAATAGGATAGCAGGAAGTATAAGGAGGTATGCCAAGAGGTATACCACGCACACGTTGAGAAAAATCATTAATAACTCATTTTCTAGACACAATTTATGAACTTTTATAATTTATTCTTAAACTACATGCTTGTAGCTACTTTCACATATAAGTTTCGTAAAGATCTTGTTAGTAATAAATTAATTATGAGCAGTTAAAGGGACGGCGGCTCGAACCTACAGGAACGCTTACTCCAAAAATTGCTAATAACTAATTATTCTGACGCAAATTGTTGGAAAAAGCTAACGTAGAACATAGTTATAATATCATACTTCATTCTTCAATCAATAAAGTATACAAATTAATTATGGAAAATGAGAAAATGAATAAAGATCCCTACCATACGTTGCTTTAGATCGTGTGATTGCCTTTGAAATGCTAATAAATAATTAATTACGGACAAAATGCTTACAAAACATATATTAGAAAATAGCTACTGTACTACACTTTATTCTTTAACCATTAAAGTACAGAAATTAATCACCGGAAACGAGAAAACTCAAAAATGCCGACATGTAGCATTTATCGACCGAGCGTCAGACCTTAAAATCGTTATAATTAATTAATTACTGATAAAATGTTCACAAAACCTATACTAGAAAATACCTAATACGTTGAAGTTTATTCTTTAGTCGTTAATCTATAGAAATGAAACATGAGGAACGAGAAAATAATAAAAAACCTCGACCGCGTGCCGGTTTGTGTAACGCGGTCGATGTAAAATTGTTTATAATTAATTAACTACTAACAGGAGGCTCATAAAACCTATACTAGAAGAAAGCTAAGATGTTGTTCCTTATTCTTTAATCGTTAAAGTACGGAAATTGATCACAGAAAAGCAGAGAATTACGAAAGTTCCCTAGCTCCGGTAAGCGCGGAACGAGCGGTCGATCTTAAAATTATCATACTTAACTTATTACTGGCTGGATCATAATAAAACTTATATGTGAAAGTTGCTACGGGTATGTACTTTAAGAATAAATTATAAAAGTTCATAAATTGTTTGCAGGAAATGAATAATTAACGATTCTTCCCCGCGTGTGCATTGTTCACCTCCTAGCATACCTCCTTATACTTCCTGCTCTCCTATTAGAAATAGTTAGTTCGGATCCCATCCGCTAGATGGCGCTGCTCAAAAATAATTCCGCGGGAAGCCTCTTGAAGTATAAACCGACAGTTTTATGCGCTATATGGCGGGGATCGGACGTTTATCAAATTTAAATATCCTTTATATTATTTTGAATTACAATTGAAATACTCTATAATGTCAATTTTAATAATTTCAAAAGTGCTTTATAACTCTATACACGGAAGAGATCAACGTGCATTATTAATTAATTTCTCTTTTTCTTTTCTCTTAGGATAAAGTCAGTTATATGTAAAACACGAAATAAAATGTTATTTACCTAAACGTTGTTGAAGACGGAATTGGACATTGAGTAACAAAAGGAACACCGTCATAATATTGATATCCGTTTTGGTAGAGTCCGTGCCAATGCATTACAACTTCCATACCACCCGCAGCGTTTTCTATATCGACTATAATTCGATCATTTACACATACCTACAAAATCATTACGCATAAATCCATTACAATATAAGAAACACCAGAGAAGAATGTCCAAAGTATATATTTAGAATCACAAGAAAAGATTGTGTCATTTTAATATTATATTATTATTGTTACAGCATGCAAGTGTTTACCTGAATTGGAGGTCCTGGTAATTGCCGATTGATGGGTATCAACGTCTTCTCGAAACCATCAGCAATAATGCATTGGGTTTGGTTTTTTTCATCGCAAGCACTGGAAACAATTGTTGTATACCACAATTACAACGAAAATGAAATATATTTTATTTCTACACATCATTGGGTGTACAAATTAAATATTTAATCAAAGAAGTTATAATACGTACGCTCCTAATGTCGTGTAGAATTCAATGTGGAATTTGTAGTAACAATTTTTTCGTTCTTCATTATCTTTGCAATTTCGAGCGCATTCCTCGGGCGATGAAAGGACTATATCCTCACGTGGACCCCAAAATCCCCGATCTAAATATACATGAATTACATCAAGAAATGAATGGTAATGAGCAATTGAAAATATGATAAATTTTGAAAAAGTTTTCTTTCTACAATTGAATGATTGTAAAAGAGCTGTTTTAGAATACCGTTTCATTTTGACTAAATTATTAACTAAAGCGAGCTATGAGTAAACGTTAATTCGTATAATTTCTTCAAAATGATAAGAAGCTGTAAGTATTACTAAAGTTTATTACTTTGTTTTTAACTTTGCTGCATATTTAATAGGCAATTTTCATTTCTAGCTCCTACACTATTTGTGCTTCAATAATTTCGGTATAACTGAGGTCATTTATGCAGTGTGTTCGGTGAGAAATATCCGATATATTTCTTATTTCAAACGCTAAAAAATTGTCCCTCTCTCCCCTGATTCAACCAATCGAGAATTTTTTTTCATTCACCGATATTTTTTATTCCTACATTCTCTATGGATTATGGTAATAAAAGTGAGTACTCCACGTGCGGTGAACTCGCGCGTAATGGAGAAGTGTGGTACAGGTGCAGAGGATGTGATTTTTAAGCACATGCATTATGCAGTAGAACAGATTCTGCTGAAGACTGCATATGTTGATGGCTGATTCTACATTTTTTTTTTTAAATACTAAATCTAAAATACACCTTATTACTTTCTTTATGCTAATATTATTAATATGTTGCAGGAAATAGGGATTCAGAGGAACTGTAGAAGAAAATGATAATTTTTATAAAAAATAGATTTACTTTAATATATACTTACGGCAATACGATAACTCCGTATGAACCAACAAAACTAAAAACAAAATGTAAACTCTGAAGTATTGAGAAGTGGCGGGAAATCGAAAGCACATTATTCTTCTCATTATTCCTAGTCTTGAACGAATTTTAGACAAGTTCGTTCATTTATATTCCTCCTCGAAAAACTACTACAATTTTCTGGCATTAATGGCCTGAATTTATAGAAAAACATGGACAGACAACAGTCTAAATATGAATATTATCAGTTTACATTTCCGTGTATTAAGTATGCTTATAATTATGTAGTGAAACTTATCGTTTGAAAGCTTTTCCGACAGTGCTTTTTTCTAATATTAGGCGATTTCAAGGACTTTTTGATAGATGAATATTAAGTAGTTATGTTAATTACAGTTAATTTACACACGGAACACGATTTTTACCTCGAATGAAAGTACATTTGGTAACAATCATCAAGTTCAGACAATATTATATACTGTCCAAACTTTTTTAACAATTCTAATTTACGAATCACCATTTTTATCTTTTTTCTAGTCATTGTCAAGGTTGCCCTTAAAATGTTATCTAATGCCAAAAATGCTGTAGATATAATATCAGTATATACTTCCTTTCTTTTCATTAAAGGTCTAATTCAATATTAACTTAGCCACAGTCAATGTAACTTTAGACAAAGTATTAAAATATTAATTAATTTAGATTTTATATTGAGAAGCTACGTTTCAAGAAAATTTGAATTACACCAACTTTCCCATCATACAAGAAATTTGAATTTCTTCTTCTTTAATTGAAACTGTAAAACTGTATGAAAACCACTTGTTCATTTTTTTTAATTAAACTTAAACAGTTTTTAAATGAGCTATTATCAGTTGTAGTGAAATTTGTTTTTAACATGCAGTGTCATTATTAGACTACGAATATTTATGCAAATATACATTTTCACAATGTACTTAGATTCTTCTAACCAAGCGCTGGTTAGAACTACTTTTTATGTGTACATTTTTACATATTTTGAATCTTCTGAATATTTTATTCTCTTACAAGAAACTACATAATTATCCACAATCGACACAATAGTTACATATCATGAAGGAGAGGACAATAATCATAAAACTTTATAATATTCAAAATAAAATAATAGACTTTAGCCTTTGTACTTCAAATGATTTATTTTCATCATAGTTCTTGACATGATCGACATGATCGATCTTTTAGCGATGCTTATACTTGATTAATACCGTCGTTTTTTCATAATAATTGTGCTGATTATTACATCTTTACAAATCTTTCATAGTTCAGGAAGTATTTCTTGTGCATTAATGAAGTCCGAGCTTAAATGACATAACACAAATTTTGCATTCTAAATTCGAAATTATTGAAAGTACATATCTATCGAGTAATTAAGATAACTTGATTGACACATACTATTACAATGGCACCAGGAAAAAGTAACTTTCCTCTTTCTATTTTGTTATTGAAAACAGAACACAAATTTTAAAACTACTTTCTTTTTAAGCTTAATCTGTTTATTTTTAATTTGTATTAAAATTCTCGATTATATCGCAACATGTTTAAAATCATTGGTTTCATGAGGTTCATCAAATGACTGATCGGTTTTCTTCATAGTTCACTTGTATAATTGATGTTCCATAGCAGTTGTACATACGTTGAGATATTCACGTTCTTCTAATTTGTTACACATAATCAAATATAAATTATTCATAGAACAAAATGTACTTTGGATAATTCATATACTGGATTGTAAATGCGAAGACTGACACATCTTAATGAATATAAATAAATTTGTGGCAGCAGTATTTTGTACAAAAATACGATTGTATTTCTCTTTAAATCAAATTCTTTGATATACTCAGACGTATATCAGTAGATTTGCAATGTTCATATTCGTTTAAATAAATATCCTAAAAGGACGATTGAACGCAAAATATGCGTTACTAGTATTTTCATATATTGTAAGAAATCCATTCCCGGCTTTAAAACATATAAAGATTTACAAAAACTTCTTAACAGTATTTTTATATAAGCTGCTAATCGACTTATTGATGAGATCACGTCTCACTCCTCCAGGAAGAAATATTGTCCAGCTCTCTTTTGTTCCAAGTCCTATTCAGCGATATAGTAAACACGTTAAAAAATATTCTGAATCGTTTATTAAATTATATTATAAATATTATAAATATCACGTACCTTTACAGATTGGGCCTTATTAATCCTTGGTCGGAAATTATTTGGATCTCTTCTGAAAGTGATACCTAAGAGTTCTAAGAATCTGTTCATTCCATTCAATAAAGATTGTGGACTATGAGCAGTGGTTGACAGAGATGGAGTACCAGAAAAAACAATTACACGGTCAGCTAAATAAGTAGCCATAATAAAGTCGTGCTCTACCACAAATCCTGTTTTCTTTGCATGTAGAATAAACCTGTAATAATAACATAAATCTTAATAATCTCTTGAATATGATCCAATGTGATTTGCTGTGCGGATGAAAACAGTTTAATTACCGTTTAATTACTTTAGCTGCCACTAAACGTTGCTCGGAGTCCAGATAAGCAGAAGGTTCATCAATTAAATAAACGTCGGCTGGTTTTCCAAGGCATAAAGCTAAAGCCACCCGCTGTAATTCCCCTCCAGAAAGATTCTGTACTTCTTGGTCCATAATATCGTCTATCTTTAGCGGCTTCATAACGTCAGTTACGAATTGAGGATGAACATAAGCATCCCTTATCTTTTCATGCAATAATTGCCGTACAACACCTTGGGATTTAGGGCTAATTTTTTGTGGTTTGTAACTAATGTGGAGCTGAGGAATATTTCCTGTAAACAGTAAAATTAAGTTGATAATTCTAATGTGTATTTTGAAATTTGTGAAGGATAAAGATAGTGAACTTGCCTGAACCGTCATCGGGCGGCAAATTACCAGCCAACATTCTGATAAAGGTGGTTTTCCCCGTTCCATTTTCCCCAAGTAACACAAGAATTTCCGAATCAGTAAATTGACCTTTCTCGACGCGTAATTGAAAGGAACCCATTGTCTTTACCATTGCGGGATACTCGTAGTGGTTCATACGTTTAACTTCCTCTTCAGTCGCGCTTTCAGCTACTTTAAATACAAGGGATTCTTCGCGGAATCTCAAGTTTTCCGTTGGCACAAAACCATCGAGGAAAATATTTATACCTTCCCTTACAGAGAAGGGCATAGTAACGACACCGTAAGCTCCAGGAACACCGTAAAGACAACAAATGAAATCAGACAAGTAGTCTAACACTGATAAATCATGTTCCACTACTATAATAAACCTGGTAATTTTAATGTATCATTAATTATGTAAACAAACAAGTTTTATTTTGTTATATCGAAATTACTTACTTGTCAGGATGAATAAGAGATCGAATGGTCAAAGCTGCGTTAAGACGTTGTTTTACATCTAAATACGAAGATGGTTCATCAAACATAAAAATATCTCCATTTTGAATGCATACCATAGCACAAGCAAAACGTTGAAGTTCTCCACCAGAAAGTGCGTCAATACCTCTGTCACGTATGTGCATCAAATCTATAAATAATTAAATTTATCATTTTTATATTACTTCTTACTTCTCAGGAATATTTAATAATAGCTTACCCAACATTTTACAGATTTCTATCTGATTCTTGCATTCATCCTTCTTGTCTAGAAGTTGTTGCACAGTGCCTTTTACAGCCTTAGGAATTTGATCTACATACTGAGGTTTGATAAGTGCTTTCAAATCATCTTCTAATATTTTGGTAAAATAGTTTTGCAACTCACTACCCCTAAAATGACTTAAAATTTCTGTCCAGTCTGGAGGATCCTACATGATTAAACGGACTCCATAAGAATCATAGAAAAATACATTATAGTATACAAAGAACAAGTAACTATACATACAGTAAATCTGCCTAAATTAGGCTTCTGCTTGCCTGCCAGAATTTTAAGAGCAGTTGATTTACCAATTCCATTAGTTCCAACTAGACCTAATACTTCTCCAGGACGTGGAATAGGTAATCTATGTAGTTTAAATGAATTTTTTGAATAACGATGCGTAGTTTCTTTTTCTAAGTTGCTAGGAAGATTGATAATAGATATTGCCTCAAATGGACATTTCTGAAAATAAAAGAATAACATTACTATACATGTATTTAACCACTATGAATTCCTTAACATTTTATTTGCAAAATTTTTAATTATACCTTAACACAAATACCACACCCAATACATAATTCTTCAGAAATTGATGCTATTTTACTATTTGGAGTGACTTCTATACAAAGTTTACCCATCCTTACTACTGGACAAGACCTTTTGCATTCTTGTCTACATCTTTTTGGTTTACATTTATCAGAATTAACAATAGCTATACGGGTCAACCGATCCGTTTCTTCCATTGACTTTTTTGGCGGCATGATGGTAAAATATTTACCTGCCTGAAAATTATATATAAAATAGGGTTTAATTTGATAAGAGACTTTTATAATTTACTTTAATACTAAGTGATTGCTGCATGTTATTATAATTATATTCAATACTGCATTCAAAATCATTAAACATAGGAAATAACTTGTTAATATATGAGTTTATTTTTTAAATTAAGAATATTATCAAGTAATTAACAGATACTAAAAAGAATTCAACATATGTTCTACTTGCACCCTGCTAAATACAATAGTCATTTCTCTAATTAGGATATAAAATAAAAAATAATCAATCAACGCTAAACATTTTACGTAAAAATTTCTTTATATTTGTATTTAATTAAAATACAACTGTTATTACAATTCTTAATTTCACCACGAGCTTGTAACCTCATGCAATCAATGATAAAACATGCTAATATAGGAATATTGCTAATAGAATCATATAAATTGTAAAATTAATTATTTAAAATATATTATGCCAATAATTCATAATATTTAATAAGCACGTATACAAATATATACCTGTCAAAATCAAAAAACGTGAAGGAAACCCCTTTACAACCTTTTCGAAGGAGTTTCCACACTTCCACACCACCGCATGCCCTGACTTAAGTCATAGATTACAGGCAGATGGAGCAGCTACTCAATCTCAAATGTAGTGTTGTTTAAATTACAAATAAACTAAAAACTATAACATTTATGTTATTAGTTTTCATATATTTTGTAACTAATTACCAATAATCTATACAATCATACAGTTTATACATGATTTACAAAATAATATTTTTGTGCTCTGAAAGATGACATTAGATTACTGTTCATAAAGTTCATTATATTTGTATTGTAAAACTTTCTTTTACATTTTCATTAATATAGACAAAGGCTGTTGTTTATACTAAAGAAAAAGATTATAAGAAAATTGCATTATAAGTTTGATCGGGTGTTTCCAAAAATCGTTTATATCACGCCACCTAGCTCGATATTCTGCACCTCTCATGAAACATTATAAAGATTCATTCTGAAGTTTTGTGTATAGAATAATAGGAATTACTTATATATCTTCTGACTTTGTAGTGAGTACTACTTTAAAATGATGTTTATTTCATTTACCAGAGATTTTAATCCTTTAACTACTCAAGCAATACTTCATCTTTGTACATGAACAAATATTACTTTGGTCACATTTAGTTTTAAAACAAGTGTCAGGTGACAGTTCCTGATGCTTCTTTTATTTATACAATTCAGTACATTAATGAAACATCAGAAATTAATATATTATAACATACTGTGTTAATTATAATTACTGCTTAAACCCAACATTTTTTATTTATGTATAACAATTTTTACAAACTACAGTGTTATAAAAAAAAATGGCGATTTCACGTAAACATTTTTCTCTTTTATATAAATTAATTTGTATTTTTTATGAAATTTAATGTTATTGTAGTTATTAAGTATTTTTATATAATTATTATAACCATGCATTCAGTACAGCATTTTTTGTAATACAAATTTCAGTCATTGTTAATTAGATTTTACAGATCATAATCTTTTGTATAATGGATCTGTTTTCAATGAATATGTTAAATATCATAACACTCTTTTTTTTATTTAATATAGCTGTCACATTAAGTGGAATGGAGCGAAGTATTCATGAAATGTTGAAAGATGCCCCATCTTTAAATGATAGTGATAGTGCAGTCCATAGTGGAACTCCACCACCTCATGTACCAAACAATTGTACTAGTGATAGTCAACCTAGACCAGCTACAATTAATTTAACTTTGGGTAGTCCTACTTCACAAGTGTGTAAGTGAAATGAATATAATTGAAATATATTGTAACAAGCATTTTATGAAACACTTGTTCTAAAATTATAAACGTGTCTTTATACTTGTGGCAGCTGTAACAGTATCTCCAAATACTCCTATTCAAAATGGTGATACGCAAACAATGCGTACTGCTCAAAGCAAAATTGAAAGCATCAAAAATTGGAGTATCTCTACTTACAAGTGTACAAGACAATTAATGTATGAGAAACTTGGGAAAACATCTCGTACAGTAGATTCAGGTAAGTTACAAATATATTTTGACTGTTAACACATTTTATAAATGTAACATTCTTTCATTTTTAGAGCTTGAAACCCAGATTGAGTTATTAAGAGACACTCAGAAAAAATATTGTAATGTTTTACGATTATCAAGAGCATTAGCTTCTCATTTTCATCATGTTGTTCAAACACAACATGCTTTAGGAGAGGCATTTTCCGAATTAGCACAGAAATCTCCGGAATTACAAGAAGAGTTTCTATACAATTCGGAAACACAAAGAAACTTGACTAAAAATGGTGAAACATTACTAGGGGCCTTAAATTTTTTCGTTTCTTCCGTAAATACACTTTGTAATAAAACTATTGAAGACACATTACTTACAGTACGACAGTATGAAACGGCAAGGTAATAAAATTTTACGATATTTGAATTGAAAAAAATTTCTTATTTATATAATAATATGTATTATTAATTTCTTTGCAGAATAGAGTATGATGCCTATAGAACAGATCTTGAAGCATTAGCACAGGCTACAAAATCTGATGGTAGCAATGCAGCAAGATTAGAAGAGGCTCAAGTTAATTATGAAGAGCATAAACAAAATTTTGAAAAACTAAGATCAGATGTTTCGATTAAACTTAAATTCTTAGATGAAAACAGAGTACGTTTTTACACGTTTATCTATTTTCTTTTAAGTATTTTTAACGTTTTTTTTTTTCTTTACCACATTCTTGTTACAGATCAAGGTAATGCATAAACAGTTATTACTGTTTCACAATGCAGTATCTGCCTATTTTTCTGGAAATCAAACGGCGCTGGAAGCTACATTGAAACAGTTTAATATAAAGGTTAAATCACCGAATTCTTCTTTACCGTCGTGGCTTGAACAGTAGTTATACTAGAAGAAATAAATCCATGTGTTGAAAGGTATGAATAAAAAGGTACATTCGTCCAAACGAATTTCTCTTTGAACAACAAAGAGAATGACAAGGTAGAATAACTTTCAGAAATTCTCCGAAATGTTACAAATCACTGCTGTTAAATAATTTATCAGTTCAAATGATTTTCGAAACGAAAGTGGATAAATAACGTAAAACCAGACTGAATTTTTTTCTAATTTATGCTTTAAATATTAGCCAGTATCTGTATGTGGTATATGCATCAACAAATCTTGATTATATGCAACTATTATTGACAGTTAAAAATATGCCATTTAAAGGATTTGGTAAAGATCTCTCTTTATTCAGTAGCAATGTTTACGAAACTTTAAAGGCAATAGGTATTTAATTTTTATATCAGGCTTCTTAGAGAAGTCCGAATGTAAATACATGAAATATGATATACTGAGCTTTGAATTTTATAGTATGTACAAAACGGTATTCATTGGTTCTTTATATTACATTTTGCACCAATTTAATAGATATATCACAGTTGCTGATAAGAGAACTACGATGAATTGAACAAATTATAAGCTTAGATATTTTTTGTACATACTTTTCATTCCATTTCACGGGTTAAATTTTGATTGAGCTTTACTTGTTCACCTTTCGCGAATGAATAATTATTCGTTCTTCATTTAAACAGTTCATTGATCTGTTTAATTAAAGAAGATATAATTACATGGCACACTTTTAATACTTCCTGAAATGTATTACATTTTTTACATTTCTGTATCTTATTTGTAATGTTTAAACGTTGACGTTATCTTCATATATTTACTGAGTTTTACGTCAAAATTAATCGTTTTAAAAAAGTTAAAGGGAGAATGAATTCTTAAACCTCGTACTTAGTTGTGTTCTTAGATTAACTTGCTTTCCTCATGCAATTTTTTAACATGAGATTTTTTACAATTATACTTATTTAATTATGATCTAATCAAATTAATTTATTAACTTATCATTATATAAGACAATTACGTTTACATTCTTAATCATATATATTTATGATTTAATTTTTACAAGTATTTACTTTCAAGTATTTTAAAAAACAAAGTATACGTTTATTGAGCTTTTTAGAATAGAGAAGTGTGATTTTATTGAGCATAATTATTTTTAATCAAAAGTATTTTAATTTAAATGGAAAAAGATGTTTTATTATTGCAAAGCAGACAAACTTCTAGTCATATTTTTTAAGTGAAAAATTTATATTTATATCTTTTTTTTTTAAACAGCAATACATATTGTCTGTACCGAGACATCACAGATCATTACGCTTCACAAATAGAAAATTCTTAATATATACCGCAGGTCACCAGAGTCCATAACTGCGAAAAGACCAGTTTTCGTTCTTCGCGCTTCTCCAGTGCGCATCTTCGCCCTGATTGGCGATACTCCCAAACGAAGTGGAAAGCGATTAGCAGAGAGTTCGCTGCGCTCCCCCACCATCTTCCAACCTGCGCGTCGCAGTTATGGACTCTGGTGAACTGCGGTATAGATAAAATAGCCATATGGCATACATTATTATTATTATTTGTTGCTTCAACCTATAGTTTATACTGAAATGGATAGCACTTTAAACTATAAAAATTAATCTATTAAAATTATATGAATATGTTTTATTATTAATATTCAAATACATTTCTTCTCATGAGATCATAAATGAATTTTTTAATGTGCATAAAATAATACATATATAACTGAACTGTATATGTATTTCATATACAATTCACTATATTTTTTAAACTTCTGAAAATTCTCATCATTGTAAATTTAAAACAATAATGATAAACACTAAGATAAAAACTATGACTCATGAAGTAGTAATGATATTTTACTTTCTGCATAATTAGCTTTACATAGTGTGCAATCTCTAAAGATCAAATTCTTTTTTATATTCTGTTAAAGTTCATAAGAAATGCATTCCATTATTTAACAAGTTTTGTTAAGAATGTTTTAGGCCAATAAAATACATTGTAATTAAATAAAAATAAAATCTTATATTTATTATTAAGTAGAAATAAGAATGAAGAATAATGTTGAATGACTTACATAACTAAAATGTGCAGTTTAAGCACTTTTTAATTTATAAAACATATTGTAGCGACTGTATTATGTTCCTAATCATGATGTTGTTGTGTGTATATTATGTGTATACAAACTCCAAATAATAAATGAATGCTTATATATCTTGCTTTTTACAGAATTTTCGTTACTTGGTGATACTTTTTTTGTATTAATGTTGGATTTTTATTTTAACATTGGGAATATAATACTGAAAAAATTAATTTATTGTTCCTTAAAATATACAATTGTTTTATGATACAGTGGTACAAACAACAATCAAAAACAATCAGCAACAGTTACATATATAATGACATACAATTTTATTTTTAAAAATATTTAAAATTATATTACACAAAAATATTATTTTCCTTAAACATGTAACAAAAGATACTATTAATTTACATAGGATTACTGTGTTGTATTTTCAACGGTCTGTTCTTGTTGCGTTTGTGTTTCTAAATCTGCTTGAGATTTTTGAAGTTCTTCCATACTTTTCCGTAAAATAGTAGGCTGTACTTCCATAAATATTTCCATTATTTTATGATTAGCATGAATATGTTTGCCTGAACAACTCTCTATACATTGATCCTATAATGAATTAAAAAAGTATATTCTAGCAAAGAGGATGATTTAAAATTCATAAATAAATAAATATCTCTATTTTCTACATTATTTCAAATATATATTGTATAAATAACCCAATAATATGTTACAAATATTATTGGTTATAAAACACACCTCTTCAGCAGAGATATCCCTTGAAAGAAGTGTACTCACACAAGTTTTGAAACATGTCTCAGATATTTGATTATACAAAAGTTGAAAATCCTTCATCTACAAAATAATTATTACATAAAAATATGCTTTTATAGTTACTTGTATTTGTAACAACACAGGTTAGGAATTAGTACTTCATTATTAAAATAAATTGATAACAATTAAATACATTTCTAATAACTGTGGCATCCATGTTTAAATAATATTCTTTAATCTTTTAATTTATGTAATTCTTATGCAAAATTATAATATTTGCCGGTTTTGTTTTCGTTGAGGTTAGTATGCCACCGTAACTTTAAATTTGTAATTATACAACTCTTCGATATCGACTTACGATATATCTTGTTTGATTTTTATAATATAATATAATATTATATAAATTAAGTAAATGAGCAAAAACGCATTATATAGGCTAAGTATAATAGCTTACACAAAAAAAAAATCTTTACAATAAATAAGTAGTAAGAAGTAGGTATTCGTTTTATATTATTCACTGAAAAATCGAATACAAGCATTGAATCTATAAATAATGTGAATAACTATTAATTTCATTTAGTATTATCTATCTATGTTATTTTTTTATTTTATATTAATAATCTCTATGTAATACAGTGTTAAATAATATGTATAAATGCGTACAAATTATAAAATAATGTTGTAGTAAACATTATATACACTATTACACGCAAAACAAGTTGAAAAAATGAATATATTCATATGAAAAGTTTATACAAAACGATAAATATATGTTAATTACAAAGAAACATTCGATTCTTGGTATCAAGAAGCGCGCTTACATCGGAGAAGTTCGGGAGTACTCGGCTTCGATCGGATCGAACCGTTTATGATTGGTTGTCGGTTCCGAGGCAGCGAAACGTGAATCAGTTGGCGCTGACGGAACGAAGGAGCAGGTCGATTCGATATAGTGTGAAAACGGAAAGATTTGTCGGTGCGTGTCGCCGGTGAATGAAGCGGGCTAATTATTACGTGCGATGGCCGCGTGCTACAGCGAGCAGGCATCATCCACCTCGGGAAACGTAACGAAAAAGTCACCTGCAGCCGCCGCGAAATCAGTCTGCTGGCAACACAGACTGTTCGGTAAACAACTGTCGCGGTGCAGTCAGGTTAATCAGCAAGAAACAAAACCGTGCGATGCAAGTGGTACTCTCGTTGACGAGGATGGCCAGCCAACTTGTGAGGTGATCGGTGTGTACTTTAGTTTTATTAACCCCGGTGCTACCTGCGATGACTTTACGCGTCAGCTGCTCGATCTTTACGCGAGTGTCAATTCGTCGCACGCGGAAAATGACCGAGATGCGGACAGTTCTAACAGAGAAAGAGAAAGGAAGAAAAGGTTCGAGGTCGTGCACGTGGTTCTCTGGAGTAACGTAGCCGACGTCCTCGACTTTGAAGACAGTTTTCGCACACACGTTTCGGAATTACCCTGGTTAGCAGTGCCGAACTTAGATTATGAAAGAAAGGTAGGACGCATCTCTTCTACTAGTCTTTTCCGCAACTATGCTAACATTTATAAAATTCTCTAAACTATTTATAATTTATTTCATTACATTTTTTTAAAATTTTTGTTATAATTAGTATTTAAGCCAATTCTTAGTATCTGTTACATTAACACATCATGAATATTCATTGGTACCATTTCACACTGTATTAGTCACTTCAAGTCTTCTGTGAAGTTTTGTACATTTCCCTATTTTATTTTACCGTGGTACCTCCGATCATCTCTGTCAAATAACCTTTTACATTAATCGAAATTACAACGACCATAAGAGCACTTACACATAATTACCTCCCTCCGCCTCCTTTTTCTGTTTCAAACCGATATCACCGACTCTTTATCGTTCAATCGCGCAAGCATGCATGAGCTTCAATTAAATTCAATTAAATAATTAGACTCGGTTTTTAAGTCGAATAATGGCCATTATTCACTGGTACACCCATTCAAATAATTTATGAGTTCTTGAAACTTTCAGAGGGTTCCTATTAAATATACTCATTTCAGTGGCTTTTATCGCGTATGTACTTATTTCTGGTTTCATTAGATCGTTCGTGGATTTTTCACGATATTGTGGGAAATTTACGGTCAGACGAGTTGGTATGATCAATTGAAGCGAGTATATTCGAAATTTGTATACACACGGCTGTCATAAAGTTACACATGTACATATAGACAGGGGCACACATGCCGTTATGCAGAAGGACTGTGCGCGCAGCGCCTTTTTTATTTCCAACGGGTGTTTTAACCCCTCGCCAGACGTGCTATTTAGGGTCCGATTTTATTTGCACCGACACACCAGGCAGAGCCGACTTTCTCTAACTAAAAATCGTTGGTAATATTTTCCACAACGCATCTGCTACCGCCGCACGCTCGGCGAACTTTTAGTTTAGACCAGCACTTTTTTTTCGGTTCGGCATTCTCCCCTCCGTAGGTATATTTCATTTTCTTTTTATATTCCACTAGTAATTACTATCGAATATCATTTTTTACGGATTAAATTAAAATTCTAATCTCATAATTCAAAAGAAAGCTATTTTGACATCGGTTTCGCCGCGAAGGCTGACACCATAAATTATAAAAATCAACATAGATGGATAAAAAAAACACTGAGAATCGTATCGGAGTTAAGGACCGATTTCTATGTAGAGGGCGCAGCGATAAATTCGAATTTTTATGAAAATGTTTTTGGCGAAATTTTTGATTAATGTATGAATTAATAAATTCAATTGAAGACGATGTTATTCCTGGCAATTAAAGCGGACGGCTAGGCTGCTTCGTACATTGATCTTTTCATCACCCACGCACCCTCGATGACGCACACACATATCTCTTGTCTCAAAAGTTCGAGTGACTCCGCGTTACGTCACGGCATTTTAAACACGCATAGCAGGTATTTGCATTACCGCGCGATTTTTATACAGTTTGATGAGCGTCTATCGTATGTCGGTAGAGTAGCGAATTAAAAAAGATACGTATAGTTTCTATGTTGTACTTTAGGGTAGTAGCTCACGATCGAACGCGGTATCGATACCGCACAGCTCCTAAGATGAATATTCTCGATACTTTGTTGCGTGTATACGCATTACTGGTATATAAATGTAAGAGATGATCGGAGTTCGTTATTCTCTTACTTTTTTCCACGATCATTAGTCAGGCCACTCGAGCTGCTGGTGTCTGTGATGCATATACATATAACTCGATAGTCTGATTCGCGAGTAAATGTAACGATAAGCGTCCTGCGCAATTAGCGTCAAGTAGCTTCGTGATTCTTCCTCGCTCGTTATTCCGCCTATCTACCCGATCCACCCTGAGAATCACCCCCTTGAAATCGTAGATTCTTTGTGTACCGTTCCATTCATTTAACAATAAGAAGAGCAACTTCGGTTTATGAAACGTTATAAGGAAGGAAGCATGAAATTTCTTAGTTTATACTGAAAGTAAACGAACGAATCTAAAGCATATATGTACTTTTCTTAACATTTAACAAGTTGAAAGATTGACGTAATTAGCAGCAATGGCGGTTGCCGATAGAAGCTATCGCGCTCTCAGCGCGCATCATTAACGCGTTAAATGCAGCGATGATAATGGACGTATGAAGCATAGCGCGCTACAATGATAATTGTTCAGCATATGGTTTCTGGTAAAGGGTTAACAGAGTACGTATAGCAACAGTAGAGGCTGTTTCCGAATGGTCCCCCCCAAAATTAAGAACTAAGGTTCGGTATATAACCTAAATTGACTGTAAGAAACTGATTAAAGTTGGTTTCACAGCTGAATGTGTTACCTAACCTAACCTAACCTTATCAGGATATCTCAAAAACGGTAAGACAACCAGCTCTGAAACCAACTTTAGTCGGTTTCTTGTAGTCAATTTCAGTTATATATCGAACCTGAGTTCTCAATTTTGGGGGGAGGCCATTCGGAAACTTATCCAGAGTAGATACGTCCAGTTTGACAAAATTGAACGTTTAGCGATATAAAGGAAGCTTGACGGTGCGGTAGGATATCCGTCGCTTGAACGATGTAATAAAGGCACGGCTGCTCATCGTTTGTACGACGTAAACCGTTTTCATAAAGGTACACGCCTTTGCCTTGAACGGGGAAACGCCGAGAAAAAGAGTGAAGCCGAGCAGCCTTTCCATTCGGGGTGGTCGACCCATATCTTCTGCAAATAGCTTTCTCATTCGACCGGCGAGATCAAGAAAGCGACGAAAGGTAGCGTAGGAAAAGAGAGAGGAAATATATATTTACGTTTGTGTATGTACACGTATCGAAAGAAGAGCGAGGGAGAGAGTGAATTAGCGCGATGCACAGGTCTCTTCCCACGAAAACGACTGAAACGAGAAAAAAAAAAAGAAAAAGAACGAGAGAAACGTTGGAATCTAGATAGACTTTGAGGTAGTTCGTGCACAGAGTGGCCCGTACGCGGCGCTATGTAATCCTCGGCTACGTCTCCTCCGCCTTTCCTCTTCGGCTCCTGTCTGCTTTTTAGCCCAGCATATCGTGCAGATTACATACGACCTACTCGGCGATGGTCAAAGGAAAAGTGAAGCACATGCGAATCGCCCGAATAAATGTATTTCACTTCGTACGACTCGAAAACCCGCGCGAAACCCTTCGAACGCTTTGACGCCAACGAAGGCCGACAGTATCGCGCGGATAAGTGGTAGAAAATTGCGCAAGAAAAAACTTTTTAATGTTCCACACCGTCTGTCGCCGTACGCTTGGATTACTTTTCATGATACGTCTTTTATCAGGGGGATTCGTTTCGTTAAATTATTTCATCTCGAGCTGTATGTGCACTTTTTTTTCTCCCTCTATCTCAGGTATCGCTAAACTCGTTGCTACGTATTTTTATCGTAGATAGCGGTGTCCATGATGCTTTCCTTTTGTGACCGGCTTGACGACAACGCGATCGTGTCTCCATTGTCGTTTCTAAACCCTACGAGATCGATCCTTAACAGAATGCAAGAACCTTCTTCCACGTTCTACAACTGTTCAACTTCGCACACAAACTTATACAGTCGTTTGCGTGTAATTGAAAGCGGTAGCTTAAGACGCTGCTGGGGTTGACCAATAGAAACAGTGGTCTCGTCAGTCTCGGTCGGACGAGATGTCGGGAGGCCGCGATATCTATATATAACAGGGGTGCGCAACTCGAAACCTTGAGAATTAAAATTAAATGAAATTCTCCATCCATTAATGATATTTAGAATTCATGCTACATTAATTATTAAGTATTTACATAAATGAACAGCATTAAGATTAGATCGGTATGGTATATTAAAACAGATATTTCCACGTATTTCCATGTTTCTTACTCGTTACAGCGCGCAAGCGATTAAATAGCCAAGGTAGTTGAATAGCTTCGACGCACGCGACCCTTAAAACATTTCCGAGCCGCTTTACCAACTAAAAGTCAGTAAATGTAGAGTCCATGTACAGGGTGTTAAAAAATACCCTGAATGGATCGAGAAAAATCGAAGTGAAAAGTTCTGTAGCATTTTTCAATGGGATCAGTAGTTTAGCCACATTTCGTTGTTGAAAATTGAAAATTTCACCAATCAGTGCGCAGCTTGGGTGGCAAGACCCGCGGAGTAGGAGACAAGCCTTAGCGTCGCGCTTGCGCAATGCGCATGCGCCGAGAGCTCAAGCTGCGCGCTGATTGGTCAATTTTTCAATTTTCAACAACGAAATGTGGCTAAACTACTGATCCCATCGAAAAATGCTACAGAACTTTTCACTTCGATTTTTCTCGATCTATTCAGCGGTGTAGAGGTCTTTAGGGTATTTTCTAACACCCTGTATTTGCATATCACAAATTAAAAGCGATTTTTATAGATAAAATATAAATTGCATTTCACAAGATGAAGCGTTTGTCGATAACGAGAAAGTTTTTCCGGGAAATTTACCACGACAAAGCGTGCGTTGTGCACCTCTGTCGTTCACGAAGGAGGCGATTGAACGCGCGCGAACGAGTCAACAGTGATCTCATCCCTTCCCCTCCATCGCTCGTCTTCTACCCGATGTCACGGTACGGCAAGGGGTTTCCCCTTGCTGAAGAGGCCAAGCGGCAGTGTCTGGTGGAAAATAAGAATTCAAAAACGTCACTTTTCGAATTATCTTCCATCGTGAATTCTCTCTTAACCTCGTACCTGCATTCATATTTACCAAAGAAACTTGAACTTGAGATCCAATAAACGATCTCATCGATTTCGATACGCTTTCGATATTTATCGATCTTTCGAACGTTCGATCAGAGCAAGTTCAAAGAATAGTGATAATACAGTAGCATTTCCCGTAGCGATACAAGTTGCTCGGTGGAGAGAAAGGGAATCGACGAGGGTAAGCGGGTGATGGAGCAAGGACGTCACGGGGGAACGAGCAAGCAGGAGCGATGGAAGCGTCGTGGTAGGGGACATACAGACCACCGGGGGAAATAACGATAGCACCGTCGGCAGCAACGGCAAGGGAGGACGTACGCGTTATCGACCGCTCCAGACGGAGACGGGAAACGAACGAACGTATATACGCGGCCTGTGCGAACAAACGAGAGAGAAATGCCGTAGGAAATATACGAAGGGACGAGGTAATGCCTCCCTGTGGAGGGTCGCGATAACGTACGACGTCGCACGTTCGGTACCTAGAGGAGAGAGACCCTTCTTGCCTTATTCTGACGCTCACCCTTCCTTTGTGTGCGGCTGGAACGCGCATCGCTCGACAATTTTAACGTGTCTCGATTTCCCTCGATCACCAGGACAAAAGGGATTCGTTTGAAAGTTTTCAACGAAACGTCTTGCCGTTTAGACCCGGTGATAGTTTCAAAGAGGATCGATTTGTTGACTCGCTCTGTACATAGATAGCGACAGGTGTCTGGTACAAAGTTTTATTGAAACCTTTTCAGCCTTGACGGAGATGTCCCTTTTATCTTTGCGGTACGCTTCCACTTTATGGCAGCTAGTCGATTCTATTCGCTCATTGTCGTTTCATTTTCAAACGGATCCGTGTTATCGGTGGAAAATGAATAATATTATCTGTCGTAAGGTACCATCGCTGGGAGACTGTACAAACGAGACCGCGCTTTTAGAGGGAAAAAAGGAATTTAATATTTACGGGGTAGACGGTACTCGTTAAACTGGACAAAACATGTTTACAGGGGAAGTTGGGGAACACGGAAATTGTAAAATTTATGAAACTTTGTGTACCAACAGAGTAGTTCATCCGGAATATAAACTTTTCATTGGTGTTATAGTATGGTTTTAAGGGGTGAAATCGCTCCTTTAAAAAAAATGCTTTATTTTTTTCTCGAGAATATAGAATGGCTGAAAACGCTGTTTCAATTCTAAGTCTCATCTTCATTATCTACTCCACAGTAGAAGGCTTTCACAATGTGTCTATTGTACTTCGATCTTTTCTGCTCCTTTTTTTCCCCTAGCGATCAGACAGCTTAACAAGAATCGGTTTTCGACATTAACGATAGGTAGTCGATTGTCTTCCTAACAGAATTACTTCCTAACATGTTCTGCAAAAATCAGTGGTACGGATTTGATGATTCAGAAATTCTTCCGTTCTTTCAAAGATCTTTTAATAATTATTTTGGCTAAAAATTGTTTTAAAGGATATTTGAAAATTTGAAAAATTTGAAAAATCATTGACAAAATCTGACGAATGAGAAAATAAAAAATCATGCGGTCTGCGTTGTTTAAGAATGATTCCCTTTTCTCCGAATCAGAACATAAGCTTCACGCTTTCCTACCTTTTTCTCTTTCCACGTTTGATGTTACTGTAATCGTGCAGCCTGCTAGAAGAGACGACAGTACTTACTTATTATCGGCCGAGCTCTATTCTCGATAACTTCGCCGGTAAACCAGACATTTCCTTTCCCCTTATAGAAAAGAGAAGAAACGATCCTTAAAATATGTATTTCTCTTCGCTCAGACGTGACATCGAAAGGAGTTGATTGCTTATCCACGAAGAAAACGGAAATTTTCCCGCTGTCTGTGTCTTTTCTACTTCCGGTATATATATTCTTTCTTATCTCTTCCGGTGTGGAAAACTTTCAGCCAGTTTCTACTATCACCCTCGAAACCCTTTCTCCACCCCTTTCCTCTTGTAGCACTGTAATCATGCAGCCAGGGGCAGAAGGGATAGCACTCATTGTCAGCAGACATTACTCCCCCTCTAGACACTCGTTGCGCCCCTTTTTCGTCGTAGTTGAGCTCCGTGGGTTTGACCAGCAAAGGATAACGGAAGAAACGGAGGCCGTGCTCTACGTGTTTCGAATATCTCCTACGCTCGTTGTATTCTTCTCACGCTTCTCGAAATTGATGGGCTTTCGATCTTACTTCTTTCCTTTCTTTTTTATGGGAGCCAATACTCGACGCGAGCTGAATTCGAACCACCGACAGTAATTCCGCAAATTGTACGACAGGTATTCCAAGAAATATTATTTGTGATTAATTTTTGCTTTCGTATCTTATAATTAAAAAAAAAAAAAATAGAAATTCCATCAGTAGGGCCGGCCCTGAGCCCAGGCAGACTAGGCGGCCGCCTAGGGCCCCCCAAGGTCCAGGGCCCCCATAAAATGATTCTGCGTCTATATCGATATTAATCGATGTAAATGCAAATTTAAATTAGTTATACAAGGTTTAATGTTAATTTTATAAATTTTATTTGAGCTCTTTTTTTTATGTCATATATCTGAAGGGGCTCCCCTCGGATCCCCGAAATCTCAGGGTCGGCCCTGTCCATCAGAGCGCTTGATATAATCTATATCTTCCTTTTTTAATTTTCTACTTTGATCTCCGGTGGAAATCTCTCGGCGCTTTGATGCAAAAGCGAAGGAATATTCATGAAGTACTTCCGAGGATTGACATTGAAATAATCTTACAGAGACTTTATTTTTTATTTTCTTTTACAGACCAGACTGACTCGGAGGTACCGAATAAAGGCCGGTGTGCCGACTCTGATCTTATTGGACGGTTCCAACGGCTCGATAATAACCAGAGGAGGTGTGGAACGAACGATCGGTGATCCTGGTGGAGCTGAGTTTCCTTGGAAGCCACCCCATCCGAAGGCTGCCCTCGAAGATGGTCCCTTGTTACCATGCGGCGCTCGGGATAGTAACGAACCCATGCTGCACGAGGAGTTACGGCACTGTTTTAAGGGTGTTTACTTTAGCGCACACTGGGTATACAATTTAAGAAAATTTTTTTTTAAAGAAATTCTATGCCATATGTTATAAATAATTACATATGCTTTTTCCCGTTTAGTGTCCACCTTGTAAAGCGTTCACCCCACAACTCGTAGATACCTATCAGAGAATCCGAGAGAGGGGTCATGACTTCGAGGTGATTTTTGTGAGTTCAGATAGGTCAGTTTGATAGATTACGTTATTAATTAAAATTACAACTGGTTCCTTGATGGTATATTCAACTATAATTGAAGATTTTTTGGTAATGTTCATTAAAATGCAATTTTTTATACTTTCAGGAGCGAAGAGTCTTATAACGTTTATATTGAAACGATGCCTTGGTTGAGGATACCTTTTAGTCAGGAGGAGAGACGGAAAAAATTAGCGAGAGCTCTCGATGTACAAGCAATACCCACTTTAGTGGTACTCGATCCTCGGGATAACATTATAACGTTGGATGGACGAGCCGAGTTGCTAGAAGATCCCGAAGGATTGGTAAATGAAACTGAATCTGAAAAAATTGATTTTTGTTCGTTACTCTATGGATGTTATATTTTATAGAATTTCCCATGGACCAGTCGCCTGGTGAATATTTTAACCGAGAAGTATGCCACTTCGTTGCACGATGCACCGGCGATTATACTTTTTGTTGGTAGGTTGCTACGTGTGTAATATTTTTATCTCTTTGATTGTTTTATTTTTATTTTACGCTCATTATATCTTTCAATAGAAGGTGAAGACTGCGAGATTCAATTCGCAGAAAGTGTATTAATGCCAGCTGCCCAAGCGTACAGGAAACATAGACCTGATTACGATCCAAACTATGACGATCCTGATGATGTTTTACAATTTTATATAGCATTAGATGTAAGTACCGTTTCAGGTGTAGATGGTAATATGATTATTTTGTATTTAATAGGTACATCATTGCTTTTATTTATCACAGTGTGAAACGTCCGACATTCTTCGCGAATTTGTTGGTTTAGACGATGCTGTCCCACTTTTAACAGCGATTGATATACCTCGAGGAGTTTATGTCGTGATGGAGGATGGCGCCGAAATAACTGTAGATTCAGTACAACAGTTTGTCGATGGATTTCGTAACGACAAATTACCTACGAACAAAATAGCTGCGGTACACAAAATTCCAACCAAAAATGATCAGGTTTCTACTTGAATTTTTATTCGAGGAACGATTTGATAGAAATTTATTGCAGACCATGCGAAGGAAGGAGCAGTTAGGTTTTCCATGTGGTCATTATACAACCACAAAATAAAGAAGCCCCCATCCTCTCTTCTCGATCCTATCTCTGTGATACCATTGCTCCTTTCGTAGGAAGGATCTCGCGCAATGTTGCGTTTGTATTCGCACAACCCCTTTGTGGAAATAACCAAAAGACATGTATTATAATATCATAGTCAATGAAAACTGAGCGAATTGTATTTTTAAGTGTACACACGCACATGTTAATATATTCTAATGTATTACATAATAAACGTCAAATGAACCACGTCAAAGGTATCTTGGATTACTACAAATTTATTGACACTTTTGTTTTTCATTTTGTAAGTATATTTATATAAAAATTACATCATACATTTACAATCTAGTAATTTATTTTTTACAACGTAGTTACTTTCTTGAACGTTTGTATTAGGTTGTGTAATAAATTATCGCCTTTTTTGTATTTTATTTTTTTCCCGCAATTTTTCGAATTAAGTAACTTTAATCAATTTTCAGGCTTTTGACATCTGTACATATATACTTTACCTATCAAAACACAAAATTGCGGTAAAATAATAAAATACAAAAAACGCGAGAATTTATTACACAACCTAATATTTAACCTGATTTAATTATTTTCATTCCATGATCGGAAAGAAACGTATCATTCAACCGCGTTAATTTCGCTTTATACATGTGTCTATAATACAATTAAACCTATATGCGTCGTCAGTTATAAAATAAATATGTGTAATTCGCGTTAACCAAAAAGCCTACGGTATGTCGTAAAAAATAAAGGAAAATTACATTGATCTTATTCGTCGTATTATTTAAAAATTATTGTCACTATTTGTACTATTCGACCTAAAAAATAAATATCGGGAAAGGATTTCTTATATTTATACGTCATATTAATTATTAAAATTTTTACACTAGGAGAGCTGCCAGAGCATTTAAAAATTTCGATCTTTCTTCGGTTTTCAGTCTTATTACTGGAACAGAAAATAATAATACTTATCTTCAAATAATAATTACAAAATAAAATTATAAGGTGAGAATTCTTACCTGTGGTATCAAAATAATCTGCCTCTATATACGAGTTTGTATTTTTAGCCGCTTGTTCAAAGGCTCTTCCAAATAAACTGAAAAATAAGTGTATCATAGTAATTAAATTAAATTGAAAATATTTTTCATAATTATTTGTAATAGTTACCTTTTTGGTTGGTCTTCGCATACTGGTGGTATACCCACCATGAGAGATGTACCCATTTCCTCGTTATATATCGAAGAAGCTACAAGTGGCCATTCTGGTGCTCGTCTATTTTTTGAAGAGTCCACATAAGCCTTTAAAATATACTGAGATAATATCAATAACGGATATGGATGTGTGAACATATGACTGTTAATACATCCTTCAGGGACAATTACGTAAAGAAACGAACCAGCGCTTCTAATCTGTTTCATCTGTAAAATACTTTGTGCAGCCTTGAAAATATTATTGAGCATAAATTTTGCTTTTTCTATACCACTTTCTAAAATACCCTTTTTCGTGCGTGATAAACAATCTAATGCATCTAAAAAACAACGTTGCGGTAACTTTTCTTTCGACTAAAACAATTAAAAAAAAATTAATAGTAGTATTAATACATTCATAGAAGTATATGTTAAAGATATATAAATGTCTTACAGAAGATTCCATTAAGGCTAGCATAGCATAGACTATGTCTGATGCACAGTATTTAAACCTGTAACCATACTGAAGAGTAAAACTTGTCCCGATAATAGTATCTACTTTATATTTTCCTGCTAATTTTTCAACCATTTGCCTAAATTCTTGTCTAAGCGTTAGATCCATTGCAGAAAATCGTTGCCTCGATTGTGCTAAAGGTAAACCCATTTCAGCTAGAAGTTCTTTTAGACGTTGTTCTCCTCTAATCGACCAAAGTCGTAATGATACTGCAGTTGGTATCGAATGTCTTAAACTAGCTTCTACGGTCCAATGCCGATATAATACAAGTAAGAGACTGTTTTATGCATAAGGAAATTAATATTATATTTTGATATACATAAATTTCATAAGAGAAAAAAATTACTTTTGAAAGGATACTCTTTATCATAGGTAATTCTGACTGTACTTTGTTGTTGTTGCTGTTGCTGCTGCTGCTGCTGTTGATCAACTTCAGCTCCTTGTCTACGTGTTAACCTAGAGACGTGAGCTTGAAGGGAACCCTCTTCAAGAATGCTTAATCTTGATTCTACTTTACCAAGAATAGCTTGTTCGGTAGAGCCAACTATTGCCCACCAAACCATATCCAAATTATCTTTCGACATATTCCATGCCATGTCAAAAACGAGCATTGCACTCTACAAAAATAAAAATTCAGATTTTTCAATTTCATAGTTAATAATTTATTATTGGTTTATTTGAACAGTCCATACTGATCTGCCATAATAACTATACTGTGTATAATTAAATAAAATAGTTGCTCGCTTTTCGGACCACTTTCTTCGTTCGACCCTTTTAATAATATCCTCTTCGTTTAATCTTCGCCGTTTTCTTTGAGTTTCATCTGTTTCCTCCTCGCTATCATTTTCATCAGACTAGAAAAAAGGAAATTTATCTCCAATGTTTGGTCATTTACTTAGATATTCATAAAAAACGAAAGGTATTTACAGAATCATCTCTAAAGACTTCATTATATTCTGGAATTTCTTCATCTTCATCAGCCTTTCCAAGTATACACACTTGACTTTCAGAATATATATTACATAAATCATAGGGCCTATGACTATCGAGAACATAAAATATCACAGACTCTGCAGGCTGTAGTAATTCTACTAGATCTAATGTACCACCGCAATTTATAAAAATAACATTCTTTATCTGAAAGTATAATATTATATTTAGTACTTATATCAACATAGACCCTATTGTAAAAGAATATAATTTCAATACCTCTTCGCAATGTTCTTCAAATGCATGGACCATGTCTTGAACACCCTGAACAGGTATAAGCGTATATATCATGTTATCATTTTTAAAAAGTTGCTGCAAGATTCGACAAGCACAAATAGCGTCAACATCAAAATTAACTAACAGCAGACATCTCTATAATAAAAAAAAATGTATATCAACGTTCACATTCAAATTTAATGGTTCTGAAGTTTGATATAATTTACTTCATACACATTTATCAATACGGAAAATTTTAATACAAATTCATAAGTGTTAATTGATAATATTTAACAAGTAGAAATAAAAGGCAAACTAAAAACATATTGATATTATCAATTATATTCAACTATAATATAAAATTTCAAATATATCTAATAAAATTGTTTAACCTATGCAAATGTGACAGATTAACAAATTTTTAAAATGCATACGACTGGAACGAGAACTCACATCATCTCTTATCAAACGATAAAATCCTCTTTCTAAATCTTCCACAAACATGTTGCAACGATTCTCGGCATGGGAATATTCTTTGTGTACTGTGCTTCTGTTATTCTATTTCACAGTTTTTCATTTGCCGCTAAAACTAAACACAATCCCTTAATCATTGACTACAAAGTACTGTAGATACAAATCTATACTCAAAGGTTGACTATATAGTCAAAGGTTTTACCAATTTCACCTTTACCACATCTCACACTGGCGAGTGACGAGGGGTGCAGATCTACCTGCTAAACATACATATACCCTTATTTTATTTTCTGCGCTCATTTAATTTGATGTAATTATCTTCTTAGCTTATGGAATAAACTCCTTAGGAGGACGAACATGTTGATTTTCTTACTTCCGTCTGCACCCTTTATATCTCTGATTCCACTATATCTCTGCACCCTTATATCACGGCATTCCTTACATCCCAGCAACCATTACATCTCAGTATTCCTAACATCTCTGCATCCCTTACATCTCTGCACCCTTATATCACGGTATTCCTTACATCCCAGCAACCCTTACATCTCAGTATTCCTAACATCTCTGCATCTCTTACATCTCTGCATTCCTTACATTCCTGCCTTATTTATATCCCAACATCCCTTACATCCCTGCATCCCTTACATGCCTGTATCCTTTACATTCTTGTATCACTTATATTCCTGCATTCCATACATCCCAGTACCTCCCTCAAATTGAGTTGAAATTTTTGCGGCTACAAGGCCTGCGATTTTATACAAATTTAGTTCCTCTCTTCGCCACCAGAGGGCGTTGATTCGACATCGAAATTTTAGTTCACATTTTTGCCGCCAGAGGGCCAGAAATCGAGCAAGATTTAGTTCCTTTTTTCGCCGCCAGAGGGCGCTGATTCGACATCGAAATTTTTAGTTCCATTTTTTGCCGCTAGGGGGCGCTGTTTTTCGAAATTTTCGCGAAATTCTCGAAAAAGATAGCGCCCCCTAGCGGCAAAAATTTGAACTAAAATCTCGATGTCGAATCAGCGCCCTCTGGCGGCGAAAAAAGGAACTAACTTACCTTTCCTCGAAGCAGTCTTTATAATATATTTATTGTAAGGGATGCAGAGATGTAAGGAATGTAGGGATGAAAGGAATGTAGGGATGAGAAGAATGTAGGGGTGTAAGGGATGAAGTGATGTAAGGAATGTAGAGATGTAAGGGAGACTGAGATGATCTTGGCCTATAATGAGGGATAAAATTATATAACTAACGAGAAAAAGTAAAATAAATGGGGTCCTTGGCTGAGACCCAGAAGAGGGATATAATCATAAATATTATTCCCCTTCGATAAGCTTATTTAATAAGCAAAAGAAAATAAAGGAAGTAAATTAAATAAACTTTGGAAAAAAATTATACTGGTTGTGCCCTCTTCATACGGAACTGATATTATCCAAGGGTGTTAGGGACCCCGCCGCTTTAATGACGCCCTCTGGATACCGACCTGATATCGTTTTGGGGTGTTAGGAAGCCCCGAAGTACGTATGGCTCACTCTGTATACGGGCCTGATATCTTGGGGTGTCAGGGACCCCGAAGCTCTGGTTACTCTATCTGTATACCGATTAGATACCGTCCTGGGGTTCTAAGAACCCCGAGTACGGACGATTCTGTATACCTAAATTATATTGTCTCGGGGTTCTAAGGACCCCGAGCACCGACGATTCTGTATACCTAAATTATACACTATGGGGGTTCCAAAGACCCCAAGCACCGACGAATCTGTATACCGAAGTTATACTGTCTTGGGGTTCTAAGAACCCCGAGTACCGACGATTCTGTATACCTAAATTATATTGTCTCGGGGTTCTAAAGACCCCAAGCACCGACGAATCTGTATACCGAAGTTATACTGTCTTGGGGTTCTAAGAACCCCGAGTACCGACGATTCTGTATACCTAAATTATATTGTCTCGGGGTTCTAAAGACCCCAAGCACCGACGATTCTGTATATCTAAATAATATTGTCTCGGGGTTCTAAGGACCCCGCGCACCGACGATTCTGTATACCTAAATTATATAATACGGGGTTCCAAAGACCGCAAGCACCGACGAATCTGTATACCGAAATTATACTGTCTTGGGGTTCTAAGAACCCCGAGTACCGACGATTTTGTATACCTAAATTATATTGTCTCGGGGTTCTAAAGACCCCAAGCACCGACGATTCTGTATATCTAAATTATATTGTCTCGGGGTTCTAAGGACCCCGAATCTCGGAGGATTCTTCACACCGACAATATGGCATCTGGGGTGTCACGGACCCCAAGTAAATAGCGAAATATAAGAACGAAAAACGAACAAATCGTGAAACTCACTTGTTCGGAATAGTGATGGGTTTGACCGGATCTAGCGAAATATAAGAACGAAAAACGAACAAATCGTGAAACTCACTTGTTCGGATTAGTGATGGGTTTGACCGGATCTAGCGAAATATAAGAACGAAAAACGAACAAATCGTGAAACTTACTTGTTCGGACTAGTGATGGGTTTGACCGGATCTAGCGAAATATAAGAACGAAAAACGAACTAATCGTGAAACTCACTTGTTCGGAATAGTGATGGGTACGACCGGATCTAGCGAAATATAAGACTTAAAAACGGACAAATCGTGAAACTTACTTGTTCGAAGTGATGCATTTGACCGGAAATAGGGAAATATAAGGCCTAAAAACCAAACAAATCGCGAAATAGTAATTGCAAGATAGTGATGGATATGACCTATAATAGTGAAAGATTAGACCTAGAGAGAGTATAATACATTGAATGAAGAAAGTATCAGAATGTACTTAAACTCATTTGCATATCGACATAATGGCATCCGGGGTGTCAGGGACCCCGAAGAATAAGTCGGTATGTTGTCAAGTTCATAGTTTCCGCCGTTATATGATAAAAACCGGTCGATAAATTGTCAAGTAGTTTCAACTGCTTTTGTATAGATGGCGCCACCGTCAATTTTTAATTAATTTAGCAATTATTTAATATAAAGCATTTAATTTTGTAAATTTTTATACATCTGAACCGTTGCATGAAAACTATAATAAAGGCTAATAATACTAATACGCTGTAAAAATTTAGGTACCGAAGGTGTTGAAGAGAGTAGACCGCCTGACACATCAGGGACTATTCTACTTCGGTCTCCGTCTTGCAAGTGAAAAAAGGATGAAAAGTGAGACGTCACTTTGAAATTGAATTCCTCTGTAACACGTGTTCATAACTGATATCTTTCCAATGAAATTATGGGAATTTACTTTAGTAATATTTGACAATGTTTTGAAAAAATCATCATAAAAAATAATTTCAATGTAAAATCGTTTTAGTATATTTGATACTCAATTTAATAATTGAACAATAAATATTCTAAAAATATTCTATTTTTTATTTTTATTTCAGTTTAGTCCATGTTGTACAAAAACACGTAATACTTGGCCATTTTAAGAGAAAAATGTAATTTGTGAACAACAGGTGCTTCTCGTAGAGGGTGGAGGACTAGAGGGATGAGGTTGAAAATGCGCATGCGTTTGTTGGTTCACTAATACTCCACGTAAATCGACATTATCATGATAAAAACCTTTCTCAATCGGAACCTTGCTAAAAGTTCCTCAACCGTTCGTGATAGCGCATGCAATAATATCGGCATGTTGATAGCGGGGTGCACGATAGACCCTAGCTGTTTCTCTATTATCGTAGGTGTTATTATTTCTTTCTCTCTCCATTAATTTTTCTTCTCATTCTCCTCTAGCGATGGGATCGATCCCATACCCACCTAAGTTTATATTACATTCTGTCATAGTAGCATTACCACTACTTATACTGCACTTATATTCACCGTTTCATCTATGTTCTCCATCCAAAATCATTTACATTTTCTAGACTGATTTACATGTCTACATGGAATTCTGGTTGTGAATGAGAGTCCCTTTGATGCCGTATCAGTTGTTCACTCAATCATCCATGATAACATAAATTTTCTTCTGCATAGTTACTTGGAGTTCTACAAATGATTACATTATAGAATATGAAAATACTTTCCTCAGGCATTCATAGTGATTACTATTACACTGTTATATTTGTTTAAAATCATTTCAAACATGTACCTTCAAATAACTGAAAATTTAAATTTCAGAATTTCAGAATAAATTGCTGGTTGCCAGTGTTTTCAAGGTCCAGGTATCATGAGGGTATTGGTCCCATCGCTATTCGCATCCTTCGTCGCCTGGCAGCCGGCATGTGCGCGTTGCAATCGATTCCAGAACCAACGCATGCCCTCCTCTCTTTCTCCGTTCTTCGTGGAAGAATACTCCAGTCAGTGGCACCGTTGCGGTACAACAGGACGTGGAGAGTAGGGATATGATCTAACATGCCCCGAACGATCATTGTTCTTCTAAAAAATTAATCGAATCAAAGCGTGCGTTGAATCGTAGGCTCGCGACATAATGCATTAAAGTTAGTGGTAGGGTGAGAAAAGCACACGAGGAAAAGGTGTCACGCCCAGGTAAGCCGAACACGCGCGTTTCTTATCGTCCTCGAAGCGCCGCTATGATACACCACGCAGGTTTGCAAGGGTAAGGGAGGGAGAGAACGTGACTACAACCTGATGCTTCGAGCCCCGATTATAGAGCTAGACGTCAACGGTGCTTCGAGTGCTGTTATTTACATACGTGGAAAATTAGAAGGTGTTAATGTATAATTAGGTACTCGTTTCAATTTTATCGTACAACCTTGAAGCTTGAAAACACCATAAAGAAGAGATAGAATCAAGAACACTTTAATTTTTAACACTTGAATGGCGGAAAGAATTCTTTCAATTTAATTTAGGCAATAAGTGTTAAATTCATTTTGATTTTTTAAATATGTTCCTTAAATGTTATTCATCCAATATATGAAAATCTTCCTTTAAAAATTTCAGTGTTCAAGTACAGTTTATATATTGTTGCACACCTTTACTAGGTCTGGATCACGATTGACCCGGCTATCACCGTTCGAGAGTTAATTACTTCAAAGTACGAACGTACCGAGAACATATTATGATCCAAGCTTCCAGATTGTCACGGTTTGCTAAGCTTCTTTGTTACAACAACGCAGTAATTCGCTTCGTTTTCACGTGTCGTTCTATTATACGCGCATCGAGTGATTGCGTAAATCCGGGTGCTTATGTCGTTACGCAAATGGGTGCTGTACCGCACCCTTTAAAACAATACCTGTCACGCTATTCACAGAGCTGATTCAATTGATGTACCACTGAAGATCTTGTTAATATTTATTGCTACACTTTGATGAATCCTTTGAATGTTTTTCATGCACTGCATTAGGTCGATTATTTAGAACATTGCAAACAGCTTGCACACTTTTAAGCAATTTAAGCTTTGTTGTAAATGATTCCAATTCGATGAATTTTATTCATAAATAAGAATACCATGGAACTGTTGATGAGAAAAAATATTATTAATAATTTGAGAAGAATTAAATCAAATTAAATTTACTTGAAATAATGGAAAAATGGAAAATTCTTACAAAATTAAAGTTGAAAATAGCAAGCTATGAGTTTGAAGCTTCAATTATTAAACTTCCTCCTCCCTCCATGTACTAATAAAGAGAAGCATCAGAAAATAACTGTGCCACCACTTGCAAACTTCAAAGAATTTCTTCACTCTCTTTGTCTGCTCTATTATTTCAATTTATCCCTGGTATCCTTTATCTCTTACCCAAGGCAAGAGATGTCTGGTAACAGATTAAAAAATAAATTATAGATTTATCGTGTTCCCGTCATTTCAACGAAGAAACTAAATTAGACATGCAATTATAGGAACATCTATGGGCCGTACACGGTGGTGGAGAGGAGGCTTGGAGCTGCTGATGCTCTTCATCCTCCATCACGTAATTCTCGGTGATGGCGATGTCGGTGAGTACGATTCAAGATCATTTCTCCCCAAAGCGAACAAAGAAGCCTTTTCTTATGATCGCGACCGGTACTCGAATCAGAAGCAAAAGAGATTCTCTTTCAAAGATTAATTAATGATACACCAAACAGACATCCACCTGAAACAAATAATGAAAAGTAACATTCAATGTTTTTAAAGATAAATAGTTCTTGCAAATGTTGTAACTGAGACATCCAAAAGACCTACATTTTTATCTTTAAGTGATTAATACATTCGTGAAGATTTTATTCTTCCGGTCAGCACATTTCTTCTCTTCCTTAATAAGAACAATGCTATAGAAGAAGAATCATTTTTCAAGATCCAACGAAATCTTTCTTTTTTCCTTTTGAAGAAACCTTCATTAAAAATCTTCTATTGTGAACTTCTTCGACCATTGTTGAATTATAAATACTGCAAAAGAAATTGCAACATTGAACTTTATTTGAATAAAATATTGAAATACCAACAATTCTTAATGAAATACCAGCAGCATTTAAAGCGTGAATAAAAAGTAGACATTATGCAAGTAGAAAAGAAACATCAGTTACGTGATCTTGAATAATATCAGGAACTTAGTTCGCTCTTTTACCGTCCATAAAAAGGAGCGATTAAAGTGGAAAAAAGCTCGTGAAAGTTTGCATCCTTTTAACTTGTTTCACGCCGGAACTGAAATTGAATTTATTCCTGAAGCATGCTTAAACATCCCAGCATCAACTGCAATTCATTCTATCTCTCAAAATAAATATCGAAGAAATGATTGCTGCTTCGAGGGAAATCCTATTTACCGACCATTTTTCATTCCTTTTTTTCTCTTCTGGATCACCCGGAAGTTTCATTTGTTGCGAAATCCGAGAAGAAATGTATAAGAGTATTGAATGTACGATACGGGTATTAGTAATTATTAGATGAATCGAGGTATAGAATGCTATACTGTACCAATTAAAAGATTATATTTCTTCTATTGATCATTTCTGTGAAGGAACCTAAAAAGAAAAAATAGAATTGGTTAGCTCATCTAATCGTATTGTTCTGCCATAGAGATTAGACGTGATTGTTATAAATGACCTTGAAAATTTGGAGTTCCTTTTAGGGTAAGTGTGAATGATGAAGAAAAAAGTGGCGGGAGGAATGTGTTCGATTTTCGCCCACGACCTTTCGAGGATTATCGAACGGTGCATCCCACGCGACCGCCGCCTTTGCAAATGCTTCCTCTCTTTTGCCCTGGATCTGCCTTCACCTACATATTTACATTAGAACTGTATACCTTTTCAACAGTCGTCTTTCATTTCCTTATCAATTGCCATTGCAGATTTCTGCTAGTCCTTGATATTTGATTTTGAGATTTTATTTACAGTTTGTAGATCGGTTTACTTTGAATTCCATCGTACCATCTTTCTGTAAAGTTACCCCTTATGCTTCTGTTTGTTAAGAATCAAAAACTGCAACCTGAAAAAAATTAAGCACTTTGTAGTTTTGTTCAGAAGATAAAACAGATCCGAGAAAAAAAAATATCATTTTTTCCGCGCTATCTTTATTTTCTTTTGTTAAATTTGAATTATCCGATCGATATTTGTAACACTGGCAATTTAATTTCGTCCCCTTTGAAAATGACACTAACGCCATCTAGGAATGAGATGCTGAATTTTGATTAAATAATTTGTCGGTATTTTACCCACGTAGTATTATTATGAATTATGGCAGGATTTTTAAAAACAGTTTCACAGAGTCTTCTAAATTTACTAATTAATTTGGTATTTAATTCAGGCTGCCTATTCAGTAAGAGTCTCTGCGATCCTCGAACGGAGACATGTTATAACGGTAACAATTATATATAATTTAATGTATATAATCGGTATTGTTTAATATAAATAAGAGAAATTAAAATATTCCTTCAATATTTTAGACCTGGCGTTTGGTAGATGTTTACCTTTATACACTGATCTAACCGAGGAGGACTATTATCAGTAAGTATTTTATGTTAATAAATATAGAATACTTAGCTTTAGTAAATGTTCGCTGCAACGAATACTTTGCTCTTTTACTATTTGATCATAAAGCGACTATACTATTTCAACCTCCTTTAAGATCCATAACGTTTTCACTTCTTGAAAGCGAGTTATCTAAATAAAATAAAAATTGATAACAGTATGCTTGTCGTATGGAAAGAAATTATTAACAATATTAATGCTTACAGATACAACTTTGATATCGACGAATTGGAACAATTAAGACTGCAGTTGGAGAGGTTGCAAGGAGATGGATTCAAATGGTCGCATCCTTTCACACAATGTATTATGCAAACGTCCTTGTACAATTTACGCCATGGGTATGATTACTGTTTAATTTAAAATGTATACGATTCGTTACTTTTGTATATGTTCCTTAAATTAAATTTTGGTGGAAGGCAATTTCTTCAAAGAAATACCTTTTATTCCAGAGAGAGTTACGACCTTCGACTCTGTCAGCATCTGAAAACAAGAACGCATTTTGAAAGCAAAAATAAAATTGAACAGGTCAAAGTTATTTCCATATTCTACAGAATTGAACATCAACTTTGGTATCTTACCTTTTATCTCACATCCTAACAATTTTCTTCTTTCTTAAGGTACCTGCAATAGCCATAGTGAAATTCACTCCCAACCATGGTGGATCCAATACCCAATTCGCCAACGAGTTGTATTACCCTCCTGGAACACAGACAGAGTATCTTGCTGATTCTTTATACAATGATCAGCTCCCTGGACAATCATACAGAGAACAGTCTAGAGAAACAGCTCCTCAATTTTACAAACCAGAGTACAATTCAAACTCCTACAATGAATACGAGTCCTTAACTAAAGAGAACTATGGGGAGGATGGAAACAATTTATTCCAGAAACCTTCAACTTTAAATAGAATTGATGAGAGATTATATAGAACCAGAAGACAGCCATATAATCTGCGAGATTATAGCAACAGCGCGATAAAGTCCATAAGAAGCGCATTAGAAAATGAAAAGGAGCAATCTAAAGACTTTACGAGGAATAAAAATCAAAATAAGATTGATGATCTAACAGCTGATGAATTAGAGTTCCTGATAAATGGAAAATCTGATGATTATCCTGTAGTTTCAAAAGAAACAGGAGATCATGAAGTCGAATATGACAAGGCATTTTCAAGAAAGTACAAACCAAAGAAGTTTGTCGACCTCCCAGATGATAGTGAAATTTTGTTGGATAATGTTAAACGTAATTCAAAGAATGATGATTACCTGAATGATGATTATGAGGATGTTAATGTCAATGGTGAATCGAGTCAAAGAGATACCACGTCGAGGGAGAATGTAATGTATAGCGAAGGAGGTCTTATACAGACTAAGGATGAATCCAACGATGATACGGATGGTAAATTTTTTTATTATAATAGCTTGGTAATTAATGAGATTGCAATATTGAAAATATCGATCAAGTTACAATCATTTACAGAAAACGCATACAACTTATTCGACGACGACCTGAACGAACTTCTTTGGAGACGCGAATTGGCTGGTTTTAAGAGACGAGAAAGACTGGACGTTAAGAAGCCAGGACCTCCGTTCTCCACAAACAACTATGCATTCAAAATACCATCAACGTCTGGTAAATATTCTCATATCGATTTAACTTCGTGCATTTGCAAGTAACTTTCATTAATTATGAACCTGTACAGGATTGGAAGACGAGGATCAGTCAGATTCAACCGAAACCGAGCAAGATGTAAGTGCAACCAAAATAAAATTAATAGCAATCCATCGATATTCACTGTGAATAAATATCACTGTCTAGAACGAAGTACTGCTATCTTCATTTGTGAAGAAAGAAGTGGGTGCTGGACAACAGGTAGATGGTCCAAAATCATACGACAACGTTGATCTGGATCACGTTTACATGGAGTTTCAGCAACCGTTTCACACGTGGTCAGAAGGCGAGCATGTGGTGAAAGAGGTAATCTTTGGCACGTCTGTAAAAATTCAGAAGGAATAAGTATTGCTTATACAGGTGGAAAAATTACTGGAGCTAACACCTGGAGTGCTGAAAGACATTCGAGTGGGTCGGGCTGAAGTAACGTTTAAAGTTACTAAAAATAATAAGAATTATAATGTTACTGATGTTCTTAGCAGTATAGGTACGTAATCATGACAACAGTGCACATAAATAATGAAATTAATCAATTGTGTTTAACTTTCAGATGACATACGTGGAAAATTGAAGAAGACACTGGGTGTTGAGGTGATTCGTGCAGGCATAGGTGACAAGGTTCATCTGAAAACATATTTAGGATAGAGTATATGCTTGAAATAATTAGAGAATCTTAACTCATGAATCTTACAGATTCTAATTAAATATCACTTAACAAAATGATTCTCTAATTTTCTAAGCAGTGTATTCAAACCGTATAATATAATTGCTTTGCAGAATAGTAATTAATATACTTATTTATTTAAAGACCAAACTGCCTGCAGCGTTGGAAGTTAGAAGCGAATATCATATGAGTTCTAGCATGTTTGGAATGATAGTGGCTGCAGGAGTTGCAGCCGCTATTGCAGCTGCAGCAATAACATTATTCATCGCTCGTCGTCATGCTAAATCCCGAGCCAAATTAGCAGGATTGGCTACGCCTGATCCAGAAGCCTCAAAGGATTATCAGGATTTATGTAGAGCAAGAATGCAAGCTAAACAACCGACTGAGAAAGCAGAATCTCCTCGTATCACCAGCCTGAGTCGTGAAAGTGAATCTAATAATTTGCCTTCGAATCGCTCTAGTACTTCCTCTTGGGGAGAGGAACCAGCTCTTTCAAATATGGACATATCAACTGGACAGATGGTTCTAGTGAGTTAACGAAGTTTACCTATAAAACAGAATTTATAATTGTAACTTATTTCATTACCCCTTTTGATAGGCGATAATTGCTTCTGTTTGCTTTTAATTGAAATACTTGTTTTTAAGAGTTACATGGAGGATCATCTAAAAAATAAAGACCGATTAGATCAAGAATGGGCAGCGTTATGCGCGTACGAGGTGGATCCATCGTCTACTGAAATCGCACAAAGTGACGCAAACATTAAATGCATTCGTCCTGGCGCAGCGCTTCCTTACGATCATTCCAGGGTGATATTAAATGACCTCGCTAATGCCAATAACTCCGACTATATTAACGCTTCAACAATCGTAAGTATTCTACAAATTTATTCATTCACTATTTCTTCAAAAGACGTTAATCATACGGTGAAGTTGATGAAATAATCTGCATTTCATTTTAAATTCATTGAAATGGAACTGAAAATAGAAATCGGTAAGTCACACGACGAGCATGTAGAATACGCTTTCATTTACATTCACAATTTACCAACCAGGCTTTTGCATAGATATTATCACAGTATTGCAAATCGAAGCATGAATTCAGGTATAATAAATAAGAGTATAATTTCATAAGTGAATTCAGTAGCTTTAATTAAACAAAAAAATAATGAATTCGTATAAACATTTCTTGCCTTCTGGTTTTGGTTATTAGACACTCTTTATCTGAGATGTTTATATGAATGTTTCTTCCAATTTTATGCACTGAATCCATCTCTGAAGTTATCTCCATGTTTGCAGTAGATTTTACATAACTTTGCAATTTAAGCTATATGCTAAGCGTGCACTACATAGTTTAGACAATAGCTGAAATATTATAGAACAGTTTCGATTGAGAAGAACTTAATAAAAACAGACTTTCTCTTGTGCATAGGTACAAGAGTCTGCAAAGTAGCAAATGTGCTTTACATATATCAAAAGAAACCGTGTGACTTGCTTTAGTATTTACAATTATTATTTTAAAAAAGAAAGGAAAAGAAACAGAATCTTGATTATCCTTTTAGACTGATCATGATCCTCGAAATCCAGCTTACATTGCTACACAAGGGCCATTACCTCAGACAACGGCAGATTTCTGGCAACTCGTTTGGGAACAAGGTAGCGTCGTCATTGTGATGCTAACTAGACTCACCGAAGAGGGTGTAGCTATGTGCCATCGTTATTGGCCAGAAGAAGGATCAGAATTGTATCACATTTACGAAGTGCACCTTGTATCTGAACACTTCTGGTGTGACGATTATTTGGTACGTTCCTTTTACTTGAAGAATCTTCGCACCGGTGAAACCAGGACTGTAACGCAATTCCATTTCTTGTCCTGGCCTGAAAATGGCGTGCCAAATTCCACCAAGGCTCTCCTGGAATTCCGCAGGTAAGTATTCTTTAAATTCAAATTATTATATTGTATCTGCATCATGATATAAATTGTAAATTTTAGAAAAATCAACAAGTCTTACAAAGGCAGATCGTGTCCTATAGTAGTGCATTGCAGGTAAACTATAAGTAATTAATGTAAAACTTTCAGACGTCAGTTTTAGTTTGATAACGGATTTAAAGAAACAAAATTGATCAATTTACAGCGATGGTGTTGGTCGTACTGGTACTTATTGTTTAATCGACATGGTTTTGAATCGTATGATGAAAGGGGCTAAGGAAATTGATATAGCAGCTACACTAGAACATATACGAGATCAAAGGCCTGACATGGTTGCTACGAAACAGCAATTTAAATTTGTTCTGATGGCCGTAGCGGAAGAAGTACATGCAATTCTCAAGGCTTTACCCGTACCCCCCACGGAAAAAACTTCTCTTCTACCGAGCACTTCATCAACGAAGGAAGGCTAGTATAATTTCAATTGAATTCTAAACTCCATTCGCGGCAAGCAAAAACAAAGTATTAATTACAGTCTATCCAAAAAAAAAAAAATGGCCAAATGTTTCTAATCCAAGGTAGTCATATTTACAAATCTAGAATCACTATCAAATCTTTTATTTTCTATAGAACTTTTCCCTTCGGAATATTTTTAAACATATTTTAAAATGATAGAAAGTGATCACGAGCTGTTAACAGATTTTACTCCAATTATGCTTCAACCCTGATTTTTTGGAACCCTGAGTTGATAAAAATAAAACATATGTACAAATCACTGTTTTCTACAGAACAATTCCTGCTGGCAATCTGTAATGTTTATTGTGCATTTTATTTATCTACGGCCTACTTAAATAATCAACTGCAAGTATATACATTCAAAAGACTGAGCTATGCAATTGTTGGAACTCTATTTATTGATTTATAATCAAATAATTTATATTCTTGTAAAATGAAATAATCTTTATTTCAATGAGATTTAAAATTATATTGCTTCATAGTAAAAACGAAGGCTTATTGTTGATTATATAGCTCAGTCTTTATGGTATTTGTTCCATTATTAATAACTTATTTCAGCGAAATTAAAGTTATATTGCCTCCTCTAACGGATGACTTCACTAACGTGCTTTACAATAGCTTTAAACAAAATATCAAATATATATCGTGAAATAAACAATATAGTTCTATCTGCTCAGTCAATTTTATCAGCTGCATATAACTTAGTGCTCATGTTGATTACGGTATATAATTTATTTCTTCAATTAATTTGTGTTTGTGAAATGTTTCTGTTAAAAAGCACAAAAGTTGGAATCACCATTTTAGAGATTGAAATCAGAATTTTTATACTATTGTTACACGTTCTAAAAAAACATATGAATTTTAATGAACGGCTATGAATGTTATTTCCGTAAAATGAAATTTTATTCGACGTAAAATTTAACGTGGAAAGATCGCAAGAAGCACTATATATCAATCTCTTTTCTACGTGTACAAAAAAAATGATCGAGCTGCACAATATCCAAATTATGATTAAGTATCATAATAAACAAAAATTATCAATGTGAAATACGGATTATAGTGTGGCTGCAAAATGTAAACTTAATGTTCTAAACATCATACGAAAGTGTAATAAGTTAACACACTTTCCAAGTGAAGTGTTTAATTATTATATCATGAAAATGATATTAGGTGGTACATAAGAGAGAAAAAAAAATGTAAACGTACATGTTTGCACAAACTGTCGTGTCGATATGACGATTTGTAAATGGAGGTGCTGTCTTTAGTTTAAAATTACAGCATTGTTAATCCTGTATATCCAGTCTCCCACAGGATGAACATATTGCATTTAAAGTTCCTTCCTTGTCATTGTGCAGAACGATTACTGTCAATTAATGTATTCTCATTTGTATTTACATTTCGGTATTCATTTTACTAAATTAGGGTTCGAGATACAGTAACACATTTATTGGGTGCTGCAAATAATAAAAATAGGTCAAACGAAACAATTAAAGTCATATAATAAACAATACCAAATAGTTTAATTCTTACCAGAATCGATGAATACCAGATACTTTGCACATTTAAGTATACGGGAATTAAAAGTATTAATTGTAATAGTTTCTATCTTGTGCTGAATTACTACGAATAACGTACTATGAAAGTTTGCTTGACCAACTGATAAGTTTCATTAATCCTTTTTAGCACGAATTAATATAACAGATTCTATATTTTTATGCAAAGGATTGAATCTATATAAAGTGAAATAATATATGAATATATACTATGTTACTCAAAATGTAATACTATATGTGTTATAATATAATAAATCGCTCTATGTTCAAATCATACGGTAATCTTATTCTTCGAACTTATTTTTTTAATTACAATTCTTATATTTACAAATTATTTGTCAACATGAACAATTCATATTTTACAGTATTAATAAATAGTATAAAATTTAAATAGAAAATATCTTGGACATTTAAGAAAATTACTAAATTAATAAAATGTACTTCAACCTGGTCTGTGTTAATCATCTTGCAAAGTAGATGTGTATGTACCAGAAAATAAAGGATTCCAAAATCCTGAAAAATGTTGATATTTATAAAAGTTAGTACATATGATTTTATTCTTGCAAAACTAGAAAACAATACTAATGATATTACCTTCGGGTGTATCCCCCCTTTTTTTTTCATTAGTTCGATGCCGAGAACACTGATTCTGTCTTGCTTTTATTTCTTCTTCCGAAAGTCCGAGATTAGCGTAATACTAAACAGAAAAATCTTTAAGTAATACTACTTGATTTTTGTTACATATAATTGTTACATCCAATACCTTTTTACATTCCCAACAAGTAACACCAGCCATCTTTGCTCTGTCCGATTTTTTCTTTGAAGGCTGATCAATTTCTACATTCTTTCTCTTGCATGGCCTTTAAAACAAATGCATTGTATGTCAGTATGTATTTAATAAGCTATTATATTTAAATAAACAATGCTTACACATCAAAACTACTCATAAGACTCCTCCTTACAGGTGAAGATTTTGGTAATCTATCATCTTTAATTTCTTTGAGCTTTTCTCCTATCAAACAAAATGTTTCATCATTTTCATATGATGAATTATTCTGATGTTTTTGGTCACTTAATTGTGAATTTGACCCTTCTTTTATTTGATTATTATCTTTTACACTGTCTAACTCTTCATTTTTTTTTATTACAGTCAATAAGTTTTTATCATCCACATAATGCATTTGTTCAACAGTATCAACTGGAGATAAAGAAGAGCTTATATCACGATTCGTTTTAATCTTTTCATTATTTGAGAAACTAAATGTTTTGAATTTTCTAATTGGAGATAACTGACTTTTTTGTTCAGATGCACATGTAGATAGTGAATTCTGATTAAAGGTTAATTGACCACTTTCTTTTAAAGGGAATTTGGCATTATTATTTCGAGTAATCTTAATAGGAGTCTTTCTCTTAACTTTCAAATTTTTTATTCTTAGATTTAATTCAGCATGCTTATTAGGGCTAACTTGTATTATTTCTTCATCTATTGATTTATTCTGATCTTGATTTATCCTTTTAGGCGAGGATAATCTGTTATCTGCTGATTGTTCGGATGGAAGAAATACAAGTTTTGATTGTTTTATTTTTTTCCCATTTTTCAATAATGTAGTACCAACATTATACAGCTTACTGACTCCCAATTTTCTTGGTATATTTGCCATAGGTGTACATTGTACTTCATCATTGTTTTCATGAATTGAAAATAATGAAGGTTCATCATCCTTTGATTCAATGGATAGTTCAGATTTTTGAGAGCTACTTGTCGAAACAAAAAGATTCTCTTTTATTGGTAAATAATGCTGTACTATGTTTTCATTAGAATCGTTTGAAGAAGAATGACTGGATATATTATTGTTTTTCCTGTATCTGAAACGATCTTTTATAAGTATTGGACTGCTTGGTAATTTTTTTTGGTTTGTTTGTTTGTTGTCAAATTTATCATCATATGAAACACTTTCATCCAGTACAACAGGAATACTTGTACCTAGTATCTGACTTATATCAGATGATTCTGTAGAACATCCATATTTTTGTGATGATGTATTGCTAAAATAAAATTTAATATAAACAATATCTGTTTAATAATATAAAAACATTTAAAACAATATTAATACTTTTATGAAACAAAAAGAAAATTAATAAAAAGAAACTTAACAATTAACAGAAGAAAATTAACAAAACAAAACAAAACTTACACATCTGTGTTAGCAGTATCTATATTACTATGACAATCTGACTGAAACAACTGAAATGGAATCTTAAAATTGGCATCTTCACAATACTTTCTTAATTTTAAGTATTCATTCCATAATTCTGTAAATAAAAGAATTTTGAAGATTTCAATTCAACTACAAATTTCATTGAAAATTGTAGCTATAATATAAACTGCTTTATTAAAACTTTGTTTTTATATTGCGTTTAATTAACTGATGATAAATAAAATAAAAAACAATAACTCCAAAACATAATTAACCATAAGAAACAAAATAAATGAAATGCATATTTTGTTAACACAGAAATAATATGTATATGATATGTACTTACTTTTATATTGCTCGAATGTTTTTCCAAGCATTTCAGCAAAATTTTTCGTAGCATTTCGCGCGATTTCATTATCTATAGAACAATCAAGTTGTAGAACATCTGACATAGTCATCAATAAAATAAACGAGGTTAGACGTTTATTTTCTTGAGCAATTTGACACCCCGTCCTTTTTTTGCGTGTACTGTTAATTCGTTGAGTCTTTTTATTGTGTATATTAATACCACACGAGTATATAATGGAACAAAATCAACAAAGCAAACAATTTATTAGTCATTCCCACAACGATGTACTCTTGTTCACTTCATTAAATGATTCTATAGTGCGCTCCCAGTTTCTTTCAAATCGAAGCACAGTTCGCCATATCGTTGTATGCAGCTTGCCGGTATAAAAGCTCACATCCTAACCTCATTTTCATGTACGTGTTCTCTTCTAATTACTTCAATCTGAAATGTTTGTGAAAGTTTCATTAATTTTTACCAATTCTTATTTATACTTCATTAAAAGATTACTGTTTCAGAAGTTTATCTTCAATTTCTTTCAATGCATGGTTGAATATTCGTTTAACATAATTTTGTAAGTACCTAACCAAAAAGTATTTCATTTATGGTATTGTCAATTTTTAAACACGAACCTCTGAATTTGAATTAAAATATATAATTAGATTCTTTCATTCCCGTCCTAAAAGAATCCTACTGTATTTATGTATTTTTGTATCTTTATTATATAGATATTTTTTATGTACATTACATCCCGTAAATACTTCAATAATAAATAAGCATTAACATCTTATATAAAAAAATCTTATGCAACAAATAAATGTTCAGAATGCATTCAAGTTTGAATATTTCCTGAACACATTATTCTTTCATTTTTCTCTTTCACTTTTTGTAGTTATCATAAAATATTTTACTTAACATAAATCATATAATGGTAAATATTTTTAAATGAAGTTTTGCTTGAAATAAAATGAAAATATCCCCCTCATAAAGGAAATATTTGGTTTAAAAATTTTGAGATGCACGTACATTGAACATGTGCCTTTTATGTACGTACAGTTTTAATGTCAAACAAATAAATTCATATCTGAAAATATATTAAAAAAAAAAAAAGAAACTATTAAGATTTTTAAAGCTCTTACTTCATATATCATGTAAATGTGCACTATAAAGAGCATGTTGATATTATTAAAGATACAAGTACTGTATTAAGTAACTGGTCAGGTATCAATAATACATCAATTATATACAAGTATACACCAAATGTGCACTTACAGTTATGAACAGATAGTAGAGTCTATAAACAACTTGGCTGCAGTTGTACTTCCATGCCTAGTTAATTTAAAAAATAGCAATTTAGACCTTTTCCAACTTTATACAGAATAATAGCTTAGAATGCTGTAAAGAGTTATATATATACACAAATCATTATGAGCTGTATGCTGACTGAGAGGAAGTTGAGGGCAGGAAAAGATTCTGTGTTAGGTTGGATGCTGGTTTACCTGGGGGTCGGGTGATAACAGGGGAAGGATTGCAAGTTTCCAAACCATAGCGCGACATGAGCGCTAATAATGCACTGCGAACACCAGCTGTAGCCACTTGGGACCACCTTCCAGAGCTCATTGCATCATCACCAGCATAAACTGCATGCGCATCAAAATTTCCTGACTGAGTTGCATTTGTATCTGTGAAAATGAAATATAAGATAGTACCATATCAGAGATATATAAAATGAAAACAAACAAAGTGAAACTTACCTAAAGATGATGGATTTAATCCAGGAATATGAGAATCTACTAATCCACTTGGTCTTGAATTTGCAGCAAGTCGGAGTTCAGCATGCAATTCCCCTAACAACTGTACTACTTTTGGGTCACTCTGTAATTTAAATAATTGTTTGTACCATTAAACCATGGAAATAGAATAATACTGAAATATAATTTATCATCAGGAAGAAATCAGAATAATGTATAAAACGTTTAAAACAACGTTCTTAAATAGTTTACCTCATTTTCTAATCGGAGTGACATGAGATCTTCAACACGAATTGGTTTTCCCTGATTTAATGTATTTGTAAGAATACTTAATTTTCGAGCAAGGCTATCTTCTGCGCATAATTCTGTTATGTGAGAAGTATTATCTCCTTTGGGCCGTGGTGTAACAGATGGAGGACTAGTATAATAATATGATGGTGATGAGACCATGTAAGGTCTACTAGCATCTCCCTTGGACCGTGGTGTAACAGGTGTAGGACTAGTGTAATAATATGATGGTGATGAGACCATGTAAGGCCTACTTTGGTTAAACATATTATCTCCCGCATAATGAGATTCCGGACCAAGACGATTTGGATGAGAATTGTAACCTGCTTCCATTTTTAAACGTTTGGAAGACCTGAAATCAAGTCAAAAATTTATTTCAAAACTATAAAAATTTCACCAACTTGAGTATTTTAATAAACATAACTGTTCATCAAACTGTTATGTTTAAGATATGTATTAAATTTAAGACATTTTTGTATAAAAAACAGAAGTAAGTAATAGATGTATTTAATGATACATATAAATATTTGATGGCAAAGGTTACATGTTATTATGAAAATTTATAGACTACCATGAACTTGTACAATAGCTTCTGCAATGATTTATGCTATGTTAAAATGAAATTAATGCTTTTTGAAGCTAACAGCATATTAATGATGTTAATGTATTTATGATAGTAGAAGTAATATCAATAAAATAGAGTTTTAGATACAATTTCATATTGATGTCATGAACACAAATGGTAACATTTATTATGACAATAACACTTATCTGATAATCCATAAAAATCATGCAAAGAAATATGGTTTGTAAACGTGCATGTTGAAGAAAGCATAGCTAAGAAATCAATAATTTATATGGATATACATGCAATTTAATAGTCATAGCATATCAATTTTTATTTCTATTTTTAGAAATTTTATTTTTTCACAACTTATGGTATACTTATCATTTATACCTCTATAATTGAATATGACAAAATGATTTTATAAGTGAATCATAAATATTAAGGTCATAATGTAACTGTTGAATCCATTTCATCCTCAACTTTTCTGCACAAAACGATCAAGCCTTTTTATTTTAATTATAAAGCCCAAGCAGATGAATTTGTTATATGATACACAAAACCAAATCTGATATGAATTATTAAACTGGACACCCTGGGTATAAACATATATAAATTTGAACATTTATTACCTATTTATATTCTTTATAAGTGTTATAAAATTTGCCCTTTATCATTCAGCCACAATAACATTACTTCCTGAAACATAATTTTTTTCTTCATTAGATATTTTGCCAATTTGCATTTGTTTATAGTTATTGTTATTTTATGTTTGAAATATCATGTTACTTTCTACAAATTCCACAATGTAGTATATGAACAATTTACAATATAATTAGAGAATTTATTTTATTTATATATATATGTAATAAATCATGTATCCATAACCAAATGAATATTGCTTATAGAAATTGTACAGTAAGATCAGTGGTTATGTATCAAGTACTTTTCTTTATAACATACAATGTATTTTGTATACATTTTCCTTAAATAAATATTATGTACAATATAAATATATTTATTTTTATTAATTACAGATTATTAATATGTACAAATAACAAAAACTGACGAATTTTTAACAACTTGAGTTTAATATGAATTTGATTACACAAATAAAAAAAAAATTTTTAATATGTGCTGTGTAAAACAATTTTTAGATTTTATAAAGCCTAGTGTAATGAAACTTTTAACTATCCTGAAGATTCTGACTTGAATTACAATTTGATTTATTTCTTTTCTAAGTATAAACTTTTTATTATACATTACTTTAGAGAAGCACATATTGTAATTTGTACAAGATTTCAATTAATAAAGATCCTTAAGATAGAACACTGAATGATAAAAGTTATGTAACTCATAATAAAATGTTTATTTAAAAATGAACTACATGAACTTTTCAATCATCTGGTTACTAAACACTGTTCAATATCTACACAAAAAGTTCAAACCACTTGTTTTCTTTTACAGTATCTCTATAACATTAATACGTTACTTATTTTTGTACAATCTATATTGAAGCAACAAATATGTTAAATATCTGTTTGAACTTATCGTGGAATAAGTAGAAAAATAACATGTACTTTCACTTATTTTGAATGAGTACATCATTGTGTACACTGGCATTATCATTCATTCCCAAGGTCCCAGTGTGCTTTGTCAAATACACTTCCTTTGAAAGATCATGATTACTTAGTTCATAAATTAAAATATAGAAACATTGAAAGGGACTAAACAAATTGAATGATAAAATATTTTAATAACATTGGAAATTCATTGTCCATCAAAATATTCGGCAAACTGCCCATGGACATTTAGTAAATATTTTATATTACAATAATTCAATATTATTTTACATTGTAATGATAATACATTAAGTTTATCCAAATTTCAAATTTCATTATAAGAATGGCATTGATATACATGCACATACAATGAAATTATTTAACAAATATCAATAAGTGCCATTCGTATATTGAAACTTATAACTATCTACAATACAGAAGAACAAACTATAACACCGTTGCGGAAATATGATCAATTAAAATATACCTATGCTATAAATGTGAATGTTTAAATAAATCTGAATTAACGTAAATAAAATAAAATATTGACAGGGATGACCGTAATATTAATATTTTGCATTTTACATTCACATTTTAAAATCTTGACTTCTTGCATTCCACGTCTTCGATCTTCCGAACAGCTTCTTCTGACCATCCATGTTTACCTATTTACACTTCAGAGCTTTAAATATAATCATTTGCTCGCATCGTTTTCTCATTCATATTTTTTTTTAATTTTTTTTTTTATCGTTTCATACGGTTGTAAATATTTCAATTTAATAGTTTAATATAAAAATTAACATGTGAAATTTCATTAATTTTGATCTCTTTTTATTTACAATTACGTTATTCTACTACTATATTTTTTTGCATTTTTTTTAACGATTTATTAGTTAAAGGCGAATATTTCATAGATATATATGTTTATATCAGTGATACAATCACGTATATTAATAATCATATGCATATACACGTAAATTATGTAAATGCATATGTATATATTTTTTTTTATGAAAAATTATACAGATGTGCATGTATTTTACATACACAAATATGTCATAATATATGCGTATGTATGTTCATGCACACATTGATTAGCATATATGTACATATTTATTTACGTATTGGTCATAACGATGTTATATGTAAAAAATACTTCGTACTTTTTTTTTTCAAGTTCGTATGATTACTTTCTAAGGCAATCAATTAAACTGAATCACGCATGGATTTCAGTAGAGGATAATACGTTTTCCTTTTACCATAAAAATATCTATATATCTTTTAAATCAAATAATATTCTGATATTACTTTAAAACAAAATACTAATAAGATATTGTGACGAATATGTAGATATTATAAGTTTCTCGGGTTATGTATATATTTTTACTCTCATTTAAAGATATAGCCATACAGCTTAAATATTATATTATATTCTGTCATGACAAAAGTATCGCCATAAATTTTGTATGGTTTCTCTTTTCTCTTGATACGTATATTTAAAAGTAAAATACTAGAACATTTTTCTGTAGTAAACCCATGAAAAGAGAACGATGTTGTGCATTTTCGTGTCTCTATATTCCATTGTTCTGCACTATAGCCATCGTCGTGTTTGAACGACTGTGAATCAAACTAAAATTAACTTATTTTTATCCATTATTGAAAGTCGCATGCAGACGGACGATGAAAATAAGATACTACAACAGTTATGTTTTCATTCTTTAAATAATATCTCTAATAACGCAATTTTGCTAAGAAAATAAATGCCAAGCACAACTGCAGTACACAGCCATCTACGTGTGTAAGCAATTAGTATCTGGTCAGTACTGGATATCGCGTCTCAGTTTGTGCGAATAAGTCTCTCTACGACTACTCACCCCCCGACATCTGTTAGATCTTCAATAGCCTTATGAGGACCTCCTTTATTTGGAAGAGGAAGAAGAGGTATCTTTCCAGCAGAACTTTCTTGTTGTTCTCGTAACTGACGTCTTCGTTTTTTGCTCCAGAGCTCATGACAGTCTTGCCAAGTAGGAAGTTGAGGTGCTGGCATCCTAATTTTTTACGTAATAAAAATTTTATAAGTAAGTAATGGTTAAAATCATCAAAGAAAATTATGAAGAAAAATAGATCCTGTAGTATTAACGTTTCATCTAAAATATTAATTCTACTTTTGTAATTTATTTTAAAGCTATCTTTTAAATAGATGTCCTAATTTTCTTTATTAATAAAAAAAAAACATACTGCTCTGGTTGAACATTTTTTAGCCAAGCACTTTTCAATGCATCAGCAGCGGTTATTCGCTTTTCAGGATCTAATTCCAACATTTTGTCTAAAAGATCCAAAGCCGGTGCTGGCATAAATGAGAAATCTTCTCGTAAACGTCTTCTATGTGATTTTTTTGGTTTCAGTGTATGCCACAATGGTAGTTTTATCACAGAAGGCCAAACAGCAGGAGTCGGTGTACCACAGACTCGAGAAATCATCTCCAACTGCATCATTTCTACGTTCGCCTAATAAAAAATAATGACATGTATGGTAATTATTGTCCTTTGATTATTTTATTTAACCAGTATCGTTTTTATACCTGAAACAGTGGTTTCTTAGAAAATAATTCTCCTAGAATACAACCACAACTCCACACATCTATCGCGGGACCATAACGTTCTTCACCCAACAATAACTCAGGCGGCCTATACCACAAAGTTATTACTTTGTTCGTATAAGGACGTTGTCTATCTTCAGCATTGTAAAGTCTTGCAAGTCCAAAATCGGCTAACTTGACTTCGCCTCTGCAGAAATCATACAATCAGAAATGGAAAATCATTTTTTGTTTCCGGTAGTATATCTTACATACTTGTTATTCATCAGTATGTTAGAACATTTAATATCCCTGTGTAAAAAGTTTTTGCTGTGGCAGTAATTCAATCCGTCTAATAATTGCTTCATAATGCTTGCATTATTCATTTCATTGAAATCCACCATTCCAGATTCTAAAAGACCCATCAAATCGTGATCCATGTATTCGAACACAAGATAAAACGAGCCTTTGTCCTGTGAAAAAAAAAATAGTCTACAATCTAATTCGTATTTAATAATTGTTATTCTTATTTAATCAATTTTAATATACCTTTCTAAAGTCTAAAGCATCCTGTTTATCGGTGACAATTTCTCTCAAATTGACGATATTCTTATGATTAAGTTGACGCAAAATTTTAATTTCGCGTACAGCTGTGATGGGAAACCCTTCTTTTTCGTTTTCTAAACGAACTTTCTTCAATGCGACCAACACACCAGCTCGTTTATCTTGGGCTTTATAAACTTGTCCATAAGTACCCTCCCCAATTTGAGCTATGACTTCAAATACATCCACGCAACGTTCTCCCCAGTCTTTACCACCTGAAGCGGACATAGGAGTGTGACAGTTTCTAGAACCTCTACGTTTCAATATTTTTGGCCTTTTCAATTTTGGTTTCGGTGGAACACGTTCAACTTTCGTACGCGGTGGTGTTGCGTTAGGATCATCCTCTCCGCTTAAATCTTCCGAGCCAGGAACAACTAAATGAATACAATAAATATTATACGAATCATAATAAAACTATACAGATTGATTTAAAATAATAGTAATATCAAATCACCTGGTGGCATAGGGAGATCTTTAATACTTTTCTTCTGCGGTGGTTTTGTGGTTGAAGCAGGAAACTTCAACTGTGCTTTGCTAGGCGGACTTGGTGACCGACTTGGTGGCGAGTCTATACTCTCTAAATCATTTTGATTAATTCCGGGTGGTAATGGCAATCTCGATAAACTTTTTGTTTTAAATGCCACGATAGGAGGTTTAGGAGGATCTACAGACTTTAGAGGAACTAAATTATTAGGAGAATTGAATTTAGACATAGCTGTATTCGGCGCTGGAACTGGTATAGGTATAGGTGGTGGAGGAACAGATAAATTTGGGAGAACAGGTACTGGTACAGGAATAGGCACTGGCATAGATACGTGTGGTAGACCCGCAGTGTTCGCAGGATCAGATTGTGGTAATGGCGGTGCTTGTACATTTGTAGCAGTTGGAAAACTTGGACTGCTTGTTACAGCCACTGCGCAACTAGATGTAATTGTTATAGATGAAGTATATACAATATTTGAAGAATGTTGATTAGCTCCGGCCATCAAGCTTGGTACATTTACAGATTGTACCATTGGTAATGGAGGTGTCTTTCCTGCGATACCATTATCATCTGACATTGGAACTGGAATATCCACAAGATCAACGGACTTTATACTTTCGTTTGGCTTTAATTGCTCTTTGTGATTTAGGTATTTGTCTTTATTGTCAGTTTTTTCAGAAGATGCACTGCCACCGTCTTTCTCATCGGTGCCTTCTATAATTTGAACTTCATCCTGATTAACAGCCTTTTCTTTGGCTGCCCGTAATTTTTTGTATGCTAATTCTCTCATATTTCTATCTTTTACCAGCTCAGCGAATAAACTAGTCTCACTAATTTTTGCCTGTATTTCTAGGTTCCTTGCCGTGATACTTGACGGACTTCTTGCTCGAGGTCTATGGGGAGAAGGAGAAGGTATCCTCGAAGGTCGAGGACTCTTTGATTTGTGTTTTCGCGTTGATTTGTGAGATTTGCTTGGAGAACGGGATTTCTTTGGAGTACGACTTCGTCTTCGTGAACGCGATCTCGAGCGCGATGGCTTTCGCCACCTTCCAGGACTTCGTGACCGCGAACGAGAAAGAGGTAAATGCAATCTGAAAAATAATTTACTTGATTTCTGAAAGCAAATGATTATATATTACACGTATAGTTCACATATAATATATAATACCTGCTACCAGTAGGACTTCTCGTTGATCTTGACTTTCTTTTGTCCCTTCTATCTTTTTCATGATGCCGATGTCGTCGTTCGGACTCTTCCCGCCTTCTACGTTTACTCGACGATGGTGAACTAACAGGTTCTCTACGTCGATGGCTCACAGGACTTGGACTGAACTCCCGCCGTCTTGTAGGGCTAGGACTATGCCTGAGTCTATGCACCATTGGACTTGGACTAAAATCTCTTCTTCTTGTTGGGCTGTGGTCCCTTCTTCTTGATGGTGGACTTGGACTATGAGGTCTCCTTCGACTTGAACCAATCGTGGGCCCTGGACTAATACTACTACGACGGGTATGAATACTAGGACTATGCTTTTGCCTTTCAGGAGTATGTTTCATCGTTGATAAATTTGCTTTATTGCTCTCCGGCGTTGTCGTTCTTGGCGGTAATAAAGGAGTATGTGGAGATTCAGTCGGCCTTGGGGGAAGTGGAGGAGGGGTTACATTTCGGGGTTGCCTTGTTATTTCGAGTTCTACATCGCTCATGCATCTTTGTTCTTGAGGCGTTGCAGGCGATATCGGCGAGGTACTATCTTTTAATGGCAAAGGCGGAGACTCTGACCAGTTTCCGACTGGTTTCTCATGTTCTGGACTAATAATAATTTCATCCGGGATACGATGCGGACTTAAACTATGAGAATGTCTTTTAGACTTTCGTTTTTTCTTTTTTCCAGAACTCGATGAAGGACTAAGACTTCTCTTCTTTTTCTTCTCCCGTTTGTGTTTCTTTTCTTTTCTTCTCGCATATCGTCTAGATTCCTCTTCATAATCAGGCGTTCCACTGTGCAATTGCGAAGGCTGTTGTTCATTTGGTGAATAATGTCTATTAGAATGCCTATGCTGAACAGGTGGAGATGGCGAAAGACTAATAGGGGATGCTCCAAGAGCACGCACCGGACTTCCACCATAATAACGTCTTTGCAAAACTGGCTCAGGTACTTCTCCATCTGTATAGCTATTACCCCTACTATCTTCTGACTGAATTTCTCCTGCTTCTGGTTCAGACAAATCTTCGCTACTCACATCTGAGTATTCAACCAAAGGTTTAACAATGGAAGATGCTACAGTTGGAACATTTTCTATGGATTTATCTCTTGACCTTTTTTTCTTCTTTTTTCCAGAACTTTTACTTTTCCCATGCCTTCTATGCTTCTTATCAAGCCCTTCAAAACTATGACGATTTATATCACTGCTGCTACTACCTCTTCTACGAGAACGAAATCTTCCATTACGTTCTGCTCGTTCAATATCACGGCTGCTAGGCATGTCATCTACTGTAATACATAAACATCAACACAAATATTGTAAGTACTCTGATTTATTACTATATAATTTCTTATAGAAACATTCATTGTAGTGTGTTTTTTTTGTTATGAAAAATTACATACATTTAAATGGAATAGAATGCTTTTTACGTAACATCTTGTTTACAAGCACAATCATTAAAATAGCAATAAAATAAATTTATTAAAACAAACATTTAAATATTATTATAGGTTTAATAAATTAAATATAACACAAAAACGAGTGAAAATTAACATATAACAGAAATCAAAATTCAATGAAATTTTGCTTTATACATATACATATTATATATCATCAACTGTTTGCAATACCTACCTCAATTCCAATAGGAGTAAAAAAATTTTTTAAATATGAATACTTCTATTCTCTTCTATACTTTAATACCGATCGTCATGGATATAGCGCACATATATAATACACGCATGTAGGAAGACACACGGACATGCACATGCATAAATTAGTCGACGTAACAGTATTTTCGACACAACAGAATTTTTTAACAAGTGTACGACATGGTGACTTTCAATAAATTGTCACATTCTCCAAATGAAAACGCAAAATTCATTAAACATATACATATCTACATTTAATTAATTCAAAGAACATTGCGGGGAAAATAATTTTTCATTGAACCTAGCACAGCCGCCATTGTTAACGACTGGGTAGAAAGGGAGTTGCCCAGTTTTCACAAAAGGGAATTAGTTCTTATTTTTATAAACATTATAAATCTATGACGAATATTAGTACTCACGTGCAATATGGATCTTGTGATATCACACTGAATGTTGGGTTTCTTTGCATCGAGCTGATCCAACGTAGCGATGAGTGTAATGGTTACGTTCGTTGTTCAGTAAACAATTTCAACACATATTTCGTAGGCCACGAGTAAAATTTAATAAAAATTAATAGCTATTGTAACAGTTAAATGTTCAGGCAATCATATTTTTATAATTTTAAAAGCCGATGCATCATATCTCATGAATTTTCTTTGGATTGTATTTGGCTTTCTCATAAAGGTAGCTGAAGTAAGTAGAAGCCATTAACCATTAGCACGTCATTATTGTCTGATGTAACAAGCGGTAAGTGCTGCGCTCTACCGGTTAACTGGAAAATATCTAAAACTGCGGAATAATCTTGAATATTATTATACTTGATGCAATTGGTCGATTTAAATTTATTTATTATACTTGGGTATAAATATATAAATACATCTACAGTTGAATACTTATCATTAAATGTAAGAATTATGAGTATAAATGAAATATTATAGTGATAGCATAGAGTGCGCAACAAAACACCTGGCACATAGTCACGAATTCTCATAAGGAGATTTAGTCTATAGTGTGCCTTCTCTATGGTATTAATAAAGGTTTTAAAACTGTATTGTAATTAAACGTAACATAATAATTTTGCTATTATTGAAAAAGTAAAATAAATTATGGGAGAACGTTACAACATTCATAGTCAGCTAGAGCATTTACAGTCAAAATATATAGGCACCGGGCACGCTGACACAACCAAGTTTGAATGGCTTGTGAACCAACATCGTGATTCTTGTAGTTCTTACATGGGACATTATGATTTGCTGAATTTCTTCGCCATCGCAGAAAACGAAGCAAAAGCACGTGTTCGATTTAATCTTATGGAAAAAATGCTTCAGCCCTGTGGTCCACCTCCAGAGAAACCAGAAGACTAAACAGCTTGAACATCTGTTGTGAAACTCATTAGATTTAAAACATTTTACTATTTTTGTATACATTTGATAATTCTTCTTGCTTTTGTGTCACATAGATACTAATTTAATTATATCTTAAAGTTATTTTTACATGTACAAGAAATAGATTAACTAGATTAATGAAACTGATTTTAACCTTTGTACGAATGAATTAAATCACATTTCAATAAGATAAAGTTGAAAAAAAATTAAATAGTTAATACACTGCAATCAAAATGCCAGTTCAGTGTACAACAAATTGTGGAAAAAATGCTATTCTCAAAGTAAATAAAATGATTAATTTATTGTGATATAACATATCACAGAAATACATGAAAAAAAATATGCATTTTCTTACAGAGACCCAAGACTGGACATGCTTTATGTAAAGAATGTTTTTTCTTGGCTTTTGAAAATGAAATTCATAACACTATTGTAGAAGGTAAATTATTTAAACTTGGTGATAAAGTTGCTATTGGAGCATCAGGTGGAAAAGATTCTACAGTACTTGCATATGTGTTGAAAACTTTAAATGAACGTTACAAATATGGAATTGAACTGTTTCTTTTATCCATTGATGAAGGAATTACTGGTATAATAATTAAGAACTATAATACTGAATGTTTTTAAACATCATTTTATAAGAAATCTTTATTATTTTAGGGTATAGGGATGATAGTTTGAAAACTGTTCAACAAAATAAAGATGATTATGGGTTACCATTGAAAATATTATCTTATAAAGAATTATATGGATGGACAATGGATGAAATTGTAGCAGAAGTATGAATATATAAATACCCAATTTTATATTAAAATTATTTACATTTGTTATTTAGCAATGTTTTGAATATAGATTGGAAAAAAGAATAATTGTACATTCTGTGGAGTTTTTCGAAGACAAGCATTGGATAGGGGTGCTGCTTTATTGAATGTAGATTGTATTGCAACAGGACATAATGCAGATGACATAGCAGAAACAGTATTAATGAATATCTTACGTGGTGACATTGCAAGATTACAAAGATGTACTTCAATTATCACAGTAAGATTTTTAAATACATCATTTTTCACTACAAAGAAGAAAGAACCTTATATTTGTTAATAATAAATGTTTTGATTGAAATACAGGCAGGAGCTGATTGCATTAGACGATGCAAACCATTGAAATATGCTTATGAAAAAGAGATAGTAATGTATGCATATTTTAAACATTTGGTGTATTTTTCAACAGAATGTGTATTTGCACCAAATGCATACAGAGGACATGCAAGAACATTTCTTAAGGACCTAGAAAAAATTAGACCTTCCGCTATATTGGATATAATTCATTCTGGTAGCTAAAGTTGTAATTATTTTGTTTAAGCATAAAAGTATTTGTTTAGCATTCAATATATGTTTTTACAGGAGAAACATTACAAATTAAAGATACTGTTAAAATGCCCGAGCGACGAAATTGTTCTCGTTGTGGATTTATTTCAAGCCAGGAAATATGTAAAGCTTGTATCATGTTGGAAGGTTTGAACAGAGGATTACCAAAACTCGGTATTGGAAAATCTACTAAAGTAAAACGAATAATGGATTCAAATGTAAATAAAGATCAGGGAGGTAGTAAAGTTAAAAATGATGATAAAAGTAGATTAAAAAATATAGATTTCTGACGTTTTTTTATATATGTACTATTAAATTTAAATATATGATGCTGTGACGTTCAGGATCGTACTTTTCATTGTACTAATAATAATCTGGTAATTAATTATTTTAAATACTAATTGGGAATTGTTAATTCTATAATAGATAATTTTAGATCGAAACTAATTTTAACCACTTTGAATAACTATTTTATTATTCAAAAGTAAAAATTCGTAGTTTTAAATTACAGCATTTTGTTAATTTTTATTCATTCATTAGAGCATTGTTCTGTATGAGGTAATAAATCATTCTTTTGAAACTATTTTATAGGATGTTAGACGATATATGCTGCAGCTTTTTGTGTAATTGGTACCCTACAAACAGGGCAATCATTGAGAATATCATCAGAACAATCTTCGCATAAGCAAACATGTCCACAGGGAAGAAGAATAATTTCACGTGGATTAGTGCGACAAACAACGCACAACTGATCTTCTCTAAGATCCGTGTCTCTTACTCTTTGCCGTCTTTCTTTTCGAGATGCAGCAAGAGATTGTCTCAGTTCTTCTGCTATTCTCTGTTCTGATCTATCCTTCCAATAACGTCGAAAGACTATTCCACCAATTAACAATCCAATTGCACCAAACATTATACACAGCATTCTACAGCATAAAAAGGTATTTTAAAAACCTGTTTGTATATTATTCAAAATATAAAACTCACCTGTATGTTCGTTTACGATCATCCAATTTGCGAATCAGAGAACTAATTGACATGCTTGTTAAGTAAAAAGGTGTGCCATTTAATGGAGGTTGTAATACTAGTGTTTTAGACTTCACTCTTGTTAATTCACCTATACCTGTCATAACTGCACCTTCCCTAAGCAACTCTTCGGTAGATTGCAAACCACGTTGCCTTACTCCTAAGAAACATCTGTATTGTAAAGCAACGCATTGATAAAATAGTATGGAACAATCATTTTATACCTGTGAAAAAGCCCCATAAATGATCTGCAAATGATGGTACACTTGGTTCAAAAGTATCAGATACCACATCCAAATCTAAGATATCTGCTGCCAATGGTTCTATTATCTCTATAGAATGAGCACCTCTTTGTAAAGCAAAGGGTACTGTATTATATACTTTATGAACAGTTCGCTCCTGATCTGACCTAGGTATTAATAAATCTGAATATTATTTGTTCTAACTTCGTTCAGAGTTAAAAAAGATGTAATTGTACCAAAAACCAGCAGTAGTTCTAGCCACAACATGTTCTTTAATCTTCAGTTTCTGTACAACACCTGTTAATTTTTTGTTATTGATGCTATTTAATGGTTTTCCTAAGGGTTTTACAATACCCCTAATAGCAATGTAGCCTATTTTATTATCGGGACTTTTATCAACAAGCTCTCCCAATTGCGGACCAACTTCGTGAAATTCGGCATCCTGCAGAGAAACTGAAGGTTTGGAAGTATTTTTTAAACATTACACATATCGTTATAAATTTAGCATGCAACGTTGCAATGGTATTAAGGTTAGGTATCAAATAAACAGAACACTAGCTTAATATATTTAGTTAATGAACATTTATTTACCTTTACTGCAGCAATTGCATTTTTACAGTGAAAATATTGTTTCATGCAGACACCAAAAATGATACTGTCAATGCCTAAGGCTATAATTTCGCCTAAATAATCCATGACTAGGTTATATTTTTAAAACTCTAAGTTAAGTTATTGTCCATTGTTAATATTTGTAATGACTGTTATGTAATCCATTTATTTTCATTTTAACAGAATATTCAAAAACTTAATACATGGGATTTTTATGAAGATTAAAAAGTGAATTACACATACAGTTCCTAACTGATGTAAGAGGCAATTGCATATTATTTGCTATATTTGCATGCATATCATCTCTTCAATGATGGTGATTGGCTGTCCCATTTCGACCAATCAGAATCACTGTTATCGGTGAAGTGCGCAGGTCTGACTTATTACGTCACTTTCTCCCGCAACTTCGTCGTGAATGTACGCATTTATAACAAAGTGAGATTAAATTGTATTAAAATATTATATTAAACTGTGTATTAGATACCAGAAGTACGCAGAACAAAAGAAGTTGAAGAGAAGACTGGTTTCATCATTTCTGACATCAATTCCACATTGCCTTCAGAAATGCGTGAGGGAAAGTTTGTTAGTTTTTTCGCGAATTCAGATTGAGGTTGAAACAGCGTCATCTTAATTATTTCCCTTTTATATCGGTAATTTCTGAAATATTATTGAATTTTCTTATGTTTTTGGTACTTTTTCCCATAACTTATTGTTTTAAATTGTGAAAATTGAACGCATTGAACGCATGCGTACCGGTTAGCGATTAATATGCTATGTATGTACATGTCGCGATCGTCATGCTCCCATCTCGCTCAGCGCATGCGCAATAGCACCGAACGTACCAACCGGTCTCTGCCGGGAAGGAAGGTCGCGTCATTCTCTTCGCGAACCTCGGAGATGTAAGACGTGTTTAGAGCGTGATCCGTATTAGTTCATAGGTACACGTAGTTCACCTATTAAAATATTTTTCATAAATTATATTAATATTAATAATAATTTTATTGTTATTGACTAAATTTTATTTAAATAAATTTGTATCTCTTATTTGTTACAGGTATTTTATTGGTATTGAAAAGGACGCTACGCAATACGACGCCATGACACTTAACATTCGTTTGAAATACAATTTCGTAAAGAATTCGTAACGTTTTTATCCATTATAATCAATTATTAACATTTATTATTATTTTTTTTTTTATTGAGTCGTTAATTGTAAGCATTCTTGATAATTAATTGGTACCAAGGTCAAGGAAAAGATTAGAGAAATTTTTCTTTTAAACAAATAATTTCGTGTAGTAATTTAATACATTGTATTATAATTGTATTATAATAAACAGCTTTCGGTGCAAGTTTAAATTAAAATAGAATCATGGTATTAAATCTCATGTTGTTTAAGCATGGTTAATTATTGGACTTTGCTTATTGTAAAGAATTAGATAATTTTTAAATTACGCCGTAATAAATAGAATTTCCAACAATTTGTAGTATGCTTACAATCTTAACAACAGAAATCCTCTGCTTTAATACAATACTCTATTATCTTTATTACAAAATGATTTTCTATCGATGAAAAAATTCCTTGAAATAATTATCAACAATTATTTAAAACATTTAATTTCAATCTAGGATCAATATTCAGCTTTAAAAACATTTGTACTCGTCGAATATATTTCATGAACATAGATATTTTCATTTACAAGCCATTAATAACAGTATTTCCGTTATGAACGCTTAATAGGAAGAATGTTGTTTTGTATATTTCCACCCAGCCCATCCCTGTTTACTAAGTTTTTCTTTCAGGAATTGTTGTGGCCGCGCGCAATGCGGTCGGTAGAGTCAGTGTTTGTACGAATATTACTTCCAATGTTTTGATTTTTGCAAGGGCGAACTGGCCCAGAATAGAGTTGCGTTTGTATGATTAGGAATCACGCGAAAGTAGAGTCAGTGTTTGCTGCGGATTATAAAATATTCTTTAGAGCATCGCGGCTCTGCTTTTTCCTTTTTCATCGTGAAAGTAGAGTCATTACAATTGTTCGCCGGAAATTATTCACGGTCGCGTTACTTTATATCTTTATTTTTTTTTCTTTTTTTTTTCTTTAATTGCTCGATATATTCGGGATTAGAGTCAAAGCACCACTGAAGAGAAGTTTTGGGCGTTGCTCCATAAGGAAAGAGTGTAAGTATCTTATTACTTTATTTAATTAATTTTAATTGAAATAGAATAATTTACAATTTCAATACTTGATAATTGAGAGTTCTTAATTGCTATTGATAATATTTGATAAAATTAAATTTCATATATAATTTTATTAGAATAAAAATTGATAATTTGCAAAATTAACCGTAATTCTTTTTTACAGATGAATTTTTTGATTGCCGAGTTCCTGGATATCCTGATGATGGCTTTCTTCACGACTTCCGTCTTGGTACGTCACTTAATTGCTTTTTATTAAAATAGAATCATTTACAATTTCAACCCTTGATAATTGAGATTTCTTTTTAATTGCTAATATTTTATAAAATTCAATTGCATATATAATTTTATTAGAATAAAAATTGATCATTTTCAAAATTAACCGTAATTCTTCTTTTTTTTTGTTACAGATGAATTTCTTCACGACTTCAGTATTCCCCTGCAAGGCAGCCTCCTACCTGGTGTTGTCCATCCTCCTACTTGACTGTCGGAAGAAGAGTATATCTGCGAACGGTGAGTCGCATGTTTTATGGTTCCTCTGGTGCCCAATCATGTCGTAGGACGAATGGTCCGAATCGACACGGGCTACTAGTTGTATACGTGCTTGGCAAGCATAGTGACCATGGGTATGATTATACATACCCATGAGTAGTAACATTTTTATTGTTTCATTTCATTTAGTTAGGCTAGGTCTTCTTGTACTCCGCGTTTTAATATCATTTCAATTCCACATATTCTAATAGATATTTTTGAAATATATGAATGCTCTTAAATATTCTTAACTGTGGAATTAGAATATTTTAATACCGAAACAATTTTATTTAGTTTGTCTGTAATAGAGAAGTCAAATACTATCTGACTTAATTATTGCAATGGTTCAAAGCAATACAATATTGATAGTATTATGTAATCTGTAATGATGCTATTACATTGATTTAATTACATTTTGTACACTATAAATTCAAATATGATTTGAGAATTTTTTAAAATTTCATTCATTCAATAACGAAGTATAACTTATTTACACGTTCATGAAAAAATGAACAATTTATGTGCAAGAAGACAATTCGTGACGGGTAGATTTCCAACTCAGAGTGATCTATTTCAACACATTTTGCGTATTCTTGAAAATTTACTCTGAGGAGGGAGTCACCCGAGGATGTTTTATTAATTTTCACAACAAATTCTTGTTTCATTGCAAAGAATTCTTAATTAAAGACATTAAATTCTTTTTTATTAAAATTTTGCATTTCTTAAATTAGTGTTGCGAAAAATTTCCAGCGCGAGAGTAAATATGACGATGCACTGACTAGTATTCGGTGGGAATCCTTTTGGTTTTTAAACTCAATCCTTCTTATTATTTAATTAATCAAATTAGTTACAAGGATTCCGCGGCATAAGACCGTGAACACCATCTCTGGGAGATATACCCATGCATTACTAGGCCTTTGCAGGCGCAGCTTTAGAATACGGAACATATGAAAATATGTTACCATATTCTAAACTGTAGTCCTTTTGTCTATACTATGGGCGTCCGTCAATCTGACACCGTTGGATGCAACGTGTTGGACGGGCGGGTAGCGCTCTTAGCGAAGGGGTGCACTCTGTCCTGGCGTTACGACGTCCAGGCGGGGTGGGTGGTATGTAGCGTCTGGCGTAAGTCTAGGGGGCGTGAGACCCTTCGTTGCCAGCTGATATTAGCAGTGCACCATGTTTGCGTCATAGTTGCTCTATTTTGCTTTTCAATATTTGTTCTTAAAGCTTTATATTTACAAAGTCGAGTCATTTTTATTAAAATAGTGAAATATTAGCCCGTTAGATGTTTATGTACTAATCATGTTTGTAGATCAGGATTTTCAGATTTAACCCCTTCCGTGTTTATTGCCAAAGCCCATTCACGTGCCCAGGTGCTACTTGGATGGGTAGAGGCAATGGGCACGATGACCTAGTTCATAAGAATAATAATTAATAAGCGGCTGGCATTGTGTTAGTATATCGTGCACGACGTAATCTCCACATATGGTGTGTGTGTTTTAGGCTGTGGGATTGCGTCGGTTTAATAACTTTTTCATTTACTTTTAATTTGAAATAATATTTTATTCAACAAGATGTACGATGAACGTATAAACCAAATACTATTGTTATCATTACTATTACCATGATTATTACCATTACTATGAAATATTCAATATTAAAGTAGTTAATTAAATTTTGTAATTATCATTATACGCAATGATTGCTAGCCTTGCCAGACGATTTCAGTGAAAAATGGTACGTACCGTAGAGTGTGATGTGAGATGAAACTCGGGTGACGGAGGCGTCCCGGGACGTTCTCCCTAGTTTAGGCTCTTGCGCCCGGGTGGAGTGTATGGAGGTCGTGGAATGAATTTTTGTGAGAATGTGATTTTGCCTTTTTTAAATATAGCGTTAGGTAGGTAGGTAGTATACTTTCTGGTGTGTGTGATAGATTATAAGTAGGTAGGGCCGGGGCAGGTTGTCACAGTCTCTTGGTCGGGTAGGCGCGATTTCGCGTGATCAACCTGTACCTGGAATATATTTGAAGAATTGACGATACAATCGACGAACGGAGTATGCCGTTCGCTTTCGATTCTGTCTGTACAATTTTTCAAATTTTTGGCGACTTCATAAGTCGTCATACGCGATCGCAATGGCACGAAACGCACAAGTTCTGCTCGAGCACGACATGTGTGCACGAACAACGACTTATATAAAGTCCTTTTTCGTCCACGTGTCAATTAGAGTTTCGCGATTTTTCTTTTTTGTTGATTGTTTTTTTTTTGTTTTGCGAATTTGCAAGTCTCGAGCTTTAGATATAAGTTTCAGGTGGGTGGACCGCCCGAAGAAAGAAAAGGCTATATGCCGAAGCGCCCCGACAAACTGTCTTTCAAGAGGGGAACTACTAATGATTTTGCATCCTTTTGCAAAAAAGGATGGGAAATCATTATCGTTACTACTTTGTCACTGTGCTTGCCTGTAGTTGTAGTTTTGTAATTTCAGGACAAGAGGGGGCCCGTGACCCCCATGATTTTGGGCAAATCGCGTTTTCAATTTAGTGTTGCGAATATTGACCACGGTTCAATTTAGTGTTGCGAATGAATATCGATCACGGTTCAATTTAATGTTGCGTATGCATGATTTTCGCGATTTTCATTTAGTGTTGCGAACTTTAAATATCGCGTTTCTTTCTTGCAGTGCTTTAAAATAGAATTTAACTTTTCAATGTTGATTGCTTTAAGATTTTTGAGAGTTTTGCTTTTTAATGTTCATTGCTTCAGTGTTGCGAGTAAAAGATTCACGGTTTGAGAATCCCCTTTTTTTGCATTTCAATTGCAAGTCTCTTAAAGATAGCGTTGCGAATGACATTAGCGCGATTGTTTCCCAGTGTTGCGACTTATAAATACGCGATTGCTTTGCATTAGTTTATAGAGTTCCTTGCTAATTAGTGTTGCGGTAATGAATATTCGCGTTTTGCATTAGTGTTGCGATATATGATGAAATGCCCAAAAACGATCCAGTGGATTTGCCATGGTCCATAAGGCAGCTATGGACCAGCTGCCGTGATACAGCCTTGGATTGGCTATACCCCTTTTTTAGATTAGTGTTGCGTCTTACAAAATTCGGTACATTTGAATATTGTTGCGTTACAGTTCGCGTTTTCTCTTTTTTTCTTTTTTTCAGCTTAGCGTTGCGTATAATGAAGCAGCCTTCACGCGTATGCTTTTGTACATATTATATAATTAATGAAATTAGTGTTGCGAGTAAAAAATTCACGGTTTGAGAATCCCCTTTTCTGCATTTTAATTGCATATCTGTTAAAGATAGTGTTGCGAATGACATTAGCGCGATTGTTTCCCAGTGTTGCGACTTATAAATATGCGATTGCTTTACATTAGTTTATAGAGTTCCCTGCTAATTAGTGTTGCGGTAATGAATATTCGCGTTTTGCATTAGAAATGCCCCAAAACGACCCAGTGGAGTTGCCATGGTCCATAAGGTAGCTATGGACCAGCTGCCGTGGTACAGCCTTGGATTGGCTGTACCCCTTTTTTAGATTAGTGTTGCGTCTTATAAAATTCGGTAGATTTGAGTAGTGTTGCGTTACAGTTCGCGTTTTCTCTTTTTTTCTTTTTTTCAGCTTAGTGTTGCGTATAATGGAGCAGCCTTCACGCGTACGCTTTTGTATATATTATATAATTAATGAAATTAGTGTTGCGACTGAATTCGCGATTGTTATTAAATTAGTGGAAGTAACTATGACTCACATTCGGTGGGAATCCATTACTAGTCAAGGATTCCGCGGCCTAAGACCGTGAACACCATCTCTGGGAGATATACCCATGCATTACTAGGCCTTTGCAGGCGCAGTTTTAGAATACGGAACATATGAAAATATGTTACTATATTCTAAACTGCAGTCCTTTTGTCTATACTATGGGCGTCCGTCAATCTGACACCGTTGGATGCAACGTGTTGGACGGGCGGGTAGCGCTCTTAGCGAAGGGGTGCACTCTGTCCTGGCGTTACGACGTCCAGGCGGGGTGGATGGTATGTAGCGTCTGGCGTAAGTCTAGGGGGCGTGAGACCCTTCGTTGCCAGCCGATGTTTTGTCATAGTTCAGAATGTTTGCAATTTTAAAATTAGTGTTGCGTGTGATTTCGGTTTGTTTTATAGGGTTTGCTTAGGGATTGCTCTTATGGGCAGTCAAACTTTTCTTTTCAGGTTCCCCTATACCCTTCCTCCCACTGCCACGCCCCCATTCTTTTTTTTCCCTTTTTTTAATTTTGAAAATTTTAAGCATTCGGTTATTGGAAATACTGTTAAATAATATATGAATTTAATGTTTTCAGAATATTATTAAATACGATAAAGTTTTAAATAGAACTATATTCAAAGTTTTATTTAAAATGGAAATTCATTTTATTTTGTGATTGGTGATAAATTATTTCAAGGAATATTTGTTCATTTGAAATAGCTTATTAGATTTTAATTCTGCTTTATTTAAACAAAAGTGGATGGTTGTTGTTGAAGTTGTGTAGCTTTGATTTTTGGTCGCGATGTTTCGTTTCAAGCTTACGGAGAAGCTAATTAAATTACTTTTATAAATTTTCAAATTCTTTTCCTGAAAAGCAAAGTCCACTCGTGATTTTCTTTTCAGTTTTTCCATTTACAATAAATTTGCATTGAAACGTGTATTGAATAATATAATGCAATAAAGTCAAGTAGAATCATGGTTGTACTTACGTATATTGCAGTAAAAGACAGTTGTTTCAATTAAAATTTTATATATTATTGGAAATCACTTACTTAATAACAATTTTTTTTTATAAATCTTTGTCTGCTTTTATTTTGGTTCTGAAATTCGTTTTTAATTCATATTTTGTGTCTAATTGATGTTTTCTTATTTGGAAATGACTCGTTAACCGTTACTTTGATTTTTGTGAAATTTTATTGTTACTAATGTATCTTCTTTTCAGGTATTACATTTTTTTCTCTTTGTATGAATTCGATTAATGAGTTTCTGTTGCAGAGAAATATCTTTATAGGACGTGTGAATTAATAATATAGGATAATAGAATGGAAGAAATGTAATATAAAATCTAGCATCTATAAATGGAATTCAATCTATTCAATTAAGTACAACAAGGTGAAAATGATTGAAAAGGGAAAGTGATTGTTATGAGTGGTAATATCTGAACCGTATTATTTTCGAAAATTGTATTTAATCATTTTCTGTTTATTTCAAGCAGGTTGTAAATTTGTGATTAGGGCTACATGAGCCTCATTATTATCTTAATTTATGTTTAATCCTTTTCAGTTTGTTTCAAGAAGTATTTTGGTGAGGACAACAAAATCAACAAATTCATTGTACTTATTTATGTATATCCCTTTAAATTTTTATGTAGACTATATATGACGTTATAATGACTTTATGGTGATTAAGATGTAATCGTCAAACACTATTAGGAAGTGTTAGATTTAAGCGAATTTTTAACACTAAACGTATCATGACCGGTTGTAAACTTTTGATTAGAAAATTTGCATAAAATGTTATCGCTTTTTCACATTTGTCTTCATGACTTTTTCTATTAAATATATACAATTAATTTTACATCATTTATTTATATTTTTATTTGTTGCAGTACAAATAGGTATATATTAAATCTCGGTACATTTAGTGTTAATATAATTACGAGCGCTCGTTTAGGTAGGCATTCTTAATAATATAAGTATGTAGGACAAATATGCAGTTGCATATTTATTAATTACAGATCTGTAATCAAAATCAAAGTTAAGAAATGTTGCGATAGGAATATAAAGCAAAAATATACGTAGATATATGTATAGATAAGTAGATAGGTAGGTAGTAAATAAAAATAATGCTCCTTTTGTTGTTCGTTTGCACAACAGTCAAAAACGTTTTGCAAATGTGCATCAAGAGGATGATATTGAATGAAAATAAAAATTTGCATAAATGGAGGGTGGATGGGATGAGGTAGGGCGGGTCTCCACCCGCAGCAACCTCCCCGTGGTGAGACCTGGGCAATCGTTATTATTTGATGACTAATTAATAACTGTATCATTATTTCTATGGTACATTTATTAATTATGCAGCAAATAATACGAGCGAATTGGCTGCGAAGTTTATGTTTTTTTTTTGCTATTTAATCTCTATTATTTTTTTTCAGGAACTATGCCATTGAGATTGTGAAGTGTACCACATTGCAACTACAATTTTACGGAAAGAAAATTATTAATAATGAATGCTTGGCTAGTATTGTTTAATTATGTAAGTATGCTTGTATAATGCCGTAGAATATGACACTGTATTACCAAAAACGATAATAGAACTGTATAACTTTACCGACACATGGGATACAGGGATCTGCGGTTCTTGTACGTACTACTTTGGATGTCGTTTTATAGATTTCTATTTTTTTCTGCACCAGTTCATATCTAGATATGTTTGTTTAAAAAATTTCATGATACTAAAAATTTATATCACTGATATAGTTTTATGCTTCGTTAATTTTCAGTAAAGAATGACGTTGGCTTAGTTGATCGGAGATAAACTTTATGCATTTAGGGAAATAAATATAAAATCCACAGATTTTTATGAGAAAAGAAATTTTATTGATAACATAGAGACGATCAGACAGGTATAAACATTATGTATAAAAGTATAAAAAATAAATAGCAAGGGTGCTGCGATTCTTGCAAGTCTTAATGAGAGCGAATTTATCGTCACGCGTTGATATCGCTATTTAAAAACGCGATTACGAATCCAATGATAATAATCGTCACTAGAGACACATAACGATAGTAATAATTGACCTCGTATGTACATACTTAATTGTAGAATTAATTTCTCTAACCACATAAATAACTTTCATTCATTCGCGCTCGTACGTTCGTCGATTTCTTCCCTTCGAACGATGATAATCAATTCGTTAAAATTACATGGCCGAGATAAACGCGACGATATTCATAAATAATCTAAATTCCATAAATGAATGTGTTGCTTTCACGCAACACGCTAATTTATGTCTCGAGTATTTTTCAAACGGATCTAATACTTTATCTTAGAAAATATTAGATAGTAAATCAAATACTAATACACGCGTATCTTGTTTCATTGAATATTTTTTTAAAGAAAGCCTACAAATTAGGGCGAATCGTGTTACTCGAATTTGTTCAATCGGGCTTGTTCAAGGCTACGTATTAGTCAGTTATTTTCCATCTGTAAACTGTTGCCAGTGATCATTTCAAATATTCAACCGGTTGTTTTCATTTTAACAGTTATCAGTTTGCAAAAATATCCGAACGTCCGTGAAACAAAAAAAATAATCAATGCTTCGTCATGTTCGAAATAAGTCATTTTTAATATTCAGTATTATTATTTCTCAACTATTTTCGTGACCCCCTTCGGTTAGATTCTTTTTTATGGCAGTCAATTCGTAGTCTATGTATAATCATCAGCAATTGTCGGGCTTGAAACGATCACGATTGAGGTTAATCGTGTGTAGCGATATTAGAGATTATTCGAACCTCTCGCACACGTGTTCCGTTTGATAACTCGTTCAGGTTTGTAAAGGACAATTACGCATGCGTGTTTCCCAACACCGTCGTTTGAATTATATTTGAAAAAATGACGCGCGTAATTCATTCCTATCAGAGGCAATCTTAACATTCGAATAATTGTTCTAACAAAAATTGATCTAGCTCGAAGAAAACGAAGAATCACGATCCTCTGATTACACGAAACACTCGTTGAAATTGTTTTACTTCTTAGAGCAGCACGGGTAAAATTATTATCCTGACCTCGAGAAATCGTCTCACGAAGTTGTTCTTATTAAAATTCGTTAAAATATGGCAGTTATTGTTCCAAGTTTGGCTAAGATAAACTGAATGCAAAACAATGCTCAACAATCATCGGTATATCATTCATTCTGAAAGATTAGATCGAACGATTCATTTGATCGGGCAGTGATTGGATAAATAATTGGTTAAAAGTAGTCTCGCGATCGTTGGTATTAATTACCATTGATCGATGTCAAATCACGTTATCCTAAAATCATTCCGATATGCAACAACAGAAATTTTCGTTCCTCGATAATCTCAGAAATAATTCCTTTCACTTCGCACCCATGCATTATGGATTCGCATTTCTCTCCTTCAAGATTTCATTATCGTTTCGCGTTTCTTCTTCTTCTATAGTTAACCCTTTAAAGTTGTCCGACTGCTTCGCAATCCAAAGATAGACGCTCTTAGCTGTTCTCATTAAACCTTCTTCTTGCATTCCTCGTTCGACGAGGAACTCCATGGGATCTTCGATCAAGAAATCATTTTCCTCTAGTCGATGCTTGTAGCATCTTTTGCGTTCACAGCTCGTCGTTACATATCTCCTTGATCCGTGCTCGTTTCAAACGAGCCAGTCGATCCTGGCATCAACAGACGATTGTCAAAAAAAAAAAAAATGTGTAATCGGGTCCCAGTCAAGGGAGAACCATCGAAGAACACCGGGGAATCGTCTATCGATAAATATGTTGCGACACGGTCAGTGTCATTTTCTTTGTCTCGCCATTATCCTCTGCTCGAGGACCTCCGCGGGGAGATTCTAGGCAGGTACCTGCACCACTGGCCGGTGAATCGGCACCGATATCACGTAGATGTCTAGTTTCTCCCCGGAAGTCTTGTCCACGATTTCACCGTAGTTGACGGAATCGTACGGGGGTGGCGCGAACAGGTGATAAGGAGGGGGTGGAGTCTCGGTCACAACTTGTCCACCGTTGATCACTTCCGCCCGTTGGGCATAGGGTACCGTTAATGTCCTTCCACTGCGACGACAACACCATTCCGAACAGCTCACTATGAGAAAGAAGGCTACCAAGCCGCCAAACGAACCGATGTACCATACGATCGACCACGGGTCCAATGGGTTCTGGCTATCTCCATCCGCTGAAACGAAAAGAAATATTGATATTTTTAGTACAGATCGAACACGAAATCAGTATTAATCAATGTCCGAGTAGATTCACACAATCTAAGTATCGCAAAGATAGTAGACTAAATTTGGAGATAGTCAAAGTATTAAAGTAGTAATTGCTGAAAATAGAATCATTCGAATGATACTCCGGTACACGTGTACTGGAATTTTAAATTGTATTTATTTTCAGTGATTATTTTCGAAAATTTATTTATCTTCCATGAATGTTTCATCCCACGGGTTTGATTTGTTTTTCAAACGCGTAAATACTTTACATACTGAGGATTCTGTTCGCGTAACACGTATAAATCGCACTGAGAAAGCTAAGAAACACTTGATTAAAATGATATTCAAGGTAGTGACCCTAAAGAGAAGTTGAGCAATAAATCAAGCGTACGTATATGTGTATGTTCGTACACAGTGGGCGAAGTTAGTTATTGGTTTACTCTGCTGACGTCTTTCGTTACGGTACCGTCTCGAGAATTAGTTCACAGCCATAAATTCCTCGATAATTTAAGGCAAATCTCTATGCTGGAAGTGATTTAGCTCGTCTGGTAAAGTGTCATGCAAATTAGTGGAACGAGATCCGTTAAGGTGCTCAATGAGAGTTAACTGTACCATAATAGCTGTTAGTATTTCTCGTATCATTCTTATATTGTTTAATATACGAATAAAATTATATGCCTTTGGCACATATTTTTCAAGGTATAAGAAGAATAGAATTTACCGAAACGTTAGTTCAGGCTTCATTTTTGAGCTATTAACGAAAAACACTGTCCAATTCGAGCTGCTCGAAAGAGAAACATGCGCTTCGAAAATTGATATTCTAATTTTTATTTTTTTATATTTCCGCGCTTGTTCATAACCACGGTTCGAACGTCATCAGTAGCTAACACTTTCGCAATTCGGCCCGCGCTGGAAACTTTCCTTGAAATTAAATTTTAGGAATTTGAAAGCTTCCAATTCTTTTTTTATATAAAAGTATACATTCCCTTTCTAATTTTAAATTATTTCAGAATAACACAAATAACACGTGCGCCTATGCGAGGCAAAATTTCATCGTCTGTGATTGTTTAAAAAATATTCAAAGATCGCTCTCGATGTCGATTTCGTCCGAGATCCTACGAAGATGGAATAAAAATGATCTAGAAAGTTTTCGAAGCATCGCACGTAGAATCGATGAACGGATCCATTGTGTCATTAACGATGCCGATGACGGAACGATAACGATTGCTTCTGATACGCGAGTTATTTTTACGCGTTCCTTACCAAGCGTAATTTCATATGCGAGACGTCGTTCTTGGTCTGGTATAGGTATTATTAATTCATTAATTCGCGTCGGTGAATTAAGACGTTAATAATTGTGTGTACATTAGCAACGAAGTAATCAGGGACTCATCTATTTAAACAGCTTTATCGTTCAATAATGAATCGATGGTTTTCAAGAGCGTTGAGGAAATATATGGAAACGAACGAAAGGATTAGTAATCTTTCTTAGTGATTTATTAAAAAGCCACATAATCCATTGGATTAATTGAACGTACGTGCTATGATTTTATTGCTCGTTAAGGTATCCAGGGAGCTTTAGATAATTATACCGCGATTAATATTCATATTTTCAATGAAACGTAAAAGAGAATATTTTGATTTGAAATTATACAAATTAGAGCGAATAAAGGCACCGTTATAGGGTATTGAACTCCGAACGCGGTGTGTGCTAATTCGTTTAGCATTTTTCTGCTTATGAAAGCAAAGAATTCTTTTGTTAACGCTTTGCCAACCGGAAGCCTATTCATAGATTTTTTAATACCACCGGGGTATCGATTAGGAATTAATTAAGAGAAGTTCAATGGTTGCTTACCGGTAGACGCATCTTTCCCTGTATTCTTCATACTTTCTTCTTTCTCGTTCAACTCGGATTCGAACTCGATTACATAGACGGTTGGTTCATCATCGCGATCGTCGTTTGTCGAATCGTCCGGGTGTTGTTCGTGGTTGTTGTTGCTTTTACGAATCACCTCGTTGCTCTCCAATCGTCGTTGAACGTCGGCCACATTGTAACTCGACACTCCGTGAACTGTAATAAGACATACGTGTACGTGTGACAAATACATTTCTATAGACATAATAGAGGCTAATTGCTCGAAAATTAAAAGCAAGCTGTCGCGAACACTTTCGCTATGTATGGGACAAAACAATTGAGACACAACGAGAGAACAGAAGTTACTTTTAGGAATACAAAATTTTCAGCTCAAGGTTTCGACATTTTTTCCATTCAGTAGCAATGTTAATAGTAATGCGATAACACTGTGCACCCATACGAAATGAGTACAAGGCACGTACACTCGCTATCGAATCATGATTCCCGGGGAAAATGGTAATGCCCTTGTAGAAAGTAATGTCCCCATAGGCAACCCTGTAGAAATTAACAAAGTGGCGAAAGGGACACCGTACATAAGTCTATGGTAGAGAAATTTGAATTCATACTTTTCAATTATACACCAAATTTTATAATATTTAATAATTGAACATAGTATTATTCTCTTTTTCGAAAATAACGTCAAAATTAAGCCTGATTGATCGCCAGTGTACGTAAGAAATAATCTTGAATTATTCTTATGCCGAATTAGTTTCTCAATCAACTGCATACATTTTACTTCAAAAACATCATTATCTATGAGAGCGGTCTCTTTGAAATATCTCTAGAGTGGTCTGTCAACAGAGATTGCGATCGTCTTTAATTCTAATGATGAGATAAACGATGTATCAAAAAGGTTGATTGAAATTGTGTCTAATTCATTTTATAAAAAAATTAGATTCACCAATTTTAAAGGAGTATGTAACGAAACAAAAATTGGTACGAAAAGAAGAGCGAAATATCCAATTATCTTTAATTAGCGTATCGATATCGCACGAAACGGGTATAGAGAATAAAAATAAAACGAAAGTTTCGCAAAGACCAAATTTTCGATCCCTTCTTGAGCACGTACGCACGTACCATCCATTTCTTGATAACACTTATCAATATCACTGCCTTGTCTCTCGGTACATAATTATTCGAGACGCAACAAGATCATGCTTCGAACAACTGTTCCAACATGCTTTCCTTTTTCTAACGTCTACAAAAATAAAAAAATTTGTAAAGAGTTTCTTTATTAAATATCTGGAAGATGAACTCGTGTATCGATCACTTAAAAACGTGCTTGATCCCGTGATCTAATTGTAAGTCTTATTTGTAGATGACAAGATAGAGAAGAAAAGGGCCCATTTGTCAGTAGATTGGGACACTTCTGGCGCCGACGAGCGAGACGTGGACGATATTTGACCCCCCACTGGCGACTGTTAACACGTGAACTTGTCGATGCTTTGATAATGAATTTACGTCAAATTTAGAATACATTATCTGGGTACATATTTGACTCGTGATGTCGAATTACTAGATACGTCGTTGTTTCATGGTAAATCTACTATCAGATGATTCAACTCGACGTACACGTATTCAACGTTCACCTTTTACAGAACGATATTGATTCACAAACTCACTTCTCGAGTATTGCGTTTCGTTTTTCGTGACTCTGATTTCCAGAAGTATGCACGTAATTAAAATAAGAAAGGTCGAAGGAGGCTCGAGATCAGCCCTCAATCCTCGGACGGCGGACCATGAAGAGAGCCCCAATTTTAATATAATTTCCTTGCATTTCACGTTATTTTTATTTTCTAAATTTTATACTGTTCCTTCAAAAATTCTTCTGAATTTAAACAAATCTTAAAGAGGCGATAATCAATCCGCGTGTATCTGAAGGAAAAGAGAGGATTTATTTTATCTAAACATTCGTAGATTTATTTAAATATTTGCTGTTGGTTCGTTTGGTCCTTTCTCGTTTCCTCATCTCGTTTTTTCTAACCAGTTTCTTGGGACGAATATCTTCGAGAGACACGTAAACTAGGAATCTCGTTTCAGATCTTTGATTTACCTCGTCAATATTGGAAATGATGCGAATCCTTGGCAATTTCTCGTCTAAGGTAATCGTGTTTTCGAAGGTCGCTCGAAATTAACCCTCTCAGCCGTAATACTTTAAAGATACCATTAATTAAATACCATTTAAAGCTGGATAAAATGGTTGCAGTTGGGAATTTCAAGTCATGGTTTGCTCTTTTCATTAACAAGTCTACCAGAAAGGATTCTGCGGGATTTTCGTGAAATCATGCTTCATAATTAAAAAAAAAAAAAAAAAGAAACAATGTCATGTCTGTTCGAAGCAAAACATCGTCAAATTGTTCCATGAAATAATGATACCTGGCCCGGGAAATAATGATAATGGCGCAGGAACGGAAACGCAAAGAAACCAGGGAATACTTGCCGCAGTTATTTGTGCGACGTAACAATGCTATTTTCCTATCACTCTACAAGAAACAATCTACTCGGTAAATGCATTTGTTTCAGAAATACCCGCGATGAAGCAGGTCCTATCTTCGTTGATAAACTTTTCATCCAAAGTTGGCGGCAACTTCGAAACGGAAGTAAGCTAAAAGTCTTCTCGTTTTCGCTTGTTTCGCGAGATAGGGTGCCAAGACTTGTTCTCGTTTCGAAACTTCATTTTTACCTTATCCTGACACACGGTAATAATAAATACAAGTTGAATTATCTGATCAAATAATCCCCGGTGCTGTACAATGCCTTATATAAACGGAAGTTGCACTTGATCGTATCAATGATCGACTGTAAATTGATTAAATAAATTATTGATCGTTGATAATTTGTTTATAACAAATATGTACAATGCCTTATATAAACGGAAGTTGCACTTGATCGTATCAATGATCGACTGAAAATTGATTAAATAAATTTTTGATCGTTAATATTTTGTTTATAATGAAATTTAGATATCTTGTAATTAATCTTCTATCGACGTATGCGATACCCTTACGAAGTTTCGTTTATATAAAAAAATATATTATATAATAAAAAAAGGAAGGTGGAATCTTATCGCAATAAACGAAAATTCGTAAAGGTATCGCATATGTCTATGCAAGATTAATTATAAGACATCTAAATTTTATTATAACCAAATTATCAACGATCAAAAATTTATTTAATCAATTTTCAGTCGATCATTGATACGATCAAGTGCAGCTTCCGTTTATACAAGGCATTGTACAGCACCGGGGTTTATTTGATTAATGCAACTTGTATTTATTATTTCCGTGTGTCAGGATAAGGTAAAAATGAAGTTTCGAAACGAGAACAAGTCTTGGCACCCTAGCTCGCGAAACAAGCGAGAACGAGAAGACTTTTAGCTCGCATTCGTTTTGAAGTTGCCGCCAATTATGGATGAAAAGTTTATCAATATATATATATTTTTAAGCTTTACCTCTTAAGTTTTGCCGAGAACGGCTGAAAAAATAAGACAGTGCAGATGGTCTTTGATTAAAAAGCAAATAACATCGTTGTTTCGAAAGGTGCTTCAAGTATTCCCATAAAACGAAGCGATTAAAATTGAAACGCAGCCTCGTTTTGTACCTTTCACTTGGCATACTGTTGCGCTGTACCAGTAACATTTTTTCTCTTTTTTTATTCTCTTTATCGAGAGGAACAGTTTCAAAAAATTCATCGATCCAGTTTGCTCGGCATCGTTGTACTCTGTTCGTTTGAAGAGTTACGCAAAAGGTTCCAAGCAAAATGAAAATAATATAAAATGAAAAATTCAATTAGAATTGTGGCTCTCTCCATGGTCCGCCGACCGAGGGTTGAATAACTGGGAATACAAATGATTTGTCAGAATGAATCTTAATGATAAAAGTCGTCAAGACTTGAAACGTGACTTGTACTCCGTTGTTTGTGCCAGAACTTCATAGAACAGCGTAATCACGCGTAGTAAGACGGATGATTAACAGCAAACGTACATGTCCAATTCATCCAGGAATAGTACAATGGAAAACAATTTTACAGCAGAATCAACAAGGACTCGGCGATTAGTCAACGATACGTTGCGCAATCTTCTATACGATTCATGCAGAAAAATTGCTGATGATTTATCTGCGTTCATTTGAAATTTTAAAGCATTCTGGCTTACTATAAAATTCTTAAATTAATTTGTTTTCCTATGTAATCGTGAAATTTACCAACGATATTGTCGTACCACGGTTTATCGTGTACGATTTGCAATAATATGTTTTCGACAGATAATTACACGATTAGAAGGAATCAGACATGAAATTTTTGAAGGTAATCAATTTTGTAAAGCGATAGAACGTCAGATTTGCTTACGTAAAACTTAAGCGGCACTGAACCGAGATTCTTGGCGATTTGCCAATCTACTATACACTTGTTCTACCGAACGTACGATCTGATTAAATTTATCGTTTCGATCGTGAATGGATAGTAAGATTCACCTTCTAACCAGAGATAGGTAAGCATCTATGTAATTACCGTAATTAAACGTGATGCTTACACATTGAATCGGATAATAATGAATAATCATGCATTTCATATTACATAATTGTGCATGAAGTTCCTAGAACAGTTTCACATCATTATTCTTATCACGTTTACGAATTCATTGACTGCTTCAATTAATTGAATGTATTTCTTCCAAATCAATTTCAATACCAATATCCACCGAATTGAAAATATTTCAAATGATCATTTCTTCATTTAATTAATCGCGCCTTTCTCGGTGGCCCTGTTAGACCGCCGAAAAATGTACAATTATCTGGAATCTTTGTTCGAGAAGAAGACCTTCGTTCACAAGATTCTTTTGTTTTCCGAGCTTAGTCCAGCCGAGAAACTTGGCCACGTACCAACTTTTACGTTCGTCCGTGTATTATTATCGGAAGTATTGTTACCTGCTTCAAGTGTACACCCATTGTTCCTGGTGCACGTGAACAGACAAGAGTCTCGCTAGGAACTTTTTGTCGGATTCCGGGTCGAAGGGACGAGCCGTTCTTTCAAAGTCGACCATGTGCTCCAGATCTATCCGTGATCGAGATAATGCATGGATCTATATTTCTCAATGACCAATAAATATCTTTATTGAACTGGTCAAAGTTCCTACCGTTCGTGACCGTGAACGAAGGGAATCGAAATTTCTTTTAGATTTTAAAGATAATTCGTTGATTCAACGAACGGAAAACTTTGTATTCACCTGGCAATTTTTGCACAAACGGGGACAGTTGCTCGACGTGACGAATACACGTCGTCTAGGTGGTATAACGGTTTCCTCGGACTCTTGTATACCGTTCCAGGTGTAATAGAAACGTTCGTACATCCTTGGAACCCGTTGTAGAAACTTTGCTCGGGTTACCGAATCGGTCAACTAGAAATTTAGCAAACGGATTAGGACGATACTCGGCGATCCGTTTCGAACTGGAACAGCAATTAAATCTTACGATTCAGGGTGGACAAGGTGCGCGTTAATCAATTTTGGATTCTAAGAATGACCCTCCCTCCGAATGGGAATAATAGCTGCCGTAAGTGCGAAAGGAGACCAGCCGAGGAAAATCGAACAAGGGTGGATCGAAAGCGTTCGTTATCGCGGTTAAATCAAAAGACAGAAATTTCCGTCAAACGATCGCTCATTATCGCGATCAGGCATCGCTGAGTTTTCTCGAGAGTTTGGATGCTGGTAAAAGGTCGTAATAGCGACTTCGTTAACCGGTTTCCTGGCCACCAACGCGAATCACTCGGCTCTCTGTTCCGTGGCAAAAACCAGGCTGAATGCAGCTTTCGTTTAACCAGCTGTTACAGCTGTTACTGATTCAACTACAATAACCACGTGGAACCAGTGTTCCCGTTGTTTTCCACGTCAACTACATTGAAAACGAGGATTTTTCCTTCAGAACGTGGAATAAAGGAGTCGAAGAAAAATTGCGCAAATTTTTCCAATTAAGGGTCTCACCTTTCCTCGCTCGCGTATACAGTGGCTCGGAAAAATATTCGGGCACTCTTTAAAATAAAGATTGAACCAAATGACTTGAGTCTTTTCAGAAGTTGCACAAATTAATTTACTAAGATATGTGCTTTTGTTATTTTAAAAAATTATAAATCTACGAAAGACGTATTTTAAGTTTTCATCATAGGCTGACATAGGGTACTTCACTATTTTCTTTCACGATTTCAAGAAATTGTAATTTTTTAAAACGACAAAAGCACATATCTTAGTAAATTAATTTGTATAACTTCTCAAAAAACCTCAAATCATTTGGTCTGATTTTAAATGAGGTATTCTGTTTTAAAGAGTGTCCGAATACTTTTCCGAGCTACTGTAGTTTGAATTAAATTTGAATTAACATCGCGAGTGTACACGAGTGTAAATTCGTTAGGAATTCTGAGGTGTGGTACCGATATCGTTAAGAAAGTAATATTACCAGTTAATTACACAGTTTCTTTTTATCAATTTTTCAGCGATCCGGAATAGGTAACTAAAATCCCATAGATAAGACCGAGGGAATTTCGTTATGTCCCCGTTTATGATTCCGCGATAAAATTTACGATATCGTGATTCATTATCTGACAAAGTTGCACGCTGAAGTTTCCAGAAGCATTCTTGAAACTTGCAGGAGGCGTGTTTCGAAATCAGCTCCTTGTAAAAGTAAGCGTCGTACTTGTTTGCCGAGCTGATTTTTTCGTTTACGTTACGACACATTTTGGCTCTCGTGCAACAGTTCTAGAACGATCAATTAATCGATCCAAATCACGAGGAAGAATGTAATTTCTATAAGCGTGTGATAAAGAGACTTCTAAAATCATTATCGAGACATGAATTCCTTTTGATAATTAATATTTCATTTTCTAAATAAAATTTTCCTTCAGTTGAATTAGTAGACCAGGTGACCCCAACCGGCCAACTAGCCATCAAGAATAGATGCTATCCTAATAGAGTTTCGCTATTTATTGTTTCAGTTTCCTGTATGGAAGGCAACTCGCCTTAGGCGTGCAAGCACACGCAAGCTTTTCTGCAACTGCAGCAGTTTACCACAATATCCAATCGAGGCAGACCCAGGCCAAGGTATAAAAGGGCCTTTGGCGAACTGCCAATAGGGCCGACAGAAAACGACAGGGTCGTTAACGAATAACCGGCGACAATTAAGGTAAACGAATCGATCGCTATTTAACCACCACCAGGTAGAAGCGATTGCGAGCGCAATTAACCTGCGGAAATCAATTTCGTTTGCTCTCGTTTTTCTTCTCTGTTTTGCAAAACAGGAGTCGAGAAGCTCTTCGATTGACTAAGAGATAGGAGAGATAAATAAATTGATATTATTATTTTGAAAGTTGAAAAACACGGGCTTTGCATTTCAATTCTTTTCTCTCATTTTTCTCCGTACCACCATTTATACGAGCCCGTTGATGTTCTCGAAAAGGTGAGAATGATTTATACAGTGGATTTTGTCACGATGCGAATGTAACATGCATCAAGTGCAAATAATGAAATGATATATGACTGTTTTTAAGTGACACAGTTTCTTTCGCATTGAACATACGTGACGTTTGTGTTTAAAATATGCAAATAATGAAAGATATATACGATTGTCTTTACGTATCACGTTATTCTATTTCTTTTTTTTTTTTTGGTGTCCTCATTATTGATTCACGAGGTTCGTATGTCTGAATACAGTATGTTAGTTCCATTTTTTTTGAAATACTTTCGAGATTCTTCTGAAAAAAAGAATTTGATGTCTCTGTTTACGAATATTGCTGAAGATAATTTCAGAAATACGACGATACCTCTTGGGAGAAAATAATATACGATTTTGTTTTCGTATAACCGAGATAGATTTACAGTTTTCATAATTTATATCTTTTCAGGTAAAAGTCGTGACAAATTATTCTGAATTTTTCTTCTGAATAATTGAAGCTTCGATATCTTATTATATACGTTTCAATTTGTAAATAAAATTTTTCACAATTTAACGATCCCTTTCATCGAGGCACTCGATCGATAAACAAAGGAAAAAACAACGATAATCAAAATCAGGTGTTTCCTAATGAAATCTTCAATTGTTAATCGTCGATGAATCGGTTTATCACCGATCAACGGAGATTAAACAACCTATTTCCCTCAGTTTTATCGCTCGAGTTGAAATTTTCTCAGAATTTTAATCTCATTGTTAAGAACCGTGTGGAAACACGAAATTAATCGATCAAGAATAAAACGACTGCTGGTCGTTCGCTTTGATTTTCAAACTTGTCAAACGATATCGATACCGTCCTTTATTAAACCTTGAGCTTATCAAGCTCTAGTGTCGTGTGAAATTAAATTGGAAGAAATAAGGAGCAAAGGTTGAGGTGTCACAGAGGAATCGATGGTACGATCGGATTGTACTTTAGAATCTAACTGATCAAAGATTCGAGAACACAGTTGTCGAGTTAATCTCGTTAAAAAGAAAGGATTTCCTTGTTTCCTGCTCCGTTTTCTTGGAAAGATCGAAGATTATGTCCGAATGTCTAGCTGGACAAGTTTACGACACTTAATACTTGATGTGATAATAACAAATAAATAAAAAAAAAGACAAGATTGATCTTGAACGATACAATCATCGACAGATGTTTCTTTCGTTAACCCCCACTTGGAGTTAACTGATCATTCATTGACCCGATGAAACTTCATAATTCGAACTTTTTAATTAACTTTTGATTGTATCTTCTGGTATGGTCGATTATTAATAACACAAAGAGAGAGCGCGCGATACGATCAGAGTGGGAAGAGTAAAAATAGAGAGAATTCTAATCTGCTCGATCACAATAAAATTGTTAATCCTCTGATAAAATGAGATCGTTGGTACGAGCTTTAATTAACCCCTTTGATGCCGTTCGATTTCACCAACGATTATTGATCGGTTGAAATTCGATAAACAACCTATTTTGAATTTTATTCCATAAAATATTTGATAGAGAGGTCAGAAATTCTTGATAGTCGAGGACAGCAGGTGAAATTAAACGGAGAACTCTGGAAACTCACCAAGTCTGCCATAATTTCACGTGGCAACGATTCAAGTTAAATTCTCTCATCTCTCCCCTGTCGTTTCAAGTTAAAACTAGATGCACGGGAAATGTACGATTTCAGAATCATCTAATTTTAACAAGACTTTTATATGAAAGAGATGCCGAAGAATTCGACTCCCTCGAATATTTGGAGGAAAGCAGATCTATGATTTTTGAAACTTGCAAAATTAATCATTCTCATTATGTAAGCTTTTGTGAGTTGAGGATATGCAAGAAAAGGAGTCTGCCTTGCTTTCTATCTTGGGAGAAGTCAAAAAATTCAAGAGGGAAAGTGAGGAGAGCCGGGAGAGACAGGAAAAAACAGGTAGAGACAAATTAAAACTCCCAATCTTCATACATACATCAAAATTATAGGCAAAAAGCGAATAGGAGAATTATTTCCTCTATTATCCTTCTTTTTAATTAACACTAGATTGCCGGACAAATAGATCCGTCAAAATAGGTATAGCATATATGGATTTTTGAAACTAAGGAGTGGGAGGGGAAAAAATTAATATTCTATTAAAAACGAACATATGTTTTAAAAAAAATTATTTAAATTTTTCTCTATATATAGCAATAAAATCGTAAATGAGTCAAATTGACTCGCTCTGGCAATCTAATGTTAAAAAAGAATTCTAGACTGCACGTGTCCCTATATATCTGTTATCACTGCAGTAGGTACTGACCTTACACTTTAAATATGCTTCTATAAATGAAATATATTCTTTGAAATATCTATTTATATTTTTCTAATTGTATCGAGGGAAAAAAAAACTGTGATCTATAATAATCACACAGACTTATCCTGTGTATCTTGAGTAATCACTGTCTCGGTCAGACTTTCTCGAACAGCAACAAAACCCATGTAGCACTGTTCAATGTTTATACTAATGCCGTTGTTATCAAACACGAGAAAGTCACACACGATCACGTATACGAGAAGTTTCGATGGAAATAGCTTTCGACAGCGGAGAAAATGTGTCGCGTGTAGGCGAAATAGAAATTCGGAAGTTGGCACGCGACTCCACGTGCTTCCTTAACCGGCACTTTAAACCATTACTCAAACTTTCGTCTGAAAAAATATTCCAACACATCTGGTATCACGGTGAAAGCGCGGTAATATATTTCCGTTCGATTCTTCTCATAAAAATCACTATCCACGTTTTATAGAAAATTAATTCACGCGATAAATCACCAATAACGACTGGTCGATCTATAAATATAAAAATATCATCATTGACCTCTAACGCCTGGTATAGGAGAATACAAGATATCGCACGTTCTCTGCCGTATCGCACGATTAGAATAATTGATAAGAACCAGTACCTGGTGCAGGAGCCGTCAGGAAGGCTTGATTAGTAGCGACGAGTAATGAGACCAGCACGAACAATGACCACGCTAGCACGATCATCCTGGATCACTAAGAGGAAAGCTTTTTTTCTTTCCTTTTTCCCCAAATATGAAAACTTCTCCGGTCCGCTTCACTACGATCGTGGTATCGCGCACCTGGTTTCAGGTTCTGCACAGGTAGCTCAGGTACGAATTGATCTATCTCTCCGTATGAAACACGGTTAACGGTACCGTGAGTTCTCGGCACACTCGGTTTAGCCGACTTCTTCGACCAGTTAGCCAGCAGTGAACTGTTCGTGTTCCTGCCTTGGGCATCGTAATATACATAAAGTCGCCAGATAAGCCGTGGCTGATACCCCACCACGAGTTTGCACCGTCGTGGGACGGTCCGTGTTTCCTTGCTCGCTTACTCCTTCCCGATAGAAGAGCGAACAAATCCTCTTCTACTCGAGAACCACCTCTGTCGCTCTGCCAACTCCTCCACGTCCCTCTACACGTGTTCCCCTGGCGCCGATTGCACTTCGCAAACACCACCCTGTCTCTACGATAAATCATAACGTATATAACCCTTTGGGATTCTTTCTTTTCACACTTCCTTCAACCTAGCATCATCCCACAAATATGCAATATTGAACAAGTTTTCGAAATTGAGAAGAATATCGAAGCGTATTCTTTTTTGGTAACCAGGGGTTTAATGATACTCTTGGGAAATGATTTTGAGAATTTTCAAGAATTTTAAATAAATCATTCTTAGAGATTTTGAAAATTCTTTTTTCAGAATATTTTTCGAACGATTTATCCTCCTCTATTTCTAATTATATTCTTAATTTAACTCTCAGTCAAAGGGTTAAAATAGCTCGGACGAAGGGGATCGATAAGGTTTCTCGTACTTCGAAATTGATCATTCTGCTCAGGAATATTCGATACGAAATTGCATGGAATTAAACGAAACGAAAGGTAGGAACAGAGTATTCGTTCATTTTTACATCGCCTTTTACGAACGCATCCTGGCAACGCAAATGATGATCATTATAAAAGCCGTGTCAAATCTCTTCATCGACGCAAATATCTCGAACGCAACGACGACGTTTTTGCAAAATGTGTTTTGCTGAAGGAAACGATGATTTCTCTTACGGTACGCTCGCTTCGTCGTACGGTAATTGAATACTATGAAGCATTGATTATACCACGGCAAAGTACAATGAGAAATCTTCTAGGAAATGTCAAATTATTCTTGCGAGTAATACAAGAATCGGAAAGGAAATCGATGAGTCAGGAAGAGGAAAAAAAAGGTATCTCTAAAGGTAGACACTCGAGTTCGAGGAACGAATAAACACCTTGCCGATGATGAAACGAAATTTTACTGGGACGCAACGGAAACTGCAACGACAGAATTAATTCAGCGAACAGATTTTCTTATTTTCGATGCGATAGAAAAATTCATTTCCTCCTCTCGGTTCCCGACGATTCGTGTCTTTCACAATTCTATATTACGTAAATTCTGGTCCTTGACATTCAGCAAGAAATTTTAGAACGTTCACGACACTCGAACGCGGTGGAATACTAGAAAATTTTAGAAATGTTGAACACGCAAACGCTATTGATGTTTTATTGAGATTTTATTGAGAATGATCTTTGGATAAAAGCGAAAGAAACAATGTTTTCAGTGTGTATAGCAGGTACAAGGTATTCGAGAAGCAAAACAATGTGCCAAGAATTACACAACCCAATGACTCGATGATCCTAACGTTCGTCTACGTGCAGCTACTTTGTTTGTCGTTTCGAGTTCTGAATATACATTGCAAATTAGCATGTAATAGTTTTTTTTTAATTATGCCTTTCAGACAGCTTTCAGGCAAGATTTCGATTTGATCAATAAACGATGCAAATTTCATTTCTCCTTAATTTAATTTAAATTTAATTTAAATTAGCGCCAAATTTGTATCGCTCCGAATCCGACGATTTTTGTACTTTTTCGGTCACATTTCCGCGGCGGTTAAATCTAAATGTCATCGTACGTCGAGCAGCAAACGAGTTGCATTACCATAATCCCATCACAGACATAGATTATGTTCGCGTTCGTATCCCATTAATTCCACGTTAAATATTTTCGTTGGAAAGTAAGCCTTCCGGGACTTAACCGTCCATGATCCAAGTCCAAACGCCAGTCCAAATCTTGGAATACCTCTGACGTTTGAAAAATCCTAAAAAAACATAAGAAACCAACTAATTGAATTTATCGTTGTTTTCAGATGCAGTCGATTCTCCACTTCCATGCTTGAAAAACGACCGCTTTCTTCAGCATCCACCTACACAGGTGATTCCTTATAATTTTTTTTTTTCTTCTTTCCTTATTTCTGAATGACGAGGTTCTTTCATAATTTTCCCTTTACTAGGTATTACACGAGTGTCACGCGTTGAGGCTAACTTATGTGATACTTGACACACTGGTAGCAGGCGATAACGAGCCACCTGGAACGAGACTAACGAGCATCTCACATTTCATACGATGTATTCTGACATAATACGCGATGCCATCGTGTCAAATGAGTCACTACACCTTGTCGATATTGTCCGCATCACCGGAAGACTCTTCTTCACGCGAAAAAATCAGCCTCCAATTATTACAGACTGATTAGATCTCGATGATCCGTATCTGATATGGAGAATCACTGTAACCGTAGTGGATTATCATTTTCTTCATCGTATATCCAAGGGTAGACTGGCCATTGGGAATTTAGAACAATTCCTGGATAGATTGGTAGAAAAGGGGTTTAATTAAACTTATTCATTACAAGAGGGCTAATCATCTTCTGGTACAAATTTCAGTCCCAATCCATCCCTAGGTATTGTTTAAATAATTAAAATGCCAGGTTCGTATAATGAAGTTTACCAGAAATATCTTGTTTATCGTAAATCCTAGTCACAGATGCACTGCAGAATAATGCATTAAATTCTATTTCTTTTTTTCTTTGTCTGTTCAGATATATTTGGTTACGTCAAGAAGATACTTTATTATTGTACCGGTATATAGACACGGTACTCCTTGTCACATCGACTTGTGCTTGTTGGAGCATGTATTTCAATCCCGTTTCACACAACGTTTTCTCATGCTAATTTCAACGGGAGCTAGTTTTCATCTCGCACAATGCTCACGTACGACGTCTAAATCAGTTGTTTGCGATCCACCGTGCGAAACATCCCTCTCTTCCACTTTACACGTCTGATCGTTAACAATAACTTCTGTACACGTCTGATGATATGGGTTGAATAAGTAAACGGTATGACAACAATGACTCTTGCCCATTGAAAATGAAATAATTTTACCAGAAGTAACCAGACAAGATAACGAACAGAATTGTTAATTAGATCGTCCATGAACTTTGATTTTTTCTTCTTTGGAATCTTCCTATTTGCTGTCAGCTGATGGATCGAAAAAAAGAATGCTGCAACCAAAGCTGAACGATGCATAAAGATGAATGAAGAAACTGAAGAAAGATTGAAAGGAGAGTAGAATATCGACTGGAAGAGGTGCAAAGGAAGTAAGCACCGTTTATGTAAACAGCAACTGGAAACTTTAAAATATTTGGTCATGAATTACCAAAAGTTGGAGAGGTAAGGTATCACCGAGGAAGAGTTGGAGAACAAACAAGTAGAAAAGGTAAACCATAACAAGGAACTGAAATAAGAGGGTAAAGAAAGTTGTTTAAAGTACAAAGAAATGAAATAACACAAGATCAACTTAAACAGGTGGACCAAGTTAATTTCATTTTATAAAATTTTAATATCTAATCGATGCTTTTTTTATTTATTTCAGATAAATCTGAGTCATTTTAATCCGACGAAGCTCCGAAGAGATATCCGCGATACGATTTTCTTCAGTTCCATATCGATGTTTACCAGCGTCGTTTCACGGCTCCGTTGTGTTTCTTTAATTTTATTATTAAGTTTCACAGCACGGCCGAGCACATTGCACATGCAAAATTAAAATAGACACATCGCGCCTCTGTTACCCACGGCCTTCGTTGCATATTTGCTTACAAGGTGCGTCTTAAAAGCATTGTAAACACCGAGTAGCCTATCTACTCGGTGATTGCGTATCTCATTTACCTCGTGTTAAAGATCGAAAAACCGTGCCCTCTTCAACAAACGATTTTTACCTCCCTTGTAATCGTATCTGGAACGCTGGTTGAATTAATAACACAGCTCGATCCAACAATAAACCTTATGGATCGAACGAATCCCATCGACCTAATTCGCGGACGGACAAAAAATTTATTTATTAAGCGAACGAACAAAAATGCTTCTCCATTATTAGGGACTTAGCGTTGCACGAATAATATTTTATATATAAAATTATACCATTGAAATTCTTTGATTCTCTTTCTAAGACAAATGCAAACGGATTTACAAAATGAATGAAGCAACCGTTCATTGTTGTTTGTATATTAATCGAGTTATATTTAGCCACGTCGATGTTTTGAAAAATGCAAAGAAGCACGCGAGATGATACCAGGCGACGATATTAAAATTAATGTAACTATCGTTCACGCTGTGGTAACTCGTTTGCAAATTAATGCGACAAAGACAATGCGAGTCGGAAAATTCTGATCGTTCGATTATTATCTTCTCCGGGCGAAAAGAAAAATTACCTAATTAACGCTTCTCCGTGACGAGATAATAACATCGTACCAGCAAATACTTCCTCGATCCAATGCCGTGAGCCTCTTCGTCTTTTCTTCTCGAGTTTCCTAGAGTCACGAGGTTTATTGCACTTTACGTTACGAATGTAACGCTTATTTAAGACGATAGAAGACGAATTAAATCACTTTTCTTGCCACCGGTTTTATCTGCTTTATGGGATTTACATTGCTACTCGTCAAAGTTCATAGACGCTTACCCGACGCCGCGAAATGATAGTTACGAACATTTCCATCTGCCATAAACGCGTTCGCAGTTTAACGATAAGAAATATACGCGATAATTGAAGACTCTCAAAAGAGAATGAAACGTGTACCGATAAACGTAACGGCAGCATCGGACTGTAAAAAATGGTCAGAATTTTCTAAGTTATTACAATTTTTTTAATTTGCATGTAACGCGATTATTTCGTGACGGTCTGACTTGATTTCTCGGTCACGATTTTTTTTTATGTGGGTCTCGTGATAAAATAAAGTAAACGGAGAGGGTGTCCGAGACCTCTGGTGCGCATAAACATCGGAAAATATTAATGCGACGATAAGTCTCTAAATTCGATGGAAGTTAATAACGTAACGAATGTCATCGGTGACCTACGATAATTATTAGCGGTTGTTTGTCTTTGGAAAAAAAGTCACGTAAAAAGGGAGAAGATCAATTTATGTCGTATTTAATGTTGTCTTTAGTGAAAAAATTTTGAACGCCAAGGGTAGCTTCCTCTTGATCGATACTAATTATCAATATTTCTGTTAGGAGTGACCTGAATGCCCGCACGTTCCAGGTGTTCTATCAAATTAATAATGACGCAGAAGTAGGCGGCTAAAAATAACGAACCGTCGAAAATAAATCTCGTAATCCATCATATTTTTGACACATCTACTCTCACCGTTCGACCAATTTTTATCACCACGAGCGCTGTAAAAGAGCGAATACAGATAAACGTTAGGTGTAACATCACCTTGTTTCCTAGATATGTAATCTCATCGAAATTCGGTGAAATATGGCTCTCGATAAGAAATTCGCAAGGATATAGTCGTCTTATCGAAATCCTGTTTTTATTGAAAATACACAATCTCGAAATTCTTATCTACCTGTTTTGTCGAATCAACTTTACTATTCTTGGTATCATTTATTATAATTACTTGAAAAAAAAAAAAAAACCAACAATTAATCATCGACAACAGATGGGTGATTTATTTAAAATTTAACAAAAATTTGATCATACGATTAATTGTATTTCAACCTCGACAACTATTATCGTAATCCTTACACCGTTAAACGATCGCTTCTTCATCGTAATCAAAGAAACGCATCTTTTCTGTATCATTACCACCTCGTACGGCTATTATTAAACTTTCAGATAATAATATCGTAAACAGGAACCGGCTAATCGAAGAACGAAGAGGAGAAGGTCTGATTGCAATCGCCAGTTGTTATTAATATAACGATTGTTTGTATTAAAACATGACATAATCATCAGGCAGTCATGCACAACAACCGTTCCTTCGTTCTTTCATTGGACTGTGCAGATAGATTTTGTATTTGTATAAATATAGCAAAATAGAGCTGAGTATCAGTATTCAACTGACGGAAGCAATGATTCTTCGAATTTTATTTTTGGAGGAAATGGCTACGTTATATACCGTTATGCAATATCATTTTATCTATATAATGTTGGAAGACATTTTTATCTAAATTAATTAGACGCCTGTTGGGTTTAAAAATATCATCGGTTTTGGTACGTCTTTTGATGTAATAGTACGTTCTCGGTAATCTATCATCAGGGGCAGCCCTGAGCTTAGGCAGACTAGGCGGCCACCTAGGGCCCTCCAAGGTCCAAGGCCCCCATAAGACGATTTTGCATCTACGAATGCAAGAAGAGTAATGTTTACTTAAATATTAATCAATTTAAATGCAATCTCTATTAGTTATACAAGCTTTAATGTTAATTTTATAAATTTTATTTGAGGTACCTTTTTTTATGTCGTATATGTAAAGGGGACCTTTTTCGGAGCTCCCCTCGAACCCCCGAAATCTCAGGATCTATCGTTCAACTGTTTCGATTTAACACGTTAGTTGCGGTTATTTACTGATATTATTTTGATTTATTTCATTCATCTATCAGATGTCTAAAATTTTTAATTCGCAGCTAACACGGTAAGCTCGAATGATACGTTGTAACGAGATTACAACGCGCGCGATCTTTATATACATAGACGTACCTGTCCGACGTATCTGCCGATGATCTCGAGCTTTCAAGATAGATAATTATCAAGGCACGAACTGAGGTCATTAGGCTGTACGTGTTATACTAAACGTGCTTTCTATTTTTAACTTCATCTAACGCTCCCGCGATAAGCCGCTTCCACGGAAGTGTGTAGACAGTTGATAACGATTCAGATTCATTGTCTGTACTGTTGACGCATTTCTTCTTTTTTAATGACCGTAACGCGGTCGATTTAATCATTGATCGTGCAGAGAAATCTTTGATGTCAATGTGCAGTACCGAGTATCGGGTATAGTAGATTTCCTTTGAGAAAATGTCGATGTCTTATGCTCCATGGAGAGAAGGCCCCATTTTTAGTTAATATCTACTTTATAGATGTTTAATAGATTCACGTTCTTTAAGGGACAAAGGACTGTTTTATTACAATATAAAATAACTTAAATAAATTATATTTAACAAAATTACTATTCATATTCCTAGATATGAAATTGGTATATATTTAAGAATACGTGGAAAATATATCAGGTTCAATATAATACATTTTGATAAAAGAGAACAAAATTCTGTTTCTTTTTCTACTATTTCTCGGAAATATTCTCTATTTCATTTATTCTTCTAAATTTTGTGATGTCGGCTGTAAAAAAGAAATTGTTCGAATTAGAATGTAATTTTTAAATTAACAGAGTTTTTAATACTTACAAAAATGTATACATGACTCGGTATCGACCTCTCCACTACTTCCGACAGTCGTACCTTATTTAATTTATATTCTTCGTCTGTAGATAAAACAGAGAGATAATTAAATACCGTAGTATGATTATTAGATATGTATTGACGGATAAAATTATTACCAGCAGGAATTGCTAAAGATAGCGTTGGAAGTTGCACAAAACCTGCCACGAGTGGTCGTAAGATCCACTCAACTTTTCTTTCATTTTGCGGAAGTATATAAATATCAATCTAAAAAAATCAAATATTATAAGGTAATGATTAAATTATGAATTTTTATATTTTCTGTAATTTAATTACCTGCTTTTGCCCAGCGAACATAAACGCAGCACTAGCTTCCATAGTCAATCGTAACGTAATCATACAATCAGAATGATTTTTTATGAAGTACGATACAAGTAATGGCGTGCGAACCCAACCATGGGCTGGTAACTTAGCTTCCACGCCAATCACCGCATCTTCGACCCACAAAGGAGCTAAAGTAACACTGCTACTTGTTTCTAACGCGTTTTCATCATTTGCACTAAAATGATATACATTAATATTAAAACATTAAATCATTTTATAACATCACAAAAATCTTTACCGTTTCCATTTAATAGTGTACACTCCGGTACTTGCAGGTTGCTCGCCACCTACTTTTGGTACCAAACAATACGAATCTGTGGCGGTTTCATCTTTAGAAAGAGTAATACCAGCTAAAATAGAAACTGATTGATCTGCATTTCCCTTTTCTATAGAGTCTCCCTAGGTAAGAATTACACTTACATTATTATTATATAAAATAAAAATCTAATAGAAAAGAGAAATATTATTTACCAATTCTACAGATGTACTTATAATGTCTATAGGCCATGGAGAAACACAAGAAATGTGAGGCATTATTATAAACGGTTCATCAATGAAACCCTTTGCTAATGGTTCAAAAAGCATGGTATAAAATAGTGTTGATACTTCAAATGGTTTTGTAACTGACAATGAATAAGTTAATTCTTTAGATCCTTTTATATTTTCAGATCTTGAATATTTCACCTAGAATTATAAAATCATACGTATCATCTTATTTATCAATAATTAAAATGATAAAATGTACCTTCACGTGAATGTTTCGATCGCTAACTTTATGAGCTCGGAAGTAGACGATCTGATGAGTATTGGAATTGCTCCCTAAATTATCGATCGGTACAGATATTACAGATTGCTTGTTCTGCATTGTTAAACTTAATTCCGCTAAAATATAATGAAATTTAAATTAAAAAATTCAATATATAATTTGATAACGTTAGATATTTTATTGGAACGTATATACTTGACTGTTCATTTGTTCCATCAGACACAAGTGATACGGTTAAGAGTGCTGATAATATGCTTTCATTAGCAGTAATAGTTATTTTAATGGGAAGCCATTCCCCTACGAGTGCTGGGTTGTTAGATTCTGCACTTATACTGAGACTAGATTCTTCCTGTTTTATCTCCGCACTAACTAGTGGTTGTATCGTTTCAAATTCTCCTCTACTGTTATAAACATAAAGTGCATTAGTTTTTTGGCGAGTTATTTCTGAGTATCTGTATCTTTTTAAACGTACCGAAGTTGTTGTATTTCAGGGCACAATAGACTCAAACAATTTGTTTCCCTTCCCATCGCAGCAAATCTCAAAATAATGCAACACGTATCATTGCCCATGTGTAATGAGATCGTGGTGATGCGTATTTCACTACTATCGTTTTGTTGAGGTGCTTGAAATTGGTGTAAAAATTTCTTCATTTCTTTCCCATGAAAAACGAGATTGCTCTGCTCGGCATCAGTAACAGCGAACTCGGAATTATACCCTGGACTACTAATTGTTATTGTTATTTTAGAAAATTCAACACTACCGCTGTAGGAGTTTCTGAAAATTAAAACCTTCTTAACAACTCTTCTTTCTATGTATGTACAAATCATTAAGTAAAATTACCTGATAATAACTTCTGTATCAATTGTGGAATTAACGGCATATTTTGGCTGTAAAAACCTTGCTTTGACTTCTATAAATGAACTCATGTTATTGTCATCGATTGTAAAAACAAGTGGTTCTGGCCGATTAAGTTCCATTACCCATTTTTCTAATGCAGTATGTCTCATATCGTCAGGTAAATCAGGTTCCGGATTTGGAGGTTTTTTCTATTATTTTAGATTAGCATTTTATTTCATGAATCATTAGCTAGTAGGTATTAGGAATTTACTTACGTGAAGGATATTAATAATGTTATTATAAACCGCAATTTTGTAATCTTCTGAAAATGCAGCAGTAGGTCCCAAAGCTTCAAATGCTAATGTGATGTAGTCCTGAATGCTTGTCGATAGATACGCTGCTCGCAGGGCATTCTTTAAGATATTTGTGATTAAGAGGGGCCACCGTTCACCGTGATATTCCCACAACATGTGCATCAATAATCTGGCCAATCAAATTTTATGATTTTGATGTTAAGTTATGAAATAAGTCTAGAGGAAATAATGTTAGGGTCAATGATTTGACTAAAGAATAATAAAAATTCTTTTGATAGCTTTAACAAATTTTTCATGAGTATAGTAGCATTTAAATTTCGACTTACGTCAAAACTTTTCCATAATCCTTACAATTATAATACTCTTCAGCCATCTGTACAACTGAAACATAATTATCGCATATAATAAAATATCGCACGTAAATAAAATATTTTTGTAATAAATAAACAGACGTATGGTACCTAATACTCTCCTCATTCTTGGGCATCTGTACAGTTTGAACTGTGAAATTGCATTTCCTAGCAAGCCAATAATGATTTGCTACAAATAAATTAATTATTTTCATATAATCAAGTACTGCAAATAACAGAAGTAGTACAACAAGTGCTTCTTACGGAGTGATCGACCGTATGTTTCTCCTTGTATTGCAAAGCTTGTATAGCAATTGCTTCTTTCGCGAGATCTGGAAGTTCAGCATTTAATTTTCCGGGACGCCATGGTCTTTGTCCGTAAAATTCAAGTTTCTCCTCTCCGGCTAATGGATCCGGTTCGGGATAACTATTAACATTCTAAAACGATTATAATATATTGCTATTTTTAAAAGTTTCATTACATACTTTTGTCTATTACAGATACTAATTCTTATACCTGACAAAGTTCTTTACAACTTGCTTGTCTTAAGCTTGCATGATGAGCTGCCGACTGGAAATAATATCCAGGATGTTGCGTTTGAACAGCAGGAAGTCCTTGTCGTATAGCATCATCAAATAATTCTGCAAATGTGGAAAATTGATTGCACATCCAAGCATGATGTTCAAACATAAGTTTCTTTGGACCTGTCCACAACTTGAAGCTGCATTATCAATTTTATATTATTATTATTATGGTTCTTATTACAGATCCTTTATTCTAGTTATTATTGCTGACCTGTCAGTATGATGTCTAAAATGTGATACAGCCTCTTTAGGAGCATTTAAACTGAACATTATTTTACATATCTTATAATTTATGAAAGAAGCAACAACTTTAATTTCCATTGCATTTGTATCTGTTATTTGTATTTCCAACAAATTATTAAATGCTTGCTTATAGTGTCTACAAAATAATTGCATATCTCTTAATTAAAAGCACAATAATTATTGATATTGTTAAACTTACTTTAAAGCTAAATTTTGATCCTGTTTCAGTTCATTAAAAAATGCCATTTTAAATTGATGGCGTACAGACAAATGTTTGTGTGCACTTTTATGTGTTGTTTTATTAAGCTGATCTTTATGTCCTTTAACAATACGGTATTCATGATGATAAAAACTCTGTGCCAGATCATACAATGCACTTTCCAGTCTATAAATATATGCATAATATATACATAATAAAACACAGAATTAAATAACATCCACACATAATTAATTTATCAATTACCTAGATATGTATCCTAACAAATGATCTCCATGTGGTAAAACATATAATAATTTTGGAGAGAGTTCACATGCTCCACAAACTGCTGTAGCACGTTCAGGTGCAATAGTATCTTCAGAACCTGGTAGAGGTTGTGTACAATGTTGTATGAGTACCACAGCTATTTTTGTACTTCTCCCATCCAAAGCATTTCTAAAATAATAAGCAAGTAAAATAGTAATAATTTACAATAATAATATTATACATTTTTAGATATAATTTGTACCTAAATGATTGGACCTTAGAAGCACATTCCATTTTCTTTTCATTCCACTGTGGGTCATTCCAATCCAAATCATAAAACACAACAACAACTGCTGGAACTTCGTTAAGATATTTATTCATCCAATTACGTTTCAATATTCCTTTAGGTATGTACCATTCATAAGAATTACGCTGGAATACATGAGTCAATATTAAAAAATATTTAGCCAGTATTATTAAGTTCTTAATATATTACATTTACACATGATATAATATACCTTGGGTTTTACTGTAGGAAATTCATGTGTAGGACTAAGCAATTTAAACTGTATGGCAGAACTTTCTAATCTTCTATTATTACTAAATGTATCCCAAATTGAACGATGTACAGGATTTGCAATATCTAAGCCAGTTAAGCCAATAAAAGCTAATGGCTTAGTTGTTAGTTCTAGTGGTAATTCAAACATAATTAAGGACTAACTGTAAAAAAATGAAAGTAGAATAACTTTATTAATGACTGTGAACATTGCATATAAAATACAGGTACTTCTATTATTACTTTGAAACTCCTTTCAGTGTTCATTTACATTTGTTTAAACGCACCTAATTACCTACTCAATGAACTACATTGAAAACAAAATTATCAAATGAAAATTTAATATACAAAAAAACTTTGTATTAGTCAATTATATCTTGTAATTTGACAGATCAGGTTATGTATTTTATTTTATCACTGGTATTACTGTTCATACATATAGCTGCATCAATCTGCATGTGCGCAACCATTGCTCTCTCGTTGAAATAATATTTTATTGTTTGCTGCTAGATGGTGTTAGCGGTACTATTTTCAAATATAACATTAAAAAAAGATAAAAAATAGATTTGCTAAGTATTTTCAAGGTGTTAAATAAATTACTTTACAACAACATATGACATATATATCCGTTTCTAATAAAACAGCAAGATTGTTGCCACATAAAACGTTTTATACTTTGTAGGAAGTTATACAAGAACCATATATGGATATGAGAGGCACATCATGTTTATTTATTTAAAATTTTAATACACAGTATTATTGTAAATGAATTTTTCGATGCTTGCAATTAAATCTTGTATATTTTACTTCTTAAATTATAATTAAAATAATTTGTACAGCAATCTTATATATAGTGAATATGATTGAATTCAGTTGCTCAGCTGATCAACGCTGCGCAACCGCAGTTATGTTGCTGGTTAGGCTTAAAAGAACAAGTTTGCAGTTTTAAATGACGCATAAACTTATATGTGCATGTGGATAAAAAAAAGAAGTGGCTTTTAAGAGCCAAACTATAAAATTAAATTGCAGCAAAACACATTGTAATTATTGTAAAAATAGCGATCGACGAAATTGGTGAAAAAAAAATTTTATCGTATTACGCCATGTTCGCCGATGTGGAAAAAGTATACCAGATGTATTACAGAATTTATGCAAAATGTCTGTATTGAAAATTTGTAATTTACATCGAAACAATGCTCACGTGTTTATTAAAAACAGTACGACGTTTATTTTAACGTACAAACCTCAATAGGACGAGTAAATTGATTGCATATATGTTGTATGATATGTACGAATGTTATACATGTTTTTTTTTAAACAATCTTTCTTGAATGTCGTCCTAAAATCCTGACGACGAACATTTCACGTATTATTAACTACCTTTTTTAGAAACGGACGATACATTTAATCGTCAATTAATTGGCAAAGATGTACACATTCAAACCATTTGTGTTCATGAAACATGAAGCACAGAGCGTGGAACGTCCGAAAGCTAGAAGTGGACATAGAATAGTCTGTAATCATAAGAATTTGTATTCTTACGGTGGTTTTAATCCATGTATCACCGACAATGATCCAGACATGAGAAATGATGAAATATGGAGTGCTAGTAAACCACTTTTCAAGGAAGTTTGGAAGTTTAATCTTGTTACACAACAATGGAAGCGTTTACCGGGTCAAGATAATATGCCTAATGAATTGGCATCTAACGCAGTGATATTGAGGGGAAACGCCCTGATGGTTTACGGCGGAACCGGTGTACCATTCGGACAAAGTTGTAGTAATCATCTATACGTGTGTAACGTTGATGATGGCAAAATGTATACTGTACCAGCGAAAGGAGAATTGCCTGAACCTCAGTATGGACAAGCTTTAATATGCCATGGATCATATTTATACACTGTCGGTGGGACTACCGGATACGAATATACTTGTGATATTCATAGATTTGACCTTAGAACTGGTGTTTGGGAACCTGTTTATATATGTTCTGGGAGAGATCAAAGTGAACCAACAGGAAGATATAGGCATGAATTAGCATTTGATGGAAAACTTATTTATGTTTTGGGTGGAGGAACAGCTGCAGAAGCATTTGGTTTCTCTGTAGGTGATAGAGGATATATCCTAATGTTTCTTGTTGAGTTCAAAATTAAATTAAAAATCTTGAACATGTATTTGCTAATTACATTTGTTTTCAGGAGATTCCTGCTTTTAACTTAGCAACAAATAAATGGATAGTATTAAATACATATGGAGACAGTGACGATAATACAGTACCAGAACCTAGACGTTGTCACGGTTCTGTTCAGTATACAGATGAAAAGACAGGAGTTACCTCAGTAGTAATATCTGGAGGATACAATGGTGATCATGTCTTTTCTGATGTTTGGAGACTAGACTTGAGTCTCCTACAATGGACGTGTTTAAGAAAATGTATACTTCCGTGCCCTGTATATTTTCATTCTGCAGCTCTTACACCTGAAGGGAGGATGTATACATTTGGAGGAATAGTTAGAGAAAATAACGAGGTTGTTATTGTTTTCTTATTTTCTCTATCTTCAATTTTATTAAGTCGTTTATTTGATGTTATTTGGAAGTATTTCATTACAGCTTGACAGGACAGATGCAGTTCATTCTGTTTGGTTAACTATCCCGAAATTATCGGAAATGTGTTGGCAAGCAGTCATTTATTACAATCCAGACATAAGGCATAAGACACGTGATGAATTACTTTACATGGGAATACCATTAAAGTTTGTGCAAAGAATCGATTGGTATGATACATAATGTTTAAGAAACTTTTTTGATATTTATTATAATATGCAGTGCGTTACCACTCTAATCATTGTTACCAGTTATTTATTGCATGACTATTGTAATTGTTGAACATTATTGCCATAATTTATTTACGGTATTTTTATAAATATGGTAATTAGTATGTTGATCAATTAGTAACCAGATATTCGAATTCATTTAATTTTTATTTATTTGCATTTGTGCAATAATCTCTACACAGGAAGATCATTGATTATTTTTTATTTACTCATGATATATATTTGATTTAAACTAAAGAAATGAAATTTCATATTAGTAATCTGTCTTGAATCCTGAGATAACTGATACGCTATCTAATCTATGTTATGCATTACACAATGTTTATAACAACAATATTAATATACATTGCTCATATACCTTCTTACAGAACTCAAACTATTTTTTCTTTATATGCACATTAAGGTTTCTTATTCGGAAATTTTTGTTTGTACATATATAAATATAGGTAAAGAATAATAGGTCGATAATAATATAAAATAGTTAATTTTGATCGTGACGTTTGATGAATTTTATATATTGAAAAATCAAAAAGACATATAGTAATGTGATAAAAATGTAATTCTTTAGATATTCTTCTTTGGATATTGCGCAAAGTAATGTGTAGTTTTTCTTCCTTGAATATCACAGATTATTAGAGCTTGTTAACACGAAAAATACACTTTCAGCAACAAATTAACAGTACAAACGTACACAAACTTTGAACAGAATAATCTTGTATATTCAATTAATAACTTCTAATTTAGTTTGTAAAAAAAAAGTAAAAAAAAAAAGTTATTTTTAAATCTTATTTTTATATAAACATAATATAAACAGTTTTATTTAACAATTTCTATTCAAGAAAATTAACTAATAGAACGTGCTCCATTGCCGATGAAAGCCTTCTTAACAATGATATTATTGATAAGAGATATTGCTTAACCATCTATTTATTATGTACAACAGGTTGGATATTATTTTTTTAATAGACACAAACTGGTCTGTGGATATAAAGAACAAACTAAGCATGACGATGCTTTATGCAATTATTATGTTCGGTTGCATTCTAACGTGGTATCAATTCTGGTGTATGTTAATTGATTAATGTATATTCGAGCGACGTTTGGACGAAATTTGTGATTAACACTGTCGAATATTTGTCGTTTAAAAAAAAAAGAAAAAGAATAAAAAATTGACAAGATTTAGTTAACAGGATGAATCTGTCTTCTGTAAGGACTCTTTTGCTTCAAATAAATACAGATGAAAATCTACCGATATTGCTTCTTCTTCGGCACAAAAGAACAGAGTACGATAAAACGTTGCCTTTTTCTGCATTCGCAGCGATTCCGAAGCAGAACTTCATATCAAACGGACAACGTGTTTGCGTACGAATTTCGGAGTACAAAATAGCTTAAAAAAACGTACCTTATTAAGTACGCATTTCGCAGAATACGTGCAATTATGCACGGACGTTATTGAAAGATAACAGGGGGAACAAATGTGGTAGAGGAGAGAATAAATTACACGTGAATTGTGTGAAATGCAATGGAAGTTTTTGCCTTAAACTTAGATAAACGAAATTATAGTCACCTTTGTATGCAATACATTAGAGCGATACAACAATGGTTCGTATACTTAGTCTCATTCTATGAACGAACCTGTCGGCATACAAAGAGGCCAATGCAAATTACACTTAAGTAGACGCAAAAATAAAGAAAAGGTTGTTTCTCCTCTCATTGTTCAATTCTCGGTGTTACTTATCCGAATTTAAGATGGTACACCATAGGTGTGCGTTAAAGGAACAGGAAGGTAGACTGTAAATAGGAAATTGAATAAAACTAAACTGACACTCTTTATGCTACTTATTTCTCTTCACGCATCCCTCAACAATGCTACACGAAAACGCTTATCCGTCTTACATCGTTGAAACCATTTGTATATGCGAGAAAAAGTGATGTGGGAAAATTGTAAACGCTAACTACACACGATGGAAATGTATTTCACAAAAGTAGCAATGTAATAGAAATAATTAATGAGAATAATACTGCTATGGAAGCAATACTTTGAACACTGTGCGGCCACAAATTATAAATGGACTTATCAAATGGAAGGGTTTTCATACAGCTGTGCAAAGAGTTCATTGAAATCTAAATTGCCAAATTAACGAAGCAATTAAGATCTTATTTAATGGGCTGGATGTTAATTCCACTTGTTGCCTTTATCGTATTAAGAAGTACGGTGAAAGTATCTGATAAAATTGCATTGCGATTATATTCGCCCCCCTTTTTTTTTTTTTGATACGTGTACGACACGTTCATGATGACGACCACAAAATGTGTCAACGATATATGTAATTATACTAATTACAGTCAAACTGTAACGCGTACGTTTGCTTGATAGACTGAAAAGTTTTTGATATTTCACTGAACTCAATTAACACGAGGAAAAATGTAAAAAAAAATTTACAAACGCTCTCGTAATAAATCGAATGCGTAAGACTAAATATATATATATTTCTAAATACTACTAATTAGGTAGACTGATTAGAAATGTAAATCGGTGCTTGTATCTTTTGACTGTAACATCAGAGAAAAAAACTGCGATGAAAAAATTGTATGTTTTATGAGAGAGGAAGAAAAAAACGTTGTAAATTAATTTCGTTGTGTAAACAAGTGGAAAAATTTTTTATTGTATGCTTTAAGAATGATCGTTGTAATTTATAGCTATTGTACAAATAATGGAAGATGGAAAGATAAAAAGAAAAAAGGTGCTATATAAACTCCCTCTTCGTTTCTTTTTATTGTACTACCGAAATTATGTTTGGCGCGTAAAAGTGTCCATTTCGTTACGTGTATAATACGTTTAAAAAAGCGCATCAAAGTTACGTCGATTGAAACGTTTCTCTCGATGAAATATCACAATTTCTGTATAAATCGTACAATAGTGAAGTTTGGGAATCATGTTCGATTGTTGCTGAAACGAATATATAAAAAAGGAAAAGGTAGTATCGATAAAAAAACTTTTGCGAAGTTCGAAGTTTCTAGCTAATAATTTCCGGCAAATCCGAAGTGCGTCGTTCGGATACGTTCGTAAACGGCGCTCATGAATTCGTGCGTTTCCGTTTCGCGCATGATCATAACACAGAGGGAGTAGCAAGTAGCATAACCCGATTAGCCAAAGCCGCGGATCGTTTCATTTCGAGTCAGACCGTCTGCTCTCTCAAGTGGGAGTTTGTTGTCTTTCTGCGTCCGAGATATACCATCGCTTCATTCCCATGTCTCCGACGTATCTGACTCCGCGGTACATCGTAATGTACGGTGAAGTGTTCATGTAGTATTCGTTACAACCGTAGACACCATTCACGAGCCAAACGAAGATATATCCATCCATCCATCCATCGTCATCGACCTGAAACAACCTCGTGGACTTGGTCAGTGAAAAAGGGCTCTCAAAAACGTTCACACAACATGGAGCAGAAACGACTGTACAAAGTGGTGCTCACCGGAGGTAAACTATTTTTTTCCTTCCAACGAAATATGATTCATTGTCATGCATTTCATTAATCATGATTTTTTTCCGAAAATTGATTTTTGCCCGAACGGATGTTTCCATTCTGTAGAACAATTAGTATAAAATGAGTATCATCGAAGAAGACATTTACGTATCCACGGAAACCACGTGTTCGAACTACCTTGTAATCGCCTTGCTCGGTTATACTTTTTATCGCAAACGAAACGATACGTATCTCACTTCCGCTTTTTCGTTTCTGTGACAATTACGTTGCACTAGACGATGCTTTGCTAGCTTATCACGGGCGTGAAAATATTGATTGAATTCCTTGTGGAACGTGCACAGGAAAATTGCAATAAACCTGCACATACAATTTTTCTCAATTATCCAAAAGAAATCATGTATATTTTCTTTTAAGATCAACAATATATATGTAAATAAAATCGGAGCAACTCGAGAAATGTTGTTTACAATGAAATACAGTGACAGGTCGACTCATCTAAAATTAATCATCGAAAACAGATATTTCGAGTCATTAACATATGTGTCATCGTAACAATACATAGCGGATAATAATTTATTTTCTAAGTCCGTATGTACTTACATATAATGTATTCGAAACATAAGCAAGATCTAAATTTAGAGTGAAGTTTTCACTTTCTTTTTTCCTCGTGTCGCAGCAATGATCAATTTAACAAGGATCATTGATCAGAAATAGAATGATCGTTCTAGAATTATTAACCTTCGCAAATAAAAGTTCGTAATGATCGACGATTCATCGTTCGATTTGGTTCGATCGTATTGTATCGAACATACGCCGGTAAGGCAAACGCGATTAACCTCTACAATTGATCGTAACGATACTCGGTTCGATAATGTTCTCGATCTTCGAGTATGCGATCTCTCGAATCGTTTCGATTCTCCACGAAATACAAGGCAGAATAGAATTTCAACAACGAATAGTTATCTTGCTAATTTCGTTGTTGCAAAATTTTCGGAACAGTTGCGCGATATTATTGACAGTGACAAGCGTTTCACTGTTAAAAATATTCAAATCTTATTTAAATGGATCATCAATTCCCGCCTTATCAAGCACGTGACTATATAAGCATTGAAACGTGAATGCGATTAGTTAAAAAAAAATAAATATATTCCGCTTCGTTAAAACTCTTGAAATTCTTTCTTGGTACGATTAGATTTAAATTATTCTTTTTGCAGTTTTCAAGCTTATAGAAAATTAGCAATCTTAACGCTGAAAATATAAAAAAAGAAAATAAAAGCGGTAATTAAGGTAAGAGTGGATTAACACTCGGTGCTAGATAATTTGGCAAGGGTCAGTGTGCAATTTAGTTTCGACATTGCAATTGCATTATTTTGCATAGACCTATCCTGTTCCGTGTCATCTTTATTTACGATGCTCGAGTTCATTAGCCACGTGGTATCGCGGAAGTCAAGGTCGACCGCGTCGTAACCTTCCTGTCTTACTGTTCTCCGACAATTATCGTCCACGAATTTTAATTTGCGAATTTTCTTTCTCATTATCCAAGCGTATAATTAAAGAAAAATTACTGTCGCTATACTAACAAATTGGGACGCTTTTTGTTTCAGGTCCTTGCGGCGGTAAAACGACCGGGCAGACGCGGCTGTGTACGTTCTTTGAGAATATGGGTTGGAAGGTAGGCATGCTTCTCTTTTCTTACTCCGATATTGTATAAAAGGACGAAAAATGATTGCCCCTGCAAAGAACGGTCTCGTGAGTTTTCTTTCTACGTGATCCTTTCTTTGAACCCTAAATTAATTGAATTTAAACCAAGGGGTGTAAGTTAACATCCTGAAATCTTGAAACATTTCTATTTCTTTTTACTATACCTTTTCGTTATTTTAAAATCCATTTGGTTACATTTGGTAACAAAGCTTTTGTCTTAAAAGAAAAAAAAAAGAAATTGTACGAATATTTATTTACGTGCACCACGTTTTTCTTTTCCTGTCTTGTTGTATTCGTTGATAAAGAATTATCTTTTATGCCAACAACAAATGTCCCTCGTAGCAAGAGTATATACGCGATTGTTGAAGAATCGAGGGGGGAAAAAAAAAAAATTGATGAGAAAGAAAAAGGGCGAATTGGATATGAGAATTGGTTTTTTGGGTAATTACCCTTCGATGTGGATTCGATAGAGCGCTGGTTGTCTTCTTTTTCAGGTGTTCCGTGTTCCCGAGACAGCGACTGTGCTGCTCAGGTATGCAATTACACGATAAACAAATTTACAGAAACAGAGAAAGGAAGAGATATCGAGAAAAAAAGAAATTAACGAAAGCTTTTCTTTATTCTGAAAATTCGCGTTCCCCTCAACTACATAGGATTCTTATTACCCTTTGATTTCAAAACGATACACGATGATTTTCGTAACACTTTGCTTCTTTTTCATTTACAAAGCTTTCGACGTACTTTCTTCCATATTATAAAATGATCGAGACACGGAAAAATCGTACGTTTATAGCAGACAATGATCGTGTGACACGATTTACATAATTAGATACGAAAGAAAACGCAAGAGTACAACACGGTGCATCAACATCCTTTGTCATTGATCCAATGATCATATACAATTACGATTGTGACAAACGATGATTCACCGACGGTAAAATCAATTAACTCGGCGAGAATATTTTCTACGCGGTTACAAAGAACAGTTATTCGTCGTATAGACATTGATTATGTAAGATGTTTCTTGTTCGAAGAATCGCTAGCGAATAACGACACACTAGCATGCTGATAGAAAGTTATTCGAGAATGAAACTCAATCGGGCAACATTCCCCTGTGTTTCAACCATATATTTTATCCTTTCTCACACGAGCCAAAGAATCAAAGCATTTTTATACGTATGGTATTTCATAACGCGAGGTATCCATTTCGATGACCAATGGAGGACACGAAAATAATGAAAAGAAATTAATTGAAACGTAAGAAATCAGAACGATACCTGCGACGAACAATAATTCAATTAAAGGAATACAATTTTTCATTGTATTTATGTCCTCGGTTCGCCAACAAAATGGATCTCATGTATTACGAAACGGCTGTACATAAAAAGAAAAATAGATCACTATCTTCCTAGATTAGTTTCTCTTGCAAGCTAAAGAAAAGAAAAAAAAAAAAAAGCATACGCTCCATTTAGTTTTTTTGATGCTCCTCAGAATCTCTCTCCACCTCTCACACTTTGATATTACCAACTGTTTCATCCCTCGTCTGCTTTTTCCATTTCAGCGGCGGCATAAAGTTTTCAGACCTGAACGCTGAAGAGGGTAAGTCCACTTGAACTTTTCATTTTGTACCGCTAGCTTTAGCTTCTCGCGGTGTGCGTTTGCTACGAATTTGCGTGGATCGTTTCGACTTTACGTTTTTTTACATTTCGGTATACAAGCTGGTACACGCGACTATCACAAATCTTGGGAATTTTCTGGGTAAAGCACTTTGTACGATCAATTGGAAGATGGATTCTTCCATAAGTATTCTTTACTTATAGTTAGGGTCAATCGATGCAAACGGAACGTTGTGATACGTTTCTAATCTCTTCAGCTTGAAGCTCAAATAGAAAACGTAAATGTAGTTCTTATTCTGTAATAAAGCTTTTTATTTGTATATTTGTACACTCGTAAGTTTCCCTAGGGAACATAGCGATGTTCGTTCAAATTTTCGCGCGTAAACGGTGACGCGCGAGTGGTCCGCCACGGGCCTATATATAAGGGGCCCCTTGCACTACCGCGTCATTCTCCGCGGGGATGCCTAGGGGGAAGGACGTGCTGCAGGGGCATAACCCTTTCCCTGAGAAAGCCCGAGTTGATTGCGAGTGTACAATAAATAATTTCTCGTTTACGTACATATTATGACTTCTGTATTAATGAATGAGATAACCGTGATGTTATGAATGAATGGACCGAGGGTAAATCAAGTTTCCGACATGATTGATGAAAATACGTTTATCCGACGATTACAGTAGGGAAAGGCACGTCGAATGTTAGGTCGCTGGTTGTATCGATCGACAGCCCTCTCGCGCCCTTGCCTTTCATCCCTTGCTACCTGCTGAAGTATGCGTCGACTATCGTGATGATATCGACGAAACTTTCCATTTAATACAAGGGAGCCATGTTCAATGACACCCTTGAATCGTCACCCCTTTCACCTGCTCGCGTCTTGAACCAACTTTCCCCTAACGCTTACACACCTCAACCCTTTGCTGTTCGCAAATTGTTTCCATGGTTTCGTTGCAATATTTTAACGCTTCAGCGTACGACATATTTTTCCCGAACGAATAATCCAGTAAATGTAGAATTTCGTCGGAATAAGATGCATGGGTTGGGGTGAACTCGACCCAGGATCGGCCAAGGTTAAAATATTGTGTTCAGCTGAGGGACAAAAAAGTGGCGTAGATACTGGAAAGACAAAAAAACGCAGATATTTTCTCTTTATCTTCGACCTAATACGAATAAATTAACTTGTCTCCTATTATTAGTCCGAAAATCAGCTGCAGATAAAACTTCTTATCTATCAGTTGTGTACATCTTTTTTAAATTGAAATTCGTAAACTCGTCGAATTGCACAATCTTACGTCACATTTTGAAGAGTTAGGAAAACCAGCTAAGAAAATTTCGCATCGATGCCAGTTCGAACGGTTTTTCGAATAGATGCATTTAATCGCGGAAACGCGAAGTACGTCAAACTAGAGAGAGAAAGAGAGTCGTGCATTTAAAGAACAATAACAGTCCTCGTGCAGTTGGTTGCGGGTGGATCGAAGAAGAATGGCTAATGTAGTTTAACGTTCGTCGATTGCGTAAAATTGAAACCGGCACTTTGCCAAGATTCTTGTATACCGACGAATCACGAGACGGACGCATCGTGTGTTTTCGAACGATGACATTCGTACGTGTTGAACGATCGAGAAGAGAAAGAATTTAATCTGTTCGTGTCGAGGACCATTAAAGTCAAGAGCGATAACGAAAAGTACGAGCTCTTTTTATACGAGCATATTCGAAAAACAAAAGGATTTGAAATAGTAATGAATTTCCTTTCCAAACGATTTCACATCCTTCCGGCACTCTTGATGCACTCTGTATCTAACGTTGACCTACGAACAAAAATTTATCAGTCGTTGAATAAACAACTGTATCGTTGTTATATTTAGTTATCTTGTTGCTCGAGAAAGCATAAATATTTAAATAGGCTCTTTTTTCCTACCATAGATACACTCGCGATCAAATCAGTCTTCCCTAGGGAAGATGGCAATAGAGGAGAAGCAGAAATTTTCAAAATCTTAATTTTGATGTTATTAATATTAAAAATAATTTAGAAAAGCAAACGATGTAATTTTTAATTATTAAGTATTACAAAATTCAGTATATAACTGAGAAATATGAATAATAAATGATTATCAATTCAAATTTTCCCGCGTAGACATTTATTCGCGGGTGGGTGGTCCGCCAGAGGCCTATATATATGAGGCCTCCACCCCAGCATTGTCATTCTCCTCGGCGACGCCTAAGGGGAAGGATGGGGACTCGGGGAGGCCTGATATGATCGCGAGTGTACATCACATCAAATTCCTATAATTAATTTGCCTATTATTATTTCTCAAGGTGTGAATCGATCGCACGGTTATCTGTTGGATAGGTCAGCCAGAGAGACCCTTCTCACTTGGCTACTTCTTCATTGAATTAATCGTTCGTATCTAATTACACGGAGCAAAAGTAGAACACTTTGCCAATGAATTTCACGTTCGTTTCGTGTTCTTTGTCTAGCGACGATATTTCTACGCGAACAAAACCTACTAAAATTGCTTCCAGTTGCATAATGCATATGATTACATTATTGTATCGATTTGCAAATCCCGGTTATTCTAATAAGCCAGTGTAATAAGATACCTCGTTTTTTTCCGTAGAATTGTATACCTGCACCCGTGCAAATTTGCTTTGCAGTCAGATATACTCGTGTAAATATTTGCTTTACTTTGGAAAAGGTCGGTAGCTTAAATTTTTAATTTAATTGACAACTACCAAAAGCTGTTAGCTGTCAGAACATTTTTATAAGTAATTCTAGCTACTAATTTCTTTATGTTTCCCAAGGTAGTAATTACCATTTTAATGATTGACCAATTAATTTGCATAATTTATCACGAAACGATGAAATTAAATGTTCGAAAAATTGTAGTGCAGAATTAAATTCTAGGTAACTTTGAAGAAGCAATTAAGGAAATTAGATACGTCCTCTATCACTTTTTTTACTATTTCAAAGGATATTTAATCACGAGGCATTTTGTACGTATTGCACTAAAAATTCGTCATTTAGGAGACCATCTGTGCTCCCACGAATTTTCTATTCTATTTACACACATTTCGAGATCAACCATGGATAATAATAAACTACTAAAATTACATAACGTAAAATTGAGATCGGTGGTACGTTGAGAAGATACACTTGGTTCGAAAACACTCGTTTCGTTGTTACCACTCGTGTGTGCATGTTCGTCGAATGTACATCTTGTGAAATGTGTCGTTTTCGATATATTACCCGGGATTTCTTGCCAGATTCTCATTACTTCGAATGGGAAATAACTAAGCGGAGTTTCATAGTTTCTAAAGAATCCAACAGGTTGACATTAAGAGAATCGGTGTCTAGCTAAACGGTTGCCAGACAGCAACACCCTTTTTGCGTCGTTTCCAGCTGGAAAATGAAATGACGTCCGGAATACTGCTTGCATCGTGCGAAAATATCTTTTAACCGCGTCTCTTTCTGCTAAGATTACATAAAGGTATTTGTCGGATTTAATCCCATGCCCTTGAAACACCGATATTAACCAGGCTTCCTACGAGCAAACCCTCCTTTTGGCTTCTTTAACCAGTATACGGAGCTATGTACATCGATGCACGTCAATTTTTATCATCGTTGCACCCCTAATCGCATCTGTCTTGAGAGAATGCAACGAGATTGATTTTCCGCGAAGACCGAGAATCCGTCCGGAGAGTCGGCGACGCACGGTACTTAGGCTTTGGAAGTTAATACTCCTAATTCTTATTTCGCCAAATTGATTATACAGGGACTTAACAATTCGCTAACGTAATTAGCCGGTTAATTATTGCACAACAGAGCCTTGAACGTTTCAGTTATCCTAATCGTTTCGTGTCCCTCACGTGTCCAAGTAAACGGAGTCTTCGTCTCACGTAACCAGAAGACACAGCCGGTAAAACGGGGTTCATTCGTTAATGTAGGTCGTCCGTAACGACGTTCTATATATTCCGCTCGACGTAACGACAAACGTAGCCTAATAAGTTCGTTATATCGAGCACCGGTTATTAATAAATTCATATTCGATGTATCCGCTCAATTGTCGCTCTCTATCGGGATCATACCACGCCTTCCTATCTACCGTGGCCAGCTGCCAGTTCGCTTTTATTGTGACTTATAGCGTCTGAGAAATTGTTACAAACTCCTACTCTATTTTTTTTTTTTTTGGAGGGAGGAAAATTTCTGTGTTCGTGCCATTAGACCGGTAAACGTTTCCTCAAAAACAAAACTCGACGATTTAGTGAGAGTAATAATTCAAGTAGACGATTTATAGATAGCGTTATCCTCGAAAGAATTTTCAGTATTTTCTTCCCCTAGTCTTCCCAGGTTTGCTAGAACGATTAACTCTCGGACGGCGGACCATGGAGAGAGCCACAATTCTAATTCAATTTCGTACTTCGTATTATTTTCATTTTCTAAATTTTACACCGTCCCTTTGAAAATTATTCTTCATCGTTAGAAACGTGTCGCGTCGAAGCGGAGTGCATCCGAGCGTAAGATTTTCTTTCGATATGATACACGCGACGAGTAGTTTACTCGTCAAAGAACCCTGCTGTTCATTCATCGATCAATTTCACCACTTTGCACGTGATTGATTCTCTTGACGATACTTCGGCACTGATACGTTTCGAAGCCTAAAATATTTCCAGGGAACTCTGTAGGTTTCCAAGAAATTCTCAGCGCCCGATGCAAGAACATTAAAAGAACTAATTATTCTCGCTGAATGCTACGATGTTTAATGACCAATGGAAGTTGACCGAGTATGCTAATGAAACGGCGGAAAAAGTTAGAACCGCTGCGCAGATTTTTATAATCGATGCAACAAGATTTTCATTTTTTAACAAGTCCAGTGTAATAGAAGCGATTTCTCGAAGGTCGAGCTGCACCCAATAACGAACAAGCGGTAATTAACAAGTCTTCCAGTTCCGACAGGATACCGTGGGTTTGAATCAATTCCACGGGTCGAATCAATTTACTCGATCAACAAAAGCGTGTGTATTGACGTACTGGAATGAAAACTGTATAATATATTCCATTACGCAGATTCTCTTTCTGTCTGGTACTCAAGAAAATCGTGGAAATAATTAGATCACCTCGAATGAAACGATTTGTTCAGAAAACTTTCAGCACGGTTGTGAATTTCACGACGCAAGAGAATTTTTCTTTGGTCAGTGAAAAACGATCTCCCGGCTTGCTGCATCCTTTATTCTTTCTCCTCGCAGACGGCAACAGTATCCACTCGTACACGACTGTTTCATTTCGAAAGCTTTTTGCTGATGCCACATGTCTGATGACGTAGCAGTAGTTCGTGTGGCGAATCCGAATAAAGTCCTCTTCTTCAACCCTCTATGCGATTCGCGAACCCTCTTTGACCTCGATTAAAATAAGAAAAATTTTTCTCTCGTTCTACTTTGATCAATCGATTCGTTCGTTGAACGATATCCAGATCGCATAATAGAGTTTAGGCTAAACCAGAACCGTCCGGTTATGCGATCTTAATAGGAACTGGGAGATCGATAGGTTTCGAATCACGCCGATTGGCGACTTGCTTGTAATGCTAAGTAATTTTCATAGGAAATAGTAGGAGGATAGAAGGGACGGAGGGGTGGGAAAACGTTAAAACGATTCGATCGAAGGAAAACTCGCTTCGAGGGAGGGAAAATAGCTGGCTGGTTTATCGAACTGAAAGTATCTTGAAGGTCGGTTGGTTCTAGCAAAGGGATCCGTGTCGCGACCTTCGATTACGAAGTGGTCGCAGAGACGTTACAGGAACAGGTCGGACAAAGGTGAAGCGAGATGGCCGGAGATCTTGGAGGTTGACTCGAGCGAGGGTGAGTCTTAGAGAAGTCTCTTGTCTCGAAGGCGATTATACATCGTGGATCCGTAATTCGTGATAGAATCGAAGGAGGTACCGAGAAAATTAACTAGGATTATTAACTCGTAACACGAATTACATCCTACGGTGTATACGGAAGAGGACACAGGGTCCTACTCTCTTTTTCACCTCGAAGGAAAACCACGAGCAGGAATTACACGCCGAGAAAACTATCCCCGAAAATGGATACGAATTCCTTTTCCTTAACTTTGGTGTTCCATCACCGTCGGTTCCTTTGTGTTTGTATAATGTTTGTTGTTTTGTGAAGTTGTAGGAACAATTTGGAACGTACGATGTATTGTGTGTTCTGCCCAGAGGCTGTAATTTCTGAGCGTGGTTTATCGTTGTTGAAAAGAAAAGAGGATCATTGTCCTTTCGCCTTGCTAGACCGATTCGGCTTGGTCCCTGCTGCTAGAAAGCCGCCTCTCTGGCCAGTTGAAGCGTGCCATCGTGCTACTGTACTTGATCAATTAGGTATGAACATTTATGTATTTTGCGCAGTTCTCAAACGGCCAAATACTTTTGCTACGTTCGTAATAGGTAGAGCTCCAATACGAGTAATGCTCGAAGAATAATAGGAAGGATTTATCGTGGATATACCCTGATCCAAGGGAACAGTCGTTCTTATTTAATCAATTGATGATATCTGCTAGAGCTTCTGTAAGAGGTAGGCTTGGGGAATAGTCATTACAACGACGAATCGATAGGATTTATTACGTAGACCTTGTTTCGTGGGTCAACTATGTTTCTGTATCAATCGTTGAATAATGGCTCCTTGCTTCAATATGTAAACGTCCTGCAAATGTGCCTCCTATGCCTAAAATATCTCTGGACTTTAAAGGTTCTAATATCCTTAGTTTTATAGAAATTCCCTCTTCGAACATCATTCAATGCGTTAATAAAAATGGAAAAGCCAACAGTCGAACTGGAGATAATTATCGAACTTCGTCGAGGTCTCCGAACGACCGTTCCCATTAATTGGATTTTTTCGCTGATTCGATAAAAGGAAAATATTGTGACAAGAGTTATAGTTACTACGAGTTGTTTAGTCCGTCTGTGATGATACTGTTATCTGTCGTGGATGAGCAACTATGTAACACGACTGATACCAGAATGCGCGATGCAATTCACAAACGTCAATCAAGTCCCGTCTGTGTACACTCGCGATCAAATTAGGCTTTCCTTCTTAAAGTCCTCATTTCAATGATATTAATAATAATATTATTTCAAGTAGTATGATTTTTAATTATTAAATCTTATAAAATTTAGTATTTAACTGAGAAATACGAATAATGAATAAATCTGATTTCAAATCTTCCCGCGTAACCGTTTTCCCGCGAGTAGCTGGTCCGCCACAGGCCTATATATATGGGACCTCCACCCTCGCGCAGCGTCAGTCTCCTCAGGGATGCCTAAGGGGAAGGACCGGTACCCGAGGCACCACCGTCCTTCCCGAGGAAGCCTGATTTGATACGGAGTGTACACTACGAATGAAAAGCTTCAAACCACTAACTATAAAGAATTAACACGTTCGAAAATTGTATATTTAGCACATATAACCAGGTGTCTATTGACGAAGCATTAAACAGACTTCTGTTTTCATTTTTCTTTATCGCTAATCTACAGATATTTTTGCTAATTCCTCAATATCGCGTGCAGCGCAATAATTAACGATAAAAGCTTTAGCTGCTTCGTAGTTTAAGTTAATTATTACCCAGTGACGACGCAGGCTGTCTCTAAAAATACGATTTTCGAATCGAACCTGTTAATATATTTAATGTTCACTTTTGTTTCCTCGAGAAATGTATACGAATGAAATACTCAATTGAATGATATCGAGCATTAGGCAGAAAGAGCGCAGATCGAATCACACGTTTGCATCGCAGTAATTGCATCCACTGCGGTGCACTGATCGATGACTCGACGCACCTGTGTTCATAATAACGATTCGTTTCACTCTCTTCAGAATGATATCGCGCATTTTGAGCTAAATAAGATCCTGTGATTCATTCTTCTCAATCGAGGATGAAATATCGATCGAGTACATTGATTCATTTAAAATAATACTAATAAATATAGTTTCTATTTTGTTCCTAGCATTTTCTTTTCTCATTTGAAAGTCATCGCAAAAAGCATAAAACTTGACGATTATTCCTTAAACGACACGTTGATTCCCAAAGGTTTTATTCTCGTTAGGAAAAAAAAACGTAAGCTAATAAACGAGTGAACAATTAATTCACATCCTCTGTTATTACGTAAATAATTGTAAACTCGAGAGAGGCGTGCGTAGTTGTTGTCATCCTTGTAGTTCCTCGTGTTTAGAGGTTCCTTAAGTTAATTTCCTAATTTAACTTCCAAACTTTACATCGTTCGCTGTTCTGTTTCAGCATTCAAGTTCCAAGAGAACCTTTTGCGCACGATGATACAAATAGAGAACACGTTCTTTCAACTGGGCGAGAGCAGTTCGCGAAATTGCCTTATAATCTGTGATCGTGGCGCTATGGATGCCTCTGCATGTAAGCAAATTATCTAAGAGATTGTTATCCTTGTATAAAAGGATGATCGTTTACGTATTCGTGTTTCTCGATCCGTAGTTATTTCAAAGGACAAGTGGGAACTTATGATGGCATCCAACGGTTGGAACAACGTGGAGTTACGGGACAACAGATACAATCAGATCATCCACATGGTATCGGCCGCGAACGGTGCCGAAGACTTCTACTCGACCGAAGAGCACGTATGCCGATCGGAAGGCGTCGAGTTGGCCAGGGAACTCGATTACAAAGCGGCCGCTGCCTGGGTGGGTCATCCGTATTTCGACGTGATCGACAACTCGCAGGACTTCGAGTCGAAGATTTGCCGTATGATCGAGTGCGTGTGCCAGAAACTGGGCATCGACACCGGGGACAGATTGCGAGCCAGCAGTCGAAAGGTCAAGTTCCTCGTCAAAGGTCCTCTACCTCCGGACAGCGAGTTTCCACCGTTTCAAGACTTCGATGTCGTCCATAACTACCTCCAAAGTAACAATCCGAAGATGCAAGCCCGTCTACGCAAACGCGGTCAAAAAGGTTCGTCTCCCAACGTGGAACCAACTTCGCAACATCGGTGAGATTAATAATTCTTCATTTAATTTCGTTTACGTTCGCAGGACATTGGTCTTACATCCACACGATTAGGCGTCCGAAGATGTGCGGGCAAGTAATCGAAGTTAAGACCCAGTTAACCCATCGGGATTACTTGAACATGCTTGCTCAACGCGACGATTCGCATTTCACCATCTTCAAACGTCGGCGTTGTTTCCTCATCAATAATCAGTATTTTCAATTAGACATATACAGAGAACCAGCTCACCCGAGGTATGGCTAAATGATTGTTCATCAACTCCAATGGCGGCTCGTAGTTAAAATTAGTGGGGATGCTGGTCCAGAAAATTGTTAATCTTTGTTTTAAAAAACTGGCACTGCGGGTGCGTCAGTGCTCTCTCTCTCCTGCGCAACATCCTATGTGCGCATGCGCACACAATTAAACACCACGCCGCTGAAACTATGAAGCGCACAGTTCCATACAAAAATTTTTCTATCATTTTCATAAACTGGGGGATGGCTACTGACATTAAGCTTAAGGATTATATATTGTACAAGTATAAAGAAAGATTTAAAGGATAAAGGACTCATTATATTAATGAAATACGGGGTGCTGCAGTTCCACAGTGCCTATACGCGAGCCGCCACTGATCAACTTTGACCAGGATGTAATTGATGTAATTGTTTTTTTATAGGTGCCGCGGATTGATGTTGCTTGAAACGTATACAGCATTAACTGGAGACGAGCTGAAGAATATACTACCACAGTTCCTGACAATCGAGAAAGAGGTAACCGGTAATCCGGACTACAGCATGTTCAATCTGAGTCTACGAGAAGAATGGAACAATACTAATAAATACTGCCATAATTTACACGGTACGTATGTTTGCTTGTTCGTTTCTTTCTTTTGTTTTTGTTCAATCAAGTAAATCACACAGAGATCCTTGTCACTAAATAAACGTATATTACATCTTGTTTTATAGTGACAAATAATGATGCACAGTAGTATAGATTAATGGTTTAATGATTAATATAGCCGATCTTTCGTTTGATTAAGTCTCTTTTGAATTGCACAGATTACGCTCTTGCAGGCTTGACGGAATCTGGATCGAAGGATAATAAAAAAATTAATACTTCAGAAGCGAGAGATACGTTGGCTAAAAAACATGTAAACGTTGCAAGTAACGGGGTTGGGTCTAGAGTTAATGGTGTAAACGTTACTATAAATGGTGTAGATAAAGTTGTGAATGGCATACAAAATGGTGTCCACGGTGTTGCGAATGGTAACGCGAAATTCGTCGAGAGGAATAGCATAAAAAGCAATAGTAAAGAACGCGATAATCCTACAAAAACGTTGAACAATAGTTCGTAAGAGAATAAATGGAAGAAGAAGAATGTAATAAGAAACACAGAGAATAGATTTTTGGAACGATGTAAAAACACGATGGTACTGAAATTATTGAAACAATTCCAAACTACGAGACGAAATAATTCTATTGGCACTGACAACTCGATCTAAGAGTAAAAAAAAAAAAGAAAAAAAACTTTTTTTAGGCAATACGAAGAACGACAAAGTTCTAAACTTCATATTTTCTAATTGATCCTTGTATATGCACATCTGGAAGTATTTGATGCGAAATGTACTTAATATAATTCGACTGTAACTTATTTTTTACCGATCCGTTTAACGAGTAATAACGATTAATAATACCGGGTATTTTTACATCTAAATCGCTTCACTTTTCACTTTTCATCTCTCTTTTACTTCGTTATGTATCTTAACGATAGAGTATTGTCGTCGTAACATTTTATTTAAGGGAACCTACTATAAATGATTGTGATACAAAATACATGTAGCGCATAGCATACAAAGTACTTATTCAAGAACATACGATCAGTGTGAAGTATACTTTACCTTTAGAAAATGTTTAACATTGTCTCTCGGTAGAAAATTAAATATTCTGCACTAATATGAAACAGAGAATTTCAATTCATCAATTTAACGGTAGAAGACGAGCTGCTTTCGTCCCTGTATTGTAGGTTTAATTACAGTTTCTGCAGGTGTATTATTTATTAGTGGTATCACGTAAAATGTTGAAATAAATCTAATGTTTTGTCTTTTAAGAATAATGGTCGGGTAATTAAAATGAAAAAAGAAAAAAAAGGTATGGTTCAACAATTGTACTGTTCTACAGTATTGTCAGAATTACGTATTACATAGTAATGACAAATTAATTGTCGTACATTATAGTACTTAACAGGTGTTTCCATAAAAATTTCAATCCAGATAAAAGACATTACTTTGATTAACTGGAAATACCGTTGGTATGAATAAAGAGATCGATTAATGAATTGCAATTTTAAACAGAAATTGATTTGGGAGTAAATTAATTATTGAGTAATTATTATTATTTAATTTATGAATGAAAATTATTTCATCATTGATCATAACTTAATGAACGTAAACTGTGATGATTATATACATGTTTATTTTACATAAAAACATTTATCACAAATATTATCATTGTTTAGAGACAAAGTGCCTGTGAGATGTTCAGTCGCGGAAGTGAAAAAGAATGATATATAAATATATATTTTCAATGAAAGATGCAATAATCAACTATTGATGCACTTTAAACCACGTATAATTGATCTGAACTCATATTGTACCCATGATTATCTAATAAAAATGTCATGTGCCTATCATTTTTTGTCCACTTGATACCTATCCATTGTTCTTTCAACTCATCAATGGAATATTAAATAATTATTCACTGTCATTTTGTTTTCAGATTAAGGCTTATACACGTTTTCATATGGTACAGCTAGAAGAAGAATGTAAATCAATAACTTTATTGGTCAGTTCGATGCATTGCTATCATTCCGATAACTATTTAACAAATTAATAATTTTTAATAGTGCATTGAATTCCTTGATATACAAAACTTATATATCATTTTCAGGGTACTGAAGAAGTTGAAATAGTATTTCTTAATAATTTAATGAAATAGCGTGTATACAAAAGTTATATATGTTACATATATAGAATTAAAAAAAGCCTTTTACTAATAAAGAATACTTAAGTAATTGGATCACATAAAAAGGAAGATACATGATATTACACATTAATAAAAGTAAACCTGACAAACACATATTTCCTTCTATGCAGAAACAAGTAAGTTCTCTTTTATATCTATAACATTATGTAAAAAGATATAATGCATGGTGGAAGCGTAATTGTTGTTTTTGGTATACCACGATTATTACATGTTGTTTTCAGTACCTAATTTAGATACTAAACAGCTTTATCAAGGAGAAATGTTAACAATATTGTACATAAGTTACATAATTTTTTTTTTTTTACATATAGTACTTTTACACAAGCAATAATTTTTACTTTGTACATTAAACAATATCTAAAAATTTTTTATTAAAGCTGGAGTGATACTTATACGATTTAAATACAATATTATCCTTATGTATAATCTAAAATCTTAGAATTCTGATACAGAAAACCTTTAAATAGCTATCTCTTTTCGGTAAGAAGAAAGCAAAAGAAACGTAGATAATCAAGTTGTCTGGCAAAATATAAGAAGACTATTTCGATTCTTGTAGATCAACTAGAAATATTAAATATAAATAGAAATGTTTATAAAATTGTTTGCATACAAAACATAATGAATTATGATTCATGTCTGCAGGTCCCTGGAAGTATTAATTATACAAGTAAACTCTAATTGTTATATACATAACAAATAATTTTCTATAAATATTGAATAGTATTTAAATAATTCCTAAACTTTCAATTGATTCTGAAATAGGTATTATATATAATAGATGTGTCATAAGTGTATCTTTTGCTGGAAGCATATATTTGTTTCATATACCTTTCTTATGACTTTTTTCAATATAGAATGAAGCAATCAGTGTCTTACACTATCTTTTTATTCAGAAAGAAATTTATACTTTCTGATTTTCATGGAAGTTATATAATCAATATCATTTTTACAAATTCATTGAATTATGAATTTATAAATCATAAATCTTTTCTTTTAGAGTAGCTAATCATACATTAATATCTGCATTTATCTACTAATGGCTTTAGTTTGTTGTGCTTTGTACATTTTCAAGACTTTCTTACTAGGTATTAAAGACTGACTCAATCCTGGCCTTTTCTTACGTTTATTCATTTGATTATTTTCTTGATCCACCTCATCATCATCATTTATGGAAACCTGACCATTATACTGAGTCTGACAGATAACTGTTTCTTGCGGTATTCGAATTGCTTCTAGCTCAGCCGCTGTACGGTGTAAATCTGAATCGTGTGCAAAGGTACAATTATGACCAAACCTGCATCTACCTTTCCTATAATTCCAACATATCTTTCGACCATTTATCATTTTTGTGTCATCTAATGTTGGAGTCATTTTTACATGTTTCTCTAGAATAGCACTTTTAGCTTTTTCTGCTTCAACAAATGGATTTGAGAAGACTGAAGTTTTCATAACAGGTATGCTATTAAAATCTGGAGTTGGTAATGGAAGTTTTTCTTTGGAAGCTGCTGTATCTGTTGCTCCTTCATTTTCATCATTCTTTTCCTCTTCATTATCCTCTTCTTCATCTTCCTTAAAACTGAGGGTTAGGCAATATCAGATTACAAAGAACAAGTTCAATCTTATGTGTAAGTACCAACAGTGACTTAATATATTCATGCTAATTTGAAAATAAAAAAAACTACAATAATGTATAATTGTAATGATATATTTGTACTTTTTAGAACAAGCAGTAACTGGAACACTATTAAGATTACATACAATGCTATGCATTTTATTTATTGCTTAATTAGTAAATAACAATTATAATTATAAAAGTAGATGTAAACATAATACTTGATATAATAGAGTATACAATCTTAAAAATTATAAACGTATCCTGTACGACTTTCGTTTCGCGAATACACGTGTAAATATGTCAAATGATTTGTCACATAAAAAGGCACGTTAATACAAGTCGAGTGGTAGGAATGTATTAATAATGACAATTCATTATAAAAATTAAAATTTAAGTAATTACAAGGAGTTAAACAAAGGGTAACAACAAACGCGAAACATGATCATATTGGTGAAAGCTTACGTGTTATCAGCACTATCCGAAATATCGCCACTACTACTCTCTGAACTTGAGGAGGTTCCATAATCCGCAACCAAGGAAGCCATTGTTCTTACCAATTAATTAACAATATACTCTAACAATCACTAATCTAATATAACCATTATAAATTGTTATGTTACTGTCCACATGAAGACTATGTGGCAACGCTGCAAAACAAACGTCACCGGAAATTACTAACGACACTATCGTCTTTTTTTTCAAAACTAGCGGTAAAAATAAAACTTCTTATGGAAATATAGCAATAAACTAAATTAAATCTATTTTTATCAAATTAATATTAAAGAATAAGCCATGAGTAATGTTAAATCAAAATTGTATAATCTTTGCACAATTGAAGAGTTATTTAGAATTCTGTAAAATACTTGCTAACAAAAAACAAATATTTTTACAATTAATTATTATATATAAAATGTACTTTAACATCTAGATAAGAATACAAATACATTCCAGACATGGTGTATTCAAGATCATAAAATACCACTATCATTTATAGTTAGAATGCACGATAGATTTGGTTCCAGTTGAAAACTTTTCCATACAGAAATTTTTCTACCTTCAAATCCAATTTTCTCTATCAACAGTCTTGTATTAGGAACGTGCGACCAATACTTTCCTAATGCTGGAGTCACTTCATTGCAATTTCCACCTGAATCTGTACTGGTTGACCCTACCTCATAATTCCATTGAGTAATCACATTGACAGTAATAATTGATAAATGAAATTCATTAGCAATGAAATGGCACATATTTGCTACATGATTCAGTGCAATTGTTGTTTCATTACTTTTAGAAAACTTGAAAATTATTCCTGGCAATGAATCAATAATTATAATCCTTGTTCGATATTCTGCTTTTTCTTCTTTTAAAGCGATTGTTAACAACCGTAAAATTTTTAACAATTGACTTAATTTGTATATGCAACATACTTTGATGCGGTTCATAACTTCATCCCTAACCTAAGGTTGAAGCAAATACCATGCTGATTATTCAAATCAAATGTTTCACTGTACACATATAATATTTTATACATAGATATATACACATGATAGTACCTGTTTATTATAATTCCTTTTTAACAATATTTGTTCTATTCTTGAACCAGAAAAATCCCTCTTTGTATCAATGTACCTTACAATATTATTAGGCTCAAGTGCAATATTACTTGCAATTGTTAAACATAACTGGGTTTTTCCACTCGAGGATATACCACATATTTCATATATTTGACCAGGATATAATCCACCTTTTAATAAATTATCTAAACTAATCAACTAAATTAATGATTAATTTTACAAGTAGCATTTAACTAAATGTTTTTTTAATCATATACCTTGATACATTGGTTGAAATTATATTATTTTGTTCAATTTTGAACAAGTCAAAGGCACTTTTTACTGTACCTCCATATTTTTGTAATATATTTCTCTTGATTTCAAGTATATCCTGAAAATTTAACCTTAAAGTTAACATTTTATTGAATTATTTTTATAATAATAAGTTTCATTTCAAAATACGCATTTATAATATCTTCTTTCAAGAAACTCATATTTATACCTTCAGCGGAAATCCTGTACACGTTACTAATTTTTCAGAATCTTCATCTATAAATTGCATAACAGTACAAATATGTTTCCGCTGTAATTGTTGTATTACAGAGCTTGATAATTTCGAATCTACATTTGAACTTAATTCCGTCATGTTCGAGATTATAGATTCTTGAATCAGTATTTACAAGTTACATGTATTATACCATAATCCCTATAGTTTTTATACCTATTATATTAAAAATTAATCAAATACAGAACCAAAATAACAGAAGCTTCCGGAAAATTATAATTTTTACATGCATTAATTTTGCTTGAATGCGTGCTTAATTATCATGAGAAATGTAATTTGGTTTTAATACATGCGTATTAAAATGCTTGATTATTCTAACAATAGATTAATTGAACATTTATCGTTGATCATTTGTTTCAGCTAGAAATTTAAATTATTATTGGGTATACTACGTAGATCAATGTAAATGTAACAGTGGTACCCAAAAGATGATGCGCTGAGTATCGAAATGACCTCGGCGTCATTCTTACGATTGTACGTATCACACGCGGGTACTTCGTTAAGTATAGAATAATCAAGTAGAATTAGAACAACGCGTTATAGATCCGAGTATATTAATTTTCATTTGTTAGTTGTTGATTCATTCGTCATTTATTGTATATTTGATCATGATTCTTTCTGTGAAAATCTATCGAGATTTTGTCATTACGTTTAAAAATGTGTTTAGCATACGTTGTCTCGTGAGAAGTCTTCGCGCATGTGTTCGACACCTGGATACTTGTTCCTTCGAATTTGGTTAGAAAAGACACACATAAATTAAGATAAAAACTGCCAATAAAGCTCAACGAAAAAGTAAGTGAAAAAATCTTCTATTTCCACTTTTCATTTTATTCATTTTCATGATACAAATGGTGTCCTGTAATCGCCATCGTGTAATGGTCGCATGTAACTTAGCACGTGGCGTGTTCCATGTATAACCCGACAACCATGTTGCGCTAACTATGAAATTTGGTCACGATTGAAACAGTATTTTATTTTTTTACTAAATTTATTTTATAAATAATATTTTTAAATATTTCATTCATGAAATTGATCACTTAAATTTATAAATTTCTGGTACTGCAATTTTTAGAATGAAAATCTTGTGTTATAAGTAGTAAATAAAATAATTATAAAATTGAGAGGAACAAGGTATGCATTGTTAATACACATAATCTGATAAACGAGACATGTATTATATTGTAAGCTGAAGATTAAATATTGAAGAAGATATATAATTTCGTGATATCAGTTTGTTTGCTTTGTAAATTGAATTGGAACATTCGGATCAGTATTTTATGTACGGTTCTAGGAATGTAAAGTGATGTAATCCTGCCTGTAAGGTATGCCCATATTTGTCTGATTCGTATACGATTTTTAGCAAGGGATCGTAATACTTTATTACTTTAAAGTAATTCGAACTCTGCTGGTTAAGATTTTGTAAAAAACGTGTATTTCTGTGATAGATGCTTAAGTTGTTTTTGAAGCAAACAAATTAAACTGCTTTTCTAGTTTTTACAAAACTAAATCTCATAAATTAACTACATCTCTTAAAGTGTATTATTTATTAGTAATTTTAATAGATACAATAATTTCCAACACAGTAAGTTTCATAGAATGTACATTTTACATCCAAAAATAATAGTTGCTGATTTGATCTGTTAGTCGGAAAAGGAGTCCTTTTAATATTTTTACCAGTAACCAATCAGGAACATTTCACACTGCCACGTTGCCAAGTATCCGGTTGCTTCCAACCAATCGCAGATTCAGCATTTAGTTGGAGCGACATCTCTCTGTGGCTTGTGTAAACGTGAAGCAGCAAGCAGCTCTCGGTCTGGTCGCGGTCGAAATTTGTCGGGAGCCGTCGCCATGTTTAGAAGTGTGTGCGTCCTTGAGCGAGTCGAGAGAAAATGTTCTGTAAAATATTAGATATAGCTCATGCACTATACATTACGTGAGGTACCTAATTACAATTTAATGCTCGTCGATCACGGGTGTAACAATTATTTTCGTGGATGGCTCACCTACGTTGCAGAATTTTGTGATTACATTATGGTAAGTCCGCCCTCCTATCAGACCAACGCCAACATGGCGGGCGAAAAATTTCCTTTGTATCGCCGCGAGGCTCCACTGACGCAATTCTGAAAAATATTTTTTTTTACGAAACCGTATGGTTTATAACATCAAAAAAGTTGTTTTTATTACCAAAAAGCTTAACTGATAGATTGGCACAACGGTTATTGTTATTCCGTTAAGATAAATTAACATTTTTCTAATAAGAAAACTTAAACGCCCTGAACGCTTGATATCGAAGTTTGAGTATTCGTTACAATCTTTTGTTATTCTAAATGACATCGTTTATTTTACCATTTAGTTGATTGCGGACATATTCTTTTTGTTCATAGTGTTGAATTTCGAAGGTATTTTCTCTTCTGCGCAATACGCATGTTTTACAAATTCCAATGTGGTGTATCAGTTGGATCAACGGAGAAATTTTGATTTCGGCGCTTTTTTTACAAATCAATTAACGTCCTCATTTTGACTTATTGGAGTTACCCTATTTAAAAGAAGGCTGAAATGTATACATTTATATTAAAATTCTGTGATAAATTGCTTACATATCTTCAATAATTGTAAAATAAAATATTGTTAGTAATCAGTGAACTTGTAGTTTGTTGTTTCTTGTACATGTTTTTTTTTTTAATTAACGCCTTTAAACGTTTGTTTTTTTATTCTAAAGGAATTATATCATTATCAAATAATGTACTGTTTTTAATATAAATTTGTATGGTTAATAAATTAAAGTTATTGTATTTGTATCTTTCATACTTCATTTATTTAGTTACTTAAATAGCTTGAACATGGACATACTGCACAAATTTAAAATAAAATTTGATTAATAAATTTATTATAAAACAACGTAATATTTATTTAGATATTATTTATGTTGTTATTAAGATAATTTACAAAAAATGTTGAACTTACGTGTGACAAATATTTGTGTATGTTTGTGCAGTGTTGTTACCAATTCTTATTTATATGTAATGTAGTTGTAACAGATAAGATTAAATGATCTAATGTACACATTTTTGTTGTTGTTATATATAGTTATAATAAGAAGAATTAATATAATACTATACAGTATGCGTATAGTACCATACACCATAGATAATCTTTTTTCCCAAAATATTTATGTTTAATTTTTGAAGAATTTTACATTTGTTGTTTCAGTGTAATGTGTAATGAGTGATAAGCAGACTGCACCTATTTTGCCACCCCTTAATGGGGGTGGAGGAAATAATGGGGGAAACAATGGAGGTGCGCCACAGCAAGCTGTTAATTTGCAACAAGTTCTTGCTACTGCTCAAGGACTTAACGTCCTTACCACTGGTTCTGGGCAACAATTTGTTATTACTTCACAAGTTCCTGGTCTTACACAGGTACATATTCATTTATTTAAAGTACCTCAATTCTTATAAGTCTGATACATGGTACATGTGTATTAACCATTTATATGTTTTTAATGATTGCAGGTTATATCAAGTAATGCAACAACCAATTCAAATATTCAACAAGTTGGTGTTACAAGAATTGTTAATATTAGTGGCACACCTCCACGTGCTAGTACTGTGGGGGTTGCAGGTGCAAGCAGTTCATCTCTACCATCTCCTACCCGCCAGAATTCACCTAAAGTTGTTTTAGCAACATCTCCAAAACTTGTAAGAACTTCTATTGGAAACATGTTTGTTACACCAACCTCTCAAACTTCCATGCAATCACCACCTGCAAGGAAGAAATTGAAGTTAACAGATTCTACTGAGAAACCTACTATGATTGCTGATGATGCAATGGGTTATAGAAGAAGAATAATGGAACACAAAATGAAAAGAATGCGTGCAATAAGGGAGAAATATGCGGAAAATGCGTCAGAGTTATTCTTTCTTCATGCTGGAGGCAATATGATGGACTTTCAAACGTGGAGGAAGAGACCTCCGACACCTCAATATTTGCATTTTTTACGACAACATAGATTAGATCCAGACGACGATGACGAGGATTTAACAGTGCCACTGCCACCAGTATCAGAAATTCCATTAACACCAACTGTGACAACAACTGTTTCTACAATAGTTCCTGTGAATCAGTGTACAGAAGTAAAAATCTCTGCTATGGGTGTTGCTCCAGTTGCGGTATCTACGACATTACCTGCAGCAGTTGCCCAACTTAATCAACAAGGTAAGCAAGTTATTAGCATTTACATGTCTGTGATTTATTTGATGGAGTAAATTATTTTAATAAACAGTTATCCTAATAAAACTGTCTACATCATTTTGTACTTACTACTAATGATTGTTCCTAAAATAAGAGGAGGCACACCATTTTTATTTTTATTGAAAGCTACAGAATATATCAAAATTTGTTGCAAAAATATAAATTTTGATACATGCCTGACAGTGTGAAGATACAAACAATTTTAGGATACATTTTATATCATGAAATAATTACTTTGCATAATAGGACATGTACCAGGCAGGCCTCAAGGGGGCCGCCATGGCATGGTGTTTGCCTTCAGAGCAGCAATTCAATCTTCACCAGTCACCGTTCACCCTCCACCTACTTCTACTCTAGCACCCACGCTCATTATAGGTGATTACCGCAGGCTTATCATTCGATGTTTAGATTCATTAACTTTTGTTTCCGTAAACGATTCTCACTAGATCTTGTGAAATTAATTAAAAAAATTATTCGATCACACTTGGATACAGTTCTTTATTTAATGCATTTTGTGTTGAGAAATGATTAAGCTTGAATAGGTATGAGCATTTAATATAATAATGCAGTTTTCTTTAATCGAGTAATTGCATTACATGCTATCTTGCACTATTATTAGGAACATTTGTTACAAATTTAACCGAATATGGTGGTCACTTCTAATAATCACTGATGCATGTTAGTTTCTAAAATACTGGGAGTAGTCATCTTTATTTTAATAAAATATAGTGAAGCACATTCCGTTCATAATTAGCACTTCATTCTGTTGTAATCATGGAATCCCCTGAATCATTCTCACAATGATTGTTCCTCCAATAAATTCGTTGCTTGCTATACATCCCATTTTACCCGTTTATGTATTTAATTATATCCTCATTTAATATAGTGGAATATTTGTTCATCTAATCCCACAGTAAGACGGCCGATTCAAACCTTACATGTTTGAAACGGTCCACTCTTTGTGGGGATATAAACTCTACAGCTATCATAAGGTTGTTAAGTAATAATCTTTACAATCCAAAGGAGCTGTTGATACATTTATATGTATACACACTTAGTTATTTTATTTGAAAATATTTATTTACATATTAAATCATGATTTCATTATTACAGGCAATGCACCAATAGTTCCAAGTTCGCCAAAATCTGTAACAACGGCAACAAGTCCTGTGACTGATAAACCTGTAATAACTACATCTGTTACAACTATTACTACCACGACTACACCCAGTCTGTCTGTTACTGGGACTACTACAGCTACTACTTCTGTTACTACCACGGTTACCGCTACTGCTGTTACTAAAACGTCCACTCCACCTACTACTACTAGTTCTCAGCCTGTAATTAAAGTTGTTAAGTTTTCTGGTTCTAATGCAATTTCACCGTGTGATATCACAAATAACCAGGAACAAATTGTAGAAAAGGCAAAGCAGGTAAAGTATTTTTTGGGGACAGCAACCTAGCCGTTCTGGATGGGTATTTAAGTATTTATATTAATTTACTAAAACATCTACAGGAGGCATATGTTATGCAAAGAATTGCTGAATTACAACGTGAAGGATTATGGTCGGAAAGAAGGTTGCCTAAAGTACAAGAACCACCTCGTACAAAAGCTCATTGGGACTATTTATTGGAGGAAATGGTTTGGTTAGCTGCTGACTTTGCTCAAGAAAGAAAGTGGAAAAAAGCGGCAGCGAAGAAGTGTGCCCGTATGGTACAGAAATATTTCCAAGAGAAAGCAATTCAAGCACAAAAAGCTGAGAAATCACAAGAGCTTAGGTTAAAGAAGATCGCTAGTTTTATCGCTAAAGAAATCAAAACATTTTGGGCGAATGTAGAAAAAGTAAGTTGTTGAAAAATTCGTGAATCGTAGTAGTTTTTACCCCACACCATTAAGCCGTCAGTTTCAATGTATTCCGATTGAAAATGTGTGCTCGGCGTGGGAACAGCAAAGTCTGCTGACGTGTATGGTTGTATGGAATACTGAAGTACAATCAAAGGAATGATGCAGGACACTTATTTTTATAGCTCTTACAATGCCGACCCGTAAGAGTTACTAATTTTCTTTTCTCTTTCAAGTTGGTCGAATACAAACAGCAAACGAGGCTCGAAGAAAAAAGAAAACAAGCGTTAGATCAACATTTAAATTTCATTGTTGGTCAAACAGAGAAGTATTCAACCTGGTTAACAGAAGGACTTAACAAAACTGACGGGCCTCAAAGTATACCAGCTTCTATGAATAGTTCAAGGATTTCTTCGCCAGTTCCACCTGGTAAATCTCATTCCGATGGTATGTTATCAATTGTGACCGATTTATACTATTCTCCCAGTAGCTGTTACACACGATACTCGTTTTTTCAATGCAGAGGATTTCCAACCAAATCAAAGTTCGGATGACGATGAAGAAACTATAGCTAAAGCAGAAGAAGAGTTAAAGTCTGTAACAAATCATAAAGAAGAGGTTGAGTTATTAAAGAAAGAGTCAGAAATACCATTAGAAGATCTCTTAAAAGAATTGCCGCCAGATTACTTAGAAGATAGAAGTAAAAGCATGTCACCCACTTCAAAAGAAGTTGCAGAAGTATGTTTGCAACGGTTTTACATAAATTTCGACTTTACATTACCTATTACATATTTAGTATTAATAATTGAATTTTCGATAGGAAAATGAGAAAGCAGACGGAGATACAGATTTTGTTGCGGCATCTGACGAATCCTCCGATGAAGAGGAAACTATTATGGAACAAGAAAAGTTGGAAGAAAATACCGATTATAAGCAGGAACTGGATGATCTCAAAGTATGTACACGTTCTTTTGTGTAAACCTTCTAAAAATAGTAATGAATTTTTTATATGCATAGTTAATTTTTTTTAGGCTGAAAACGAAATGTCCATTGACGAACTTATGGCGAAATATGGTAATGTGTCTGATGTTCCAATGGATGTTGAACAAGAATCTGTTCAAGGTACATAATACGTGAATATTATTTTCGTCATATGATGTTTATATACTGGTGATGATATATCTACCGTTTCCTGACGGTAGTCAAGTAATGGTTCTCATTCTTGATTCCTATTTTTTGATGTAACTTGAGGCATTTGTCTGAAAATTTAAAATGTTCATAATTTTTTAACCAACATAAAAGTTCATCGTAAAATAATGAATGCATTTTTGGTCATTTAGAATCAGATAAAGAAAGCATCAAAGAAGAAGAAAGTCAAGAGAACGAAGAAGAATCTACTAGTAATGAAACTGAAAGTGAAGAAAGCGATAATGAAGTTGAAGAACCGGCGTCTCAAACGCAAAGTGATAACGACGCCGATATTGGACTGAAATCTTTGTTAGAAGATATATCCATGGAGAAATCTTCGAGTGACAAGGTATCAAGCAAAGTAGGCTTCTCCAGGGAAAATAACCGTGTCCCGGGCTTCCAAGGATTTTAATATATCGGTCATTTTTGTAGACTGCAGAAATGGATCACTCGGATGCTAATGACGAAATGGATAATGTAGCAGCATTGGCAGAAAGTATTCAACCCAAAGGAAATACTTTACTTACTACCAGTGTACGTTTCTTTAATTATGTCTTAATGTGTTTTGTATTAAGAATTCAGCCTTTCATCCAAGATAGTGTGCTAATAATTGGCACATTATCATTTCGAAAGGCCAGAATATAAGTGATATTTCTAGACAAATAAATTATTTTGATTTATTTTGGAAAATTATCACGACAATTTTTTAATAAATTATTTAAGTCAGAAGTAAAGTTATTTATTAACAATATCTAATATAAAACTGATTATAATTTTAGGTTGTCACCAAAATTCCATTCCTTTTAAAGCATTCTCTTCGAGAATATCAACATATAGGATTGGATTGGCTTGTTACCATGTATGAGAGAAAATTAAATGGTATTTTGGCAGATGAAATGGGTTTGGGTAAAACGATACAAACTATTGCTTTACTTGCACATTTGGCGTGTGAAAAAGGCAATTGGGGCCCACACCTTATAATAGTACCAACATCAGTAATGCTTAATTGGGAAATGGAATGTAAAAAATGGTGTCCCGGTTTTAAGATTTTGACTTATTACGGAACACAAAAAGAAAGAAAACAGAAAAGGACGGGTACTAATTTATTTTCTTTTCTTAAATAAGCGTAGGGAAAAATAACGGTGTTGATAATACGTTATTGTTTTACTCTAGGTTGGACAAAACCTAATGCTTTTCATATATGTGTAACATCGTATAAGCTGGTTATACAAGATCATCAAAGCTTTAGAAGAAAAAAGTGGAAGTATCTTATATTGGATGAAGCTCAAAACATTAAAAATTTTAAATCACAGAGATGGCAGTTATTGTTAAATTTTCAAACGCAACGGTAAGTACTTGTAACCTTACGTATAAAGCGATATATTTATTAATTATCGTCCTATATGAAATTTTTCTATTATAGGCGATTATTGCTTACCGGTACACCTCTTCAAAATAATTTGATGGAACTGTGGTCTTTAATGCATTTTTTGATGCCAAATGTATTCCAGTCGCACAGAGAATTTAAAGAATGGTTTAGTAATCCCGTTACTGGAATGATCGAAGGAAACAGTGAATATAATGAAAATATTATTCGTCGACTGCATAAGGTCTGTAGGTAGTTCATTTTCATATTTATATGCTCATGTATATAATTCGCTACCGACCCAGATACGCGACAATGTGTCACTTGTCTGTTTTATATATAAATAGCGAGATATTAAAGTATTTCTCTCTTAAAACTCGCGTGTCAGAATTAATATGACATACGAATCCTGTCGTGAGGAACAATTTTTATTACAAAAATTACATAGCTTTTTCAAACTTTTTATTCTACAACCATCGTGTTACTTGCAGGTTTTACGGCCTTTTTTATTACGGAGGTTGAAAACGGAAGTAGAAAAGCAATTACCCAAAAAGTACGAACACGTGGTTATGTGCCGCCTGTCAAAACGGCAGCGGTATTTGTACGATGATTTCATGTCGAGGGCAAAGTAAGCGTTAAACGTTCTTATATTATAATTTTAGTGGTTTTTGTTTTTATAGTGCTAACGATAATTGTTATTCTTTTAAAGAACAAAGGAGACTCTGGCTAGTGGTAATTTATTAAGTGTCATTAATGTATTAATGCAATTGAGGAAAGTATGCAATCATCCAAACTTATTTGAAGTGAGACCTACCGTGTCACCATTTCAAATGGAAGCTATTGAATATGTTACAGCTTCCTTAGTATGGAGTGCTCTTGATTATGATCCATTTAAGGTTCGTTTAATTATTTTCCAATTTTAAACAATTGAAATTTTCAAAATGATCTAACAAAATAATGTATTCATTTGTTGCAGCATATTGATTTAGCTAGTATTAATTTTTTATTATGTGATTTGGAGCTGACTCTTACTGCATTTGCGGCACATAGAGTTAAACGATTGCAAACTCCGCGAAAACTTATAGAAGAAGTAGACAGCCAACCAGACCCACCGCCGAGATGTCCACCGGGAAAAATTAAAATTAATGTTAGATTATCCAATCAAGTTAAGCAATCACCCACTCCTCAACAGACTCAAACGAAGATAAAGAATTTAGCTGGAATATTGCCTACTCCAAGGGTTGGAACATCCCCTTTAATTAAAACGGCAAATAATCAAAGTACTCCAGGACAAGGTAAGATTGTCTTTGAAATGGTGGTATTCACAATCTTTCTTCCAATTAATTTTGTTTGATTTTACAAATTTGCAGGCGTTACTTTAAGGGTACAAGGAGGCCAACAATTACAAGGATATTCTGTGCAATTGGTCCAACATCAGGGTAGCGTAAAAGGTATTTAATTCTCATCTTACATGTTTTAACATATATTTACTTTCCTCAAATCTGGGTTCCTGTGCATCATTGATCAGTGGTTGCACTCAATATCGTCGCTGTGTAATCATTTTTGCAGTGGTGCTAAAACAAATTGGTCTCGGGCCAGCCTGTTTATAGTTTTTACCATGTTATAAGCATTCTAGAACCGAGAGCACATTAACAAAACTTACATTTAATTATAATCTAACATTTGTAAATCACTGTTTGTGTAAAACATTTGTTGTGTTTGCTTCGAAAAATAGCAATCCCTGTTGGAACACTAGCACATAACCCGCAAAGTACAACAGTGACACCAACTACAGCAGCAACGAATGCACAGAGGATTACAGTAGGGAATGCAAATATTAGAGATGGACTGCAACGACTAGCCACGCAGACAGTTACAGTTAAACAAGGTGATTCCGTCCAAAGAATAGCAGTGCCTAGTTTTGCACAGCTGGTTCAAACATCTACCGGTAGACATATCATTCTGACATCAAATCAGCAAAACACTAACACAGGTTTGTCCTAAGAGTGCTCATATCCCACTGACTTCATTTATTATCCATATTAAACATTTCTGGTCCATGAATTTCCTTTTTCATATCATTTGTATGCACTTTAAACGAATGGTTGTTCAGAAATAATCCATGATGCATGTTTATAAAAAAATAATTTTCTATGTTTATGGACAGTTTTGTGCTACAATCCTAAACCCTAACTTGTCAAGTAAATAATTTATCAAACATTTTTCAATTATTACAATAAATATATAATCCTCTTTTACTTACAGTCTCATTTCCAGTAATGACACCAAGCGGACAACGCTTAACAGTTTTATCTAAATCTTTGATGGGCCTATCTACCTCGGCAACTACGGTGAACAAAGTTATAGGAGGAGTAGTAACAACCACGAGTGGTACCAGTGGGCGACCCGTAATGAGGGTGCCACCGCTTAATGTTACTGCCTCTCAAACACAGTCTTCTCCAACTGGCAATGGACAATCTCAGCAACAATCAATCCGTTGTGGTATTGTTACTAGACACGCACAAAAAGAATCAGAAAAGGCACAAACAAAAGAACGTCCAAAATCTGAATTCTATTTGGTAATTATTTCAACTAGACTTTAGTTGAAATTTGACTTAGCGTTATATAAATGTATTAGTTTCTATAATATCTTTCTGTAGCCACAATTGGAGGAAGAAAGGAAACAAAGACGGCAAGCTAAACTTCGGCTTCTTGCAAACATTAATGAAAAGAGATGTGCCGCGTGTCCTCTCTATGGTGAAGATTTGTTTATGGCATTACGAATTGGAAAACCATCAACAGCGTGTCGATGGCACAATGGTTGGGTTCATTGCGCGACTGCTGAAGATAATGTACGTACGCGAAAACAGTTTTTTTCTCGTACAGAAGCACTTGCGGAAGCAATCAAGAGCACGGAACAAATTGTCGAGGAGCTTAAAGAAATTTTCGAAAGGTTCGTCCATTAACAAAAATTCGAAAACTTGCGTTTCATAATCAATATCATTTATTGCAATATAATTGTTTCGTTTTAGGTTCGTTGTTCATGTTCCTGCTGTATGCGCACCTCCTCCACGTTTTCATGTTTCTCATCCTCCTCCACACAAGTTGTACGCTCAGCGTCGTATGCAAATGGAATTGCAACGTCAACTATCACCGAAATTGGCATTGTTCCATCCAGTAGCTAGTGCAATGATGACGCAATTTCCTGATCCCAGATTGATACAGTACGACTGTGGCAAGTTGCAATCTTTAGATCAACTTCTTAGGAAGCTTAAAACCGAGAACCATAGAGTCTTAATTTTTACACAAATGACGAGAATGTTGGACGTATTAGAAGCTTTTCTTAATTTCCACGGTCACATATATTTGCGTTTGGATGGTACTACTAGGGTAGATCAAAGACAGGTAATGTGTAATTATCACTTAACAATTAATATTATCTTTCTCTTTTTCCTAACATGTTTTATTGAAATAATACAGGTCTTGATGGAAAGATTTAACGGAGATAAGCGAATATTTTGTTTCATTTTATCAACGAGATCCGGAGGTGTGGGTGTGAATCTTACAGGAGCAGATACTGTTATATTTTATGATAGTGATTGGAATCCTACGATGGATGCCCAAGCACAAGACAGATGTCATAGAATAGGTCAAACACGGGATGTACATATTTACAGGTAAATAAAGAAATACAATAGACACATGTTTTTATGATTTCAGGTATATATATATATATATTTCTTCTTTAATTACAGATTAGTAAGTGAAAAGACTGTTGAAGAAAACATTCTGAAAAAGGCCAATCAGAAGAGATTGCTTGGAGATTTGGCTATCGAGGGTGGAAACTTTACAACTGCTTACTTCAAGAGCGTAAGTATCACAGAAGCGAAACAAGGAAGCGTATTCTTCACGATGTATCCTATAATATTTACAATCATTTTCACAGTCTACCATTCAAGATCTATTTAATATCGATCAATCTGAAAACGATGCAACGGCACGAATGGCCGAAGTATTGGAACAAAATAAAGATCGAGAAAAATATTTGCAAAAGGACAATCAAGGTCAGCTCGTGGACGATAAAGTGGCAATGGGTGCGCTTGAAAGCGCTCTCGCTGCTGCTGAAGAAGACCTTGATGTCCAGGCTGCAAAGACCGCGAAAGCGGAAGCTGTCGCGGATTTGGCAGAATTCGATGAGAATATACCATTAGACGATGCAGAAAAAGATGACATGCAAGTCAGCAAAGCTGAACTTGAAGTACAAAATTTAGTATCTCAGGTAAGACGTCTTTTTCTACGCGATGGAAAGTTTCTTCAATTATAACTTCTCGTAAGGCCTTGATTCAAAATTATTTTTTCTTTTTTTTTCTTCTATATACTCAGCTGACACCTATAGAACGTTACGCGATGAAATTCGTGGAAGAATCAGAGGGGGCATTTTCTGCGGCGCAACTCGCTGCAGCTGAACGCGAATTGGAACAACAAAAAAAAGAGTGGGAGTTAGATCGGTTACGAGCATTACGCGAGGAGGAAGAAAGACGAATGCGGTTGGCTGACGACGATGAGAAGCCCTTAACGTTTGGACGCGAGGATGCGCAAAATCAGGTTAATAGTGCTAGTAATTCTAAGAAATTAGTGAGTAAGAAACCAGTTAGGAGGAGAAATTCGCGTAAAAATAATAAAACTACTCAAGAGTCGGAAAGCGAAACTGAAACTACTACAGAATCAGAGTCAGAATCGCAGGAAGACGTGGTAGAGGATAGCCTTGACGAGGAATCAAGTCACACTGAAAGTCAGAGTCAAGGGGACGAAGACGAGGAGGAGGAGGAGGAGGCAAATGATCAGAATGATTCCGAGAAAGGGGGGTATCCGAAACGTAAAAATCGTTCTAATAAATCGTTTAGTCAAAATCATTTTGATTTGAATAGTCCGCGAACGAGATCCAGAGGAAACGTTAAAATTAATCTGTGGACTTTAGACGTCAGTCCTATTCTACCAGGCATAAAACCGAAGTGTCGAGGTCGGGCCAGTAATCTGCGTAAGCAGCGCGAGCTTGAAATGAGAATGAAAGCGGAAGAAAGTTTTGTTTTGCCTTTACCACCTGTTTCGAGTCCGAAAAAATTAAACAATACGAATGCCTCGAATAAATTTGACGAAGAACAGAGTACCGATTTAAATTGCATTAATAACGAAAGTAACAAAACTTCGCCTGTTAAAGAGACACGCGACAGTGTTGGTAATTATAAAACTATCACGAATCATTATACCAATTCAACGTCTTCGTCAACGATAAAATTTACTAAAACTGTTACCACGGATGAATCTAATTCTATCACGTGCTTAGATTCTGTAGAATCAGAAACACATTTTCGCTCGTGTAATTCACCTGACACGTCGGAACGATTTCAAGCTTCAGAATCTGATGTCAAAGATGATAGTAGTGAAGTAACGCAAGATCTAACGGACACCAGTGGATCTTCGACACGATCTACACACAAATTAACAGTTCCGTGTAGTAACTCAGAAGAGGATATGAATTCCAACGATGATTCTGAAAACTCTGACGTCAATATGGATTCACAGAGCGGTGGTAATTCTAATTCGTCGGCAGAATTGTCGGGTACTTTGAAAACGATTTCTGATTCAAAATCTTTAAGCAATTCAATCACTTTGGAGATAAACGAAGAGATCAATATATCAGAAAATTCACTGACCGCTCCCGTAAAGAATAAAATGATTCTTCAAGATACAAAGGAAACCAGCAAAGAATGTGTGACAGAAAATTCAAGTAAAAGTCCTGTAATTGATACTTCATCCCTTGTTGATGAAACAAACGACCAATTAAACGCGGAACCGTCTGTTCCTGGTGCAGAATCGAAAACGCTAGAAAGTAAAACCGTAGAATCCCAAAATGAAATTAGTGAAAAAGAAAGCAGGAGATTGAATAATCGTATCGAGACAAAGGAAAGCATAGATGTAGAACCAACAGTAACAAGTAAGAAAGAAACTGATAGAAGTGATTCAAATTTAGATGTAAAAAACGAGTCTGTTAATGATAATATAATTAATTCTGTGATAGAAAGAAACTCTAGTCAAGAGTTTAGTAACAAAGATGAAAAATGTACTAAATTAGAAGAACCTGCGCGTAATCGGAACGAGGAGAAAGCTCAGCCTACTACGTCTGATAACACTGACAATAACTCTACTTCGGATATACCTAAATCAAACAACTCGTCTGAATCTGAATCGTACACGGAGAGTAAGCATAAGTTTCGTAAACCTGACCCGATATCGTACGGTATCACAACGAGAAGCGCGAAATTAAATCAGAGCGTGGAAAGTTCGGAGAGCAAACATTCGGAAAGCCAGTCGAATTCGAGCGATTCGTCCGACACGAAACAAAACGAACCATCGAATTCAACTGTTCATCGGAAGGAAATAAATAAGGTAGCTCCTATTCGAAGGCCCGACACACCTCGGCCTATGGCGGAGCCAAGCAGAGTGACGAGATCAAGCGCGGGACGTTCTTTAACACCTCCTCCGCCAAGGAACAGTCATAGTCCAACGAAAACGATCCAAAGAAGACGACCGGATACTCCTTTACCTGAATGTTTAAAATCCTCTCCGCGACCAGCAACGAGATCTATGACCAGCGTGAATTCACCGGTGAGAAACGAAGAACAAAACACGTCGTCGTACGAGAAACCGACGACCCGTAGCTCGAAAATCATGGACAACGGTTTCTTGAATCCGGCTCTGTTTCGTAGAAGCAGATCGATACCGTCGATGAAACCAACGTCGGACTCGAAAGATTCTACTGTTTCAACTAGATCAAAGAGGATCAGCGACTCCGCCTGTGTAAATACTAGTACGGTAAAACGGCGACCAGACACGCCGGTTCCTACCTTCGAACAAATGTCGAGGGTCACTCGATCTGGCTTGAATTTCACGTTGAATTCAGGGAAATCGAGCGGTAACAATTCGTCGTCGGGCAGAGGTTCGAAGCACGCGAGGAAGTCGGATTCGTCTTCCGATTCGAAGTCGCACGAAGATGAATCTTCAACCTCGGAGAAAATGGAAACGTCGAGCACGGATTCGAACGGGAACGACGTTCCCTCGGATAGCATGACGAAGCAGGAAGAATCAAAGTTACCACCTTTGAACGACACGAATGAGAAACCGCAGAGAACCGCGAAGGTGGTCGCTATTCTTACTCTGGACACGAGAAGCAATCACATCGGCAAAGCATCCGGTTCCGTTCATTCGAAATCATCGAATTGTAATTCCAGCGAGTCGAAGGGTAGTAAAAAAAACGCCGATTCTTCTAATTCGAATTCAACAACGTCCGACTCGCCAGGGAAAAATTGTCTCCTCAGGATCTCGGACGTGGCGTCGAACTGTAAATTGGACGGATGGCACGGTACCGGATTAGACGGTACCCGTGATCGTATCTCGTCTAACGTACTTTCCAACGTAGCAGGTACTTACACGAACGCGAACAATAAAACAGGGAAATCGTCTACGGTGAACAAAGTAACGTCCTCCCCTTTGAATTCGAAACTTAAAACGGACAAGGTTCCGTTGCCTGTACAGTCGGCGGTGATAGCTTTAGTTGATCTGGACAATGATCCTAATTACGACTCGTCCGATGGGTCGAAAAGATTAAGGAGAAAGATCAAACGAACCCGTTTAACGTCATACGCGAAGTCATTGATAAAGACGAACGAATCGCAGATGAACGATACGTTAGACGATAAAGAGGAGCAAATACCTCCGTTGAAGAAGTCGGTTCGTTCTCAGCTTACTCCTCCTCCTCCATCTTCGCAAACCACTCAATTGGAGAAGATCGGCAGTAATAGTATATCTTGAGTCTCGCTAAAACTTTATCGCTGTAACATTTAGCAGCGTATTTGTATAAATGTTTCTCACGATTCAGACACGCATAAACATTTTGGACTGTTACTTGGAGCAGCGTGCGCATAATCCAAGTTCTAATTAATTACTATTAAATTTTTTTTTTTTTTTTTGTTTTTTTTCTTAATTTTTCACACGATTCTTGTAAATAATTCACATACAAAGTAAAAGGAAGCGAGATGTTTCTTTCGTTGTACTGGGTACACACGTGTAATATTTTTTAGCATTGTAAATTCTGCTCTCCTGTAAAGGTTTTTCTCGAAAATGTCTCTGAAGTGACATTTGTAATTTATACTTGGTGATAAAAAGAGAAAAAGAAATGAAAACAAATGGAAAAGGAAGATTTAAGAGATCCGACTGTGTATGATAATAGGGATAGAAAAATGAAACCATTATAGCTTAGTTGATTAGTAAACGCCTGCAAATGATTAGTCGCTTTTCGCGACGATTTTGTGGTGTGATCGTATATAAAAGAACAAAAAAAAAAAAACAGAATAAAACGAAATACAATAGACAGTCGATTCAGAAGTAAAAGAAAAAAAAAAAAGAATAACGTAATTCTTCTGTAAATGCGCCGTACTTTGCTCTCATGTAACGCCTTGTATTATATAACTTTGCAAGGTGACGACCTGATTACATGCTAGATTTTAAGAGGTTTATTTGTTTAATGGTATGTCCCACTGTAATATTTAAGTTGCGTGCCTGTATTTTGTATGATCGAGTGAGTCCGAGGAAGGAAATAAACAAAATATTCCTTGCTACGAAGTCGATGTGTTATCTTATTTCTTGGTGCGGTTTCCAAGTCTGTTCGATCAAAGGTTCAGTTCCGTTTTGGTGTCAAATTTTGCTCAGTGTGCTTGGTTATATAATATACATTGAGGATCATTAAAAGCGATGATCTTGCATTCTCGCGATGTTTTGGTGTGGCAAGGCTATCATGACCGCACATTAAATTTAAAAAGAGAGAGAGAGGAAAAGAATTGTGTAAATTTAGCATAAATTTCATAGCATGCAGTAGAAAGCTCCAATAGTTATTTAAAAAAAAAAAAAAAATGGCACCAAAACACTGCCTTTGCCATTCCAAACTTGGAGTCAGCCAAGGTATAAGCAGGCACATTAATGAGCGTCTTGTACGAGATTTCATGTCGACACGATATCAAAATAACGTGATTTTTCGATAGGAAAATGAGCCTTTGAACGAGCAAAGTGTATACAGGGTGTTCCAGAAAGAGGTGTTAGTCCTTTAAGGGGGTGGTAGCTGGGGTGATTCTGAACAACATTTTCCTTTGCGAAAATATTGTTTGAAGCTTCGTTTTTGAATTATTAAGGAAAAACACTGGACCAATCAGAGCCCGCGCGCCATACGCGCTCTGTTTGGCCCAGTGTTTTTTCTTAATAATTCAAAAACGAAGCTTCAAACAACATTTTCGCAAAGGAAAATGTTGTTCAGAATCACCCCAGCTACCACTCCCTTAAAGGACTAACACTCTTTCCGGGACACCTTGTATAACACTTCCTATTCATTTCCTTGACACTCCAAGGTGATCCGTTTCATATTCGGATTAACATTCTTTGCTTGTAACAGAAGATGTCTGAAGATTTCTATCAAGATTAAACCATCAATTTGTAAATTTTCACGTTCATTAATCGTACTTATGTATTTTGGTTGCGGTGTACACGACGCTCGTTCCTTCGCGAACATTTTTCTTTAAGTCTTCTGGAAGAAGATTATTATTTTTGTAATTCTTGAATAGATCTGATAGTAGTAATTTGATGTCTTACAGATATGGTTGTCGGACGACAATATGGAACAGATGCCGGTTGGTATATAAACATCACTCATGTATTCTTTCTTATTCGTCAATCTTTTGAGAAGCTGGATAGATAACATTTTGTTAAATTATCAGATGTGGTGTCCGCCAACGCCTCCCACAACGGATAACGATGTTTACATCGACTATTCATTGGGATTCCTTTATGAAAATACTCCCATGTCAGAGGCTCAATTACCTCCGATATACATTAAAAAAGAACAAAAGAGAAGTAGAATCGACGCTGGACTTAGCGATCGCGATGGTAAGTGTATTTGTATTCGTTTAAATGGTTCTGCATAAGAATGGTACCCTAATTCATTTTCCTTTATTATATAGGACGACGAGCGGTTAAAATGCGGCACAAAGAGGAATCGGTTTACGCACCGAGATCTTTGTTCGATCGGCCTTCGCCGGCGCTTATGAAAATGCGTCGCGACATGAAGTTACATAAATATCGTATAGTTCGTCCATCGATACCACTGTCGGGTATTAAACCATCGCACATGTCCAAGTCTTCCGCGGACCAAGAGCATGTTTTAGACTGGATGATACACGAGGATTGGGCTCTTCTTCAAGCGATACAAATATACCAAGGACTGCCATTGAATTTAATGATATTGTCACCTGGTCATACACCGAATTGGGATTTAGTTGCTGACATAGTGAACAATACTTCCCGGATCTACAGGTCTCCTAAGCAATGTAGAAGCAGATATGAATCGGTGATAGTACCGAGGGAAGAAGGAAAATTACTTTACGATACAACGCCGAAAAAGCAAAAGAAACAGAAAGGCGTTTACAAGATGCCTCAAGTATCCGAGGTATATTGCGATATTTTTTATTGTACGTTTGAAGAGAGATGTTGACAAACAAAAATTATCGTTGTTTAATCGTCTTCTTTTAGCAACAAAGTAAAACAAACAGGCCAATGAAAACGTCTCAGTTGTATAATCAGGATAAAAATCATTCGTTCACGTTAATGTGCTGTCAAAGATTCGATACGATTAAATCTGTTTCCAATAAGAGAACGCCTACCGTTAAACCGTTACTCGTTAATCCATTAATGAAGAATCCTACTAACGCTGCCGTTTTAGCCGAATGTGGCATACAATACGATAATCCTTTGGCACCTATAGATGTTGCGACGCGACGAGCCGACAGGATCGCAAAGGAGAAACATAAACACGCTGTTAGTATGATAAAACGTAAAGTCTCAATTATCGAAATAATGAAATGCATAGAAATTTATATATATCTTTTTATTCAGGTTTTAACGGCTGAGCAACAGCAACAAGTAGCTGCTCGTCTGCTGCAGCAGCAACAGCAGCAACAGCAGCAGCAGCAGCAGCAAGCCCAACAGCAGCAGCAGCAGCAGCAACAACAAGCTCAGCAACAGCAGCAGCAGCAACAAATAAAATTGCAACAGCAACAACAATCACAGCAAAATATTTCGAGTACCACGAGTCCTCAAGTACATCAGTTGACCCAAGTCGTCACGACCGTGACGACTGGTTTGACAACGATGAAAACCGTCACAACAATGACGAATGTTACCACGTGTGGAACAACGGTTGCCACGTCGGCGGTAAAAACTCGACCAGGTGGAACATTGACCATGCAAGAGACGCGAACAGCACCGACCGTTGTCAGCGTTGGTAATCTTCAAGCTGCTCAAAGAATCGCGACAGCGAGCTTGGTATCCGCTGCGCAGAGTTCTCCCTCGGCCACGCAGAAGGGTATCGTTGGGGTTACCGTAGCTACGGCATCCGGTAGTAAAACGCTAACTGCCGCACAGTTGCAGTATTATAGACAGCAACAAGTACTGTTACGGCAACAGCATATGAAAGTACTGCAGGCTCAGGGTGTGAGCGGTCAAAAAGTATCGGTGGCTGTTTCAACTGCTGCCGCGCAGCAAAGGGCCACCCTGATGAAGCAGGGTATAACCGCTGGTACCGTTGCGCAAACAACCGTTGGGAAACAGACGGTAGCGCGTACAGTATCGGAAACCGAAATGGCTGCTCTATTGAAACGACAGGCTTTGCAGCAACAAGCGAAAGCTGTGGCTCAGGTACAAGTACCTACGCAAACCGGGCTTACTCCGGCTCAAATATTCGCCCAAGCTGGTTTGCAAGTGCAACCGGCTGGAACGTCCGCCGGTGGTACGCCAGTTGCTACCTTGGTGAAAGCCGCGAACGTAGCCAGTGTACGCACAGCAACGTCTCAACAAATACGTCAACTTGCTATTCATCCTCAAATTATTACACAGAGGAAATTACCAGCGCAAAAGGTCGCCCAGTTAACGCAAGTTGCTGGTAAAACTGGTGTACAGACTCAATTGATAGTACAACAGAAATCTTTACCTGCGACTATGACTGTGCAGCAGATCCAACAAGTTATGAAACACGTTCAACCGTCGGCAATGCAACAATTTACCCACGTATGTTTGTGTATTATACGTTTCAATCTTTTATGTATTTCGTATTCTTTATTGGCGACGCAACCGCCATTGCAATTGTGAATGTCTGTCTGTCTATCCCGCTCCGTAGCAGCTAAACGGTAAGAGGTATCGACTTGGAACCTTGACCATTGAACGCAGAAGGGTCGATAACCGGAAACACGTCCAAATTTTCAGTCCTCTAGGACCACTCCTTCCACCCGAAATCGGGGGTCAAAGTCCCCCCTTTGAAGTTTTTCGCTAATCAGCAGGTGGTGGCTCAGGGGACCATCCCCTAACTGCATAGTTCTCATTGATGGCTAATCAGCACCGCTATATCGCGCCGCCTTAATTTAGTGCTTTCCACTAAATTATTAATATTCTTGTTTCTTTATACTAACAATATATGTATGATTTCAGGTCTCCGCTGGAGGACAAGCAGTCTCTTCTCAGCCCGGTCAGGTTGTCTTAGCAAAATCTCCCCTGCAAACGCGAGTAATTCCAGTCGTATCTGCTGCTTTGAAGCAAACGATTCAAGTTGTGACAGCAAGCAGTGCTCAATTGCGACAAGCTACACCTACTCAAGGAAAACCCGTTGTTACGACTGCGAGAGGCAGTCCTGGACCTAGTCAAGTCAGATTACAAACCATTACTCATCCTGTTCATCCTCAGCAAGTACAACAACCGCAACAGCAACAGCAAACTCAACCAGATGCTCAACCAAAGTAAATATATCTCAAAAGACGCACTCGGATCGATTTAGCATTAGGAACAATTTTATTTCGAATTCAGGTGGTTTGAATAAAGGGAAACGGAAATCATCGTTCAATTTTGGGGCCTCTTAAAATAGTGACAACATTCCAAAAGGTATTGCAGGTAATTTAACCGCAATCAGTTCGATGTTGTAACCATATTTCGGTTCAAACAATACAACTGCAATATTTATGCAAAAATCAATACTATTTCACCCGCATGCGACAATGCTAGTTTCTTTTGTACTTCGATTTTATTCAGGAAAAGTGATTATTATTGCATAAGTATTGAATTATCTTGGTTTTACTGTGGTAGTTTTTCTTTCAAAATTTGCTGGCCGAATTTGTATATATATCATTACTCACTAAAAATATTGTTACGCATTATTCATTTCGGAGAATTTCGGGTAGTATTATTATAATTTTATTATGACGTTGTTTGTTTTAAACACTCGGAACATCGACGACGATTATGAAATTGACGCTGCTCATTATTTCAATTTCATCAAATCTGGAGCCCATTCGAAACGAATGCTTTGCATTTTAGTACCTAATCGAGGATTCTGACAAAATAGGTTTCTTGTGTCAGGTGCAGTGCAATTTTCTTTATGCGATAGATGTGTATCTATCTTTCAACTTTAATATACAGGGTATCTCCCGGAAATGGGGGTTGCTGGGGTGATTCTGAACAACATTTTCCTTTACCAAAATGTTGGTTGAAGCTTCGTTTTTAAATTATTAACGAAAAACACTGGCCAATCAGAGCGCGCCTTTAGCGCGGGCCGAACCACGAGAGCGTTGGCTTTCGGCCGCGCTCGGTCGTGGTCGTGAACAATCGCATTAGCACAGCGTGGGTATCAAGGTAAGCGCTTAAGTATGAATAACTGCTAAATTTTTATTTTTGATATTTTTATTTAACATTTTATTTAATATAATCCTATTGCATGTGATAAAAAAAATATATATATATTCAAATCCCCATTTGGGGATCGTGGTAGCAAATGGGTTAAGAACAACGTGGAATTATTCGTTATTCGTGAATAATGAATGCGTTTGTGTCAATGCGTTTATTCACGATCATGACCGAACGTGGCCGAAAGCCAACACACTCGTGCTTCGGCCCGCGCTAAAGGCGCGCTCTGATTGGCCAGTGTTTTTCGTTAATAACTCAAAAACGAAGCTTCAAACGACATTTTGGTAAAGGAAAATGTTGTTCAGAATCAGCCCACCAACCCCCCATTTCCGGGAGTTACAGGAATTACGGGATACCCTGTATTACTTCACGAGAAACGAATATTTTATGAAAGACATCTCTAACGATGCTCCATCGCGCATTGAGACCGTATTTTTTCTTCGGTTTTGTAAGAACTAATAAGAAAGAAATTTAGCCTCGAGAAATACGCTTAACTTGTCGATACACATGAGTAGAAAGAAAATCATGAATCTACGACTGTATATGTATCTATAGTTACCTGTAGGATTTAAAATTTCGTTCGATAATACGATGTTTATACTAGGCTCTTTATCGAATTGTGTAAGATTGTACTAATAATATATATATAAATATAAATATGTATAATTCGTGTATTATAGACGCTAAAATAAACAAACTCGTAAGGAATCTATGCGTTTTACGCATAGTCTGTATATTCGGCTTACTGGAGTCATTAACGAGCAGTTAATTCTATAGACATTAATTAAACTCTTACAGAATGTTTTCTTTCCGTACATTCTAGTCAGCAATTACTGTATCGACAGATATTTTTATTCTCATTTAATTGTGTACTATCATTCTCTGATGTATTCATTAATAGTACTGATAAATGATATTTTTCTTTTATGCTGCGTCCATTTGCTAAGTCATTACTGGTTGTGCTGATAATTATTGACTTACTCGATAAACCATTAGATACACCATGTATAATTTATATAATTTATCTTTTGAGAAATGCGCGTCATGTATCTGACGCAATGATTTGTTTCTTTATTTAAAAGAAAATAAGTATACTGTAAAAATATTCAATCACCAAGATATCTGTAACTTGAGATTAATCTCCACTGAATAAGTATTACACAGAATATTTGTCAATCATAGTTATATAATTGTACATGTCCAGCAGAACTTATATCAGTGACACATAGGAACTAGTAACATAAAGTTCTAAACTATGGCAGTGTTAACTTCCTTTCTTTTGAATTTTGGCTTTACAGTGGTCGCTCTTTTAGCGATTCTCGTTCTTTATGTGAAATATAAACGAAGTTATTGGAAAAGACGAGGGGTGACTTCTGTACCGGGTCACTGGTTTTTCGGCAATGTAAAAGAGGCTGCATTACAGAAGAAAAGTTTTGCAAATGTGTTCGGTGAATTGTATCAGCAAGCCTCAGAGAAGGACGTCGTTCTGGGATTTTATATTTTTCATAAACCCTTTCTGTTAGTGAAAAGTCCGGAACTGATTAAACAGATTCTAATCAAGGACTTTAATATTTTCCCAAATCGTTATTTCTCTGCTCGCTCGTTCCACGATGAAATCGGTAACACAAATCTCTTTACCATTCAGAACCCTCCATGGAAACATCTCAGGTGCGTTTAAAATCATTATTAAAACTATCTCTTATTGATAGGAATACTTTCTTGTTTCAGGACCAAGCTTTCACCTATATTCACCAGTTTAAAACTAAAGAAACTTTTCTATTTGGTAGTGGAAAATTCTGAATCAATGAGCAAATATTTAGAGGATCAGTTTTCAAATGGTACAAAAACAAAAAGTATCCTTTTAAGAGATGTTACCTTAAGATATACGACTGATATCATATCAAATATTGCTTTTGGAGTTCAAGTGAATTCTTTTAATCCTGATAATACAGAATTCTTTGAAAAAGGTATCTTTGTAAAAATATTTACAAGTTTACTTATTCCTCTTTGAGATAATCTGATACTTACGTTTCTTCTTTCTTTAAAAGTTCAAGAAGGACTAAATTTTTCCATCAAGCGAGGCATACAATTTGCCACAATGTTCTTCTTCCCATCGGTTGCACCATTTGTGGGTGCTCAAATGTTAGGCTCATCTACTGATTACTTCCGCAAAGTATTTTGGGATTCCATGGATGCTAGAGAGTTAAGCAAAGTTAAACGAGGAGACTTGATTGATTTATTAGTAGAACTAAAGAATGAAAAACAAGACAACGAAGAATTCAGTCAGTGAGAAATAGTTGACACTATATTCATTCCACTGTATCATCTTGTTTATTTGTAAAATATTTATAGAATTTACGGGTGATGCACTGGTGAGCCAATCGGCTATTTTTTTCATTGCTGCTCGTGAATCTAGTGTATCCACTATTTGCTTCACCCTTGCTGAACTTGCAAAGCATCCGGAGATTCAGAAACGAACGAGAGCAGAAATTTTAGAGAAGTTAGCAGAACATGGAATGACGTATGAGGGTGTTCTGAGCATGAAATATCTTTATCAAGTAATTTCAGAAACTCTGAGACTATATCCACCAGCTCCGATCCTTGATCGAGTTCCAATTAAAAATTACAAGGTAATATCTTTTCACTGAAATGCTTTTTCCCTGTGTAATCGAACAAGGAAATCTTCAGCGTCAATTTTCCTTATCAAGCATATCATGTTTACACATGTGATGCTATTATTGTCTATTAAGGTCTATACGTCATTGCGCAATTTTTAGATACCAGGAAGTAATATAGTTATAGAAAAAGGAACGCCTGTTTATATAACTCTGACCGGTCTCCAACGTGATCCAAAATACTATCGCGATCCTCTGACTTTCAATCCTGATAGATACAACGAGGAGAATAAAGATGAAATTTCACAGTGCACGTATATACCCTTTGGCGATGGTCCACGAGTTTGCGTTGGTAAGAAAAGCTGTTCATTGAAAAATCGTATCGTTTTTATTAATTAAAATATGGTTTACAGGTACACGGCTCGGCCAGTTACAGAGTGCGATAGGTGTACTGACAATAATTAAAGATTATGAAGTTTCATTTGACTCCACTTGTAATTGTGAGATCGATAACCGTAACGTATTCTTGTCACCCGTGGACGAATTCAACTTAAAATTGACAAAACTTTAACAGGTCCTCAATCGTAAGTGATTAAAAAAAAAATAATTCATTTGTTCGTGATAATATATATCTAAGACGTTATAAATACAATTTAATAGAATAATAAATGTATTTTCTTTTTTGTATATACAAACATAAATTTTTAATACTATCATACAAAGAATAAAATAATGTTACTTATTATTATTTTATTTTGGCAGTAATGTTAAATACTTTTTAAACTCTGGTATTACACACTCTCGAGGATTCAATGGCGTTCGTGCAGTAAGATAATCGCTCAAATATTGTGGCATAAAACAAAGGATACCTTTGCTGGCTAACATTGCCCAATCGATTGGTTGACTAACTTGTCTGACATTTACGAAGCAATGAGTAATTTTCTTGCCCGTTGGACTTGTGTCATAAGGTGGTCTAAAAGAAAAACCACATGAATTATTTTAATAACGAATAACCAATGAAAAATCTTAAGTATGATTACCTTGCTTGAACAACTCTGCCCCCTCCAGCTTCGATTAATCTTTTGAATTGGTCGTACTTATCTCCGGCGACTAGCAGTAATGCAACCATATTATTAAAGGGCCCGTTTGGTTCTTTGAGCAATTTGAGTCTCCACCTGTATGCAGCTGCTGCAATAGTTTCTTCAATTTCTCCATTTGGAGCTGGTATAACATCTTTACTTTCTGGATTGCCCCATTCATACTTTTCTTCCTGATAATAATTCAGTGAAATAAAGGAGATAATGTTACGGGTAAGAAGTTGAACTATAATAAATTGATGATACTAACATCTAGAAACTTCCCTTCCTGTTCGGAATCTCGTAGGTACATACAATGAAGAACCCACTTCCCAGATGCTATACTACCCAACATCTTTTCATTTCTTGATGGTCTGATACAAAGCAAATGTGTCGCTGTAATATCAAAAGTGGGATCCGAAGATACATCACCTCCCAAGTCTTTTATTACTTGTTCATATGCCGTTCTATCCTGTTGAAGTAAATATGTTAACAAAACATTATACATATATGTAATACCAATCAACATACCTTTATGCCTGAGAGCATGAATTTCGGCCTTTTCAGAGGCTCAACCTCTTCCACTGATTCTTCATCGGTCTGATCTGCATCGGGCTCATTCTGATCAACATCTTCATTCTCCTCTTCGCGCATTGTCAACTATAATTCATATTAACATCAATTATTATTATTCAAGGTAAAATAGACTTGTTTAACTTACTCGTTTTGCATGACTCGGATCCTCCCACACAATGGCATCAACAGGTTGAGAATCTTTTGCAATAACTATACAGAAATTATACGTTAAATAGACAATTAAATATTAATATAATGATAGAATATACTTACATTTCTGTATGGGATCAGAGGGTTCTGTATTGTACGCGTTTGCTTTTTCACCAGAAAGAGAATACCTATTTTCAGGGGTGCTCGATGTTCGTTGTAGTATCTGATCCAACTGGGCAATTTGCCTATCATATAAAATTATATCCATGTATAATTTATATAAAAATTCTTACGTATCAACTTACATATTAATTGCATTATTTTCTAGGGGACTATTTTCGTCGGTAAATTCCAATTTCCTATTAATAGGTGCAATATCAGTTGCTTTACAACTATCATTTTCTGTTTCTCCTGGTTCTACTGTTTCCTCTGCTTCGGCTAATGATTGATCATTAGCAGTAGATGATGTTTCATCTGTGCTATCCTGTTACAGTTAAAGATTAAAAACCTGCAGTTGTTATAAGCATGTATGTACACGTAATCAAATGTATTACCTCCAAATTACAACTTTGTTTCTTCAATTTTTGCCATAATTGTTTCTTCAGTTCTGAAAGAGGCTGTAAATTTCGTCGTATTAACATGTATGCGTGTGTTAAAAATGAATATATGATTAATTTACAAAATACAGACAGTGCTGAGTGCTCTTTTCTTCAGAGGTGGCTCTTCTACTCTCAAATCCGGGAAGTTGTCAACCCATTTGATCCAACCTTTTCTAGTATCTGGAGAAGGATCTGGCTTGAATACTTGACCATATGGTGTTTCTGGTGTAGAAACGTGAAACGGCGACTGTGGAGTTTTATTCATAAGTAGACTGAGTCTTTTATTTATTAACGGTGTGTCGCCGGAACCGCTCTCTTGACTCTGCAATGTAATTTTTAAAACAATAACCATTATAAATCGGTATTATAAATCGTTTCCAAACAACATATCGTTACTTACCTCTAAACGAGATAAATGACGTTTCGGGGTAATAATATTTTTAATTGCTGGCTCGGTTGGAGGTCCCATTTGACTCGAACTGGTTTTAGATAAACTTGTATTTAAATTCTCCGTTTGATTTGGCCTTTCGGGAGCTTAATAAGGAAAGACATTTAAGTAATTCAAATAATGATGTAACTAAGTTTCTCATACCTATAGTTTCCCCCACAAGGAATGGAGTTTCATCAACTCGTTTCGACTGAGCCGCGCAAGATTTTAACCAGTCTGCAGTTACAGCTGGTAATTTCCATTTCACCGCTGCATTATATTTATTGCCTTCAGGTGTTGGACAAACTAAATGCGTGCTTCCATACGTATTTTTTTCAATATTAGTCTTACGAACGAATATATCCTGAACCCTAAAACCAATAACGATTTAGTACTTGCATTTATTACAATTATTCGTTAGTTAATAAACAATAATACATGGCATCCAATTCCGTAGCTAACGTTGCAAGGTACGTTCGTTCTACACCGGTATACATGCTCATTGTGATAACACAGCCTGATAATGGATTCAAATATTTCTTTATAGACAATGGCCTGTGATAGTACATGATTTCAACTATTTGTTCTTGATTTACACAGTCTTCCTATAAACATTATTACCAATAGAATACATTAAAATTATCGAGGTTTATGGGGAAAGAAACTTACGATGAATAAATCAGTGACAATTTCATTCACTGTATGTTTCAAAGTTGCACCACATTTTGGTACAACACCATAATCTGGGATACCGGAAAACATACTTGAAACTACTTGTCCACCCATTGCTATTATAGTCTCGGCTACGTAACTATCATCGTCATTAAAACCAATTACCACAAATGTAAGTCCTATAAAATTTCTATAGATTATTATATTTGAATTACTTATTACACATGCGTTAAATATGTGTTTTAAATTACCTTCAAATAGTTTGTCATTTAAAGTGGACACCTGACTGATAGGTACCAAGCTATCGTCTGCTAACTTGCTTTGCGCGAATGATCCTTTGACATTTTTCTCCTGCTTTTTATTATTATCAACTAAAGTTTTATTATTAGTTTCTTCAGTGATGGGCGTTTGTGGCTTTAGAAACTCCTGCAGCGTGTTTTCATTTGCCACAACTAAATCGAAAATCATAAAAAAATTATATTTATGTTGAAATTACTTTGTACATAAAATATGCTGGCGATTATTAAAAACCATTACCAATTGTATCTTGAAGATAGTGTTCGAGAATATCAGATGTCTGTTTCTCATTTTCTTTTTCTATCATCGATAGTTTCCTATCTATATCGAAGGCTGGTATAGAAACCTTCCTTGGTTTTTGCAACATTTGTAAGTTCTATAAAAATATACATTTATTAAATACATCTTACATGATATTTCTTTATAATTACCTTTTTACTTAATGGAGACGGAGGTTCTGGAGCTTTCTGCATTACACTATGTATTGCTTCAAATAAAAAGTTTTCTTCTGGTGCAGGTCGTTTTAATTTAATGCTTTGCTCAAGCCATTCTAAATTTAATATGTAGGGGCTAGATAAAATAACCACGGTGTTAAAATATAAAAATAAAAAAACTAATCAAGATATTAACTTAATACCATACCATAATCCTTTTGACTTCATTAATTTTAATTCGCTGCTTGCTTTGTTTTCGTCTCCCACAATAACGTGCGTTAGAACGTCCGATATATCGTCAAGACGTGTTGCGCTACCTACATTCAATATTTTATTAATTTTGTCCCTTTGATTAGCGGCAAATCCAGCAAGATAAATCTATAAAGTGAATAAAATTGGTGGAAAAAGTTACATAGTATTGAGAACTAACAAGTATTTAATTTACGTACGTTGCATCCATCTAAAAACGGACCAGCCGATTTTGCTTCGCTGAAAGTAAGCCTATCCAAAACTATAATAACAAAAAATATAGAGTCGAATGTATTAACAGTATAAATCATTTCTTGTATACTTTATTACTAACCATTAGCAGTATTATTAATAAAGTGCTCCACCGTAGAAACACTACTCATTGTAGTAGTTAAAGTCTCATCTACACCGTTAACTTGTAAATCACATGGTATGGTACTTATAGCAGAACAGTTAAGACTTTCGTACACTGTCACAGTTTAAAAAGTAGTAATATTAATTATCAAACTACAGTTAGGTATTACAGTATCAGTAAAGTATTTTTACCGTTTGATTTTTCAGGAGTAGAAGATACTTTTAATGATGTAATCAAGTAATCTTTAAAAGGCAAAGCATAGCCCACTTTTAGACTCTCATATACCCAGTCTGGTGTTAAACAAGCAATGTTTGCTTGTTTTGCATACTTAAGTTTATCGCTTATTGGACTATTTGTAGGAGCTAATACAACTTTAACTTTTGCACCATCTAAGGGACCCATAAATGTCTAGAAAAATAACGATGCAAGCAATAAAATAGAATACTGAAAAATAAAATTATTCTATAAGATATATCATACCCCTCCATTGTCATTAATTAAATGTTTAATTTCTTCTTTTTGACGTTTTGGAAGGTTTGTCGAAGTGACGACTAGATTGAGAAAAACAGGTGCTTTGTATTTATTAAACATACTATCATCTGCTTTAATAAAATCGTTTAAATTTGTTTTCCAAATTGCTTCAACCCATTCTTTTGTAACTATTGGTATCTGCATATCTATTGCAGTCTGTTGAAAAGGGGCAAGTATTACAATAATACTGATTTTAGTGATAGAATAAATTCTACTTACCTCATATTTAGCAGACATGACAGATCCTGTTACAAGATGCGTAACACGACTGCGTAATTGTTTTGTAAAAATACCTCCCATATACTCTACTAATTTTGTTATGTGTTCCTGTAACCATAAGATTTTTAAATGCTTGTACATTAATGATTCAGTAATAGCAATTTTTAAAAATGTACTTTTTCTTCCAGAGGTAAACCAGAAGCACATACGCAAAGACCTCTCATAGCAGTTGTGTATACTGGATTATTTCCTTCTGGAATTGGTTCTCCATTAATAAAACAAACTAATAAACATCTTGGTCCCACTATACTGTCAAAGGTAACTTATGATTAATATCATACAATAAAATTAATTATAGAAAATATCCTGTTAACAGAAGATTCTACATACGGACACTTGAATGTTTTTAATTTATCAAACGCGTCCCCTTCAAATTCTTCCATTACAAAAACATCATTTTTAGCAGGTTCCATTTTACTGCATTTCTTGTCAGTTATCCATCTTGGTTCCAAATCATGCTCGCAACATTTCTAAAAGAATCATTCGTGTATTTCATTTTTATACTTAAACAAAATTTTCATTCATGTTAATGACTGCTTACTAACATTGTATGCATGCCACATTTCTTCAGTACAATCATTCTCAGATTCATATTTGCTTGGTACAATAAAATAAAGATTCACATCTGTGTCAATTTGGCTTTCTTGATTCATGCTTTGATTAAATGTTTTTCTCCAAAAGTCTCTTATATAAACTGCATAAAGTAGTCGATAATTTTCAACACAATAAAATGATTTGTAGGCTTTCAAAATAATACTGCCTTCACTTCAACCAATGATTACAGATAAAAGAAGATTGGACATGCATTTATTCTCCAGAGGACATGATTTTGGGGGTGCCAGACACCCCAAGTGCACAGTTGGTATGACAATCGTACCTGTTTTACCAATTTCACGTTCACCACATTTCAGTTAAACTTCGTCCAAGCCCAATACATCTTATCTTTTATATATAAAGCGCAAGCAAAATTTTAACTTAAGAACTACTAGGGTTCTACTTTATACGTCGTTGGAAAGATCTCGCTGATTATCCACTGATTCGAACAAAGGTAGCTGGCTGCGACACCGTTATCAAAGCGAAGTGAAACATCATCAGTCTTATAGCAACCGCCGAGGGGTGCAGATCTACCTGCTAAACATACATATACCCTTATTTTACTTTCTGCGTTCATTTAATTTGCTGTATTTATTTTTTTAACTTCTTGAATAAACTCTTTAGGAGGACGAACGTGTCGATTTTATTACTCTCGTGCGCATCCTCTACATCCCTGATTCCTTTCAATCTCTGCACCCCTTGTAAAACTGCATTACTGCCTTCCTTACATCGCCGTATCTTTTACATCCCTTAATTCTTTATATCCCTCCATCCTTTACATCCCGACATCCCTTATATTCCCGTATCTTTTATATCCCTGCATTAATTATACCCTCGCATCCCTTACATCCATGTAACACTTACATCCCTGCACTTACATATTTGCACCCTTACATCACCGCATCCTTCACATTCCTCCTTTCTTTATATCCCTGCATCGCTTATATCTCTGCATTACTTACATCTCTGTATTCCTCACATCCCTGCATTCCTTACAATCCTGCATCATCTATTTCTCAGTATCCCTTACATCCCTGCATTCCTTACATCTCTGCAACCCTTACATCCCAGTATTCCATACATCCATGAAACACTATTATTCCTTCATCCCTTACATCCCCGCAACCCTTACATCCCTGTATTCCATACATCCTTGAAACTATTCCTTCATCCCTTACATCTCTGCAACCCTTATAATAAATATATCATAAATATAATAATATATTATAAAAACCGGTTCCAGTAAAGGTAAGTAAAGGTAAGTAAAGGTAAGTAAAGGTAAGTAAAGGTAAGTAAATTCAATTTTTGAATTTTGAATTTTGAATTTTTGGCCCTCTAGCGGCAAAAATGTAAACTAAAATCTCAATGTCCGATCAGCGCCATCTGGTTTAGGAAAAAGGAACTAAAGCATGCACCATTTTTGGCCCTCTAGCGGCAAAAATGTGAACTAAAATCTCAATGTCCAATCAGCGCCATCTGGTTTCGGAAAAAGGAACTAAAGCAGGCACCATTTTTGCCCTCTGGCGGCAAAAATGTGAACTAAAATCTCAATCTCCGATCAGCGCCATCTGGTTTCGGAAAAAGGAACTAAACCATGCACCATTTTTGGCCCTCTGGCGGCAAAAATGTGAACTAAAATCTCAATGTCCGATCAGCGCCATCTGGTTTCGGAAAAAGGAACTAAATCTTGCTCGATTTTTGGCCCTCTGGCGGCAAAAATGTGAACTAAAATCTCGACCTCGAATCAGCGCCATCTGGTTTCGGAAAAAGGAACTAAATCTTACTCGATTTTTGGCCCCCTGGCGGCGAAAATGTGAACTAAAGTCTCGACCTCGAATCAGCGCCCTCTGGCGGGAAAAAAGGAACTAAATTTGTAACGATTTCTTGCTCAAAAAGAGCTTACGGATATGACGGATGTGAAAGATATAAGGGATAAGGGGTTTAGGGGATGAGGGGATGTAAGGGTGCAAAGATGTAGGGGAAGCAGGGATGTAAAGGATAGCAGTGATGTAAGGGGTGCGTGGATGTAAAGATGCAAAGATGTAAGGGATGCAGAGATATAAAGGATTCGAGGATACGGTGATTAGGAAGTAGTGCCTGCAAGGTCCATGAAAAGAATGAAAAAAATAAATAACTACAATGGGAAACTTTGGTCCATAAAGAGTGGGAATAGGATAGACATTAACTGGCAACGGCGGTTCCCGCGACGCCCATAAAGAGAAATAAAATAATAAATAATTAGGAAGGGTGAATTTGTCCGATAAAGGAGAATAAAAAAATTAATAACTGATAAGGGTGAGCTTTACTGCATAAGGAAGGATAAAATAATAAATAACTGGAAAAAGTGAGACGGGGCTCGTAAGGAAGGTTAAAAAAATAAATAAAAGGGGTGGTCGGCCGAGGCTCAGAAGAGGGATACAATCATAAATGTTATTCCCCTTCGATCAGCTTATTTAATAAGCAAAGAAAATAAATAAAATATATTAAATAAACTCCGGAAAGTAATTAGTGGAAGATTATTATACTGGTTGCGCCCTTTTCATACGGACCTGACTTTATTCACGTGTGTAAGGGACCCCGCTGTACTAATGACACCCTTGGACACAGACCTGATATAATCCTGGGGTGTCAGGGACCCCATAGCACCGGCGAATCTGTCTACATACCGAGATACCATCTTGGGGTGTTAGGGACCCCAAGGCACCGATAACACTCTTTGCATATCGACATTATGGCATCTGGGGTGTCAGGGACCCCGTAGCACCGCTGAATCTGTCTACATACCGAGATATCATATTGGGGTGTTAGGGACCCCGAAGCACCGATAACGCTCTTTGCATACCGACATTATGGCATCTGGGGTGTCAGGGACCCCGTAGCACCGCTGAATCTGTCTACATACCGAGATATCATCTTGGGGTGTTAGGGACCCCGAGGCACCGATAACACTGTTTGCATACCGACATTATCGCATCCGGGGTGTCAAGGACCCCGTAACACCGCTGAATCTGTTACATACCGAGATATCATCTTGGGGTGTTAGGGACCCCGAGGCACCGATAACACTCTTTGCATACCGTCATTATGTCATCCGGGGTGTCAAGGACCCCATAGCACCGCTGAATCTGTCTACATACCGAGATATCATCTTGGGGTGTTAGGGACCCCGTGGCACCGATAACACTCTTTGTATACCGACATTATGGCATCCGGGGTGTCGAGGACCCCTTACTTAAAATATTCTAAACCCCTTGAAAACAAAGGCATATCTAGTCTCCTCGTACTTGGGCTAAAGCTGATTTTTTAAAATGTAGTATACACGTGTGATTTTTGTAATTACTAATTATTATATAAAACGTAACTAAAAGATGAACGCTAGGGAAGCTGAAATGGCTAATACCAGTTTAAACAACAGTACTCCACAAGTACAAATAAGATTTATTACGAAGCAGGAACAGTAAGTACATTTTGTGGTTATTTTTATAATACATTAGGAGGTTAATTTATTTTGTTACAGTACACAATGCGTCAAAAAAAAAAATTTGTAATTCTAGGTATGCTGTACCAGATTTTCCACTATCTGTTCACACAAATATTGTGTCAAGTGAACTAAATACTCTTATAAATGAACTCTTAAAAGGCAAATTCCCATCTATTTATTTGTTAATAAAGTTTAATAATATATGTATACTTAGAAAATGATTGATATGAATTTCAGAGTCAACTGATGTTAAGAATGATATAGAGTTTGATTTTCTGGTATGCTCCCAGTTTCTACGTACTTCATTATCTGAACATATAGCAGAGAAAAATGTTTCTACAGAGGAGGTGATAAATATTGAATATGTTGAAAAATACCCACCACCAGAACCTCAGGACTGTCTTATACACGATGATTGGGTGGCTGCTGTTGATGTTTGTGAAAAATGGTTGGCTTTAATATGATTTATTTAAAGTGTATTATAATGCTTTCAATAATTGATATTTTATATAAAAAAATATGTATATTAGGATATTGACCGGCTGCTATGACAATACACTGCATATTTGGACATCTAAAGGGAAACATCATCTTGTTATTCCTGGACATACATCACCAATTAAAGCAGTGGCATGGATATCTTTGAATAACGATACCGCTAGTTTTGTTAGGTACTAAACGAATTAAAGACAAATTATTTTATAATGATTTTCATATACCTTTGGAACTTACAGTGCATCACAGGATCAGACAGCTATAATATGGGACTGGAATATTGCTGAAAATTCAGTAGAATGTATACATGTATGTAGAGGACACGAACGTGGCCTCGAAACTGTTAGCGTTAATTATGACAAAACGACAATGGCTACTGGAGCATGGGATACGATGCTTAAAATCTGGTCTACGTGTAAATAAATTTCATTCGTTATTAGAAACTCTCGTTTGTTAAGATAAAAAAATGATGTCATCGATATTAATTTTCTTAGCTAACCAAGATGAAAATGAAGATGGTGAATCCACTTCAAAGAGATTGAAGTCAGAACATGGTAAAACGAGGGTAAATGAAATGCATAAACATAAATGAAACACAAAAGTACAATATAATTATTCATATCAACATGTGTATTTATTATATAGACACCAAAAAGGACCATGAAAGGACATAAAGAAGCAATCAGCGGTGTTGTGTGGTCAGACAAAACAGAACTCATAACGTCTTCGTGGGACCATACGATAAAAATATGGGATTCGGAATTAGGTGGAATCAAGCACGAACTTGCTGGCAATAAAAGTTTCTTCGACCTCGATTATTCTCCACTAAGCCGTAACGTTATAGCAGCATCTGCCGATAGACACATTAGATTATATGATCCCAGATCTACAGGTTCCGATCTTGAACTGCTTTATTGAAAAATTAATGATTGTAATATTTATTAAAATTACGTTTCTTTTAGAGGGAACACTTGTGAAATCAGTATTTACTTCTCACACCCAGTGGGTGCAGTCTGTGAGATGGTCACCCATGGATGAAAATCTTTTTATTTCAGGAGCGTATGATAATGACATGAAACTTTGGGACACCAGAAGGTTAGATATCAATTCTATGACGACATTCACGCACAGTGTACATTGATATTAAAACAGTGTCTTTATTGCAGTCCTAAGGCACCATTATTTGATCTATCTGGACACGAGGATAAAGTGTTATGTTGCAATTGGTCGAATCCAAAATTGATGGTATCTGGAGGGGCGGATAATACTGTAAGAATATTTAAGTCAAAATCTGTTGTTCGTTGATAATAAATTACCTCATACGAAATTTTTAACAACAAAGTCTCATATATAGTGAAAATTAACAACAATAGGCCCTTTTTTAAAATTATTTTAATATTTATTATACTCTAAATCAAACAATGTAATCGTCTAAATGAAACTCAATATATCGTCGTTCATATCGATCACAAACTCCGCAAGTTTACCGTCAAATAATTGAAAAAGAAAAAACGATCTTACTCTTAATTGCAACAACATAAAACTAAACGTGAATGCGATTTATATAAAGCAATGACAAGTATTTTCGTAGAAATAAACACATGTACAAAAAAACGAAAAGAAAAGAACTACTAGTTCTAACAGAGAAAAGTATTTCATGATCTAAGAAAGATCTTTCAATATGAAATCAAAATTCGCACTTTTTATTTGAATGAGTTTCTTTTTGCGATGTCTCTTCTTCTCTTTAATTTTACCTTCTTATTTTACATCATTATAAAACCACCGCTTAATTGACAAAAGAAGAGATCTAGTAAATCGTTCGTACATTACCAGCTCCTAGATTCATTTTTTCTCTCTCTCTTTCTTTTTTCTTTAAGAATTTCAAATTGTTTTTATTGCGCACAAAATTAAAGTGTTTACTCAAAATAGTACAAATCGCATGAGCGGTAAAGTGTTAAAAGTACTATAAGAAAAAGACTTTACGTTCTACCATATTGGCCAATTGAATGGCATGTTAATTTACCGTGTGTGTGTGGTCTCGCAAGAAACAATTCTACCGTCGATTAATATAGAGGCGGACGTTGGATGTATTACACAATAATTTAGGATAATGTGGGGGGCTTATCGTTCTAACGTTTACTTACAAAGGACAATGTCGTTTCAGTCTATTGCACATGCTGTATCTTTACACATTAGCGAATAGTATAATTTTCCTTCCACCGATGTTCAATGGAGAATAAACTTGATTTCCCATCATCTTAAGCTCTCTTTCAGTCCTAGAGGATACCAAGAAAACATCGCTGGGGATTTGTTGAAAAAGGCATATACAATAGTCGCTACTACTTGATTCGACAGAAGGCATAGTGTTTATCTTTCAAGTGTCTCTTGGAATATGTGTAAATACATTCACTGATCTTTTGTACGAGAGTAAGTTTATTTTACAGACTTTTACAGTTCATTTGTTCCTTCGTCTCACAGATGTTGTTGCCCTCAAACGCAAAAGGAAAGAAAAAAAGAGAAATGAAAATTAAATTCATTCTAAAAACATCAAATAACATCTAACTCATTCTAAAATGAGTATAAGAAAGATGTATCCCGTTGAAAATCATATTACTATTTGGGGATTCACTCTTGATGTTGAACTAAGGAAAGGATAAAAGAATGTGTTTCGAATAAATCCCCAAAACAGATCGTTTATTGATCAAAAATAAGGGACGATAATAATTAAGAATTTGATTCTTTCACTTTGAATATACCAAACCATACTTGTAAGTAACTCTAAAAACTGTTCGGTGCACGCTCCCCCATACAAAGTGTAGAAGAGTGACGTATCAGAGCGTGCACACGCAGTGTGCAGTTTACAGTAACAGTGTGTCTTCTGCAGTCTGTGTCATGTTATAGGCAGATGGTTTTTTTTTCTTTCTTTTAAAGTACGCATTATTTAAATTATGCATACACCTACACACCACATGCTCGGCTCGCACTTTCTCTCTCTCTCACACATTTTTATTTTCACTTTCTCTCACATTCTTGTTCTTCTTTTTTTTTATTCGTTTTGCTGTTTCTTCGTTTTTCTTTTTCTTTTCTTTTCTCACTTTTTCTCTTTTTTTTTTGTTTGTTTCTTTAGAAGACCCTATCTAACCCCCACATTATCTCACACAAAGACTAGCGTTTTTAAACGATCCAAAATAAACTAAGGGCACTTTTAGTGGCGTATGCCCTGTGTTCTTATTTCGAGTTTTTTTTTCTTTTCATGAAAAATCTAATTCTGACCGTTGTTAAACTTTGTTGGTTTTTTCCCTTTTTTTTTTTGTTTTGTTTATTACAGCACCTATCGACTTCTAAGAGTCCCTATTTCTTAACTAGCTATGACACACTTGCCTTAATCTAGAAAAATTTTCATTACGTGCTATGCCTCGCCATCTTAATGTAATTTTCGAACCTATGCGTTCATTTTTTTTTTTTTCTTTTTTTCCTCCCTCGAATCGTTAATTCTCGTACGATTTTTCGAACTAACTTAATGCCTCGACATCATTTTCACTCTGTCTCTCATTCTCTCCCACACTCTCATCTTCAGTTTTCTTTCTCTCTGATGTATGAAACTCTTTTTCATATTCAGATTGGTCGCCCACCGCATAACAATATATCCTGGAGAGAAGAAACAAACAAAATTAAGGCTCTAGAGAATGACATGTTTTCGTCCGTATCTTGTGACGCAAAGAGATGATCAGGAGAAAGAACAAAAAAAAAAAGAAAACGCGGAGAACATATCGATGGGAGGAAAAACGAGGAAAGTTACAAGTTAGAAGAGGGTGGAGGAGGAGGAGGAACAGGGAGGATGGAAAAATGTGTCCGTCTCTCGTTACAGCTAAAAACCTATTTCTTTTTTTTTCCGCTTAACAATGTAAAACAATGACTTAAAACACCTCGGTGAATCCTAAGGACTGTACAAGTCGAAGTACGATGATGGCGTCGCGGGTCATCATCATCGTCATCATCATCGTCATCATCATCATCATCATCATCATCATCATCAGAGAAAACTCGGACTCGCTTAAGCCGATATTCGACTAACGTTTACGTTTTTTTGTTGTTTTCGTTACTTAAAACATCCTACGATTTTTTTTTCAATTTATTCTCATCTTCTCTACAATCAGCCTACGTACTACTAGTTTTAAATCTAATCTAAAAAGAGGCTACGCTAGAGAATTCTAGAGAAAGCTTACGGAAAGCAGCATTATTTTTTCTTTTTTGGAAACAAGGTTCCAAAAAAAAGTTGATTTTTCGTAAATCCATTTTTTCCCCCGGCCAGCCCAAGCACCCGACCCGCGGTGCGCAGCAAGCAGTCCTTACTATTTATATTACAGTAGATAATATGTTGTAGAATAATATATATTTATTAATATGAATAGCCAGTCAGTCTTGACGGGTACGAGGTGCATAGGCTGAACGGTGCCTCTTCTTTGTGTATCTGTTATTTTTTTTTTTCCTTCAACAAGATGAGGCAGTTATATAATCCTAACTATCAGCTAACTATCTAACTAAACTTAATCACTTAATTGATTACTTCCTATCCAAAAATGGTGCCTAACCTATGTTCATAGTCAACACTAACTACACAACATCTCGCAGTGTCCTCCTTCACAAAATTCTATACAATAGGTTACGACGCACTCGTTCTTACATTTTCACACTTCCTCTCTTTCTCTCTCTCTCTCTTTCTCCCTATCGCTTTCACTCAAACCTTGTTAATGCTTTCATTCTTATATTCACATTCACCTTTGAATATTTCCTCCTCGTTCCTTTCGCTCGTTGTTCCTAACATTCTTGTTTGTTCACCTTTTCTCTCTCTAATTTCTCCTCTCTGCCCGCTCTCCAGTGCGGCTCCGTATCTGCAGGAGCATTATAGCGTTCGAACCACATTGTTCCTTCCGCTCAGTCAGCACTAAACTGCTGCTCTTTGTTTTGGTCGTCACAATAATAATTAGTTATTTAGTACAAGTCTATTAGTAAAATTCTTCAAAATTCACTATTTAATCACATGTGATTTTTGTTGTCAGTCGTGGTGACAATCGCTTGTGCAACAATTCTTTTTTCTTTTTCTTACACACTCGCAAATAGGTTCTCCCCCTTTCGCCTCTTTCTTTCGTTCTCTTGCTCTCTCATTATTATTTTTTTTTTCTTCTTCTCCCCTTTAATGTATGGACTCAAATCGAGTAATAATCGGTTTCTTAAAAAATAGCTCATACCATTTTTTTTTTTTTTCATCTTTTTATCTCTTGTCATCAAATCGTGATGTACCAAAATAAACTAAATATATTATTTACTTCAAGTCTCAACAGTGTAAAAATCTTTCATACTTTAGATGACGTCAATAATAGTAATCGTTAATTATAATAATACAGCGTATTATTGTAATATTATAATAATAGCTACGATTCGCCTCTAACTCTATCTAACTACCTGCCCGCCACTTCGAGCCCGGAGCTCGCAATATTTGGTAGAAAGCTTTCTGCTAATCGTTCCTCGACTCGATCTAAGTCAGACAACGTGAAAAAACTGTAACCGGATGTAAAAAACGGGCTTAGAGGAACGCAGTAGAGGAGGGTGGTTTCATTATTTCTTTCGAGACATCGCGTAGATTAGAAAATCCTTGAATTTTCTTTCTTTTTGTTTCCTCACGTTCGATTCCTCTCGCCTATCGTTCTTCCTCCAGTCCCCATTATCGTCCGCCATTTTGTAACACGTTTCTTTTTTTTTTTTTTACCTCGTTCGTTCGATATAATAAATTAATTTACACTCTATCTATCGTATCCCGTTGTAACAAGCCTATCCTCTGTCTCTCATTTTTCTCGGGCGGTGTGAATTATTTCTTGGTTTACAATGAATCCGCCGCCGTTTGATTTCTTTTCTTTTTATTATTATTATTATTATTTTCTTTTTGTTCCTAGACTCCGAACGGATCGTTACGATGGTTACCGATCCGTCAATCCCGTTAGTGGCAACTATACACATACAAAATCTATTCGAAATTCGTAACCAAAAAACAAACGCAGTGATATTTAAACTGGCTACAACGCAAGAACAATTATATTTCTTTTTTTTCTTAACTAGAAGATGAAAATTTGGCTCAAGTTTCGCATTTACATACCGACGTAAAAATATATTATAATATTTTTCAGCATATCCCTGTCTAGCGGATTTGTCTGAAAAGGCACAATTCTAAAAAAAATATCTGTATTCACTGTACAATTAAAACTGATATCGATTCGTAATAACTGTACTCATAAATATAAATCCTCTAAAAAGTACTATGTTCCTTTCCTTCATTGTTACAATAATTACATATTTATCCCGAAGTTTTATTTTTTTTTCTTCTTTTAGAAATAAAGCTTCTTATTACCTCTTTTTTTATTTATTCTTATTTTTTTTTTTTCTTTAAAATCTTCACTTCTTTTTCGTTCATAAAATATAGAGTCGTCCGTGATTAAAAAGAGAACGCGAACTGTACTTGTAAAAAGTAGATAAAAATCTCCGCGTGGCAATACATACATACAATATATGTGCCTGGCTTGGAATGTCTGAACGAAACAGAAGAAAACAAAAAGAAATAATTGTGATGAGAGTGCAGTTTAGTGGATGGGGTGGTGTGCGCTGTTAAGGAAGAGTTCCTTTTTAGTTTCGGTATTTTTGTAAAAAAAATACCGATCGTTATCTCTTCTTTCTCAGCCCAGCCACCGGCCAGCCAGCTGGCACAAGTCCGGTAGGTACTGATTACAATTAACAGAATCTGAATGTTCATTATTTTTTTTTTTTTTATCAACTCTAGCATTTGGAAGTGCTTTCTTTTTCCTCTGTATATTATTATTATTATTATTATTTTCTTGGGAAGAATTCTCCTTTGTATATTTTTCTGAGCAGCGTTTCTTTTTTTTTTTTTTATAGTTTACAAGTTTTTGTTAAAATATTTATTCACACTCTCAAGCGTTCAGCTTCGACTTATCGTTTCCTTAGTAAATGTAATACCTAAAGTTAATCCTGGAAGCCTATCAGCTTGACACTAAACTGTCCGTCGTAGAATGATCAGTTTTGTCACTGTCGTAATGATGTGTTGACGTTACAGCGTATGGAGCCGTGCTGGTGCCGAACAAATGTAGATGACACGAGCACTCGTACCCCGTCTTATTACAACATTCATTCTCTAATCGTTGGAAAATATTAACTACTTTCACCTATTTATCTGATGGATAAAATGTATAAAAGATGGCTGGCAAGTCAATTATCATGAGGAAGAATCTTATCTGACTTTATATAATGTATTTAGTCTCATCTATTCTTCATTAATATAATCCTTCGTATCAACAGGTGTGGCTCTCCTAACTTACGTAACCCTCGGTGTAATCGTATCTGAAATAAATTTATTTAGCTTGACTCAAGTTTTTCTTTTTCTTTCTCTTTTTTTTTGTTCTTTCTTCAAATTCATTCGTGTTATAGTGTAATGTTGCCTGTACCTAAAAACCGTAGCCTACTTGGGCTGCTGAGCTTGGTATTGTTGATAGGAGTCATCAGGAGATGCCGCATTACTTGTTTGTTCAGAATCACCCAATGGCATGGTATGAATAATGCTAGGAGGGTAAGTAGTATAAGGATAGGGATGCGGGCTTGCTGCTATGTACTGAAAAAATATTTTAACCATATGTAAATTAAAAGTAAAATATGTTGCATAATCTTAGCACACATTTGAGTAAGAAATAAAGAAGAGCACTTGTTTTAAAATTGTATGAAAATAAAAAATAAAAGAGATGATGTAATACTCACGGAACCAGTGCCAAGATGCAGTGTAGACATTTGTGTAGTAAGCTGAGGAATCATACTGTACTGTGGGTTGCTAGGATCAGCTGATGGCATCATCTGTAATACAGAGTTTACATTTAATTTGCAAAATTCAGCTATTCGTATTAACATTAATTATGAACTGTAATTTAAAACTAAGAACTTGAGAAAAACAATTCAATAAATCTATGTAAAGTGAAAACCAGCGTATGGAGAACTAACTAAACTAACGTATAAATATTTGAAATAGAAGAGAAACAAAAGCAACAAAAAATTTGTATAAAAACTCACGTCGACCTGTTGCATGTGTGGAGGGGCAGTTTGCACCAAATAAGGAGTAACCCAAGGTGCTCCTGGTACGCTGTAACCAGGCAAAGCTTGGCCGTAATGACGACCGTATTGTGTTAAAGTGGCTGCGGGTAGCATGTGAGTAGTTGCAACCCCATTTTGACCAACACCGCTTGTATCATAATTCAAAGTCATGTTCTGTGTAAATACATATAACAATCGTTAAAACATTACAGATTATATATGATTAGTTCTCTTTCAGTTATTAATATAAATTACCTCTCCAGTTTCTCTCCATATTGTACTTTTGTATAATGATTTTTTCTTATTACCACCATCAGCAAATTTCACCAAAAGAGGGTCTTTAGCCCCTTGTAGTGCCTTTCCATTAAACATTTGAATTATTTGTTCACATTTTTCTTTGGACTCCATTCTGATATAAAAAATGCAATTTTAAACATAACAATAACCCAGGATCCTAATTCTTTTATTCACTTTATAGCGTTTGATTTAAAGAATCCAACCAGTGCTAACCTTGCAAATCCAACACCTTTACTTTGTCCAGCAGTATCGCGTAATATACGCGTTGAAATAACTTGCCCATACTGAGCGAGTAAACCCTCAACATCATTTTCTTTGAAGCTCAGTGGCAGGTTTGCAATATACAAATTGGTGGGGTCTTGCTCCTGTTGCTGAGAAGAGAGTAAAAATACTATGCAACTTATTGTATTTCACCTCGTGACGTGTATATATGTATATGTATATAAATTTCAAAAAAAAAAGCTTTGTGTCTATCATTTTAACATTCATCACCAAGATACATATGTATTTGCATATACCTACATAAATATGATTATCAATGAATGCACAGACGAGATCACTACAATGACGAATTAATTACTGTGATTTGTATAAGACGAACATTAAAAAGTCTATTGTATTTTACATAGTTTTTTGAGAAAAAAAAAAACTTACGATGTAAGTTTTCAATCGAAATTAATATTATTTCTTCTCTCACATTCACGTAGAATGTTAAAATGATAACTTAAAATTAAATTTCGTTTCAATGCAACAATGCAAGAAATTTAGAAAACTAAACTTTTACACAATATTTAAAACACAAATCCTTTATATACATAACTTATCAATATTCCTTTTATCAAAAAATTACATAAAATCTACAAGATACTACTTAAAAGACCATTAATACTATATTGATTATTTTAATCTAATATTAAAATATACAAGTGAGTATTCAAAAAACGACTTATTATGAATTAAGATAATTATGATCTTTAATACCGAGAGATTATCATGCTTCATGACATTACTTTACCACATTCTGGTGGTTCTCCAAATTTGCTTTATGGATGCTTTTATGATCAAAATCAACATAATATGTACTCTGCATTTATGTGCAAAGCATGCTCACACGCATAAATACATTCTTTATTCCATAAAAAAAGAAAATAATGTTGAACTTAATAATCTATATATACCTATAGCATTCAGTGCTGATGAACATAATTGAAAATTAAATAATGAATTCATAGAAAATCACGGTACTGAATATCGCCTGTGCAAACATTGTTTATTTTATGTGAATAATAAAACAATAACTGTATGTTTTCGAATAATAAAGAATTTGTAATTTCTTGTTTTTGTTTTTTATAGAATAACGTTATTAACATAGCCCTTGTTAAAAATTCTCTCTTCTAAGCATATTTCCAATGTTAAATATTTTTTCTTTGTCTTTGTACAACTAATATAGCAGCGAAATTTAACAAATAACATTTGAATTTATGCTGCTTCTCTACAATTGTTTAGAAGATTTATTTGAATAATCATATATGCGTATATAACAAATAACAAATAAATTATGCAAGCTATCTAGTCATTTATAATAAACAATATTAAGAATAACCATTCAAAGCAGAAATAGAATTCCAATCACATATGACATGTTGTTGGAAACAAGCATAACAAAAAAAGCACAGGCACGTCACATATATACAGTTACATTATGAGATAGGAATGAAAGTAAGCCTAATTATCTGATAATAATACTGGAAAAAAAAAAGAAAAAGAAATACATTGTATATAAGATGTATGCACATACATATACATGTGTTCATGCTCAAGTTTTCCCTCGTTTACGAATTTTCTTATGTAAAGAACAAAAAGGGAAAGATACATGTACACTAAACTGAACTCGAACTAGAATTCAATATTTATGCACCCTCAAGCATATTTTGAGATCCACCATTTCTCTCAAAAATCAATCAATTCTACAGTTACTTGAATATACTTATACTTTACGACAATTTACTTCAATCTTGCGAATGCATTAAAACAAAAAAATAAATAATGAAAATATTATGATATAAGCCAAGCTTATGGCATCATATATGTATATATATATTTATGAAAAATATTATATACATATATACACATAAATGTACACATACCCGTTATTTATGTATACATATATGTATGAGTATGAATATATATCTCAATAGAATGTGATTTAGTTTTTGATCAAGTGCGAATGTGTATAAAGGATTTTGTAAAAAATATATGCATCTTTCTACGTATCGTATCAGTACACTTACAAGATATAATAAGTTCCTATATAAAGTATTAAACCATCATAAAATAAAAACTTATAGAAATTCCCAAATACACATCCTAAACTTGTTTGGTGTGCTGGTTAAATTTTATTAATCAAGCTAAGTATTATATCAATAAGAACCAACCAACACCCCAGGAATAAGATAGCACCTGATCTGGACATAGCACCACTAATTAGTAAGTAAGTACCATGTACCCTGAGTACAGTTAATAATAGGTACTTCGTTTAGTTGTATCATATCACATGCGACTGACATCATCACAGCTGCTGATGGCACCCCGTGCTTTTACCGCGGCCAGATTAGAAGAACCATTCCAAGTTAGTTTTATTTTTTTTTTTTTTCAGCGATAAAATATAGGCAAGAGCCAATACTGTTTGGCAATGTGCGTATATGAGTAGAAAATTAGATTAAAAATTTTCAAAACTAAATAAATATAAGCCATATTTTCTTGAAATATTTGCACATCATTAGAATAGAAGACAAACACATAACATTTGACAAATTGCAGAAAAAATAAAATATACCATATTACATTTGTATAGTATTATTTGTACTGCCATACTTGGAAGCAATCTTAACAGAATATTTCAAAGAATGTTTTACTCTTTATAGTATGATCTACTGATTCTTATACATAGGACATGGACACAAACATTTTGGGGGTATATTAAATGTTTGCTAGAGGCTTGAATTAGTGCTGAAATGAATGCAATTTTCTGATAAATGTATTGACACAGCAGTATCAGCAATTTGTGGCCGAGGTACAGCAACAAGCAATCAATAGGTACACGAGATAGAATGACAGATAGAATTAGTGAAGACTAGAGATTTGTAGACAAGTGAGATAGGTTCTAATAGGAGAAGCGTCTTTTTTTTTTTACTCGTTTGTATAAGGTTTTTTTTGTTTAAGTTATGCATGATTGCCTGCAACTATATTTCCACTGATACCGTATCTTATATATTACATTCTGTGCTTACAACTTTAATTATCAATGAAAATATAGTTTATATTTAATGTCACCCCTCTAGTAAAAATACATTTGTTTCAAAGTAACGAAAAAGAAGCTGAGAATTTAAAAATTAAAGAAATTACACCGTTTTATTAATAGTCCCTTCTCACTTGTCAATAAACTGAAGTACTTTCAATTTTTTAAACATTATTCACGAAACTTGTAATTTTCTTTTAATCTGACATTACTATACTAAAAGATAGTACTTTTTCTACGTAACGCAACGATTATAAGACACTAAATAGTCCTGTTAATGTACAACTCTAAGCATATCTAGAGGGGCTGAAAGCAGAGCAATGATGCCATGGACAAGATGCTATGCTTGTCTTTAGGTAATTGTTATAAGATAAAATAAAACAACAATGAAAATAATATTAATTACTACTTTTTAAAAATAACTTCTGCAATAAAAGGACTTATAAACTTACGTCAATATGTATTACAATACCTAATGGCTTATGAAAGTAATATGAAATGAAATAAAACTTCTATCACATAACGAATTGAATAAATTTTCTTACTTATTTACAAATAAATGAATATGCCTAAAAAAAATAATACTATTACACAATCCAACTTTTCATTATACTTAGCAGCTATGCTAGTGATTATTGAAAGACAAGCATAGCATTTACTGTAATTAAAATTTCAGTACTTTCTTATCCAACTTTTTATAGTAAATAATGCATGAAAGTACTGTACTGTGTACATATTTATCATAGCAATATGGGAATGAGAACTTCTTTTTTTTTTTTTCATATTAATGGCATTTGATCATTATATATCAACAAAAATGATGTATCAACAAAAAGATAAAAGGTATATTAGTTATACTCAAACACAAAGATGGATTCAGCATAGGATAAAAGACTGAAGATAAACAAAATAAAGAAGGGAAAAGAAAGTAAGATAGGATAGTGGGAAATAGGAAAAGGAAGAAAAGAAAGAGAAAAGGTTTACTGTTACTCTGGTATTACTGTACTTGCATGCACAACCAACGTACACTGGGCAGTCTACGGAGCAACCAGATACCCACTTTCGCCATCTGTGCTTGGATGCCCTTGGCGACCAGTGCTTTCACAGCACCCTCTGCCGCCACTGGTGACTCAAAGTCTACAAATCCATAACCTGTAACACAAAATTATAATAAAAAATATTAGAAATAATTCCCAAAACAAGTAAATACTCTATCATTAAAAATTTAGTAAATTACCTTTACATTTATTCGTATTTTTATCCAAAATTGCCTTCGTAGAAGTAATAGTTCCATATCTGCAAAAACACACTGTATTAGAAATAATACACTCCTTCATCTTGAAAAGAAACTAGAAGTTAAAGTCACATTAATAAGATTCTCATGCGATCATTAACTCCCTATTAACAGTCAGAAATCCTGTAATTACACGAATGACTTACTGAGAACACATGTTAACAAGGTCTTTATCGGTAGTGTTTTGGTTGAGGCCACGGATATACAAATTTGTTTTCGATAGTTGTTCTGCTTGCTGTCCTTGTATAGCATTATTGCTAAGACTTGTGCTCATTGTCCCGCTTTGACTGCCGGTAGCACTGCTAGAACTACTATTAGTGTTAGCTGGAGAAGAGGCTGTAGGCACCCGTTGTCCACCATACTGCAATGTATTTAAAAATGTATGTAAATTAAACCATGTAATTAAATGTCAAATAAATATCGTTCTATAAGAAATCTAAATTGACAATTATTTATAGTTTAATTTTTACAAAACACAAAGTACACGGAGGTTATAGTAGCCCCACCCGGCAAAACAAGAAGGTTAACATCGTATATAATAGAAATAAATGATAAATAATCATTTTCAAAGTGATTTATCATTCTACATATTAGAAAATAACTTCACTAGTAACTAGTTATAGGGTGCTTACAATAATCTATGCATTGAAGTTATGCCGGTTGCTTCGAAATATAAGCATACGTCAAGAAAAACGTACACATGTACTGTTCGATGCGAGATACATACACATTTCAAAGAATCAATCTAAAATCATAGTTAGAAATTAAGAGGAGAAGGAATCATTGACGAAAAAAAAAGAATGCGCATCATTTCAACGAGACCGACATGCCGCGTTGTCATGGCCCCACCCGGTTTAAGAAAGGGTTAACCCTTTCGCTGCGCAAAGGTTAACACACTCCTACTGTCTGCGCGCGTCATTTTTGACAGGACCAAAAACATACTAACTAATATTCCCGCATGAAACAAAACTATACGTTATTTAACAAAATTCTTTTTCGAGCACAGTTTATAGGTTACCTTATCAACTAAAGAGATTCGAAAAAAAGAACATACAAGACGTTCGCGCTGCACGGTGACTATCTAAGTGACAGTGCATATCTCATCATCCCTGCTGTTCATTTAACAAAGAACCTCTCTAACCGCAAATAATAAAAAGGAGGGAAGAATAAATATATTTTTCCATATCGTACGATAAAAATGATTAAAAGCAGGAACTATATAAAGATAAACAATGCAACATGACGTTGTTAAAAAAATAAATCCCCTGTATCTCTTCGAGCGGCTACAAAGCAGTCTGTGTAGAGAGAGAGATCATTCCAAATGCTCTGAAATAAAGTCGGCGTTCAATGAGACCGACATAAATTTCTGTAGTTAACAAGTGCAATTCGAGTTGATCGGGAACGAAAGGAGAGGGACTTACCGACGCGTGCTGTGCGTAAGTGGCGGCGTAAGGATTCGCCGTAGGCGGTAGTTGCTGTGCTCCGACGGGCATCTGTCCGGCCGCCGCAGCTGCAGCCGCACTTGGATACCGCGTGTATGGCGGATAAGCGGCGGCCGCCGCAGCCGCAGCCGCAGCCGCATGAGAGGGCGGCGCTGCGCCCCAAGCCGCACCACCGCTCGCACGATACTGCACCGGGTTCCCGCCTCGTGGCCCGCCACCGGTGTTCCCCTTCAATCCGTGCCCGCCTCCACCACCACCGCCGCCGCCACCTCCACCTCCGCCGCCGCCGCCTCCGCTTGCTGGACCCACACCGACGCCGCCACCCGTGGCGCCGCCGCCTCCGCCACCTCCTCCACCACCACCGCCGCCGCCCCCGGCGCCACCGGCGTTACCATTGTTAGCACCCACGTACGTCGGTCTCGGACCGTTTGTACCCTGAAATAGAACAAATACAATAACGCTGAGTTAGAATTTCTATACTCTTGGGATAAATATTTAAAAAAGAAAAATTTCCCTAGACCCGCGCGCGTCTAGTTAATATCGCATCGAATACACTAGAGGTATAGGAAGCTAAACTGATGTTCTCTCGTAATCGCTTTTGCAATCATTTCTACGCTAATTCCTTCGGAACGTCTCTCATGGTTAAAGATTATTACGTTACGCTTCTAAACGATTCTGCGTGAAAATCTACAAACACATAGCAGTCGTGGTTAACACACGACACAGCCGCTGCTCGCTCTGCTTACGGCCATCCTAATTAGAGTCATTTGCACAGCAAATTCGTGTCAGTTAATGTCTTTAGCAAACACATTACAGTAACTGTTGTAAACAGCAGTAAGTACAATCGGTTGGTCTGCTGCCAGATAAATTTATTCACAAATAGACCTTAATTGCAACGTTCGGGCTTGAACGTAAAACAGCCTCGAAGGTTGCTCGAGATGTCCAGTTGAGCTAAGTAAACTTTGTTTTATTTTTCGAAAGAAGATAGGAGACGACCTTTTTTTTGCAGAGGAATTAACTGAACATTTTCATCACGTTTGATGAGGTCAGTAAGAATTCAGAAGGTCGTGTACTCCACAGGAGAGTCTCGGGGTCATTCGTTATTGATTTATTCCAAGAAAAAGATTCTACGCGCATGTGACTGCTGCGGAGTAGAGCGTAGACGGAATAAAAAGAAGAAAACTTTAAACATAACTTTTTATCAATGAAACATCGATCCTTTTCATTTTTCTTCGGGAGAGTTGTGAACTTTTTTTCGTCAAACACGCCTTGTATTCTTGGCGTTTCTGCAAGCAGGTGAAACGATTTTCTTGTCAGAATTTAATCAAAGGTTCACCGGGATATTTTCTATGGGCGGTTGATTGCTGGAACGTCAAAAATAAATCCTGTCGTAATAACGAAGGACTTTCTCAATCGAAATGGTCGTGACTGTTGGCGATGGGCTAGTAATTACTCAGAAATATATTTTTATACGCAACATATAAAAAACTATGAACGAACCCATTGACTGACCCAGTAGAAATAGGATTAATAACATTAAAATTGGTTGAAAATTCATAAGTACAGCCCATAGGTTGCTGCATCTGTCGCAATCTCTCAGGACAAGCCTTTCCAGGACTTTCGAGCGCGTTGCATTCCAGCCTCTTTAGAAAGGCCTCTCGTTGATTTGCATTTTTGGCATAGTTGTGATAACACGGTTTACCGTTTGCCGGAGAACGAACCAGCTACTCAAGAGAGAAAGAAGATAGTGGAACGGAGATAGAATAGGGGAGGGAGAGAAATAACAGGAGAGGGAGGACCCAGCTGAAAGTCACGGTTGTAAATCACTTATCATGAAACTCCAAGTCGCTTGTCGCTTCCTGTACCACTTACAGATCTCTTTCCTCCCTTTCCACCTTATTAGCAAACTCCATAGACACTAGGAAGTCCTGCCTGTTTTCTGCTCGAACCACGAGTTTTGCTTCTAGCCTACCGCTCGTTCTCATTTGCATAATTCCTAGATATTCCAAGTTTAATATACGTGGAAAACTGTATCGCCATTTTACCCTATGGAAGCCTGATACGCGTTGGTCGTTTCTCTACTCTGAAACTCATCAGACCAAATTGAATCCACCGTACCAACGTTGCTCTCCTTTTCATCGTTGAAAATGGTCAATAGCAAACTGGGAGAGGCTTCGTCTTATTCCCATCGCTAGGTACGGTGCACGTTACAATGATGCGCAGACGTGGTAAGCAGGAAGTGACATCCGGTCGGTACATGACGATACCCATTTCACACGTCGTTCTCTATTTCGCAGTGACCAACGGCCACGTTGTCTGCATGCCGTTCAATTGAACCGGTGGCATCTCCGGGCAAATCGTCTGTCTCCTTGTCACACACGCGTTCCAATCAGACGACGCACCAGGTGCGTTCTATAAGAGATACAACGAATGACGCACCCGGTGCGTCGTGAAGAAGTTAACAGAAACAAGAGTAGCCTATGTGTATTACATTAAATGGAAAAATATTTAACTAGCTTTGTAGTTTAACCATGACGCACCTTATGCGTCCCTATACTATCTTACGTGTAATACAACTGGCGACACATCAGGTGCGTCCTACAGTGTCTATTCAATCCAACCGAAATAAATCAGTGTTCATTGAAACTTATGAATAATAAGAACAATTTGGATCTTGGGAATAATTATCCAGTCGAGTGGCTCGTGATTTCGTTAAGATTTACAATATATTAAACGTTTGTCTTGCTGCTGCTGATCAGAAGAATTTGCAAACTTGTGCCAATAATGATTCCAATTCAGATTTCTCGAGGAAGAAAATACAATCTCCTTGTAAGGTGATAAATCTCTACCTTGTTCTTCGTTAATTAACCAACATCCTTTAAAAGAATAAGTACAAAGTTCCAACTTCCTAAACGTCCAGGTGGAATGATTCTATTAGCAGCAAATGCTCTAACGATTTGCAGTAAATTTCTAACATAAACTGTTCAAGAGAAATGGCTGGTTACATTGTGGTCGAGTAGCATTATCGTAAATTTCACTTCGAGAGTACTTCGTACAAGTAGAAGCTTTCTTCGACTTCGAGAAAATTAATGGTTTTCCAGGTAACCACTTTTAGCTGTCCATTGCCGTTGACCATGATCGTATGGTATAAAAAGTACCACCTTATCTACTTATGTTGCAACCGCGCAAAGTAATCGAACGCAAACAGAATATACGAATTTGAAGAATAGATTAACACTCTGACGATGCAGAGAATAGAAACGAAGAAGGAACACAGGAATCGGTTGATTCTTTCTTATCGGAGAGGCGTGACTGCACGAGGTCACTGATAAACGATAATGGTGGGGGCCTTTTATCGAGTCGTCCAGCATACGTGAAACTACAGCTCTCGTAATCACTTTCTAAAATAGTCTTTCACCTTATTTTGTTATTAAACCGTTTTACCAAGCCAAACACTTTTTTCTCAATTCGTTAACCAGTTAAATCGCGAAACGATCTCAAAAAGACGACTTAAACGTGAAAGAAATTTTTAAACGTTAAGAAAATAGTTGGTTCGACTAGTTTTCCCTTATCTAATATAATTAAAATTTTCATATCACATTTTTTTTTTCTTATTTTCTCTGCAAATTAATTCTATGCCTAACAAAGTAGTGTAACTACTCATGTATAATAAATGTGATAAGAGAAGATAGTAAATAGTGTTCTTCACCTTGCTATTCCTATTTCCATCGGGAGTTCAACGATCCTATAATATTCTATTGCTGACGTTTTGAAATACAACCGTAAGTTGTCGTAATCGAGTGACAGTTTTATGAAAGAACTCGAGTTCTCGTGTTACAATGAACGATTACGTGTATTCGTCACGTTTGGAAAACGCTTGTGCGGTGACAAAATCACGTTATGAAGAGAATAAAAATAAATATGCCAATACCGATCATCGAAGGGTATTCAGGACTAACGTTGTCTTCTAATATATAAAACAAGACAATTTCTACTTTCGCTATAAAATGACGGTGCAAACCGCGTCAAAGATTGAATGGTCTTGCATGATGCAGTTTGGACCGCACTTTCTTTTATGTTAATACATGCCAAAGCAGGAGCTAAGAAGGATCAGGATGTGCCACATACCACGGCAGGGCAAACCCCGTCAGTTGTACGATCTCGCATGAATGTTACGCTCTATTAGCAAACGGACTCGTGTTACAAATACGATCAAGATTTTCTTCTCTTTGCCGAAAGAGGGGAGGGCCTGCCGGAGATCCATTAATGTAGATCATGATTTTCTCTCGGAAGCATCAGCCCGTGCAACATTTTTTTCCCCAGTAAAACATTTAATTATAGGATTAATTAACGCTCGATGAGATATAAATACGTCGTTTGTTCTCAAGCCGCGTGATTCGAGTGCAAAAGATTAAGTTCGACAAATGTTTTATCAGAAAATGATCATCGCGTCGCTTCAATTTCTCGTGTATGTAGAGAGTAAATGAAGCGAACAGATAAAGTTCACCGTGCGTTAGAATTGCAACTCGGTTTAATCCCGTTTACTGCTTCACGGCCAAGATACATGCAGTCAGTGAACATGGTAACAGATATAGACCGTACAGGTACTCGAACTACTCTCACGCAGTGGCGTAGTGCCCGGTTCTCGATTTCAACCAGAGTACACCGCAGACTCTATTTCAAAAATCATTGTTCCTTTTTCAACACGGTGCTCCGCGACGCGCTTGATTAATTGGCAGACAAGGTCTGTTTCTAAACCGTTCGTTTCGATCTGTAAATTTACGTCTGACCGAGAATACAATGGATTTTTATAAACAATCATAAACGCTAGGCAAAGAAGAACAGTCATGCTACGAAAATGTAAAAAAATCTAAGTACTTTGATCGTTAAAAATGGAAACAAATGAAACTTGAAAAACTGCTCGATATCTTCCATTACAGTTCCCTTCGGATACGCCACTGGTTGTTTCACGCGGCGCTGGCGTGCATGTGTCTAGCGATGGGACCAATATCCTCGCGTGCGTAGCTGGTATTGCAAAAGAAATTCCTCGATTTCACACGCGAATACCAGATAATGCTTTGTCGATTATCTTGAATTAACGTTTCACCTATGAGTAACGGATAAATAATTACCTCCAACGTAACAGTGTTAACGGTATCAACTATCTACACGAGTGCTCTGTGTATACTAACCAAGTCTACGTCTTGTGTTTAAACTGAATCTGAAGAATTAGCGAAGTATCTACTTACAGCCTCGATCTTACTTTGACTTATGTACTGATATGTTTAATAAATGTTTGTTCAAACAACACTGACGTGGAGATGAAATTAATAAACCTTTTTTTAAGTTAGTATTCTCAAGAGTAGTGAATCGCGTCGATCCCATCGCTAACCATCGACGGATGCGCGTGGATGCGCATGCGCATGCGCATGCGTCCTTAATAGCCGCGAGAGGACGGGTAAAGAAAAGTGCAAGGGGGGAACAGGTAAGAGGGAACCAGTTGTCAGGCTTGCTCATCCCTTGGCAAAAGAGTTCCTCTTTGCCGGCGCATACCGGACATTCCGTTTCTTCGCCTTGAGAAGATACGTACGTTACGCACTCACGCAACACCATGACACACTGCTGGTCCTTTCGCATTTCGAGGGGACACGACGCAATCCTAACCTTTAATACATGCGAACCTCTTTCAGTAGAAGAGTATATTCAAATATTTCGCCCTATGAATCAACATTTGTTCATCAATTATCGGTCGTAAAAGAAATTGATGAAGGAATCGAATCGATTTGATATTGAATTTTAGGTAGGGATAAAGAGTAGAACCGTAGATGCGCGCGAAACCTCCCGTTCGTATGTTTTCGGAAACAATCGGAAGCGATCGTGAACTTACTAATCGAGGACAATTTGAATGATACGGAGAGCAGTGCACAGTAGAATACAAAGTAGGTTTTCGCGCCAAAGAACAATTACTTTCAGATCGTTGTACCAGCAAGGTCGACCTCGAGGCAAGCGAGTGCACAATACCATTGCGTTTACCTTATACACGATTTACCGTATCATCGTCTTTCAAATGCAATAACGCGATAGAGATAAAAAAAATTCTGACGAACACGAATTCGATCAAATCACAAACGTTTATCGATACAGTCATTGGTATATTAATCGCAATAAAAATAACAATCATATTAAACTCGAATTCAATATCCTGACACGTGCTTAGTTTTACGAGTCCATAAAACGTATGCATGTTATATGTCGCAGTTCGCGGGCACGTGAGAACGCGCTTTTAATAAGACGCTCCGTTGAAAATATTTTCTCCTCGACGTTCACTAATGAAGTCACGTATCGTGACCGACTGAACGGCATACTTTGAATACTATGTTAAGCAAAAACATCGTTGGACAAAATTTTACTGCATAAGATTTCAGAAAATTGCAAAACTGCTTAGGGGATTTTCAGAAGTATTACTCAAATTTTAAAGCAGCTCTAACGCGATAAAGCTATTTAAATATGTATACCACGGTGAATTATAAGTAAAGATACGGGCATACCTAATGTAATCAGGAGGGGGGTAATTAAACGTTCGCTGTCTTTGAATCGTTGGACACTTACCTGAAACAGAAAAAGGAAAATTACGTTAGTTTAAGAAAATAATTATAGGAGAGATATTTTTAGTTTTATTGCTGTAACCAGGATCGTAACTTTTGAACGGAGGTGTATACTTTCCGTCCAATTAATAATCGACTTGTTTACGAATATTTTCACGTGTATTTTTACTATCGATCGACGAACGGGAAAATCGATCTGATAAGAGGATTATGAGCCCCCACGGACGTATCCCTAGTGAAAGTAACGAAAGACATGCTGGTTTATTTGAAATTGCACCGACCGGCAAGTCTGGCAAAACAGCGTGTACGAACGCCATTTCTGTGCAGAAATCATTCACGCACGATGCGTGGTTCTCAACGATCCGATTTTTATCGAGCGATCAATTAAAAGAAAAAAATACGTTTGAAATTAAATCGAATTCCGCGAACAGGATTCGACCTTATGTAAATCGACTTTCGTTTTTGCGCGCGGAACGAATACTTACGGGCTGTAATCATGAAACGCGTTCGGATTTACATACACGTAGGAAGGAAGAAAGGAAAATTCATCGGGATAGAATTTTCTTTTCTCTTGCAAAGAAAAGGAGAGAGAAAAAAAAAAGAGTGTATAAGCTGTCGACTGACTAAGAGATACATACATACATATACCAAGTTCACTGACTCTACACGATGACTAATACGAAATTAATTACTCGACCGCTAACGTTTCCTTCCAGACGCCTTAATGGCGCTCGAACTACGTGAAAACTATGCGAATCAACTGGTGTAGAACCGGTGAATCCTTGGATATTTAACGGAGTGTACACAGAAAAGTTCTGACAATTATTTTGTGTTCTGTGGTAGCCTATAGTGTGACAAAATTGTGAGATTGTTTTTTAATAATGAACAAAATTATTCGAATTCTATTTAATATACTGGTATCGATGTTAAACTACATATGGAAATAATATACGTGTCAGCTTTCCGTGTCCTTCGACTTTTTGGATAGATTCCCAGATCAACAGGTTTCGTGGTATGAAATTCGATTGCGACGTAGCTGGTTTCTTGCATTAAAATCGAGTTCTTCGCGACGGAAGCGCGACCGAGTTATATTTATTGCCTGCAAACTTCGATCATAAAAATAACAAGCTCGCGTTGAAAACGAACGCGTGTCAATTGAATTACTTAACGCTACAGATGAACGTATATGAACGGAAAGAATAAAAGAAATATATATTTAATTTTCTTCTCTATAACCCATTCCAGACTAACAAACGTTCTGACTTAAAAGCTATTTATTTATTCCAAAAGTACAGTCATAAATCCTGAAAAATGTCGTGGATAACGGTGGTGCCTAGTACTGATCCCTACGCGTCGCGTGTGCGACTGACAAGAGTCCTCCGAAATCCTCCCTTATATACCACAGTCGATCGGCCTATCAACCCGAGCGCGCGAAAATTTGAATCTACGATTGCAACCACTTGCAGTCTGGCACGCTTGAATCGTTTTTTCTACAATTTTCTTTTGCAATTTCATTAACAATTTTTAGTTAAATGTTTAAAAAATCTATCAACAATGTAATTAGTTAAAATAACTGACAGCAAATAGTTGTGGTATTCTTTTTTTTTAAATCGCGAGCTCCAATTATTTGAAAATTTAATTAGAGCTATTGAAACAGGAATTCCAGCGTGTTGATCTGTTGCGATTCATGCACGTGTCACCGGTTATTAGCGGCGTTTAGGCTTGCAGTACGCTCGTATTAACGTAATAATTCAAGAGCCGACGCAGAACTAAGTAGAGGCGGAATAGAATGATTGCTCGCATACCAGGGATACGTAACAACGTGTGTACACCACGCACGTCGACGATTAACCAGAAAGTATTGTGTATCGTTAACACGAAATCCCGTTATTTTCGCTCAAAGTGTGAAGAAATTCAGTCGATTTTAGAAATTCCAATCTGAATTCCAACGATTAACGTTCTAATCTTTACAATGTATATTTCATTGCAATTAAAAGAACGATAATATATAACATCGCGATATGATATTATCTTGGAAATATACATTTCGTAAAACTAATATTTCACTGATAAATGGAAGAATTAACATACGCCTTAGCCTTTTAAAATCTACAACAGCTAGTCATTATGCATCATTATAGTCACAAGAAAAGTAGCGGCTCTGGTTTATCTACCATGTACTTAAGATAGAAAAAGAAGAAAAATGTAAAATTTCAAGCAAAATAGAGTTACTATATTAGAGCGGGGAATTATCGATGAAAATATGAATTATTTTCTAAGTGTCTATGAAACAGATGAATAGCTTTTCGTACCACGTTTATAGACACAAAGAAACAATTCATCAGCGTAGAAACCGCGACAAAATCCGGTTTTATTCAACATCTTTCGAAGCATATGGCCAGTTAATGGCTCGTCATCAATATCGTCAGGCTGACCTACATACGCGCCTCCAGGACATGGATCTCTCCTTGCGAATCTCGCTTCTCCGCGTAAAACAGCATCATTATTTGCCTAAAGCTTGCGAATTTCTCACTTTAGCATTCACCTTTCGTCAGCCGTGGAATTCATCGGCATACTCTCACGTTCGCCAATAGCGGTAGCTGATGTAAGATAGCATTATGCTAAACGCGATGATTAAAAATCATTTCTGGATTCACGAGAATTTGATAAAATTGAAAATTTATAAGACCATCATCGATAAACGATAAAGGTTCACAGGACCTCCAAAAAATCCATTGGAACCTCCTAACTCCTCTCAAGAATCTAACAAAAATCTATACAACCATCAATAATTAATCCTAACAAATTTTAAAAGCCCCAGCTTCCAAAGACCATAGGACCTCCCAATAATTCTCACCTAATTGACCAAAGCCAAGAGACGCCAAAATGACCAACATCCTTCCAACGTCCACTAAAAGAACTGTTCGATGATTCTATCTGGTCGGTGTGCTAGAAAAGGAAGAGCCAAGAGCATCGGTTTTTCAACTTTCATGGTAGATACATCTATGGCTTGATCTCGAGGCAATCGCAGGTGCATGCTGCACCGAGACAGAGAAAAGGGACACGTGCATTTTCCGAATGTCTCCGGCGTGCTACACGTATGGCCAACGTGAGCCGCATGATACGTGTATACGAGGTTCGCGAAAAAGCAGAAGGACGAAGATGTAGCGGGCTAGGAGGTGATCGAGGGGAGAAGAAAATAGAGGGAAAATGGCTGACCGGCTGGCTAGTTGCCTGCTCGCCTCGAGCCTGACACCCTTTAACCGAGTTTAGGCCGACGGCGTGTATTATTAGACAGCATATCGCGTGCTTCCGTGTCCTTACCTCGTGGAACAATGAGATCGTCCACGAATGATACAAGGTACAAACAGTATCTGGTTCACGCGACCACCTTGGAAATCCAATCATCCTCGTGGCAATTCTTTTCCACGGTGAACTGCCACTGGACCCGTTACGGCTCTCCTTGAACTTGCTGGACGATCTGTTATCTTTCCTCTACTTTAACATTCCTAACTCTTTCGTCGCGGACCGAAGAGCATGGACGAAATTCACTGGTTGAATGTATAAATAAAAAATGATGAGGAAAATATCTGAAGAAATGTAAGTCTTTATGATACGTAGGGGAAGAAGGAAATTTCGCAAGAAACGAGCCGTGGACATCGTACGACCTTGACACCTTGCAGACATCGAGTACCGTTGTCTGTCTAGGGAATTTTTTCCCGGTGACACGGTAGGTCGCGAAAGGCACGTGAACGTAGACAACAACAAAGATTGTTACACCGTTCGCGTGGGTGTATCATCCGTTCGAGGAGGTCACTTTTGTCTAACGGTCTGCGCACACGGCAAATATGTGTGGAATGTCAACAAACGAACTTTTACCTACCGTCTGAGCCGATTCTTATCTCGGTGAATCATTCGTTTGATAGTTAAACTCGTGTTACCAACTTTCCCTTTCGCCCTTATCCATGGGCATCCGCGGGAAGAATGACGAGGCGGGGAAAGGGGCCCTTTATATATACAGGAGTCCCGCCCAATCACATGCGCGTAAACGTCTGCGCGCGAAAATTTGAATTGATATTCATAATATACACTAGTGGAATTAATTCTGGACACTTTATTAACACTTTACTCTAATTTTTACTTAAATTTCTCATTTATTGGCTATATATATTATTGGCTGTGATTGGCTATTTCACATCATGTGACGTTTCGTGCTGTCAGGCGCAAAAACAAAAATAACAACACAGTTTAGATTTTTTTTAATTAAAATTTTAAAACATTTACAAAATAAATCATGTGAAAATATGAAGTATAAACATTATAGATTACAACAAAAATATTACGGTATCAATTTAGCATAGCAGAATATACATTTTCTGCAGAAATATGAAATAAAGAATATTTTTATTCAAAGTGTCCAGAATTAATTCCACCAGCGTACATCGAAGTTCGTGATTTATCGACAGATAAGAAACGTTCTTTTTCCATGAAATCAAAGAAACATCTCGCAATTCGCTTCGACGAGATTATATCTCCTCTGATGCTCGAGGCGGATTCACCAGTCGGGAAACCCGTCGCGTTGTTTCTACGTTAAATAATTTGATTGGCTTTTATTGCACGCGCCGTTTTAATGCCTACGTCTGACATTTTCTTCTGAATACGCTTGCTTGGAATATTCTTCTATTTTTTCATGAAATATCAACTCGCTATAGCCTGGCTCTCTCCCTGGATTCTCCAGAAATTCAAGGCAAATCAATAAGTCTAGATTGCAGCAAAATACGTCAGACAACTGATAATCAATAAATCAGTATAACAAAAAGGGACTTTGATCGAGATACTCACAGAAAGGGGAAGAAAGTTAGAAGATAGAGAAATTTATCATCCTCGGTGACTATCTACTGTGAGAAACGAGTCATTTTTAACCCATTTGCTACCACGATCCCCAAATGAGGATTTGAATATATATATATATATATTTTTTTATCACTTGCAATAGGATTATATTAAATAAAATGTTAAATAAAAATATGAAAAATAAAAGTTTGGCAGTTAATGGGTTAAGATTAATACCACCGTTTGTACTAATAATGTATCTAATTCTAATATATATTTCCTGTAAGGTCTGTTAAAATAAAAAATATTATTTTCAGAATTGTGAAGTAAAATTATTACCACTTGATATTTTACCTAACTTATGGTTCTATTCGCTGCCAGATCGAGCTGTTACGAAACCGTCTGGCGTAAAAGATTGCCAATGATTCAACATTTTTCTACTTTGTTCAATACCGAACAATGCCGAGGACGAAGTTGGAAATGCTAGAAACTAATTTTCGTACGTTTCCTTTAAAAAACAAAGGATTTTCAATCGATCAACTGTATCCGATATTTTTATCCGGCTTCTTTTCCCCTTCATCAAACGAGACACTCGTCTCATTCACGTAACTCGATTGAGAAGTATTTCAAAACCGGAAGGGAAAAATGAGATTAATCTCGGTTCGGTGTATCATCGAGATTTCCGGGTGTTCGTCCTCGGCTTTACGAAGGGAGAAGAGAGCCTTGCAGTTACTGCAACCGCAAATAATCGATATCCTTGCTGCGTCTATACTCTTCACCCTACCTGGCCCTTCTCCCTTCGCCTTTTCAATTCTACCTTTAATTTCCCCCTCGGTAAGACATTGATTAGAAGAACAATTATATTTGCAAACCAATAAAAGAAAAAAAATTGAAGGTACAGTTTGAAGATTAACAGTGTCTAACGGAATCGATGTAAACAATCTATCTTAGCGATCGTCTGAAGTGGCCGCGATTTACAAGCGGATCGACTCGCATATCTAATCGCGATTGAGACAAATCGGTTCAATTATCGTTATGAATTCTCAGCATCAATCGACGTTCACTGACCAACTGGTGAATAAAGCTTGATTCATACTACCGCTCGCAATGCCTTCGTTTTCTCAAAGGTACACTATTCTAGCTTCCAATTGCAGAAAATTTTAATATTAAGACTACGGTACGCGACCCACTCGGCATTAGACGCGTTGACGACAAAATGGATCCTGAAACATGGATCCCTGGAATTGGCCATCTATTATTAGTATTTTACGATCGACAGCAGGAAGAAGAAAAGTCGTTAAGGTCGCGTGCCCTATTTCAGTAGAGTAAATCAAATATGAAATATCCTTTTATCTGAATGCACGCCAATCGAACGCGTGCCTCGATATTGCAAAACAATATCGTTCTGTTTCGACGACGGTTATCTCCGGAGGGAGCCTAATCAGAAGTCGTGGATCGTTGATTCAACGCGCGCGAACCAGCGATTTGTTAACACGTTTGCAACCGTTGACGTAGTACAACGGTATTTTAATACGTTCTATGATCTTAGGTTAGAAATTCCTTGCCATCTACGTTTGTAGGTGCATCGATTATTTTTCGAAATTAAAAAGTTTATGTAACCTACTACGTTAACGTTTTCGGTCGGTAATACCATGGCGCTACCGTTACCGTAAAAATTTTAAGGTTAGGAATTTACATAACTTAAGAAATTTGAGGTTAGAACCATGCAACTTTCTATATTTATGTTTTCAATTGCCGGTATCCGATGCGATTGCTGGCAGTAAGTGATTCGAAGCGTGATATTAGAAAATCAATTCTTTTTTTTTCTTGCTTTAATCGCGAGGAATTACCAGTCACGAAAGTGTTAATTATCGAGTTTCGTAAGACTTCTATATAGCTTCGAGTACGATCGATTTCGGAGCGCACAATCGATTACCTCGCAGGAAAATTGTTCTGTGCGCAAAACATTTGGGAACATTTTTCCGTCTGTTAATGCCAAGGAGATAAGGCACGCAAACAATTTAAAATCATGTAAAATAAAAAAAAAAAGGAATGCACTAAATGATGCACGGATCGTTAAGCATAAATGTGTTATGAATAAGTTTTCATTATCTTGATCAAATGTTTGATTTGTTAATTAAACACTTGAGATTATGGAGTTCAAAGTACGCAAATAATAAAAAGAAAATTGTTAATTTTAACTACAATGATTTCAAAAGTTCTGACAATATGTTTTCAATATTTCCTAATAATTTATCTTTTTCATTGATTTCTATATTCTCAATTAAAAATTTTACGAAATCCTGATCATTTAAAAATGTGTTATATATCAACACTTCGTTTTCTCGATTTACATCACTGCGATATTCAAGCATCAAGTTGACGTTGGCAACACTGAAAAGAACAGCTGTTTGCACGTCAATCCGTTTGAACGCATTTACCGTGCGATAACCTTTCTAATGACTGAACTAACAATAAATAGACTTTAGAAGAGCTTAAAAGACTGAATTATTTATAGAACTGATAAGACAATGTTCTATCTCTGCAATCGACATATACTGCTACCTTTACATCAGAAAAATTCATAAGTTTCAGTAAGGTTCATTGTACTGTTCTTCTAACATATTTTATAACGTTTCATATAATAATACGAAATTAGATTCAAAGATATTTATGTATGAAGACGAACGAACGTAACTGTCATTGCATTGTCACTAAAAGGCATACGATAAAGTTGGCTACACTGGCGAGCGTTAGGTCGAATTTCAATGTGCAGATTAAGAATGCTTCCGGATAGTGGCTCCACGTCGCTTTCACAAGCAACTAAATATTGCATTAATAAACCACAGAACTCCGATATAATATCAGAGAACACGTTTCAAAAATAACAGATTAAATAAATACCACACGAAACATTTCATATCTCACGCGAATTTATAATAGAAAAATAATGAAAATTTTATTTGCGTCAATAGGAAAAAATGCTAGAAAAGGAACACCACGGTAATTTATGCTATTTTACATAAATATCTTATTCATAGTTACACGCAACACGTTTCTAAATTGAGTAATCGATCGAGAACTGAAGAATAGCATTCGTGCACGTAATGTAAAATATAATAAAAGTATAAAATACGATACGAATCGGATATAATATAGAATTATTTCACGAAAAACCTAGCAATTGAAAGTAGACAGAGAACAGGAAGAGACGGCAAGAGCCTGCGCAGAAATGTCAGGACCGTATGCATGAGAATGAGAACCTGTTTTCACGAATATTTGATAACAAATATTTAAGAACAATAAAAACATTGTTTCTTTTGTCGTTTTTAAATAACTTGACTTGTATATCTAATTAAAATCAGTGATTAATAAGACTTAAATTGTTTCTCAGATATACATGGAATTTCATAAAAATTCAACAACATTTACAATGCAATAAACGCAAAGGAAGATACTGACCACGCGGACTTATACCCGTGCCTTCTACTTCGCATTATTAATCAAACTAAAACATGAATTATCAAAACTTCGAAAATGATACACTATATTAAATGAAAATAACAAAATGTCATTAAAATGCTAGGTTATATCAGTAAATACCTTTAACGTGTTACCGGCAACTAGTGGTCCATTATACACTTTCATCCTTCAAGTTCATCATTCACGATTCATTGAAACGTGTAAACCTTCCGATGAGATCACGATTTTACATCAAAACACGATGAAAATAATCAAGAACACACATATTCGAGCCCGTTTAATATGAATCTCTTCGAGTACAATACGATAGAAGAAAGGAAGAAAGGAAAAAAAACGGAAAGAAAGAAAGAATACGTGAAGACGTCCGAGAGAGGTTAAAGTGGGGGAGAGAAAGAGGAGACTGGGTGGGGCAGCAGACGCCCCGCGGCAAACTGTCAAACTACGCCGGTTCCGCAAGGTTCGTGGCCATCGGCCGTCCCCATGGTAATGCTACGTTTTCCAAGAGCGTGTATACACAAGAGTAGGTATGCACGCACACTTTAAACGACGCTGAACATATACGATGGGTGAAATAACCGGCGGGATTCTATCACCAATAAATAAGAATACAAATAACATAGAACGATTAAGAGAATTCTGACTTACCATCATTTTATAGTTCATTTTCCTTGGCGCGGCTACGTTTTCCATTCTCACGGACATGTTAGCGGTGTTATCGCTCGTGGCGCTTGCTCGAAACGATACCGTGCCGTCGTCGGTTCTATTGCTACGGTTAAAGTATGTCCCTCTTCTCTGTTCGTGGTTGTACGTCGTTGATGGTTTTTGGTCTGGCGTTGCCAAGAGAGCGGCGTCACCCGCGTTTTCGGATCTCCCGACACTGGTTAGATGCAAAACTCGCACAGCACGGTCACGAACGAATTTGCACTCCGATCGGCCGATAAACCGGGGTGGAGCGGAGGCAGAAAAAGAGTGAGGAAGAAAGAGAGAGACGGATTGAATAGGTGTGGGTGAGACGCTTGGTAAAATGAGGGGGGTTGCCGGGAGAGGGTAGAGCTAGGACGAAGTACGGTATGTATGGTTATGGACGCGAAGGGACACGATAGCCGGGGTCGGTATGGTTTTAACACCGACGAAATCCGATGCGACAAGCGTAACGATAAATCACTTTGTACGGAAAGAAAGAGAAGACGATAGGACAATCTAGAAGAAGAGAAAGAGAGAGAAAGAGAGAGGAGACAGAGTAAGAGACAACGAGACGAGGGGTTGAGACGGGAGGAAGAGCAAAGAAGAAAAAGAGAGAGAAAGAGGAACGTGGTGTGCGGCTTTCTGTTGCAGTGACCGAACAGTACACGCGGTACTACGTAAATGTAACCCGCAGGAAGGAGCGAGAAAGAAGAAGAAAGATTAGGAAAAGAAGGGGGTAGAGAGCTAAACCGATGGCGATACGAGACGAATGTCGAGTGTCAAGAGGGTGTGTCGGCTTATACACTTCACTACTATCAGTCGTACACTTTTCTCCACGTCGTAACTCGTTATTATATTAAAACACGCACCACACCGAGAGAATCAGCTAGCTACACCGAGCTGAGTCAACGAACAGAGACTAAGCGAGATTATCACCTACTTCGCTGTCGTTTTCAGCCTCAGTGGCGGCCACTGTTGCGGTACGATCGTCCTTATCCACCTCGCCTACCGTCTTCGTCGGGATTGTCCCCTTTGTCGTTGTCCTCGTCGTTTTTTCTCGCTGTATTCTTAATCCTTGTCTTCGTCCAAGCACCTCCTTTCGATCACTATATCCCTTTTTCTTTCTTCTTCTTTTTCTTTTTCGTACGTTCGCACTTGCTCTTCCAACAATCGCGAAACCTTCCTACCTTTTCATACTTTCTGTCGTCGTCTTCGTCCGTTGTATCGCGCGTGGCCACGCACCAGTTTTTTTTTTTTTTTTAACTATCGTACAAATTCCACAGAGCACTACTAATACAGCATGTTACAAAAATAGAGTTTATGTTCCCTTAAATAAAATAAATGTACAATTAATTGTTACTTGTTGTTAGGAAACATTTAGTGTATGTGTTGTCTTGTAGGTAGAGTCTAAGCTACTGCCCGGCGAGGTTCGCCCATCTTGCCCGAAACTAAGATGATTCGCCGCGTGGAGGCGCTGCTAGCACCACCACCAACGGTGGGGCTCCAGCGGCCGCACCTGTCTGCACGACCGCCACTCAACACACACTCACCCGTATCACAATATTACCACGATATCTTACAGAGTTTCCTAAGAGTAACAAAGAGATAACTAACCTACCTACAGCTTGTCGAACAAAGACCGAAACCTTACTGCCTAAACGAATGACGTAGAGGAGAGAGGGCTATGATCACCGCGGTTTTCTCGACGAGTTTCGGCGTCGCGCAGTTGGCAGGCATGCGAATGAACGAGCAACGAGCACGACAGAGACCAGTTACCAACAGCGTTACTTGACTGACGAAGAACAAAAATGAAGGACGATACGAGGGAAGAGAATGAAAAAAGAAAAGAGAGGAAAAAACGGACGACAGACAGTGGCGGGTGGTACACTCACCCCCGTATACGCGACCGTTTGCGATACGACAATAAACCTGTGTACCATATGCCCTCTTATGTAGAAATCCTACCTGAAATATATGTATACGTCTACAAAGTCTCGTCTTGTTCATTCGACCATTAACCAAAGGAGAAACCGGTAGATATCAAAAATCTCTCTTTCTTCTTCATAGAAACCGAGATCGATTCTTTCGGCCCTTTACGTTAGGTACCAGACGAAGTTCTTTCGCACCTTCTCGCGAGAGACTCGCGTTATCGATCGTGGAACGACCTCACTCACTTCTCCTACTCCCTCGAGGTCAGGAGACGAGATTTTCCTGTCGTTTTTTTCCCTTCTCAACAGGAAAATCTTCGTCATTTTCTTCGCGGTCATCGACACTTTTCATTCACCAAATGTATCATTATCCAAATTTGCTCGTATGCAACAATTTCCTATGCCTCTTATAGACATCATTTTTTACTATTCGGTATTATAAGTTAAATGCTTATTTGCCATTGGACCAGAGTTACCTCGTTCGCTATATGCTGCAATGTTTCAGCATCGAGCACGCGATATCGTGTAATTTAGCGTTGACAAAGTGACCAGCACAGAATAGGGTCTATCCAATTATGCATATTATTCATCCAAATTTCTTCTTGTTGCCGCCTATTGGCTATAGTGCACTAGCCACAAATGATGCCCTCAACATATGCAACCATAGATGCTTGCCCAGTGGCGTAGGGATTGGGAAATTTGCATTCACCTTATTCATTCTTATTTTTATATTTTTTTTCTTTGCGAACAATGGCCTCTTATCTTCAACGATAGATTAATAATACAAATTGGTTAATAATGTACTTTTACGTACTTGTACTTGTAAGTTGAATGAAAGTATAGAATTTAAAAATGATACATTGTAAGCAATAAAGTATTCATAATTATACGTCAAACTTATCTACAATCGCAAAAAGGTACAGTATTATCGAAACATTACTTTCGATAATAGCAATATTGACTTTACGAACAGATGTCTGGTCATGTGGTTTTACTACGTAAAAACCTTGAAAAGAGCTTTAAAAATAAACATAAATACCTTTCTGATCTTGTTCGGATTAATGTTCATGAAATGTATGTTTGATAGGAGAATAGTGTTAAAACAAGAGTACCAAAATGGCAGCTATGATACGGAGATCTCTGACTAATATAAATAATATCATAAGGAAATGACTCATGTCCTGCTAATTACTGTAAAGTTTATCCACCATTATTACTCACAGTGAGTAATAAATCTGTCCTTTAACTTCCATATCTAAATAAAATAAATTTTCCAAATCATAAGCTTCCAAAAGAAGAGGAAACTTTAAGAATACATCTTTCCCTGTCCCGAGATAATACCAAAGCTGTTACTTACACGGTCAGTGTCTACAACAGTGACGCATAATTCGATAAACCCGTAACGACTTATAAGTGTATTTCCACCTAATTGAACTTCGTCATTACCCAAACAGAAGTCTGAAGCAATTCCTTACATTTCCTGTTACGGTGGAACGTTGGCCCGGTCGCTTCTACCTGAGCCATCACCCAAAGCCCCTAGCTAAGGGGTCCTAGTGACTTAGTCATTAACATCGACTGGCCGTTTACCTGGATTTGCCTGTCGCGACCACGCACGAGACGAAAGAAGAAAGCAGGCCACTTTGTTTTGACCGATGTCTTTTCTTGTATCATTCCCTCTCTTTCCTTCTCATTCACTACGAAGTCACGGACAAGGTCAAGGCCGTTGGCCTTCATTTCTCGACATCCTCCACAACCTCCTACGAGTTCTCTCTATCTCTTTCTTTCTCTCTTTTTCAGTCTTCACCCGTGTTCTTTCTAATCTTACACATTTATCTTTCCATACGTAACATCTAATAAATATTCGATCTGCATCCAATGGTAACACGATTAACACGATTTCATATGCATTCAACTCTGTCCAGTTATAAACGTGTTCTCTCGTTTTTTGTTTTTTTTTTTCATTTCATGATACTCTTCGTCTCGCCCTTCCGTTTTCCATCCGTTTTTTCCGCTAGCCCCGACCACCGTCCCGCCATCCAGCACCGAGGTTCGGACAAAAATGTCCCTTGCAGAGAATGAACGATCTCACCTGGTCGACTCGTTCGTTCTACTACCCGTGGAATTGCACGGAGATGAGAGGAGGACGGCAGCCACTCAGACATTCCGTTGCTCGTACGAACAGGTTTCCTACCGATTGCAGAAAAAAAGCACCGTGAGCCGAGTAAGCTAAACAAAGTTATTCGCGGAGAACCGATACGCCCGGATTTCGGTAAGGGAAGAAAGAAAATCAGCCCTGAAACCTTCAACGCGAGACGTTCTCCAAGGTACTTTGCAAACATTGTATTATCTTGGAAATAAAATACTTTTACAAAAATCTGAGTACACTGGCTAATTTGTCATTCGAAAATCCACAAATTATGTATTTACCATTTTTTTGTATAACAAATAGTTCCAGAGATATTTGAGAAAAGCTATTTATCTATGGAACTATGCACATACAGGGAAGAAAATTTTGTTTAAATTTAGCGCAACCGTAAGCATGAATCATCAAAAGAATTATACATCTATGATATCAATTTTACTACGGATTATAAACGGCTGCCATAAATATGCCAGGTTGATCGTGATATCGAAAGTGATATTTTTCAAAGACTGCGTTGACGTTGATTAAAAATCATCGAACGTGTCGCAGACAGCGTTTCAGTGTTATTTATCGAGACAGCAGAGTGATAGGATAAATTCTGACTAATTGCAAAACTATATCAAGCATTTCAAATATGGCTGTCCGTATAATCACGGTACAACATTTTATATTCACATATCTCTTGTTCGAAAGCTTACGGGGGCGCGTGGGTAAGGGAAAGAAAATTGATTAGAAGGGACCGTTGAATATCGCGGTAAGAAATTCCATGAGGTACGCCAAAATTCCCTAGGGGCAGTCGGGTCAACAGGAAGTCAAGGCCACGCGGTCAATTGCCCCGCGATCCGTCGCCGTTATAAATAGATACGAGCGGCCGGTATCTACGCGTCTATTTCGCACGCATGCTGTAAAATCCGAATTGGTGTTATTTCGATACCGTACATCTTTCCCCTAGACTCCACTTTTTTTCCAACACCTCCCTTCGAGGTCCTTTCCATTGATAAAGCGTCACGTAACGAACGTATCGATCCTTCGCACCGCTGACCGCTAATTGTTATAAATATAGCCCGGTTAATGAAAGAATAACTTCCCTCGATAAAGCCATGGAAACGCGTGACACCTGATCCTGAAATAAAAATAATTCTATTGCTGCCGGACGCATAATAGATTCTTACAATGTAGACTAATAGTTTACAGTAATGCGAAACAATTCAAAGCTAACGTGCCGGTTTAATACCCATATAATCTTCACTCCCTCCTATAATCACCCCAAATGTATGTTATATTGGTACACAATTGACCCCATGATTTACAAACAGAATTTCTGTACACGTGGTTAAATATAATGTTAATGATCGTCGTAGTACTTGAAGAAAATCTGAGATCATTGCAATGTGTAGGAGAAAACAGTTCCTGTGAAACAAGAAGAGTACTTATTGATCCGGTATGTGGTAAATGTAGCTAGCAGGGCTTATAAATGCCATCCGCTACGAAAACTATAACCAGTGCCAATTTACCCCCCTTTGACGTAGAATTATTATGCAAAGCCTATGCAGACCAGTCGTATGCAAGAAGGATCATCAAATATTTGAATGAAACAAATTATTTTCTATCGTCCTTGTTGAAAACTCGGTTAATCGATATCGGGGCGAAACGTTGAATCCTCGCTGTTCGTTATAATTGAAGCTCTCAAATACTAAGAATAAAACGACTTCGTTCCTTCCACGAAATCGTTTAAAATTAAAAGAATAATTTTTCTTTCCTCTTGATATTAAATAATCTATGTTTAATCGCGCGAGTTTGTTTCGTTAAATTTTTCCGCTATTCTTTATCGATAAATACGAGCGTTTTTTGTAAAGAATTACGAGTTCAATGTGATTTGTTAAAACATACAGTACCGTGAACAAATTCAAGGGGAATAACCCTGTACCACCCTATACCGGCAGAATATATAATCTCGAGGTCATTGCTCGAACGATCTTTGGGGGTTCCACCATGCCTGGAATGAGGGTGAGGTGCCTCGGTATACTGGGCAGATATCGACCACTTTCCTCCAAAAGCTAGAATGCAAAGCTGCAATTAAACATTGCCCCGTCTAATGAATTTGTAAAAAATATATAAAAAGAATGAAAAGAAAAATAAAGAAGTTTACCGCGATGCTTTCGTAAGGTTTCATCCTCGCAGACAAATTGGCTGATTCACGCTTTACCTCTGAAACTTGAAGCATTAAATTACAATTGAATATTCCTTTAGTCTACTCAACGTAAAAGGAAAATAAAAGGAGAGGGGTATGCTGTCTGAAAGAAACATCTTACATGGATGTTTCAATTGAAATCTTTGAATTTCATTATTAATCAATCCATGTGCGGCCATGTCCATCGAGTTGGAACAGGGGTATGTCTTCAGAGAGACGACGAGGTGTAAGGACAAGATTCGATCTTTTCAGATGTATGAGACGACCAGTATAGAAGGAGGATTTCAAGGAGTGTCTTATGGGTAGGAGGGAGCGTAGGATAAGGGTTGTTCGACGGGTGGCCGTGCCTTTTGGGGCAGTGGCCCTTGCTACGATGCCTCCGAGGGTGAGAAGGGGCAGACGAGGACCTACGCGTTATTGAGCGGGCATTTCCCACAAAGCGCAGACGAGGGCAACCACCCCGTAGCGTTGCGGCGCGCACAGTTCTCTACTCTCTTCCTTCTCCCTCTCTTTTCCCCCCTTTTTCCCTATTTCTCCGTGCGTTCAATCTCTCCTTCTCTCTCTCCCTTTCTCTCTCTCTCTCTCTCTCTCCATCACTGCATCACCCTTCTGTCTCATCCCATCCCTTCAATTTTTATCTTTTTCTGTCGCCTTCTTTCTTTGCCTCCCTCTTTCTCACAGCCTCCTCTCGCGTCCTCTTCCTCCGTATCCCTTTCCACTCTCTATCTATGTATGTTTCTCTCATTCTTGTCCCGTCAACGTGGAGACCCTTCGTTCCCTGCAAATTTCTCGACGCCAATAGGCGCTTTCGAGTTTGGTGCGCGCATTAAATTTATCGAACGCGACCGTGCAAGCTTGAGGATGGTAGATACAGGAAGAGGGAACTCGATGACTTTCATCCCTTTCCTTTCGTTTTTTCACTTTAATGCCGCGTCCAACAGTGCCCTACTTGTGCCTTCCCTTACCTTTGGGATCTAAAAATGATGAGGAATTTATTAAAATCAATCTTTGAAGATACGGAATAATCGGACGTCCTTATTTTAATAAATAAGATTCACCCAAGTAATGCATGAGAAGTTCTATGTAAAAAAAATATTCCTCCTCTTCTCTCCCTAAGTTCTGATCTTTGTCTTCGTCCTTTTGTTCCTTGATGTCCTGTGCACATGCTTTCCTACCGCTCTGTCTGCGCAACCCCTTTCATTTTCTGCAAATCCTTCAGCAAGTACTGCAAATATTATACTCGATTTCAGTGCTTAATCCTTTATTTTACAAATTTATTTTTATATTCGCGAAAAAAAAATGGATTTCAATTTTGGTTTTTTTTTTCGAATTGGTTGAAATCGACGAGTACTAACCCCGGTAAAAACATAAGGGAAAGAGAAATGGATGTATCGATCTCACCCCTAGGGACTTGGTGGGATTAGGACATCACGGTAGCCACCCACGATGAGCCATGAAGCACCGTGCAGTAACGGAAGAAGAAACTTGTAGCCCTTAGCAACGTATTCTCGTGGAAAGGGACTCGTGTATTTAATATCTTTAAGGCAATAAAATGTTCTTCTTAAACGGTTACAGTTAATCTTATACTTCCTCCTTTCTCTCCTGATCTGCTCATGAAATTGGAGATCGTTTATTTTATAAAAAACAAGTGTTCTATGAGGGACGAATCTCCAACTGATTATTTGTAGTGAAGATATTAAAAGGTTACTCATATTCAGCATCAGTATATTCAGATTGTAACCATGTATTGATCTTTATCATTTAAATAAACGTAGCCTATGAATTAGCTCTTCATTATCTTCCTCTTCTATACTGGACAATCTTGTACACTACAAAGGTATAATGGATTAAATAAACGTAAATATTAAATTAATTAGAAAAAGAAAATTATAATCGTACACGATTTTATCCTCGTGTTTCCAATCACCCAATGACGCAATATACCACCCTCAACCTGCACCCTCTGCGTCACACCCATCCTGTTTCCGCATACCATGCGCCCTCAACCTATATCTGTCTCCTAGGTCGTTGATCTGCAAGTCCTATTGTATCTACGATGATCTGTAACAAGTTTAATTTGATAATATAAGATTTACTCATTAAATACAGCAAATATGTATAATTAATAACAATCCAATAATAATTACATGGCATCAATTGATAAAGTCAGAAAAACTGTCTCAATATTCCTGTTACTTTCATTTACTTTAAATCAAATTGCAAAATATTTGTAATCCAACCCTATAACATATTTAAACGTTTTTGTATTAATTTGTGAAAAAATACTATATTGTTTTTATGTTTTTCTTGTTTAAATCATCATTGATTAAGTTTTTGATTTTTTGTTAAACGGTACCCCTGTATAACAGATACTCGTGTATCTACGCATGCTTTTAAAAGAGCATGTAAAGATGGAAGAGAATTCATTACAAGAAGAAAGAGGCGATTTAAGTAAAAGACCGCAATTTGGAAACAGAACGCTTTCTGATAATGATAATGTATTCCAACATAACTCATGGTATATATGTATATGTATCGTTTAATATTTAATGCGATATTTGCGTTATTAAGGTTATCAGGTTTTAACCTATAAGTTGCAATATTTTGAACTTTATCACTTATTTTTTATTATAAATTTAAAGGGACAATGTTGTATGGAATGAAGAACAGGAAAAATTGGCTCAACAAAAAGTAAATGAAAATTCAACTGTGATGTTAGCAGATGATAAAGTGTGGGAATACGAATGTGAAGCTAATAAATATTGGGACAAGTTTTATGGAATTCATGATAACAAGTATATATAAATATTAACCCATGTAATTATTATGAGAAAGTATAAATGAAGAAAAATTTTACTTATAACATTGCAGATTTTTCAAAGACAGACATTGGTTGTTTACAGAATTTCCAGAGCTAGCAGTTGATACTGTAAAAGAAAATTTAAAACAATCTTTGAGATCTGTAAATGAAAGCAAGAATGAAGATGATAAAGAAACTCATATTAGAATCCTTGATTTACCTAGTAAAACTGGACATAAAATTTTAGAAATTGGCTGTGGTGTAGGCAATACAGTGTTTCCAATACTTTTGTATAACAGAGATCCAAGTTTATTTGTATACTGCTGTGATTTTTCTACAAAAGCAGTAGACATATTGAAGCAAAATCCTGCTTATGATGCATCTAGGTATAAAACATTGAATACAATACTTAGCAATGGTTATTGAATGATAAATTATTGATATAATCTATATGTTTCAAAGATGTAAAGCATTTGTTCTTGATGCAACTCAAGAAAATTGGGAAACCCCGTTTGAACCTGAAAGTCTAGATATTATAGTCCTAATATTTGTTCTCTCTGCTATACAGCCAGATAAGTAAGTATTTCATTGAATATATGAAAATTATTGATTAAAGTTAATAAATTACCATTATTATTAGGATGAAACATGTTATACAACAAGTATACAAATATTTAAAACCAGGTGGATTGGTTTTATTTAGAGATTATGGAAGGTATGACTTAGCTCAACTGAGATTTAAAAAAGGCAGTTGTCTATCAGAAAATTTTTATGCAAGAGGAGATGGAACTAGAGTATATTTTTTCACACAAGGTACCATATTTATCATTTAATATAAACTTATTTTCTTCAAAATATAAAATACAAGATATTTGCTTATAGATGAAGTTAGAACATTATTTACAAGTTGCTGCTTTACTGAGGAACAAAATCTCGAGGACAGAAGACTCCAAGTTAATAGAGGAAAGCAACTTAAAATGTATAGAGTATGGATTCAAGGGAAATATAGAAAATAATTTAAGAATTGTATCATATTCATATTTGTAATGTTATCCTACGTTTGTCAAAACAATTGTATAATATAAAAAAATATATCTATACTATATTAAATGATAAATATGTATAATGTTTTTCCTCGTACATACATCTTTTTAATTAACAACTGATAAATGACCGTGATAATGAAACACAGTCGGATATTATAGTTTAAGAAAGTTTTTATTGGTAGCACTGCTACACTATTAACACGTAAACATGGCGATCACCGCAATCGTTCTTGTTTAGAGAGAAACAAGATCGTTTTTTGTATTTTAACACTTAACTTTTCACTTTAAACTACCAAAAAACAGAACAACATGGGTAATGCCGATACAAAATTAATCTTTCGAAGAGCAGTCGTTCAATTGACGTCGAAAACACAGGTAAAAATTATTGTTTATTATTCCACTCACCAAGCTGTTTGACGTTTCAGTGCAACAAGATATATACAAATCGTTAATTGTTAATTGATCTCGTCTTTTTATTTGGATAAATAATAATACTTTCTTCAGTATAAAGTTCATTGAATCCTATCCTTCACTGACCACATATAATTTAAGTTAAAAAAATACACCTCATTCTTTTTTAATTGTAGGTGATTGATGCTTCAGATGACACATTCTGGGACCAATTTTGGTCTGAAAACGTTACTAATGTGCAAGACATATTTACTCTAGTCCCTGCACAAGAAATTCGTATATTAAGAGAAGAAGCACCTTCCAATTTAGCTACATTATGTTATAAAGCTGTGGAAAAACTAGTGAAAGCAGTTGATAATAGCTGTAGAACACAGAGAGAGCAACAAACAGTTTTAAATTGTTGCCGCTTATTGACAAGACTGTTACCTTACATTTTTGAAGATCCTGATTGGAAGGGATTCTTTTGGTCCAGTTTACCTGGTAAAGAAGATGAAGAAAGTATCCCCTTGGCCCATTCTCTACTCAATGCACTTTGTGTGAGCACTGATATACTTTTTAAAATTAACAGGAGACAAAAACAAGTTGTTTTAAACTCAAATTTTTATTTTAGGATTTGTTGTTCTGCCCTGATTTTACAGTAGCTGCAAATAGAAAATCTGGTCCTGTAAGTTTTCTTTTAATATTCTGAAAGTTTTAAAAATTGAAAAGTGCTAATGAAATGTTTTTTAAATTACCTAGGATAAGGCAGAAGAATTACAGTCTATAGATAGCTGTGAATATATTTGGGAAGCTGGTGTAGGATTTGCGCATTCACCTCCTAGATACCCAATTCTAGATTCAAATAGAACAGAATTATTGAAGCTGTTACTTACATGCTTCAGTGAAACCATGTACAACCCTCCAATGGATCTTTCAGTTACACCAAATAGATGGATCCAATATTTAACCAGTTCTGAAAATAGGTGTGTTGTAGTAAATTCATCGTATAGACCAATATGTTTAAGAAAAAATAATTTCCATATTTTTATAACAGACATGCTTTGCCTATGTTCACATCATTGTTGAATACAGTATGTGCGTATGATCCTGTCGGGCTTGGAGTACCATACAATCATTTATTATTTACTGACTCCTTGGAACCACTAGTTGATGTTTCGTTACAAATTCTCATAGTAACATTGGATCATGATACCAGTGGTGGTACTCCGTTAGAAGAAGGAGTTGTTGGAGATAATTTATTTATTAATTATCTTAGTCGTATCCATCGAGATGAAGGTAAATTTTGTACCTGAAACAAATTATTTAATGAAGAAATTGAAGGAATTATTTCATTGAAGAAAATTATGCTTATAGATTTTCAGTTTGTATTGAAAGGTATCACTAGATTATTGAATAATCCATTGATGCAAACGTACTTACCAAACTCAACGAAAAAAGTACACTTTCACCAAGAGTTATTGGTGTTCTTTTGGAAAATGTGTGATTACAATAAGAAATTCTTATATTATGTTTTAAAAAGTTCCGACGTTCTCGAGGTGTTGGTACCCATACTGTATCATCTGAATGACTCACGAGCAGATCAGTGTAAGCTTTCACGATACTATGAATTTAATTAAGCTGATTACACATAATAATTAAGCATAATTGTATAGCGCGAGTTGGATTAATGCACATAGGAGTATTTATTCTACTTTTATTAAGTGGAGAACGGAATTTTGGCGTTAGACTGAATAAACCGTACACAGCTACAGTACCTATGGACATTCCTGTTTTTACAGGTAATAATTTTATTGATAAGTTATCGATAATTCATGTTATCTAAATCTCATTATATTATAGGTACACATGCTGATTTATTAATTACCGTTTTCCACAAGATAATTACAACTGGACACCAAAGACTACAGCCGCTATTTGACTGTTTACTAACGATTCTAGTCAACGTTTCTCCATATCTTAAAACATTATCAATGGTGGCTAGTACTAAATTATTGCATTTACTCGAAGCATTTAGTACACCATGGTTTTTATTCTCGGCCCCTACGAACCATCATTTAGTATTCTTTCTTCTTGAAATTTTTAACAATATTATTCAGGTGATTTGTACATATATTAAATAGCAAGTTTTCTATGAATGATACTAATAACATTTGTTTCTTACCAGTATCAATTTGATGGAAACAGTAATCTGGTTTATACTATTATACGTAAACGACAAGTGTTCCATGCATTAGCAAATTTACCAAGTGACTGCAATACAATTGCAAAATCCCTGAGTAAACGACAACGTCGTCACGTACCTGCTAGTACATCTAATGAAAATGTTAGCGAAGCTGCAATGGAAGGTTCGCATCCTGCACAGCCAGCTGAACCTGGAACTTTAAAAGCATCCCTGTTAGAGACTCCAGGTAAATTTATAATATCTGATTATATATCTGATTACATAAACGCATTGTTATCTGTTCGTATTTGTTTTTAGGTATTGAGAAAATGACTGAGAAAGAATCTGCGCATCCATTAAGTCCTTCAGTGAATGTGGATGTAGGAAAATCTAATCACCAAAATAATGGGACTGGTACAGAAGAATTAATGAACTCTGCTAAAAGCTCTGTTATACCTGTAAGAACATAACGATATTAATAATTTATTATATTGTCTAATATTTATAAATTGTTCATCCATTATTTTTTATTCATTAAATAGAAAGGAGGTATCAGAGTTGCGGAACACACAAATTCTTCTAACAATATAAATCAGTGGGTTCCTTCTAGTGAGTGGGTGTATCAGTGGAAGAGTAAACTTCCGTTACAAACTATTATGCGTTTACTTCAAGTTCTCGTACCTCAAGTTGAAAAAATATGTATCGATAAGTGAGTATAATTTATTGTATCAATTTTTCAAATTGTACGATTCATTCATATTTTTTCATAGGGGTCTGACAGATGAAAGTGAAATATTGAAATTTTTACAACACGGTACATTAGTTGGTTTACTACCCGTACCACATCCTATTCTTATCAGGAGATATCAACCCAATGCAGGAACAACTGCTTGGTTTAGAACGTACATGTGGGGTGTTATATACTTGAGGAACGTCGAACCCCCAATTTGGTATGATACTGACGTAAAGTTATTTGAAATCCAAAGAGTTTAAACACAGTGAAATATTATTAGTAACTTGCACTGAAATTTCTATACTATTCTGATATAAAATATTATATTCATAATATTAAAAAACAAATGTTAGTAATATATAATTATCATAAGTTATTTTAAGAAGATGGTAAAAAAGAACAATAGTAGAGAATGACCTATTTTGAAACTTTTCTTTTCCGTCCAGTTCCAAAATTGGCAACTTTCTATTAGACTTTCTAGAACATTTTCATTACAGTCGTAAAATCGTAATTCTTTTTTTATTTACTTCGCTTTTTAAATGTAGTTTACAATATTTGTATGTAAAGTGAAATATGCATGACATCTAACTGTAATTCTTTTTAAAAAAATTAATTTAATATTAATTTATTAACTTCTTTGAAAGTTTCCCTCATGGTTTAAATTTGTACAAAATAAATAAATATAGTGATCTAGGGAATGTAACATTCTTTAAAATTGATGATGCAATTATATAATTTTGATTGTTAGTTTATGAGAAAGCGTGTCGTTTCAATGTGTACGATTATTTTCGTAATAAAGTAATGTGTACTTATTCATGCTGTGCATACAGAACAAGCGCCTATGTTTAATTAAACAATTGTAATATTGCCTAGAGGTTTGTAATAAATTTGGTATAAAAAAGAATGTAAAAAGGGAACAAAATAACAAACCGAATGATTCTTTATTTCAAGCTACATTTTTGGTGTACAAAAATATAGCTTGAAAATCGTTAATAGTTATAAGTACTAAATACAATATTCTATGTAATAATGTATTGTAAAAATTTGTTTCAAATACAAAGCAAAATTTCTTTGCAAACTATAATTTACATAATGTATGCAATTTTAATATTAAAACACACACAGAAAACATAAAATCACATATATATTTATTAGTTGAATTTATACTATAGTCAAAATCTATGTATGTACGCATCGCGTGTATGCACTTACTTAAATTATATACACGTGTATAAGTAAGTATTATAAAACATATACAATACTTAGCCTATGTTTTTATTTAATCTTACATAGTAGAATTAGTGTGTGTTGAAGCATTTTACATTTTATGGATTGTAGGAAGAACAATTTATGCGTTAAATGTGACTCTAAATTTCATTTTCTTTTTTTAAGAAATAAATTTAAATTATATATTTTACTTCCTTCTTTGTTCACAATGTACAGCTTTTCACATGTGAAACGACAGTTACGTTTTTAAAGAATGTATTATTTTCTAATGAAATAAATCACAAGTATTTATTTAAGTATGTGAACGAAAAACACGTACCTTTTTGGAATTCAAAAAATACCTTAAGTTTCGTAGATATTGTGTTTATCTTTTATTCGGGCATTAATCTTCTTATGCTTCTTTTAGTTCATAAATGCTATAAAGAATGATATCTTCAGATTACTTCACTATTTATATCACAGATGTAAAGTTTACCTATCCTAGAAAAATCGTGATGGTTTTCATTTTTCCTTCAATTGCATAAATTAAAAGCTCGATGATGGAATATTTATGTTTAATAACACACTTTGATGATATCACTGATGAGTGTTTCATTCCTTAAAAAATGTAATGTATGAAAAAATAGTGATAGCATTCTATACAATCTTATGTCAATTTAACGATGTTAAGTCATCGCATAACTTTATCATAAGACGGCGGTGGAGCTTCGTCCGATGAATTATGCGGTGGAATCAAAATAGCAATATGATAGGGTGGTGGTGGATTTTGCCTTATTACAGAAATAGGTCTAGCGTTTTCATTGGACATTGTATTTGTAGCAGTTACAGACGCAATGTGGTCCTCTTGAACGTGGTGTTCTTGATGATTACTCCGGTGATTTCGGCGGCATAGAATCGAATACAAACATGCGAACAATAATAATAATGTTAGCAGACCCCAAAATACAAAAACTTCTATGCCTTGACCCTAATGGAAAAATATATCCATATTAATAACACAAAGAAATTAAAACAGTAATAAAAACATTTCAGTTTCAGCTTACTTGATCACCGAAGTAAAATTTTGCTGCGGCAACGAATCCAGTTGCAAATACAAATGTTATCCAAACACCGCATCTTAATCTGTAACTTGCTAGTTCTGCATCATTAAATTCAGAAAAATCCAAAAGACTTCTATTCGTTCCACTTGTAGCAGTATTTGACAATATTAATTGATTATTTCCAGCAGTTGTTACATTACTGTAAATATGAAAATAAATTATATTTCTGTTACTATTCTTGTTGTTATTGCTTAAACATCCATACTCTTGTGTAGAAAATTTATAATTGAGGGCGAATCATTTATAAGTACTTTCTGTTGATAGACATGTATAAGTGAGTCACCCTGTATATAGGAAGAACATGTTCCTCAGAATCCTCTTAGTAGACCTTTTTCTTTAATTACTTGGAGATGTTGTTTAGCTGGGTACGTTGAGTAGAGTCAACCGGAAAATTGTTTCGGGTATCATTATTAGTTCTTAACGAAGTTCTTATCACTCTGCAACTATTTAAATTACTAGGACCAGCTGCATTTTCCATAGCATTCAGATTTTGGAATCGATGAAGAGGGGTAACCATTTGTCTTACATCTGAATTATATCTACATTGATCTGTAAAAATGATAAATACAAACGTTTTAACTTAAAACTGTACTATCCTTTTTGAAACAATTAAATTTGTATAATTTTTCAACAATTTTTTGGATATTATATACACAGTACTAAATACTAGAAACGAAAGGAACTTTAGATTTTTGTTTAGTAATCTTACTGAAATTTGTTTTTGGCAGAGGTGTGGCGGGGTATCGGCGGCCAGTAAAACCGTAATACCTCCCCGCCGGTTTGTTAATCCAGAAATGCATACTCTGTGCAATGTTCTTTAAATATTCATTGCTATTTGCCAAATTCCTTGAGATTCAAAGCTACAAGTAACTTAATATCTTCTTTGTTGCTTTCATAAATACTTTTCCAGTAAGCTCACGAACAATCCTGGTTCAAGTTCCATTACTCGTACATTTGAAATCAATGCACTGTGTTAGCACATTTTTGGTATTCATCGTTCATAAAAGAGAAACTTGATATATCTTAAAATGCCTTTTAATTTCATTTATTCAAAAAACTTCAATCACGTTTTGTGAATATTACAACAAATTCAACGAATACATAACTAATAATCTGCATTCAAACTCAGGTCAATACTGAACTAAACTCTGGCTTGAATTTCTACCATTGTCATTTTAAAAGCAGGCATACCAACACCGATGAAGCAGACATTGTCAACTTATGTTTGTTGTTTAAAAAACTACTGAAAAATGATTTCCTAGTATAACCAAGTATACAATAAATAAAAATTGATTTGTCTATTATTTAGCTTGTAGCCTGTAGCATACTTGATATACTACTTAATTTTCATAAATTTGGATATGAATTAAAACATAACCTGTCTATAAGAACACCAGCATATATATATTAGAACTAAATATGTATTAATTTTATGAAAGATCCAACAGTGATTATAATGGTGTTGTTTATAATAAAGAATTGTTTATGCCGAGTTGAATCACATTTCTTGAAACGATCTTTGTTTTGCACTACTGTCTGGAATGCTAATACTGGTGAAACAGATTATCCATTAAAACACGATGATAGTTTGATATCCCAAAGCACTAAAAAATGTGTAAAAGTTGCTTTCATAGGTTTACCAAATGTTGGAAAGAGCACATTAATAAATCAACTGACACGTAGATCAGTATGTATTTTTAGCTATTTTATGTTAATCATTATAATCATCTTTTCATCACTTTTACTGGAAACAAATGTTTGATAAACAGATATGTCCTGCATCTGCCAAAGTTCATACTACAATGCACAAAGCAGAAGTTGTATATACAGAAGATGATACACAAATTATATTCATGGATACACCTGGATTAGTAACACGTAATGAAATTAAAAAGTATAAATTAGTGGAAACCTTTACAGAAGATCCTATAGTTTCAATTAAAGAAGCAGATGTTATTGGAATCATACAGGATGTAACTAATGTATATACTAGGCATAAAATTAATAATTTTGTTAAGGATTACTTAGAAAACAAAAGGGAAGACACTCCATTGATATTGGTCTTTAATAAAATTGATAGAATAAATAAGAAATCAGTTTTGTTAGAACTTACAAAATTATTAACAAATCCTGAAAATTCTCCAAAATTTGATGATATTTTTATGATATCTGCACTAACTGGAGATGGCATAGATGATTTAAGAGTAAGACAATGTAGATCATTTATGACTATTATAGCAGTAGTAATTATAAATCATTATTTGTACGTTTATATTCAAATTCATTTTAATTTACATTGCAGAATTATCTACTTGATTCAGCCAAGGTACAAGAATGGAAATATGAAAAGGACTGTAATACTGATCAAACAGTTGAAAATATAATACAAGAAACTGTAAGAGCTAAGTTAATGGATGTTCTTCCAGCAGAAATGCCATTCAACATTAAATTACAAATGGAGCATTTTGATTACACCGAAGATGATGGTATTCAGTGTACTCTAGCATTAAACTGTCCCAAACCGAATTATATGAAAACATTGTTAACGCATAAGGGTGAGAAAATTAAGCATATAGCATTTCATGTAGAAAAGGAATTACGTAATGCATTTAGAAAACCCGTAATCGTACGTTTATCTGTACAATGTGACAAAAAGAAAAGGACAACAATTAATTAAAAAAATCGACAACTTTATAAAAATGATTTTTTTTTAACGACACAAATGTATAAAATTCCTTTGAAAATAAATGTACATATAAATAACTACAATTACACATGTAGTAATATCACTTACAGTCATTAATGTTGTTAAAATATGGAAAGGTGAAATCAGTTTCTCTAAGATTTTCTTCTATCCATTTGTTGGCCTTAGCATCAAGTTCAGGGGTAAACATATCCCTCCAGTTACCACTTTGACCAGTCCTAACAAATGTTCCAGCAGTTATAATACCACATTCTTTTAACTCAGATGAATTCACCATTGGGTTATTCCGAAAGTTTTTAATATTTAAATAATTTGCAACTTCTTTTATTTGTTCCTCGCTATAGATTTTTCCGAGGAACATAGCAACTTTTTTAATTGCCTTTGGAAAATCCTAAATATACGACATATAAATAAAAGCACTTTTAAATAGAAATAATATTAAATGATTTTCTGACTCACATGTTGCATTTCTTCATAGAACATGAATAAAAGATTTGGATGATTTTTATATCCCCATGCTTCCTTTAAATGTTCCCAATAGGGACTCCATGGTGCTGAAAAAAATGTTAAATTACTTAAATCGTATTTAATAAAAATAATCTGTCATATCTGTTATACTTACTAAGATTATTTTGAAAATAATCCCAAAATGTTGCAAAATCACCTGTATACCCTTGAGTTTTAATTGCTTTGTTTAAATGATACCAAGAGACAGCAACGTCTTTTGGATTTCGTGCAATATATATTACCTTTAATTGAATAATATAATATTGTATAAAATTATATAGAAACAAGTGTTCGCTTTCATAATTATAATTCTACCTTACAACCAGTATCCAAAATACCAGGTAACAAACTAAATGGAAAATGTGATTTAATGAATCTCTTAGAAGGTATTCTCGCTAAGACTTCGTACCCTGGCTCCGCAATTTTTCTACATAATTCTTCTTTATCTTTATCGCCCTTGTTTATTTTTAAAAATTCGAGCGTCACTTCTGGATGATTGAACAAACTAAATCTAGAAAGCAAATTAATTTTAAGTTAATAACGTTGTTGTTTTAAACTACCGTATAAACTTTCGAGGAAAATGTAAGTTCAATTATACTAACTCAAGAAACGGAAATCGTTCTGCCAGAAGTTCTTTCTGTGCCCTTTCGAAATCTAAATCGTTTGACAATAGCCAAACTAATTCTTGAGTCCATGTTGTACCTGAAAACAAAAAAATAGTTATTGGAAAATTCATATACGATACCTGTATTATTTAACAGTAATTCGTAATGTATGTTACTTACCGGACCTTGGATAAGATAGAACCCAAGTATCATCTGATCGTGCCTTAAAGTTATAAAAACCTTTACCTTGTTCCGTATATCTATACGGAAAGAACCACTTTTTAGATCCTACTAGCACCCAACCTGTTCTTTCGCCTTTAAATAATCTCAGCATTTTCTTCGTGTCTTCCTCATTCAAAAATTCATATTTTGGAGATTCAAGTTCCATCCTGTATATTTCTGTACGAGTTTGAATATATAAATTCATGACAGTTAAATAATAAAATAATTAAAATAAATAAATTTATTTGTAACTTATATTTTAATAAGCATTTATTTATCCTGTACTTGAAAATTATATCGTTAGATATGACCGTTACCGTTAACTTTACCAATCCGGAAGCGCGGGAAATTATACCGTTACGTCTAGCATTCTTTTTTTAAACATATCGAACTGTCATTTATAGCTATAAAATATGAACTAATAAATATAACAGTCATATCAACGTTTTATAAGTAATGTAAATTAAGTTGTAATTGATGTCGGAAATAAAGCACCAATTTTAGTTTAAACCAAATACAGGGTCGGCCCTGGGCCTAGGCAGACTAGGCCCCCATAAGACGATTTTGCGTCTAAGAATGCAAGCTTAATGTTAATTTTATAAATTTTAATTGAGGTACTTTTTTTTATGTCATAAATGCGAAGGGGCCCTTTTTCGGATCTCAGGATCGGCCTTGACCAAACACTTCCTATGTATCTAAATATTATAAAGTTGTCATTATTATATTTAATAAATAATGTATCTAATTAAATATAAATACTTACAAAGTAATATCAATGAAGATTTGAATATATAATAAATTAAAATACCATAAAATTATACGAACGTCATAGCAAAGCAACAAACTGGCGGAAGACACGAAACCTAATGATGAACTGAAGAATTTAACGGGAATTCGGGTTAAAGGACTTTCACCCAACTAAGCTGCCCAGTTTCGTTTTTCTCGTATTGTTTTATTCATTAATAATTTTAAAATTTGAAAAAATCTTGCGACGATTACTTTTATTCAATATTTATAAAAATAACTTCCGGTTTATATTTATATGACTAATGATTAAATACCAGAAACACGACTTACTGAATACTAAAATATTTTTAGAAGAATTTTTCCATAAAAAATGATTTAATTTATTGCCACTATAATTGTAATACAGGCAATTCACGACGCGTGCTTTCATATTAAAAATTGTTCTCTAACAGAATAGAGAACAATCATATCAAACTGTAAAGACTACTTACTAGATAGGAACTTCTCATAATAAATTTATACTTGTATATTGATTATCAGTCTTATTTCCTTACTTATAACTAAAATAAGCGTAAGAGTACCTCGTCTTATCTCGATGAAACGTCGCTTTACTTTTTAAGAGATAGAAAAAAGGTTTTCTTTGGTTGTAAAATACAAATTTCCATCAGGGACGAGTTGCAATGAACTGTCTAACTTGATCACATGTAAAAAAATATAACTTATTTTCATATTAATCTTAATAAAAATATTAATCTAGTCTTAACTTTAAAATTCAGATCAAAGTCTTAATCTACTAAATTAAAGGAATGATAATTTTTTTTTAATACAACAAATGTAAGAACATTGGTAGTTCAAAGGCAATTGTATAAAATTTTCAACTTACTAAGATTTTAGTATTTTTAAATAACATACTTTGTCCCAGAAACGTTACTTAATTTGTTATTGAATGATTTGAGAGTATATTCTCTAACTTCATGGTTCCATTAAATCTTATATCACTGATTTGTACTCTTAAACAATATCGTTGTAAGATATTCATTATAACTTATCTTCTTATCTTTACTAAAAACTTTCTGGTCTCAAAACGTTTTCAAGTACTGTTAAATTTTCGCTTTTCGGATGTAATTTATCACTGACTTGTGTAATCTGAATTATATTGATTTCGGTGGAGTTTGTTACTTCTGATACTTTTTTATATAAATCAACACGATCCCATGTTTTATCTACTGGTTCGATACAAGAGATATTCAATCCTAATTTACAGAAATTTGATGCAGTCTTTCTCTGATTGTCTACCGTCCTTACTGACAGCTTATTATCTTGATTTTCAACAAATTTAGAAACAGGTATTGACACATCCTGACTTCCTAGATCATCGTCTACCTTCGTAATCTTAGTAAACGATGAAGATCTTTCTCTTCTATTAAAGAAGTTTTTAAGATCTGGATTCGTCAAAAACATTTTGCATCGTTTGGTATGTATTTTCATATTGTCGTGCCGATTGAAAGGTCTGTCGCATCCAGGACAATGAAATCTAGAAATAAAATATATTATAACAAAGATTATATCGCTTAAAAAAAAACATGTGAAGAAATGTACCTAATTTTACTGTGTACTGCCATGTGAGCAGCTAAATGAGACTGCTGTGCAAATGTTTTTTCACATATGTTGCATTTATAATTCCTAATACCCTTATGTTTCAAAATATGTTCTTTTAATATTTGATTACTTTTGTATACATTTGGGCATAAAGAACACTTATACTTTCCAACAGCATGTACCTGTAAAGAAAATTCAAAATCAATCGGTGGTCTTGCTGGTTATTCTTTAGTGGTGCTAAATGACCAATTTAATTTCAAATATATCTTACATTTTGGTGATTGTGCAAAGCTTTCTTCGACTTAAGACGTTTACCACAAATTTTACATATATAATCTTGCATGTCCACTTTTTTATTATGTGCTTCTAGTTTCTCTTGTTTTACAATAACAGATGTTGCTTTACTTTTGACCAAATTATCTTTTGTTGTCTTTGAACTTTCGTCATTGAATTTCATTTCTGTTGGTTTATCAGGGACTGTACTATCATTAATTATATCAGTACCTCTATCCTTAATACAAGTTTCGTTTAATGATGAGTCCATTGCTACCTTTTCCTTCGCAGTGGCTTCCTTGATTTCCAGTTTAATTGGAACTACAGTACTTTTGGTTACACTATTAACATTTTCACAAATATTACGCAGACGGTATTTTTTCAATTTATTCTGAAAATTATCCTTTTCATCGACAACATTCTCCTTCTTTAAAAGACTAGCTTCCCTCATTTTTTCCAATTTACTCTTTCTACCTCTCTTACGTCGTACAGGGAACACCGAGTTTTCATTAACATTCGTTTCATCCATCAGCAATAAATTCATTGGACTTGTTTTCTTTATAATACTATCCTTCTCGGATATGAAATTTGTATCACACTTTTGTTCGTTCATTGAATTCTTCTCACGTATGGGAATGTTACGCCCTGTAGACTGCTTATTAGAAATTAAATTTTCTAATGGTACCAATTTACATGTAACCGGCTGAATATCATTCGAACAGTCACTGCTATCATTATGTAAATTATTACTGTCCTTATTTATGGCTACAGAATTTTCAGCATCTTTGGAAGCAACAGGTGATAAAACTTTTGGTTTGTGTTTCGTTGATGTAACATCATTCTCTTTATCCGATTCAGCATCATCTTCTCGCTGAAGTTTCTCTTCAGCTTTATTTTGAACCTGTTGAACAGAAAATGTATCATTAATACTATTATCCATTTTATAATTAAGATTATTGTAACTTACAGCCTGCAAGAGTTCCTTTTGAGTGTGCTGACAACTGTCATAGAAGTCATATAAGAATTCCAACGTGCCCAGACAGCGCATACAAATAATTTGTGGCAATCCATCGTTCTTCTTTATCTGAAACAATAAAATGAAACTTTTGTGTTAATGGAATGAATTCATCTGCAATAACAAAACATCAAACACACAAAAACACATACATAAAATGGATATTAATAGAGCTTATTTTGCAGGATAATTTTGGGATTAAATAGCGAGGGATCCAAGTTAAAATTCTAGCTGTCCACTCAGCAATTATCATCGTTAATAGACATGCCATATAGAAATTGTTATATGCAAGGTAAACAGATGCAACAAGCACGTAAAGATAACGATGAAAATTAAATAATCAGCAGTCCCAAAAATATCGTACCTTTATTGAGAAAAATTGTGGAATCGTTAAACAAATGTATTTTTTGTTCTTATTGTCGAGAGAGATTGTTATGTAAATAATATATATATATATATACATACATATATATATATATACTAATTTATACTGGACATTATTTTTAATGACATATTAGTGTTTATCCTTATTAAAAAGTGTATATATATTTTTATTTCTATATATATATATACTTTTTTCGACAAGTACATTATTTCCTAGACGAAAAAATAGTTTAGCTTAACAAACGCCTCGTAAAAAATAATAGTTATTGCTTATCACTTAACTATCTGAGGAAAAAGTGTATATGTTAATTATAATATCTTTCGCGCGTTTTCAGTAACAATTCTCGCATGAATCACTTGCTTGGAGAATATATAATAATCATAAGTCATACATAATTCTTTGCGCTCCCAACTTTTGTTTAAAAAAGAACTTGGCTTTTTCAAGATCATCCGTAGTAAAATGTTACTTGACAAACAAAGAATTTTAGAATTATTGTCTATTTAAAAAAAAAAAAAAAAGAAACATTGTTTTTTATTTTACAATATTTAAATTGGTTGAGCAATATTGTATATTTATCTAAACCTTCATTTTAACTAAACAGAACTTATCATTTCAATTGAAAAGAATCTTACAACAATCTTATGAAACTATATTCTATAATATAAATCATGTCGAAGTAATTTATTTACTTTAAGAAAAGAAATAATGTTCGAGCGCAAAGAATTAATATTAACTTCCTTTACAGGGAAGAACAATGTCACGAATACTCGATTCATCGACGCCTTCGTCAAAACGCTCACACAATGTGTGATTAAAATATGTTGAGTTCATCAAGGCACTTGCATACAATTCTAGTTTCGTTTCATCTCGCAGATCACATAATAAATTTTCTTCAAACACCCTTTATTATCTATGCTAGCTTTCTAGCGAAATTTCTGTTACTTTGATATAGAATCCACTAAAAAATAATTTGATATCCGTTTAAACGTGTAAACGTTTATCGTGGATCAAAGGCAAATGTTTTGTTTTAATTTTAAATTTTTCTCATTGGACCTCTACATATGTACACATAAGAATCTTATATGTAAAGTAGATTCGAAAATAGAGTAAAATGTACATTGCACATGTATCATTTAAAAGTTTTGTGATTCTTCTAAAAACAGTCATGTAAAAATACGTAGAAAATATTTTGTTTTTATACACTTTTTTTTTTTTAGATGGAATTATTGACTCTGGAAGCCCTATCTATACTGTATTCACATTTCTGTTGAAACATACTTTGTTAGGAAGCTAAGTGTGCGATAAACAATGCAAATATTTTTGTAACAATTCATTACTGTGATATTCTTTGGCTTCCACACCATCAAAGATTTTCATCACTTTTATATTTCTATCAAATTCCTCGAATTCTTTTTCAAACATCTTTAACAGTAGATTGTCGTATTACGTTCAATGGCTTGTCTTTATTACAGCTTTGGTAAATTCTAATCGGTAATCTTTCACGTGCAAAAATTCTGCTTAATGTAATATACGTAAATGGAAAGAATACTTAAAAGAGCTCGGTAGTTTCTTAAATGCACACCTATATTATGTACAAAAAGAAAGGACTCATATTCCAAGAAGAAAAAAAAAGAACGCCAAAAGAAAAAGAAGAAAGTAAATTGACTGATCGCTATTGTCATTCGTTTGGTAATACGCATTGCTTTCAAAAATAAAAAGTAAAATTTTCCAACTAAGTAAATCTAATCAAATCCACAATTATCACCTTGTTCTTTTGTTTAATTCAAAAACCAAATTTTACTTTTAATTCTTGCAATAGTATCCTTAAAAAGAAAGTCAATATCTAAACAGATATTATTCATTCGCATAATCTAACAATTAAAAAGCGTTTCTTTCGGAAAGTTCTGACTTACCCGTGAATTAAGTTAATCTTACAAAAAATATCAGAACTATTCTCAGTACAATTACTTTTCGTTAGACGTGGTGGAAATCACGTCGGCGTTAGAAGCATTCTTTTGTTTAATAATACCAGTCTTTTTATCTTCGAAATGTCTTTTTCTATGTACCTTCATGTTATCGCGCCTGTTGAACTTACGCCCGCACTCTGGACATGCGTGCAACTTTTCGCCGTGCACGTGCCGATGCGCAGCCAGATGACTAGCCTGAGCGAATCTCGCACCACATTTCTGGCATATGTGTTTCCTCAACCCTTCGTGTTTCAGTAAGTGTTCATTGAGGAATGCTTTCGACGCGTATCTATTGTTACAAATGTTACACACGAAGGGTTTAGGATTAGAGTGTTGCAACACGTGTGCCTTATACTTAGACGCGACTTTGAACGTTTTGCTACAAACCTCGCAGGTATACGTGGTCGCGTGTCGCGTCTTAATGTGTTCGTTCAAAACCGAAAGACTCGAGTAAAGATTATAACAAAATCGACACCTAAAATTGCGACGGTTCTTTAAATGTACACTAGCAACGTGGCTCAGTAATCTCGTACGATACGGGAACACTTTGCCACAATATTCGCATGCCAAATTCTGCGGTGGTAAATGCGATTTCATGTGAATTTGTAACGAAACTTTATGGTGGTAACTTTGACCGCAATCCGTACAAGAATATGGTCTCACGCCTTTGTGCACGTTGTCGTGTTCCATTAAATAGAATTTTGATTTGAATCGTTTAGGGCACTTCGGGCATTGTATCGGCCTAGGATTGGTATGCGAACATCGTATATGTTTCATAACGTCGGACTTACATACGAATTTAGCATTGCATAAAATACAAGTGTACTGTTTGATACCGAGATGAGTTTTCACGTGAACCATACACTTGTCTTTACGTTCGTAGAATTTGCAACACAATTTACAAGAATAACCGTTCTGACTGTCGGACACAACGTGTTCGACGTTGTCGTCCACGCGAATCTCTTCACCGTCGATTTTGAACAATTCCTCAGGATTCTGCGTGGCCTGCCATTTCTGTTCAAACTCAACCGAGTCTTTTGATTTTGTAGAATTGCCATTCTTAAGGCTACTGCTGATAATAGTATTTATTATACTATTCACTTCTACGCAACTTTGGCTCTGTAGAAGATCAACGATAGCTTTATCCACCAAACACGAGCCCTGATCTGGAAACACTCTTGCTCGAACCGTGGTCCCGTCTTCGCTTTCCTTTTTACATAATTCTACAGTGAAACTGATGTCTTCGTTGTCACTGCTTTGAGTTCTGGATTCTTTGACAGATACATCTATGTTTGGAGAATTTGAAACAATAGTGAGAAGTTTATTTAATGCAGATGTTGGAATTTGAATGGTAGGTGATTCTTGTTGCTTTCCAATGATTTTATCAACATTTTCATTTGAGCTGTCGCACGAATTAATATTTACTTCAGTGGCAGTATTGTTGTGGCTTCTAAGTCTATTTGCAATTGGTATATCACTTGTTACTTCATCCGTAGTAGCTTCTGTACTCGGCCTGCTTCTGAGCCAACGTATAGTAGTTGTTTCCGAATTTTCAACAGGCTGCACATCATCTGTATTCTTCTCATTCGTGTTTTGAACATCATTCCTATCTTCCTCGTTATTTTTTCCTTGCTGCTGAGCTTTTATGCTTTTCGGAGTTCTTGTAGCTGCCTTTGGAACACGTTCTATTTCTCTGACAGTCTTTTCGCTTGGAGAATTTAGGTTCTTGTCAATATCATTGTTGTTATTATTCGTTGATGTGCTTGGTGTTGTATCTTCAGTCTTTATCTCAGCCTAGGGATAAATTGACAGAAAAATAGAAATGGGTACCAGAAATGTACTGATTTTATTGAAGCATTGAATATAATCTGGTATTTATGGTATATATTTTTCATTGTAGATTCAAAATATATTTAAAAGATCATTTAAATTTAACAGAAATTGCAATTTTATTTGTTATATTTTTACTTGTATGTGACTAAACCAAAATACCAGATAATACTTTTTTCTTTTATATCATAAGAAAAATGTCAATTGAACAATCTAATAACATCAAAAATGAGCGGTAGAGCTGTGCATTAAGTTGAATACAGACTTACAATTTCTGATAAGGGTGGTAGATTGTATCGATCGCGTAACACTTGTTGGGTGCGAAGACACTCCTCTTGGAAGTCGCAAACGAATTCAAGCTTGCCCAGACACTGAACACAGATCGCCTTGGGCAGAGGATCCCTCTCATCTATCTGCGATTCAAACAAAATACCTAAATACTAAATGTTCGTAATTTTAAAATCTTAATCGAAAATCTGATTCTGTACAACTTCTAATCGATCTTCTGATTTTCTGGTAACAGATAAGTACACATTGTATCGTTAACCCTACCGCTCTGTACATACATCAGTAAAATTATCTTGATCTGGTACCCACTCTAATATCATACATCACCTCGATATTTATAATTATTTATTAATGTAGTACATAGACGTATACTTTCTACATAATCATTAAATACATAAATTATGCAAAGTTTTACCAATAAAAAATTAAAGGAAACAAATTCAGTTTCATTCTTCAAATACAAAGAACATTACTGTTTATGAAAATTATAAAATACAATGTTTAACTAAAATACAATATGTATACAATTATTAAGCAAAAATGTACTTCATTTCGTAAGGATTATAGGACTGTATATTAAAGAGCTTATACCTAATAAAATAATCATTGTATAAAACATCGTTGTATCGTACAATTAATAAATTACAATTATATTTACCATTTAACATAAATATAAACAGATCACATGAACTTTAAAATCATAGCTTTACATAGTGTTTCTTTGTTAACAAATATTGATAGTGACAGTATTGTAAACATCATCAATCACACCTTTTTCATTGAAATCAACATACAGTCTATAAGAATAAACAATTATTATTAATACAATTACGAATATTACTTTGAATCATTGGAAAATTGTAATATAACAAAGAAAGTGGATAACTCATTTTTCTCATGCTCTTCTCCCTTCCGGCCATTTTTCTAACCCCCTCCTCTACAATGCAACTGGGGCCCGGACCCCATGGCACACCTTTTATATTGTACTCACCAAAATGTTGATTTTCGTGTAAATCTTCAATCCCAAAAATCGTTTGGTGCCTTCCTCACCGAACACGTCGATGTATATACTTTCACATTGGCCGCAAAGTCGACAAATCTTCGCATCTCCCTCCCCTAGCTCCATTTTTGTTTACGTTGAAGGCTGCCTGAATACGCTTTCGACTACTTGATCGCACCGAAAATTTACCATGGGAAAATTGGTGCCGATATAGTTTCTGTTCGATCCCCCAGCACCAGCCGCACGATACGGCGATACCACGCTCTTCGTAACTCGTCTTCTTCCCGGTGAAATAAACATAAACGATAAACAAAAGACAAAATTATAACGCTGGCGTTACTACTTCCTTGCTGGTCTGGCACGGGGATGTAGCCGCGTTTGGGCCAGACCAGCATACATTCACTTCCCCCCACGCAGTTGTATGAATTTCAGCCAATCGGTGATTTCTTTTTTGCATTATACGCGTACAGGGTTCGCCAATGGACGTCGTTGCCGCGCTTGCACTTAAAATATTCTATTATTCGTTCAACGAGAGAACATACCAATTTCGCGTAGCTTTAAATAGGTTCTCTACTCTTACTTCTAACTTCGTGGCATTTCGTGTTCGTCTACACGGTGGACAAAAGTATATGAAAAAGAAAATAAGAGGTAACATCGAAGATCGAAAAATACACTAAATTAAAGACTACCGGATATGCTGCTCGACGCAACAATGCACTTCCGCAGGAGAAGCATTCTTGAACCAATCAGAGTTAAGCATACGCAAAACGAACGAAAACTCGTTGTATAACAGACATGTTGAACAAATCGTTGAACAAATAATATAGATCGAAAATATATAATATACAAACGCATTTATGTTTCAGAACGGAATGGTATTTAACATATTACCGTATATCTTTATGTTAAAAAGTGGACACTAGCGCCACCTATCAGGAAATCCTGGAAACTGTTCGGCAACTAGTTTCCGAGCTTTCCCGATAGGTGATGCTACCTTTCCAGTCGGTAACTTGCTGAGTAGTTTCAGCCGTTTTTGTATAGATGGCGCAAGAATTAAAAAAATTTTAATTTATGGCGGTCTTTTTGAAATACCAGCTTGTCAAACAATTATTTTAATAATTTTTCGGTCTTGTGGCGATTTTGATTGATTTCTAAAAAAATAGAATCAACGGGAGTCAAAATTGCGTCAACTTACGTTAAATTGTTGCAGTGCGAAATTCATATTATTCATATTTTTATATTAGGATAGAGCAAATGGTGCTTGTTCTCGAAGCACAAGACCCCTTGAAAACAAAGGCATATAAATACAGTCTTGCTGGAACTGTAGTCATTAGTATTATTCATAGTTTACGTCAAACATTAAAAATTTTATTATGCATTCCTATTGTTCTTGTAAAATTCTTGTTCGTCCATTGTATGTATTGTATTATTCAAACCATTTATTTGTACGTTAATCAAGATCTATTTAAACGATATGATACAATACATTGTACGAATAAGAAACAAGAAAAGAATATAAAATGTTATTATATACGTTAATAGGAAGTTATGTGTTAACATCAATGATACTTTTCAAGTATCCAACGTTATTACACAAGAAGAAAAAAGTAAAATTTATGTGTCAGCATATCAGTCATAGAGGCGGTATGTTTCTCGAGTTTTTAATGATGCAGTAATTACAATTATATACGTATAGGCGACGTCTGATTGCATATTTAATATTTTTTTTAGGAGCCGGAGAGGCTTATGAAAATACAATGTTTGCCTTTAAACGGTTGGTCAAAGTACTTACTCGTTATTTTATAGTTATTTAAAAGTGAATAAACATTTATTTTCTATTATATTTCAGGGCTGTGACAGTTGGAACAGAAATGTTAGAATTAGATTGTCATCTTACAAAAGATGGAGAAGTTGTTGTATCTCATGATCAAAATCTTTTGCGCAGTGCAGGTATAAATAGAAACATTTCAGAAATGAATTATCAAGATCTACCTCTGTTGAAACCGTGTCTTCCTATTGACTTTGATCCAGGTATTTAAATATTTTTATATACAAATACATTGTTAAGTAATGTGATATAAAAACTACAGTTTAACAGATGTAGAATATGTTGGCACAAAGAAGGAGGAAGACAGGCAGTTTCCATTATTGAAAGAAGTATTTGAGGCATTTCCTAATATGCCAATTAATATTGATATTAAAATTAATGATGATCAACTGATAGAAAAGGTGTCAGATTTAATTAAGGAATACAATCGTGAAGAATATACAGTGTGGGGAAATTTTAGTGATGAAATAACAAAAAAATGTTATAAAATGGTAGTGAATTACTTAAGTAATTTAAGCAATAAGTATATTGAATTCAAGATAATTTTCATTGATTTCAATAATCTTTTTCACAGAATCCAAATGTAAATTTGTTGTTTTCTATGAAACGTGTAACTCAGTTATTACTTCTGTTGTATACTGGTTTATTGCCATTTGTACCTCTGAAAGAAACACATTTGGAGATATTTCTACCTTCCATATATTTGCGGTAATTTGTTATTGTATTTCACGACACATTTAAAATGAATTGAATGTGGTAATAACAAAAATGAATACCGTGTTATTATAGGCGTAAAGGCGGTCCAAATCCAACATTTCTACCTTTGGAAAAATTTGTTGCACGTACTATGAACGTATTATTAATGAGGCCATGTTTATTCAATCATCTAAAGGCTCGTGGAATACATGTAAGTTACTAATCTATTGAATTTTAAGGATTATTTTTAAGAATCTACTTTTATAGGTTTATTTTTGGGTCCTGAATAAAGAGGAGGAGTTTAAAAAAGCTTTTGATCTTGGAGCAACTGGTGTGATGACAGACTATCCCTCAAGATTAAAACTATTTTTGCAAAATTATTCTTTTGAAGAAGGTAAAATAGACTTAGAAAATGGCTAAAAAGATTAATAACTATTAGGCAAAGCTAAATATCTGTTTACTTTCAAGAGGTACTTATGTCATTGTAGATGAACACGTATAATGCTTTCTTCTTTAGGTAGTTAAATGTTGTTTAAAGAATATATTTTCATTTTTACATGTTAACTAAAATTAAGCAAATGAGAATAGCTTATTTAGAAAAATTACACGCGGTATGCACAAAGAAATACATCTAGGCTTAATGAAAAAAGAAATATTTTTCCTATGTAATCTAGTTCAGATCGACTTAAAAGCTTTAGATAAAATATTAAGAGATTTTCATAAACATTGTAACTCACGAGTAAAGCATTCTAAAAGTACATTTTCGACTGTAATCAAACGTATCTAATATTTCAGTTACACGTTTGTGAACATGTTGTATCAAACTGTTTTTTACATGTTAAAACTTTGCACGATTTAGTTATAATTTCGGTTACATTTTAGTTCTATTCCCATGTATTCTGCTATCAGTATTATGCTAATTAACAGTGAATGATAAACCAAAGTTACTAATAATACTTATGTATTATTTATTATTATAAATACTGCACATATAGAATGTATTTATTAAATATTAATAATTATTTACGTAAAATTTATTGTTGAATATTTTCAAACACAAAAGTTAGTTGAATTCACAAATAATGTATATCTTTATATACAACATAATAATAAATACTATTGGCAAGTTTTGGCAAAGAAGTGTATAGAACATAGTACAAATTACGTTCAAAATGAATTATTTTTTTAACTTACAAGTTTACATCATATATTTTAATAATTGTTTAAATTATGTATTCTTTTCTATTAATAATGCCTACCAAAGTACAATCTACAAAATGTTTCTACATATTTATATTTTATGAAACTGTCTCTACTGTTATGTCAAAAACATTGTAAATATTTATCTGACTGTATATTGCGTACAAACACATGTACCTTTGTATTTGTAATAAATTTTCATATATTCATAAACTCAAATTTTATACTTCTTACTTGTACAGCCCATAATAAAGATGGCGTCTTCCTATATTGCACTTGGTACAAAAAATTCTTTTGTACTTTTATCTAAATATTTGTAACTAAAAAGTAACTTACATTATGTTTCGGGTCTACTGCATTTATGATAAACAATTCTTTTTGGTTTTTCAGTAGAATCTTGACTGGGTAAAAGTATGTAAGAAAATACTTTGTCCTTACAATAGCAGCAATATTCTTCAGAGGGATGAGAATTATTAAAATGTTTACTTATAGCAGAGTGATTTCCACTGACATTCATATTGCAAATATCACAATATACTTCTGTTGTTCGAAATCTAGAATGTACAGAATCTGTTACAACTCTGCCATTATGTCTGTCATCATTTGTTGATTTATCATCTTGCAAAGACATTTTATTTCTGAAACAAATAGTAATTTACTGTTACGATAAACAGATAGAGGTTAGGAAATTATAACCTATGATGACATACTTACACCAAATTCCCTTTTATTACTTACAATAGTCTTTTCTGCGTTAACTGGAATTATTATTTAATATTGATGCATAATGTTAAATGCTTACAATATTTATAGTTACTTTCTATCATTTACAAATATATTTTTATTACAATATACATTATGGACAGATTTTTCTCACACAACTCATACAAAGTCATACAATAGAGAAGTATGAATCAGATTCTAGCACAACTATTGTTATATGTGATTTCATATGTTTATGTTGCTAAACCTTGATGTTATAGATAATTTAAAAAAAAAGGTACTGAAATAATTAAAAACCGTCATATATTTCCTTAGTCAAATACATTACATTTATTTAAACCTGAAGTAGATGATAGAGGAATTGTATGCATTTATATAGGCTTAATCTTAAAATGAAGTCCTATTAGAGAAAATACTAAACACTTAAGATCTTGTACAAGGTAATAGAAGCATCTTAGTCCTTCTGGATCGCGTGATTGATTTACATCTAACAAAGAACCAGTTTTTGAAGTTGTAAACGATATGTGTTCATCTCCAATTACTATTTCTAATTCCTGTCGCCCGACGCGGTCAGGTTGCGGCCACAAAGAATCATCTTCCTGCATGATTTCCGAGTCTTGAATGATTCGTTTCAATTCCTCCATAACACACTGATGTACGTACGCTTCTTTTCGAATCATTGTATCGTTCTTGTAATTCGAATTATTCGCATATCGTAATTTACCGTCTGGCCTGAATTCGAATTCAAGAAATTCATGACCGAACTTTCCTTTATGACCAACGTAATATCGTATATAGAAATCCGTTGACATCGTAAAGATATACTTTAAAACTTAATCCGATGATCAAAGAGTCACCTAAAATGATAAACCTTCAATTTCTATTTCAAAATATTGAGGACGCTCAAAGTAGAGGTTAAGTTACTTACTGGAATATTTCTTTTTCTTATTGTCGGTTTTTATATAAAGTTAGTGACGAAATCAGTAACACTTACGTTTCTGTTACAATTTTAATAAACTGCTAAGTAATATAGAAATGCAGAATTATTCATAAACGACAATATATAAACACTTTTTAGCGTTACGAGTGTCCCAAACATTGGTGATGGCCGCGCATTAAGGCGATTCTTATGTAGGTTTATTATGTATATGACGTGAATACTTCCGTTTTCATAGTTATTACAATTGTCATTTTTAAGCTTATACAACCACTAAAAATTTCATGAAACGTATTCTGATCTAAGATACATCAAATATTTTATGTACTTGATGTTTTCCATGATTCTAATACTGAAAATAAATGTAACGTTCGACAATTTTTTACTCTGTAAAGCACCTTAAATCCAAAATTTGAATACACTCCGTCGTTGTCTTCGAATCGGCCTTCGATAATAAGACGTTATTCAGTGGTAATCCGGTGACACCTGAATTGTCAAAGTTTTGTGCCACGCAATTATCTGACTTGATCTCGAATTAATAATTGTAATCACATCGAATACTCAAAGTAGCCCATTATTTTTCTTACATTTTCCACAATGAGAACCTCTAACGACAAATACAATGCAAGTGACATGTGCGAATGTTAAAGGTATCTCGTGAATAAGTGAAATTTTTCTAGCAATCACTTTGATGTATGTACCAGGGTAGTAAACTAAAGGATGAAATTATTTTACTCGACGAGTTTACGTAAATTAAGCTCGTCATAGCAAAAGCTCAGCCAAGGTGTTGATTAACAATGAACAAAACTCATATGGATAAAAGACTGAATCAATTGCCAACTTGGCTGTGGACTAATTCCACTACATTACCACCGATCTATAAGATGGTATGGGAAGCAGTAAGAGAAGACAAAGTTAGATCCAATGGAATGCAAACAGAGTTACTTGTAGATACCAATAAAGTCTTTCCTTTATTGCTCACTAGTCAGCTTCCCACAGAAGTTCTTGGACATATATGGAACTTGGCAAATCAAAAATACGCCGGACAGCTTACGGAGCAAGAGTTATATATCGTTCTTGCTCTTGTTGCAGCAGCACAGGCTTCTTATACGTTTAATAGTTTAGACATATTGCATCTGCTTCCATTTCCACCTACTCCATATCTAAACATTGAATGTTTAATGAACTTGCAGCCTATGACGCAATTAAATTCTGCAACTAAATTTCAAACTCTCAATGACAACACAGAGGTGGGTTTTATAGACTCGGATGGAAAGTATTCTTCAGAGATTAAGAACAAAGCTAAACTGCATCAACATGGAATCATATCTTCAGATTTAAATGTGCAAATGATAAACACTGTACCTGGAAAAGTTTCATGTTTCGATAATAAATCGTATGCCTCTTCTACCGCGATATGGGATTCAAATAACGTATCGAAGGATGGTAAACAAATATCTTCTTCTCATTTAGATTCTAAATACTCAACAGCGACCGATCCTTGCGATGATTTCTCGGATTTTCAAAGCGCTCCAATTCCAAATACTCCTAACATTCCAATATGGGACACAAAACAAGGCTCGGCTATTGGCAGCAGATTGGCTAATCATAATTTAGGCGTTAAGAAACCCCTGGAGAAGTCAAAGAAAAATAATATAAATACTAAATCTGCTCACGGCACTGTTCAATCGCGTATCACACCACCATCTTTGCATACAGTATCTCAGAATAAAGATCAACCACCGCTAGAATGTTTAACAGAATTATTTCCAAAGTGTACAATAAAGAATCAGTCTAAAACAGTAATACTTAAGGATACAGTGATAAGGAACAATGATCCACCCAAGGACCATAGTGAACGCGTAAGAGATCATACAAACACAGAAGTTATATATTTAAGTAACGATAAAGACGTCGCAAACAAGCTAGAATGCATAGAAAAGGTAATATTATATTTAATAGCGATGCTTGTAAAGGATGTCATTTGTATAAATTTACCTTTTATAATAATTAGGTTCCGGCAAGAATATTGGAAATTTCTCATCAGGATCTTATGAGTCTTCAACTTGTTGAAGATAAATATAGTGCCTTGCGTGCACTGGTTCCGGAAACGAATGTAACTACAGAACCAGATGGAAATGCAAGTTGTAACAATCAATCGCTCGACGAATTTGGAGAATTTGTATCTGCAGAGCAGCCTGCTACCAATACTTCTGCCAGAAATGCTTTAGATACCAACAGTTTTGCCGATATTTTTACAGATTTTGATTTGAAATCTAATAACAATAACGCAAACACTGCAGATTTCAATCTCATGCCGGAAATTTCTGAATCATTTGACAATCTTAAACTTGAAGATACTGTAGAAGAACGTTCGTTAGAAATGGGTAACTAATATGGTATTATTTATTCTATTTATCTTTGTATTATATGTAACAATGGTGTTTCAATTGAAGGTAAAGCTTTGCAGAAGGAAGATGCCATATCAATTAATAGTATAGAATTCATGAATAGTGCATCAAATGCATTAACCCGATCAGGATCTGTGCCTAGTTTAGATCTTAAGTCTTTCTTACCTTCGAATACAGAAGATGAGCTAATAGTAGATACTACACATCAGGTTATTTCACATTTCTTTGTACATAAAACATTAGAATATACTTGCTATAGACAGTTTCAATTTTACAGGCAGAATATTGGGAATGGAAGCAATACATGGAAAGCTGTGTACTATTATTGCAAGTAGCTGCTAATATATTTACAAATATCAGTTCAGAAATTGTACTTAATGAAGTATTAAATTCAGCCCAGGGATATAATTTCCTTTGCAGTAAGCAAATACTACAAGTTCTCAATTCTGTTCCTTATAGTATTTTAAAAGACACTACTATTTTCAGATTTAGCCGAAGTCGCGGCTGTGTGTAGACGCGTTAATTTTTCGTACAAAGAAATGGACATCAATATAATAGGTTTCGATGAGCTGCTAATGGATATCGATCGAATTTGGGCAGAAATGGAACCATTTTATGCAAACATACCAGTAAGATACACCACTATTACAACTTTTTATATCTTATTAACTTAAATCCTTAATATAAATTTATAAATATATAATACATTTACAGATAGTTACGGAATTACCAGCTTGGCCTTTACATCAAGGAGAAGCCATTTGTTGTTCACTTTGTTTAACGATTATTACTAGTGGCGGGGTAGTTTATAATGAAAATAATTATCATGTTACTTGTGCAAATCTATGGCTTAATTGTGTAAACAGTCAGTTGCCAGTGATGCGGCATCCATCTTTTTATTCGCATTCAAACGTATGTCCAGGTAACAGTCATATTTGATATTAATCTGCATAAAAGAAGAAATTTATGTTCGTAAACTTTTATGTACACACATTAACTTATTCTGCAATGATCTGTAGGAAAGAAAGAAGACTAATTTTGTATTTCAGTCATTAGAAAATCAAACGTTAACATTTTTTTTTTAATATTCAGTACATAATGTTAATGGAACATGTGTATGATAAGAGAGAATGGGTTCGACACGAGATGTACATATGCTTTAAATTCAAAAGTTTTCAAGATATTACAAACTAGTCCATTTAAAAATCTGTACAAACACTTACAAAATATTAGAAGAGGATATTAATATACTGTAATCTTTTGAAATAGGGAGAGAGTAAAGTCGCGAGGAAATGTCAGAAAAATTTTAAACATAGTCAAATAGGTTGAAGGAATACAGGAAAATTCTGAAACCTAAACAAAAGTTCATATCAATCAAATTGAATTAATATTTTCGAGATGATCTTATAAAACTTTTAGTGCAAAAAATGAAAAAATTATTCTATTAAATATAACAATAGAATATGATAGTGATCTTACAAGTTGAAAATTATCGTTGACTTGTATCGCGCGGTCTATACACTATTCCTCTGCTTTTCATCTCTCTTATAACACCTGCTGGTAATCTACCTGATACCGATATTGCGTATACGCCTTTACAGAAACGATCTGAAAAAAAAAGAATAATCGAATCTCAGTTATAACAAATATTTATAATTAGCAATTTCTGTCCATTACTTCGACTTAGTTTAAAAAGGAAATTATAAGATAATGAAAAACAATATGTAAAAATTAATACAAATACGTGAAATTAATGAAATCTTAAAATATAATCTTATGTACGCACATGAGCATGTTCCTTAATAATTATACATAGATAGTGTCATGCATTACTAGTAAACAATTCTGTATAAATGTATAATACTTAAAATTAAGAATCTCAAATGCAATCTTCTTAAATTAGAAATGTATTTACCGCATTAATTTGTATTAGTTGCATTGTTTGTATCAAATTATTGGCTTTAAAACTTGTACAAAATGCTGCCTTTCAATATATTTACAAATATAATGCAAAAAATGATTTAGATTATTGTCATTTGCACTGCCAAAAGTAAGAGCATAGAAAAAGAAAGGATTAATTTATTATTAGGTAGTTGGGTAAATACTATAAAATTAAAGTAATGTAGAACAAAGGACAACAATTTATATTATGATTTACTATGAAATAATGTAACTGTTATAATTTTGTAAAGATGTACAAGAATAAAATAACAATATTTCTCTTGCTGAATCCTAAGTTATTTAGTACAGATACTACTTACTTATTCTCTGCCATTTGCAAACCCAGCTATCTTCAGGGCTCATTGCAGCGATCATACTGAAAACCAATTGAACTTTATAAAGTTGATTTCAAAACTTAACTTGCTTAAATGACTTACCCATCGAAGTTAGAGCTTGTGCAGTCAAAAACATTGTCTTTATTATTTTTCATACGTAAAAATTCATCACAATTGTCGCAACCATCGAATTCAAACTGATCAAATGTCTGAAATAACATCAAAAATTTTAATTACATAAGTTTATGTAAAAATTATGATTAAAATTATGAAAAAATATACCTTAACCAATGAACATACTAAACACGCTCTTAATCCACGTAAATCTTTGGGAACTGTTTCCATTGACATAATTAGAATTAAGCGTTATAATTATCTTTCAATTTATTAAGAAATATATAATATTTAACTTTGTTTTGAACGTAAAAGTTATTATAAATTGCGTATGTACAGGCTAAACACACATCACATTGTCTACTATACCGCAGTTCACCAGAGTCCATAACTGCGACGCGCAGATTGGGAAATGGTGGGGGAGATGGGGAGTATCGCCAATCAGGGCGAAGATGCGTACTGGAGATGCGCTAAGAACGAAAACTGGTCTTTTCGCAGTTATGGACTCTGGTGAACTGCGGTATACATATATACATTTACTTAAAGCAGAATTCTTATGAAGAATCTTTATGAAGATTTCTTTGCGGAATTGAAGTTTTCCAATTTTCTATTTTCTTGAAACTTAATTTTAATTAATATATTTATAGAGACTGGTCTTTCTTGTACCTTTTAATAAGACTAAGACTTTTTTATGTGCCTGTTTATATAAATTTTCATAGAAATTATAATTCAAAGCTTGTAACTATTTAAAACGAATGTTTTGGAGCTTGATGCATTAAACGCGGGAAAGTACTACACTATTCGTTACCAGCGTTCGTTGCACGATTGGGATGACGGTGTCTCATCTGAATTTGTGTATAAAAAATACGTGAATATTTATTACAATAACCATATAGTTTTAAAATAGAACTAACAGAACGCTATTTTAGTATTTTATGCATAAATATCATTAAGTATTAATTTCTTTAAACAATTTTATTGACTCGCGTCTGTAACGGCCGCTATCATGAAACCTGGAGGTGGTACGAAAGTTTCTGCCGCCAAAACTGCTGCTTCTGAGGTTAGTAATTAACATGGTTTTTTATTATTTTAATTAAAATGAACAAAAGAGTAGGGATTATCATTTGCACCTTGATTGTATAACAATTTGTACATCTTCAAAAATGCAAACCACTGTGATTTGAAAAGGATTTTATTTGTCCTTATTTCTGATCTCATGATTGTATTAGAAACTTTTCATTATTTAATGCTTGCATACTGCATATTAATTTATTCCATTTAACTTTTTCAATTCATATTTTCATTCAGCTTCTAACTTTACGCAGTATAAATGCATGCTTGAGCTTCACGTTAGATCATATATTTTTATCTTTTATTGAAACAGGATAAGGTCAGAAAGTCTTTGCACGTTTTGCAGCCATCAGCCACGGACAAAGAAAATTTAGTTGGTGGAGGGAGAATGCTTAGATCCGCTCTGCCAGTGAAAGATGCAAATAAAAAGTAAGCGAACAAGCAAGCCTTGTAATTTACTTGCATCCTGAATATAAGGTTTAAGCTAAATCCTATGTTTCAGCGAAGTGAAAGAGAAACCAAAAACTGAGCCCACAAAACGTAAGAAGGTAACTTTTAAGGATAAAGCTGTTCAGACCCCTAGAGGTGGAAAGATTAAAATCGAGGTTGAAGATCTCACTTCTGAAGGTATAATTCTTTTTACCATAGAAACATAAGTAGTTAAATAATTATCAAGTTACAAATGTATTTTGCTATTCGTCGATAGCCGGACCTAGCGAAAATTATTGGGAAGTATTAGCTGAAAGACGACGAATAGCGCTGGAAGACGCTTTAGAAGACAACAGAGAATTAAATGATCGCGTTGAAAAACTGCAGGAAGAGAATCGCGTATATAAAGAAATGTTGGACGAATCGCGAGCACTAATCGAAGTTCTACAGGTATTATTAAAAGCAATTCTAAATCTTAATTGTTGAAATTACTCTCGTATAATTAAACGTGATCTCTGTGTTTCAGGAAATGCTTGGAGAAGACAGAAATGATATAAATAATTCTCTGGATGATAGTACACTTTAATTCAGTGTTTTGTAATTAACTTTCAACCAGTGCCTTATGATTCAAACATAAAAATAAACATCTCCATATTGGAGATTTATATGACAAAAAAGAGAGTCTGAGTAAAAAAAAAAAGTTTTTATATAGTTAGGGTTAATTTTAGTTATGTATTCACGAAAGAATCGTTCATAATTTACCAGTTATTTGAATAAGATTATAACTGCGACTACGATCATGTTCACCTCATAGGATACTACTTATAATGATATAAATATATATATAACTTTCATTATAATTAATAAATTAATTTTCTAGAATTCACGGTAATCTTCATTTTTTTATATTCCAGCACCGAGTGTAAACCCTATTAAAATTGATCAATTAAATCTTCACACCGGTCGGCTCTACGACGAGAAAGAACGGTACTAACGAAGTCGCTAAGATCACGTATTTATTTCACAAATCTTTGGCATAAAAGACCTTGAATTCCATCGGAAACACCAACGCTATTCATCAGAGTTTTGGCAACGTTTGACTATGGTTTAGTTAATACACCAGCCATAGGTACTACTTGTTCGAGGAAGCCGTAATCTTTATCATCATCATTCGGCGTAAAGTTTATCGGAAGGCTGCCAGGAAAACGGTGCGTAGAAAAATGTTGCTGCATGCGTTGCTGAATGCTGGTTGCACAAAAGCGAACCATTTGGGTTCATCTTGGCCGAGGATTGCCCTCGACAGTTCTCATCTTTCTCGTCCCGTTTAATTGGAGAAGTATACTGTTTCCTTGACGATCAATCGAACGAATAGCGGACCGTCTCACGAATCGTGAGAAGCGGTGAACGTCGGGCTTGCACTGCAGAACGCCGTCGAGAAGCGTCGAAGCCAGTCCTTAATCTTCGTCTTTGAAGCGGCGATAGATGGACTGCACGTAGGTGAAGACGCACTTCCAATCTGGTCGGCGCATCATCACCATGTCCTCGACATCGAGTAAAGGTGCGATCCCGGCGAGTTCACTGTAGAAATATTTCATTACTAAACGATCTACCATATTGATAATAAGAGAGAGAAAAAGTCTGTAAATAGTTGATCAGATTAATTGAAGAAAAATTTAGTTTTAGCGTTACGCTTTCAGATAATCTAATCAACTTTGATTCTTTCTGTTCTAGCAGCTCAGAGCCTATTGAAAGTTTAAAGTATCATTAATACTCGGCTTTTGTAAACGCCAGTTCGAAGTTCATCCTGCGGTTCTCCGGTCGTAGCGAATGATAGTCGAAAGCGTCTGGTCTGAAATGATGAAGCAAAGCGCAGAATGCCAAACCGTTGTTCCAGCTGGTCGAGAAATTATCCAGCTGCACATTCTGTAACGGAAACGATGGTCCATCAGAGCTATTTCGCGATATTTCAAAATGCGATTATTCTTTGCGTTTCCGTAAATAAAACGCGAGTAACTCCATTTATTAAACGGATTTACCTCGTACTCTTTGGTCTTAGAACGGCACCACGCCAACAGCCGCTCTTTTATTTGCGCCGCGTTGTCCCGCACTGCTGGCTCGGTAAACTTGAATCGAAATTCTGTTGCCGGTGACTTTACAGGACTAAATATAGAGGAAAGCAGCCTTTAAATTTTATTGAACATTCAACAAATATCATTTCTGTTTATGTTATCAATTACAGTTAGATGTTTAGAACTTTGGTAATCTGGCAGACAATTTATGGAAATAGAATTTCAGAAAAATTTAATGAAATGATTAGTTGAAGGTTTAAGTTGGAGTTGTTTTGATCCATCTAAACAATCATTATAGAAATTTTAATTAACTCCTGAACTTTTAGTGGATCACTAAATAAGCTTTCTGAGTCATGAAACAATGAAGACACTTTGAACCAGTTCTAAATGTTTCCTCTGCAAAAGTTCAAAGTACAGTAATAGAAAAAAAGCGTCTTAAAATACTATTATATAAATAAACAACGGTTGTAAAAAGGTTCTCTGGATTACCTGGGTGACGAGGCGGCGCTATTTTGTCTGTCGAGTTCGCGAAACTTGGCAAACGGCGATTGCGGCTTCTTGCGTGCTGAAAAAACGGAACGGAACCATCTGTACAGACAAGCGATAAATGAAAGAACGTATTGCAAACGTTAAAAGGTTCACCATCGAAACGCATTCTGTCATTTTTGTCAATGTTAATCTTCTCTATCTAGTTTGTCAATAAAATTGTTGCGCATGTGAGAAGATTATTAGGAGGATCTTAGCAAAGTTCAACAAAAGAAAAAGAAAAGAAAAGAAATCATTTTCGTTCTTCAGCCTCGTCGACGTCTCTGGATCACCGGACGAGTTCCTCCTTCGGAAGGAAAATCAAAGTGAAGAGATTTTCAGCGTTACAAATCGTTTATAATCGCGATCTGAATCTCGTATTATAAAATTATCCTTCGCCCTGGTGATCCAAGCCGCAACAAGGTGATGACGAAATCGCTTCAACAACAAGAAACACGTGGAGCTGGATCTAAAACTAAAGTTCTAAATTCAAGTGTTATATTCTATCGATTTTCTAAGAAGAGCGTTTAATCTTTCTTTCATGAAATTAAACAGATGTTGATAATATAACGTAGATGAAAAGATTGAATGCTCTTTTTTTTTTAAATGAAGGTATGTGTACGCGCGCAGTGACAATTTTTCACGATCAGAACAGCGGAAATATTTTTAAATTCTAACTCGGTCCGTTTGTTTTAACATTTCCTTCATATTTTCGAACGAAAGTTATTTAACACTTTGACTGCCACGCTAAATTTGTTTTCACAAATCTTATGTATATTATCTTTGATTTTCATTATATTTTTATCCATGATTTCAAGTATCTCTATACGACAAAGAATTTCTAATAATATTAGTGATGGATTCTTATTGAAATTCAAGCGTCACCCATATATGGAGAACTGGTTCAAAGTGTTAAAAAAATACATTCGTTCGACAATCGAAAACGCTAGGAGATTCAGCTCATTGGATAAAGACTTGGAAACTTGGCTGGCGCGTGTTCCGGTTGTTTACAATCTCCAAATAAATTCACGTGTACGAGTCGCTATTTTTGCGTCGATAGAGGACGAATTGCTTCTTCGTCGATCGAAGAATCATTCGTCAGTTCTTTCAGAATCGTTTCTTTAATCAGCCCATTTGCGAATCTTTTTTTACATTTATAATTCTTTAACCCTTTCGCTACTAATGACTTCAGTCACCCGTCCCATTAGACGGTGAATTTCGCATTCATTTTAAACTTTGATAGAGCAGAATATTATTTACATTGTTATTTCTATATTTAATTTCTATTTTACTTTATATTACCAGATTATTATTTTGTTATTTTTATTTTTTAAGCGCGTCCGCGTTAAGATTGCCCCGTACCGGGACAGCGCATGCACGAGCAAGTCCTCCGTAGCGAAAGGGTTAAGATTATATTCCATGTATTGGTAGCTTGGTAGTCGATTTAATTTCGTGTAGAAAGATCGTTTCCTCGTGAACGAATGGAACCGGTTAGATTAGTAGGTGAGAGAGGAAAGCATGTCGGCTCGCGAGCTGTTAATAGAGCGGATTTAAGATCGTTCTCGTGTCGCAGGAGCAACATCCTTTCGATTATTCTGCGGTCTGTTAACGCGGCACGCAGGAAATCAGCTCGTTTCCGCCAAGAATCCAAGCGTCGTACTATTCTTTTTATTTTATATAAAATTGTGTGCAGTGTAGTCTGTTCAACGATCAACATTGTCCAAGTCTAATCTTCACCTCCCCAAAAATTGTATTAATAAAAAAATAAAATGGATAGACAGTAGACGCTAATTATATTGCCACGGGGATGATTCGAGCTTCGCTCTATCAGCGGCAATATAACGAGAGGCTACTGTAGTTACAGATACCCCTTGCGTTTAGAAAACATACTGCATACTGTTTAGAATTCCAGTAAAGAAAGCATTGTTAGATAAACGTTTACACGATCCTCGTTCATTCTATAGACGAACAGAGTAAGCTTCTAAGGTTTATTCACCTATTTCTGGATGGCTACGAAGAGAATAAACGAATCATACTTCTATAAAGGTCTCAGGCGACGACAACTTGGACAACGTCCCTCGTGAAATTCTATTGCGCCTAACATGTTCTCTAATATATCTATATGTATATGCTATGTTCAAACTTCGTGCACAGTCTCTGGCTGGTGCAAGCTAAAACGCTACTGCGCGGCAAAAAGAAAAAAAAAAGGATTAACAAAGAAGGGCTGTGACTCACTGCTTTATTCGGGCTTTGGCACGACCTTCTTAGCGACTCTGAACGTCCGTCCCGCGAAACGTGTTCGCAACAGCGCGACTCGAGTGGCTTATTAAAGAAAACAGAATGTGAAAATAACAAGAAACAAACAAAGCGCACGCAGGGCGTATCTGTCCGCCCCGTTGGCGCTGAAACGCGGGCAACAATTCAGTCTTGTCTCCTCGATGAACGATATCTTCCAAAGAGATTCTCAGATCTTCCGAGTCTGTCGCAACGGCGATTCTTCGATTGATCTTCCTTGGTTGTTTCTCTCGTCGTTCTTTCCACTCCATGCAGACGATAATGCTATGATAAAGAAAAGAAAAACGTGGTACCGTCGAACCGTCAGGACACAGTGATCAGCGACGAGAAATTATTCGAACAGTCTTTCAGCAACCTGGCCTGGAATCAGTCTCAGCCAAAGAAACTCGACACGACGAATTTCCTGATTACGCACCGTGTCGAGTGTAACGCGTAGACGAAGAAGCATCCAGTTCGATCAGCACTGGCTGTCGGTCCTCGTGGCTTCCTCGAACAGGTCGTCGAACACTTTATCAACGTCCGCGGTGTTAACGTTCAACAGAGGAGCCTGTTGAGTAGCCGGGATCGATAGACGTAGCTTTTCATCGGACAATCCAGGCATGGTGCGACTGCGGGACAGTCCAACCATTCCTTTGTTCGCTAATCTCGGTGAACGTCTGTTTCTCAAAGTATCTCTATGTTCCACAGGGTCTGGCTGATCGAAGTACTGCCTGATTTTATCCTCCATCTTCTTCACGCTGTCCGCCATGGAGGAAGCTTCGAATTGCTTGGATCTCAATTTCTGAGAGGATGGCGACCTCGGTTTCGGTGGTTTAGGATGAGCAGCGTGAGAGAACGTAGAGACCGACGCTTGAACGTTCGTCCTAGTCGCGCGAGACTGACTGTTAGATAAGGCTAACTGGTGCCAGGACTCTGATTTCGAGAGGACGATGGATCTTGATGGTTTAGTAGCACAAGAGACTAGATACTCGTCGCTGGAGTCGATGTGAGTCGCACCGTTTGGTATCGGAGAGCGTTCTTTCTGAAGAGGTTTCGGTTGGGTGCTGTTGGGTGTCTGCTCGTAGGCTTCCCTGAGAGCAATCACTCTGTTCACGGTCATTGGAGCCGGTGAATGCGTTGCAGGAGGTTCTGGCTTCTTCTGAGGAACAGGCGCTAGGAATTTACCGTATCTGTTTGCTCCTTGAGAGCCAGCAGGTTGATCAAAGTTCGCTGGTTGGTCGAAGCTTCGTTGATGAATCTGACCTGCAGGATGATTAAAGCTCTTAGATTGATTCACTGTCAAATGCTGAGCGTAACTCGAGGTCTGATAACGAGCTGGTGGCTCGTTCAAGGATGTCACTTCGTTCTGCAGTCGACGAACGAGACTCTGCTGCAACAAGTTGTGCCGACGAATCTCGTCTTCGGGCGTGGTGTTCTCGTTGGTAGGTGGTCTGGATCTGGAGCAGGACCACTGTGAAGGAGACGGTGACGAGGATGTATCTACCGCCACTTCCTCGGAACGAGGCTCGGGACTGTCCACAGAGGATGCGACTGTAGCTATAGCGCAGGTGTATCTCGTCACGATTCCCACTTCAGGGCTGATATCCTGGTTCTGAATGTTTTCGTCGTCTGGGAAAGTGGAAGCTTCGTTAGGCCAGTCTGTTGCCTTTTGATCATGCGCGTCCAGAGCGTCGTCTGGTTGATTGTAGTCGTATAAATTAGGAGAGACGAAGGAGGATGGGTACTCACGGGTCTCAGGATCTTCAGTTGGTTTCTGGTAATCTTGGAAGGGCACTGGGTCCGCGAGGATCTGTTCACCTGCAACCTGACGCACGTTGCCAGACATCATCGGGCCATTGATCTCAGAGTCACTGGACAGAGTGTGGTAATTTTGATTATGATCTAAAATGAATCTTTGACGATCCTCGTAGGTCTGATCTGAGTCAGAGTGTTCATAGTGACCAGGTTTCCATTGCTTCCCAGTCTCGGTGTCACTGACCGATATCTTAGGCCTTTCCAAGTCTCCTGAAGTCTGGACGGAAACGTTGTTATAGACCAAGTTCGTACCTTTGGAGATCCTTGGCACCACTCGGAAAGAACGTCCCTCGTCCTGGTGCTCGTCGTTTATTCCAGTCTGCACAGCTACCGAAGAACTGCCACGCAATGTGGTATCCGTGAAATTCTTCGTCTTGGATCGTTCCATCTCTTCGCGTCCACGCTCTTCAAGTTTTACCATGGCACCTCTTATCGGTTCGAACTTCTCTTTCGACTCCCTACGCTTCGGTGAATATCGATGAACTTGTACGTGTTTCTCTGGGATTTTGAAGGAAATCTTACCGTCCACCACTCCAGGAATCTTCTCGCGTTGTTCCATCTTCTTTGAGTCGGTTGACGAAGATTTGCCAACAAACGGAGCGAACTGCTTGCAAAAAGAACGATAATCTAACTTTCCATTCTCCGTGACCGTACCGTTTGCTCTGTTTTCATGATCCAGCCATGGTGGACGAGGAAATCCATGCTTCTCCTGAGAATCCACTTCCGCTCTGGTAGATCTCGAAGACGGTTGTGCGCTTTCTCGGTCGAACATCATTCTGGCTTTCTCTTTCAATGTATTCGTCGGAACTGGAGCGTTCTTTGGCCGGTGATAAGCCGGGGGCACCTTCGACGGGGACACCGAAGACGGTTTCTCGATTTTCCGGAAAGGGGACGATGGAGCGTGTCGAAAACCGATCGTAGAGTCTGTCTTAGGGACGCTGTAATTTGAATTTGAGTCGGAACACATTTCAGACGCACCTGGAAACATTTTATTCGCACGAGTCTTAAGAGACATCTTGTTTCCTTTGTCTTCGGGCATAGCTGATTTATCGAAGCTCGTTTTGATGTTGGAGAACCTGCTGTTCCAGTTCTCGTTAGTCAACGACGACATATCCATTGTTTTCCCATTGATTTTGAAAGGAACCACAGGCGTGCTCGATGGAGCCTCGTTGTTCTTATTTATCAGAGCCAGAAATTTTCTGTCGTTCTCCGTTTTCGGTTGGAAAGTAGGCACGATAGCGTTGATGGAATTGAAGGAGACTTTGTCGCCCACGTTGATGGGCCTCCGGAGGGAAACGCAACCGGTGCTTTCGTGACCGAGACTCTCTTGAAGCTTCAAATAACTCGGTATGTCTATAGTATTCGCACGCTTGATCTTCGATTTCTTCGCAATGAATTTATTATTCCCGTACTTACCAACACCGGAAGTAGCCAACTCGGCGCGTTGCCTGAGCGCAGCGGCTAGTTTGCTCACTCGAGACCTCTCCTCGTTATCCTCGCTGTTATTCTCGTTCTCTTTATAATTACCGTTTGTCCTGTACGAAGCTTGGTACATATCAGACTCTCCTGTAACCTTATCGTTCCCAGTCTCCAGCTGTTGGATCCCACGATACGCACAATTATCTCTGATCTCCTTATTTTTGTCCTCTAACAATTGACGCTGATTGATGGCGTCTTTGATACACTTGTCGCGGATCTCCTCTGATTTCACAGCCACGTTACAAGGGGACGTTAAGTCTTTCTGTTCCCTCGCGATTGTCAACACATCGTCTCGTTGGTAACCGTTCCTTTCTTCCTCCAACCACTTCCTCGCGCGAGCTAATTCCTCGGTGGAGACTCCTATCGTGTGCCTGGTCCCTCGACGTCTGCGACTCAACGAGGTAGATGGTAAAACCGTAACCTTCTCCGGTACTTCTTCGGGCACTTGCAGTCTGGATAACAAACTGGACACCAGACGCAGCAGTTGTATCTTGCTGGTAGGATCAGAAGCCGCACCGTGTCTAGCTAAAGCAGCCACGTCGATTCTTTCTAAAGTTTCTCTGAGACGCGACAAAGCGGTCTCTATGTCGGACAATAAGAGATCCTCGAGGAACTTCAAGTCCTTCTTAAGCTCTGGCTCTTTGCTGTTACCACCCAGCGCTTGTTCCATCGAGCCACGTATACGGAAGTCCTCCTCAGAGTCGATGCCGGAATCCTCGGGCAACGCGGACGTCTCGTCGTCGCGACGGCTCCCTAGGGAGAGTTCGAGGGCCGCACGAAGACTCTCTACCAGTAGCGGCAATGAATTCCACTCACCGGCTGGCAGGTTCTCGTTACGTCCATCGGTGCTACCTGTCCTCACTTCCCGTCCAACGGATTTGTTGTTTTCGTTCGCCGCCGGTTCTATGCTCGAACACGCTGAAAAAGAAATGACACGAGACGATGGTTGAACCCAGACGACCCGAACAAGTCCGATCTACGACACGAGGAAGCGCACGCAACGCGGAGGTCTCTTCGTCTGTAGTCCTCGCCAGACAGTGTACAGCCGGTTGAAACGGAGGAGAGGAACGAGCGTGGAACGCATGACGCGTATTCGCGAGCTGAAAGGGAGGCTGCTGGCTTGACCGGCAATCGCGGCGCTGGCTTTATTTAAAAGCCACGGGATTCTCCGCGGGATTTATTTTCGGTCGCTCGTTCAACGCCTCGCGAGCGAGCGAGCAGCGCGAACGTCACACGGTCGATGCGGATTGGTGTCGGCTAATTCGAAGATCGATGGTACACCTTTCGCTTTTCACAATTTCCCTCTGTTTGTTTGCTTTACCGACGAATAACGAATAGCTCGTTTCTTTTTATCCTGATCTTATTTATATTTTGCAGACAGGTTGTTTGGTGATTTTCAGACTGACTTTAAATCTTTTACATCTATATCTTTCGAAATAACGCTTTTGTTAGATTTTTGTATGTTTTAAAAACTGATTTTTTCATAGAATCTAAGGGAAATACGTTTCTCGATTAATGTTACAGAATAGTTTCGCGCGACAGGTGATCCATTGATCTTTGAATTACACTCTGCATCACGAACCTGGTCGCGTGGCTTCTTTCTTCTCTAGTTCGATCGATTTTCTCTCGTTCTCTGCGAACGTTTCCTCTTTCTTCTTAATATCTTGCTCTTTAGTCTTGGTGAATTCCTTTGTAGTTTCCTTAGGGATGTCCTCGTAGGTGTCTAAATAGTCCACCGAGCTGGATCTTCCGCTCTCTCCCTCGACGATGCTGTGGAAATCATTTCCGTCTACTATCGCTCGGATATCTGGAAACATTTATAACTATTCAACAGATGTACCAGAGAAACAGGTGGAAAGAACACTGCAGTCAATTGTATGTAATTTTATTTCAAACATTATTAGTTTGAAATAATGAACTGTAACGTGTTAATCCTTGAACTGTGGGTTATTATAAACTACAAAACTAAATCTGTTAAAACCTTTCATTTTTCTTTTTAGGTCACCAATGATCCATCTCCACCGTTCAAGGGTTGATTTAATTTACAGAACAATGTTACCCGATTAGGATGATGATGATTGAGTCTCTGGCTCGTCCATTCAGAAATGTACAGAAACAAAATGATAAAGAATAGTGCAAAGAACGAAAAGTGAATCGAATCGTTTAGTGTAAAAATAAGAGGTCGGTTTTCTGATGGCACACTCAGCAACGATGTTACTTGATTTATACAAGGTGTACGCGTTTTAGTAGCCACGTGCAAAACAGAATCAGATCGTTCCTCGAAACAGAATTGAAAAATGAGAGACAAAGGTGTCGTTAAATGATGGTTAGAAAAAGAAGTCGCGTACATTGGTGTCAGACCGCCACCACCTTCGTACATTGTTCTCTATTCCCTTAGCTTTTCTCGTCGACGTATCGCTCGTTCGTTATCTATTGTATCTACGAATATTCCTAGGCCAGAGATATTCAAAGAACATCGTGACGCCGTCTCGCAAAGAAGACCTCACCTTCCGTCTCCGACATTTTTGATCCTCTGCTACGACTGGGCGCCTAAAATAAAAAATCATTGTTCTTTTATTAATTTGTAATAATAAGTACGAACGAATGGCTCTTTGTCTTTTCAATCTACCTCTTTCATATTCCTGAAATTTAAATTTTCTATTTTCTTCTTTTTTTAAACTTTAACATTTCAATTCTAAATCTAATTTCATATTGAAAATAATGACTTTCTTTTTGATTTTTTCCGTTTTTTCGCGTCGATCCTTATTTAGACGACATTGAGCTACTTCTATTAAAACGGTCCGTTTACTTGCTCGTTTGACGCGGAATGTTTCAAGATGTTCCTAAGTGAACGACGAGACCTAAGGGATTCTCCGTTTCCGCGAAAGCACCGCATGTGACCACCAGCTTTAGGTCGAGACCGTAAAATGACTGACTCTAGGTCTAGCCTGATGCATTTCTCGATGGCGGAGTAGCGTTGGCGGCTGTTTCGGACACGGCAGGCCTCGCGCGAAAATAACTTTGACCCGTTTTCGCGGATACAGAAATTAGGAAGTCATCCGTTGATTCTATGCGAGCTACGATTAGAATTAGTATCCGTAAGTTTCGCGAATTTCAATCAACGTGCATAGAATATTTTTAGAATCCTCTGATGAGAAAACGTGTCTCTGTCCAACTTCTATTTTCTTATACTGTCCTCTATTAAAAATACGATATCGTATAAACATCCGCGTAGTCCATTAGACGAATTACAATTAAAATTCAATTTTATTTCGTTTTTCAATCTTTTTTCTTCGAAACCGTTATAAACAAACAAAAGTCAGTTGTCGTATTGCGAGCTATAATAAATGTTTCCGTGAAAACGTTGCGCAATCCCGTTTCGCTCATTCACTTCTTTCGCGCGATCAACGCGTAAGAACAACAAATCCGTATGTTTTTCCAAACCGTCTGTCTAGTTTTATTCGATCGTTTAGAAACGCTTAAATCATTGCTCGTGAAATGTACGACCGCGCCGCGTCGATATCTTAAAATAGCAACAATCTGTTTAACAACGTTCTATTAAAAAAAGAAAAAAAGAAAGAGAGCATTTTGAAGAGGATCTACACACGTGGACTGGAGTGGTAGAAATAGATACGATTAATTTTTCATTTCAATATAATGCTGTATAGATAATATAAATTTTATATTATCTTTTCTTGGTTTAATTGTTTCAGACGACAGTGAACGCGTTTTGACATTTTGATTTTTTCCAAACAACGCCAGAATTCTTAGCGACGACGAAGAGCCGAACGAAGGGTGAGAAAGCGGGCGAAAGTTCCGGTCAGTTTGCTTTGCACGCGAGACGACCATGATAGGCAAGCATTAGCGCGGCGTATGCGCGCGTGTTCGCGTCCACGAGGCCGCGCTTTTATAAATAGGTCCGTGCGAGTTTCACCGTGGTAGACGTCTCTCGATACCCCCTCGAGAAAGCACCTTCGTCGGCCTTCGACCGGTACGCTTTTTACCGAAATACGACGACGCTTCGCGACCTTCCCGTCCTCGTACACGCCGCGCGATACAAGCTTTTTCGAGTCGACCGGCTACCGGTGGAAGCATGCCAAGTCCCTCGGATTTGTTGCCCCGAAAGTTGGCCGATTTTGGCGACGTCGTACGTGAACGATGAATCGTAACGGGGCGTACGTCCAACGAGTCAATCGTCGGGCGTGCAGAAGAACCGATAGCGATGCGATGACGAATTTCTCTTCCGCGTGAACTCTTGCTATTTAGATACGCTAATCTCATCCTCTCTCTTCTGTAATTCTTGAAATTTCTCTTACAACGCTCGCAAGGTAATCGTCCTTAAGTCCGAGGTATTCGAGACAGACAAAAGAGCCACGGTTACGTTGGTCGACACTTATCTAATCACTCGAGGAACAACACACGATGGTAATAAACGTTCACAAATGTATAGAGAAGGTAAAAGTGATATTGGTTTACCTTGAAGGGTCAGAGGAGCAGTATCGGTGGTGTATTGGGAGCCTACGCGCTCAGGAGACTGAGCGAGTAACAGCCTCTCTGCCACCAGACTCGTCGTTCCGGTGGTTATCGTTGCCGTCGGAGGTGGTGGTGGTGATGCTGGTGGTGGTGGTGTAGCTGGTGGTGATGGTAGCGACGCTACCGTTAAAAGCTTACCGTCACCCGGCTCGAATTAGACCGCCCTGAAATAGTCCCAAGTTATTGCCGCCACTATGTACCAGCCTGGACGCATACCTTGCTATCGCGTACGTTGCACGGGATGCGGTGTACGCGGTGCTTCCGCTATCGTACGATCCGTCCTGTCCAACGATCGAAAACGCTGCCTCACCGGACTGACACCTGGTCGACATGAATGGAAAAGCGGTAGCTCGTATCCGGGATTTTACGTTCCAGTAACTGCATTGATCGGCACGTACCTGTGACGAGGCGGTTCTTGTGTTGCGAAGCGAGAATGCGGACGAGGAGAGTAGTTTCACGAGTTACCTTCGATAAGAGCAGATGGTAATGTATGTACTTGAGGATGTTTGCTTGGTAATTGGGTCAAGTATCAAGGTCTTGGAGGCGTCATTGCTCCTCTATCGCTTGGAGTAACTGGATTAATCTTTGATTAATCATTTTGTGTTTAATTTTGATTAAGGTATAATTGGTCCTTTCAAGATCATAAGGAGATTCTAAAACAGAAGATACAAAATGAACTAAATACTGATCTTCCAACGATATTTCTCTTCTAGTAACCAATACCTGATCATCGCAATCCTTATCTACCGACATTCTCCCTTGCTCCTACCTTGAATTACAACACCTTTAATTAATATAAAATTTATAGAACCGTGATCAAATTTCCTGCAAACCCTGTCTTGTTTTAGTAGGAAAAAACCCGGAGGAGCGATCGACGTCATGGTTAGTGCAAGCGTTGAAGTCGCCCGCGTGCCATCGAGCATGCCGCGCGATCCGCGCTCACGTGTCACGTCTCGTGTAGTCATCCGGGATCATCGATCTCGGCCGATCTGCCGAAATAAAACGTCGAAGAGCTATGTTACGCTTCGGGCTACCTTTTCCTGACTCAGCTGATCGAGAACACCTTAAGTCTCCTTCGAATCAATCCCGCTCGTCTTTCTCTTTCATGTCCCCCTCTCGAGGCTCTTGTCCCCTCTACCGTCATGCTGGAAATCACTTTCGAAGACCCGTTAACCTACTGGAGGCCTTAGTATTCGCGCTGTCTTCGAACCACCATGTTAACAGCGCGGGTGTACCTTTAGATCATCTGGCTTTCACAATAATTATCCTTGGATGCTGGTAACTCAGCTTAGCTACCTAAGGTAACAATATTAAACAAACTTCTTTAGCTTCTACTTAATTAAAATTCAATCTAATTTAATTAACTCTACGTCGTTTGATTGATAAACGCGCAGGAAGAGCCTCTGATGCTAAGAGGTTTGCAAGAAGAATTGGAACTGATCAGTTCCTTCAAGTTTGACGCACCAAAGATCATAATATAAACAGGATGAAGGGATGGTTCGATGCGTTTCGCATCGACGGAGGTCCAACGTTGTATAGCTACAGCAACCGCACTCCTGTCACGGGTGACGTACCTCTGGTGATCGTGTTCGTGATATTCGGTACCATCCTCACTGCGTTCCTAGTCATATTCCCTGGCATACGGAAAGAGGTCAGCATTCGTTCGTTCTTTAACAAGGGAAACTACCCCTTTGACACCTTGTAGAGCTCGTCGAGCTGAACACGCTTATACCCCATTTTGGGGGCAGATGGCTAATTGTTTAAAAGATATTAACAATTAAAGTTAGTTACTCCTTGCATTGTGAAATATGACAAACTCACTGGCAATCTAAAGGTCCACGGTTCAAATCCATGGTTCCTAACTTCTTTTTTTTAAATTCTAATTTGTCTCTTTTTGAATAACTATTACAGCTGTCCTATAATCATTGCATTTATTAATAATTATGACAAAAGAATAATTACGTACCTTGCATCCTGTAGAGACTCAGCACGTTTCTCACGGTGACCTTGAGCCTCTTCGTCGGAGCGTCGATTCAAGGTTCGTTCGATCCACTTTACTTACTAATTACAATTGAACGAGTGTAAAAAGGTGGCTTCTTTATAATCGTAGTTGCACAGTATGGGTCTTCTTGGCACACCAGCTCAGCGACCATTGTCGGTACGTACAGCGCGTTCTCTAGACAGAAAACTGTTGCTGAAATAGGTGGATACATTGGACTAATGCACATAAACATCACTTACAAACGTGAGTCATTAAAGAAACATTTCTATTGTTCAGACAAAAGTAAGAGATCAATAAAATCTCTTTGGATGCATCAGTTGTTTTAAAAGGTACCTTATATTTTTGCTTAAATCATTTACTTATGTGTATCCAGTCCTACCCAGTACCGAGAATCCAATGGATGACGTGGAATATAATGAAAGATTCTGGTGGAGAAGCACAGGAGAGATGACCAGCGCCTTCAAACAGGCACTTTATCAAGGAGCACCATTCCCTATTGTTTCTCTGGCCGAGTATTTCAGCCTTCATCAAGAAGGCTTCTCCTGGGGAAGCAAATACCGACAGGCTGGGTATTACGCATCGCTCATACTCTGGTATAATCACAGATACACTTTCAACGTCGTTGACCTGTCTCTTCTTACCAGTTGACTAACTACTCTTCTTCAGGACATCATTTGCCTCCTGGATCATGACAAATCTACTTCTAGTAGTTGTACCAAGATATGGAGCATACGGAATGATCATCACCGGTATTTGTATGCTGATAACAAACCTAACTTATTGGGTGCTGTTACCCTGTGAACCATTGATAGCTCACATAGACGGTTCAATTCTTGCTTTCAATTTGGGATGGAATTATTGGCTGGTTCTTCTAGCTGGTTAGTAGTACTTCGTATGTTAATGGAAGAGAAGTTTGAAGATCGGAATTCTTCTAGGTATCGGATGCCTGTTCGCTGGGGCTGTGATCACAGCCATCGACATGATATTCCCTCATCAATTCTCCACTATACTGGAAGTTGACTACGACACACCGTACGACAGGCACGTTATCATCGAGGAGAGTTTTGACACGAGGAACATCAGGCGGAGATTACCTAAAATTGAGGATTCGTTTGGTGATCGGATAATAAGGTTTCGTCTCGATTCATTCGCGCTGTTTGTTAAATGAATTCAGCATCAATAACGAGTATCATTAAATATTTTGATGGTTTCAGTCAACTCTCGTCCAAGTTACAGAGCAGACACGACGCGAAGGAAGATACCCAAGGGGTGATCAATCGTGGATACACGTCGCACGAGTCTTCGGACTTTCAGCACGAAAGCAACGAAGAAACGACGAAGAACAACTGGTCTTACCCATTTCCATCATCCTCGCGAAGAACTATGAGTGGTTGACATTTGTTATTTATCTCTCAATTGTTAATAAATTCATTCACACTCGCACAAGTCTGTTTCATTGTTCGTTAACCCTAGAACTCCTATGGGAGAAATGGAGAGGAGTAAAATATAGCTATTTTTATTGTCTGAAGAATATACGTAGAACTAAGGAGAGCGAGGTTTCCTAGGAGTTCCAGAGCTGAAAGAGAAAATGATTCGTTTCGTGGTCATAAATAAGAAATATAATAATCGTTATAAATAAAGGATGCGCGTACACGCATGAATATGTACACTCGATAGAATTACATGAATATTCATGATAGAGTCCATCGTCCTTCTCCTGTTCATCGATCAGACTAGCCAAAGTTTTCGAAATGATGAATGAAGTACGGTAAACGACGACCCTTATTCACCTCGTCACAGGATGACATCACGCTCTTCGTCAGGGGGCGTGGTCCGCAGCTAAATACTCCTATTTTACTGACCTGTATAAATCCACAATCGTTATATCCTATATCAATCAACTGAACTAAAATAACGTAGAGAATTTATTTTTAAACAACTCACATAACTATGTTTCTTCTGAACAAACTTTAAAAACGAAGTCATGTCGGGCCGACCAAAGTGATTGATGGCTTTCAGCCCAGTGAATATGCTTTTTTTAGATAGCCTCTGAAAATGATTCTCGCAAATGTACTGTAACAAACATAGTCCCAATGTATATAACAAATAATTCTTAATATCTTGAGAAGTATATATAATGATTTACCAGCATGGTAGTACGTAAGTCGAACTTGTGAAAAAATTGCGTGATAAATATATGAATTTCTAATACGTCCGTTACATCCTTCCTCTCTACGTCCCTGAGCACGTCGATGAACCACTCAAAGTGTTTGTGCGATGGACAGATCCATAGGAAATAAACCTATAAGTATCGTAGAATTATTTTAATGAAATTAGAGTGCCATTGAACTATTTAATGGGTGCTCTGTAAATTCCAAGTACCTTTTTACAAGCAACACCTGAATATCTGTTGGTAGAGGTACCAAAAACGAGGTCGTTAAGCATGGACGCGTAAGGAGTGACTCCGATACCACCACCGACCATCACAGCGACCTCGAATTTATACCAGTCTTGGTTACCACCTCCAAACGGACCTTCTATTCTGATTTTCGGATGCTCATCCTCTGGATTATAATTGCAAGGATCGAAATAATTGCGCAGCTTCCAAGTCCAAGGTCCTTGCGCCTTGATGTGACATGACAGGAAGTTCTCGTGCGGTGCCGAAGTTAACGTGAAAGAATGAAACTCATTCGACCTGAAGGCAGTGCACGAGATACGCACCCATTGTCCAGATAGGTACTTTAAATTCGGAGGTCTGTAGAACTTAATTTTGATCACGTCTGATGGTAAAAGCTCGGTTTCAATGATGTCCAACGCCATGTATTTGGTTCGAAGACTCACTACCTAAAAGTTGACGTTAATAAATCATTATTTAACGTCTAAACGAATCTTTTTAATTCGATTTACCTTGTCGAGGGCGTAAATGATGGCGGGACCAACAAAGAATATCCAGAAACGTGGCGAACCCGTTAAGCGAGCTAAACCGTGGATCAAACACAAAGCGTATAATACAACGTACAAACTGTGGGTTGACCAGAAGAATTTATACGCTTTTTGACGGATAGTAGGATGAGCGAAGACGAAGATTATCGTCATCACGATGAACAGAAGGATTCCGGTCAAACCTAAGAGAATTAAACGTCAATAGCTGAAGGGTATAATCAATGTTCAAAAAATCTAATTTATTTCTCAGTCACCTGTTACCGTTTTGAAAAGCCAAAACGAGATCGTCAAACGAGCATCGCTTGGAAAACTGATCTCACTGGTCAGACACCGAAGATGAGCCAGTGGCTGGGTGGAGATATGATAAAAATTCACCATGTGACCCACTGTATGTAAAACGGAAAAGAACAGCGCGGTACACGCTGCAATTTTATGGAACTGTATATGAGAATCTAAAGGAATGTACTGTTGAATGGTGAATTCTTTCAGTTTTGTCAGCAGATTGCGTGACATGGTTAAAAGTAGCAGACTGTAACAAAAGGACAGGGCAGCCGCAGATCCTCTGGTAATGGCAATTCCGACGCCCATTATGTGTCTCAGATCCGTATGTTCAGCCATAAATGAATAATCTACAATTGAAATAACCGTTAATCATATGACTCTTTGAATATAATTAAAAACCATTGCTGAAACGTACAGATAAATCTCTCGACAAAAAGAGCGATAGTCGTGACGTAAAACACGAACAGGTAAAATATATTCTGTCGATTTTCCTCGAGGAATGTCGACACAGCGTCCCACTGTTTGCGTGTCCAACTCTTTGAATCCTCTGGAGGAAGTTGATCGATATGGAAACTCGTCATACGAGCGACATTCGTCGACGTGTCGAGGAAATTTTGTTTCGCGCCTTTGCAATCGAGACCGATCGCCACGAAATCGCCTTTGTACTCTTTCATCATCAATTTGAAGTCGTTGTAAGTGAGGTAATCCTTCCTCTCTAGGCCAGCATCCTGAAGAACAGAGCAATTTAAGAATGCCTCGTTTATGTAACAGATAATATTATTGTAATTACTTGAAACATTCCGTCGATCAACTCGGTGACATGATCGTCAGACAGACTGGTAGTTCGTGCGATTTCTACTAAGGATCTAAGCATCTCTGATAGCTCTTCTTTGTCGATCACTCCGTTGCTATCCTTGTCGCACATGTCGAAGATGATTCTCAGTTTGTCCTCGGTTTTTCCTCGCGAGAAAAGTAAAACAGTATCGAGGAATTCCTGAAAGGCATAAATAATTTTGAGCTGTTTCCAAATCCCATAGAATATAACTATAAGATTTGGAGCTAAGAATCTTAATAATAGACTTCCATTAATCCTTTTGCTGCCACGGTGGTCCTATGGGACTTGTTTTTTCATTTCACTCATGGTGGTCACCAGTGACCATTGTACGGTTATTTTAATATATTTCGCAATTCTTTGCCATTATAAAATTTTTAATATGAAATTTCTATTGTGGCCCACTGGTGCGAGTTCAAAAATTTGCGTGGCAGCGAAAGGGTTAACATTGATTCACACCTGAAACGAAATACGTCCATCTCTGTCTTTATCAACGATGTTAAACATTTTTTTCACGAAGACCGCATCCGCCCGCATGCCTAGCGCGCTGGCGAACTCGCTTTTAGAAAGCGACGTCCTCATCACGGTGACCACTTCGCCGCTGTCGCTGTCCTCGGATCGTCGTCGCCTTTCACCAGGTCGCAGACCAAACGTCAGTGCATAAGCTTCCCTGAAGAACTGTCGCAAAAAAGACGATCTAACGTTACGTATACAGGAGACAGGAATACAGGTATTCAGCCTTAATAGGAATCGACTGGACTTCGAGTCGAAGAGGGAAATCGAAGGAAAAAAAAGAAACACCTGTTCAAGTTTCTTCTGTCGTCGCTCCTTCGTTTCCGCTTTTGCCAGCATTATGTCCCGACTCACTTGGGACATTGTGAAATGCTTCTTATGGGACGATAGAAATGCTTCCAATTTCGCAATAAACTTTCTACGCGAAGCCAAGGAATCCAGTTCAAGGACAAGGTCGTAGTCCCGTGGTATTCGTAACAATACCAATGCTTTCCGATGCCCATTCTCGTTCTCCTGCAAGATAATTAATGTTTAAAACATAAGATAACAATTACGTCTGTCTGTGTTACACAAGAGAAGATAACGCAAGGTAATCGTGATAATTAAAGGATCTCAACGAAAAATAATGAATAAAGGATCAGAAAGGTTTGTAAACGGCAATCATTTCGAACGGTATGAGGCAAGAGATATTTTTCGCCGTTCACGAAAGCGTGGAATTACAGGTTTCTACATTGAACGGCTAGATTTGGTTAATTCGAAAAGAACCAGTCGGAGGAATTTTCACGTGTTCGTTTTCCCCTTTGTGAGCAGGTATAGTTGCGCAACGACCGGGGTTCCGTTCGTTGGTGATTTCTTTGCGAGATTCCCCGGTGAAGTTTCATAAAACGTTCACGAGATCCACGAAGGATAGTTGCGGCAATCACCTGAGACTCCTCCATGGTAATCGTGTTCACATCGTTGAAATCGAAGGTGCGCAGTTTCTCCCCTTTACGATCGACGATGTGCAAAGCAGCTTCCGGGCCGAATTTCACCTTGACCAAACGACGATGGTTCGCGTGCAACCATTCGCGTACGATCATCTTGTCCACTGAAATTTTTCCGTCGTTTCGCTTTTGGATCGCTTCTTGGAGGATCTTTAAACGTCTTCTGCGCCGGTTTTGGAGCTTGACTAGGCCGTAACCGGCACCGGCGCAGAGAATTGGAACGAAACCGAGAAAAATACAGGCGTATATGTACACCAGTTCGCTTCCCTGTAAAGACACCATGGTATTGTTAATCTTATAGAATATTAAAAAATTATTTTTTAAGCTCAATACTTAAATTTTATACACAAATAAATCAAATTATATTTAATTTACCCATTATTGAATAATTAAAATTTTAAAGAAAATAACGTGATGTAAACCTGATCACCTCAAAATAATCGTAACGTTGCAATGGAATGCATGGCTCCAACATGGTGGAATTTAGCTGATAAGGTTGAGGGCAAGGGTCTCCTTCCTCCCATGTGAACACATTCATCTGAATAGCATCCGATGGTATTCCAGTCGCGTTTACTATTACATCCCATAAAGTAACGCGACGAATCTCCTCGATTTCACCTCTGGTAAAAATCCTATGGAACAGACCTTACAGTTATCTGTAAACTTCTTCGCTGATTACTCAATGAGGGTCGACGAGTTTTCTTACCCAGTCTCTGAATTCTCGAACCAAAACCTGTCCGAATCTCTCAAACGAAGGAACTGTTCTTTAATCACCGTTGAGAACAGTTCACCTGGACCAGCGCTGGACTCTAACATTCCACCAACGTATACATCAACATTATTTAGATTGTTCGAATGGATCTCAACTAATGTACGTAGCAGAGAAGGGTTCTTGTTGAACAATTCTGGATTGATTTCGTTCCATGTTTTTCTACGGGGCAGTTTGAAATGCGCTCTGGCAGTGTTGTAATCCGGAAGACCGTTGTCCCTCCCACGCATGATATTCAGAGCACCTAAATCTCTGCGAGAGAATTCCATGGGGCCGAAAAGGTTGTTTCTAATATCGGTACCGAGAAGATTATCTTCTTTCTCAGATATCTGGGAACTCATACCCATGATTAGTTCCTCGATGGTACTGTTAGTTAAGACCTCCTGTAAAAGTCCATTGGAAGGGTAATTAATGTTGCATATTGTAAAAGAGTTACAAATTTCATTACAAAACTTCCACTTTCGCTTACATTCGAGTCCCACCAGGTGGAACACAGTCGTATCGCTGCTTGATCCGTATTGGTTCTTCTATATTCGCAACTCTCATCGCGCCTGTATATACCAGGCGGTATCAGAGTGTGTCCAAATCTAAAGGCGGCGCTTTGAAATATGTGACTGATACCAGGATGGAGATCTGGTTTGTATCCAGCGTAAGGAGGCACGTCCTCGTTCAACAATATAGGAATATACTCGTACAAAATGATATTCTGCGAACAGAGGAATAAAAGAAAGTTTGAAAACGGGCTGTACGAACGGAACTGAAAGATTTCACGAAAGATTACACCTCCTGATTTCATATTAGTTCTTCTAAATAGTACAAAATTAGTATATGTCCAGTTAAGCTGTCACGGTGTACAGTTACAAAGGAATCGTATAGCATTACGACAACAATGAGATGACAATTTATATACCGTGTGCAGAGAGGATGAATTACATTCGTGTCGGTGTAATTAACGCGGGTAGCCTGAATTAATGGCTACATTATTACAAGCTCTACTGAAGACCATACTACCTGAAGAGTTCCTATAACTATTCGGCGTGCTTTCTGAAAGATATCCTCGTCAGACATATTAGGATTCTCTTGTTGTATACGAGCTGCTAGAACATTGTGCCATCGATAAAAAAGTATTCCCAATGCCAACAACGGTGGATGTTGATTCGTTCGTGGATCTCCGAGAACTGAACAGATTAATCGAATTATCATTATTTTTATGAAATATTAAAAACCAATATAAAAGACACTTGTACGATGATGTTAAGCTTACGATAGAGACGTTCAGGACTGAGCATCCTCATCACATGTGGCACCGCATGATTAAAAAGCGGAGCGCGCATCGTGTTTCTCACAGGAAATTTTCTTGTTGGTTCCATGAGGAGGCTGCCGTTCTTGAAGGATCTCATAGTATTCGCCCATGCCTCGCTGCTCGAATAAATGAAGCTACCGTCGATCCAGCTCGTCACTTTGTTTATCTGCAACCTCACGTATTCAGAGCTACTTTTCACCACTTATTTCCCAGATTTAAACATTAATCTGTAGACTGTTGTTTATCAATTTGGATTTCATAGAAGTAGGACTCCTTGTTCGGGCAGAGATTTCTCATGGAGGTATTTGATGCACCTTATTTAGCAATGCAATTATGATACGCGTTGAAAAAAAAAAAAAATACCTTAAGAGACGCCTTATGGGCTACTTAATGACTCCTACTTTCCCCGTCATTAACGGTAACGCTTATATACTTGTTTCGTGTACAAGAAGAGTATTGCGTAGGATTCTCTGATTTTTTTCATAAACAAGTTACGAGTAACAAAAGATGGATGCTGATTTTAAACTTAAATTTTTCATTACATTCGCTTTGTACATATTTAGATCTCAATGTCGAACGATTCAAGCCGGACACGAAATTTCAATGACGAATCTGAATGCGAGTCATTGAACGTCATCTTGACCACACCTATCAGTGAAGGGGTATATACTTTTGAAAACAGGGTCTCGTTACATTTACACCTTTTCTTCTGGCTGTTATAATATAGGATGCATGAGATCATCAATTATTATTAGGATAAATAACGAAGGATGTACAATGTAGCAGTGGGGTCACAAAATTATTCGCTCACCGTTTAAAACAGAATACCTCATTTAAAATTGACATGAGGTTTCACGAGAAACTATAAAAATTAATTTACCAAAAGCTTTGAAAGAAAAGTTTCAATAGAAATATAAAATCGCCCGGCGGCCCGCGTGTTGGCCAGGCCTGATGTAGATTATCCCAAAGGTGTTAATTATGTTTAGTTAGGAAAACAAGGAATTACCTGTTCACGAGGGCTATTAGGGCTTCGTCCGGTTTGTCGATCGTAATCAGCCCGACGGAAGGGAATGTACTTGTTACCTTGACACTCCTTGTCGAAAACCGGATCGCATTTGTCCACGTCGATTCGGTGATACTCTATGGGGCAGCCGCTTTCGCTGGCCATGATTATTTCTGACGTGACCAGTTGCCCTGAAAAATGTTTCCGTCTACGCTGGTGAAAAGGGTTGCCTCAAGGAAACGTGGAAATACGTAAGGTGCAACGAGCGACCGGTTCTCTCCCATAAACTTTTCCCCTGAATCCGTTTCCCATCGGATCCAATGCGAATCGTGCACCAATGGAATTTAGGGAACCGTCCTAGTTTTTACTTTCCACCTCGAGAATCCGGCACGCTTTCCTCAACCTGCACTCGTTTAGCCTTCAAATTTCATCGTCTCGAGTTTCGGGAACGAAAGCGGATAAGTGGAAAGTGTTTACGCTGCTCTGAACAGCCGAAGGAATCGTCTGATTTTAGTTTTCTTCTTTTTCAACTCTTTAGTCTCCAAGGCACCTTGTGACTTATAAACGAGCTTGAATATTCATATCTAAAAGGTCCAGTTACACTGCTTCAAGATGAGCAGATAGCAGGAACAATAGAAACATTTATCTCCAAAGAAATGTTTTTTCATTAACTCTTAACGTACCAAGGGGGGTCCTCGAAAGACCCCAGAGAGTGATTTTTGATTCACTACTTCCACAGTAAAATGTTGAGAAATTTTAAAAATACCATAGGGTCCTCAGAAGACTTAGGCTTGGTATGTTAAGTATTAAAAAAAAATTGGAATAATCTCAATAACTCTGAATGCAAATAAAAGAACAGTACGAAGATGATCAGACTGAACCAAATAAGTTGCACGTCTGCTGCATGAAACATTTTAAAACGAAAAGTGGATGAAAAAGTTCTGAGCAGTACCCGTTTCGATTCCGATACCCGGACACCTTGCCGTTTACGCAACAAACGTAATATAGATATTCGAATGTACCGTCACGGTAATTTCTTCGCTTGGTAATTCTACATTCTATCCTTGCGATTATCAGATTGATCGTGAATACGAGTAAATGAAGATTTAGTCGATAAATCAAACACGCGTACGCTGCGAGCATCGATAATCAATTTTCTCCAAAAGAAATCATCGCTATATTCTACTTCACGATATTACGTGTTACTCTTCTGTTATAATTCTTCTTTTCTTGAATAAGCACATCCAGGAAAATCCAGATCCTGATTCATGAAAAATATCTTCATAAATCACAGGAGAGCATGCTCAAAAAACAAGTGAAATAGATTTTGTTGAGAAAGAAACTCTTGCATGACGCATCAGGGTTTTTTAATCCCTTTGTTGAAATGTTAATTAGTTCAGACACATTCTGAATCTCTCTGATTTATACGTGAATCATGAAGAATTCCCTAATTAAGGAAATTTAACGTGTCATAAATTTAACTCTGCATATAATAAAGATTTTTTGCCCCTATGCGGTATTTGTCCTTCAAAGAAGAATACTGTCGCAATAAATAAATTTTCAAACAAAACTTTTCAATTCCAAGTTGGTCTTTTCTTCTTCAAATAACAGCCATTAAAGTTTCTTATGTCCTCTATAATCTTCCTTTGATATTCAGTTAACAGCTTTTCCTCTCTCGTAAAATATCCGTTTTTATCTTTCTTAACGAGATGAACGACGAGCAATTCGACATCGACAGAGCCAAATTGGATCCTTTCCAAATTTCAATTTTATTTTCGCCATGTGATCCGTGAACTCTGTACTTGAACCGGTTGCTCGTGCAAAAAGTTGAATGAATATTAAAGCTTCAATGACTTGCTTTGGGTGTTAGTGACTTTTCACATTACTATTCGTATCCACTGTATCGTGGAATAACTATTCGTATATTAAGAAAAAGCTTTCCCAATCTTATCAGTAATTACGATAAATTGAAATTACACATTAACGAAGCAAAGTTTGAAACACCAAATCAGAAGATACGAGTACGTTAACACGTTACTCAGGGTAATGAACGAATCTCGTGTCTAACGTAGAAAACCTGAAACAGGTATTAATTAACGATCAATAAATTCTGGATAAAATTGGTTTACGTAACACGAGTAGTTCCCATAATTTTGATCAGTTCGTTGAAACAGGAGACGCGTTAATTACCGTGAGCAACGTTTCGGGAATATTAAGATTCTCACCAAAAAACGCGAACAACGCTGTTCTGTTCTTGACCGAAGGAAGACCGTCGTCACCTTGCATGAACAATTGACTCAATTTTCTTGGCGAAGGTCTATCCTGTCCTGCCATCATGTACACCCCATCTGAATATGCTGCTGGCATCTTTCGTATCAGCCTGCTGTCTACGGAGGTAGAAAACGTGTCAAAGATCGTTGGATACATCAAAATTTCATTAATAAAAGGCGTTAAGTGTTTTCGACATCTGTGAAGTTTTATATTTATTTGCTCGGTAAATTTAACTATTAATACGTTAAGAAATTAATGTCGTAGATTCGTTTGCTGCATCCTGTAAAATTAATTAATTGCTAATGTTTTCATTGGCGACACGATTCAAAGAAAAAATTTGAAAACGAATCGCAAAAAAAAAAAAAAAAAAAAAAAAAAAAGCAGCCCTGCTTCTTTGAAGTCCAAGAGCAGACTGACTGGCCTCCGCGCAAAGCAACTGGCTTTATCAGATACACCTGATCCATTTACCTAGGGGTGAAGTAACGAGCCCTCTGATTGGCGGAGTACGACCGATCAGATAAGCGCAGCTATGTGATTGGTCGCAAGTGTTTAATCAGTGCGACTATTATCGAAATAACGTATGGTAATATGCTAATATACATAGGACTAAATGAAATATTTGAACAAGTGATTGCAACCTCGTTAATACTATTTTAGAAACTTCCCATTACCACATTAAAAAATCATAAAAGATTACATTATTTCAATTGCCAGAGATAGAAAGTTATTGTACAAAAAAAGCAATGGATATTTGAAAGACATTCAGTGTACAGACCTGCTAACGACAGAAAATAAAACATAACTGAATTTTGATTAGGATTGCGGTACACATTTGCGGCTATTAGTAGAATCGACAGAGACCGCAATTTTCAAGTTTAAAGAACCATAACATTTCTGCCCTCCGAACAGATTACGTCTTTCACGTGGCTAACTTTTTACCACTCGTTTTATTGCGGCCGTACTGGAACAAAATAGCGACTTTTTTCGCCTTTCACTCTTCTCACGCGATTGATTTGCACGTTGTTGCAATTCGAGCCGCATCGCAATGTCAAGAAGAATATTCACAACAATTTATAGCAACCGATAGCCGTTCCGTTTCTTTTATCTTCGCTTTAGACGATCATTCCTCTGTATCTAAATGTTAATCAAGAATCAACATTCCACCGAACAGATTTGTTACATTGGATTTTCAAATTGTACATTTTGTTTAATAAAAATCGTACTTAACTTATTTCTGGCAATTATTATACATAAATCATCATCAATACCTATTTCCAATGCTAAAATCTCAGAGCCGGCCCTGCCTATTTCCTTCCAACAGCAATTTTAAGGGAATTCAATTGAAATGGAACAGCAAGTAAAGTTTACTTATTCTTCCTGACAGGAATTTACAAAACAAGCAAACAATTTGAAATAACTTGCCAATTGATCCCCAATCCGGATGCGCGAGATTGTTGTACCATCCGTCGTATCTCTGTTTATCCGCATAATTGTGCAGCACTCCTGAAACAAGCGACATCGAGTCGGTCAGAATTTTATATTGAAAACATTTCTGAGAAAACGTTAATGAAATGGGACAATCAGTTTTTGTACAATAGACTGTGAATTACGTTCTTAGAATAGGCAGGATGATCTACGCTAGCGAAAAACTCGAGGCTAAGCTCTGGATCAATCCATCATCGCGAACAATCATCAACATTGAACGAATCATTCCTGAAACGATCACGGTTAAACAATAATTATTCGGAGATTCTAGCATGTACATAAATTAATTCGAGTCTGAGATTTCAGTTAAGATATCCAAGAGATCCGGCTATCATCTTCTAATTTACGACTGACAAGGCTGCTTGTTGGTCGTAAAATATTACACATTAGAATTTCCATAATTTATTTTACAAAATTACTAATTTTTAAATTATAGGAGATGAGCAGCATAAAAAATGACATATTAAAGTCATCAAAATATCAATAAAACTTGGAAAGCTTATAATTAAAAGAAAAAAGAAAATCAAACAGAAATTCTTATCCAAATCTTTTTACCAACTAAGCTTACAGCCGCGACCGTTGTACACCGCATCGCTAGTAGGCTGACATAAATATTTCATTAAAATACTCGAGTATCTCTCAGAGCACTCGTATTTGTACAAATGTAAAATATCAAAAAATGAAATTCATTGAAGCATCATTCCTCTACAATTTCACTCTCGATACACTTTCGTCGCTGATTCAAACGACTAACGGAATCGCGCGCTTGCAAGATTAGAGCGTACCGGTTCCAGCAGGCAGGACGATCCAAAGTAGCCAGATGAGGGAGCAGAGTAACGGCGATTGTCCTCTGGGTGGTCGTCGTCGGATCATCGTCACCACAGAACCAACACACACCCTTGCATTTCTCTCTTACAATTCAATGTTTCATAAACTCCTTGTTTGGTCCTCGCACTAATCACTCGCGGGCCAACGAAAACCGATAATGTGCGATTCAATGGCAAGAGCGCATATTGACTGTCGCGAGATCTCTTCTGGAGGAAAGGATCCGCGTGCACCACGGCACGGTACGGCACGGCTAACGCAAGGTGACAAAGGAGAGACCGTAAATTCGTCGCGGTGAATAAAATCGAGGCGAAGGAATCGACGATGCGTTGGCGAACGGAACAGCGGAGCACCGGCCAAAGGACAGAGACAACACGTGCGACACGGCCGAAAGAAAAAGAATCGAGGACCGTTCGCTGCTCAGGGTATGCCTCGTGTCCGCTTCTCCAAGCAGGATTCCCCCCACCTGCGCGGTGTTAAAGCACGGGAACGGTGAACGAGGGTATACACTCGTACTCGAGTGGTTTGGGCCAAGAGCGCTCGGTTGTTGGCTGTGTCGTGTATAGCCGTTCTTGGCTACGCGGTGAAAGTCGCCGGCCTATTTGTTTCGTTACCGCGAACGCACCTCGCTCTATCCCTTTCTCTCTCTTACTCGTTCCACCTTCGGCATCCTCCGTTCGCCTTCCACCTACCCTCCGCCTCTCAACGTCCCTCTTCGTGTCTCGTTCATATTCGCGTACATCGCGACGTAGCGGCGACGTCACCGCAGGCGCAGGCCTAGTTTTCGAGTCCGCGGCACCGATTACCCAAGGCGAAACCTCTCTCGGTTCTCCGACCTGGTGTTTCAAGGTCGACGCCTGACGACCAACAACGTCCCGACGGGTCCCGCGACCCGGGTCGCTGATTCTCTTCTTCGGCTATCCATGCTGCAGGCTGAAACTATGAGAAGCGGATGAGAGGAGGTAACCTTGACACGAGGAACTACTGTTCTGAAGTATAGCTTGGAATGTTTACTAATCACCCTTCACATTTAGTCCAGGATATAATTTATCTTTTAGAGTATAGAGGGAGGAAATTTCTTCCTCTTTTCTAAGTGATTATTTTGTACAGTTCTATTCGGTTATCAACAAGCATGTTACCTTACTAATTGAAGAACAGTCCTCTTTGTTCGCAGCATGGGAACATTTGTGTAAACTTTCATCCTCCCAGCACGCATAACGAAGTTTAGACAGCAACGTAGTGTAATCAAGTTAAGGCGTTGATACCTTGTCAGCTTTCGCAATGTTAGTCTTCTATAAAATGTTAGTAGTGTTATAAGATCAGTAGAAAATTTTGAATATCCCTAATGAGGTAATAGAATTAGACGTTCTCCAGTTGGAGGTGAGTCAACCGGCAGAGAGATCGCTACCGGGCAATTTTTATCGCCCTTGGCACGAATCAGCAATGGCGATTGCATTTCGAGAAGGAGATCACAGGAGCATATTCCTTATTAAGAGTATATGTCACGCGAAGCATCGTTCTTTTTCTGCTTGGCCGCTCCCTTCATATTTTCTACGATAAGTCATCAATCACCAGTCTGCCTATATCTAGGAAAAATTACCTGAGATTAGTACAAATAGGGTGAAGAACGATATAGCAAAGTTAAATGAAAATTCTAGCACCTGTATTTTAATAACTCATTCGCTATTGTGCTCGAATATCGTGGTCCGTATATACATATACAGAGATTGTTCGACATTGGAGTTTCATATACCCAGGGTATAATACCACAAGGTAAAACGACGTTAAAATCACATTTATCCATCGCTTACTCCATATGTGACTATTCAGATCGTTCCGCATAAGGGTCGTTTATTAGCATATCGTTCACTCATGCTTTCATTCGATTCGTTTCTTCTTTTTTTTTATATGTACTTAGTACCATCGTGTTTACGGAAAAAGCTGAGGAAAATTCGCGGTTCGTGATCTTCCGCAAACAATTACCACACATGCTCTATACAAACACCAGCTCCGTCCAAATCATTCGTCACGCATACATGACTGAATTTCAATGTCCACTCTTAACCGTGAACCTGCGATCTCAACTCGTTCAAAGAGCGATCCTCACGCGATAATTCAGCCAAACGACGTGCCAGTTTCGTGTGTCCCGATTTCTTAACCCATTGCCTTACTAACGAGACAATTTCTAACTTGGAACAGCAGATGCGCAGTTTCCAGCACCGAGTCGATGAGTTACCGATTCCCAAGTGGACATCAATGTCATTCCTTGCAATGGAGCGCGATACCAATTGTCATAAATCTTTCTGTTTTTCACGGGATTCGTGCGAGGCACAAATTCATTCGGTCTTTCTTGTCAGCGGATAAACGTCATTCGAAGAATTCACGAAAAAGAAGCGTTTATTATAAACGAAATGGATGGCTTTAGTTCACAGCTCGAAGTAATTAGAGGAGAATATTACAGTGTTTTTTTGTAAAACTTTCAACGATTTCTTGAAACACTAAATCCTCTAATTAGTTCAAACGGTTACAGAACGTTACACAGCTACACTCCACGCGAAGAATATACCAGCTGCGATATAAATGAATATTTGCACGATAATCAGGCGTATAAAAGCAACACGCTTACTTTTTTTACGCCCGTAGTCGCCGCCGACAGCGTTTTCATTACATATGACCCGCACATTCTATGCGTATATTCAAGTACAAACCATTCCATTAACGTGCTCGCACCCACTTAACGCACACGCAAGGAACCGAGAAATGGACGGAGGATTTGAAAAGTTGGAAGATCATTTGGAGGTCGATCCAGGGTAATAGTAAACGACCGCTGGTGCTGGAAGCTGCCAATGCGCGGCATGAAGTTCGATCAATTGCAAAATGGTCTTTTTAACCGATGGTAATATCGTTTCCTCCGCGAGGAAGGCGTCCCTTAAGCTTCCTAACAATTGTTGCAGCTGGGCTGGCAACTCGGTGTCCAGATCTTTGCCGATGCACGTCAAGATGAAGAACAGACAATCCGTCTTTAACGCGAGAAAAAGAAAAAAAAAGATCATTACCTAAACTAATTCGAAGAGTTAAGATACTTCCTTTTTATAAGCATGATTCATCAAACCCACCTCTGCCAAGGAATTTACAACCGGAGGCTGTAGGCAATCCTGACAGCACTTCCAAAGTAACGTTAGAAGGACACGTCCAGGTGGAACACCCTCCTGTTGCGTCTTTAACTGTAGCTGCCTTCGTTTCAACTGTAATCATGAATATAGATGAGAACGGATGCCCACGTCAATCGTTTTGACTCATGCTCGAGACGAAAAAATAGATTGGTTTGCAGTTAAGGTAGCGTTACGGAACCCAGCGATTGCGTGATCAATCAAACAGCGCTCAACGATATCTATACGACTCGGCTATATACAAAAAGTACATCCGTATTGCTTACCTGACAATACATCTCATTTAAAAACGTCATGAAAGCAGAATAACGATGACAACTTGATCCGTCGTAGAGCAATTTAGCGCGATCCTGATACCATTGTTGACACGTGTTCAACAAGGACTCCAGGAAAGTCTCCTTACTTTCTTTCTGCATAGAAAAGACTACTTTGTTAGCAACTTGAAACGAATAGAGTTATAATACGGATAGTAACCTCGATGATTGTGATGCAAATTTTCGCAGCCGGTTCTGCGTATCTGCGATGCTCGACGACCCTGTCCAGGATGTGACGCACCAATTCCATTAATCCTCTTGCGTTCAATACATTTGGATCTATACAAGAATCATTACATAATATATATTTCATTCAGAGTATAGTTATTGACCATTTTAATTTGTCGTTTATACCTTCGATGGCTTTTAAAAGTGTGTCCTGAATGGCAGCAGGGAATTTGCCTAACTCAGACGCGTCTGAAATATTCACCGCCTTCGCAGCTAGTACGTCAGCTGCATTCAAGCTCTTCGATCGTTTCAGGCCATAAGTAGAAACGAATGATAATGATTTAGTGAGTCTGCCTGGTTTACCTGGGTTCGGTTTCACTTCGTTTTGATCCATACTGAAGTGAACCCTACCCGAGCCCTGTTTCACAAAATGCGTTTAATGTACAGCATACTTTCTCACGTTCAGCATACGTACAGCTATTTTGCAAACTGTTTCACCGTTCTAAAACACAACTTAGCTAATTTAAAGATAGTTGATCAATCTAACTGTAGCTCCAAATAAACAACTGTTATTATTTCTGAAAAAAGTAAGACATACATGTAAAATATTTCCACTGGATGCCGAGGTATCGAGCGGATGAGACTGTCGCAGCGCGGATTGATGACCACCTTGAAGATGACGAGACGTTTGATGATGTTGTTGTTGAAGAGCATGCTGTATTTGTTGCTGTTGCTGGGCGTAGAGATATCGATGGATGTTACCGCTTGATTTGCTATGTTGCAAATAGTATGGAGATCGCTCTGAAGCATTCGTCCGAGACCTGATTCAACATCATTAAATTCCAATTACTATAATACACGACAAAGACATTCTCTATTTTATCACATACGCAGGTAGCTAGTATTACGATTATTCAATGCTTATTTGCAGAGCTAATGTAATAACACTATCAGAATTATAACAATTCATCAAAATGATTCATCAAAATATTACAACACGCTGATATAATTCTTTCACTTGAACGATGATCGGAATACTAATCTATAATATCAGAATTGTGCAAGGTCCATTAAAAAATGAATCTGATTTCGAAATTTTTCAGTGAAATTTCTTTAAATAAGACATCGTGTTAGCGCTTCAATCCGTAGTAGTTTCTTTAAAAATAATCTCGTTTAGAAGAATTTCATATCGGCTTTCTCGACATTCTTTCGAACGTTCTCCTATTTCGTAAGTAGTTTATGCTCACTTAGAAGGATGCGAATCGTTCTGCTTCATAGTGAACTCCTTGGCATGTACGTTTAGACGTGGATTAGGAGAGTTCGCCGTGGTTCCTTCCGTTCTTCCACCTAAAAACCATGAAATATCAAATCGTATTTCAAAATATATAGAATACAGAAAAGGATGTAAAATACGAACCTGGAGGCCGATAAATCTCCAAAGATGGTTTACTCTTTAGCGTAGTTGCGTTATTGTTATTGTTGTTGTTATTATTAGTATTATTATTGTTGTTATTTCCTTTCTGCGGAACCGCATCCCTCATCTGAAAAACAAAATTTCTTTTTTTAAATAATTTCTCAATTAAAAATGCCTCGTTTCTATGCAGAAATTCAGAGTATTTCAGACACCATGGGTAAAACCATCACGAGTCATCGCGGCATCGATCACCTACCCGAACGAAAACTAAATTTAAGGCAACTGAACTTTGACGACGGTTCCCATCGAAGACGAATATTCCTCAGAAAACGTATAAGCATTTGAAATACAAAGCTGTATTTATTTAAACCTATTAAGCGACAAGGTGGTTCAGAATTGAAAAGAAGTTTCAGACATATTCATTGATACACATTCCACAATTTCTTATTTAAAATCAATTTCAAACTACACTGTGTATAATATCTAAGAAGGTTTTAAAGAAACTCGCTGCTTTCCAAGAAAAGAAATTCGATCGACAAACGTGATCGCAACGAAGAGATGATCGACAGAGTCTGCAACGAAAAAAGACGCAGTACCCGAGACAACGGGGGGAGACTCACAGTGGAAAGCGTGCGAGAATCATCGTTTCCAAGGGCCTTGAAAGAGTCGGGATGGAAATCCTTGTTCCGAGAGGGTGTCAGTGACGCTGGGAACGGCGAACAGGCCGGTAACAAGAACCAAGATGAATCGTTTCCTTCGACGGCACGTGTTTAGAGGAAAAATCTCGCGGGATCCGTGCGTTTTCTCGTCGAATTTTCTTCCAGCTTTTTCCGCTTGTTGTGACTCGGCCGCGCGTTTACAGCCGACTCCGATGACTGTCGACTAATAATAGACGGCACGGCCACGAGCGAGCGAGCGAAACGAAACGAAAACGAATGCGAATATACAGCCACACGATACCAGCTTACATACGTATCAACGCGAGCTGCACCGTGCTCTAACAGTGGACTGAAAATATCTCAACGGGAGTCATCCTCGGGTGTCGCCGAAACGCGCGTTTAGGGTAGATCCGAAAATTGTCGAACATGGGACGTTGTAAGGCCTCCTCGTGCGCGGATCGCTGCTTCAACGCGCCTGTTCGATCGCTTCTTGAGAAAGGCTAAAGAAGAATGAGTGACGGTTAATGACTGGGATGATGTGTAGGGTGATTAAATTTCATGCTTCAGAATTTCATCATTAGGAGTGTGATAAATAAAAGTTGAACCGTTACCGTAATGGATGTACAAACAATGAGAATTATGATGATGTTAGGAAACTCAGAGCAATTGGTGAACACAGTGCTTCCTTAGAATCGTTTCTAGTCAATCAACAGAAAGCTCTATTGATAGCATTTGGAATTCCTTTCAGCTGTAACCAAATTATTTCCAAGATGAAATACCTCTAACAGTTTACACTATTCTTCAGAGTACTTTTTCAAGCAACAATTCAATACTAACGAAAATTACAGAGAGAAATGAATGAAAAACGTGCACCACGTTTTTGGCTTTGGTTTCATTTCCGTTTAGCTCTGAAATACCTATGACTAACGTCGTATCATGTTAATGTATTCATAATTTTATGTGTACAACGTTTACATTAGGATGTCCTTCATTTTACATTATTCATTGCATCTTCATAAGCGTGAAATAACTCACCTTTGTCGCTTCTTCTTTTGTGTGAGCCAAACGTGCAACGCGCACCATCTTCCTCGGTGATTATTTAATTAAAGTTATCGTTGAAGAAATTGGTGAACCACACCAACGGTAATTACACTGCGTATATCAATAAACATACTATTATTATTAATGTTAACACATGTTATATTATTTAAATTATAAAATGTGCCATCTCTATTGGCGAATAACTATTGAAATATTTAACTGCTGTATTTAAAAATTTTTTTTTCGCATACGGACCAATCAGGGTCAAGCGTGTATCCAATATGGTTGCCCGATTCAACGAACACCGATGTTAGTAACAAAAGTTAATTACATCTACATTGTAAATATCTTACTAACCTTTAATACATCGCAAAAGATGAAAACATTTGAGCGAAATTACTTGGAATTTGAATAATCTTCAAATAATTCCAGGATTCGTTAAAAAACTTCTTGATAATCGTTCGTTCGGTCGCAGTTTCGTATAACCGGTGCTGAAGACCGGAAGTGAGCCGCGGCACTAACGTATTTCTCGATGCTGGCATTCGATCAACCGATTCGAGACGACCGCGAACCTGTATTCAAATTATCACGATGAATCATCGTTCTCCGCGATTCTAGGCTCAATCTAAGTAGAATATTCAAATATTATCTACGCCGTATTTATAAGCTAAATATAATTATTTGCCTGACATATTAATACGAAATAGAAATTATTTATACGCCAGAGCGAAACTTTTATAACCATAAATTCAACACCAATTTCAAACACGATCTATGCACCAATTAAATTAAACTTACAATTAAAAAAAAACTTTTGCGAACTTTCAAATTTAATGGTTAGCGTTTCACAGCACTTGAAACTTTTCATTAAAATCACTCGTAACATGAAAATGATTAATACTTGAAACTAATAGTAATGAGAATACTTGATACCTGGAACTACGACGTAACCATCTAGATTTAAACATACGTTTTGTATGTTACGCGTTCACGCTTTCGAAATGTTGTGTTTCGCCGAGAACGGAAGGATGCATGGCGTTGGTAAGTAATGCCGTTTACCTGTGCACATGTCGAGACTGTAGAGGCAACTCAGGCGGCGACAATCGAGCTGGATCATCTACGATCCGTTCGACCGTCCATGAATCTTCAACCACGCACAAATCCCACCCACGCAAATGACGCTGGTTCTCCATTCTTGTTGCATACACGCACGTGCAATTATGCATTAGTATGGTATACGGCACACGCATGATTTATAAGTTCTTTGCACACAATTAGCTGTTTTCATTAAACTATTAACCGTTTAAACTTGACTGTAGTACTTTGCTGATACTGTAGCGCTTAGATCCTTTGAGCGCCATCAGTAGGAGAAACGATATTATTACTTTGATAATAATAATATTGGCAATCAAAAATAGTAGATTTAAATGGCGCCAAATTTAAAATACCAACGATAAATCCTTTTTTTTATTTTTTCATAGAACTGGAATAAAATGATAAGTGTTGTCACAAATCATTATTTATTTTTAAATACGATTTAGAGGATTACAAACCATAATAGCAATGAATCAATTGTAGAATCTATATTTCTTTTTAATTGGAAGCATCAAACCATTTATCACTTATTTCGGCCAATGGCTAGTGTTTAATTTACATACATCATTCGATGATAACTTTACTTTTCTTCTTTCAAACTCTTAACTAATATATGTTGTGCCTCGTGGGGTAACTATAACACTTCTTTGTCATTAATACATCAAACAGAATATTATAAAAAATAAATCTTAACTTTTTGCTAAATTCATTTAGTACGTTCTTCTCGGTTGTTGCGATCAAACGTAAACATAGAAGATCTAAATAGAGCACTAAGTGCTACGACAATTGATTTCTTAAGGTGTAAAAATCAATTACAGTAATGCAGGCCGCTTAGGATTGAATCAAATTAACGAGTATCAGCACCAAGAATTGGTTGTTACAAAGCATACTGGTAGAATCTACCTACAAAGTTCATTTATATCAACAATGAAAGTCCATATAAATTCAAATATCTTTCAAACGATTTCAATCTTACCCGATGTTGGTAGTTATCAAAAAACGCATAAAAAATTATAGTACATTACACAGATATGGTAATACGTTACGTCGTTACATCATAACCGGATGCAATTATTGATTTTTTATTTTATATCGTTATCAATTAAATACTAATTCCCCTCGTTATAAACCTGAAAAATCAACTTCATTTACATACGTTTTTTTGTCTTAAGTCTTAACATCTTACTACAGAAAAATCCTTGAACGTTAAACACGACGAATAACTCTGTAGACAGATTCTCGCTTCAACATCGAAAATACACCATTCGACACGTACAGAAAATGTGGCTTATAAATTATCCTCTCTGAATATACGCTTCTTTATAATACAATACAATTGCGAATATCATTATACGCATTTGTTTTTTATTTTTTCTTCTTCGTGTAATGTAATCTTACATATATTATATACGCAATTTGTTTGAATGTAATGCATAGTCGAAATGTAGCGTCAAATTCGCAGCAGAAAGACCATGGGATTATAACATTCTAACATTTCGACTATGAGGTATATTCGCTGTAAATACAGCTAAAATTGTAATGCCATCTATGGCCTGTGAACACTTGGGTAGTTTGAAATTTTCTTGATGAGCGGCCAACAATCATTCTAAACACTTATTCTTTCCACTATTATAGTTTTATCTTTTTACTAATATTGTGTGTACGACAAAATCAATATATTAGTTGCTTTTTGTTTCAATAATACATATATAAATACATGTAACAAATAGACGTCAATTAAATAAATTGCAATACAATATTGATGTCTCACTAAGCATGTACATAAACATGAGTGTGAAATACGAAATACAATAGTTTATGATATATCGGTAGCAAGTCAACATTTCGCAGTAACATTGTTACCATGGTAACTTGTTTTCGTACTAAAATAATCAGAAAAAATTTATGCATCTTTGTTAGACATAACTGGATGAAAATAATAACGATTTTAACATTTAACGAATGCACGAGTGCCTTTACAAAAAATATTTGTTTGTTGAAGATTGGAATACATTGCAGTTTAAACTCACGTGTCTCTTAGGAACTTTCAATTGTACAAATGCAATTCCGTTGCAATATTTTACATAAACATTGTTCTATGACTATCGTGCAAACTTTGTTATCGTTTACATTATTGCCATGGAAACGTTATTACTGCTGAAAAGATTTTTCTTAAATGAACAACCAGATATGGAATTTTGAGCGGCGGAGCGGTTGTGGCAGCTGTATTCATCGTATATTAAGTCTATCCGTCTTTTTTTATCCCCTTACTTTTTAATTAATTATCATTTAAGCACGCGTACACTGTAATAAAATTACACGCACCGTGTACGGGCTTTGAAATATACAAGTGTTACAGGATGGTTGAACCTCAAACTTGTATTAACAGTGTAATTTATGAAACCTCTAAAAGTGCTGGAATTTTTCAGTCTGTTGCACTTAGCATAAATGACGTTTATAGATATCTATGTATATATGAATATCCAACCAACCTGTGCATCATATATACAAAACACAACAGGTGATTACGTATCAACGGTTTAATAAAACGTACATGTGTAGCATTTGGCTATAATGTATGCAAATAACGAATTCCATTACAACTTTTAGCAGATTGTAATTAACGGCAAATAAGTAAATAAAAATCTTTCCTTCCTGATTATTTATCATTCACAAATATATATATTATATATAGTGTGTATGTATGTGTACGTACTCTTATTGCATGCTACCAAATAACTGCTGCGTCGCTGTTCTTAAAGCATAATCTTAATTCGTATTTTTATTGTAATTATATTTGATTAAAAAAAAAAAGAAATTAGCTAAATTTAACTGCTGAATATCCAATCAAGTATTGGGTATTGGACCTATCCTTTTGCTACTCCATCTACATTTTTATAAAATCCCTCCCTGAGACACAAGGATTGGCCATGGATATCCAGCAGTTAGGCCGAAATGATAAGCATTTTCCACTATAAAGAAATTGGCAGTTAGCCTATTTCGATCATTTCTGTATCTTCTATGTTTCCATGTCCAACTCCATTATGTCTATAAATTAGTATGTTACTAATTACTAAGCGTAAATAATTAAATAAACATGTATTTCAAATCAAGCGTATTGCGTAACGCTTGCGCACGATAACGTGACGCATTATTAAAACCGAGGAATACACTTACCTATGATTCTGTACATGTGAACTATGTAAATGAAAATGCGTTCCTCGTGGTGAAAAACCTCGCATATTACCTCTGCGTGGACTTCTAGCATTTATTACCCGTGGTTGAGAATACATATCTTCCAGTATGCTAGGGGCTACATACGTGAATCCCTAAAACATGTTCCAACTTACTGGTAACAAAATGAAACTTTCCAGTGATTATATTAAATGAGGATATACATGAGAACACACTTGAAATACTCTATTAGCAGATTCACTTAATGTATACTCAGCAGGAGAATCTATTGGTGCAGATGTTGTAAATGTTTGGTCGAACTGAGACACATCATCTTCGCTGGTTAAAGTCGGTTTAAAAGGTGGTTCTAACTTTCGAGAAATCACGTCATCCCAATTGATATGCTTGAAAAATTGATGGCTCTTTATTTGCTCAGCATCTGATGGACCAGATCCTAATCTTTGAGTAACTTGTCTCTATAAATAATAAATACAAAGTTACGTTTCATGTATGACTCGAGGAATAATAGCTTCTATGGTTCGTGAAATTAACCTTCAACAATTTTCGAATAAGATCCCTAGAATCAGGTGTTAAGTATTGGGGAAGATTTAATTTACCGCGTAGGATCTTTTCAATGGTCTTCTTTCTATTGTCAGACGTAAATGGTGGCTAAAAATTTTAAATATGAAAATTAAAAAATTTATCATGGTAAACTAAATTCAAACGTTTAAGGACACTTACCAAACCAGTAAGCATATCATACAGCAATGTTCCCAAACTCCACCAATCTACTGCCTTACCATGACCGCTTCTTGTTAATATTTCTGGGGCCCTTTTATCAAAGCATAATTATTAATATCAATAAACTGAAAAACTCAAATTGTGATTATATTAAAACGTTTGCCTTACATATATTCAATAGTACCACAGAATGTATGGGTAACAGTACCATCCTGTATATGCTCTTTACACAAACCAAAATCAGTTAATTTTATATGTCCTTCTGCATCTAAAAGGATATTCTCTGGTTTTAAATCTCTGAAAATTTATTGATGATATAATAGTTAGGTCAATGATATAAGAATACGATTAAGCACTGTATTTAAATTCATATTTATAAACAGATTAATATACCTATAAATAATTCCCTGTAAATGAAGATGTTGAAGGGCCAGTATTATTTCTGATAAGTAGAAACTATAAAATTGAAATTCATATACAGCTTATAAATTTCATTACAGAAACTAAGTAATAATTCACCTTGTTATCACTTAGTTTTTCACTCACCAAGCAGTTTCTTCAAGAAAAATTCCTTCATCATTTAAGTGTCTAAACAATTCACCTCCGCACATGTATTCCAAGATCAAATATAATTTACCACCAGTTTGAAAAGCATACATGAGGTCCACGATAAAAGGATGCTGTCAAACAAAAAATAAAATATATATATAATGTATGTATTATAACAAATTTTTGTTATATCTTAACTGATAAAATTATAACTTTGAATTCTTTATACCTTATAAATATTAATATCTGTCTATTATATATTTCATTCTTTTTACTTTCTTTTTAGAATTCACTCTAAAAAAAATCAGACGGCCAAAGATCAAATCTCCGTCTGTATTAATTAAACAAATGCAATTTAAACTCACTTTCACAGCTTCCAAAATGTTTCTTTCAGCCTTGGTATGTGCGGTATCTTTTTGATTTCTTATAATGGAGGCTTTGCGCAAGACCTATTTTTTAAATAAACAGAGTTAACATAAAGCATACAATTATAATGTAAATGTTAAGCAATAAATCAGTACTTTATATATTCATTTTTATTTTCCATATAAGAAACAGTTAAAAGGTGAAACTTATTATTGTATTTTACATTTTTCTGGTACTCTTAAGAAAAAAACACATTAAAAATTTTATGCTAATAGACGTTAAGATATTCAAAACAACATGTTGACTTGTATTTTTATGAAGCTGAAAGTAAAAAATCTATTAACTAATGTTATTTTTTATTACACATTATGTTCGTATCACGTTTAAAATGAAAATTCACAAACAATGACAATTGCTGCGCAGTCCCGATCAAAACAAAGGAAGAGAAAAGACTTATATAATTGAGAACGGAATGTTCATTTAAAATAATTCGTCGAAGATCGATGGTATATTTTTATTATTTCTTCATACGTACATTGTACATCAGTAAAGTATCTAATAAAGAGAAAATAGTAAATTGAAAATTTTGCCCTACCTTCATCGCAAAGATCGTCCCCCTGTCATTACCAGTGATCTTACGCACTTGAAAAACCTTGCCATAGCCACCTTTCCCGATAACTTTACACAGTTCGAAATCTTGAGGCCCAGCTCTTTCCCGGCCGCGATTGACATTCTGTTCCGATATAGCTACCGTTTCGACACCTTCCGTTCTAAGAAAATAAAATTTTCATTTACCTCGGGATACCATGAACCGTACGAGACATGCCATAACTGGGGGAAAGCTTACTCACTCAGTTATCTCATTCACGTTTGGGTTTGCATCGTACTCTTCCTACACGTGAAAAGAAAAATGAGTAGGAAAGTGTTACGGAACGTGGAAAGAAACTGACGATAAGGAAATTGGAGTGCTCGTGTGCAGATGGAGAATTACCTCGCCGATCTCGATAACATCATCGTCCGACTCGTCCCTATTTACCGTGTCCGCATCGTGCAATTCAATATCGAAAACTGCGGCCATTCCTATACCCGACTAACTTAAAATCAACGAGATTTCGCGGTTCCCGAGAAGGCGAATTATTTCTTTTGTAACAAACACGATGATAACACAACAATATTGTTACACGGTCAAAACCTTGAATTACTGTGAACAAGCTGCCCTGTCTCAAGGCATACCAAACACCCTCTCCTTCGCGTACACTCCGATTGGTTGTACAGTCTCGTCAGTCTCAGGTTATCAGAGCGGGATGGTACATGGTTTCAACCAATCAGACAATACAGTTCAAGTTTCACGAGAAACTGACAACTATGAAATTCCTTGAACCTTTCCTATGTTTTCTGGTTTAAATACTGGAATTCCACGCGGTCTGTTTAAATTTTATTACAATTTTATTAATAACTAAAACTGACGATGCACTACATCGTTGAAAATATGTATTACTGGAGATAGAAACGATATATCATGGATATTGAACATGATTCACATACTATAATTTATGAGCCTTATTAATTGGCAAAGTATGTTTTAGATAAATGACCAATACTTAAGGCAGAAAGGTGAATAAACTTTCCTTTATTTCTTACCATTAGTTGAAAGATTGTTGAAATTAGAGCTGCACTTCGTCTTAGGGGACCAAAAATTTTTGGTTAAAAAATATCAAATCTTACAGTTTTCGACCTGAAACTTACAAAAATGTACTTTAAAAATTCAAGAAATAACTGGTTTAGAAAATACGTTATGTAAAAATGTACGTATTTAACATATTTTGACAAGTTGTTATGACGCCATATTGCTTCTACTCATATAAATGCCTTGGATAGGTTAGGTTAGGTTAGGCCTATATCCTTTGGAAGATTTCTACCACATATAAAAAAAAAGGTTAGGCCTATATCAAATTTTCCGTCCGCCTAAACTTATTTCTACTTACCTGCGACCTGGGTATATTTAAAAACCTACAAGAAAATATAGTAGGATACTTACCTGAATTTACATATTGACATTATGGCATCCGGGGTGTCAGGGACCCCGGTAACTCTGCGCACCGACAAAGTATCATCTTGGGGTGTTAGGGACCCCGAAGTACGGGTGATGCTCTTTGCATACCGACATTATGGCGGGGGGGTCAAGGACCCCTTAGCTAAAATGTGCGACCCATAGAGTTTCTATAGAAAAATTGAAACCTCTGTAACTTTTGACTCCTGATATTTCCTTCTTTCAATGTTTTATACTCTTTCTAGGTCTAATCTTTTACTATTATAGGTCATATCTATCACTATCTTGCAATTACTATTTCGCGATTTGTTTGGTTTTTAGGTCTTATATTTCCCTATTCCCGGTCAAATCCATCGCTATCCTGAACAAATGTTTCACGATTTGTTCGTTTTTAGGTCTTATATTTCGCTAGATCAGGTCAAACCCATCACTATTCCGAACAAGTGAATTTCACGATTTGTTTGTTTTTAGGTCTTATATTTCGCTAGATCCGGTCAAACCCATCACTATTCCGAACAAGTGAGTTTCAGGATTTGTTTGTTTTTAGGTCTTATATTTCGCTAGATCCGGTCAAACCCATCACTATTCCGAACAAGTGAGTTTCACGATTTGTTTGTTTTTAGGTCTTATATTTCGCTAGATCCGGTGCTTCGGGGTCCCTGGAACCCCAAGATGGTAGTGCGGTATACAGCCAGTGCCACTGATGCTTCGGGGTCCCTGGAACCCCAAGATGGTAGTACGGTATACAGCCAGTGCCACTGATGCTTCGGGGTCCCTGGAACCCCAAGATGGTGGTGCGGTATACAGCCAGTGCCACTGATGCTTCGGGGTCCCTGAAACCCCAAGATGGTAGTGCGGTATACAGCCAGTGCCACTGATGCTTCGGGGTCCCTGAAACCCCAAGATGGTAGGGCGGTATACAGCCAGTGCCACTGATGCTTCGGGGTCCCTGGAACCCCAAGATGGTAGTACGGTATACAGCCAGTGCCACTGATGCTTTGGGGTCCCAGACACCCCAGTATAGATTCAAATCGGTATGCAAAGAGCGCCAATTGTGCTTCGGGGTCTCTGACACCCCAGGATGAAATCAGGGCCGTACCTAGAGGGCACTCCAGTATAATAATCATCCTCTAATTTTTTTCCGGAGTTTATTTAATTTACTTGTTTACTTGTTTCATGGATACACATTACTTACCGGTGAATTTTCAGATGCATATGAATGTGTAATTGTACATACACCATAGACTTATGTATATAAATACATGTAATATATACAGTAAGAAGTTATAAATTTAAAAAACTTTTTATTAACTAAAAACTTAACGTTTAAAAAATGATAGAAGTAACAAGAATTATCTTGAAAATGAGTGCTGTGACCACCATAGGCTTTGGTGGTTGGTTTTTGGGTAAATATTCGGAACAGAAACGATACTTGAACGTAGCAAAAGAAGACGATGGATTGTGTAATTTTTCAAATACACCTGTTAAAAAAATGCCTGGTTTGCCTTTATTTGGAACAGTTTCTGCGGCAACTGCAATTGTTCCCACAGAAACTGAAATTGATATGGGTTCAAAATTATCAGCAACAGGTAAAAGGGTGTCTGAAGTAAGTTTATATTTTTGTTTATTATTTTTAACCTTGATGTTATACAATGAAATTTGCTGTATTCATTTTCTATGTTATGAAATTTTTAAACTAGAGTAGTTAGTTAATCTATTTTTGTAAAATGTGAACATATAGTAACATATGTTTTGATGTACGATAGATTATGAAATATGGATTTCCTGGATTGGATCAAGTCAGATCTTATGATGACTTTGTTCTATCTTATGATAGAAGAAATAGGGTAGCACATTGGGTATTTGAACATTTGAATAGAGAAAGATTAAAACCTAATGGTGAGATATCACGTGCTAAATGTGAATTTAAACCTGATCCAAGTATACATCCATTTTTCAGGTAATTATTTTTATCTATTATTTATACCAGGGGTTGGTTAATTGTTTCTATAAAGGATCAGACATTAAATATTTTAGGGTTTAGCAGGCCTGGAGGTAAGATTGAAATTATCTAGGTAGCTGGTTATAGAATAAAAAATGTTTGCCGACCCCTGAACTATACCTTTTCTAAACTACTACTTTAATTAATTTATTGGAAATTAGAGCTGATAACAGTGATTATAAAGGTAGTGGATATGATCGTGGGCATTTAGCAGCTGCTGGCAATCATAAATTTTGTCAGGCTCATATAGATCAGACATTCTATTTAACAAATATGGCACCACAAGTAGGTCAGGGTTTCAATAGAGATTCCTGGAATAGATTGGAGAAATATGTTAGGCATTTAACTAAATTTTATAAGGATGTATATGTTTGTTCAGGTCCTCTCTATTTACCAAAGTAAGTAAGGTTTTTTAATTTGTTGTGTATCTTTTTTTTACCAAAGATTTAAGAAGTTGAGATATATTATTAATACAGAATAGAATCTGATGGAAAGAAATACGTGCGATATGAAGTTATTGGTGCTAATCATGTAGCAGTACCAACTCATTTTTATAAAATAGTTGTTGGGGAAACACATGATTCAAAACTAGAAATGGAGGCATTTGTAATGCCAAATACTCCTATAGATGACAGGGTTCCTTTAACAAATTTTCAGGTAAATTTCATTTGTTAATCATACAAATTATATAGATTATAGTAAGTAATGGTAACATCTTGTAATAGGTACCGCCAGAGAGCGTCGAACGTGCAGCTGGACTTTTATTCTTTGATAAAATCTCACGCGATAAATTAAATAAAATAAATGGAAGAAAAGTTAGATAATTATAATGCAAAGTTAGAAAATTGCAGTAAATGTTTTGATATAATTATTTAAAATGTATCAACTAGTTTTATCTTCTAATCAATTTAAAAATAGAAATTTTGCAATAATACTTTTATGTATTATTGTATGTTTAATCTTGTATAGGTGTACGTTTTATTTAGAAACAATCATTGTATATTATCATATAGTCTTTAAAATACACATACACACTAAATTTTCGTATTTTTATAAAGCAGTTCAATTACTTTAGTCTCTATTTTATGTCATCTTATAAATAATACTGAAATGAAATATTTAAATTTTTATTATTTTTGTACATTCAGCAATTATTTACATACAATATTGCATGTTGTCACATCTTGTCATAAAATAAGTATTCACATGAAAAGCGCATGCACTCTTATTTAGGTATTTTTCTTAGTATCCAAAGTTTCAGTCTTGAATAAAACATTTATGATATTTAATTTATAGTAGATATTGAACAAGGATTATTTTTCATAATTTACGATAATGCAATACAGTCATTTTTATCTTTCGAAATATAAATTATTCACATCATAAAGGTCGTATTTGTTTTTTGATTGGTACTTCGTTAAAACATTTTCATATTACATACGCTGCGTTTCTTAAAAATTTTGTCATTTGATATTAAAATTCAATGTAACGAATTTTGTATTCGTTTAAGAGAAAATAATGATACATTAAAATTAATATATTTAAGACAGACGATACATCACTTTTTTCATTTCCGTAAAGAACAATTATTTTGTTGTTACCGAAGAGAAACGATATTTTTATTGTTTATGATTAGTAGACGAGAAAAATTCTCGCTATTACTTTGGTCGTGGTAGTAAGTGGTTACGTACCAAATAATATTCGTTATTAAATACTATATCCATATAAAATGCTAATGGTAAAATCGTTAATAATTTCAACTTATACTCTAATTTATGTACAAAATTAACAAGCACGTTGGTACTGGGAAACGTACAAACGCACGAACGACAATTAACCACCATCTACGAAATTTTTACAAAGTTCCGTTTATCTTTGTAATAAGTCGTAACATTACTACGATTTCATAATGATATCTATATATTATAGTTGCCTGGTAGCTAGCAAGTAAAATAATGAGTAACGAATACCATTATGCTTTAGAGATCTCAACGTACACATCTATGTTTAACGCGTTTCTAAAATGCACACTTGAAATTCTTTTATATTCATTGCTTATAAATAACATTTTCACGTAGGATTGATTAGGCACTAAAATGGACGGGTCTCGTTGCTTAGGAGCTTTTCTTGAGTATTGCTTGCAAGTTAAGGACACTTAACGAAGTTTTAAGTACACTTTGTGTAGTTACATTGATTCATGAAAATCAACAAATTTGGTAATACACTGTTCAGTGCTGTATTCGTTCAATAAAGCTCCTTAATAATCAATTTTTCTCTAAGATTTTGTTCTTCGTTTTGTCGTGTTTCATCTCCAGCGACGTTTTCCAAATGCTTTAAAATTATTGTTCTTCGTGTTGCTCGCTTGATTTCTTAGGTCAATTTGATAGTTGTGTAATTGCATTGACTAGAAAACGTGAGATGAAACTTGACATTTTCCTTTCTTTCTTGCTGTCACTGTAGTAACGATGCATATTCTTGGCAGACTAGGATCCAGTGACGCGAAACACTTACTTATCCCCCTTCGTCGCAAGAAAGTTCTTAGATTAATCTCTCTTCTGGTGGTGGTTTCATTACATTGTCCATTTCTACTCGTGGATTACTGAATTCTTGAGCACTTGGACTATATGTACCCCTAGTCGCTCGTTTCTTCCTGGCCATCATAAATAATGCAACTAAAGAGCCTGCTGCGATCAGGAAGAGACATCCAACGATAGGACCAACTATAACTGCTATGTCCATCGCTTGACTGCTCAAAAAGTGTTCCGTCTACAAAGAAAAATATTTATGATGGACGTGATTAACCAAATATCTTTTTAAAACATTGGAATGTACCTCTGTGCAATTTTGACCAGTATACTCTGCTGTACACTGACACCTGTAACCACCGTCATCTCCACAATCGCATGTACCTCCATTCTGACAGTAATCCTATTTAAAAGAAAAAGAAGATATGTATAAAATGAAGAATGTGCCAAAAATTTAAGTAAAGTAATAATACCTCTTTGCAAGGATTCACCATTCCACAATTGTATCCACAATAACCTGGTTCACAAATGCATCGATAAGTTCCTGGTTCATTTTCACACTGACCATGACCACAATCTGTCGTTGTATCCTGACATTCATTTATATCCAAAGAACAATCAGGTCCTGTGTAACCTGTATCACTACAATCACAAGTGAAATTGTTTACTCCATCGTAACATTTCCCATCATTTTTACATGGTACATTTCCTTCTGCATCTGGCGCACAGTCATCAATATTAATTTCACAGTACATTCCCGAGTACCCAGGCAAACAAGTGCATCGAGGTGTCTGGTACTTTAAAATAATAGATTATTAAGAATCGCAGGCAATCAATTATTTAAACAATAAGTAAATGAATTTATGATTAAGTATGGATCACATACAATATGCATACCTGGTACAAGAAATCACATTTGCCACCGTTCTGACATTTTCGACCGATGCAATAAGGAACATTACAAATTGATCCTTCGTAACCGGTCATACAAGTACAGGTGAAATTGTCACCAGTTTGCGGATTTACTACGTCTGTGCAAATACCACCGTTTTTACACGGTTGATTTTCACAAGTGATCAAACGGAAATTCTGGCAAAGATTGCCAGTGAATTGATCTGGACATTCACAATGGAAATAACCAGGATAATTCACGCATACTCCATCATGCTGGCAAGGGTTGAGTGGTACACATTCATTGATGTCGCTATCACATCTATAATAAACAATAAAATCAATTAAAAATTAAAAATCTGAATTTTGTAGTATTTGCTTATAAATTTATACAAAAATATGGACATTTAAAACTTATTTCTTTGATATAAAAATTTCTAAATAATGATGACACTATAATATAATACATTTTTTATACTAACAGCCATCCTTGCCATCCACTATTACACACACATGTGTAATTAGCAATTCCATCAACACAGGTTGCTCCATTTTGACACTTATTATCAAGGCATTCGTCAATGTTAAACGAACAATCGTTCTCCGTGTAACCAGCAGGACATTCACAAATGTAACTATTCGCTTTATCCAGACAATAACCATCGTTTTTGCAATCAGAATCGAAGCAGAGCTGGCAACCGATATTATCGTGATGGGTCGCGTTATCTTCTTGTAATGCTAAATATTCCAATGGTGTAAAATTAGCATTTTGATAAACCTCTTCATATGTGAAATAATGTAGCAGCATGCTGCCAATTCTTACTTCTCCTAAACATCCTTTAAAAGTTTCACCTATAAAATGAAATTTTAGTATTAATGGTGACAAAGTAAATAAAAATTATGACGTTAATTTGATTACCTGACATTGCATCATGAGGTGGTGATGCAGTGGTTAATACGCGTTCATTGAAGTCTATGGAATTTTCATTAATTCCATTTCTATTTTCCAAATTCTGTTTACTAGAACCGATGGTCACGTAGCTGTGTTCATTAGACAAGGTGGAACCAAGTCCACCAAGGGTGACCGTCCCAGTAATTAATAAATCATACCATAAGGAGAAACTAAAATTCGGACTAACACGTGATGCATTCTCATCATTAGAGTTTGCATAGCTACACTCCATGGAATTGTTGTTTAATCTCAATATTATCGATGTCCAATTTCCATCAGCTTCAGATTTACCAAAAGTCAATACTCCTTGGTTCTGCGTATCCAAACGCCATGATACTGTGATCTTGTCCTTGTAAACGTAAACTGTGAAATGCAGGTCGCCCACGCGAGGAGCAATATGCATCAGAGTACCGCCTGTACTCGAACGATAAGTAATTTGAATGCTATCAATCGTCGAGTCTGTCACGTTTCTTTCTTCCACTTGATTGTAGACGTAACTGAAGGAAGTGTTTACTCCGTTGAAAGTAGCATTAGCGATGCATTCATAGCCGTCATCCAAGTTCTGGCATTTCGAGCCAGCTGGACAATCTTGCAATTGACAGAATTCCATTTCTTGACACGTCTTCCCGGTATATCCACGTGGACACTGACACCAAAAGTCATTCCACGTGACATGGCAGGTTCCATTGTGATTGCACGGATTGCTTACGCAGACATTATCAGATATTACTCCCTTGAGAACTTTGTTGTAATCAAAAGTTACGTTGCCAAATTGTATCGGTGTTGGAATGTCATTTGCCTGTGAAACGGATATACGATTTATATTTAACAACGTTGAGATTAGAATTTTTATTTTTTCAAACAAACCTTTAGAGGGAAGAATTCAACAACCATGGTTTCAGTGCCATTGGATATTTGAACATCTTGAATAATACCCTTGAAATTAACTTGAAGAGCTTGCGACACTTCTATCTGACGATTATCTACTTGTCGTATGTATCTAGACGCTTGTGGCAAGCCTCCCAGATACAAAACGGTCACGTTCAATTGACCAGAAGCACTGATGGTTTTCCTAAAGTATTCGGTACCATTGATCCTTACTTGAACCAACGTCACATTTCTAATTACTTGTATCAGGTGATTGTTTCCATCGTTCAGTTTTACACCTCCAACTGTGTAAGCTTCGGTACCATTGAACTGAATTCTGACAAGTAATTCACCTCCTTCCAGCTGAGCCGCTATGTAAGTTTTCTCTTGAGACTTTGACTCAGCTGGTGGATTTGGTTCTGATCCTAGATAAAATATATCACCCCTATCTTGTCTAGTGCGAATGAACATGGAAATATCGACAATAGATCTAACTGCTTTCCTAGCCATATCTGTTACTTTCACGGTCACGTATCCATTTGTAATATTCTCGTATCCAAATGTGGCTGCTGTCATGTTGTATTGGCAGGTATGCCCTAGATATGGTCGCTCACATTTGCAAGAAAAGTCTCGCCACCTGTCAGTACAGTGTCCACCATTTTTACAAGGATTTGGCGAGCACTGAGCTTCCCTTGGACAACCTGATTCAACATGCTCCATATATATGGTCGTAGATGAGGTACCAGAGTATACCTAAACATATATTAATGACTTAAACTTTGCCCATAGTTCTGCGATGATATTTTACCACTTACCCATTCTCCATTAATAACAACATCCTCGGTGCAACCCACAAAAAATGACGGGCCATGGGTTAATCTTTGAAGATAGCTAGTAGTACCACCAACGTAAGTCATTGGGAAAGATGTGTGATTAGAATTGGAACCTTCGTTCAGACTAATAGGATAAATTGTTTGTTCTTCGTTAGCTGAGAGTACTAAATGGGTTGCATTGATAGCAACGAACACTTTCTGCCAAGTAGAGTCGTTCAAACCGCTGCCAATAAATACACCCTCCCACTTGTTCAGGAGACTCGAATGCAGATTCAGTTTGCCATTTACAAGTTCAAGGATGTAAAACGTTGATCCTTTTCCAATAGCTAGCAGTCCATTTGGTAGAGTTGTTCGGAAGCGAAATTGTATATCATATCCCTCGTCACGAGTAGTATTCACCAGAACGTATGATCTTCCACTTAAGGACATTGTTGTTACCTGTGGACAGAAAATAATGTTATACCCATGCAAGATGGTTCAAATTTTTATCTTTATTTCTACGCACCTTCTTCTGTATTTTGTGCAAAAAATGACAAGTGCAAGTAAATTACATAAGTTAATAAGCAGTTATATGTACGTACATAGGGCTATAGGAGTACAATAAGAAAATAAGATACTTTAAAATACAGTGACTTACATAATCACAGACTTCTCCGTGGAATCCATTTGGACAGGTGCAATTGAATTTATGTATCGTTTCATCCACAAGATATGGCCAGCAAGTGCCGCCATTCTGACAAGCATTCCCTTGACAACCGATCAGCTCTACCGAACAATTCTTGCCACCATACTCTGGTTCACAGGTACAAGTATAATCAGCCCTTCCATCGATGCATACACCGTGCTCGCAAGGTGTGTACCGTTTGCATTCGTCGATATCGTGCTGACAGTGATCACCTTCATAACCATCCTCGCACTCACAGGTGTAACCACCGATACGGTCTACGCAAGCTCCAGCTTTGCACGGATTGCTGTCGCATTCGTTGATATTTAATTCGCAATTTTTACCCATTACACCTTGTACACACAGACATTCGTATCTGAAATAAATAATATTTAAATGAAAACTGTTCTTTACGTTTTTGTCGACTCTATTTCTGTGAACACTTTGCGGTCCTATGTCTAATGAGCTAATAGATCTATTAGTGGCACTATAATAATAATAATATAAGATAAAAGATTAAGAGCTTAAATTTGGAAATTAACTATTTGAAGATACACAGATATATTTTACATAGTTATAGAATAGTTGAGATTTAACTATTATATCAGTATACCTCCTTGAAACATAAAAAGGAGCATAAAATCATAAAGTCATGAATTATTCAACCTCTAAAGCGCTAATTGAGACCACAAAGTGTTAATTTCTTTCAAATAACTTCGATACTTGCCCACTTGCGTTCGCGTAACTAAATTCTTGATTAAATATCGAAGGTAACGTCACTGCATCGCTCTTATATAATTCAATATTGGATCTTTCTAGACAAGTTCCATTATACTGGCAAGGTGAGCTCTCGCATTCGTTTACATCAACCTCGCAATTCTTCCCAGTGTAACCAGCGTAACACTGACATTTATAATTCTTAATATCATCTATGCAGAGAGCACCGTTCACGCAGGGCTCCGATCGGCAATCATCGATATTTTGTTCGCAGCGTGCACCTTCGAAACCCGTGTCGCTGCAGTCACAGGTATAATTGTTTATACCGTCGATGCATAGGCCGTGATTCAGACAAGGCGATGGATCGCAATCGTCGATATTAATCTCACAATTTGTACCACTAAAGCCCAGCGAACAGACGCACATATAACTAGCGATTTCATCGACGCAGCTCGCACCGTTTAGGCAAGGATCGCTTTCGCATTCGTCCACGTCCATGTCGCATGTTTTCCCGGAGTAACCAGGCGGACAGCGACATTCGAAAGTGTTAATACCGTCGATACACGTGGCGTTGTTCTTGCAGGGTCCGCATAAACATTCGTCGATGTTGATGTCGCAGTGGTCCCCAGAGAATCCAGGTCTGCAGAAGCAGTTATAACTGCCATCGTTGTTCACGCATATTCCGTTATTGCAGAGAGAACTACCTCCAATTTTGCATTCGTCCATGTCTTCCTCACAAAATTGTCCTGCAAAGATGAACAATTAATTGCTAATTAAATAAAGAGGAATTCTGAAGAGATACATTAGGAAAACGAGGAAATTAATGGTAATAATAATTATATGTTCAAACGTTTTGATAGCGACTTTATACCCATTGAAGTATCGTTCCTAGGAATATACATATGTGTCCTTCGGTACAGTATAGTCATGTGCAAAAATATTTGTAGATACATATTTCATGTAATGAAACTTTTATTTCATGAAATTTACCTTGATATCCGTCTTTGCACTTGCATTCGAAACCATGGTCTCCAAGGTCGATGCACGTGCCGCCGTTGCAGGGTTTCGTCGCGCAATGGTCGACGATTAGGGTACAATTAGGGTCTCTGTAACCCTCGCGACATTTGCATTCGTAACCAGCGATACCGTCGACGCAAATCTTCCCGTCAGGACATACGACGTCGACACAATCGTCCACGTTGATGTCGCATATCTTTCCCTCGAAACCCCGTGGGCATTCGCAAACGAATTCCCGCCTCGATCTCGGTATCAGTGTGCAGTTTCCATTATTCAGGCAGGGATTTACCGCGCATGCATTGTACTCGCGTTCACAGTTTTCATCCATGAAGTCTTTGGTGCAGTTGCACGTGTACCCGTTGATTCGATCGATACACGTGCCTCCGTTCTGGCAAGGTTGGGATAAACATTCGTCCACGTTTATTTGACAGTTCTTACCTAGAAGTATTGCAACGTTTGTTATTAAATTAAATACTGATTGAGAAAAGAAATAATTTAATTGGGCAGTACAGGTGAATAAATTGTACCACGATTTAAACATAAATTTTGAATAAAACAAAGACATTTGAGAAGATTTTTTAGGAACGAACACATCACAGACAGTGAAATAGACAAAGCTTAGCACGAATACGTTTGTGAATCATATGGTTACCGGTGTATCCCGGAAGGCACTGACAGTAGTAGCTATTTTGCTGATCAATACAGATGCCACCGTTGCGACAGGGATCACTGATGCACTCATCCTCGTCGATGGAACACTCAGGACCAGCCCATCCTGGCTCGCAGGTGCAATAATAGCCTCCAGGCTGCAGGTTGCGACAGAGACGATGCGACGTAACAAAGAAAGCAACGAGGCCACATAGAGATACGTTCGACACGGTTGATTAATCGGGCTAGATGTGCATGCAAAAAGCTAGGTGCGATTATCCAACTCACGTAGTCGTGACAAGCGGAAGCTTGCTTGCAAGGTAGATCACGACAGGTGATCGGATCCTTGCATTGGGGTCCTGTCCAAAATCTTGGGCACTGACACATAATACCGAAACGTGTCTCGAGGCAACTACCTCCGTTGTAACAGGTGGAACACCAATCCGAAGCAGGTGACAAGCACGTTGGTCCTGATCGTACGTAACACATCACACACAAACGTCACATGAAGACAAATGGAAAACATGTAAGATTAACGTGGAAGAATAACGAGGAGAATTAGTTGTAACAAAGAAGTGTTTTTGTCTTTTCATATTAGATGCAACAAGTATCTTGTCTCTTCAATAAGGTATTAATACTAATATGATTTAGTTTTGTTATGAAATTTTGAACATAAAGAAATGTTTAAATGTATATGTGATAACAGTATTAGCTACAAAGTGATCTTAAACTGATGGTACAGTTGAATAGTTTTATTCAATAATAATACAGAAGTGTTATTAAAAATTTATTTTTTCCTTTTTTATTTAATTATTGATATCATTAATTTTTGATTTTTAGCAACATTAGGTGAATAATAGTGTTAGAGTTTAATTTGAAAATCTCAATATTTTTTCTTCACAACATCTTATAAAATCTATGAGTACCTTTGCAACTGTACAATTAGTTTAAAGACAGCATGTATCATTTTCAGTAGGTACATGATTAAAGTGGTTCGATTGAAACTTTCTCAATCATATCTTGTATTCCTCCTTTACCTTTCCATTCTGGTGGACAGGTACAATTGTATCCATCCTTATTGCTCGTGCATGTCCCACCATTGCTACATGGATTGTTGGCACAATAATTGATAGTGCAATTTGGAGGATTGCCCATGAATCCAGGATTACAGACACATTGTGGTCCGTGAGCATCTTCAACGCAAATACTATTCGCCGGGCATGCTGCATTTTCGCATAAACTTCTGAGCTCGCAGTGACGACCCGCGTATCCGGGTAGACAGTTACAATGATAGGAACCAACGTCGTCTACACAATCACCACCGTGTGTACACGGATTTGATAAGCACTCGTTCAAGTTCAATTCACAGTTTTGTCCTTCAAAACCGTTCGGACAATGGCAGATATAACCACCATAATTGTCGTAGCATATACCATTGTTCAGACAGGGGTCCGCTAGGCATTCGTCGATATCAATCTCGCAGTTTGCACCTTCGTACCTGTAATTAATGATTAATTATTATTTTGGAATACAAATTAACCCTTTGCGTTCTGTAATCTTTTCTATATTTGGTGGAGGACGGCTTTGATGAGAATTCAATAAAATGAGCAAGAGAGATAACAAATTATAAAATTTTATAATTATAGTTTTACAATTTTGAAACTTTGAAATTTTAGAATGGTGAGAAACAAAATTTAAAATTACAAAACTCAATAAAATTAACACAGAAGCGCAAAGACTCGATAACAATAATAATATCAAATAATTACAAAACGTACCCTGTTCTATCGCATATGCAAGTGTAATTATTGATACCGTCGTTGCAAATTCCCCCGTGTCTGCAGGGATTCGAGGAACATTCGTTGATGTTAGTATCGCAATTTTTTCCGGTCCATCCAGGTAAGCATTCGCACCTGTAGTCGGTTTCAGTGAGCGCTAAGCAAACACCGTCATTTCTACAAGGATTTTGCTCGCAAAGTCGTACTCCCAGTTGAGATTCGCAGAATGTTCCAGTGAATCCTGGCTTGCATGCGCAACTGTAATCTCCTTTCGCATCCTCGTTACACGTACCACCATTCCGGCAAGGAGTACTCAAACACGGTGAACCTAACAAATTTGATTTGATAATATTATGAAAAGTTATATGGAACGCTGAATGAAGAGCTTAGCGAGAGAGAAGCGTTAAATCAAAGAACAATTTTGTGCAAAAATACGTGATGATGCCAGTGCGCCCGAAATCCAAATACCTGTTTAATAAGCTACCAAAGAAAAAATAGGGAAATGTGATGTTATGAGTATGATATTTATTTTTAAGAAGCATTGATAATTAGGGTGGAAAATAAGGATTCTTTTTTAACCCATATGGCTGATGATAATTTTCTTACTTTTGATTAATATTACTTTTGAAAACATTCGGAAGGTCAATTGCATAATTATTCACGCAACGTAAGATTCTTATTGCAATTGTCCCAAGTATTTTCATGAAACTGTAGTAGAAGATAAAGCTCAAAAAAGAAATAATGAATTTCATGCAAGAACCAATCGCGAAGACTAGAAACAGAATTCATGGCCAAGTATAATTTTATAATAATTTGTATAATTTTTGATGTTCTAAATTTTCAATTATTCTTTTCAAAAACCTAAAAATGATTACACATCTAATCTCACATTCATTGTTTGAGGGTGAAAATAAGAAAAATAAATTAATTTCTAAAATTTGCAAAGAGTAACAGTAAGCAATTATAACGATTATAGTTCCAAAGCCATGGAATCAATTTCCATCTCGTATTCTCTGCCCAAAAGCCCATATTCAACGTCGAGGTCTACCATTGTCAATTTGACAGTTGTTGCCGGAATATCGGGCGTAACAGTGGCACTCGTAACGATCCTGCCGTGACACGCATTTACCATGCATCATGCATGGCTCATGATTGCAGAAATCCATGGTGGTGATTGAGCTCGGTCCTAGACTTCCGAGTCCGCCTGTACCACCTGAAAGTTTCGTACGAGAATCTGGCATGCAATCTACTGCTTAGGTATAATAGGTGATCACACACGATCACACACGTGTCTATGTGGGTACAAACCAAATATACGTGGATCTTCAATCTGATAGTGTGCTATGCTTCAAATTCTACGTTGTTGAAGCTACTGTTTACTAGCTGTTTTAATTATATACTAATTACTAATTATATTACTTTTCAAAGAATTAATTAGAATAATTAATGCGAGTAATTAATTCTTTTAAAAATGAATCGTTTAATAATTTTTATTTCTCAATAGTATGGTATTCGGTTATTCAATTGTACGGTATTTATAATAGGAAAATAAAAAATTCTTACATCCTTTGTTATCCACAGGACAGGGACCAAAAACAGCTCCGTTATTGATAGAGTCGTTAAAAAGAATTCCAGGACCTTGAAGAATGCATCCTCTGAATCCTTCTCCCACAATGAGAGAACCATTCATATCGTAGTCAGGAAGCGTAAGAATCGCAGAGTTGTACGTGGCATTAGCAATTACCTAAATACAATAGATTAACATTGCGTCAAAGATTAGAAGTCTCTTCATTCATTATTTTTACTATTTAATGCTTAATTGCATTATATTGCTATATAAAATAAAATAAAATAATAAAATGTATCATTTTTTAATGCAAGGGTTTCATATACTGAATTAAAATCGAGGCTTTCTCCATGGTCCGCCATCCGAGGGTTCAGATATTTCAGCTTTCAACCCGACCACGCTTCGAATCATCGTCAAAAAAAGGAAATATAGCATAAAAAATATTGCAATTTGATATAAATAAGAAAATAAGCACTTCTGTTTCTTAATTAAACATAATTATCCTCCCCTCCCAGTTAATAACTGAATCCGGATCATTCTCAAACTTCGAACGGGCCAGAATTTTATTTCCTACATTATCATTTTAATTGTAATATACCTAAATTATAATTTCAATAATTGTACTAAAAATATATGAATTACCTGTGTGTGACCTGCTGCGTTTAAAGTAAGATTGCCAAGTCTAAAAAATAGATTAACATTGTTCCAAGCGTTGTTGAGTAACCTGGCGTTAAGTCTTGCTTTATAACGTTGTTGATCAACGATAGCCACGAAGAGGAGTCCTTCTGGAGTCACTTCGAGACTGATCGAATCATCGTTGTACTTCTGAATGAAAAGTTGACCACCATCGCAGGTTCGAAAGCTTAAACCACTGTGTCTATGTACCGACACGAACGATCTCAATTTGAGGAAAGAGGAGCCGCCGTCGAAGTAAGCTTCTCGGGGATGTTCATCGTACTCTTTGTGTCTGATGTCCTGCGGCGCTTCGTCAGTGACTACTAACAAGCTAGTAAGTACTGAAACAGAAATTTCAATCATCTTTGATTATTTTGAAATTATTTAAACTTGCCGGGAAGTTTCAATTAAATTCTATTATTTTAGATTGTCGCATATTATTATAAGTGGTCGATTCGAAGACATTCAAAGTCTGACAAAAAATAACATAAAAGAATCGTAAAGAAACATTTATAATATATCAGTTTGAAGTATGTAGCTTCGTTTAAAAAGGTGAAGGTGATCTTGACATTTCTGAAATGTCTCCATTTCTGGAATCGATGAATATGTCAGGTAATAATTCATCCAGTGCCATTTAATTTTGACTAATAAAATTTTTCTCTATTTTTTACCATTCTTTAGCACACGTTTCTGTGTGTCATAAATGCATTAGCATTTGTAGTTTAATGATAAGGATAAAAATTTGTATTGACTCTAGGACGCTATAACTAGGTCAGTTGTAATCTAAATCTACGAGAGGTGCACAATGGTACACTGGCAATCAAACACTTCTCTAAATAAATTTAAAAAAAAAATGGAAAACGGAATAAATGTAGAAAACAAATTAATTTAATGTCCCTTCTTTTTAATTAAAAATTTAGATTTTAAAAATTATGATAATTTCAATTATTAAAATAATCGCTATCATTGAGGCGTGGTAAAATATTGAAATCAATTTGTGAGATACTAGTAATTAGGAAGAGATAATGTCAAAGGCACCTAATAAATCAAACTTAATATATGCTAATAATTATTGATGAGCGCCAGCAGCAATTTTTACGATCAAATATTCGAATGGACATAGATATTGATTCAGAGCAGGAAATAGAAGACACCATGATCGATAGGGTATAGTACACGTCTGTCCTAATTTCTGTTATCATTAGTGGCTTGCAACTTCGGGGAGATAATGTACGTATTCCAATTGACATGTGTTGAAGATCTGGTTCCTATGCTCGTCATAAACCATCAACTCCTATCACGGTAATCGTATAACTACTAAACAGTAAAATTCGATCAATTATTTATCCATACGTATAAAAATAAAAATACTTTATTTTTAAAGAAAATCAAATAAATCTTATTGCAAAGATTTTCAAATTACTATTATTTATTTTGATATTTTCAAAATAATGAATGTAACTTTTGATGAGTAATGTATAGACAAATTTTTCACTCTTCCATTATTTTGACTATATAAACGTACGTTAGAAGGATAATAATAATCCATGACTTTTAAGCCGGTTGATGAAGTGCAGTGCACCTACACCAGGATCGATGGTGACCAATAAATAATGCATGAGATGCATCTGCATGCTCTGGTAAGGCTGTGTGGCAGACTGTCGTTTAAAGTGGACATTACGGTTATACGTTGGCGAAAATCTGATGAGATTGTATAATTTAACTCGTTATAACATTACACGTTATTTTGAATTTTTGGACGTGATTTATGTGTTTCACAATTGTGTTATGCAATTAAAGTACTCAAAATTTCATTAATTTACAAATATTACAAATTGTATTTAAACGTAAGAAAAGAAAATTGTGTCAAATAAGGTAAGGTGACATACTTGTGCAATGACATGCGATAAGTTAATTGAACATAGTGTGTTGTGTCATACCTAGGCACTTTTCTGTCCGATATCAACAACGAAGATAAAGTAAATTTTTCAGATGATTCACGTAGTATAACATGTGTGTATATTGTAACTGCTGCTATAAGTTGAAATGTAACAAGAAAAGAAGTCGAAACTGGGAAATAAATGTTTTTCATATGGGATTTCTTTTATTAATCCTTGTATGGTGGAGTTGGATCTCTGTCCTCTCCGTGCATAATTTAGAGATTTTTAATTTGAATATTCTTTTCCATTCTCGTTTTCTAAGTTTTATGTACATTACATGATTTTTTAAACATTTGCTGATTTAATTAGGTATTTATAAAATCATTACGCTTAATTACTGTAATGACTTTATTCTACATGCCAGAAAGTATATATATTGAAAAGAAAACGATTGTAATTTCGGATTTTCAATAAAGAAAAGTTGTTTTCTATCAAAATGACAAATATGTATGTGGAGAAATCACCATATGTGATGATATTCCACAAATGGTCAAAGTATTTGTCAACTCTGAAAGTTAGCAGAAGGAGAAATTGTAAAATAGCTTTCTCATCTTTAACTTTCAACAATTTAACTAGAACTTTATTACGGTCCAAATATTTATTTCTATTAAGATTTCATGAGCTGAGGAATGTTTATATTTATTCCAATCATTTTTGGTGAAGCAATCAAATTACTAATCAAATGTATCATTGAAAAACTAGATAAAATTAAGATAAATCTTTAAAAAACTGACTAAATCTTGCTTCGTTCTTTCGCGATCAAAGGAGACTTGAACGCCGGCATAGCGAATGAAACAGAACGTCTTTCTATCGAGTCATTCGTTGAACTCGAGCCTGCAAAACCAGACACGTCACCATATTGGTCGTGCGAAGAAGAAGGGGATAGTACTTCCGGTTGTTCCGTTGTTGTCCTGATACAAACTTGTATAAACCGTTTCCAGTTATACGTGCAGCGTGTAATCGAATTAACATTTACCCCAAGATGATGATGTTAATGATAATTATAATTACCATCACATTATGTGAAAATATTTAGCACACAATAGGATTAAAATAAAGTACCTGTAAATGATAATATAACTTTTAAAATTGAAATTAATCTCTATTACTCGTGACAATAAAAAATTATTATAGGTAATTATAATTCTTATTTTTTTTTTTTAATTTCTTGTTGCAAAACTACTATGTAACATAATATGCTACGAAGTTCATGTATTTTTTATTAGGGAGTCACTTATGATTCCCTAGCAATCAATATATTAATATTTCATTAAACAATAAATAGCTCATTCTAAAATATTAAATCGCTAAAAAGCAATTCCGAAGCAATTCTTAAATTGACTAAAAATTCTGATATTCATGCAAAATGGTGTATATTTCTTATTCTGTTGAAATATATTCAAAGAATACTGAATTATCATAAACAGGAAGTACAAGAATAATTGTAGTAATTCTCAGATTACTAATTTGATAGTTTTTAATTGCTCTTCAAATCTGATATTATTCTTTAAAAAACACACAATAATTCATCTTTTAATTAGACAATTCTTGAACGGAGGGTAACGATAGTGTCTCAGAGTGAACTTGTTAAGCAGCATGTACTTCAAGTTAATTCATCTGTGATTCGCGTATAATATTCACAAGATAAAAAAGAAAATGATGTATGCACATGGTACATTAGAAAGGAGTTTACTGTTAGAAAGCATAACGGTCAGACAGACTGTGTAAAATTTCACGATTCGTTTGCTACGTCGATCTTTGGAGGAATTCCTTTTTGTTAGGAAAGAATATACAACAGTTGTTCAGCGTAACTCGTGAAAGCATAGTAACTGCGACGTCATTAAATTTAATATTATAAAAATATTAGAGGAATAAGTACAATACAAAACTATAAATTTTTTATTTAAATAATTTTGAATTTTTTAATATTTAGTTTCAGCCAGCAATGCAACTGGAGAGGAGATGCGTTAAGAAGGGTCAGTTGATCCTCTTTCATTAAGAAATTAAAAACTTTTCTTTTGTAATGTAATGGTAATGTAGTATAATTTTAATCGAAGCATCTTTGTTTACTTTTGATAGACCTGGGTCACGATTGACCCAGGCTTTGATTTTCAAGGGTTAATTAAATTGATCATATTTTATCAAAATGACCAATTCAATTATGATATTATATAACAGTAAATTATTATTTATTACAATAATTTCTGGTGGGAGAAGCAGTCGGTATTTCAAAGGGTTCAGGATAAGTCTATCCAGTTACTCCAATGTCTATGCCACAGCATTCGAAGGTTCATTGAAATAAGCTGAGGTATTTTGAATATGAAAGTGGATTCATAGACTTCTTTCACGTGGAAAATACCTGTCGGTATTCACCTATGACTTCAATTATATGACTCAACAGCTTGGTGAGTCTTGCCACGCCTTTGTTAACTTGGTAGAAGTTTCTTTGTTGCTTCGTTGAGAAGCTGCTTACCCGGGATACCGACGTTTGTAAAGTAATAGATGCAATGCACTAGTGCTGTATTTAGATGCAACGATAGTAACTGAGGCAAGAAGAATGGATTAAGTAATAGCTAACGGTAAACAGAAACATATCTGATATAATATAGAAACGTATAGATATAAGAAGATATGTATTAATTATTGTTGAGAATTTGCGAATTTGAGAATTTGAAAATTTTAGAATTTTAGCACTTTAGTACATTAAGTGTACTTATTCAATTTTAGATAAATTGCTTTTATACGTCTACAGGTTTAGCATTTCTAAACGGTAGTACGGTATATGTATCTACATATATGGTAAAATTCGTTGTATATTGAATGGGGTACGTATGGTAATTAAAAATACGAATAATGCCTCTGTTTGAATAAGAAATACATCGTGACATGCTAAAAATACGACGATGTTCGAATAATCAAATTACAAACAGAATATTCATACAGTGGGAATTTGGGCGCTAATAAAAATTCTATTGTAACTGTATGTTTAATTTACTCAGTTGACATGAATAATTATTTCTGACAAATCAAAAAACACCTAAATTCCATTCAAATTATAATATTTTCTCGAAAACCAAATTTTAGTTAATTTAAACTCTGCTGTTAAGAAAAATAATATATAACTATTCTTTTTTTCAATTTTCAATTTAATCTTGAATTTTACGTAACATTAAAGAAACGAAGAAAATTTATTGTTACGTCTAATTCATTAGGAACTGAAATTATTATCACGCGGAATGTTTCATTTAAAATTCTTACAGAACGTTTGCTAATTTTTTTACAGATTTACAATTTTAGCACGTAATTAACGAATTTGCGTTCCATCTACGAACGGTTTTCGTTATCGTTGCGTAACACGGCTGTTAATTTTATTAAGAAGCACGAACATCCTGCTGGGAATTCTAATAAACACCGTTTATCGTGGCGCACACTCGATCCTACAATGCATACGGTAGTCGCGTGCGTTGTTTGACTAACAAACCACTGCCTTATCTAGTATTACTTTTTGCTCGTGTCTCTCCCTCACAATTTGTCATTCCTGTCTGAAAGCTTTAGTCATCCAACTTATTCATAACAACCACGGACAGTATTAATTTTATTATAATAACTTCGTTATGGAGGTAAAAATAATTTCTAAGAATATACATATAACGTATCTCATCTATCATTTTTGGCTATAACTGTATTTAACACGATGACTATCGTTCACTTCCTGGATGACGCATTAAATTCTGCGAGGATCTGTCATCGCTTTTGGGAAATGATTTTAACCAATTATAAATAATTTTGTTAAATAATTACAGGTGTGGCGAATCGAAAGGGTTGAATATTCATTGAAATGAAAAATTTGGAAAAAATAAAATTATTTAGAGAGGTATTCAATGAAAGTGATGAAACATAATTAGCCATGATTCGAGTATGTGTAATAATACTAAGGAAAAAATTTATGAATCACAAAATGTAACTTTCAGCAACACAATGATGATTTGTTGAAAAACAAATGGAATGGGAGACCATAAAGAGAGTCCCAATTTTAAATTAATTTTGTATTTCATATTATTTTCTTTTAAAAATTATTCCTACAATATATGAAATTCTTACACATTTAACTTTTGTAAGTTTGAGTCTCGATTGACCCAGACTTAAAGAAAGACTTAAAGAAAGAAAATGGAATTCAAAATACAATAATTTTGATGGGAATTAAACGACCATAGAAAACATCGCGTGTGGTTATCACTGAGAAACGAGTTATAGCTTCTATGACTCACGTTCTAAGTTTTGCAATAGATGCAAAGAATTCTCGTAGCTGGTTTCCAGCCATTTATAGTCTCAATGTAGTCGTTGAATTCCCACGTGTCACTGAACCGAAAAGCATTCTCTGATTATGGTGTACCCTGCATTTAGATGTGTTAAACAATTCGACCCGACCGCTTTCCATTGGAAATTACTAGGAGAATAAACGAATCAAGGTTTCCTTTAGTCTGCTTAGCTAATACAAGGCCGGATCTTCAGAAGTTAAAATTGAAGTTAGGCTTTTTTAGTTTAGCGTTAAACTAGCGTTAAACCATTTTAATTTTTAAACAGTGTTTCTATTATATTATATTATATTACTGATAATGTAATTATTTTACAAAACTTTTATGTAGTTTATTGCAGTGATAATGTACGGAACGCATCAGGTGCGTCATGGATTGCATTGCATTATCTAGAAAACGCATTCGATGCGTCAGGGATTGCATTGCATTGATTATATAGAGGACGCATGCGGTGCGTCATCCAGTACATTGCACACACAGCGTAAGACGCATAAGGTGCGTCATCTATTATAGCATACCTAGATCTCAGATAAGCAGCATTGAACGCAGACTGTTTGTTGTTCTCAAACCAGTTAACCTCGTGTCTTACTTAGGATTCGTAGAATCTAAAGAGCCAATTATGGAAGGAAAAGTTTATTTCTAGGGATGAGATGTCAACGTACATACATGGAACACATTGCGCTTGTAACAAAAGAACTGCACTTTGTTTTTGCGTGAAAGCAACGTAGTTTTTTAATTTACGCAAACACGTAATTTATAGTAACGCATTTGCATCGGTGAGAATGAAACGGAAATGGTATTGACAAATTGTCTTTGTACAATTGGCATTGTGTTACGTGAAAGCAGGTATACCAGAGTTACCCGTTGGAATTTGTGTTGAATTATAGCTTTCAAAAATTATAAAAGCTTAAACAGAAAATTCATTAACAGAAGTATCCCACTACTGTTAATAGTAAATTGTGTTTGAAATAAAATTTAAAAAACAAAAGTGAAGTATTTTAAAGTTACGTGTTCGTTGTCGATTGATCTCGATTTTACACACTCGACGACACCTTTTAAAAGGATTTCTGTTTTTGAAGTCGTACTTATTGAAGTGTAAACGGCTGTCATATGCAGGCAACGCTCAATCGAGTCAGTAAACAAAAACGTTCTAACTTCTCGACAATTTTAATCCTCGTATTACATACAAGGATGTTTCATTCGAGTCTGAAACTCTGAAATAACTTTAATTAATACGTTCTGCTGAATAATTTTAATTATTGTGTGAAACTTCCTAATAACGTAAGAATAGCTTTTGCAGAGATAATTAGAAGAGATTTTTCAAGCGTGTTTAAACATTAATTAACATTCCGTATTTTTATTTTCAATTTGAATGCCAATGTGCTCCAAATGATCTTATAAATAACATTTGCATGATCATAAATAGTAAATAGAACGAAATTATTTGAAAATAAAAATTATTTCTTATTTTTTTATTTAGAGGATAATTTTCAATATTTTCAAAGATCAACAGCAATCGTTTCATCTTCGTTCACACGTGTTCACTTTACGAACGTGTTTCGATATAGTCCCGTCCATTTACGCCCACTATTCGATATATGCACTTTCTGTTTGATGCAATCTCTTCCTCTACCCATGTACTATAGAATTTAACCCTTTTACTTCGAAAGACGGTACATATACATGGTAAAATGCAGCCTTTCATGTCTGAACGATGTACATATCTCGTCAAGCATCCATTTTTCAAATACCTTAATTCAATATTTAAACATCAACACCCACGTAGAATAATAATAAAAAAAAATTGGATATTTTTATTAGAAATGTTCTGTAACTTCAAAAAAAATGGAAATATTTGACATCATTATTTAGCAAATAAGAATATATTAGAGCTACTATTGTTAATTACAATCTCGTCAATTAAAACGTTTAAATAATCTGTTAAGACGGTGACGTGATTAACTGATTGTTTATATAAACAATACCTAAACAGTGCTGAAAGTTGTGTAATAGTAGGACAAGTAGTTATGATGGAAATCAAGCCCGTTTTGCCGACTCAACGTAAGCGGTTCCCACGGCTCGCTGATCCTCCGCCTTCAGGCTCTTTCACAGGAAAATTGTTGATTCATCCAATAAGAATGTGCTCTTTTCCGTGCTACGAATTTTCGTTCTCGTACTCACTTTCCTCTATTTCTTCATTTTCCACGATTTAATTATTGAATTAACGATCAATTAAGAACTAGGACGAATTGAAAGTAATTAACACTTAAATACTACTAAACGCGCACTGTAACTTGGAAAACTGATGCGACTTGAAAATCATATAATTATGAATAAAAAATAAGGGACTTTGTTAGCATGTAAAAATGGTTAGGACTTCATAGATAACATAGGACGCAACTGGTGCGTCGTCGATTATATTTCCATACCCAGTGTATGACGCACATGGTGTGTCGTAAACCTCAAATACGTTAATTGAAAAAAAAACTCTTAAATTTCATCTGACTGAAGTTTCCTGACACCAAACCTTGAATTACACAATTTTACGCAATACCAATACAGGAAAATGACCTTGTGTATCGGCATTGACCGAAGTCACGAATTTTCAAGGAAACCAGCTGCCAGGTAGAACGTTTCATTTCACCTTCCGGGTTACGCCTGTTTCGTTGTAAGAAAATGCATTCCTATCGAATTACGCCGGCGTACCGGTTGCCAGGATCGGCCCTGCGGATCGTTGAATGGATCTCATTCATTTCAACAGTGGTTCTCACGACGACTAGACGGCAGGATAAAGCAGAACCGTTCACAGGGAAGAGGGGAATTGTCGGCGAAGGAACATAGAGGAATAAGCCTACAGGGTGTTCCAAATTTGACCCCGTCAAAATTAAATCTCTCATTTGTATGATCTTATGCAATTAATGGATATATAATTGACGACGCACCATATGCGTCCTATACTATTTGTGAAAATACAATTGATGACGCAACCTGTGCGTCGTGAAATCCTTATGTATTGCAAAAATATTTTAAAAACCAAAATCATGCACAAATGAAATAATAATAAAAAAATATATGTTTTGAAGATATAGCTTGTCCGAATTGCATGGAATGGTCTGTATTGTATAAAGCAGGATCAAGAAAGAGAGAAATTGATGGATAGAACAGAGAACCAGTGATGTAGAAATAGAGGACAGAACTGGTGTTCGGTAGATCAGATCGAGAGAATACCGCAATTCGATTCTACGAGCATAATGACGGCTAACTGCATTTCCAATTGCATTCTCTCGTAGAAAAGTGCTTGCGATCGCGAGCGCTGAACTTTACCCTGCGTACACAATTTCCCTGCGAGTGAACGCACCTTGATTGACATGCATCGATTGCGTAACACAGCGGATGGACACCTATCGACGTGTGAAAGAGCCATGCTAAAAGGAAAAAGAAATGAAAAAGGTGTTCGACGATGAGATATTTCATATTGCCCTACATGGAAAAATCATTGGAAATGAATTACATTCGCGCTGTACCTATTATCTTTTCGGGCTTTGTAATTCACTGTTCTTCGTTTAATTAATGGGTGTGATTTCGAGGAACAATGAACTTCACTACTGTTAGACAATTTTCATCAAAATTTTATCATATCAATAACAATTTTATTTTTCATTTCAATGCTATTCTAAAAAGTTTGTTACACAAGTACAAAGTTATGTATTTATTTTATAATTAATTTAATTGAACTGGACAGAAACTGAGAAAGTATTTTAAATTATAGGAATTCTTCCTTTTTTTTGTTTTCCTGGTTACTATAGAATTGTAATTTTTCCATTCAATGAACATTTCGAAATTCTAAAGAAACTTTCACCGAAAGCATGTCCGTTAGTATACAATTAACTTTGTCCGACGATTTTATCTATACATAAAATGGAAATGATTCGCAGTTATGAAATACATTCTACTCGAATTACGAGGTAGAAGTAACTTCCTTAACAATTTTCTAAAAAATCGCGTCTTTGGAAAATTTATATTCATAATAAAATGGAGTGTATATACAAAAGTATCCGTATCCCTTAATTGTTTGCTCTTAGCATACATACTCCATTAACCCTCGGACGGCGGACCACGGAGAGAGCCTAAAATTTAATTTAATTTTTCATTTCATATTATTTTCATTTTCTAAATTTATACTGTTCCTTCAAAAATAATACATTTAGCTTTATATAGTCCAATAAATAAAAGAAAATAATAGAAAGATATTATTTTTCTGTATTATTCTGTATTATGTAAATATTATTAAATGAAACACTTGAAATTTGAAACTTAAAAATTCTAATTATTAGTAATTAGAATTTTAATATGTCTTACAAGTGTCCATTATTAACGTGTTAACCGGCATGCATGTCGACAGTATGATCTAATTGAAAATTGCAACCAGGAATCTTTTAAATGCTGCGCACAATCATTTAATGAAGTTAATGAATCCTTTTTTTCTCTACGAGAATAATTAACTTCCTATATACTCCTAGTAATAACATTCAAAGACCTTCCATAAATACTTGCATAGAATTTACCTCGGTTACTGTTACATTGGATGATTAATGCATAACCGTATGACTAGGAAAGCATGAAATAACGCAAATTAGACAAAGATCTTTATCACTGATGATACTGAAGAATATAAAAAAAATTCTTGCACGTCCCGTTACATCGGCAAGGAATTTTGAAAAGCTTTCATCGATTACGTACACGGTATGCGTTGTGTAAGAAATAATAAAAAATAGAAATTTTCAACCAGTAGACAATATAATGTACACGTTCAAATAAAAATTTTCGTAACAATTAAGTATTCTGGCATTAAAATTTTATAGATTTCAAAAAGTATAGTTAGTTACTTTATCCTGTGAACAGTTAAATTACAAAGTATGAAACAAGTTATTTCGATCTCGTTGATAATCCTACTGTTAATGCCCTGTAAACTATATTTTAGAGCTATAAGCTTGTTATCTCGTTTAGTATAAAGTGACCAGTTGAAACAAGTTAGATATCTGTATGCACGAATCAACAACGATATACGCTTCTAAATTATACGTTAACTTAGTAGTTAATTAGGAGAAACGGTAATTGCAGGAAATGCGCAATTCTTGTTCATCGGTATACCAATGATTGTGCCACGAAGTCCTTCGGAGGATGACGCGCCGCATCGATGAAGGTAACGATCTTCATGATTTTATCACTTGCATTAAGGATAATACTTAACACGTTCAATAGATTCTATTTTTTCATATTATAAACCGAAGACCGTCCGGATTTTCTTTCCCATAATAATGCAGATATAGGTACTTTACATAATCCATATTAAAGTTGGATGCACATTATAAAACTAAAATGCTTTATAACGAAAGTAGCCTTTAATTGCACTTTGAGAGTACTATAGAAAATTAGTGTTTTTTTTTAAACTTACAGACTTTTTAATAATATTAAAGAATTTTAATAGCTAATGATGTCAAAAAGCTTTTTTAATACACTTTAGAACTATGTCAGGTCATGTAATTATAATATTCGATTAATAATGAAGCAAATAATAGGTGTAGAAACCATGGTCACTCCTAGTAAGAGGGGTAATTGATCCAGGCCCCAGGTTTAAAGATTTTCAAAATACTATAAAATTAATTTTTTACAATGTAAAATTGAAATAGTTTCTAATTAAATATTTTCGGCCCTCGGGGTAGAAAAATAAATAATTTTTCTATAAGATTATTAGCATTCAATATTAATTTATAGTAGGAAACTGTTTAAAATCAGATACAATAAATCACTTGTACGGGTGGTAAAATTTTCCTTTAGAAAGGAAGAGAAAATTCCGAAAAAGGAAGTCCTTTGTGAGAACGTGATCAGGAATAGAAACGAGAAACATCTCGGTGATGGAAAAAAGATCGAGGAACAAAGGCCTTGGAATAATTTACTGTCCATCGTTGTAATCCTGAACGAGAGCCGCGTTGCTAGTGCTTCCGGTTCTGTGTGATGTTCCGAGAGCACGTTTCGGCCAACGCGTATATTCGCTGCATGACATCTCCCTTTCGTAACGGTATAAACTTTTACCACGGCTTCTCAGGAACATCGGTGTGGATCAGTGACCGACCCGAAGCCACGACAACGACCCGTGAAATCGTTGCCTGCCCGAAGCCTCGCCGAGAAATAACGTCGCGCATACGTACGTCGACGTCGGCGTCGGCGTCGCTGTCGTTACCACCAAGTTGCGCTTCTTCCCTGCCGCTTGCATCCCTCCCTGGATCATCCCTGGACCCCTCCCTGTTTTGCAAGAACAGTCAGATTTGTCTGCACGTAGTTTGTTGCGGAAGTAAGAAAATTTTCAACCACGGATAAAGAGATGAGATATCTTATCCCTTTAAATATTTTATTTTATTTTAAAAATATGCACTTATATTGCGCAATTACTTTTAATCCTTGCGAGGTCTGGGTATTAAATTCAAATTAGGGCTCTCTCCATGGTCCGCCGACCGAGGGTTAAACGATAACGAGTACACTGGATAAAAGCAGAGTGCACTTGCTGTAAAATTAAAGCAAATTACAACCAAAATGATAAGCTTTTCTAGTCGAATTATCGTGCATTATTTACAGAATTTAAAATTTGATAAACAGTATTGAAAAATATAAAAGATTTTATAAATTTTAATATAAAAGATTTAAATTTTCGTTGATCCTACAGATCAGTACGTCCCATGTTTATTAAATGAACTATACGTGCCTATTCTAGGGTTAACGGTAATAAGTTCAGACGGTCGTCTGCTTGCTTTACTCTAGAAACTAGGGAAGGATAATTCTTGAAGGTAAGTAAAGGACCTCCAGTGTATAAACAGATTTTACTGTAGTATATACAAAGGGCGTCTTAGAAGATAATTACTAAGGGAATGCGAGTTGTCTAGCGTCACATATGTCACATATGCAATTAGACTATTAACCCTTGAACAACGGAGTACCGGCCAATTGAGATCCAAATTCACAAAACAAGAATATTAACCTAAAATTAATTGTACAGTTATTAAACGAAACAATTTCAGATACTTTTAATATATAAAATCCAGAAAATGAAAATAATATGAAATACAGAAATCAATTACAATGGGTATTCTCTCCATGGTCCGCCGTTCGAGGATTACATTATACATCTACCAAAAGACAAAGCAGTTTGCAGAGAAATTAATTACAATAAATGCTATCTTCCTCCGTGAACGAAACCGTTGGAAGAAAAAAATTACAATTTCAATTCATACGACATCTCTGAAGCCTTTTCATCGTCTCCATGGAAGTATTCACGATGCAAGGGTTTTTGTTCTCCAGAGGAGTAGAAGAACGCTAACGATCGTAAAACGCTTTCCGCCTGGAAATATGAAATCTCTATGCTGATATTTTTTTTTTTTTTTTCTTTTTTTAATCATGCACCGTGGATATGAATCTGGTAGAGTGCCAGATATTTAAACGAAGGAAGATAGAAAACTGGCCGGTTAGGTCGCCAGAGAGTATTGAAGTAATACATTCGATATACATATACATATGTATGCTCCATTGTCTTGAGCCTCACCTTTGAAAGCGACACGGCTTGACAAAATGGAAGAGAAGAGAAAAAATAATACCAGCAACGACGAGAGGCGTCATGGTGATTTCTTTTGTGTTTTAAAGTAGGAAACGCCTGTGTGGAACAAGCGTCGCGTCGCTCGCAGGAGGAAGGATACTCTCGAGAAAAGAGGACGGTGTACCGCGAAGTGAGACACTCCAGGCGAAGGATGACACGAGAACTAAAGCTGAAAGAGAGTCGTCTCTTGCATATACGAGCGACACGCTTTTCAAACGATAACAGCTGCTTTGCATCGTTTTCAGACGAAATTGCTTAACCACAAAGCGTATCATCGATCCTCCCCCTCATGAATTGAAATAATTTCGATTTTGAAGTAAAAAAAGATAATAAGAAACAATTTCTTGTCTGTTATAGAAAAGAGCAATTTAACGTGTTTTAGAATGCAACTGAGAGTTTTGCAAAATGATTATGTTACTTTAAATATAATTGATTTTAGTAAGCTTTTAACCTGTTGAAAGCACTGGTATATATGTATATATAACTAGGTACGAGCTAGAGTGAGTCTGCCTCCCTCCTTAAAATGTTGACTTGAAACATTTCTATCTACAGTTGAAATAATGAAACAATTAAGAGGAAATTGAAGAGAAAGGTTACGCCTTTTAATCCTTAGTTATTGTTAATTATAAGATAGTAGTGCGTATCCATCTTATTTATAGCCAGTGGATAATGTGTTAAGGGTTAACGATAAATTTTGAAATGTCCAATTGAGAAAATGTATCACAAATACTAAAATCAATGATACATGCTTATTTTCCATTGTCCTGTAACACATGTTTGACTCATTATCTACTTATCCATCCAATTATTCATATTCAGTATGATTCCACTGACGCACTTCATAAATTGTTTTCCACTTAAATACTCCCGGTTCAGAATAACTAAAATTATCCGTATTGACTGGTTAATCAATAACCGTATTATCTCTTACAATAATTAATTCAATTCTTACCGACATATTAAATGAAACACATTTGTGATTCAATGATTTGTATCAGCATTTTCTGAACGCAAATGAACTCAATATGTACATAATGAGATAACAATGTGTATAAATAAACTCTATAATAAACTCTTTAATGGTTTGATTAAATGTTGAAATTTTGATTTATGCTTTTCTGTTACTACAAATACAACTGTTGTAATATTTGCTTCTAAAATATCAATACGTTTGCTATCAGAATTCGATTGCAAATTCATTTATCATAAATCACTTTTCGTTTTTTAGAAAGTAATATGAAGAAAATTTCTAATTATTAAATATTATAAAATTTAGTATTTAATTGAAAAGTACAAATAACAAAGCAAATATCAATCCTTTACACAAGTGGTGGAGGGAGAGACGCACTGACCTATACATGGGTCCCCCCTTCGGTATATTGTCATTTTCCCTGGGGATGTCTACAGGGAAGGGTGGGAACCAGGGGCATCACCTTTTTCCCTGGGATAACTTGATACAATCGGGACTGTACACCTAATAAATTATTATAAAATTTGTAAATCAATCTAAACGCAAAATATCGCCCGACAGAATTGATCGAGAAACTTTATTCATGAAACTATCGGTTTTCTCGGTGAAACATACCGATACACCTGCTATATATAAATCTGCAAATGAGTGTCTATATGGGTTCATAGCGAATAACAATAGCTTCTCTACGATCGTTGCGGAAAGTTCGCGTAAGGCTTCGGTTTGAATGGAAATCCTCCATTGGATGGTAATACAATACACCACCTTTGAACATCAAAGAAACGGAATCCCTGGATAATACGAATTCTGACCAAGAATTAAAATATGATATTCGCGCGAAAAATCCTTTAGTTCGCTCACGTATCACTTTTTTCCAGTCCTAGCTGTATAACTTGGTCCGATAAAATCTGGCACAGGGCTGGCAAGAGGAAAAGTGGTACAAGGATACGCGAAACGCTTCTTCTTTTTCTTTTTTTCTCACATTCGTGCGTCTGCTTTTACGTTAAATAGTCATAGTTGCAAATGTAGCTTGATTTTCCATGCTACTTTGATATCTGGTCTGATAGGACACCTCGCTGACTTTTTGCTTTATTGATTTTCCCACCCTGTACATTTAAATGCAATTATTTTCATTTTGGTGAGATTACTTTTTCTAAAAATTCATTAGTGTTTAGCTAAAATTATTTATCATTAAAACAATTTGATAATAAAGTATGTCAGTGATAGGATTACCTCATTAAGATCTTAGGATTGTTACAAATATAGCTTAGTTTTCCATGTTACATGGACGAACGACAAAGATACCTGGTTAGGTGAGGCACTCTATTGGCCCAGTTTAATACGGTTCACCGTCAGAACCAGTTTTTCCATTGTTGGGAAAAATTGAAGCCGCAATGAGTCACTTTACGAAATGCCTATCGTGTGTGTTTATCTAAATGCACGCAAAGCGCATTTACATCTGAAAAGAGTATTCTGAGGTAATCTACAATGAATGTCTACAGTCTACAGACATTCCTTGGACCAGATAACGCAGCAGGTCCAACCAGTCGCTTCAATAGAATTTGTTTTACCTGTCTGTACGTTCAACCCGAGGAAGCAATACGGTGAATGACACGTATGGTAAATGGTAGGATGAAAACTGGTGCATAAATGCGCGTCGTTTGCATTTTTAAGAAACGTACAAGCATTTCTCATCGTAAAATCAACGATATAAAAAGTACAGTGTGGTTTGATTAGGTCTGAATTCAGGAGCGGATAAAGATTTCTGGGACCCGGGGCTATTAAACATTCGAGGGCTCCCTGGGGTGATTTGGATCCCAAAATTGAAATTTATAATAACATTTAATTGTAAAGAAAAAAGTAATAATACAAAAAATCGAATTTTTTAGAAGGGTAAAAGAAATTACTGGGACTATTAAACTTCTACAATAAAGTAATTAATATTGAAAAAGTAGTTCCTTATAACTTTACAAATACGCAAATGATTTTATATGAAATTAATCTTCAAATACTTATTGATAAATATTTTTTTAATGAACTAAAAATTGATAATACGCGAGAAGAAAAATAAAACCATAACCGCATGGAAAGTTAAAGCAAACATTATTAATCTGGAGTAACTTTCAATAAAATTTCTTGCAAAATGAATCTGTAACGATAACAATCAGGTGATCTAGATCGATGGACATTATTCAGTGCACTGCGCCCGCATAATGCGACTGCTGTGCATACGCGCGCATGTTACACGACACTGTTTCAATCCAACAATTCGTACCCAGTGCAAATAATTACCGTTACGAGTTAATTATTTAATTAATCGAATCAGACCGACGTACGAATTCTGGTTACGCGTACAATTGTAACAGGAATATTCACCGGTCTGTAAGTTTTTGTTTAATTATAAAAGAACATCCGAATAATTGAATCGTGTCCTGAAATAGAAAATATTTCTAACTGTTAATTACGAAAAAATTGATTCCGAATGTGTTAACAAATATTTTCAAAGGAATCAATTATCCGTATTATTAAAAATTCTTTAATTTACCTAATTAAAAATATTTCTATTAGATCCTACTTGAAATTATTGATAATAGGAATAAATATTAGAATATATTACATAAGATTTGTCCATAATAAAAATATTACCTAATGAAACTTTCAAAAGTATCAGCGTACGGATTAACGTATTACATAGTTGGTAATAAAAATAAAGTTATTCTCGAAACGGATGGAATGAAGCAAAAATTTATGTCAAACGTAATAGTTAGTCATTGGATCACTGTACGTGTATGTGTGTTCGTGTATACGTGATTCGTGTTAAATTACAGAAGGAGCTACCAAGCGAATCCGGGATAACGTTTCGATGCATTCGTTCCGTGTTAGAAATTCTACTGCGAATCTCCTTAAAAACGTACAGAAAAACAAATAACGAATTTAATACGGTATAGAACAGTGGGTCTTTCTAAGTGGATAATTAGTGCATTTTATCGTTTATTTTATTTTCAATATAAACGTATGCGATTGCCATAGAATAACTAATGTGTATTATTCAATTTATTGAGTAATCATTTCTATACAATTATATTTTGGTAAGATTTCAATTACCTTTACAATTGGTAAAATTTCTGTGAGGTCTAAAATCTGGTTTCTGTCTTGGGACATAGAAAAACAGGATTAGGAATAATCCTAAACAGACACCAGAAAGAAGAGAAGACAATAGCTTTAAAAGCGGCACATGGCCCTTTGAGAATTATACTTGTGTCTAGAACCCTGTGAATTTTTTGAAAACGAGAAGGAAAAACCTATCATCCAACTCGAGCACTCTTCAAGCATTTTCCACCACTTGATTCTGATATTAACCAGACCCTTCGTTTAGGATGGGGTTTTTTTAATTTAGATGGCGTTTAAACGACTGCATAAAATGTTCATGCAAGCTGTTAAATTAGAACATTTACAGTTACAAATAGAGCTAATTCCTTCAAATTAATGAATGATTAATTTTTAATAATACCATAAATATACTTAAAAACAAGGCACCATAATTTATGTCATGTTTGTAAGATTTTGCCCTACTACAAGAGGATGGAGAAACAATTTATTAAAAGTGTTGACGCGTTGCAACGATATTTTTGTCATACTTGACAAAAAAGAATGCGTTTTAATATCAGTACTTGCGTCACCTGCGGCTATTAATCACGGAGCTGAGGAGGCAACGTGAAAAACGTTGATAAACGAGTTTCTAATCATAAACGTTGCTAATAAAAATGTAGTATATACGTATACTCTGAGATTTATGTGTATAATTTTTTATACTTCACCTTGAAATCGTCAATAAAATATTGTATTTATTGAAACCCCTTTCGCTAATTAGTATGTTAATTTAATTTTCAAAATTTAGGCACACTATTCTCAGTTGAATTTGGATATCTCACAACTAATGAATATTTTACTTGTCTTGTACAATATAATAAATTTTCGATCAAACATTGACACAATCTTTAATTACTTTCAATTAATTTAAATTTATGTTATTAATTTAATTTAAATTTATAAAATTTTAATACTATATATTGCTGCATTGAGGATGAATCATTTCTCTCCTAATACCTATATCAGTAACGTTAATGGAACGTGAAATAAGATATAATAAGAGCAGTTTAGGGTATAATAATAACGAGGAAATGGTTTACCTCGTACAAAAGCACATAAGGAAGACCGAGAATCGGGTAAGTAATGGCCAATACAGTTACACGAAAGTTAATCGAACCTACCGTTAATGGAATGTAATTGCACGGTTCTACGACATTCTACGTGTTGCATTAGTGCTAATAATGGTATCATTATTACAATCAATATGAAACAAAGTAGTAATATTATGAGAGTCAGTAACCTTATATTAGAATCTTTTTTTAACTCGGTCGTTCTATTATAAAACGATTCTATTTTTAAAACCTTTTTTCCTAATTAGCTAGTCAGACTTTCTTATTATTCTAAATAAACTTTACGATATTAGAATAGATTTTATTCTATCTTTTCTTTTCCTTTTCTTCTTTATTCCTAATATTATATTTCGATTCTAACGATAAGTGCCTGAATACATACAGCAAGACTCACGTGGTACGTGATCAGTTAACTTCCATATGCGAGACGCACGCGGTGCGTCGTCAGTTGCATCGAATAAATAATGCATGATGCAGCAAAGTGCGCTACCCATCGTCGAACGTATTAAATGGCATGGGAAAAATTCAATATTCGCGAAGGAAGAATTCCATAGGAAATATTCAAAAAGAAAGATAAGAATATGGAATATGAAAATACGAGAACGAAAATGAAAATACAGAAATGTGGTATATAAATGATGGGTGCATAATGCGAAAGCTGTACAAATAAGAATCGTGTAAGTGATCGAAGCGAAACATGAAATTTATATCGGCAGAAGCGTTCGAATGAATAATAGCGCAGTCAGTTTATTATTTGGTGTATACAGCAATTGTTAGCGACGAAACGGTATAGGTGTGCATAAAACGAACGTCGCGACCAAATAAAACGATCGAAGAGTTGCGTTCGTTTTACGTTCGTCGCACCTCGATGGTTCTGAAAAACTGCAATCTTCTGGAATGTCCGCGTTTGCACGCTCGACGAAAACACCTAATGCTAACGAAGGAATCAAACGTTCGCGTCCATGAATCGAGTAGCTGAAATTATTATAAAATATCTTGGTTGAAATAAGTATGAAAAAACTATGACCAGAGTTTAAGATTGTAAAAAAATACGAATCTAAATAAAAAAGAAATTAACACATTCTTGAATAATTATATAAAAAATTACGTACTCTACTCTTTGTACAACGTCAGACTAACCACATTATCATAAATGAAATTCGTTGTTTTTTTCGCTTATAGCGATGATGATTTATAACCACATTTATTTAAGATATTTCTCATCTCCACATTATATTATTGTACCTGATTAATATCGATTTGAAAACATCTTGGAATTTATTTTTAACAGAAACTCAAATTATTTTTGGAGAATAATTGTATCACACATCTGTTACAAAATGTTTTACGACAATAATTTCATATCAGTGTACAGGGTGTTTCATGCAACCTGACCAAACTATAGCTTTGTAACGAAGGTGAACAAAAATTTCAATAGATAAAATTAAATAGCAACAAATGATCACCAACAATATTCACCCGATAGTTCTGAATACCGTACATATATATAATTGTTAATTAGCACCTAATAACATTTCTTTTAAAAAAGTATCATTAACGCTTAACTGATAATTAAGAGGATTTTGAATAGCTGCTTGTACAATTCGCTGCACGTTTAAACGTGAACAAATTGGAGCTAAATTAAAATCCGAGCAGTCGGAAAGCGGAGTCTTTGGTCGCGATAAAATTTCATGCACGTCGGATAAAACGAGGCACCTGTTACGGAATCTGGTCGACTCTTTTTTCGCTGACGATAAGGAGAAAGGAAAAATGATTAAGCCTGGCAGCGTCTAGCAGGTATAAAACGAAGAACTGAGGAATCCCCTCTGTTCCCCTGGGTTCTCGCATCTGTTGAGCGGTGCATGTGTCGTTCAAGGCGCGCACCTGAGCGTGAAGCGAGGGACCAACGTTAATGCACCGACGTGGCTTCCACCTGCGCTAGACGACCAGCCGAAATATGTATGTATGCATTTCCCTTTGCGCAGAAACTCGTGCGTCGACCGTTTCGCTCGCACGCAACGCGCTGCAATTTCTCGGCGTGGATTTTCGCCAAGAAATTCTTACCACGTAATATTCGGACGGCTCTTACGCGCAAAAAGCATCGCTAATGGGTCTTGCTAATCTCGGAGAATCACTTTGATTAACCCTCGAACAGGGAGGCCTGGGTTAATCGTGACCCAAACTTATAAAACATGTACAATGAATTATATTAGAATTGGGCCTCTCTTCACGGTCCGTCATTGGAGAGTTAATTAGCATTAGTAGAATTTTGCTCTTACAGATTTTTTAATATAAGGAAAGTACTATAGAAACGTGCATATCGCCAATGAATGTATGAAAAAAAATTATTTTCAACTTTTTGAGTCATACCACCAATTACGTGAGACGACGTGTAAAAATCGACTGCTTTCTCGTGACTGAACGCGGTTTATGGACTTTCACGAATGAAATTACGCATCCAGGAGAAGGTATCAAACAAAAGTAACTATAGCGATGAGTTATTCTAATAAAGTTTTACGTCAGGTGAGCACGCGTTCGTTTTTACGCGTAAGGGAAACAACGAAAGGGGAAACAATGCAAGATATCACAATGAGATTTAAGACGATCGATATTTCTGCTGGTCTACTTTGCGAGTCCGAGTATTACGTACAATACCGCTTGATAGTCTTCGAACACTTATTATATTTCATAAAACTCTTGAATTTTATATTAATAACGAAGTTTTATTCGTTTTAACCGGCAATAAGTGACTTTTCAAAATGAGAAAAGTTCATTTCTCCTTGCATTTTTACTAAAATGTGAATAAAGAAAACTTAGTCCTTAATTAATTTTTATATTAAAAATCATTATATTATTAATCTCCTCTTCAATATTCTATTCTTAAACTTTTATTCTTTCTTTTTTTCAAATTAATTATCATTTATGATTAGTCCTTAAACAGCTGAGTCTGGGTCAATCGTGACCCAAATTAAAAAAATATATACAAGAATATTATAATTCTTAAACGAAGGGTTTTATATATTGAAAATCTTTCGAAGAATAATTTTTAAAGGAACAGTGTAAAATTTAGAAAATTAAAATAATATGGAACATGGTCCGACGTCCGAGGGTTAATAACCATTATAGCTTTAAAAAAATCGGAATCGATAAAGTGTTTACTTTCCATGAAATACTTTATTCGTCAAAGGATATTGAATGAAACTTCCTTTTACGATTATGTATGTATTTCAGTTGTTAAGAAACTACGTCGGTCATTGCACCGACATTATCGATCAGACTCATGCAATTCTAAGTTCAATTCCTTTATCCGTGCAGTAACGTCAAACAATAGCGTGAATGAAAATTAACGCTCGAGGGCCAAGAATTGGTGGAATAGCTCGAGGCGGAGACTTCAACAGTATTATACACGGACCAACATCGAGCGCAATCATTATTTTACGCAGTGTGTTCCACTGTTCACGGTCTACGAACTTGTATCAACAGAGAAACTCGACGGAAACGTACAGTGTACTGTACAACTAGTACGAACGTTCTTTTCTGATAAAACTCGTACGAACAGTCAGAAAATACAAGAAACCGGGTAAGGAATTAGTAACGTCAACGGAAAGACTGCCAAGGTTATGCCCGGAATTCCATGAAGCAGAACGACGTATATTTTAGTTCTATCCTAGCATAACACGGAGATATAACAGTACTTCAGGTAGACACGATCAGGTGTGCGGAACGGTTTGGCAGGGCGGCATCCCCACCTGTCACCACTGATTCGACGCTTCTCGGTTCGTTTGCAACGATCCACGTATAAATTCAAACTGCGATGCAGCGTGGATTACGCGTCACGGATAGATTTTGAAAATAATTTTGATCGAGAATCAATGCATTACGCACATTGATACTGATCGATGACAATTTAACTAACCTAAGAAAGGATTCGCGCTTGCGTCTTGGATCGTGGATCGCGAAAGGATCTCGGGGCCTGTGGCGCTGGCGGAGGAAATCACGATCCAAGAACGCCGCACGAATGGCGAACATGTCCTGGGTCTTACTCACCTGCCACGACGTATCGCGCCCGCATTTTCGTCCACCGGTCTTGAGATCTACAGAGTTGAACTAAAGGACACCCGCGCACTTACGGCGTCTCTCGTTGCCCGTTTACTCGCGATGAGACATCCTCGATCACCGCACGTCACCGTTTCTCTTGCTTTACGTTTCAACCAGGAAAAATACACGCTTTTGCTTTCCACACACTGTAAAATGACTGTTTGCTTCCTTCACCGTGACACATCCGCCCGCGCGACTACGACCGCCGATACACACACACCGAGCGAGACTGCGGCTTCTCTGGAGAACGTCGCTCGCTATTGTGAACTGTCCCCCACCCACTCGAACCACCTTTGCTTCGGCACTGCTGTGCTACGGCACTGGCTGGATCGCTTCTAAAGCTATCTCTTTCTCGATCGTAGCGCCAGGTACGAATCAACAGATTGCCCTCCAGGTATACTGCATATCTTCAAAGAAGGCGTTTAAAACCGAAAATGTTTATTGTAGGATTTTGTTTTTCACGACAATACCTGCCAGTCATTTAAAAATTGGGTATATCACATTAATGTGAAGACGTTACTTACGTGTACTTGTGAATTACGCGATACACAAAACAATAAAGATACTAAATCGAGATGAAAAGTTTCCATCTATAAAGAATATTACAAGTAGTCGATTAAAATCTAATACTTTCATTTTTAGATACAAATTGTAATGAATGTAATTATTGTACACAAAAAAGTAAGAAGTGAAAAAAAAATTCCTCTACCGTGACAATGTCATTTTGCCAGACATTGCCGTGACCAGGATTCGAACCTGGGTTACTACGGCCACAACGTAGGGTCCTAACCACTAGACGATCACGGCTACCAGAGGACTTGAAGAATTTAATTTTTTTACAATATTTTATACACTACATGCTACTATAATTTTAATTGAAGTATCTTTTCCATGTCTGTAGTACTAATTATTAAATATATTTACATTTCACGATTAAAACACGTAAACTGAAGAATATAAGCAATCAAGACAAACAACTAAAATGACTATTAATCATTACATTGCCCTCTATCGTTGTACATAGATATGTAGTTGTTATATCTTACCGATCGATTTTCAAATTTTGGGTAATTTAAAAAATAGTTTAGAAACTTTAAAATCTTGCAAAAATAAGTTAATTGAATTACATGCATATTTCTCTATAACCTTGGATTGTTTTAATTAGACTATTGGTTACACATAGTAACTCATAATCTTCGTTAATCTCAGAAAAGTTTCATCTTTTAATATATTCCATAAATGGAATTTACGAAAATATTTCATTATAACGATTTATAATGCGCAATGAAATATTCAAATTGAACCGTTCATTGTAATAATAAAGTAATAGGCGTAAATGGGTATTAATTAATCTTGATTAAATTTGTAGGAAGTAACCCGCTAAGCGTTTGGTTTTTTGTCCCACCCTTCTAATTTGTTTCTACTTCCGGTTCTGGTCTCCCGGTTTCTCTTTGACAAGCCACTTTATTTATAGAGTTTGGCAGGTCAAACTATTCTGTGCATAGAAAACAAAAATTAGTGTGTTGCGATAGAAACGTAAATCATTGTATGCGAATTAGAAGTATAGAAAGGGAAATTATATTAGTGCAATTCGAAAGCGAGAGTACTCGCTTTTATTATCTAGTATTTGCGTCATGGTTGCTATGAAAATGTCAGCTCTGTGGTGATTCATTCGTTCATTACTTGGCTTTTCATCTGTTTTTTAGAAGCACATTCTGCTTACTGAGTAGGTAAATGTTTATAAACTTATTAACCGTTAATAAACTTATATTGCTAACAAATGACTTTGTTTACTACTGTTTGTTTATGTATTTTATTTGTATACATATGAATGGGATTAGAGAAGGTTAAATAGGTTAGGAAGGCAAATAAATATTTTGTTGCGCTACAGTTACGTTAACGAATTTTCGAATGTTTAACTGAAATTGAGAAAATTTTATTGCGTTCTTTATATTTAATCTGTATCTGTAATTCATTGTACCAAACTTCTGATTGAGAGCAAATAATTGTGTTTATATCTGTTTCTCTTAATTTGTCATACTTGACCTAATTGAATACATGAAATACTATTTTTCATTCAGGATGATGGAAGAACCATTGAGTCAAGGTGCTTCACCATCTGGTGATAGCAATTTTTCTGGAAGTGAAGAAATAAATTCACCTACTATAGTGAGTTTGGATGAAAGAATATTGGATATTAGTACACGACATTCTTTGAATGTTCTCAGAACACCACCTACCAAAAAAGCAAAAAGAGTGAGGTTTTATAGAAATGGAGATAAGTTTTATACTGGCATTGTGATGGCTGTGACTGCAGAGAGATATCGCAGTTTTGATAGTTTAGCTTCAGATTTAACAAGAGCTTTAATATCCAGTGTTACTTTACCTAATGGAGTTAGAGCAATTTATACTATGGATGGAAAAAAGGTTCAAAACATCAATGACTTGGAGGATGGTAAATGTTATGTTGTATCTGGACAAGGAGAAATATTTAAGAAAGTAGAATATTCATCCACAAAAGTAAAAAGAGGCAGTTCATTAACTGGACTACCACAATTTCCAGTTAGTACTGGTAGACAAATAAGTGCAATACCATTATGTGTAAAAGCTAGAATAATTACTTTAATTCGCCATGGTACAAAACCTCGTAAAGTTGTACGGCTTCTATTAAATAAAAGAAATGCACCAAGTTTAGAACATGCAATGGAAGCAATCACAGAGGCAGTTAAATTAGATTCTGGAGCAGTAAGAAAAGTTTATACCCTCTCAGGGCAACAGGTTACCTGTTTGGAACAGTTTTTTGAAAATGATGACATCTTTATTGCTTATGGTTCTGAAAAGTCAAGTCAAGAAGATTTTGAATTAGATTTCGAAGAATCTAAAAGTGTTCAGAGCTTTAAAAGATGTCCGTGGATATCAAAAAGGCAGAGCGGTCCCATGCCTAAAATGCCGCGTAAATCTGGAAAAAAAGTACTTACTACACCACAAGTCCGGACACCTAGTCCTTCTTCATTGATGTTGCCACAACCGCTCCGTTTACACTATGCAGTTGGTCATGTAATTGGAGATGGCAATTTTGCTGTTGTTAGACATTGCATTCATAAGTGAGTGCTTTAAATAATTAAATGTTCATAAGTTCAAAGAATTGTAGAAAATTTAATACCAATATTTTGTAGATCTACAGGTGCAGAATACGCGATGAAAATTGTAGATAAGTATAAATGTCAAGGTAAAGAAACAATGTTAGCAAGTGAAGTCGCAATTTTACGACAAGTTTGTCATCCGAATATTATTAGTTTGGTTGCTGAACAAGAGACAACTGATCAACTGTTTTTAGTTATGGAACTTGTAAAAGTATGTTTACATAACAACATTTTATATTTTAAATGTCGTAAATTTAAAGTAAATAATAAAAATATTATATGTTTATGTTACTTAAGGGTGGAGATTTGTTTGATGCAATTGCTGCAGCCACAAAATTCTCAGAATTGGAAGCTTGTGTAATGATTGGACACCTAACATCTGCATTAGCTTACTTGCATTCACATCATATTGTACACCGCGATGTTAAGCCTGAGAATCTTCTGGTAGAAATGGATGGAAGTCACGTTAGATGTTTAAAGTTAGGTGACTTTGGGCTTGCTCAAGTTGTAAGAGAACCCTTGTACACAGTTTGTGGTACACCTACATACGTGGCACCAGAAATTCTTGCAGAAACTGGATACGGTTTAAAAGTACATCGACTTCTTGAACTGTTAATTTAATAATTAAAGTTTAAAAAATAAAATAAAAAAATTAATTTTCAATTAAATTATTTCAGATCGACGTATGGGCAGCTGGTGTAATATTATACATTTTACTCTGTGGTTTTCCACCATTTGTTTCACCTGAAAATGAACAAGAAGAATTATTTGAACGTATTTTAAGCGGTCAGTATGAATTCACACCTCCATATTGGGATAACGTGTCAGACTCTGCTAAACAGTTGATCTCAAACATGCTCCAAGCTCAACCAGAATTAAGATTCAGTGCAGAAGATGTACTCGATCATCCATGGCTCGCGGTAACTGTCATTATATGTTCATTGTTGATAGAAGACCTCTTTTAAATTTTCCCGCATGGCTTATCTATATTTATTTAGTATTTTCTTTTAATTGAAAATAAATAAAAAATTTGCATAGTAAGCCTATAGTGAATTTCTTCTTTTAATTTCATAGAGGTATTGTATTTTGGTTATACGTATTTTCTTATCTATTTGCTTATCGATTGTCATTCTTTATTATGAAAATAGTTAAAGTACACTGCCACCGCTCATGTATTATACAGCTTTGCCCTTGCTTTTTAAATACAATGCTAGGAAAGCTTCTGTAGTGTTTTGCTGTATCTGTAGACATGCTTCTTTTTTTCTTTTGTCCCGCCTCTGTATATCAACAGAGCTTTCTAGGAGGCGAGCAGAGCACAGCAACAACACCTACCAACCCGCCGGAGCAATACTGGGATCAGCAGCGTAAGCCGATAAGATTAGCAACCTTTGAGTTTGACTACAAGAATCCAGTTGAGAGTAGCAGTTCACAGGATGAAGTTGATAGTGGACCTGATAACAAACCAAGTATTAAAAACAAATGGATTGAAGCCTTATCAACAATGGAATCAGAAAATATTGACTTGTTACACGATGCAGATCAGAAACAAGAAAAATCAAGTTCTAACGAAAATGATCTTAATAATGGAAATCGTAGTGACGAAGAACCTGTGTCGCTTAGTGCAGATTGTTTACAAGATATCCAGGATCTCAGTCACTCTATGAATAATCTTATAAGTAATTTAAATGAAAACCAAGTTCATCAACAGTGTTTAAAATCATCACATAGTAAAACCTCATCTTTAAGCAGTATTCATGAAAACGCTAATTTAGCAGTGCAGATGGATAATTCAGTGTTAATAAGTAGTTATCAGAATGTTCCTTCAATTAAAATTAGTACGGGTTGTGAAAGCAACCCGGTCGAAGAAAATGCATCCTTCTTCGAAAGGAGAAATAAGAATTTCTCTAGTGACATTAATTGTACTTCACCTATTGCTCCAAATATATCGATTAATAGCAATGTACACGTGTTTGAAACACCCAAATCTGTTAATTCTGGGACAAATAGACAGAAATATAGAAGAAAACATGCATTATATCAAAATGCAATATTTCCAGACAAAATGTCTTCAAAACTCGAGAATGATGATATGAAGAATTGCAATACAGTTTTTTCTTCAACCGATAGTTTAACTGGCAGTTCGAGTAACGACATTGAAACGTCAGATAGTTTTGTAAATATTCAATTTGCACAATTAACACAGGATCAAAGATCGAGTTCCACGCAAAGTATGGAGTCAACAGATAGCTTTGAAAACGTTTGCTTTTCTTATAATCAAGAACTGAAAACTCGTAACATGTATGATCCAAATGAAAACGGTTGTGAAAATGAATTATTGAAATTGAACTACATAGAAAATTTCCCTTTAACAAATCAAGAAAAGTCGGCAACAAAAATATTGCAAACTTCAACTACTTTAAAAGTAAATGCATCAAAACCTTCTAAAATACATGTTTTGAGTAGTAGGAAGAATAGTCCAAGAACAGGAGATGAATCAAAATTTGTGAAGAACGAAGCTGTGAAATTCAGGCGAGAAAAATGCACACCAAAAATTGATGCAGCAGCAAGAAATAAAAGATTTAGCTGCTTTTCATCTTGTTCCGCAAAGAAAGATTCTGAATCTGTTTTAGTGAGCGACAAATTGACTTCTGTTACTACTAGAGTAGGCAGAAAATTCAGTTCCACTGATGAATTACGGGATGAAAAACAGAAACAAAGCTCAAAACCGAAAAGATTCAGTTTATATTATACTCCACAGCCTTTAAGAAAGAATTATGAAAGTGAAACAAAGATCGGTAAAGGTATGTGCAAAGGTGATCAACAAAGTAATGGAAAATTATCAGATGTGAATAGACAAAAAGATGATGTTTCAGAATTAGATGAAAAGAAAAATGTAAAAAATCGCAGATCAATTGTAGATAATACAACAGTTGCCAGTAGAAGCAGAACAAATAAGCAGTGTGTTCACATCAGATCTGACATTGTAAATTCAACATTAACACCCGGTAGGACAAAATAAATATACATAAGTAGTTGTATTTATACATTGATAATCATCAGCGTGGGACTTCCCTGCAAGAAAACTCCAAAGTTGTAATAATTATTTTAATCTAAGTGCAAAATCAATTTAACCAAGGAAGTGACGTCATTTGTTCATAGATCTATCCAGACATTGATGTTAATCAATAATTCAGATTAGAACAAATGAGCTTCACACATAAACGAGACATGCCAAATGCATTTAAGTAGTTTATTTTATACTCGATATTCTATTACTGTACGTAGTACAAGTGTCGAATTAAACTAAATTGTAGTTATTGCTTCGTTTTCAATGAGACGTAAGCAAAATAGAGAGACAAAATCGTAGGTACGAGATGAAAACTGTATTAATGATGCCAGAGGTCCTTGAGACAAGTGACAGAGGGCGACAGTGCGAACGATTATAGGTATTTGCTTAACTTGTTGCATATGCTTGCTCAAAAGCAATTTGACTAATGCAAGAATAAATATTTTTATAAAATATTACTGGCGGTATTGTAAGAGCAATAAAAGTAGATCAGATAACTTTTAGGGAAACGTAATGTTGAATTGACGAACAAAGAATTGATTCAACACATAAACGCTTTTCATATTTTTGTAGAAATTGTGTGTTGTACACTTCTTGCGCGTCTTTCTCCCTTTGTCGCTTGAAAGTACTTTTGTGGTTACCCTGTAACTGTAATTTCCATATTTTTTAATGATATCATTACTATAATTGTGTACATATATACATAAGTAAGAGATTCGTAAAATATTATTTATCATCGCTAAACACTTTCGTAATTCGTAATTTACACGTGAAATATTAATTTATCATAAAATTTCACAGTAGATTCAAATCGTATATAAAATAGATGATAATTATACTTTTTCTATTGTAAGCACAATTAATTTGTAATTGTATACATGGTATTACTATAAGTTATATAGAAATTTAAAAGTGATTTACGCCAAATATTGAAACCTATTTACTATTTATATTATTATATACTTGTACATGTATTTACATACATATACCGTAAATCCTTCATCCATATTCCTTGCTATTTTTTTTCTATCTACATTCATTTTAATTCTCTTTTAACTGTCTTTGATGTAAGCGTGTTAAATATATACGCGCATTTTTTACCTGGCTAAAAATTGTACTCAATTTATTTCTGTCGAAAAATTCAGTAAAAGACAAGTTACAAATGCTTTTAAGAAATGTTGTTTTGTAATTGTCCTAAAACAATATTAATTCCATTTGTAAATAGTATTTTGTAATTAATTCGGTGTTTTTAAAATTATGTTTTATCATTATACTATTTTAAATTTGAACAATTTCCCGCACTTTTATGGATTTGCAATACTATCGATAAATGAAGTAAGATAACGATGAGTAGTTGCATTTTTTACAAATAATTTTGATTTTGATTTAACGAATATATTTTTATATAATTTATTTTAAATGTATTTTTCAGAATACAAGAGGGAAAATAAATGAAAGTGTAAATTCAAAAGGATCCCGATCGAAAGCGTCGTGTATGGTGTTCGGTAAAGGACGAGTAGGCCCGAGTGATCATGTCGGCGCACGTCGCCGGTAACGAATCCAGTAGGTTCAGTCGTAGACTCGCGCGCCTACCGTGAGGGTGGCTGCTTACCACGCAGTTCGCCGCTCACCTCTTTTGTGCTTCCCACCGGTTCCGTCACTCTCGTTTTTACTTATTCTTGACTGCGAACCGTCCTTTATCGCGTTCCATCGTGGTCCAAATTTTCGTTAAACTGCAATTCATACATATCGTGACAAGTGCGTGGGTAGGTGCGTGCGTGTGTGTTCAAGGAAATTTAAACATATCAGCGACAACTGACAACACGAGGTCCTCTGCGTGGTGTAAATTAGCATAAGATGCTGCTATAATCAGGTGAGTCTTTTTTATATTATTAGAGTAAGTAAGACATGTAAAGATTTATCATTAGTTCTATAGTTTATACATGACAAGGTTGTCGTTATTCTACTGCGTCATAATAAAGATCAAAGATGATTCAAGTTTTAAAAAGTAATCAGAGTCAATGGAACACTGATTTGTGTTTCTTTTTTAAACAAACGAAAATCTGTGACAAGTTCTTATGTAGATTATCGATAAATAAAATAGGTTAGTGAATTTTCAAATTTGCGCTAGACTTCAAGGTCAAATTGGGAATAAGATCACGAATCATATTTTGAATATTAAAAATCGAAATAGTTTCATCAGTATTGATTTACAAGAAATATTTTAATAATTACGGTTTAATATGACATAATTCTACGTATGTTTTGATGTTAAGTAGTCAATATCATAAAAAGACCGTTACGCTTCGATTGTCGTGCAATATCGATCAACGTTGATGGCGCGATATGAAACTTAACATCATAATATAACGTATTTCATGCAACTGGGCCAAAGTATAACTTTAAAATGGTTGAGAATAGAAAAAATTTCATTACAAAAAACTAAATGATGTTAAATAGAACATCACGTGTTACATGTGTCGGTTCTGCAAGTGGAAGCATTCGAAAGATTTTAAGGTTAATTTCGTTTCTCCAAATGTAATTGTATGTTTTTTAAGCTTGTTTTTAATTTATCTTATTATTTTCCATTGAAAAAAGTGGAAATCATTTTAAAATCTCTGAAATATTCTCACTTCCGGAACTGATATGTGCGTCATCGACGCCATTTAATTTTGTCAGCCATTTAATTTTGTCCGCCATTTAATTTTGTCCGCCATTTAATTTTGTCCGCCATCTTTTTGAATCGGATAAAACAACATACGTAAGTAAATGCATGAACATAAACCAGAAAGTATTATTTATTTTTTAATATTGATTTATTTGAGGATTATGATTTTTTACTTGTGTACATATTTATATGCAATATACAAAAAACTCATACGTTTTCAGTATATTTTGCTTAATTGTTTTAACTCTTGGATAGCGTACTTGGGGTCAATCATAACCTAAACTTACAAAATATATACAATGATATTAACCAAAAGTTAAATATATAATTTTTAAACGAAAAAATGTCATATATTGAAAGAATAATTTGTAAAGGAACTGTGTCAAATGAAAAAATAAAAATAATATTAAATATAGAATTACATTACAATTGGGGTTCTCTCCATGGTCCGCTGTCCGAGGGTTAACGAAATAAATTTCTTTATAAATTTATAAATAAAAAACATTAATGTGTACCAAAGCCTATTATTATAAATAGTTCTGAAAATAGATGCAGTAAATTCTATACAAAATGAAACATTTGAGGGAAAACTTTTACAAAATTATTTATAAATCATATTCTATAAGCTTAAGAACACCGCAAGTGTATTTTAGATGAGAAACTTGCGAAACTGAAGAAGCTATTTAGCCCGAAACTGTAACGCGATACTTATTTCGTGCCGGATTAACCGTGATAAAGTTTTCTCTCCCGTCTAACCTCTAGAAGTACGTTCCTCGTTCATCGAGCCATTATTTTCTTTTATAGATCGAAAGTGAAAACTCGTGACATTTATTGATCACGATATTTTCATTTTGCCTGATACATCTTTGTTTTTATTGAACTTCGTACCCGATCGATCTGACCAAATTTGGCGATTCTTCTTACAAGATATACGAGTATTTTCTTTTTGTGTCGTCAATGCATTCGTAATACGACTGCATAAGCATGTATACGCATGCAAATATATTATTTTCTTGTTTTCTCTCAGTCAACCTTCTCGTTTAACTTCGTTTCATAATCTTTCGTTGGGACAGTTTTAAAACTTACGCAGTATTGAAGATTTTTGGTAGATTATAAACTTGTATAACCACCTTGAGATAGTGCAGATTGAAAAAGACAAATTTAAAATCGTGAAAAATAAGATTAAAAAATACACGTTTACATATTTCGTGCCCCCTCTCCCACCAAGCAAAGTTTCTAAATTCGCCCCTGATATTATTATTAATGTAACAGACTCAGGGGCGTAGACGCCGGCCAATTTGTTTTTGCACGTTCGTGGAACGTAAATACAAAGTTGAATTGGTCTCGTGTCTATTGCTCTTCTTGAAAATCATAGATATGTATTTTTCAACGGATTTTTTTTTCCTATCGATTATTCACAATTACGATTTGGCCATTTGGTTAGTCAGAACGTTATTAATTTATTGTTTCGCTGACTTTTAGTTTCTGTCGTCGCAAACTTCTTATATAGATCTTCGAATATAGATTAACTTCTATATTCCAGAACAAAAATTTATATTTAATAATAACAATTATAGTTAGATGTTAGATTAACTTTTAATTAAAATAAAAGTTTTTTTGGAAAAGGGTTACGTTCTTGACTTTAAAAAAAAATTATTTTTTCTTCAAAATAAATACAGGCTTAATATTTATTTATTAGCATTGAAAAGAAATTCGTGTTAAATTAAATGGCTGTTTTTATTTACCCCATTTTGCAGTAGTAGGTACATAGGTACATATTGTATAAAAATGTATACAGTGCCTCGTTAGTTACATCGCACAGATAAGATAAGACGCATTCGGTGAGCCGTGATTTCGTACGTGTTAATCACGTTTTAACGAGAGGGAAGAGATTTTACAGAGATGCTCAAAGAGATCAAAGCGCATCTCGTCCGATCTCGTCCACTTGAAGAGGAAACAGGCACGATCTTCCGGCTTGGCACTCGGCGCGAACATTTAACGCATCAGCGTTAATTTGTTAGCGTGACTGTTTGTCGGGTACGGCTAGCGTGCCTGTCGCGGGTATTTAACGCACACACATTAAATACATTGGAAGTGACGAATGTTCTGGCATTCGTCTGCAGCATAATTACAAGAGTAACTTCTCTCTGCTCTTGCTTTTCGCGACCACTTTGCCTCGTACCGCCTGTCCCTTTTGGTTTTCATCTTACGGGTCGTGCCAAGGATCTGTTAGCACCATTACAATCTTTCCTTCATCGGTTCGTTTTCTTCTTTCTCGATGCTCTTACGAAATCCAAATTTTTGCTTCTGTGATGATGGAGAGACAGATTTTCAATATATTTTCCTGCATTTGGTATTATACAGGGTGTCTCACGTCGGTTAGCATAACCGGGCAAAGGATGATTCTATGAGCAAACATAAGCCAAAAAAACGTAATAAATTTTTTTCGTTTGAGCTTTCATTTTCGAGTAAATTGAGTTCAATAATTCGTCGAGTACATTATTGGTGTAACTTCACCCTCCCCCAACACCGGTATTGCGTATCCACTTAATAATTATTAAAAGTGTTTTTCTCTTTCACTTGGAGTATTTCAAAAGATTAATTAAAGATTGACCCAAAGCTATCAATGTTTCCCTATGAATTGCTTTATAAAATCAAAATTTTAAAGATAATTATTTCAAGTTTTTTTATTTAAATTGTGCTTGTTTAAAAAGACTTTGCAAGAGGTATTGAGATTTAGATATGTAGTTTAAATAGAATCAGTTAAGATTGATTTCCATCGTTGAAGTTGAACAAGATACGTTAGGCTTGTCAAGAATCTGCGTGCGTGATACTGCCGGTTGGTTAATTAGTGGTAGAATCCAAGCGTATGAATCTAATCGGTGCATGGTAGGTTCATTTATAAAACTCGGCACGTGATCAACCTATTCCCTAACGCAACATGCAACTTTCCATGTATTTCAACAAAATATGATTCACGGTTGTATTTTTCTAATCATTCTTCAAAGAATTATTTAACACTTGAACAGCGGCGCCTGGGTCAATCGTGGCCCAAACTTACAAAATATGTACAAGAATATTAATATAATTCCTAAGCAATGTAATTTTTTAAAATTAGAATTTCTTAGAATTTTGAAAAGGATCTCACAGAGTAGAGGTAACGGTATTCGTACTTTATGGGATTTATGATATGGATGGCTAAAGGTTATGATGATTTATCTGGTTCGCGATCTTTGCGAACCTCGTTCCCGTGCTCGTATTCATTGTTCCGGGCTGTGCTGTCCCTTATCTTTTCAATATCCGAAAAAATCGCGACGCTTGGACTTGCCTAAACGACATATAACGGCGAGTGCACGGAAACTGTCGTGCCAACGATCCGCACTGCCGATAGCCAGAGAACACGGCCAATAACATCGTTAGTTCGGTCAAGCTGGTAAAATGTCGGTGACTTATTCTGAGCAACGTGCAGATTCCAGTTTTTGATCTTCCATTGTGAGGTCTAGTTAAGTAACTGTGAGATTCTTATATAAATTTGTAAAATTAAATTTTTAACATAGAAATTTGGGTAAAAGTTTGGGAGGTACAAGGCAGTGATGGGCAGAGCATGTGCTCGCTGGAAGTTTATAATTTATGTTATCAAATTTTCATATTTTCAAATTTGGTAAGTTGGAAAGTGGGAAATTTAGAAATTCCAATGTTCCAAATTTACATATTTTTCAACTTCCAAATTTTCAAATTCAGAAATTTAGAAATATACAATTTTCAAGTTTGCAAACTTGGATACTTAGAAATACTAAAATTAAAAATTTTCAAATTGGAAAATTAACTACTTACCAACGCCTATTTACCGTATGTTTTTAAAGGGGTAGATCTACGATCTTACCGTATTGAGCTAGAATATTTTTATTCAAATTGACCACTAATGTCAGCGTCGCTAGATAATTGTCGACGCGCGTCGATCCCGATCTACCAGTCCATTATGATGGTTTGTATATACCATGGAACTATCGTTAATAATCCCCGTCGGGAATTCAGTAGGGAATTGGACGCGCTTGAATCGACTTAAATCGGTCTCGTTATCGGACCGTTTTCCCTCACGCACCTTCATAAATCACCTTTCTTCATTTTTCTCTTGTTGTTCCGTTCGTACGTACACGCATTAAGAGTCAACATCGACGACAACGGTATACATAATGAGCCGCATAAACAATGGCTAAACGCTCCTTTCTCGCTCCCTTTTCACTGGCACCAGTTGAGATACAAAGGCACCACGACCGACAACAGCACTTTATGGGCCTCATAAAGCGATAAAGACATCCGTACAAATGTACTTTGCTTCACGGTGTGCACTTCCGCGCTATCTCACCTCAGGAGAAATGGTCTCGCAGGAGGAAAGGTGCGTTTCGTGTTTTCGGATTGACCACCGTTCCCTTTATACTCAAAATCATTGAACTGTATTAGAGTAGAATTTCGATAACCTTTCTTTTTTCACATCTTCTATGGTTTTTTAAATATACACAATAAAATATAAGAATTCATAATTTTTTAAAGGGGGTGTTTTGACTCCTAGGACTCAAGGGTGTGCGGATATCCGAAAATTCGGATACCCGAATATTAACTCGGAATCCAAAACTCAATTCGATGATTTTTCAGATTTATCTTCAATTTTTAAGTTTAAAAGTTTTTCCATATGTTATCGTGTATAATCGGATTTAATTGAATTTCCGGTATTCGACTCGAATTTTCGGCCACCCGCAAATCTCTACCAGGACCATTTTATTGTCAGAACAAAAAATGGTTTCGTTATTCAATTTTTGTTTTTTTTTTTCAATTTCCGAGTTGTCAAATTTCCTTAACAAGTAACAAGGAATTTCGAATGGTGAATGCAACAGAAATTTTTCATGTCCATATGTAGGGTCAACGAGCTTGGCTTGCTTGACCTTGCCATTAAATGGTACGATAAAAGATTCCTTTCTTCGTTGGTGGTCCTGGTGACGTTCCAAGTTATTAATGATCGGCTTACCGCGGACAATCTTGTCCAGTTATCATGATTATTTACTGAATGCAACGTTGAAATCTGACGAACAATAATAAATCACTTCATGGTATATTTAACGGGGAAACAACAGCTATTTACTTAAATATAATGCAGGTTTCGTAATTTGCATATCTTAGATCTTACGAGGCAGGAAATGAGTAGAATTTTAACCGAGGCATCGTTATTAGTTAAGATCAAAGTAATTTCGCACGATGCAACGTATTATCGATGTTTTGCATTTCCGAGTATCTCCAGGGGGGTGCAGGAAAGTTTGTAGGACTGATATAGTGGATTGCGTGTGTCGCGACATAATCGTAGACTGCTTCCACTGCAAAGACTAGTCAAGATAGAGATAGAGTTTAATTTACTCACTCCGACCGTGTTTAATCGATTTTGTCACTACTTATTGCAGGATATTTTAGATCGTTAACGTTATCTGAAATTATAGTTTATTGTATCACTTTTGTCGTTCCCTCCTTTTTTCGTCATGTATTCTCGTTGGAGGAATAGCATTCAAATGTGTTGGCCAACAAAATAATATACTTTGATATTAGTTTACGTAGAATGTTTTAAAAAATGGATTTGTATGAAGTTGCATTTAAAAAGTAGGAGTGCATCGTTGCACTTATGCAGAAAGTGCAGTCTTTCTTACACTATTCCATTTTATTTTCTATCATTTTTAATTAAACTCGAGATATATAGTAATTTATTCTGTAATTAAATTCTTGAACAGTAGGGCTTACAATATAAACTTAAGTTAAAATTGTGCTTCTCTCCATGGTCCGCCATCCGAGTGTTAACAATAAGCTAAGCACTCTTGAATAATATTTTAGAAAATCGATTTTATCGTTCCTCACCGTAACAAGTGTACGGGTTTCTTCTCCTCGATACGATAAATCTTGCTAACAAACGGAACGTGATCGAATATTTCACCTATCCTGTCGTTTCGTATTTCCATGACACGTGGTACAGATGAGATCAATCAGAATTTATTAGGAACGAACCGCCTGCTGTTTCCAAACTGCGTCCAGTGTCAAATCGAATTTCCCCGGTCACATCCGGTCGTCGAATCACCACCTCGCAAACCTTGGACAGTGGAGTACGTTTTCCTTTCGCCCTTCTTTTATTTCTTCAAAGGCAACGAACAGATTTTCCTTTCCAGGGTGGCGGGTTAAATAAACTTCTTCAAAGGGCGAACTGTTGGCAAGATTTGTTGAGAGGAAGAGTTCGAAATAGGGCGTGTTGTAGGCTCCGTAGGTAGATAAATGGCCCGCTCTGCTGAACTTCTCTGATAGAGATATTAATCTTTCTCAGGGATCCTCTCCGTTATCTCGTTGCCTCTTCGTTCCTCAACGTTCACCGATATTCCTCTCTTTCTCAGTTACATTCGCGTTATCGTTCCGCATCTTCTTCTAACTCTGATTACCCCATCGCATTTCTCTTTCCCTCGTTCGAATATTCTGATCTCCTATATAGGCTGTCCCTTTCCGTTTCTCACGAGTACAACGCTATGAAAAGTGGAATACCATATGTCCACGTCAAAGGGGAAGGAAGCCAGGACACGACAGACGGGATCGCGCAACCTTGTTCCTGAAAGTCAACCCTCCCGAGTGCTTTTGCATGCGAATAACTTCTGTTTACCGTGCTTTTCGACCTCTTTTTACGGGTACATCAAATTCATATTCAGTTTTTTTTAACCCTTAACTAGGACCGTGGTCATTTTGCCATTTAGGGAGTGTAATGGGACCCTTAGGTGCCCACAGAAATGGTCAGAAAATTAGATTGAAAAAGTAGTATTGTGAGTTATGCTTACTACTTAATTTTTAAATAAAATTAGATCAGGTTTTTGTTTTTCTAAAGTAAAAATTGCTGGGATCTGGTAAATTTCATTTATATAAAAATAGTTTACTTGTCATAGTAATTAGGATAACAAAAACTGAATCGATTAAATTAACGATAACATTTCTCTCCGAATTCTTTTCAAGAGATACGAAAACAGTTATGCAACGTATTTCGCGCGTTACATGCACAGCATGATTACATTTTTCCGTGATGTAACGATTGCCTTTTGCGGTATGAATCTCCTTCGAAACCTTGCACGATGTGTTTTATTATATAAGCCTGTAGTTAAAAGTTAAATGAGTCATAATATACTTTTTCAAACAGAGTTACAAACATGTGTCTGTTGGTACATGGCATGTACAGAATATTAAAACTTTGTCATAAAAATGGTGAAAAGAATTTAATAAGGTGCAATATACAGGGTGTCTAAAAAAGATTGTAATCAACAAAGCTGTTTTATGATATTTTAATACAGTTTCAAATAGCCTATTTGTTTTTTTTTTATAACCATGAAATATATTGAAAATATTAAACCAAAAAAATTTGGGATATCCTGTATACCTCAGTATCATCAATAATAAAAAAATTCTCATCGATTATTTTGCAAACAAAGTCACATATGAAACAATTTTATTTGATATTTGCTGTAGGATCTTAGAATTAATTTTTTGATTATACCACCATGTATATACAGTAAAAAAAAATTGCAAGTGCACCTTCCTCCATCGAATATGTGTACCCTCGGTGGTTATTATGGTGACATGGGTGTTGCGTAGCTCGTGACGCAATGGTGTCGTTGAGGGCAGGTGTGAGGAGGTCCATGGTTTCTACCCGTGGAAATAAACGCACTACGTTAATGTACATATGTATACGTACGCACCGTCACATGATCACGGTAGTGGGTGAAATGCGTGCTCGCACACGTAAATATATACAGGAGAGAAACACGTTCACCAATACCGTGAGACATGGTAGCGAGCGAACCAGTGGGAACAATATAGTGTTCCATGGGGGTGCATGGTGTGGCACAGAGCGTGGCATCGTCGAGGTAGGGACAGATCGATAGCATAAGAGGCCTTCCAGACCTTATGGTGCCTCCTCCACCTCCTATTTCTCATTCTCTTCCTGCTCACTCTACCTTGTTCCGTTCTATGAAATTAACACGCGTTTGTATCTCAGTTTTTGCATCATAGACCTACCCCTCTCTTTCAGGATGTTCTAACGGTCTTATAAGGGTTGCGGGATGGTCCTCGATGTTCCTATTAGTAACACGTTTTTTTATTATTTATTAACGCGAATTTCAGAAGGTAAATGAATCATTTAATATTGTTAATTTCTTTTTCTTTTTATTATACATAGGAAAGTTGTTGAAAATTATACAATTGTGATTCATGATTTTTTATTTTAACAAAGACGTTTTAATTAATAACCTACAATTAATTATTTTTGCATTTATATTTTCCCAGTGTAATATATCATTTTTTTAAATATTATTTTTACAATACACGGAGGAGTTTTGTTTAATTTGGGTGTCTGATGTTTAAAGCACCATTGTGTAATAGGTTTCAAGGTTTGAGTCACCATTGAGCTAGCTTAGCGATTCGAAGGTTGATACTTGCAATTAATATTTTATTACATATAATGACCAGTGAGATTAATTGTCGATACAAGTACTTACATGGTATTTGAAGAATCACAGTGCGACCAATTTCATGGTGTCACTGCAAGGTTACATGAGAAACGATCTGGTATCCAATGGCGTGCCGAGGGAACGGGGTTCGGATATAGTGATTAAAGCGATACTTCCGCTGGTCGTTATCGAGCCGCGAAGATAGCATCACGGTTCTCGATCACTGTCAAGTCGCGAACCCTCGACACCATACCAGAAAACCCCATACCGATGTATGTTCCCGTCCCGTTTCATTTCTTTCCAACGCACACTACCCATATAACTACCGTGCGATAGGGAGTTTCGCGATTTCCAACCTTGTCTTCTTTACTTTACTGCTTCCGCGTTGCTCCTCTGTCTAATTAAATGCAAAGACACCTTACTTGTCTGGCATTATTTTGTCCTATCTTCTTTGCAACTTCTGCATTTTTCTTTTTTTATCTTCATGGAAAAGAAGAAATAAAATTTTCTTTCCGCTTGTTTGGATTTAAACAGTTATCTATGGAGATTCTGTTATAGAGTTTAGATTAATTATTCGACGAATTGGTAATTAAGTATTTTTTAAATATATAATTTTTGAATAAAGTTACTTGTAATTAGTATTTTATTTTGTTTCTGAACGTCCCATTAACAGTTAAATTTATGCATGCGTTATTGTTGTATAAAAATGTGTTTTATAATTTCATTTGATTATACGCAATGTGGCGTATTATTGATCTTAAAACGAGAAACGTGAATGCATGCCGATTTTAATTGTGCGAGTTTCGAAAGCGTCAGAAAATCTAGCATTACTGAAATTCCTGCTAATTGCTTCGTTATTGACGTTCGATGAAATAATGTAAATGTACATGGGGTACACGGTGGTTTTCGAACACAGTTAAACGCGTTGCAACCAAGTTGCAACTCTTTCATGCATGTACAAGTGAGTATGTAATTAACGTACTGGGGGTCTTGATCACCGTGGTTTAATGAGAATGACACTCGAGACGGAATATTTTACTTTTAGCCGTTTTGTTATTTCCCTGGCAAATTGTGCGTAACGATACCTCCTTGTTCCCTGTTGCAATTAATTGCAGTAATAGTGCAACTCGTTTAAAGCAACTGTTTCAATCCATTAAAGATCAGATATTCATTTAATTCCAATTTGTGGTTTACTTAATTTACGTATATAATTAGATTTGAATTTTTTTTTATTATAAAGATTTAAAATTGGAAACCATTTCCAAATTAAAAATTTCCAAATTAAGTTCATGGCAAGAAAGGAATTAGTATCATTTATAGAATGATACTTTCTGTTCAATTTTCAGATAATTTTTTCGAATACTTTTCTTTTAGTAATTTCATTTATTCAACGTTGAAAGTACTGATTACTTTCTCCAATTTTTAAACAATTATTAATTTGTAAAGAAATAGTGTTTATCACATTATTAGATTAATATTAGATGAAATTCGATTTTGTTCTTATTCAATTAAAGGAACATTAATATTGAATTTTATTTTCTTTAAATTTTAATATAAATGTTCTATTGATTGAATAAAAAGAAAATCAAATTTTTTCTAATATTAAATAGTTCAAAGATACAAATGTTACAATCAACTAAGGCTTTGCTGTTGAAAGGTTAAGTAACATTTAAAATGTTAAAAAATACGACTGCTGAAATAACCCCACATTATCCATTAAAGTATCCCATTTATATTCACCGAAATATTGACACGAATGGTGGCAATTTCCATTCCAACTACACCATTAGAATTCAGTAGCTCGAAAGGAACAAGAACCGAGTCCATTATCCGTTTTCTATTTCGTTGGAGCGCGCATCAATCGACAGATAAAGCCTTAAAACAAACGTTTTCCTCTTGGAGCCGGTACATCTGTCGATCGAAGAGAAGAATCGGAATTGTAGGCGGAAAAGAAAGGTTCGGTATAGGTAGGGGTAAGGTCGTTAGTTTCCGGTTCGGCGTACGCACTTCCATCGAGTCCCAAGCGGCAACCCCTCACGATGCACGGGGTCCCATGCTATCTAATGAGGCTCGACACTCGCCTACCCTGCCTCCCATGATACTCCACACCATAAAGTTCGAACACCGATGTTCGAACTGTTGAACACGCGCGCAAGCCGTACACACTGTCCAAAGTGCACTCGTATTTTAATACATCCTCTAGCAGGGAATATGTACTCTCTAATACACGTTTCTGGCAGTTCTGTTGGTTCAGCTTTGCTCTTACCACGTCTCATCCCCTCGAAACGTTTTACGGTTCCCGGATACATATTATAACGCCATAAATGGATTAATGGCATGCCGAAAGATTAGTTACGGCATCGGTTTTACGCTCCCGTGGGTGCTGGGCTAAAAGACGAACCACAGGACAGAAGCAATTATTAGGGTATTAGGAGGAAGAGAATATTATGGGATTTCATGGCTGTTTTGTATGCAACGTAAATACGGTTTTATTTTACCTGCATTTTTTTAAATTATTTAACACCTTATCGATGGCTGGATAAATACCGTGTCAAATTGGATATTGTTATTTAGAAGTAGGCCCATTTTATTTGGAAGAGTATCATTAATATTAACAATATTAATTCTTCGTCAATATTTTTAATCATTATGAATTATGTACAGTAATTAGTATGATGATTCTTTCTCAACTGGACAGTTTGTATTAGAATTAAATCAAACTATCAATGTTCCAAAATAAGTGCAACGATTTAATAATAATCAAAATACACGTAAAGATAAATTTTCTTTAAATATTAATTACAGTTGTGGTATGTTTTGGGGATGGAATTTTGAACGCCTGATTTCATATTTCGATTTGGGAATAATATTGGATGTGCTAATGAGTATTGACGAGAGAAAGGGTTACGAATAACATGTAACAGGTTCGTGGTGTAACGTGGAATCTGTGAATAGGTGGAATAACGATAGGTGAGTCCATTTGTCGCGTATTAACGATGTTTAGACTCACAGCCAGCGGGGACAACGCGATCGTCGTTAATCACGACAAATTCAGCGTGATTAATTATGCTTTTCGCTCGATTAGCTTTCCCGTATCGCGAGAGTGCTCCCTCTGTCTCTTTCTCGCGTCGAATTCACTCTCGTTCACTATGCTTTCCCTTTTTCCTCCTCTCTGCACTCTATCCTTCTTCCTACCCCCCCTGTCTTTCTCATCAACCCCTGTTTTCCCTCTTTTGTCAACGAATAATCGACGAACCGCATGTTTTGTTCGTCGATCAGAGACCCTCTGCGCTCGCGTTTCACCTTCGCTTTTTTACTCCAGTTGAAAGAGTCTTGAAGTACCGTGAAAAGCGCGGCTTTCTTTGAAACTTTACAAACGATTGATCCTCAGTCAATTGCTTTCGTTATTAATCGGATCTCTGTGGATTTAATGTTCTTCGGCGACGGGAACGTCTCCCTTTGCTATCAAGAACGATCAGTTCTTTTGTTTGAAACAAATATACGGTTCAATTTTAAGAGCTCTTCAAATATGGTGAATTTTTTTAAAAATTAATCGTCGTTCATAAAAAAGATTTGTGAAGACAAAAGCAATACTTAATGGAATTTTCAATGGTTCTAGCGTGGTAGTCAAAATGTTAAACGGTAATAAAGTTTTAGATCACAGCATTGATTTCATTATTTTATTAGCATTACCATTTCTTAATCTTCGGATGGCGGACCATGGAGAGAGGCATAATTTTAATTTAATTTTCTCTTTAATACAATTAATCGGCTAGGTGAAATATCGAACAATTCAGTAGTTACTCGCTCGAGAAGAATGTAGGAAAAACAAGATGGTTGTCGAAAAGGACGAGAAAGTTCGTCCCTTCGACCGGATGTGTCATTTGGTACCTGGGTCACGTAGCTCTTCGTATTGACAGGCCAACCAGCAAACCACGCACCCTCTGTGCTTCCCTTTGCTCCGGTTCTTGTTCAAGCTCGAACTTTATCCAGATCTTCTGTAACAATCCCTTCTCTTTATGCTTTTCTACAAGGTTATCGAAGTTATTAACTAAGGATCTTAGTTTTGGACGCTAAATTTTTCTATACCGAGTTGTGTAATAAAATAAAAACTTTAGTTCGTGTATTTTATGTGATATAAAAGAAAACGTATTTATTAAAAAAATTTCAGATATTGCTGCTTGAAAATGATAGTGGGACAACTAAAAAAATGTAAATTTTAGAGGAGAATCTTTTTAAAATTTATATTTCTGGAAACAGTAAATAAATTATTCGTTATCACTATTATTGTCAGTCACCTCTATTTGTTTAAAATTCATATAAAACTTGGAGTTTTGTTTCAATATGGTAATAAAAGCTAAAAACTTTCTATCATTGATATTTAAAAAATATTTCACCCTCAAAAAATTTTGTTCTTCACACTGTTCTTAATATATTTATATTGTTCTTTTAATGTACTGTTTAAAGTGTATGTGAATTTTCTTTGTTTCTAGAGTTTTTGGTATAGCAGATATGGTACAGCGATGAGCCTGCAGGCACAGGCTCAAGCCCAACGCCCTGCGAGGTACTCCCCTCAGGAGACCGTCAAGGTAAGGGAATATGTTAATATTGACCTCCAGAAGACTCTCGTTACATTGCCGCGGATAGGGCTGCAGGAGCGGAGAATTTTTCTAACTTCCAAGCCCTCATTTGGTGGGGAAAGGGAAGATTTTTAGTAGAATATGATAATGGAAGAGTGGCACAAGAATGTTTCAAAATCCGTGTAAATATTAAATCGCTTTCGTGGCAATATAACGAGAGTGTAGTGTATTAATTTTTAGTTACTGTCAGCTTATAAAGTGATAGCGGTTTAGCACTGCAACGTCTTAACCATTGAATAGCGAGATCTGGGTCAATGGTGACCCAAATTTACAAAGTGTATAGGGTATTAACTTAAAATGAGTTTTAATCCATGGCTTTCTCCATGGTCCATCCTCCGAGGGTTAATCATTATTTTAAAGTTGAAAATTACTTTAATAATTGCAATTACTATGACGTTTTAAAAATATATCCTCAATTAAAATAAAGAAAAGGCACCGAATTATCTTGGTAACTTAATTAGTAAAGTTAATTACTACATTATAGCCATGTGTCTAATTTGATCTGTAAATTTCAAGAATGCAATTATTTAAAAAAGAATATATTTGAGTTCAGAAAATTTCATAACAGGAAACAATACTGTCCCACATAAATTGCATTCGTTTTCCTCGGTAAGCTCAACGTAATTAACACGAGCACTCTCCTCGGTGATACCTTCACTAACGTTGACTACAATTCACTCCACTTCCCATTCATCATTGGGGTTAATCCTATACGTGTTTGGATGTACACGACCTTGTATTACTTCCTGCGTACTCTGAATTCTGGTTTTAGGGTGACTTGGGGGAAAAGAGTACACAATTTCGCGCTTGTAATTGCACGCGTGACAATGGAATTCCATTCTTCGTATACCCGGACGTTATAGCTGCAGCTGCAATAACATCAAATAATTGAACATTTATTTGTCGTATTTTACTGACAAAGAAATTGTTCTGTAATTATTTTTTCGCAGTAATTTTTGTATATATTTTTTAAATGTAGGAAATCTGAAATTTTAGAATTCTGAACTTTTAAAATTCCAGAATTTTGGAATCTTACAATTTTAGAATGGTGTAGATCTACATTATAGTCAATCCTGGTCCTTATTTAATTACTCCAATGATTTTAATTAAAGTATAGACAGTAAAGATATTGTTACAAATATTTCAGATATCACACGTTAATTTGTACTTCAAGAGATAATTACCTAATTAATCAATTTTCTACAAACACTGATTACTAGGCTCCTCACGCAATTGTGTGTGTTCATTTAATTTCAAAGCACAACATTTAGTTTCCGCTTGTCATTTAGCCGGAGAAAGTAGAATTTACTGAAATTACATTTCTTCTTTCCTACAGCTGTAACGCAATTAACAGAGGGATATTCTTTCGCGATAATGTCAGCCCGTTAACTACAATTTCACCCTTTCCCTTTACGTTAATCCGAAGTCCAGGTGGTTTTAATCCTCCATAGAATTCCGCAAAAAGTATCTACGTGCCTGTATTTCACTGATAAAAAATGTCCAATGTTTATACCTTTTTCCAAATTCCCATTTAATTTCTAAAATATCAGTAAAAAAAAAAAAATTAAAAATGTATTATTTTGTAAAGAATCGTAAGGTAGTACAACTAAAAAAGATCAGCTGACCCTTCTGACTCCCCCCATCTCGAATTTAATAAATCAAAAAGTTGTCTTTTAATAAAAGGTAATAAACGTTCTGATAATGTTGTTGGAAATAAACAGAAATGAAAACATCATGATGCTAGTAAAGTAGGATGAAAAAATTTCTTAACCCCCCATCGGGCAATTATGATCACACCATTGAGGTAGCCACTTGTAAAGTTAATGTTTATTGAAAAAAGAAAATGATAAGTCAACGGGTTATAATCAGCGGGTCACATACGCCACGCGGTTACAGGATGTTAGGACCTTTATTGCTTTCTAACTGCACATGACGAAAGAAGGGGAGCCGTATAGGAGATGGAAATTCCCCATAACAGAGCCAAGCTACCAAGCATAATTTTCCACGTGAATGCACCGCCGGCTCGTCGCTTTTTCTTAATGACTGTCTTAATTAATATCTCGCGAGTAGGTGCGGTCTCTCTACCCGAATACGACCTTGTTCCCTCCTCTCCTCGTTCAATGGATAATTTTCCGCGCGAATGCCCGAACTTCGTACTCGAACCAACCACCGAACGTTCGTTCCTTTTTTTCCAACCCCTGTTTCCGACATCGTCAGGGTGTCGAGGAGTTTTACAGTTAAAGTGTGCCTCGTTCGGATGACAAAATGCTAAAATGCTTTGTGCATTTTTATCGTACCATCATTGAGAATTTATTCTTATTGTTATGGAAAATTCTTTAACGAAATACAAAGAATTTTAAGAGAATTGTTAAAAGATTTAATGTTGATTGGTTTGAATATTAACATAAATTAGGTAAAGTTTAATTTTGAAAATAAGGGCAGTGTTAGTTTTTTCCTGTAATAAAATAAAAAGAGATTGGTTAATTCTTACCACAGACTGATTAACAAAAAGAAAAAAGACAAAATATTATTATTTTAAAGTAATTTAAATAGGAAAAAAAGCCATGAAACTTTTATTAAGCATTAATGAATTCTTAACTCTCAGACGGCGGACCATGAAGAGAACCTCGGTTTTAATTTAAGTTTTAACCCTTTCTTGGACGTAATTTTTTTTTCTGAGACCGCAAAAATTTCAATCTAACAATAATTAGTATTAAGTTAAATATTGCATTCAATTCGTGAGAAAAATAATTGACACCGTCTACGAAAGGGTTAAGAAAGTTTTACATGTGAAAACTCTTTTATAATTTTATAATTTGCAAATTATTGTTAGTTTTTAAAGTATGTATATTGCATAATACATATGACTGACTATAAATCAGATGTTCGACTTCCGGGGAGTTCTATTCAACCCGTAGGCGATTGAGCGAACAGCTGACGTTCAATCAGAAAGAGCCTCTCACACATACATAGAGTTCCTCGTATATACGCTTTTGCAAATACAAACACTATCAAACAGTAAGAGGTCATTCACTCTTGGGCCCTTCTCGTAACGTAACAAACGCTTGTGTAAATAATCTCCTACTATTCGATAATGCTTACATGTGTGCATACGCGTTTCTACATATGTTCGTTTGCGCGAATACAGGTATTAGTGAGCAGGTGATTAGTTTTTCGCACAGTTGCTTCAAGGTGCGTAATCCTTGACGTACAGTTTATGAATACTGTTAAAAACCAATTAATGAATATTGCTAATAAGAAAATTATGAATAATTTGCAAATAGTTTTTGAATAATTAGGTAAAGGTTTTTAATATTTTCATGTAGGATTATTTTAGAAATACGTTTATTTTTAAATATTATTACATTATTATTACCTTCTCCAATGTTCAAATTTAATTTCAAGTACGTTTTTTTTTATATAAATTAGTTTCATGTCTTAATATTGTTAAACAATCTCATTTACCTACAATTAATTAATGAATGACCAATCAACATAAATTAACAAACTAAAATTATAAATTTCCCTTCAGGATCCTTAATTTTATAAATGACATTTCAAATCTTAATTCAGATTCGATTACAACAGTAAAATAAAGGGTTACTAAGGATTAAGTAGAAAACGATTTCAATCGCCTGTTTTTCCGAGCGTTTTCTTTTCCAAGAGTAAACCTGTTAGCGAGGTTTAGCCGCCGCTAAACGGCCAAGCTTTTCCGCCAGTGGTTTTTCCCTTCTTTCGGACGTTAAGTCAGATAGACGAAGATGAAGAGATTTCGGGTGTCGAGAGAGCCACGCCCCGGCCATGAGGATGAGATGATACCATTTTGCAACCCTCCTGGTAGCTGCCAAAATCCCTCGGGCCCATCTCCGTCCCTCCGTTGCGTAGATAATTAAAGATACAACGCCTACCTCTCGCAGCAAAAGCGAGGAGGGCATTCTCTACTGCAGAACGGGTGAGAGGGCGTTAAATTGGCTTACGCGTGCAGAATCTTACCTCGCGTCCCGTACAACGCGTTTCGAGCGTGAAACTTAGAGGGCCTTCAAGATTCCATGGTGTTTTAGGAACATTCCTTCGTATGAGCCTTCTTTTGGTAAATTTACTGGAAACAGTTTGGAAGAGGTTTTGTTGTTTTACCTTGCAATCTCATGAATTTCGCATTGGATGAAATGGGAGATCTATTCAATTTTCCATATGAAATTGTAATTTTCTCTTTTATAAAATATCATTTTTAATCATTATTATTAACTTTATTATTTTGCTTAGAAATTTTAAAGAATAAATAGAAAAATACAATCGAATATCCAAAAATAAAAAATATCTCTGTATTGGAAAAATAAAATTGCAAATTTCCATTGAACTTCCTAACGGATAATTTCCAAACGACGAGTTAAGTAGCCAAAAGTTTGCTCGCTTTTACGTCGGTATACACCGTGCCGGAAGGAACAGTTTACGGATAGCGTAGCCACGCTTGGTAAGATCTCGCGGGCGTCGACGTAAAAGTTATTGCACGGGGGAGAAGAACGTAGGGTAGAAAGGCTACTTGAGGGTGCGTACCTTGTCTCGTGTGAACGCCCTTGAAGCGTATTTGCGCGGTCAGGCATCGATTAGCTATTCGAGGATCGACCTAACCATCGTTCCGGAATTGCCTCGGTATCTCAGCTTCTCTGCCCTCGACTCGCGTTCCTTGCAACATATTGAGTACACACGAGGCGAGGGAGGCTGCTTATCGCTGCCATTATCGATATCGAGGAATCTGATCCCAAATATTGCTGCTTGATCTCCTACTAACTTGTCTTTCCTTTCAGATCCACTTGTATTTTTCTAGGATCTGTTGATCTTCTCTTTGTGTGCAAATGTTTACAGGGGTGTACACCCCGTGTACTTGCAGTGTAAATATTTTAGTTGTCAAAATTCTGTTGATTTTTTAAAAGATAGGCACAAGAAAATTAAAAATTGAAACATTTTTATTAGCCTGGGGTATGTTGCAGGGGTGTTTTTTTGAATTGTGTACATAAAAGTAGGGAAGTCGAGGAATGCGAAGATAAGGTGGCTCCCCAAGTTTTTCGCGTTGCCGAATTTTCCACGTCCATGGCCACGTGGCACGATAAGCCTTTAATCGAAGATTAATATTACCGGGGTTGTTTGGTAAGACCTCCCCTGTCACGCATCGCGATTAAGGGTAGACCTTACGTGCCGCGAGCAACTCCTTCTTTTCTTCTTCTTCGTGCCTCGACTTTTTCTCCATTTACCTTTCACCATTACTTCTTACCTTCATCATAAATATTGAATATTATTGTATCCTCGATGTTTCCTTTTTGTATACGTTCACATTTTTCTTGGGTTATTCGGTGCTGGAGGTTTATGTATTCATATTCGTTTACCTATACTACTGCCACTATTACTTTTTAACGAATTTTGTTTTTATATTAGATTCAATCTTATAATGAATTATATACATTTATTTTGAATCAGTATATCGTGTATTAGTATAACAGCAATTTAGAAAAAAATAATATAATTTTTAATTATGTTCAAGTGTATCTTCGAGCAATTCAATGAACTTCAATTTAAAGGAATTAATTTGAAAAGTGTTTTCAGCAAAAAGTATACTTCACAACCATAACTTTATAAAATTCGAAGCGGAATAATAATCGCAAGAACCCTACGCATTTTTTTTTCCATCGAGTGGAATATCAATTCTATACAAGGTCGAGATAAAGTAAGAAAGTTTCGGTATCGCGATAGGCGAATAAAGGTAGTCATAAATCAAATGTCAGTATTAATTGCTGTATCAACACTAGGGAGAAACAGTTTACACATGCACCCTTTGGTGACTTATTAATTATTCCCTCTTTAAACGTCACATAAATCATCGCAATTAACGGTAAACGTATAATTGTAAGTCATACTCACGCGAAACCGGAACACCGGCGCGGGGATGTATAGTGTTAGGATATTATTGTCATTAGGAGCCATCGAATTTCGATCAAAGGCTTTCCGTGTCTCTAATGATCTGTCACTCGTTATCGTATTACCTTAGTCGAGGGTCGGAGGTATAGGGCACACAGGAAGGAAATTGAACTGATCGACCTGACGGTTAAGTTACGGCTAACTATCATGCACGAGAATCTTGTGTGTGGCTCTTGTGAAATTCGATATTCCTAAGTAACTGATAAAATTGTAAGGGAACGTATAAAAGTCCCTTTTTAATCCTCATATTCTTTGTAAATGAAAATTCATTTATTTTATATTTCTATAGCAAGTAAACGTTTGATTGTTTTCTGATTTGATGCATTTCTTTAAGCAGTTATTTTTATTAAATTTTAAGCTTTAGATTGATACACTGATGTGTCAATAAGTCATAGTTTGCTATGATTAGTAAACAATCGTCTTATATTAAACCGATTTCTAAAACATTTATATAGCAATTTTTGTCAATCTTTATACTTTAATTTGATGCGCCATAAGTGGTATTTTAAAATAATTTTATGTCATCAAATCGTGTCAGACTTTTCTATATTTTAAAAATTTCTCATTTGATGTGCAAACGAAAGGTGCTTATATTTTGAAAGATGAGGCATGTTAATCCATTCCTTGAACTTAACCAATGAAAATTTGAGTGTTTTGAATTTGATACTCTTCCCTCGAATCCCTGCAAAGTTAGACGGGGTTTGAAAGTTCTGAACTTGCTACCGAGTCTTCTACACCAGTTTCCCTCGCATACGAGACATTATTATGCATTGCCACGCGACCACCTACAACTTTAATGTTATTACAACTAGCGTAATATCCTAAAATGACAATATTATGCATAATACACGAAATTAGGATAAACTTATCTCGGTTTGATGTCACAGGGCAAATGAAAGTCAGCTTCTCGATTATTAACTTTCGGATGGCGGACCATGGAGAGAGGCCCAATTTTAATATAATTCTATATTTCACCTAATTTTTGAAACATTTCAAATCATTCTTCCAATATACGAAATTCTTTCGTTTTAGAACTGTGTTTGTCGATTTAATTTAGTTTCATTTACTTAGGATTACATTTCAAGAAGAATAAGAATCTAATTTTTATTTATACAAAATTTTGTTAGTTTTACATCAAACGCACTCGATTTGAAGTTTTAAAAAATTTCAAAAGTCCTCTAGCCTTTTTTCAATCGCTGTTTCCATTTTATTCTCACTTTCGTTGTAAGAATTGAGAATCAATACCGTCGGAGTTTCTGCAACTTTCTGCGAGGACTTTGGGGGTGGTAGAGCACCCGTGCCTCTAGAATTCAGGGGGTTTCAGGATATTTATGTGACAGCAGCTGTAACGTTTCAACCCCTGGGTAGGTTGGTAGGCTGGCTCAGGCCGTTTCAAATTCTAAGCCCCGCTGCCGCTTCTTTGGAGCATGCTGGGAAATAAGAAAGATTCCACGTGCTGTTCGACTCCAGCACCAGATCATTTTCTTAGGAATGTATCGGAGAATCTTACCTTTTTCTGTCACTAAATCACTACTCCAAGTAGATCATTCTTGTCCTGGTCTATTAACCTTTATCGTGCAATGATTTCCTGTGCTTTCATGTACAATCCTGTTTAAAAAGTTCTACGACATTTTAAATAAAATACGATAGGTTCATTTATTTATCAGTTTCTCTTTGTTGATCTTCGAAGTAATTCTAATTGTTTATGAATATTATCCATTTGGGCCAATACTTTTTACAGTTTTCAAAACACTGCTAATTAGTTTCATAAATTTTGTAATATTATTATTTAGTTTTTTTTTTTATTTCGTCGAGAATGATTTACAATTAGTATTTAGTAAATTATACATTCGTGTCAATACATTTCATTTTTTCCTCTATTTTGTGGTACTGGAGTGGTACAGAAAATTCTATAGATGCATTTATAACGTGGAACGTAATATCAGAGAATAACATACGCATTGGGCGGATTTTACGTGGACATACTACTGCTCATAATTTTTAATTAAAAGTAATAGGTAAAGGTAAGGTAATGGCGAATCCGTGTATTCCTTCGCATCATGGTATTTCTGTGCGACAAAGTTGCTATGGTCTTTTATCTCGAAAGCTGTGTCGTAATGGATTAAAGTTTTATTTTTAAATTTGGTTTTTCTACTATAATTATTATTAAAATTTTCTTTATATATTGGAAGAATCATTTTTAAAGGAACAGTGTAAAATTTAGAAAATGAAAGTAACATGGAATACAAAATTGAATTAAAATTGAAGCTCTCTCCATGGTTCGCCGTCTGAGGGTTAACTTTAAATTTTAATTTCACATCACTGGTGAGTTCTAACGTGTTAAGTATATAAAAACAGGAAAAAAGTCTATTAGTTATTATTTCTAATCAATCGTCATAGATGTTTAGATTCCAGTTAGTAGCTATGCCAAAGAATATTAAATCTAAGTAGTACGAGTCAATCGATGATCAGACACTTACCTTCAGCTACTTATTCCGTCCATTTCGATGTTTCTAGTCCATTACAATAATTTTGATTATTGTCTTTTATCACATAAGGACCTCGGTGCAAAAGTGCTTCAACTATATTTTTAAAAACAAACGATAAATACAGAAAATGGTATAAAATCCAAGTTTACTGAAAAGGAAAATAGTGTAGCTATTTTCTAATGCTATCAGCTATATTTATTGTTCCAATTTTCAAGTTCTAAATGAAAATAGTTGTTTAAAAAAGGAAAAATAACGTAACTTGTATTAATCAGCATGTTTTAAGGTTTCAAGGAATTCAGACATTTCTATAATAAAATAATATTTCAGAAACTTATTCTAACAAATAAACGTTATTTCTCAGAGTTAGATGCATTCTTTGAAATGAAATAACTATTTATTATTTATTATTTGAAATAATGTTTTTTCCAACATCGCTTCCCTTTTCCTTTCTCCCTCAACCCTTATTTTGTAACATAGTATCACGCATACCGCTACTAATACTCGCTTTGCTAAACTTTGGAGAACTCGCATGCAGACCATTTTTTGCCCTTCTGTCCCTTTCAGGACGAGGGTGATTCGATAACTCACACGTGTCTGTAATCGCTAAAAACGACGAAACAAGTTTTCATTAGTTCTAAACGGTTTTTCTCCTTGATCGTTCAATCGATAATCGTGTAAATGAACTAATAATTGTTAAATTGAATAGTTTTCTATTTCGTTTCATTTTAACCAGCCAGTCTTCAATACTCGCGTTTCCTTTCCCCTTTGTTCGCGTGTTAACGACCGTCGAAGAACACGGAATGAAAAATTGAATATTATAGCGGCAGATAAACACCCTAAGGAATTAAGAATCGTGATTAATTAATCCGACTTTCGACGTACACGCGCGTGAGCGCAATCTTGTTCAAACAATTAGTCTTTTTGCGGGACGTTGAAGTATGCGATATCTTTGAAACGTTCGTGAAATAAAGAACAGAATACGCATGTTCGCGTTGATAACATGTTTTCGTGGAATTAGATGAAATAGTGTGATAGAAAAACAGGGGGTTGTTTTCTTATTGTGCATCGTCAAAATTGTTTTTTCTTTGTTTTTATAAAAAAATGATTTAATCGTGCAATTTATTAAAAGAAATAATAATATTGATTAACATTTGACAGGCACTAATTTATTTAATTATTATTAATACAATGAGTAAGTTTATTTAAAATATCCAAGGTACATAGCAAAATCCGTAACCACCGAATTAATACGATTCCTCTGGCTACCAAGTAGAGAGGTAAGCGAAAGGGTACGCGTGAAATGGAAAAGAGCGAAACGAGGGAAAAAAAGGTAGAAGAAGCACGCGGAGAGCGTTCTCCCCTTGAAACTTTAAAGTCAACTTTCGCTTTTCCAACGTCGATCCGCGTTGCCAGTGCCTTCATTCTCGACCTGCCGTTCTCCATTCCCCTATCTCCACCAGTCAAGGTAATACTCGGCCGCAATAAACGCGGCTCACCGACAAAACTTTCCCCAGCCTGGGACGCGCATGATCTAACGGCCACGTGGGAAAATCTACCCCCTCGCTTCGTGCCGTTTTGTCGACGTGAAAATGTGATATTTCTGGGGGTGGAGGGTGCATCGTTTCGTGTTGTTCCATGAAACAACAACGTTTACTCTTCGCTCGTCTGCTTGTTGTTGTACAGCACAGATTTGATTGGGGAAATAAATCACTATTTATCGATGTATCAATAGGGTACAGGATCCTTTCCTTCTCTAATTTAAACTTTTCGTTTTCTGTTCTATGAAATAAACCCTCAACCCTTAAACAGTAAAGCCAGGATCAATCGTGATCTTGCAGAAATCTAAAGTTAAATTGAATAATTTTTAAACAAAAGGATTGAAATTCTTTGAAATTTTAAAATTAAATTAAAATTGAGGCTCTCTTCATGGTCCGCCACCTGAGGCTCTGACATACACAACTATTCTGTATAAAAAAGCATCCCTCTATGAAATTATTCAATACAAATGAAATATAAATAGATAAACTATAAGGAAACAGAAATTTTAAGAAAATTGAACAGATATTTGTCCACTATTCCACTAGTTAAGGATTAATATAATATTAATGTTACTTAGAATTTTCTTGAATTTAAATTATATTAAATTTATAGTCCTGGTCATTAGTGGCTCTTATAGTATTCAACAGTTGTGTTCTAACATATGTAGATAGTAAAAGGGTGTTGATGAATATGTCAGTGTGTCAGTCTCAGTCTTTTTAATTCAAGGTGTTAATTCATGCTAATTCAGGCTTTTTAATTAATGAGTTAAGGTTGAAGAAGAACCCTTTACGCGCTTAATGTATTTGAACATCCCCGGTCTACCGATACATCTTCCACGTGGTGAAATAACCTCCTAGAGTTATCATTCCATTCATAGTTTTCTCAAATGACTTTACGCGTACAAAATTTCATCGGTATGTTTTTATTGATAAAGAAAGTACAGATTCTTGAAGCAGTTTGGTGAAAATTACTTTCTGCCAGATGGTATCTTGCGATGTCCTTTTTTCCTTTTTTGGAAAGCCGCAGGTAGTTGGAACGTGGAGGGTGCGCGTGTTTAGGACAAAAGTTTCCCCGGGCTTCGAATTAATGGCAAATCCATAGTGGGTGCAGAGCGCGCGTAAGCTCTGTTTGAGCCACCCTCGCAAGCGCAACCCTTCGCTCGCGTTCGACGCTCCATCTCTCGAGGTAGCTTGGTACACGACATCAGGAACGCAAACCTTCTTCTTTTTCTTCTTCTTCTTCTTCTTCGTGAGCATGGGTTACCTAGGGAGCATTTGACGATGGTTGGTAAACGTACATTCAATAATATCTCCATTAAAAAAAAAAAGGAATTAATAAACTATAAACTTGTAATATGTATGTTCGACATTTCGGCATTCAGTAGGGATGTTTTCGTGGAATTAAATTCATTTTATCATTTTCTTATTTTGTGTCTGTACCAATAAACTACTTTCTTCTTTGGTTTTATTAGAAAATTATTTAATTTCTAGCTTTAAACACTAATTTATTTAATTTGATTCTTTTTTTATTCAACTTTTTCTTTCCTCACATTTTTCTTTGCCATTTCTTATATAAAATTCGACGCAACCCTCTATACTTTTATTATTATATTTTCTGGAATTTTATATTATACCAAAAATATATAAAATTTTGTTAGACAATTTATCTAATGTCTTAATTATCACAGCTCTTGAAATTTCACCTAATTTCAGTACAGTTTTTATAGTAAAGCTACTTTGCAAAATATCATTATACAATTTCCTAATTAAAACTTTCAGCTAGCCGTTCAATCGCAATCCTGTGTCTCACGTTTAAAACCCTGTCGACCCAATTATTCCATTTCCAATTCTGACATACGATTCGAATCACGTAGAGAGAGGGTGCTGGAGTTTCTGTCAAGACTCGTCCAGTTCACAGATTCAATTTACTATTTACTCGTTCGAACGTGGCAATATTTTAGCCGGAATTGCATAATATTCTATGCGCTTACGCGTCGACTAAATGACGCGTGCACGCGCGCACAGCTTAAGCCGATTCGAGGGTGCAACAGAGGGGTGCAAGCTTAATCTTCGGGACGAGTCGAGCGGGTAACCTATAACGGGATGTGTTGGGATTATAAGTTGTAAGCTTCGACCCGCGAAATCCCATTCGTTAATACACGAGCTTGTGGTCAGCCCGCAAGTGGATTCGAAATTTTTCTTATGCTTCGGCCAGGTTAATCCAGGGTGTGAATTTTCGGGATGTATTAAATATAGGTGATAATTGCATTGAATAATGTTATTTTGCTATTTCAAATTATTAGCGTGAGTTTAATAGTATCAAGAGATGTTCTGTTTTCATTATTTAATTTAATCAAATTAAATTTGTAGTAGCTATTCATTTGAATTAATATCAATTTCTTATATCTCTCACACGAAATCTATTTTCATATTTCAATAGCAGTTAATTATTATTCTCATAAGCTCTCATCTCAAGTGTTTGTAATTTAGATAATAGCTCAGATTTTTGATATAGACAATAGTTCATTAAACTTGCGAAGAAAATGGAAAGAATTTTACGTTACGACGAAGGGTTCGCGTTTTCTCGAAAGCAATGACTTAAGACCAATTTGGCACGGATCGTTTGTTTCCCGGAGGCACAGGGTTGCTAGTCCAGGGAGGACTCGATTCCAAAGGGGAAGCTCGTTTCTTCCCTGGAGTACGACCATCGAATTTCATCCTTGGTATGAATCATGTTTCACAATTCAAAATTATTGCTGTTACGCTAGGGAAATTAACAAACCTTTCTATCCAATAAGAAAATCAACAAAGATACTTGCAATTAATTTTTCAATATTCGATACTCAATATTCTAAACCAATAGAAATTGATGCGATTTAAAACTTAAACAAGAAGAACGTATGCGTTTATACCCTATCGAAATTTTACTAACACAACTCACAAAGCACGCTCGTATCACCCTTCTATTTTCATGGTCGAGAAAAACAGGGGTTGATGTGCCCTGTGGTAACTGGTTCATGGTATGGGGGATTCCGTTCAAGACCCGGTTCGGGCTATTGGCTAGACCGATGAGATTTTATCCAAATGCTATTCATGAGCAGCTCGCATTCCACTAGGAGAACACCGAGATCGAGCCTGTCAGATAACCAGAGCTTTCTATTATCACAGAAAACAACTGATAAAATAATATTCTACCCTCACCGACCAAGGTGATACCAATAGATTCATTTATTTCTAGGTTTTTAACAATTTTTTATACACTGTCTGAGAAACTCAAAATATCTTCTACGAATTATAGTCTTATAAATAAAGATTATGGAAGATTCTTCAAGAGCAAAGAAATGTATTCAAATAATTTATCTAAATGCACTATTAGAGCTCTTCAGATTGTGAGTTACTTTTTTTTATAAATATTAAGCCATATCAGCACAAAAAGTATAGTTAATATTCTTTATCAAATTGGTTATATTTTTTAAAAATTCAGACTTCATGTTACATTGATTATTGTTTTATTGCCATTGATCATTGCAATTGTACAAATTTTCTAATCTAGTCTAGTTATTAAAATAATTGATAATGGGAAACAATGGTTTGAAATTCTTCGTCAATCGTTGGACGTGTTCTGCGGAACTGCTAATACCACATTGGTAAGAATGAGTGTTGCTCGATGCAATATGGTTCGATCATACACCAACCCCGTAGCCGAATGTAATTAGTTTTTAGCCCCAGAGCTATGATAGGGGGCTGACCTAGGCGCCTACGTTCCCCTGTACTTTTCTATATACACACACTTGCTCGTGGCGCGATCCAACGCCCAAGGGTGGTTTCAGTTTGCCCGGGGCACCCTCGGCAAGTGCATCTATTGTTTGAGTGCAAGAACCTGAAAATACGCTTATCGCTCTCATTCGCGAACTTTGTGATTTCCTTCGACGCCTTTCAAACAAAATCTTTTATATTTATGTTTATGTGATTTTGTTCATTTATTTAAGTGATGGAAAGTTATTTGGTGATGTTTGAGAATTCAGTAAGAATTTTCAGTTTAGTGGAGGTGACATAAGTTTCTTTATTTCAGTGTGTTTTTGTGAGAAATTACCAATTTCTTATAAAACTATGCATTTGCATGAACATCCACAGTCTAATCATTACTATTGCCATAAATGCAATAAATATGTAAAACTAAAATAATTACTAATAATTTAATTTCATAAAGCAAAGAAAATTACAGAGAATTATAGTTTTCTATGCACTTCTTCAACTCACAAAATTTTTTGTTATCTCTATTAAAATGTAAATACAATTAATTTGAAAAAAATGACTAATATGTCAGCTAAAAGAAGAACATTTCACGTGGACTGGGATTCTCCGAGCCACGAGACCGGAACAGTAAAAAGAAGACCCACCTCCTTGAACGCATCCCTTTCGATTTCGAATAATTGCTTCGAAAACGTGGAGTATTACGAAGTGAACGACTGTATCGGCGGTTATGGGTTAAGGCTTTTGAAATCGTACGATGGTCGAATCGAACGATCCCAGAATATCGTTTCAGAATTCGTTGCGAGCAAACAGAGCCCGAACGAAATGGAAGGTGGCACCATTAAGGATAATGGAAACGGTTTAGAGCACCCTCGATCTCCTACGAACCCTCGTAAAAAGGAGAGCAACAAAGAAGATTCTAAAAAATTCAAGGATCTGTCTTATGCTACAGGAACAGTTCCTCTATGTGATTCTCTCGAAGAAACGTCTTCTAATTCGTGCAGTTCTGAATCTATGGACATTACAGAAATTCAAGTAAAAAGTGTAATTGAAGATACGAATGTTGAAGAGTCAGATGATTTATCCTCTCGATCAAACGAGAGGTCCTTGAAGAAGAATTTAAAATCAAACACGAAGAAGGAATTTGGTTTGAAGTTATCTCGAGATCCTTTCGAATGGAGATCAAAAACGTCAAAAGTTACAAAGATTCCTGGAGGTTCGACAAAGTCGAAAAGTCTAATTCCAAAAGTAAAGACGAAGAAGTGTTCCTCGAAGGGACGTGGTATTGTGAATTCCAGCTCGGAGAGTTCAGGGATTGGTTCACCTTTGTCACCTTTATCACCTCAGAAAGATACATCGAATAGTGCGAAGGATACTTCGGAAGGTTCTATCAAGACGAGCAGTAGCAGAAGCTCTGGTTTTGGTTCACCAGATTCACCATTGTCTCCGGAGAGTCAACGATACACGGCTTTTTATTTGATAGAGGAGCAGTTAGAAAAATTGAGGAATTGCCCTTGTGAGAAACGACAAGCTCAGGTAAATGTTCGGTGTTTTAAGATTTGGAAATTTGTTTGGATTAGTATGATTGATGAGCTTGTGAATGGTACATGTTGACTTGAATTGAATTTTCCTAAGGGATAATTAGAAATTCTTTTGGTTACCTAATTAGAAAAATTCGTATTAGATTTTGCATAATAGAAGTATTCCAGAAATAATAGATAAGATTTGTTTAAAATTAAAATACTATTTAATGGGAGTGATATTTGAATTTCCATAGACATTATTAGAAATGTTTTTAATTACCTAATTAAAAATATTTTGATTAGATTTTGAGTAATAGAAATATTATGGAAATAATAGATAAGATTTGTTTAAAATTAAAATACTATTTAATGGGAGTGACATTTGAATTTCCATAGACATGATTAGAAATGTTTTTAATTACCTAATTAAAAATATTTTTATTAGACTTTGACTTATGGTAATAATAGATAAAATTTGTTTAAAATTAAAATACTATTTAAATTTCCATCGGGAAATCCATTTCATTCACGACTGATAACTGATGTGTTAACATTGCATACGAAAATGAAACTTTCACTAAAGCATGTACTCTGCATTGACGAAAGATTGGAAGGACTAGGAGTACGTAGAAAGCTATAAATCTTGTGAGTCACGATACTGAGGGTAAAGGAAGCCCCATGGGTGTGCAACCACGTGGTGCAAAGGAATTACGATCAACCCTCCTTTCTCCAGTGTAGTGTGTGGTATCGATGGTATGCGTGTAGGCGCGCGTTCTTCTCATTCATGAGGGCGCTATATGGTCGGTGTTGAAACCTTGACTGCTTTCACTACCTTCAGGTACACTTTTGTACCCACAATCAATGGGTCGAAAGATCATTCGCGTTCTCGTGTTCCACCGTCGGATGGCGACACTTTGTATCCATTGGCGTAACGAGGATTTTTGTTCAACAAAAAGGGTTGAAAAGATTCTTACGAAAACTAATTATATTAAAGCATCCAAAACCATTATTAGTGTAACTAGGTATAAAATTCCATAATTAAAAAATTTCCAAACTTTTAGAATTTTAATACTGCAAGTTTCTACAATTGCAAAATCTTAGAAAAATGAAAAATTTTAAAACCCCCTCATTTCAAACTCCCAAAATATTTTAATTTCTAAGGGATCTAGCTCACCTTAATAAGAAATTTTACTATTTTCTTTTTTCATTAAAGAAATAATTGGACTTTTCAAGGACAATATGTACCAATTTACTTATCATTAGTACACCCCCTGTCCAAAACATTATTTACCTTTGGGACCGCTTGCGGGGAGGGATGGAAGGGGTGGCTCACGGTGAGGGTCAAGAATCCGGGAACCCGGAAAGCTTACGGAAGGGGGTGTCCAAAATAACGCCATTTTTCCTAGGGAAACCTACCATGCTCAGTACTGTACAATATTCGTGATTATCTCGAATGTGTATGGACAAAAAGTGGTATCCATCGCAGACAGGAAGCTCTCGTGACTTGTCAATGTTTCCTCGTTTTACTTCCCGCACGAAGCTTTCGTTACTATTAAACTTCTCGAGTACGAAACAGGGGATGAAAAAGAAAAAGATTCACCTAAGGGGTCGATATAAGAAAAAGAAAGTCGAGGAACATTGGAACGGTACAAATCTAACCGTGTTACAACCCCTGCATGCGGTTTCGCTATCAAGGGTGGTGAACCACGCGGAATAAGTGGTCGATGATCTCGGGACACTTAAAAAGGATATTCGAATTCCTTCCGAACTCGACAAGATTTTTTCAAAGAGCTCCTTTTTTCTGCTTGACAAAAAGCAATCTCGTACGAAGACCTACGTTTCATTCGGAAGATATTAATTTCGCGGGAAACCATACGAGATTTGAGTTCGATACAGTTTAGAGGAAATTTATTTTCTTTGAGATGCAGGTTTTTCATTTTTTATAAGGATACTTAGAGAAATAATTAATTAAATTTTGGTACAATTGATGTGCTCAATTATGTAATTATGAAAAGATTGCAGTTTGAGAAGGAAAATTATTTTACTCAAAAGCAACTGTTAGAATAGAGTAGATAGAACTTATTGGAATTTTTCGCTCCTTTAGTTGTTCTGTCCGTGGCAATATAATAAGAGTCTACTGTAATATGATTTTTTTAAAAATAATTATTGATTATTGAAAATATTGAAAATATAGAAAATCTAAGGAAGACACTTGGGGGGTGATTTCCTTGTAACAATTACCTGTGAATTATATGCGTAAACCAATTAATTTACAAATAAATAAATATTTATATTTCGTTTAAAGATTAACGTTAAATGATTATCAATAAATCTTGCAGTCTATTTAAAGAACAAAATCGATCTGAACATTAATGGAATCATCGATAAAGCTTTCGATTGTCCGAAAACGAAAGTGAAACGTATAGGAGGGTTTTTCGTGTACAGAGGGGTTCACTTTCATGCGGAAAAAATGATTCGCAATAATCCTGAAGCCAGTGACACGGCAATAACGCTTTCCGTAAGCCACCCTTTGCGTAATACGAAGTTTCAAGCGGTTGTCATTGCTTTCTTCGCGTGTTTCAACGTTTCTTCAACTGCGCGAGGGTTGTTTCCTGATCGACGTAATTGGGAATCACTGATCCAAAGGGCTAAGCCGTTGGCTCGTCGGTCTCTACATTATTATATTGAATTCGTGGAAACGGAAAAGTAAGTCGTCAGGAAGGACGTCGAATGGGAAACGAGAAATCGGGAAGCAGACGAGCATAAGCTCGGTGTGGCTTTATTAATTATTTTGACGACCCTCCGGCCACCCTTTCATCGTCCATATGTGGGTGTATTTGCTCGTGAAAGCCTGCATCGATTCTATTTGTTCTTTAATAAAAAAAAAGGGATTGAGGTAGTATGAGTTTCGTTGTAATGAAATTTTATTCATTAGGAACACTTTTTTTTTGGGTATTAATAACCACCTCTACGAACCCGATTTGTACGAACCAAATAAACAATCATCTAATATTCAAGTTACTGATAAAGCTTCGTATAGAAAAAGAAATATTTTTATTTCCTTATATTGGAGAAAGGGAAAATCATAGTCGGCACGTGTCACGTCAAAATTGTCCCCTGAAAAATCGTCACGCAGAAACGAGTGGATCGGAATACAGTCCTATCTGCTGAGTGAGATCAAATTAAAACCCCATAGGAATAGCACGAGCAACTGACCTGTCAAGCTTACTATTTGACTGACATGTGCGTGTCTCTGCAATGATGGATTCGTTTTTCCCTTCAAATGTTTTCCTAAGTTTCATCAAAAACGCTGTGATATTTCTTTAACTACCTCAGATTCGATAACAATTTTAGAATAGTCAGATAATAAATTTCTTTCACACGTGCTATTAATAATAAACTAGGTTTCATAATAGTAATTTAATAATAAATTAGATTTGGCGTTCACGAATTCAGTTCATTATTCAAATAAAATTACTTTTCCAATATGCCTCCGTATATCCGAAAATACTTCTGTTAAAGATTATATATTTAACTTTAGGTTAATATTGTTATATACGTTCTATAAGTTTTGGTCTTAATTTCAGTATATTGGTAAGCAAAATTCCAATAACTGTCCAATGTTCCCATACAGGTTCCAATATTTATTGTAATTATCGGTGTAATTGAAGAGAAGAACTGGTAGATCAATCATTTCGGACGTGTGTACACTAATTCGACTTCTGTACATATGTTCACTGTATGACTAAATATGTCTCTTCATTATCAATGGCCCTATACATCGATCCTCTGAGTACACGTTGAAACAGTATTACCGAAACGTTGTGAGTCATTACCCACCGTTCAATTTCAGTGTTGCCCGTGGAACATTGGAAATCTCATTAGAGCACGTCGGTCTTGGGTTATTTAGCATGCATCCAAAATCTTCTGGTGCGCTGAACATTCGCTATAAATATGTAAATGGTTACGGGGGTTACCGGCATGCTTGCACTGTGCTGGCACTCGTCGCGTTGTCGTATCAGGAAGCAAAGGGGGTGTTCTTTTTTCCTCGAGGGTGGAACGTTTTCGTGTACCTTTTCCACCACTACCAACGATTCGACAGTCGTCAACACGAACCGGGCAGCTTTCTCTCGTTCCTCGAGTGCTTTTATAATATTCACCCCCGTGTACACACGCCTGCCTCGTGATTTTTCCTACTCGAACCGTCGCGAAAATGGGCCGGATGATCGGAGATCGGGGAACAGCTCCTTTCGATATCGACGCTCTTCAAGGTTTTTTTTTGTCGTTCTTATCGCGACTTTCCTTCTTCGCACGACGAAGGATATAAATATAGGAGACCACCAAGATCTCCAACCAAGGAACGTTTCATTTTTTTTTATCAATATTCTGTCGATTTTTTGCGACACTGCAAATTGGAGTGAATTTTCTATAGTAGGTAGAAGATAAAGAATGTATTAAAATTTAGGTGGATCTTAATCTACTTAGGATAAGCGGGACAATGATTGATACATTAGGATCGTTAGGGCTTATGATACAAATTTATTTTAAATAGTTAGATGCAAGTTAGGTGAACATTGATTTATAGAGATAGAGAAACAAAATAAATAACAATTAGGAGTATACTTACTCTGGAATTGAAATTAATTGAAATGTTAGTTTGACAATTTATGAAATAAATTATATTTTATATTCTGCTGAGGCAATATAATCGTTCACCATCGTACTCGATGAAAGTCCGTGAAAAATTGTCTCGAAACTCTTCGAACGTAGCAGCTGGATCGGTGGAAATTTGCAGGCGTTGCCGCGAGTGAAATAATTGTGGCTTCTCTGGTCGCTTCTCGTTTCATCTATCGTCCGGATACGTGCGAACGTTGTTGTTGTACGCATTCGACGAGCCGGCATGCGCCCGCGCACAATTGCAGCTCGACTACGTCGTCCTGCGGCGCATCCGATGCTTCGAAACACCGTCAGTCCTGCGGAGGATCCTTCTAAGGGTGCTCGTTCCATTCACTCGGAGGATCGCATAATCGGTTCGCGATTTTATCCCGTGATAATTATTTCCTCCTTTTAACATATCAGTGCAGGGTTAAAGTTCCTTTACCTTCGTATAGAATCATCCGAGTGTCATTAACATTAAAAAGTGCTGGAATTTCCGTAACCGTGAATAATCGGATGACCCATTGAGAATTGAAAAAAAAATGTGGCCACGATGTCTGGTGCTTCAGGACTCCATCCGTCCCCGATATTCCCAAGAAGCAGCAACGGTGCGAAACCAAAAAGTAAAATTTCCAAGCTGACTTCCACGAAATCCTTGATACCCTCGTTAACAGGAAAATCGCAGGATTCGAACTCGGACTCCCCCTCGTCGAGTCCTGCCAAGTCTCATTCCTCCGTTTCGTCAACATCGTCCCGACGTGTTTCACAAAATATCGAAGCTTGTAAAAAATCGCCTAAGAAATCGGAGGATCAGAGGCAAGCTCATCAGCATTGTTCGAAAGGTTCCCCGAAACGTTCTCCGAGGAGATACGTGTCGGTGTTCGAGGAAGAGTATCTGCAGAGCGAGATGGGTCTCGGATTAAGAGTGTCCTCGACGAGCGGCGGAAACGAGCCGGAAATGTCGTTCCTCGAGTTCGAGTCGCTTTATACGATGGAGAAAGAGTTGATCCAATCGCGGCTGGATGCTGGTCAAGTGGAGGATAAGTGCGTGTTTGGTGGATGGTTCGGTAGACGAGGACTTTACACGGAACTACCTGACCCGTTGTACCAGCAAGCGATCGCTGCTGCCGCTAACTCGTCCCAGGTACCCACGGAGGGTTTCAGCTTCGCACCTGGGTGGTCCTTGAACGTGGAACACTTCTATCAGTGGCAGCATCGGGGGAAGACCACGCAGCAGGTACTTTTCCATGAGATTAGGGAAAATTTGTCTGTTGATAGGTTATTCCACGTTTATCAAAATACACTTTGATTTTTGTCGCGATATTATTATTTATTATTATTTATTTTCAGTTTATAAATAAGCGCGCACCGAACTGCCGTAGATCTAGTGTTAGGATTAGGCCTCTCTCCATGGTCCGCCATCGGAGAACATTCCCCAACAATTAATACCGCTGTTCTCTACTAAAAATTAAAAAAAAAAAATAATAGCGCCATTAGCGTTAAGTCTGAACGAACTTTCAATTGGTAAATTTGCAAAATTGCAATTAGCACTTAATTCGAAGCGTTGATATCGAAAGTAGAGCAATGGGTCATAGAACTTTGAGTTACATCTACTAACCCTTTAAAGTACGTACATTTAAACGTAACTTCATTCACGAAACAGAATGAAAATGTCGGCAATGTTGAAACACGGAATTGATGCGGTTACGAGGATCCTCGAATTGGAAATGAGCTGTCAGGCACACGCATCGTCGTTTGTCTCCTCGTTGAAATCGCGTTTCGAATTAATTGAAAAACAGAAGCAATTTCGTCGAAGCTTTCCGTTCGTTTGTTCGAATTTCACCCTTCTCTACGGTCGCTTTCGATATCGGTGTATTATTCGTATTTATGCCGCGTAGTTTTTCGCGTTTCCTTCGAAATTTCAATTCCACGCGTTACACCCTGGTCCTGGTTTCGTCTTTCTGTTGATTTTTCGCTGTGTTGATTGTACGCGGCCGTCCCTGTTTCTCATTCCATTCGCTGTCTCTTCCGCGTTTCATCCCTCGAGGCGGATTCGAGGCAAGAGCCGATTTTCGCGTCCCTCATCGAACTAATTTCGGAAACCGAGCTGCAAATTTGCGGTACGACGCTATCGAGTTTTACTTCATTTCACCAGTTTCCCGCGGGCGATTTGCCCGACCACAGGTACTTTGTTCTCCTGATTTTCGATCCTGGAACCTGATAAAAACCATCGCTGCATTCGATTTCCGTCCGAGATTGCGCTTCGATTACCGATATTAAGCGGATTAAACGGCAATTAAATCTTTGTTTAATTCTGTCGATGAAAATTCTGGATCCTTTTCTTGAATTTTTATTAGGAATCATTTATTTTACTATGCTTTACATGGCAGTAAAATAGTAGGGTGAAGCTTTATGTTAAAAAGCCATTTATAGTTGCAAATGTTTAGAAGGGGGAGAATTTCATATAGCAAGGGTTAATAAATCTTTGCCACTTTGATTTTTTCCTAAACTCGTTCGTTTTTTTTTTTTCACTGAAGAACTTGGAAAGATCTTTGAGAAGAGGGTAGATTCGCGAGGTTATCAAATATGCTGCCCGGGGGTGTGAAGGTACTTTGATCAAACCCAAGAAGGCTTCGATTCTCCTCTCTCTTAGGATGTTTACTTTAAGGGATGCCACTGGCCTACCAGCATCTTCCAGTACGAAGGAAGGCAGGACTGCTGCACTTCTCTTCCTTATATATATTGCAAGGGAATTGCTCTTTGTTCGTCTCTTTGGTTCCTCGAATGAAGTTGCTTTCATTACCGACCAGTTTCACAGGCGGGATCGTTCGCACGATCAAAGGAGGGATTGACTTTGTTTATTAACCGTCGCAACCCTGCTCTTTGCTTTAAAGTAATTAGCTGGCGGGGATATGTGTGAAACGGGATTGGCCCGTAATTTCGGTGGCAAAGGAATGCGGGATAGCGATGGAAATTTCATCTTTGTTCGTTTTTGAAAATTAAATCTTCAGTCAGATTTGTTTTTTTTTGTTTTTTTTTTAAATTAGATCACATCATTTCTTTATTGTTCTGGTTCTCTTTAGTTCTTTTTATATTAACCCTTAACATTTTCAGAGGCAAAAATATTTCTAGGGGTCAATAAAATTTAAGTTGAAATTTATTGCCAGGAAAAAAGTGTTTAAATATTTAAGGGTTAATCTTGAAAAATAAGAGGATCAATCTTTTTAAATTGATAAAAAGTCAATTACATAGATCATCAATAATACAGCAAATTCCTTTTCCTGGGAAATTCGACTACAGTATTATTTTCTGTCGAACAAAACCTCTTTTGCTCTTCTATGTCATCCTGACAAAGCACCGGAAGAAAGGGGTGGAAACAACGAAAAATACGATAGCTTAACAGTGATACTCGATATCGATACGAGATTCCTAGTCCGGAAGACACGTGGATCCATGACGTATTTATTTCATTTCTATCCATCCCTCGGTGCCCATATTTCACGATTATTTTTGTTCCTCTGTTTCGAAAATCATGAGCAGTACACAGAGATTACGGGTATTTGTGTGTTTAAGCTGAGAATGGAGAAAAAATGTGTTTGCCAGTATTCTGGAAAGGACGTTCGTACGTTGGGATAAGGGTGAATAAAAATAAAAAGGGACGTATGATTCAGCGTTACGAGAGAAGAAAGGTAAATTCTGTTTGAAATGTTTACGAACGTCTGTGAGATAAAACATGTTAACTAGGAAGAAATTTCATAGTTACATTTAATTTCTTTTTATTTTAGATAAAAATTTATGCACATTGTAGTATTTTGAAACAGAAATTTCTTCAATTATATCACGCTAAAAATTTAATGATAACGACTTTCGTTATGTCGCCACACAATTTTATCTTCCTTTCCCCTTTAAATTGAAAGTTTGGAATCTTGAAAAATGTTCCGCCCCACAGCTCGGTCCGCCGCAATATGAGAGTTTATTTTCAACCTTCCATTAACTGGGTCGCTTATGCCTGATCATATATTAAAGTAGAATCTTCAATAAGTATCCTAGAATTTTTTCAGACTTTTTGAAAGCCAAGAATATTAAAAAAATTAGTCGTGGAAATAAACGACCCAAGTTGGCCCTGAAAATTACAAGAAGATTCTTTTTATATTCATTTGCCTTCAAAATTGAAAAATCATTCCCTAACATGAAATACAACTTATTGAACAAAGATTTGTAATGTAAAGATGAAATAACGAGAAATTCCACGGGAGGGAAAAGAAAAGTAAAAGGAAGGTAGAAGAGGGTGGATACCCTAACGACGGAGCAATTTTCTCGGGGCTGCAAATTGGCAATTGGACGATAAATGATTTAGGTCGTGTAAGCGCGTAGCTACATGTTACTTCGCAGAATTTGATGGGGATGAACCTACCCCAAGGCGAAGCACGTATCTATCTCCGCCTGTTCGACTATCTTACCGACAAAATAGATCTTTAATTCAATCGTTGCTTCTCTCGGTGACTCACGGTTCCTTACACTCGTTTCATTCAATAGTATGCTATAGATAAACGACAGGGAAATATAAGATTTGTTTTCCCAGAAAGAGAGAAATAGATTCTTGATAGCATATTGTATGTAGGAAAATATTGGGAATGTTTTGAACACTTTCACTTGATCAAATAAATTAATTCTTTGTTGCATTATATTGTAAATCTGTACCACAGGATTCATTATTAATTTTTGAACAATAGAATGTAGGTCAATCGATACCAAAATTTCGAAATCAAAAGTTAAATACATAATATTTAAAGAAACAGTATAAAATTTAGAAAATGAAAATAATATGAAATATAAAATTTAATTAAAATTGGGTCTCTCTCTAGGGTCTATCGATCGAGGGTTAAATAAATAAATAAAATTGTATTACCAAGTAATAATATGAACTGATAATAACTTTACCAATATTAATAGTTATATTTATTCATTTTTAGTGTCCAGTATTAATTACTAAATTAATAGAGATCATTGAAATTATTGTCGTTTGTCTTAATATAAACAAATATTTTCATAAATATTTTGAGAATGGAGTCTCATATAAAATTATTATTCTCTCAAATAGCTTTATCCATTATTTTTACATTTATTATTCAAAAATATTTAATTCTTCATAAAACTATTTCCTCTCATCTTATTGAATTCTGAATTGAAAGGAAAACTCTATTAATGTCAAAATAAATCTCATTAGTTCTTAGAATACGAATTACCCTCATTCTTCAGCTACAGAAAATGATTATGCTGTCCACGCGTTACCACTGTGATTACTTTAGCACCCTTTTTTCCCACTAGCATTGCTTTCACTTTGTACTTTCGCGGTTCTCCTTTGAGGCTATTGTGTATTACTGGAAAAGCGAAGGCACGTAGTTTAAGAGAGTCGTGTGATGAGAATACGACGCTCGTTTCGTGTCACAGTTCTCCCTTCGTTTACGTAGAAAAGGGGAGCCTTTCTCTCTTCCTGCTTGGGGTAGGAGAATCTCCTCTCCCTGAATAGTGCTACTTTCTTCTTAGATCATGACGAACACTTCTTTCTTGCTTCATAATAACCATAAAAACTATTAATAGTAACACAATTACTAAAAAATTGGTCTTGAAATACATTAACCCTAATGTATTTCCACTTATCGTTAGAATCAAAAGAGTGCAAGTGATATTTTGTGAAATTTTTGTCGAAGATGCTTACGGAATAAGGTGAGACTTAAAACATCATCATTTCTCTTTCGAAAGCCTGATTTTATTTTCCTATTAAAGTTAGAAAATCGTCGGCATTTATTAACTTGTGAAACGTTCTACATTCCTACCCGATACAGGAAGCTATAATTTCGTTTCTAACGCACTGTTACTATTTTCATTTCCATTTTAATAGTATAAATTAAAAGTAACCATTAACTATTCTTTAACACGTTCGCGACGCTGATAACAATAACTGATTATTGTAATTAACAAATTTTTGTAAACCCCGCCCTATAGCGGGGACAAGATTCAGGCCCCGTCGCGAACGTGTTAATGGAACGTTGAATTCGTTTATTTGACGATTCCTCTTGCCGTCTACTGTAAAAAGAGGGAGGAAAAGCTACTCTGGAATCAGACACGATCATATCGGACCACGTTCCCGGAGCGTGGCGACCCTCGACAAACGTCGAAGCTCGTTAAAGCTTTTTGAAGTAAGTTAGCGAGCGTGTCTGTTCCATCTTCCATACGACTCACGGATACGTGAGTCGAAAGAATTATTGCAATTTCGAGGTGACGCCTGTTGAATGGTTAATGCGATGGACGGCTTGTTTCCGCGAACGGCACGCGTCTGTCCTACAGATTCGTATGGAATAGTAGACATCTCTGAACCGCTTGACAGGAATTTATATCAATTTTTCGTCCGTCTGAATAGCTTCTTTACATGGAAATCGAAATATAAAGAAAAATAAGGTTGAAATATTTAAATAGGCGTAGCTTAAAATTAGCATAACGTTGCGCAAAGCGGTGTGTACACTCCCTTTGTTGGAAGGACGGTTCTAGAAATGAATAATAGGAACAGGATCTAACAGAAGCGGCGAAAAGGTTACGCATCGTACGAATCCAAGTAGTCGACCCACGGGCGAAAGTATCGTCGCTCGTTTTCGCGGCAAACTCGTATGTATATACGAGTGCATCGTGAAACAGCTTAAGGATCGTTAAGAGCAACTCGTGTGGGCTAGGATGCCCACACGGCGTGGCACAATGGAAGGGTAGGGCCTGGTCGCATCGTTGTGCTACAGTCCTCCCATCCAGGTATATTTAGACGGAACGCATCGTAATGACGCGTAGGTGTAACTCATTCATAAAACATAACCCACGTGGCGCCGTTCGAGAAAGTGGAGAAGACACTGACATCTGCTTCTGTTTCGGGAATGCGAAATTGTTAACCCAGTCAGAAAAAGATTTTCACTTCACCATTATTGACACGTTTTCAAATGCGTATATTCGTTGATAATTAGAATTTATAGATTGATTATAAAATATTTAATTGTAAATTAGGTAAGAAATTTGAAATTTTTAAGTAGGAAAATTTCGGCCCTATTTACCATTTTCCCTAGGGAAGCTTGATTTGATCGTGGGTGTACATTAAATACTTGTAAAAATAATGACTTCGTCCTTCTAATTTCTCACAAAATTTCAAGTCGTTCGGTCCAATTTAAACAAAATTATTTAAATATTATTGAGAATAATTGTAGCTATAATTTCGTTTAATTTCTTATACAATCAGTTGCAATTTCATGAATTTTTATAAATGAAACTTGAATGAAGCAAAGAAACATAAGGTACGCGACAATAAATAATCTTTCCTGTGAAAGGGATGTAATTCACGCGAGGGGTGGTTCGTAAGGTGGACGAGTGGGTATTGAAGGAGGACCAAGCGGATTTGGATCCGGGTTTCATGGGACTTGTCGCGTAAAAATAACTTGTTCCTTCCGGATTTTCGTAGTCATGACAACGAGTTTCCTCGAATCTCGAGAGGGTACGATACGTTTTGTGCCGCACGGTGCAGGACACGTACGCTTCTCATCCAGAGGGAAGAGGGTGCATCCTCCGTTCGTTCGTTCTTGGGGGACGATAACTCGGTTACGAAGGTTCTCAACTTGAGAGACAGTTCTACTTTTGCCAAGTCAAAAAGAAACGTCCTGACCAATTTCCCAAAATTCTGGACAAAAGACAGAAACAAAGAAGATTTAATTCTCTCATAGTGTAATTATTTTATGGGGTATCAGTGAATAATTATTACTTGTTATTTGTACGATATATTTCATAATTAAGAATTTATAATTAAAATAATTGGTATATTTGTACGTATTTTCAAATAATTTTTATTTGAATTTTCTTCTATTGAAAACATTTTCACCTAGAAATGTATATTTGTTTCTATCTTCGTTTTTTAAAAACTGGACTAATTTATTAGCGATTAGGGAACATTATTAAAATTGCCTAATATTCCCATTATTTTATTCATCCCTGTGCGTACAACGTGGACGAGCTAGAAACGGTAAACGCGAGAATAAAAGATACGTCGAAAGGGAAAAATGGGTAGTGAGAAAGGGGGTGGGTCAGCACGTGGGTTCATTTGCAACGAGTGGCCAAGCGAAAGGGAAAGAGAAAGAGAAATTCGGGGCGATGACCGTCGTGAAATAAAGAGGACATAGCACAAGTGCACATCTTTTGTATGTGCATAAATTTGAACGTCTGCACCAGCACTCTTCGCATTTATCACGCAAATAGACTTTTTAGAATTAATGAGCCTACCCTTCATTATCTCCACCCTTTTTTGTATTTCAATCGTCAGGGAATTGGTGAGGATAATTTATTTATTATACTTATTAGGTATACAAATTCGGTAGTTGGAAAGGGTTTGACATATAAAAATTCAGGAAATGAAAATGTGTGTATTTTCAAAATTGAATTAAAATTGTGACTCATTCAAAAATTTCAAAAAATTTCACTTGCATCCCTTTAGTTTTAATTATCGTTAGAATAACTTTAATTCCAAACAAATAATATGTATAAGTAAATTGTATTCTCCTAAAAATTCAATCTAAATAAATTTCATCTAATAAGAAGTAGTCAAATAACACTTCTCAATTTCCATTTACTAATCTCAAAGTTTCTTTAATTTATTTCTCGTCCATCAGAATGAAACTCCTCTTCAAGTATTTCGAGGGAAACATTTTGTCGATCGACGCGCCATCGAACAAAGAGGATAATTTTCCTTCGTTCGAAGGATTATTTGCTCACGATCATTACACTTCATCCCTCTCTTTTCCGAGTCTTTTTCATTTCGATCGACTGGTCCGTCTCGATATCGTGGCCAAGGCAAACCTAATTTCATCCTCCCCATTCTCTTGGCGTCCATCGAGTAGCCCCTTCATAATCGGACGACAAAGGCACCCCTTTTCCTCTTTCTATCTCGCGGACCAACGAAAGCTATCCCTTCAATTTTGTGGTAACCGTTGAAAAGTGAAATTTGACGTGTAACGTTAACGAAATGTCGCGGCTAAATTAATTGCTACCCTTTAACGAGTTCATTTAACGAATCTGCTATGATTCGACGAAGGGTGGAGACACCGAGATTTTCGATTTCATGGGCTTCGAACGGTACAGAATTTATTTGTATCGCCAGCCTGACGTTTCAAAGTGGAAACTCTGCGGAAATTCCGGTTGAATTGTTCCAACTAGGGGAGAGAACGAAATCTCACGGATAAAAACGTGGTCGGTCTGTCGAGAACCTAGCTGGCCACTTTAACCCGTAGTCCAATAAACCTGTCATACTCTGTATCTTCTTTGAACGATTCTTTATCGTTCTTGTAAGAATCTTGTAAGAGTTTGGTGAGCTTCTAGTGTTCTTCGGTTACTTGAATTTGAAATTAACCTTTGGTATGCACCTTATCAGGACAGGCCCTGGGCCTAAGACCCCCCAAGGTCCAGGAACCCTATAAGACGATTTAGAGTCTAAGAATGCAAGAGTAATGTTAATTTTATAAATTTTATTTGAGGTACTTTTTTATGTTTAAAAAATTAAACTGACAGATAATCGTCGTTTGATAAAAAATTCCATATTGTTCCTCTGAGACCCTTCACCAGTTAAGGGTTAATTCTACAACTTTACCTTTCTTTCCTTCAGTTAAATATAGTAAACGCTCGATAATTCCCCGCATTTCCGGATACGAAGGCGAAGGCTCCTCAGAAACAGGAAATTTTTTAGCATCAATGATCACCTATCATTAGATAACAAAAAGTAATAGAACTTTCTTATCTGTGTAAATTCAACTCATCGAAATCACGTTTCTTAAACTTTTTTAAAGAAATTTGTTCTTTTCAAAAAAAAAAAAAAAAAAGAGGAAGTTAGGAGCTTGGGAACCGAGTACGCAGGGCTAATCGATATTCGACTTGGCGTCGATTATCGTGCAGGTTGCCACGGCTAGGCGGTGGTATAGGTGCGTTAAAAGGCAACACGATGGCCGGCATTACAATTAACGATTGTGCTCGTACTGTGAATCGGCCTGAATAGTAATCGATAGTACAGCACCTGCGAAGAATGCTTCATGATGTTACCCTCTGTGTAGTCATTGTCCAGCAACGAAATACCCTTCGTTGCTGTGACGGTCCTTCGGTTCTTCAATCGGTCGACCGACTGCTCATTTGCATGTAATGACTTTCGCTAGGTTTGGAAATTAAAATTACCCATTCGATGGACATAGCGAAAACAACCTCGAGATAACGTTATATTATTTATAAAGTAGTATCGCTTATTCATTCCAAAAATCGAAGTTGTGAATCATTCAGATAAAGGTCATCAATGAAAATGGTCACTGTTTAATTTTAATACATTGTTTCAATCTTTTCCTTCAAGAATTTCTAAGCATTGATTTTATGGTAATAGGAATAAATCATATTTTTAGAATCTGTAAATTTATTTTTCACTCTTGGACGGCGGACCATGGAGAGAGCCCCGATCCTCTGTTGATAAAAGCTAAAAGATTTAGCCTATTGTAAAAAAAATCTTAATTACACCAATGGTATTTCTTAGAAATAGAATGATTTGTTCTCTTTACAAGGTAAAAGGTTGATGAACGGAAATCTAATTTTAAAACAAGAAATGCAAACGAAGCTGATACTCTCATTATGGTACATTAGAAAATTAAGTTAAATTTGATGGTTTGATGGTCGAGTAAACTAATCGACAATCTAAAATCGTTTATCGACGAATTTATAGCCTTTCCTCGATTCTGTTAATTTACGGAACAATAGCGAACCGAGCTCCGTTTACTCATTGTGTACTTTGTTTCCAGTTCAGCTGAATTAAAACGACTTATAATCGAGCCTCTCGTCTCAAGATGCTCTCTTCTCCCTTTTTCCTCTCTAGCCACTTTCGTTCCTATTTTCATCCCTCGACCACGTCGCGTTATTTTCGCCCGAAGATAAAAGATATTATCTTCTTGGAAGACTATGGGACCCGCAGCAATTTTTATTACCTCCTTATTCTTACCCGATCACTTTTCCCTTATCTTATTAACTTCAACTTTAGTTTTAAATTTTCTACTTTTCATTCTGTCAGATTGAGTACTTTTTCAAATTATATCTCATTCGATGCTTTTAATTCTGTCGTCTATTTTCGGGTCTATATGACCCATAATGAAAATTACATTTCCACATGTACCATGTTTTTAAAGATTTCCTTTTAATTTTATATTTAATTGTTTAATATCCCTTGGGAATAAATTGTTTTAAAATTTGAATTATAAATAAATCTTTAATTAAAATAAAGAAAAGGCACCGAATTAATTTGTACACTTAATATTTCAATCGTTAATTATAATTATAAAACCAAGTGTTGAAATATATTTTTTCACTCACTGCAACAGTTACTTTGGAAATCCTGTGTCGCATTGAATACTTATCAAAAAGGAAGCTTAAGTGCAACGAAACATTGGGGAGAGTAAAATTGAACCCTAAGCAACGAGATAGAATTGGAAAACATAAAAAAAAATAAAGAAAAAAAGAAAGAGAAGGGACAGAGAAAAAGGGTGTAAGAGGAAAGATGGGAGGAGAAGGAGCGAGTACGCATAGAGAAGTGTGCGCATCGCGCGTATTCAGTTACGTCCGGTGCGTCGCGGCGTCGAGACGCGTTGTTTCGGTAACGAAGTTTCGTCCGCGATGCTTTTACACGCGTGTACACGTTGTCTCCAAGCTGTCTCCAGAAGAAAGGAAATCTACTGTGAATTATCCTTTGTTTACAGAGAGATCCTTCGATCACAATTAAACGCGAGGGTGATTTATTTGAGCAAAACAATAAGTGGATAATTACTTTTTATATTTACTTTTTAATTTAATAATTAACACGTTGACATTTATTAATTTAATTATTAAATTGTTAATTAATTTTTTAACTTCATGCTCTCAAATTAGCATAATAATAATGCTATTCAATTTACTTTTATTTTTAATTGAAGTGTTAATCACCAACAGTCAACACGTTAATAATTAAAAAAGAAATTAATTATGATATTATATTTTTGCTCGAAGAGACCATCCTCGTATTCAACTGTATTCATTTCGTGCAAGAGAAAGTTGAAATTAATTTTTCTATCAACTCGCAAATTGAATGGAATAATTGATTAATTAAGCGACACCTTGTATGGATGAAATTTTTCATTCACATTTATAGCGAGCTCTTTCGATTATTATTATCAAGAAAATTGAACGCTGGATAATTATCGAATAATCAAATGACACGTTCCGTGAGTGAAATGTGTCAGGTTGCAGACAAGTGTTTGATGAATACTACCTTGTTTCTTGCTTTTATTCGTTTCTAAGGTGATTGGATAATAATATAACAGTGAAAAAGACACAAGTGGATCGCAGTTTATGTTTACACGGGGTAGCGAGAGCGTCGGCTGCGAAATTGAATAATTGGATAATATCGAATAGGATAAGTTGTCGAGATTGAAGGCTTTCTTCGGGACTCTTTAAACAGCGCGCAACTTGGTTGTCTTTGCTTCGAAAGTGTCGTCGATTGTCTGTCGATTTCAATTGCGAGAAGAGGGATATTCATTCGACAGTGAAGGATCGAATAAGTGAGAAAACCCTTTGATACTTCAATTTGAGAAGTGAAGAATAGGATAAATGCTATCGATTATTTCTTCGTTTAGAAAAGAAGAGACAATGGAATATTTCCATTAGAATCTTGAGAAGCGAAGAAAAGAATAATTGACACTTATTGCAATTTGCAAATTCAGAGAAGAAGAAAGAACATTTATTGCAATTTTCCTATATATTTGCTTATTTAGAGAGAATCTTAAAAAATGAAGAGCATTATTCAGAGAAGAAAGAAAAAGATGGTTAATTATTTCCATTAGGATCTTGAGGAATTATTATTTTATCCAAGAAAAAAGGAAAACAGTGCTGAAAAAATAATTGCACTTATTCCATGTTACTTCTTCGTTCAAAGAAGAAAGGCAACTCCAAATAATTCCAGAGGGTAAAAAAGCCACAGATAATACAATTGTCATATTTGCACTTTTAATACACATATTTATTATTATTTATTCGAAATAAATGAAACCATCTTCGTCGAGGAATTACAAGCAGACAAAAGAACTTCTAGTTTGATCGAAAGCTCTCATAGTGTACTCCGTTCACTTTCGCGAAGAAAGAAGAATGTGAGAACATGTTCATTTCCTCGAATGTCAACAACTTCTCGGGCTCATATTTGTTCGCGTTGTTGCACGTTGCTCGATGCACGTCTGATGCACCGCTGATGCGCTTCTGAGTACACGAGGTAGAAAAGGAACGTGACGACACGCCTGGCGAGAGCACGTGCATCAAGGGATAACAAGATCGTTCCTGTAACTGACCAAGGTACACGCTCGAATTGATCGAATAAGATCATTCTTATGAAACAAGCATCAACTGTTTAATCTTCTGTTGAAATTTGTCGTCAGGACTGACTTATTTTAAATCAACGTTACAGTGGATCTTTCAAGAGATAAGTATTTGAAAATCATTCTAAAAATCTGAGGATTTTTCTTTTTTAAATTTCACCGAACTGAGATTTTTAAGAAAGACATCAAACCCTTTAGAAAATAAAGTGATACGAAGCTAAGGATCAGAAGGAGGATCTTGGAAGAATTTTAAGGATTCAAAGGACTAAATATCAAACAAATAAAAGAATTCTAAAGATTTGAAAATTAGATGTACTGCAAAAACATTTTTGCAACACAGTAATCATCTCTTTAACATTTTGCAACTATAGCAACCCTGTTAAAGGATAAAATCACGTAAAGGCAAAGATCAGAAAGAATAAAATTCTAAGAAATTAAAGAATCTTATAATTTTCTATCGAGTACATTCTAACTCCTAGATGATTAATTAATCTCGGTTCCAGGAGTTGTAGAATCCTTGGATTGAAAGAAGGACAACAAAAGTTTGTTCTTAATTTCTATCATTAGAATCCCACGTAACACGGTTATCGAACGAAACGTTACTTGTGCTGGTTACATCAGCTGACGAAACGAAAGGTGCATCGTGCAACGAATACGAACCGACGAGTGATGCATACGTAATGGAAAAAGTGCAATTAGCATGAATTGCTTTTTCGAGACGCGACGTTTCAACGATCGAATTAGTGGAAATCAATCATTTGCTTGCCGACTAGGCAACGAGTGTGTTCCGTTAATCTACGGGATATTATATCCGCGATAAGGAGATCAACACGAATGACGAATGCCTAATTGTAAGTGTAATTAGGCTAGTGTTTCGACGTCAGGTTACCTTGCGCGTTTGGTAGCTCGAATGGAAAGGATAATTAGCGATTGTCATTGGTGCGCGTGAATTGATGGGATTCGGATGACGTTAACGGCAACAGGCATCGACGTCATGGCTTGTATCAGAGCACCGAGATCCGTTTGCGGATCGAGCGACGACATCAAAGCTGATTCCACTCGCAATGTCGTACAGGTATGGCACTGTTTTTGCGTGAATCGCATATCTACGTCGATTCAAACTAAATCGTTAACCTTCGTTTATGATTCTATTACGATTAAGTACTCTGGAATTAAACACTAGTCCATAATTGGTACGGTTATCATTTTGTCACGTAGAAAATATTATGGGATGCAAAGAACTTCAGAGGAATGTTAACTCTTCAACAGCGGAATCGGTTGGGATTCTCTTTACGGTCCGCCGTCCGAGAGTTAAAAATTTATATCGAAAAAATTATATTGTCGGTTATACTTTAATCAGATCACAGTGGAGAGCGTTCAGGCCTGTAGTTCAGTATGATCAGGTTCTTAAATATACAATATAGTTCATTCCAAACATTTCAGGTGGCAATTTTTACTGACTGATTCTCTATTCGTCGAATTCTAACATTTGTATATAAAAATTCTAATTTTGATAGTTCAAATTCAACCTAATCATTGTATAAGGTAAATCAAACGCGTATATCATAAATCATCGTTGTTGAGATTAAACTCACCGAGCTGTCAAAAATAGATTTTAATATTCTGGGATCATGTAACACCACCGTTTGAATAGCCTAATCAAACTTTACCCTTTTCCAATCCAAACAAGATTAACGCGCCTAAAGAATCATTCAGACACGTGGTCGCGTGTCACCGAGTGGTTTCACGGTCCCAAAGGATTCTGTTCCCCGATTTCCACGCATCGAAATCATTCGAAACTGCCCTCGGTGGCTTAGTTAATAATGAAAATTAGAATCTGCCTGGTGACCCGAAATTATGAAGGAAGTTCATCCTATTTCTCTTTTTGCCACGCTCAAAAATAGTACAGTGTCTCGACTGGTCCGCGTGGCCAAAATATACACGTGTGTGTGTGTGTTTTCACGTATATACAGGAAGGAAACACATACACGTTTTCGTTTGTGTACGTGGTCAAACGGGTAGATGAATCGCGTATGTAAATATACGCGTATCTCCGTGGAATACGAATGTACGCACACACGTGTATCATCTTCCCATAGGTGCAAATAGAAAAACAGAAACCCGTCACTTTGTGTACAGGCTGTTTCTAAATTAAACGATCAAACTGTCTGCTTTTGTATTTTTTGAAGAAAAATGTGATCAGTTTCATTTACCGAGTTTTTGTAAATACTGTGGATGTAGAGTATCGATCAAAGTCGGCTTCCCTAGGAAAATGGCAATATAAGGAAAGCAGGAATTTTCAAAATCTTACTTTTTTGAAGATTTTTGGGGGGCAAAAATTGAGAAATAGTAAAAATACGTATTACTACGTCAATCGGCTTTTACTTTTGAAGAGACGTATCGTTACGTCAATCAGTTTTTATTTTGGAAATGACGTCAGTCGGTTTCAGGTTTTGTTTTTGAAAAGATAACGTAGTAGTATGTTATCCGACAGGAAAGTATTAATATTAAGTGATTTAGAAACAAAGCAATATAATTTTGAACTACAAAATACAATTTGGTAGATGAGTAATAAAATGAATGCCAATTCAAATTTTCCCGCGTAAATGCTTATACGCAAGTGACGCTAAGCCACATAGTGGGTCTTATCCCCACCATATCAGTTTCCTGGGGGCTGCCTACGGCGAAGGACGAGTACGGGGTGAAGATGAATTCTATAAAGAGGGTCAGAACATCCCCTTTTTTCCTGTATATACAAAAGCAAAACCCCATGACTGAACAAGATGTATCCAGGTATATCCAAATTAATTAGTCAAATTGTGGTTTTATATATTGTCTTTCTTTCTTTCGCTATAGCGTGATTCTTAATTGAATTAATAGTTCAAAGAAGGAAATAAAAAATTAAGATGTTTTTAATAAGTGTATCTTGAAGCCTTGATCCACTTATTAAGAAAAAAAAGTTAAAATTAGTCTTCAAAGGGGAAATATTTTGCTAGTATGTTTCTTTTATATGTCCATAACCTCAAAACTTTTGAGATTCATGTTGAACAAACAAAATATATTTTGATCTTATTAAATGGTACATGATGAGTTCATCCTGTAGCCATTATTCTGTATTTAAATTATAATTTCAATGATCATGACTCATGATTTATTATTAGAAGATGAAATTAAATACATTGGTATCTCAAATTACAAGAAACATTAATCGTTAGGTTTTATTTAGGTTTCTCTACTAGTTCTTAAAATATTATACCATTAAATACTGATATTTGGACTTCACATTCTCAAATTATGAGCTAATGATAATTTTATTAACTTCTTTACATTACTTTTATATTGAATAGACCATATTGCATAATGATCATAATTATGGATCATTAGTAAACATACTTAATGACTTCTTTGGCCCAATGCAGATTTATTACTGACTTGTTATTCGTATTGAAATCTATAAATGGTCATATTTAAAAAAGAGTAATGTATGTACTTGACTATGCTATTGGAAAAATTAATTATTAATTACTCGTGTGATCAAATTAATCAGATATTAAAATCAGTTAGCACATTTGTTGACAAGATTTATTTTTCAAGTAATTCTATTCATTGAATTAAGAAATCATTACATAAGTACTGCCACTGTTTATATAACTTTCAATTATAAATTTTGTATAATTGCATTTATATTAATTTTATGTTTCCTATTGTATTATTGTGATTGTTTTTATTTTTCCATTCGTACAATCAGCTAGTACAATCTATAGGTGAATAAATAAATATTGTAATCAACTAATATAATTTCTTAGAAGGATTATATAAAACATTAGTGAAACCTGAGGAAGGCTTCTCTGTCTCTCAAATTTATTCCTTTTTTGTTTTGTTTTTTTGTGCAAAAAATACTAAAGCTCTTTGGTATCGATAAACAATAATAATTAATTTTTAAAAAATTTAATTGCATAAAAATGTGTATATGAGGGTACATGTACGAATCGATGACTAATTCTCCACCGAGATCCATCCATTTCTATTTTCTTCGTTTGCAGATCGTCTTTTCCTCTTTTTATACTTATTTTTTTTATTCTTCTTCATCTTCATCATCTTTCTCTGACGCGTTCGAAATCGACGCTCTATACCTTTTCAAGCGAGGAGCCACGATGAACCCGACACGCGAAAAATATTGGCGTCCATCCAAAACAATAAACTTTACCCGATCTGTTCTTGCGACGATTTGAACACCCCTTTCGAGTCTTCTTTGGCTTTCCTCCTTCGAATGCTATACCGAGTTTCTCTTTATAAGCTATAGAGCTTTCGTCGACGAAGGCGTCTTCCGGTCGCTCTTGCGGCTGATTAGGAGGACGCTTCTTGGGAGCTAACGTGTCGCTCGAAGGAAGTCTTAATTGACTGTTTCTTCTGTGCTTTTTCAGTGTGTGCCGTTCGTTAAGGTAACACTGAAATAATGGACGTTGGTATAATTGGAAAAGTGAAAATATTACTTTAACACTAGAACCAGCCATCCTCTAAAAAGAGGAAGTATTTTATAAAAATATGTTTGCATGCACATCCATAGTTTGATGTTAACTTTTGGATGGCGGACCAAGAAGAGAGCCCCAATTTCAATTTAATTTTGTATTAAATTTGACACTGTTCCTTAAAAAATTATCCTTGCAATACATGAAATTCTTTCGTTTAAAAGGATTAATTTGACTTTAGGTTAATATTCTTGTATATTTTTTGTAAGTATGGGTCACGATTGACCCAGACTCCGCTGTTCAAGGAAATGACTAATCTTCAATGTTAATTATTTTTAATATCTTTGAAATGTTTTGTTTGTTAATGTAGATCTACACGGATTGGGCAAATTATTACTTGGAAAGAGGTGGTTGTAAAAGAAGAGTGACGGATCTTCAGACTGATCTCTGCGACGGTGTCCTCCTTGCTGACCTAGTTGAAGCAGTCAGTGAGTAACTTAATGTTATTACCGCTTTCTTCCCTTGTTACAATAGAGCTTCATTTATCTAAACGATGTATTAGTCTCAATGTGTAACGTTAACGGAACTTGTTAATGAATTTTTATTTCTTGGACCTTTATTAAATTGGCTTATTCCAATTTCATACTTAAATTCACTTATTTGAAAACAAATTCTTTCATGAAATAAGTATTCACACTTTTAAAAAATTCTTCAATATCATTTCAATAATATTTGCCCAAATGCAATGTAGTAGCAATAATTTCATAAAATCTTCAAATATCTTGCACTTTGTTCACAAATCTCTAACCTTATTAACGACCCCAATCATTAATTGATAAAGTACAAGTAAATACTGTTGCAATTCGCTGGTATATTTAATAATTATATGCAAGTGAATGAAACAAACGTCAATGATCAAGTGGCAGGTAACAGTATACTGAATGGCCGAATCGTTTATGGTGTTGGACAGTTACCCATAACACATAAATTGACGGTAAAGTCGTTAGTTCGCTGGGCAACGCGGTCACGTGTAATACGCGCACGCCATATGCGATGCGGCTCGCTAAATTCACGATTAGCCCGTTAGCCAGCGAGCCGTGTCACCTCTCGATTAATTATTACATGTTTCTCGTTACAGCCAACCAGAAGGTGATCGACGTTAACAGGAAGCCGAGAAACGCTCAACAAATGGTGAGTTCTCATTTGAAAATTTATATTCGATCATCAATCTTGCAAAGTGTTATGACTTTGATGACTAATGATGATAGCGTACATAAAATATTAACGAGTTGAAGAAATATATAAATTGGGTTATGAGGTTTTAATTGAAACTCGCTGTAATTACAATTAGTAATTTTTCAACGTATCCTAAATGCAACTTTCAATTACAATTCTATATTAATGATATATTAATTGATTTCTATTTGGTATAGTTTTCATTTTGAAAATTAGTCATTTTGCAGAGTATCAATTTTAAATAAATTTCAGAATTCTATTTTCATTCTATAATAAATAATTCTTTGTGGTATAATTTTAATTTTAAATATAATAAATAAAAGTGTGGTCATCAAGGTGTTAACAAATTTAATTACAGCATTCCATATTGAACATTATTATTTATTTTAATATCTAATTCATCGATACAAGAAACATTTATCTATAACAAGTGCTTCTATTATTTTATCTTAATCCTATATAATGGTGATACATAGAAACTGAAACCCCCATTAGGATCGTAGGCGTGATTCTTTCTGACAGACAGGATCCATTGATCCTTGTTGCATCCTCTATCTAGTCACTTTCCGATTCTAATCTCGAAGTTGTAAGAAAAAGAGCAAAGTGAGTAGCAACGAAATGTACAGGGAGGGACGAGTAGAATACAAGAGAGTGTTTTATGGATGCCAACTGCATCTTGGTGAAAACGAGCTGTGTCACATCCGGATAGATCGACCAAGTTGAATTACACTTTGCAGGATAACGCTTTCTCGTCTTCTCTATTTGCATAATCTTGAGCGAGCTCGGTGCGGATCGAAGATCTTAGATAACATTTATAATGTAAAGTAGTAATCGTGTATCTTGAAAAGGTTCTTTCTAATCGGATTTACACTGACCACAACACGATTCGTCAAGTAACCCAGTAGAAATTATAGTGCTAGCTTTTGCAATTTCACATTTTATTTTTTAAACAAGTTTAGGTATAGTGTTTGATAATAATTAATTAACATTAAAATCATCGGTGTTGGAGGTAGCATATTATTTTTCAAAGAGGTATAGATACAATATTTAATACTTACAGTTATGATTAAATCAGGCTTTCCTAAAAAAAATGGCGATCATTTTCGTTAATCATTCGTTAAACGTATTGTTAGGTTTTTTATGACTTTTACTGGCGCGAATGAATGAAATTTAATTTCAAGCTTTCGCCATTAGGAATCCAGTTTCACGTAGTTTTCAAAGAACCTTATAGAAAGCTTTCATACGTTTCGCTACCCTAGGCTACGAGAAATAAGCATCGAGACGTTGCTTTCCAATTTCGCGGTGTCGAGGGTGGACGAAGGAAAGAAGAAGGGCTCTGGTCTATAATTAAAGCAAACGCGGCTGCCACGCGCGAGAACGTGCCCAAATGTACCCGGTTGTGTACGGTAAAACGCGAAACTTGGATCACGTGTTTTCCTTCAAGGCTCAAACACGCGACTTACACGTCAGTTTATAGTTCCTTCCTACTCCTGCGACACGTCTAACTCGTAAACTTAAGGGAACTTGCTGTTCGTTCTGAATTTGTGCTAGATTTATGGTACGTTTGCTATTTTTTCAGAGTTCTTTCAACTTTTTCAAAGTAAAATATTTTACGAGAAAATTTCGAACACTTTAAATCAAGTGATTATAGGAAAGCTCATCGATAATGAAAATTTTAAAAAATTCTTAACAATTTCTACAAAAGCCCCATCTTCATATACAGTATTTAGAAAATTAAATTTTATTTGATCTTAAGTTTTCGAAATAATTCATCGCAGAACGTTCAGACGTTCTCAGAAAATCTAGAACGTTAGTAATAAAATAAAAAATAATTAATTTGCCTTAATCAAAGTCGCAGTAGCTTTACCTCAAATTAAAGGTGCTTTAATGTTTATGTTAACATAATTATCTAAAAATTTATATTTTGAAATACTTAAATGTAGTTGAGTAAATTCGATAGCACTTACCAGTTTGGTAAAATGGTACTTAAATGAGATAATGGCCCCAGGAAACCATCTATCCGAATAAGGATTAATTAAAATGGTCTTTTTACGAGGTATATGAAGACTTTCGTAATTGACTGTACGTGGTTAGTACATGATCGGTGATCTAACAAAAGTTTCGAAAAACTGTGTTGACACCTACCTCCCAGTGCCTTTTTTGCATTTATTAAGAAATTATAGATTGGTACAAAGCAATCAATCAAGTATAATTTACCGTGTATATTATGTCGTAATGCGTGGAATGATTGTTTCAAGATTGGATTGTCCTCGTTACCAGGTTATTAACCCTCGGACGGTGGACCATATAGAGAGGCACAATTTTAATTTAATTTTGCATTTCATATTATTATCATGTTCTAAATTTTACAGTGTTCCTTTAAAATTACTCTTTCACTATATGAAATCCTTTTATTTAAAAATTATACATTTAACTTTAAGTTAATATCTTTGTTTCTAATTAACGATTTTTGCAAATTTAAATGGAATTTTTTAAATAAAAGTATGTAGAAATAAATTTTATTTTCACTTTCTTCATTTTATATTTACAATTAGTACTCTGTTATTACATTACAAGTAATGATAAAGTTATCAATTTCCTTATAAAATATTCTAATTATCTAGTACAGATAAATGAAAATGATTTTACGAGTATCTTTAAAGAGAAAGTTTCCTATCGCACTGGGTATGGCGTGTCCTATATATATTTACTCGAAAATACCTGGCTTTTATTTATAATTTATTAGCGTAAGATCGTTAAAAGACGGTCGGTTGACTAATAATGTATACACCCAATGAGTCACTCTCACGGCAGTGGACTCTTCGTGAAATAGAAATAGATCGCGATGGACCGACTCGGACGGTCAGAGATGCGACGCCGGCCACCAGTTCCGGTTTAGTCGATGACTCTTTTAAAAACATCCAAATGATGATTTTCTGAAAAAAAAACAATAAGCAAAAATAAATTTAGTTACTGTTTTATAAACAACACTGCTTTTGAACTGGCAGAAGTTTTTCTTTCCTTGTATTTATTTTTAGAGATTAGATTTTGATGTTTTATTTGTTTGCCGGACCTGGGCACTTTTAAAAATCTTATCTGATAATCATTTCATTTTCATGTTATAGTATTGCAAAAAATAACTATGATAACAATCATATTTTATTTGAGGCATTTAGAATTAGAGAGACATATTTAATTAACCATTTCTGTTCCTAATTAAAATATTTTGAAAAATGTCACTTCTTGTGCCATCTTCTTCCCAGGCAATAAAATGATTCTATTTTTTAGAGCTGTGTAAAAAAATATTTGTTCTTACTAGAAATTAAAATATTAATTTTCATCTACTAAAATTTACTAAAACTGAGGAACGTTCATTAGCTTTCATTAACCCTTTGAGGGCGGAGCATTTTTAAGTTTCTACAGAGTATTGTTATTTGAAATTATAACTGTGTTTTGTATCAAGAATGTAACACAATAAGTACAAATTACTATGATTACTGTGATCGCCTTCAAAGGGTTAAAACAATACAATACCAATGGGTAGCGTGTTTGATAAATACTTTTAAAAATAGGTATCTGGTCCATCTTTCCTGGACTTACTCCATGTAAAAATTTAAAATTTATAAATTAGTCCCCTTAATTACTAGTTATTTTTGAGAGAATAAAAGAAAGGTGAATGGCGTGATTATTCGTTGCAAAGATATAGAGATCGTAGAGGGTCGAGGACAAGTGTAAATACTCTATTACCGGTGGGTCCTTAGGCTGACGAAAAGGTTCGCTACAGGTGTCCCAGATATGGACGGAATGTTTACACAGCAGGTTGAAAGAGGGATCGAGTGAATAGCCAGGAAACATGGGTGTGGTTTCCCGTTAAGACACCTTTCTGAAAAATACTCCACTCTTTTTCTTTCAGAAAATAAAGTACCCTTAACCATTCCCATAATAGCTTTTATGATTAAATAATATTTTACTAACTATTAACACATATATAATTGTTCAGGTAATAGTAGCTTCTTTTTACAGCTGTACTGTGTCATCAATAAAATATTATTGGTATTTTCAAAAGAAAATTTTCTATTTCAATTGAAAATTGTGTGTTTTTTTATTGAAAAATATAATTTCAAAGAGATTTTCACGATCTTCATACAGATTTTATTAATTTCATTCAAATTAATCATTTATATTGTTCGAACAAATGTTCGTTCATTATCTTCAGATAACTCTGTTTTATTTGCAATTTTAATTCAAATGAAAGATCATTCGTCATTTGCGACTAACGTATTGTTCATTATTTGTCATTTGTAAATACATTCAACTTTCCTCGTTGTTGATTGCTATAATTAACTGAAGCTCGTGCGCAAGGTGTATTGACGATAGTTAGCTGGCTAATCACCAAGAAGGAACGTGGGAATAGGAAAAATGTGTACAAGAAGGCGCTGATGCACCCACATAGCATGCAATTTCCGAACGGTTCTTTTCTCTTCGCTATAATTCTAACCCTTGTTCTGTCGTTAATTAGTGTCCGGCAAGAAGAGATTTTTTTGTGGACAGTGTACAACTCGATGGTTTTATTGTTACATAATCGTAGGAACGTGAGTGAATCTTCATTTTCATCAGAAGAATATAAAAAAAAAATAAGTAAACGAAACGCGTTTGTTGTACCAACACAGATTTATATAGATGGGGAAACTTTATTCGATCACGAGTGTACAGTTTGTGAAAAATATTATGTAAATTGGGCAAATGTCATAATTGGTTGTAACATATTCAATTCAATAATGAAAATCCTCTATTTAACACTTAGCTGGTACTGTGAGGTATGATACGACCCCAGCTAATTTGAAAAAGTTATTTTTTTTTCAATCTAGTATTTAATTTTCCCAAAATTAGCTATGGAATATGTTAAAACAACTTTCAAAGATTATCTAAGAATTTTCCCCAGTGTGCCAGATTTGTTATTCTGGTGAAGTGTGCCAGCTAAGGGTTAATATTATTCAAGATTGCAAATTTCAATTTCAATATTAGCTTTCAAAATATGAACAACTCTTATATTTCAAATTTCAAAAATTGAAAGGATAAGTTTGAAAAAAAATCTTAGAGAATATCTTTTGCATACAGAAATGAACTTAATGATCTAATACACAGATTAGGTCGTTTAACGAAAAATGCATGACCCCTGATTACCGGCCACGTGGTGGATACCTGCTTTTAAAGCTGATACACGCGCACCCGACTACTACTCGACTCCCACTACGTACCTGCTTACTTTCTGCTTCCCATCCCGTCCACTTTTCTACACGTTCCGTTCCTCTCTTTCCTTCTCTCTAGCCTGCTAACATACTCTCCTCCACCTACCAACCGGACCAATTGCGGTGTAGCTTACCTCAACCTCGTGTCTGCGTTCTCTGTCTCTCGTCGGTTAGTGTCTCACGGGTGATCCGGTAGCACGGATGCTGCTGTCGATCTTGCTACGTGCACCTCGCGTTTTGTCAACGGAAAATCCTCTCAGACAATTGGACCACCGTGAACGTTAACACCTTCGTTACGAAATCTAACTCCTTGAAAATTTATTCTTCGCTTCAGAAGATTATTGATTAATTTCGATTAATAATGAAAATCAATAGAACGTGAGTGTTTTTCTTAAAAGATTTTGAAACTATTTGGCAATGTGAGAGTGGATGCGGTAGGATAAAGGTGGATGATCCTTGAAGTTAGAACTGTGTCGTAGATGAATGTCATTAATGATGTTGACTACTATGATGGTTTCTGTGGTCATTGATTGGAGATAAAATAAAATTTAACACACTGGTAATTATTTGACATTTCGTATGGGCTATTCTGTACTATTAATTCTTGAATAGCGAAGTCTGGGTCACTGGGTTAAACGAAAGGATTTTATATATTTGAAGAATAATTTTTAAAATTGGGTCTCTGAAGGTTGAGTTGATGTTATTAGTGAAATTTTGCAAGCCACAAGTTATAAGTTATCAGTACTAATTAACTGCATGATAGTAATAAGGCTTTCGATTAATTGATTTTACACGTTACAAGTCAGTTGATTGCCCCATTTGACGTTTTAAAATTAGATATAGTTCAATAGAAGTGAACAATCAGTGTAAAATCATTATTAATCTTTGCTAAAATTAGATATGTGTTTGTTATGAATTCATTAATATTATTGTGCAAGGGGATTATGGTAATAATTCTTGTTTATTTGTATTTTTAAAAATGTTAGAACTCGTTTGCATGACATCTGGTTAAACTCCAATGGCAATTCCAATGGCAATAAAAGTTAATAAATTATTTAATGAAAAGGACTCACTAGGAAAATGATATTATAATTCTAAAAGTGTTAGAAATTGACGAAACTGTATTGAAGATTTTCAGGACTTGTTTTGTTCATTTCACTGAAGGAATTTGTTTAATCGAAGAAAATGTAAATACTTGGAAGTATATTTAAACTGAGATAATCTCGGTGTCAGTGTGCTGAGATAAGAAAACATTTGTTTCACTTCAATAAAATTGAATTTTTCAAATCAACTGAATATCATAAAATAAGAAAATATTTTTCTTGCCAGTTTCATTTAATAGAGAATATAAGAATAAAAAAAGAATGCAACTGATAAAATAAAGGACAGCTTCTAATTGCTGCAAGATGTCTTAATTGTTTATTGTTTGAAGAAAGAGACTTATGGAGGAAGGGTTGCAATTATAAAATGTTATAAAATAAACTTTTCAATGAAATAGAAATTTACTTAATCGAAAAGATTGAAAATATACTCGGAAGCGAGTGACTATCTGCTCTGCGTCTGTGGTCTATATCTATCATCGAGTAGTGCTCGAGGAGCGGTGGCCTGTTGCTGCGAATGCTGCAACAGTTTCTCTAATTATATTTTCCCGCCAATGCTAGTAAATACAGGATTTGTAGAATACACAAGATAACTAGATCAACCGGAACTGAAACTTGAAATCATTCTTCCTGTTATCTAAACATTGAAACGTTAACCCTTAACCCTTGAACCTAAGTCAATCATGACCCAAATTTACAAAAAGTATACAAGGATATTAATCTAAAGTAAAATACATAATTTTTAAACGAACGAGTTTAAAATGAGCGTAGAAAGATGAAAACTGGAGAAGAAAATACGATGAAGGTTTTGCGAGCCTCGGTAAGATCCTTGCTGTGTAAAGGATACGTTGAACACGATACGACGATCAATCGTCCTGTTTCTTACCAGATACATTGATTCACCACCTTGCTTTATGAACACTATTTAACCCTTTCGCTAAGATGCACTTTAACCGAAAAACATTTACTGCATACAGGATAGATTCAAACTCCGCTGTTCAAGGTTTAATACTAATGTTCATTTAGTATGCAAAATTAACAATGCCTTTTTGAATGAAATAATTTTAATCGTTTTTGGAGGACGCTTTCCAGCGAAAGTGTTAAGGGTCCACGGTTTCGGTGTAACCGAACAAAGAGGGAGGCGTTATTGTTGCAAAAGAGAAATAAAGGAATAAACGAAACGTCCGAGAATCTCCTTAAGAAGGTTTATAAATAGGCATGGCCAGTCGAAGTGATATTTTCGCTCTCTCGTTGAAGCGACAATGAATTGGTCACGACCAACATGACGACAAATGCCCTTCATGACTTTTGTTTAACCAGATTCAATCAGCATAACCTTCTATCAAAGACTCTTTACCTTAGAACTGAATCAATGTAACGATTCTTTTATTCTAATAATAGAAGATTGACGCGGTTGAAAATATAATAGGATATTTTCCAAAGAAATTTCTAGGGTGACCTTATTTTGACAGTGCAAGTTCATAAATCGTTGAACTCTTATCGTTCGCGAGTTATACGATGGTGATTCAAGAACGGTTTCAGTGGAATCGTTGGATCGAAATAGACGAATCTTCGTAAATACCGCTATTGTTACCGCGATGCGTAATTTGGAACAGTTTTTGAAAAATGTATCTGCGAATGGAGGACGAGGAAGAAGTGTATTCTTGTAACGATAAGAGGTAATGTTTTTATTAAATTTCAATGATTGAAATGATTTTTCATTCATCGGCAATTAACTCATTAGCGACTGACTAATATTACGATATTACCTAATTAACATATTACTAATTACGTTGCATATAATTTTTTCTAGTTGAAGTTAGAAAATAGCCTTAGAGGAAAGAACAAATGCAATAGTGCATGTGCATTTTGCAATTGCACTATTTTTTAAAATGATAGCCTTCCTGTTTTTCACGTAAATAGAATCCTTTTTTGCATTTTGCATAACAAAGTATTAGGGTGACATGGTATACTTTAATCCTTGATGGACGTTTTGGATTATGGTCATTTTGATCCATAATTAGAACGTCGCTATTGTATACAGATTTAATAAGCCAAATTGTGTGAAACATAAAATTCATTAATATACTTTGTATATTGTGCATATTTTGAATTTGTAGCTAGGTCCAAATGACCCTGCAATCATTCAACATTAATTAGAGTTAAATATCTTCAATAAGTATAAGAATTATTGCAACGATGCACGAGGGCTAAGTTTATGAAGTTCAAGGAATGTTAGTTGAAATGACAGCAATTGTTGACGACAATGATGTCAATGTATATGATACTAAACGAAGTTCCCTGCCTCTGGCTCGACCTTAAGCAGATCTGACACGATCACATGTGCAACAGTCGACAGTCAGGAAAGTGCATGCTCTGGCCTATTGAGCAGCTCGTGCAATTTTAATTCCACTCGTGATAGAAGTAATTAGCGACGTCGAGACCGTAATTTCAATTTAAATCTCTATACTGTATACCATGGAGACTGGCTTGAGTAACAGATCCTGGTTTCTCGAGTCCAGGAAAATCTTATTAAATATAATAATACCAAAAAAATATTATTTTCACTTAATGATACAAAGTATTATTTCGCTGAAATCATTTATTCGTATATTTATCTTCGTGATTTCCAATTTAATTTGCAAGTTAAAATCAGATAAACGTTCGTCGTTTGTTATTCCATTATCGCTTCCTCTTCCTTTCATTTCTATTTAATTGCACGTGCTTTCAGACGATTTTTAAAACGTTTCCTACCAAGCACAAATAACCAGCAATTTGCCTGTTCATCTTCGGTTTATTAAATTATTACCGTCGTTTAGTGACGTGCTGTCGGATAATCGTAAAATCATAAAACCGCGTTGCTGTACATCAGCAACCACCGGTGGTGTATACACGTACCGTCGAATTGCCTCTTAAAACGAACGTAAAATAAATTGCACGGCAGCCTTAACCCAAAGCGTCTGTGTACATACGCGTATCACAAGTTAATGCGGGTGTTGGTAATTCTCGTCGAAGGACTCGCATACCTGTCGCACTTATACGACCTTACGTAAGTGATCCCACTTCCGTCGTTCCAAGGATTTAATGATACGTAAGGATCACACGGGATTCAAGAAAATTATAGCTCGGTTTTTCCCTGTGATACAGCGTATGGTTTTTCCTCTTCTTTTCTTTCAGTAAGTAATTGCAAAAAAATTGAAATTTTACACTAAAGAATTATTTAGTAGGTACAATAATTTTTCTTTTTTTTAACAGTTATGGTGATTTTTCTTTCAATTGAAAACTTTATTTTGTAAATGATTGTAAGACAAAAATAAGTAACTTTCATGATTGTTTCTGAAATATATTTTAACCTAATTTGGAACGATGGAAGGCACTTCTTGTAAAATTGAAATAATCTCTGCAGCAAAGTTCTTAATTACCGAGTGCTCTACTTTCAGAAGTTAATGAAAGTCAAATTTTACAGCAGGTGCTTACATAGTTCCTTAATGCTTTTCCGATACGGTGACAAAACTGGTGAAACTGTGCTTTTAACCTGACGTGAACTTCCAAGCTTATTTTTCTTGCAATCAGGAAGGAAAACTGCAATAGACTCTCGTTATATTACCACGCGAATGATTTAATCTTTACTGGAATTATTTCCTCTGAAAATTGTTCAAAATTTCACATTTAATTTTAGATTAATATAAATAGAAAGTTATATAATAAATTAAAATAATAGAAAGTTGTATAACAGATATTTTGTAGCAACTTAATAATATCGATGAGGAACGTGTCAGCCGTTATACTTGCTGGCAAAAAAGAACGACCTTTAGAGCTCCCGGTCGCGTTGAAACGAATTCCAGCATTTCCGGTGTTCTTGGTCGGGAAACGCAGCAGCCGCGAAGCAAAAGAGCCGTTTGAAAAAGAGTCACGTTCATCTGAATCGGTTTTCTACGCGGCCTCCGTATTATGTATATCTACGTATGTGTTATTCATCTCGGAATATTTGCGTATTCGCACAACCGCCGCATACCCTTTCAATTTTCATGCGGGTATAGCTGAAGGAAGGTAGAATGTGATTTTATGAATTCTACAAGATGATAGTCGACATTTTATCGAGAAACATGTACATACATGTAATAATTTTATTCAATAATGGAGTATTGAAGGTAGAATGACTAATTGTATTTGCTATTAGATAGATATTATTAACACTGAATGCCTTGTAAAAGTTATTGCAAATTTTATTAGTTCAAAAATTAGAACCTAGTTCTAAATAAAATTAAATAATATTCAATCGTGAAGGAAAGGGGTAACATTACAAAAAAAATTCATTCCATATTTTTTGACGTCATAAATTAGGGCCCGGGGCTGTAGCCTCCCTAAGACCACCCCTTAATCTTGCACTTTCTATTATTTCAACAATGATTTGTTATTCCTATTATCCGTAATTATTTCCACTATCTAATATTTTTAATTATATCCAAGTGTTCCACTTTCTATCTTAGAAAATTGATATAATATTAAAATTATTTATCCTCTGTTTAACTTTCTGAAAAATTGCAAATCCTAAAGTGGACAATAATAAGCGGATTCCGCTGTATTTCGATAAAACCAATATATTCCATTTTCATCGAGTCAGAAGCAGAAGCTAAATTCAATTTCATTTCCTGCTCATCCCGCTGTCCCATTAACAAACCGAAAAGCACATATAAAATGGCAGGATAATGGTACCTTTTACGATCGAGGCGATGGACGAAAAAGAGAATATATAGTGCATCAACGAAGCTACGATTAAACGTTATTCAACGGTACGTTTATTTCCGCGAGCTGAACGTTTTCACGGGACCGCGCACGGAAACGCGACGGTATTAAACGGTGTTTGCGTTTACTCGAGGGCGTGCCGTGCAATTTCATTGAAATTTGTCGACGGGGTCGGTTGCAAATTTTTTCTCGAATCGCGAACGGCCAAAAGCGAAACGAAGCTCGAACGCAATTAGTCAGACTATGGCTCATCGACTCGCGGTATTTCACGCGCGTGTGCACGCACGCGGAATTGCCACAGCCACGTGCAACGATCCGTGATCGTTCAACGTTCCCCGCCAGTCTGTTTCACTCGAACCTCTCTCAGTTTTCAACGAGCACACCTTGTACAGCTTGTATTTTCAACGAATTAGTATCTGGTTAACACGATGCACTTCTGTTCCCTTGCACCTGATACATATTGAAAAAATATTGTACAGGATTATGGGTGTTGCGGTGAAATATGATTGTGAAAACGGATACGGTGTTGTTTCATGGAAAATTAAATTAGTTTGGAAATAATTGTAGGGGAGTGTTATTTATAAAATATTTGCTGATATTTAATCTGCATAGCAGAGCTTGAGCCACTCGTGATTCAAACTTACAAATCGTATGCAAGAAGGTTTCAATCTAAAATTAGGGCTCTCTCCATGGTCCGCTATTCAAAAGGGTTAATCAAAATGGCTCCATAAATATTTTATCAATATTAATAAGGTATAACTTCTCAAAATGAATATTAATGATTAATATCATTTGACTTTCTCCATGGTCCGCCGTCAGTGGGTACTCCAAATGATTCCATAAATGGTAGACAATTTAATTAAAATTGTGGTTCTGTCCACGAGTAATATAGTCCTGCTTTCTATATTATCATACTTATCAAAAAACAGTAATCTATCGCACAGTATCAATAGTTTTCACACATGAAGATTTAAAACACCCGAACCTATTCAATGCAAAAAATAGAGGGAAGTGTATTTGTGTCCCTTCGTTTTGTATTTTCTTTTTCTCTTTTTTCGCTCGTGTTTCCCGCCATAGCCGTTCGTGGCCTTTCTTCCTCATTCGTCAACCTATATGTCAGCTCGTTTTTCCTGAAACGTTTTCAACGCGTGTCGACACACAACAATGCAACCGTGGAAAACAAGCGCAAGTATTTTCACCTCCAGACATCAAGTTTTTTCCTAGAATGTAGCATGACTGTTTAACGTGTACAAATACCCTGTAGAACCATTGTCTGCGTTCTTACGAAATGCTTCTTTCTTCCTTGTCATTTTTTTAGAACCTAAAGAATATTTAAATATCTAAACACTTGACATTTTATTAATATAGTTTCTGCTGAAAATTGACACGTATTGTCATATATTTTAAATATTTAAATAAATGACAATTTATTATTGATAGTTCTGTTTAACCCTGAACTGATATCGTTCGTTCATCAAACATAAAAATCCAAATTTTTTTAATTAAAAAATTAAGTTGAATCGTGTCATCCAAAGTTTGAAGTCAAAGTGTACATAAGTTCCTTCAGTTTATAATTATCAAAGTATAATAGGTATTCATCTTCTAAATTACATTTTTAAACATATTAAACATGTCAATTACGTCACAGAAAAGCGTAACGTTAATTAAGGGTTAAATTTGTAAAAGATACGATGCGATAAATTGTAATTACATTTTGTTAATTATTATGCATGTGTTTCAACTTCAATTAATCCCAGTAATGAAAATTCTACCGTGATACTGAACGAGATTGTACCATTCAAAGAAATGATTCGTTTCACTGAAATAATTATTCATTTTTCATTCATGGAAACGTGAAAGTTTAATCAGCATGGAACGCGTTCGATATGATTCAACGACTGATTACGTAATTTCGTTGTACGAACAATCGTCGGAACGTTTGCATATCTCGCACAAATCGAGCGGTTTCAAGAGCCTGGGTGTGCAAACCGCAACACCTTTAATAGGGTCAATTGATACGTGAGCAAATGATATACAATAATTTCAATTTCGTCATCGCGAAACGGTATATTATTATTTTCGAAAAAAAAGTATATCAGGATAAGATGGTCAAAAGTGCCCTTGAGCCGATTTACTGAATTATGCACCATTTCGAATTCTTTAACTTCTTTAACTTAACGATAATCAGATCGCTTGGAATTCACCTAAATTAATTACTCTTGCGTTATAAATTTTGTCAATGCACAATTACCAGGTAGAGGTGTTGAAAATGAATCATCGATCGCTTGGAGTTCGGCCAGAACTATCCTCGGTTGCGAAACCAAGCGGTGGAATGATTTCGCAGTTTGTAATCCGCAGGGTAACCATTGCAATCATTTCTCGATATCATCGAACCGGCCAAGGTGAATTGAATTCGAGTACTCTCAAGCGTGTTCTGGTAACCCGACGAGAACCTGACAAAGTAACGCGAGCTGTTCGAGAAGGTCCAACGGGGCTCAAGGCGATTATTAGCTACCGTTCGATACTTATTCTTCTTTTTTTTTTTGCCACCAATTTTTTTCTCGAAGGATTACACCATCACCGTTATGCACGTTCCGTGAATTCTTTGGCTCGTTGGGACCATTAAGGATGATTTCTCTTCGCCTCCATCTGGTAGATTGATTCGCTAGCCTTTGTACTAGTTGGATGGATCGTATCAGGAAGGTGAGGCTAGGCGATGGGAAACGTGCTCGAGGGAACTAGAACTTGAACGTATATCATTTATATTCGTTTGTCGAGAGAATGAAGTGTAATTTGCGATGAAAGAGTAATTCGTTTTTTGTTGACGCGGAAGGGAAACTACTACGACTCGAACAACATCCAATTAATATTTTATAGAAGAGAATTACTTCAATTATACTGTCCCATGCAGCGGTGCAATTAGAATTGTGAGAATTTTTTAAAAATATTTTTATTTTCTTCGGATAACGTTTTCTAAAATTTTTAAGTACTAATTTTGAAGTACGTCACCGTCAAAGTGCGACGACGATTATCCACTTATCATACTTATTCTACTTAAACAATGTTGATGAAATTCGACTCGTGGATGACACTGCAGAAGCACTGAATTGGTACAATCAACTTCTCTACACTCGATGGTCTTTTATCAGACCTCGAGGTAACTATTAACTATAATTAACTAACAAACCAGATGATAATCGTGTAATGTTCGTATTTCCCGTGCTGGCGGCGTTCGAGCATGCACGTTCTTGCAGGAAATCAGGTTAAACTTGCCAGGAATCTCCTGGTCGCTTGGAATTGTCTGGAAAAGGTTTCGTGAAAACTCGGCTTGAATTTTAACTCGCCAGCACCTCGAAGGATAAACGATTCGTTAGTTATTTGCGACGTTAATTAGCGACTCTTCAGGCTCTTTTAATCGAATCGTGAATTTCGTGTCTGCTATTTAAGGTTCCTCTTAACTTTAAGACGGTGGAAGAGAGAGCCCCAATTTTAATTTAATTTAGTACCTCATATAATTTATGGATGACTATGAATAATTTAAAAAAGAATGATTTTGAAAACAAAATTTCCCTTTGAAGTAGTGTAACTTTGTTCTGAGAATTTTTTCTATAATATAGTAGGCTCTCGTTATATTGCCAGGTCAGTGATTTAATCTCTCCATGGATTTTTGAAGAAATAAGAGCCTCGATGCTCGACAAAATATATTGTATTCAGATATTCCTTTTAAGATAGCCGGGTATCTCACTTATAAAAAACAATCGCGTATATTCGCAATAATTAAAAATGATTATATTTTAATGAATTTTAAAAAAAATTAACGATGATTTTGTTGTTTCCCACATTTCCTCTTCCGCTGTTTTTCACTTCCTTACTCTGGCGATAATTATGAAACAAGGTCTATATGTAACAGCGAGTTAAAGAAGCACATGGCCCGTGACAAGAAAAGCCGGTCTATATCTGACAGATAAATGCGATGACTGTTTAACACCGAGGAAAGTCCCGTAGGCACGAGCCTTCTCTAAAAATAATCTCTCTATCTATCGGTTTCTCTAACCACCGAGAAACCGAGATTAGGAGCTGTCCTTCTAGCTACTAAACTTCTTTTCGTCTATTTTATGCACTTGATTAGACGAGAAGGTTACAGCTATCGATATCAATCGAACACACGAGTGGGTAAATGTGTCATGTCAGAGATTAATTATTTAGAGCAAAGTTGAGCGACAATGAAATTAAAATTTCATTTTTACATTTAGTCTCTTGATTGAATTTAAAATTGTTAGCTTCAAGAATTACGTGTTTAAAGATAATTACGAGAATTCTCTTAACAGTTTAACAGATTGATGCAAGGACAAATGTAGGTATGTAATACGTGTTAAAGGAAAAGTTGTACAAATTAAAATTCCATTCATTCGTTAGGTTTCCACATCAAATCAACAGTTTACATTAGCAATCATGACATGTGCATAAAAACCATACAATCGTATAACCATCTATAAATTCATGAATCAATAATATTTTTCCTCTTCGGTCGATTACTCATAACGACCTGAGAGATATTAATTTTTTATATGTAACCTACATTTTCCTGGTACGACAAGATTAGTATTCTCATTAAATTGGAAGTTATTTAATAAAACATGCTAATACATGTTTTATATCAGAGAAAGATACATTTTTTTATTAGTAGCGAGAAGACATCGAATAAATTAATTTCTTTTGATTTTTAAAAAGATTCTAGTCGTTTAATCCAATTTAAAAGAAAAAATATTTTATTATTTCCTGAAGATTCTGTTTAAATTATTACATAATTATTATGGTATCACTCAGATGATACAATTTCAAGTTAAGGCCGGGTCTTGAATGACCCAGCATCCGCTGTTTAAGGATTAACGGTATACCATTTTGTCTTGTCAGTAGCGAAATTGACAGTCGAACGGGTCCATTAAAATGATAACGGAAATAAGTAACCGTAACGAATGACCACTTCCTTCTTCCATTGGATAAGAATCGAGTGATTTATATTCTACACATGTATCCGCTAAATGCGCCTACCGACTTGCATTGCTAAACATGTGACACTTTGTTTCTATTGAACGTTTCAATAATTTATTCTAGAGAAATTCGAAATTTTTTTAGATATTTTTTATTTCTAATGATCGCATTAATCATTAGCGACCACTTTAAAGGAACAGCCTGAAATTATAGATAATGAAAATAATATGAAATACAAAATTACATTAAAATTGAAGCTCTCTTCATGGTCCGTCGCCCGAGGGTCAAAATTAGGGATAGTTAATTTTCAAATTACAAGTTTTTTATTTGCTACTTTCCGTTATTAATATAATAGCTTGTCCATTATCCATTATCCATTATCTTGATAACGATTAATTAATAAATAATAATAATTACACTATGATTCTTACCAGCTCGACTTTCTTCCTTACAACGGTCATTTAAATATCTAATTCGCAGCGGAACATTCTGTACTCTCGTTTCCAGTGAAAACAGTGAGTAACTTGAATTTCGCGAGTGTTAGGTTTCACGTTATTATGACTCGGCCACTTTGCAAACGGTCCAAGAATGCGTTTACTTGGACAAAAAGAGCGATTTCCTAATTAACCCTTTCCTTATGCCCGCCTCTACTGAAAGCTTTATTTTTACATATTTTTGTACAGTTGTACAAATTCCTTACAAATCGTTTATTATCAGCAGCTATCGCAAAAGCTATAAGTAAATATTCAAAAAACCAATGATTGTATAAATTTAGTAATTAGATATTGCGCGATTGAATCACGAATGTCATTAACAATCTGTCAGCGATGGGCGTTCTGATCCGGAACTGGAAAGACCTCGAACGTGATGTATACCTTCGGGCAATATCATAACAAGAGAAGTCAGCCGAGGGAATACACGTGTAATACATAAAGGCATGATCGGTGTTGGTCATTGTAGAAATTCTATTGCTGATGGAAAGCGTTGAAATCGTTGAGAGGCCGTGCGAAAAATTCGTTGTTCAACAGTGGAACATATGTCTACTGCTCTTGACGCATTTGCTTCGAGCGTTTAACCCTTTCGTTACGGCGTCCATTGTATGGTGCTCGTAAATTGATTGCTTGAACTTGATAAATACGAAGTTGTTGCGTATCAAATAGCGAATTTCGAAACGTAGAAAGTCTGACATCATTTGATGACATAAAAATAATAAAAACTAACACTTGTCTAGTAAATTCATTTAGAATAAATTTAGAATAAAATTAAAATAGCAAAATAGTTTAAATAATATAAAAGATAGCATTAGAAACGATTTATAATAACACACGTGTACGAATCGAAGTGGAAAGTTAGAAAGAGATAGATAGGAGATTCACAAGCATTTGTTCTTTTTTATTTCGACGCTGTAGTGCGGAGAAGCGAGAACGTTACCATAAGAGGACATCTCTTGCCATGTTTGGTGCTCGGCCGTTCTCCTTCCTCGGTCACAGTTTCTGAATTATAAACCCGACGAATACTCGCGACAGGTATCCAGGCATCTGCTGATCGCATTTACAAATGAACCCTGTTAATTGGGTGCTCGTGACTTCTGATTTCCTTAGTTTCGAAAAATATTTGTATTCAAATGAGTAGATTTATCAAATTGCATTTGGATTAACCTTCGGATGGCGGACCATGGAGGAGAGCTCCAAGGGTTAAATCTAAAGCTAGAAAAATTAATAACTTTCAAGTTGTAATTAATAAAATAAAAAACCATGGGATAAAGGGTGAAATTATAAAATTATGATAATATAAAGATGGCTAGAAAAGTGTTCTAAGAATTTTCGAATACAATGAAAAGTAAAAGTTTCAAATACTTTCCCAAGCAAGCGCGTGTATCCAACTGCATATAACGTCCAGTCGGATAATAAAAGAATTCGAAGGAAAAAGCTTGGCGACCAATGTCGAGAATAGAACAACCTGTTGGATGCACCTTCGACCCTTTATTAGGAAAGCGCAATGTCTCCCTTAAGTCCAAGATCCACTTTTTCGAGCTGCTGGATACAGCTAAGTGCAGGCTCGGTAGGTAGACAGAGGAATGCATTAAAAAGCGACATCGCCATTTACGGCTGTCATCCCGTGCGGATAACCTGTGAGTGCTCGAAGAGGAGTCAGTCGCGAGCTGCTGTATTCCACTTCAAATTCCGCAAAAGCTTGCAACCTTTTATCACTCTTCGTCTTATTCGTCTCAAAGGTTCACCGTTAATGGACCCCGATAAAGAGACGCTTGAACAAAGGGCATTGTAAAAATAATAGATAAGATTTTGACCAGCTAATGAAATTTTCAATAGCTCCAGCTGGGTAGCCGACGCGTTAAAACACACGGTATAAACTCGTGAAGAATCTGCCGAGGCAAAAAAGTGACTCAGCAAAATGGTCAGACTTATGAAATGGCTCGATACCTATGTTGTGAAACGGAACACCCGTATCGAGACCATTTACCATTGGGAGAAAGAAGGTGGAAACGCGACTTGTCGATTACTCTGTTCGCGTTTCCTCGCTTTTCCTCCACGTTGTCCCCGTGAACGTACACGGAACGAACACATAAGAGATTCTAGTCGTTACCTACGCGTGGGCACCCACCGCTCGGTGTATTGTCGGGTGAGTCATCTCCCATTGCTCGGTGTACCTCTCACCACCCTGTGCGCAAGAGTACGTAGAGAGCACGGTTTGTTTTCTGGGTAAAAGCCGGAGCCGGCGTGGCTCTTAGGAACAATGGGAAACAAAAGAGGCACAACGGCACGCGTGCTAGCACAAGGTAGCCATGGTCACGGCGGTCACGTTTCGCAGAATGTCGTGTTGTATATGTACACCGGTCTGCCGCGTCCTTTATGTATACCTACACCGTGCCTTCCTCCAGTTGCTCTATCTTCGAAACTATGTATGTACATACACCCGTATGTACCAGTCACCTCGATACCGTGGATCCTGGACTGTTCGTTAACCCCTTTCACCCTGATGCTTCATCCTCATCAACCTGATATCAATTCCCATCATTTTTAGAGTATTTTGATGTTTACAATCATTTATTTATTGCAACATGATAAGATTGACCAAATTACAAATAATATTAGTCTTCGATCCATCTAAAAGAGCTATTATCTTGTGAATATGGAGTCGTTTGATTAACCCTCGTTTGGCGGACCATGGAGAGAGCCCCAATTTTAATCCAATTTCATATTTCATATTATTTTCACTTTGGAGTAATTTTTATTGCGACAGAAAATATGAATTATTTGTCAATAATTTCAAATAATTATCAATGTTGTAAGCCATAAATTTTGATTGATGCTCATCATTAGAAAAGATAATAAAAGTGAGATTATGGAAAGGAAATTCTGGTCCCATTAAAGTGACCCAATATTATAAATTCGATTACAAATAGAGCATAACTTTACTTTACCTAGATGATATTTCAAGATTAACGTAATCGGATTCTCTTTTAGTATCTTTCATAGTCATTCCTCATCCACTTCAGCTAGTCTATTTAAAATGAAAGTTCCTGTTGCGTAACATGTTTTCGATTCACCTTACCGAAAACAATGGAGAAAAGTTGTCAATCAATTTACATATTGCATTATAATAAATGCACATTATTTAGTATATTGTGATCGATGACGGGGTTTTGTGTTTGTGTTGCGCAGGTCGAGAACGTGAGCCTTTGCGTGGGAGCGCTCCGAGCTCTCGGGGCGGACGTGGGTTCGGTGAATCCTGGGGAATTGGCGGCAGGATCAACCCTCTGGCCAGTCCTTGCCCTTCTTTTTGCCCTCTCACGATACAAGCAGAGAGCGAAGCAGCTTCAAGACATGCCTAGGTAAGTGGAGACACAGCTTTCTTCGTTATCGACGAATGGTAAGAAGAGTGCCATTCTTGTGCACTTTCTGCATGCTGGTTAAGCAAATCCTTACCTTGTCGACTTTTGTTAAAGTTGGAGTCATTGAAACAATGACACATGACAGGTAAATACAAAAAGAAAAAGGATTGAATGAATTCCTACTTTACCCCTGTGTATTTTAACTTTTTTTATTGTAACTGTTGGTAACTTATATTTGTATCAACCTTACGTACAGTACCGGGCATAGATATTTATGTACATTACCTGACATAGATATACAACTTTAACAATATTTCATAATAATTACATGTAATTTTTCTTCTATGATAATGTTTACAAACTGAAGCTTTTAATGAATTTTTACAAAGAAAAGAAAAAGAATATAAAAACGGCACTTTTTTAACGTGGCAGTTAAAATGGTTAATAGAACTTTACTTAAAAGCCCTTCGAAGTCTCTGTAAACTCGTATAAAATTCTCAAACGTTTACCTTTAAGGATAGCGTCTTTGAAGAAGACGTGAACCACGTCTACTCAATTTCCTCTGAATTTCATTAATATTTCGATCAATATATCCTCATAGACTTTAATAAATGTCTACACGGTTTCCTTGGTATATCTCGTAGAAATTTTTCGATCAGTTTGGTCTGCTCGTGACACTTTTATTCTTCCTGCCATTCGAATCGATCCCGTCAGACCAACGGTGCTAGCGGCGTGCTCATTAACGTCCGCGTTAATCAAGCTGTACGCACGCTCACACCATCAAACAACCATGAATATCACAGTGTGTACCTGTGTACGCTGGTACGGGACCCTGTTTCATTACAGTGTAATGATTACACTAACGCAACCGCGTGTACGAGCTTCAAATATTTTAATTACTCTCGCACGTTCCCTGGTTAATTGCTTTCGCGACTCGGCGGAACATTAAGGAGCCACTGACTTCAGGTTTTTCTTGATACACGACTGTCAAGGTCGTTATTTTTAAACCCACGCGAGAAAAGTTTCGTGAAGGTGAAGGAGACGTTGGTGTAGAATGGCAGAACGTGAGGCTAAGAATTTAGGCACCTTTGGCACTGGAGGATTTGAGTTTGTTAATTGACAAATCTCAAAAACACTTATGTCAGTTAGCAAAACATTTTGAATATGAAAATCTGTGGCTAATAATTAGTCGAAGTATCATCTAATTGATTTTCAGATTAAAATTCCTTGAATTCCAATCAAGAATTAAGTTCGGTTTGTTCAAATTTAAGAAAAATTGTTCTGATTGGACAAAGCACTCAAATTATTTTCAAATTGAAATTTATTAACCTTTGAACAGCGGAGCCTGATTTAATTGTGACCCAAACTTCCAAAATGTATTCAAGAATATTAACTTATCGACGGCTCTCTTCATGGTCCGCCATCCGAGAGTCAGAAACGAAACTTCACATATTTATACCATTTATAAAATTTCTTTCAACAAATTTTGTTGCCATCTTTTATTTGTTATGAAACGAGGAAACGAATCGGAAATGGTAGGAATTAAACGAAATAGGAGAAGAATCCCGCAGGGAAATTCGTGGCGAGTGGAATTCAAGGTTCGTCGTCTAATAGAGCGTGTAACGATTCTTCGATGGAACGTAGAAACGTAAACCGTCGGAACCTTTAGGAAACGTTTCAACATTAACATATTAACAATGCTCCATTATGCCCACGACCGAGTGTAGACCCGTGGTCTCGTAGCCACACAATATAACCGCGCTTATACATTCGAACTCCCTTCTTGCAACACAAACAAGCCAGCGTGGGTGTATTATAGCTCTGCTCGTATAACGAGAACTTAACGGGTAGCTCTGAAATCGTGATCATATTCCTTTCGTGTAGCATAGATCGTATTTACAATGGCTCTTAAGTAGGAATGACGTTTCTTTCGGTTGCATTTGAATTACAATATACGTGGGTTGTGCATGAAAAAGTGGTGGATACGAGGTGCTTTTAAAATGTGATACGAGTTTATTTATGTAGCAGGCTGGAGGAATTAGGGAACCCTTTGAGATAAAGTTATTTCTTGAAAAGTTTAGGGTGAATGTGATTAAATACACAGTCTGTGTATTTAACATTTTTAAGTGACCTTCTTTAAATTATTATGTGTATCCTGTTTGATGATGAATAGAATATTTGTAAGAGTAAATATGTTAACGACGTGTGATAATAATTTCAGGTGATTATACTGGTTCTGCTAATGATAAGTATGATAAATTTAATTTCATTTTGCATTTCATATTAGTTTAATTTTTTTAATTTTTAAAATTAACTTTAGGTTAATACTTGTATTTGTTTTGTAAGTTTGGGTCTCGGTTGACCCAGGCTCCGTGGTTCAAGGGTTAAATTTTTAGAGTCACCCCGTAGACAATTGCTCGTGTACCGTTTACACGATTTGTACACACGCTTGCGTTTTAAAGCTGAAGAGAAGATACACGCGGTGAGTTCTGTCCCGCGTGTACAGCGAGCATATTGTTGCGTCTCGGCACAATACTTGGCACGTGCACGTGCACGGAGAAATGTGGGCATTAGCATAAAAATGATTTAAAAATTCACAATACCCCGTGCGTTCGGGAATGATTGGTCGGTTCTTAGGGAAGGCTCGCGACGCGATTGGTGGAATCGGTACAGAGGGGAAATCCTACGGAGGCTGTGCGTACAGGTTACGAGGCACATAAAGAGAGTGGGAGAGAGAGAGAGAGAGGGTGAAATGCGTGTACCATGGGAGAAAGCAGGAGGGAAAGCAACACGATTGGGAGATGCCGGGGGTGAGCAACGAAGAGACCTCCATGGGGGTGAATACTGGCAGACGAGGAGGGATGAAACCGGGGGTTCAATATCGGGGTAGAAAGAGAGGACAGTGAACGTGTGTAAGAAAGAAGAGAAAAGATAGGCACACGAATATTGTGGAGGAGATATGAAATCTACAGGGTGTTAAAAAATTAATAAAATTAATTGCAGTCCTAAAATTGTAAATCTAATCCTCAAATGATGAAGCTTGATTTTTCTTGGAAATTTTCGTGGAAATAATGGAAAATTAAAAATATCGCTCTCTTCCTGGTCCGTCGTTCGAGGGATGTTTATACAGACAGTTTCTATAAAATATTTTGCATATTTTATATATTTCAAACAATTTATTTCATTTTCTTCTAAATTATATACATTTTTTACATTCTCTGTTATGTCACAGTCTATTAATATGTTTCAAAATTTCGACAATTCTCAGTTACAAACCGAGACATAGATTCACCAACGTAATCTGTAAATTATTTCCATCGACCTTAATTACTCTTCCAATATTAAATATACTTTATAGTGTAGGTTTCAAGGTTTTTAATTTCAATTTCTTATATTTCCAACCTTTGTAAATCGTGACGATTATTTTCTCGGACACCCTATAGAAAAGAGGCTGTTGTAAAGGGAAGGTATTGCATCTGCATGGGGATCCACGGGAGAAAGGGAGAAACAGTGACAAGGAGGGAGAGTTGGGTTGTGGTAGTTGGTGGGGGAGAGAGCGAGGGAGGGAGAGAGCGAAAGAGAGAAGCCACGTGCTATGGGAACAGGGGAATGGTTCTCTCTCGGCGGGCCTCAGTTCGAAACGGGCCATCAACGATGCCTACACACCATGGCCACACCATGACCGTGGAACAGCTCGCCATAAGGCATCGTCGTCGTCGGCTCGGTGCAGTGTAGTGAAAAAGCTTTAACTAGACGTGTACAACCATTCGGATATATATTCTTCTTATTTCTTTTCCTTATTTCCATCTTCTTCGTGTTTTTTTTTTTTTTCTTTTCATCTTCTTCGAGCTAGCCAGCCGAGAAACCGGTGCACACGAAAACAAAGAGAAAATATGCTCGGCGAGGAAACGATCGGTATACCGATTCCTTGCGAGGATATTGCATCGATGGTCGAGCGTAGATTCTCTCGCGGTTTCCGTGATTGGATCGAGACGATATCGAGCCCTCGATGCAGCGAGTGATCGGATCCAAACAAATTTTCACCCGATACTTTCGATCGCAACGCCTATCCCGCCTGGAACATTCGGCGAGGAAGTCGAAGGATATTAATATTTTCTTGGTCTCGTTTGAAATCGAAGTCTAAGAACTGCAAGTTTCTCGACGAAGTAGAAGGAATCATCGTCATGAAAACTTATAAACAAAGGAATCGTATCATTTTTAATTTTCGACCTCGACTCGTAATCTACTCGAGCAAAGATTAATAAGAGTATAAAGGAAGCTAATAAAAGCGGAGGATATAAGATCGAATGCCAATTGGAGTGAATCAGTGACAAAAGAAGTCTTTTCCTCCGTGTGTCCTACGGGCAACCTATCTGCAGCAACGTGTTCGTCTTTTGACGCGGTTGAAACGCGCAGTCTGGTCCCCTGTTTGTTTATTTACAAGCGCGTCGACCGGTTGATTCATCGGGACGCTTTCGACCGTTCAGAAGTGTCGGTACACGCGAGAAGTGTATACTATTTCGAACGGTGCACGCGAAAAGGAGTAGCGACGGTGTTGTATCAAAATGGGAAACAGCGGAAGTAGCGGTGGAGCGAGCAGGAAGGCGCGGAGCTTGCCAAATTCGCCGGAAGCGCACAGGTATTTTGCAGCCGTTTCAACGTTTCCGGAGAATTGCTAGCTTTAAACTGTGGACGAAATAAGTCCTTTCTCTCGAGTTTCATTTCCTGTACGTTTTTACTAAATTTATAAAAATAGAGTTTTGATAATTAACTCAGCTGGTAATTAAGTGTAACTGGCCTTAGGAGTGCCAAAGGGTTTAATTTCCAGGAACAGATTTTGTTTTAACCCTAGAATGAGTTAAATCCATGGAGAGAGCCATGATAGCAGTTAGTTCTTTTAACACTTTGGCTGCTTCAGTAGTAATGACTATGTTTAGTCAGACACATTATAATTGGAATTATTCAGGATAATTATTCATGTCTCAACTTAAGTAAGATAATATTTAAAATTGGAATTCATTCATTTAATTATAAATATTTTATTCAATTAAGATTTTCATTGTTTTGTGTAAATAATCATACCGTATGATATTTTAATCCTAGAAAATAATTGAAATTTTGCTAGATTCCAGAAAGGTTTGTTTATAAAAAGACAAAACAGAATACATTACACATACTTTATTGAATACTTACAAGGATCTTAACATAAAGTAAAATCTATATTTTTCAAAGAAACAGTGTAAAATTTGGTATATAAAATATAAAATTAAATTAAAAATCGGGCTCTCTCCACGATTCAATGATCGAGGGTTAAATTGAATAAAAAAAATATTCTCTCCTTATGACATCTAAATCGTAAAAGGTTTTCGATTTTTATCAAATTTCAATATGAGGTTTTAGAAAAAGACTAGAACAAAGTCCATGTAGAATCGCACAAGTGTAGCATAAAATCGGTTTAAAGTGGAGCAATTTCGCGAAGAGGATGCAAACGAAGTACCGTAAAAGCGAGAATCACGCGGTCGTGTATAATTACACGAAGCAGACGAATAAGATGCGCTCGGTCACGATCTATATTGAGAAAGGAAAAATTCAAAACCAGATCCCCCGCTTCGAGTGCTTCTCCGACTGGCCATCGCCACGGGGCCCCGAAGACCGGTTAGACCTTGACTGCAGGTCGCACCTCGACACCTTCTGCACTTGGAACCTTCGACTGAAACACGCGGTTCGATAAGAACATCCTGTCGTGCCCGTCTTTTGACCCGTCCCGTCGATGTACAAGCGAACAAAAAAATTATAGCCGCTTCACGGTGCAACCAGGGTCAATTTGCAAATTTCAATATCTGGACGATATGAAAGAATTTTTTCCAGATAAATATAGGAAAGATAATTTTGTTTTCCAAGAGGATAGTAATATAAAATCTGCAGCTTAGATTATCTGTTGAACTGGAGATCCTGTAATTAACTTAAAGTTAAATGTATAATTTTTTAATGAAAGGGTTGCATATATTGGAAGAATAATTTAAAACAAAAGACAGTGATAATTAAATAAAAATTATAGTTCCCTCCATGGTTAATTAATTATTTTAATGCCACTAATTGCCATTAATTTAAAGTTCTAGTATCTATTCTGAGTATAGGTTGAAGCCTAGTGGTTCTGGTGTTAAAATATCCATATATCTAGTAATAAAACCGTTGAAACACAATATAGAAGGAAGTCTAATGTGAGTCGAATTCACAAGTAGGAAAAAGCTTAGGTGGCATTAGGGGGACGAGTTAGGGAGACCCTTCTAATAATTTTCAGACAGACGACCCTCGAATTCTATGCACCTGGCATTCGATCGACGAAAACAGAAGTTTCCTTTTAAAGAATGAAAGACATAGACGATATTATACATAGTTTCTTTCAAATAAAATTAAACACCTAATCGGTATGTGGAAATTCTGTTCATGAAATTCATAATTAGGTCAATTCATAAGATCGTTCGCAGCTTATACAGTAGAAAATTAAAAAATTCAATTAATACACATTTATTCAAACAATTGTGTAATAATTAACATTTAGAATCTTTCAAATTCTCTTTTTTCTTTAATGTTTTCAATTCTTTGATTATATAAAATTGGCGATGTCGATATCCAACTTATGGCATTCAACTTGCCAACTACCTATTGTAGGGTTTATAAATCAACAAATGATTACCATCTTTTCTGTCTTCATAATTTTCGATGCCAACATTCTCGCAGTGTATCATAAACGGGATGAAAGGAAATATAAAAAATATGTTTTGCGAAATTCTGTGGCAAACGAAGGGAACACAGTGTCTGCACCGTGGGAGAACCGGTCTCCTGACACGACGCCTTTCGAATAAACTTCGCCCGACGCGAATCGACTCGATTTCCGTGCAATTCAAATGCATCCAGGTTTCTATTAAATGGACGCCTTTGTTCTGCTTCATGCGTCCACACGGGATTGCCAGAGTTTTATATACATAGTGTGCCCAACTAGCGAATCTGTGATAACGGTGATAACGGAGTTACGGACGAATTCGGTAGAGGTCGAGGCTCGATATTTTTGTTACCAGGATCGAGTAAAGTGTTGCTTTGTGTTTGGTGTTACAACGGCGTTTGTTTGCTCCGATACTTTTTCACGATCCGTGTACTCGATGGATCTGACAGTTTGTATGAAATGATGGTGGGTAATATAAAAATACAACGAGTAATTTTAACAAATGGTAGATTTTTAAAATAATAGATACTAGATTTAGAATCGATTTTAAAATAATAGTGTAAAATTAAAAAAAAGTGAAAATAATATGAAATAATGAATTAAATTAAAATTGGGCTTCTCTCTGTGGTCCGCCATCCGAGGAAGAGAGAATCGAAAGCTACAAAAGTAACGTTTGATCGTTATCTTCTTGCGTCTTTTCTTTTTACCAATATTATTTAATTAATAAATAATTTTTTGCAAGCTCAGAAAGAATTCTTCATTTCTTTTGTAAAATACACTTTTTCAAATTGTGTTGCTTTTGAAGTACATGCGCGAATATGTCATGGGCAGGAGCAAAGAAGGGGTTAAAATTCTCATACTGTAACACAGAGAACATTGGAGGAAAAGATTAATTAGGTGGTAAGATATAAAGAAAAAGAAGCTTCTACTACCTTAGCCTATTAAAGGAGATAACGAGCGAAAGAAAATCGTGGAAGAAGGAAAAAGGGGAGGAAAAAATCGAAGCACGTGGCATGGCACGGGACACGGTTTCGAAGAGATACTTTCTCTCCCTTCCATCTGTCTTCCCTTTTTCTTCACCCTTTCTACTCTGTCCCTTTCTTTTTTTTCCCCCTTTTCGCCCAACCCGCTGGTAAGTTGACTCGGTTTGATTTATTATTCGCGACTCGTGCGATTATTTCGTGCGGTCCTGCCGTTTCTCCCTTTCCCTTCGACTCTCTCTCTAGCTAAAATTCTCTTTATTTAGCGAACGAGTTCAAAGACATCGGAGAGACGAGCGGTGAGTCAATGTTTTCGATGTGAATGGCCGCAAAAATAGATTTTTGAGCACGTTGCTCTTCTCGTGATTACTTCGTTAAATCATCGTCTTTACAATTCCTTTTTTTTAATGTTTAATCTTAATTTTAGCTTCGACTTTTTGATTTTTATACGGGTAGATATATCCAAGCGGGCTCCAACTTGTTAACCCTCGAACGGCGGACCATGGAGAGAGCTCTAATTTTAATTTAATTTGATATTTCATATCATTTTAATTTTTCAAATTTTACACTATCCCTTTCTTTTTTTATTTAAACATTATACATTGAACTTTGAAATAATATTCCTGCTTCATTATTTAAGGGTTGAAACGCTTAACTTTTTTTTTAACTGATCAATTTTTTACGAGTATCAGGATTTGTATTGAAATAATATTTGTATTGTGGGTTGATCAGCTGTATATTTTTGCCATGAACTGTAGGATAAATAATAAAACGCTTGTCTCGCGTCCTTGCGCGGTTTTCCACGCGGGGATAATAAGCGACGTTTTGTGTACGATAATAATATCGTCCGCGTGGAATACTGGCGTCGGCCTTCCTGGTACAAGACCGTCCTTTTTCACGAGATTATCTAAATTTATCCCGTGCACTGGAACAACGTGCAACCGCTCCTATTTCTCGACTCGATGCTTTCTCCTTCGTGCCTCGACTCTTTCAGCCACTCGGCAATCTGTCGGTGCCTGCTCGATCCCGAACAGAGTAATCGTGCTACCTCGAATTAATTATCGACCCTCTTCGCGTGAATTATCGAGTGCCACGAACACGTACGTGTGTGTTCCCCAGCGAGATCTCCCGCGGATCCTAGAAAATATGTGTTGGTAGACCGAGGGATGTTTTATGCACTCTGCAGTCGTGCAGTTTAATCAGAGGAAATAGTGGTTCGAAAGTTGAACATTTTTAGAAAAATCTAATCCAGTTGGATTTTAATGATTTAGCAATATCAGATTATTGGACTACGTCTGTAGATAATGTTGTAAGAAAGAAGAATAATTTTTAATTACGACAGTGATTAACCCTCGGAATTTTATTTTAATTTCTTCACATATCTTCATTTTTAAAATTTTACCCGGTTTCTTTATAAATTATATTTCGAATATTAATTAAGTGTAATTATTATTATACTAATTAAATATATGGTTTGCAAGTTTGAGTCTCGATTTATAAATCACACGATTAAAATCGCATCAAATATCTGTCGTAATTGAAATAACACATAATTCTCTGTAACAAGATTCACGAGTTCCCCTTTGCCTTTTGGAATAACCATGGATTTGGCTCGTCTCCACGGATGACACACAATATCTTCTAATACCACGAATGAATTAGCCATTCATGCGAAGTATTCAACTATAACACCCTCGTTACACGATCATTTTCTTAATTACACCGCCACTTTGTTTAAATTTATGTCACGTCATTAAACCCTATCCACCTTTCGTTTATCTAATTTTAGATGAATCATTCTAACAGATGGTACTCGAAAACGTTTACTTGTTATTCTTAACTTCTTGGCTGATGATTTTTGGAGATAGAACAGGCTATTTATTCTTGAAATGTTTAGACAAATAAAATAAACAGTGACAGTCTTTGATTTTTTATTTAGATTCTATTTGAAACAGAAATGAAAATTTACTTATATTTCATTTTGTATTTTTTGAAGTATATCCAAAGTTAAATAAAATTTAAGAAATAGTTATTTTATTTAAAATATTAGATGGTACAAAATTCAGGTACAAGAATATTTTAAATGGAAAGTGATATTACTTTCAATTTCTTACTAGTCATTTTATCAAAATTAGTACGATGAATATATACCATTGAATAAGAAAGGAAAATAAAGACAAAGGTTGAAGGATCCTTCTGCCTCTTTCATGCTAATTTCATTTCGAAGAAACATCGTGGTTCTTCCAAACGTCAACGAATATTTTTCTCGAGAAACATCTTAACCAGATTTCCATGTTAAGGTATTTTGTTTCACTGCTTTCTCATGCAAATCTTGGAGCAGAAACTTTGTTTGCTGGTCTATCGTTCGTGTACATTTGCCTTTTTCGAAAGCAACCCAAAAGAGAGCAAGATAAATGTTGCTGTGCATAAGTTTGTTCAAACAGTGGGCAGGAATTAGCGTTCTTATTTGTTTGAGAAAGATTTTCATAGAATATCTTTTCTTTAAATAGATTTTGTTATAACTTTTTATATTTTTAGCTTTGAATTTTCACACATCTATTTTTGGAAAAACAAAAAATAAAAGAAATGACTCAGAACCAATACACAGTTATTAAATATCAAAAAATGTATAATTTATATTTAATTTTGAAGGAGAAATATGGCCAAATTTTTGTAAAATTTCATGGGTACAAAATGGCAATAAATTCCTTGATGTTGTGCTTTATTATTTTTTATATATGTTTTGTAAATTTGGGTCTCTCTTGACCCAGATTCCGATGTTCAACGAATAATTTTTCAGACTACGGATAAAATTGCCAAGATAATCGTTTTTCTTCGATCAAGAAATTTCTCTTCACGATGCAATAAAGTGTTCATGTATGCAAATTATCGTTTCTATTCGGCTTGAAAAATCGTCTGTCTAAAGGTCTGCCTTCTCTCGGGTGGTTTTCTCTGTCGTTGAGAACTGGTCCTCCAAAGAACTGGCTCGGCGTGCAATTACTCCTAGTACCGCGGATAAATTGTCAGACTCATTCGTGCGAAATATTCGAGCGAGTCTGCTTGCTAACTATACTTCAACATGGAAACGGTTCGTTGTATTTATATGCGTGCTTTTCTAGCACGTTTTACGAGTACTTCGTTTACATTTTCAATTAGCCACCACTTCACTTATGCACTATTGAATTTACTTCAGGATATTGGGATTTTATAATGCTTCATATAACTAAATTCATATATATTTATCTATTTGTAAATTGTAAATACTTGGAGAAATATATAATAATATCGTGAAATGTACAGTAGCAATTGTTCTTAAAGCTACGTCTTACAAAAATTTTATAAAGTAAATTAAAAATTATCTTTAATTAATTTTCAACCAAATAATTAAGTTCATGTAACATTAGCATATCAAATTAAAATCAATTTTTTAAATTAAAATTTTGTTAGTGCAAAAATTGGTCATAAATGCAATTACAAAGAATTTTAATTTATATTATCTTTTCAATTTGATTTTATTAATTATTTGATTATGCGGTGCCTATAATCACCTTTCATGGTATTCAATCTATTAATCATTCAATAAGTTTCGTGTCGAGTAACTCCCTAAATTCAAAGGGGTACAGCATTCAATTCCGGTTGAAATGCAACATATTGAACAGCAAAGTGTCGAGGTAGAGTGGACAGAGGACCGCAAGGGTTCAAGGGTCTAAAGTAAGCTCGAAAGTACGGCAATTAGTAGAATCTGTCTTTGGAATCGCTTGACCGACCTAGCTCTACCTACGGTTATCTAATCGGAGTGCAGAACTATGCACATAAGCCGTTCTCTATAATACTCTATTAAGCGTTAGAGAGAGGAGAGTTTATAACGAGCATGAAGTCTGTGCACCAGTATCTATAAAGTCATGGCAGTAAAATGTGTGGATGTATTGAACAGGAATGAAACAATTCACCACAAAAACGAATTTATGTAAAGTATATGCACGATAAGTACACTCGCGATTAAATCAGACTTTCCCAGGAAAAATGACGGTGTCCTGGGATCCCACCGTGCCCCTAGGAAGGAGAAGGTCTTTATTATCCATATTTCTTAGATTTATACTAAATTTTATAATATTTAATAATTAGAAATCCTATTATGTTGTTTCTAATTTACTTTTAATGTTAATATCATCGTAATTAATTATGATAATTCATCATAATGAATTGCCTATTCAGAAGGGCTAAAAGAACGTGTATCTGTAAACTTTTTTAGGAAAATTTATTTTCTTTTCTTAAAAAATTCCTTTTCATTCTAAACGTTATATTTTCAGAAAATTATTTTTAATAATTTTCTTATATAAAAATAATTAATAAAGTGAATCAGACAAATAGTTTCTCATGAAAGTTAAATAAATGATAATAAATTTTAATGAATTTATCTGAATTATATCGTACGTAACATGTAAATCTATGTTATAAATTTTGTTCATTTAAAATGATTGGTTCGAGAGGTAATAGGACAGGAAATTGAACGTGAGAGTGAACAGACATTTAAACGGTTAAAGGTATTAGATCAATCTCATCGTTAGGTTCGACCTGGCCAGGTAAAAGCAACGCGAGATTCCTATCGACAACGTGGCACCCGACGACATTCCTTCTAATTGCTTCGAAACTACCGGGCGCACGATTTTTCGAATCCATTGACCAATTAGATCCAGCCACGAAGATACCAAGAGAACTATCATGAGCTGTGCGTTCGCGCTTTCACGAACTCTTCGACTCGTTGAACTCTCCTCTCGTTAAGGTGAAACTATAATTTCCCGCGTTTCCTCGTAGTCGAAGCCTGTCATTTATTGCCGTTAACTCGTTAATTATAGACGAGTATAATTTTCAACGTACGATGGCAAAGGTTTTCTCAACGAATACAAAAAGAATTCTTTATTGCTTGATAAATGGAGGGTTTAGTTTATTTGACGGGTTCTCGTTCAGGAAAATTGGTGGCGTTGATTTTTTTTATTTAAAATTATTCTTCTAAAACACGCGATTCAAATAAACTTCACTTGATCCTCCGTCAATAACAAACGGATCATTAAATACTTCAATGAAAGCTATTGATTGCAAAGCTTGTTATCGAATAGATACATTTTTTTATTATGTGCACAACTGTCATTAAGTATGGATGATCGATCGCATAGCAAGAGTTTCATCTGCAGCAGTGCATCATTGATTGCGTCGCATGCATTCAAGCGATATGGACACGTCGCGAAGACAATTAATGCTGATATGTGCGTGTATATACATACATGCATAGACGGGTATGGCAAAGGAGGTTTCTGTTAATTACTCAAGCTTCTGGCTTCCATATCCGATAGGAGACACTCAAGGATCAATATCCAATTTCTCATCTCTTGCTATTTCGAGCATCCACTCGATGTCTACACAAACTTTGAGAAAACTCGAGGATTCTTAAAAATTGTTAGGTTGTATTTGAAAAATTTAATTTTTAATACATAATTGAATTTCCTACTGCAATTTAGAGAAAAATAATCGGTGCTTTATGGTAGCAACATTCCAAGTCGATTATTGTAAATTAACTGAAGTTGTAAAACACAAAGCACCGTGACGGTTGTTTGGAAAGACATAGGAACAACGACATTAATTTTCAATATTACCCTCGTAAATATTCGTGAAACGTACTATCGTGGCAGTGTTTCGTAGAGATTGAAACGCTTTTTCCTCTACTGTCGTGTAGAAAGGATCGCAATTTTTTCATTGAACCAGGTTACCGTCGATATATCACGTTCCGAATCTCGTACGGTGGTACACGTCGAACGGTTCCACGACGGAAAAACGTCCATAAATATCCAGCGAACGCTATTTCTCTCGTGTGAAATACGAATGATTTGAAAACCTTCTTTATATCTCATGGTCTTTGCTCGGGTCTCTGATGTATCGTTGAATTTAGTAGAACATCAATCTATTAAAGTACAGGCTTTGTACATTTCTAGTCGGTGATATAAAATCTTTAAAAAAGCTAAAGTTGGTTTGGGTCTTTTAATAAATCTGTAGTTAACATTAAATTAATTCTGTTTCTTCTCTCTTTTTTTAAATGCATATCTAGTTTTGAAAAAATAAAAGTAGAATTCACACACTCTGTGAATCAAATATTTATAGAATTGAGATCAAAATTGATCTGAAAAATTGATTGTGCTATAAAGCACAAAAAACTTTGTAATTTTATTGATATAATTATTTCAAGATACCAAATATTTTTTTGTCGAATATTTTGTGATTAATTAAAACACTTAAGATATAAAATTCACGTTAAATATTCTGAACCATATCTACCCTCTGTTAAATTTCAAAAGCAAAAACGGATTCTACGTATCCCCCTGATGTTCTTTTGAATAAGACGCACTGAAACAAGAAAGGAAGCTAAATTCTGTTAGCTCCACTTTCCAAGAAGATCACGCTTTCGTCTGTTGATTCGTCAACAAAGGGGATGCGAGACTCGGTTAAATAATGGTGCGTATAGGAGAATCGAAGAAAAAAAGAAAGAGGGACTTTTTCGAGCACCTACACGTCATCGTTTCGGTCAAATATTTACCCTTGGTTGGTGACACAAGAACGGGGTTGTAAACTTGGTACAAGGCAACCGCATATTTAACGTACAACTTCCACGTTTCTTCGTTTCTCTTGAACGTTTCTGCTATGTGTCTCATGGGTTTTACCCCCGACAACTTTGTTCTTCTCGTTTTCTTTCGTGTTTTCGTTCTGTTTTCACTCTCACGGGAGGATTCTTTCTTTACGACAGCGAATTACTTTTCTTGAACTTTCCGATCGATGAATATTTGTTTGAATAAATATAACTCTTAATTTATTTTTTTTTTTTAAATTGGCAACCCAGAATTAGCTAAAAATTTTTACATTTCATTTAAAAAATTAAAGTTAATCTCTGTTTTATAATTTTTGAATAGAATTAGATTAAATTCTTTTTTTTTTTTAAACATACCTATATTCCGAAATTTTGAAATGCAATACAATTGTTTATTTTTTGTTAATTTTATTCTAATGTGAAATAATTCACCTTCCATATCTGAAGTACTGAACACGAAAACGGTATCACTCATTTCGTTATGTTTGAAACGTTGCATACCAAAGTTTGTATCAATTTTGTATGCGACTGTCAGATTCAGAAGGGACGATTTCACGGCACCCTTCTCAACGAGGGAAAGTTCTACTGAAAAAGAAAAGGCGAAGAATTCGGTAGAAGGGATCGGTGTGTGGCGCGAAGCACGAAACGACCACCAACGAGTATCTCTCCCTCGTTCGTGTTCTCGTTTACCAGCGTGTTTTCTTTGGGCAACGTCAACGCCTTCGTGAAATTTCTTTTCTTTTTTACCCCGCGTTGCCCTGCTACATACACCCCTCTTCACTCTCCTTTTCGAGCGGAAGCACACGTTTTTGGCACGCTTCTGTACGCTTCGCGAAACTGCACCAGAGGTCCTGAAGAATTTCAGTAATCGTGCTTGATATGCAAAGCAAGTTGTCTTAACCCTTTCATAAAGGGATAAAATCAAGGAAGCTATTAAAAAGTGTGTGTATTTTCGAATTATGAGAATGATAAAACATGACGTTATGGAAATATAACGCGATTTTGTTAACCGTCGAACGGCGGACCATGGAGAGAACCCCAATTTCAATTTAATATTTTATACTACCGCGCTTCTAGGTATTTGAAAAGTTCCGTTCAACAATTGAACAATTGAAGAATTCAACTTCAACAATCGAAGATAGGATTATGAGTTAATTAATGACCAATCTACATGAAATTAATAAATTAATTATACTGTCACTCGTATATGATTAATGAAACTGTGAGAGGGTTAAGTACACGTATTTATTCCTCGACGCGATGGAGTTTAGATTATTCAGCAACTACAAAGAGTAATTAAGTACTGTAATTACTAGATTTCAATCTGTGTTTCCGTTTCGAATCAGCGGCGTGAAATTTCATCGGCTCGTTACGCTACGCGTGGCTTTCCATTTGATTTAGACTGCACGTTCAAAATCTATAAACATCAGTATGGCGTTTCAAAAGCAAACAGTTCTTGGAAGGAGAGGTTCGTTGCAATCGTGGAACAATAACATGCACGGTCAATGGCCGTGACCGGAGAGTAATTATTGCTCCAACACCGATCATTTCTATGTTTAACGTTTCAAATGATTTTCATTCATATTTTGCCAAAGGGATTACTTCTAACTAAAGGGATGCTGCTCCAATTTTACCAACTTTAAGTATCTAAATTAGAAATTAATATTTACAAAATATATTATTGATATCATTTTAATGCTAGTTGAAAAATACCTATATTTTCACCTAATAAGTATTATTTATTGATTTTGCAAATTTCATTAAGAGATCATCTCTTATTGCAAGATCCACAATTATAAAAATAAAAAGAAATAGATTTGACTGATAAAATAACGCTTACATTCTACCTCAGTTATGATTCTCTCCATGATTCACCATCCGAGGGTTAACAATATTTATCGCCGGATTAAGGGGGGGGGCTGCAGCCCCGAGGCCCCCTTCTAAGCCTTCCATTTGCTATGTCAAAAAATATTAAATGAAACTTGTTTTTACTCCTACACTTTTTCTTTGCAATTAAATATTATTTAATTTTACTTAAAATGAATTTAAATTTTTTAATCAAGTTTATCAACCAGTAGGGCCTTTAAAGGTTTGATACCCCCGAGCTCCATAAATCTTAATCCGGTCCTGAGAATATTATCAATATATCGATAATGGTACTTTTACTTTGAAACAGCTTTTATTTCAAAAGAAAGAAAATTGCAATCGTCTGAGAAGTATAGTAGCTTGAATTTCTTCTAAAACGAGGAGTGGAAGGATTTCGGTCTGAATAACAGTAACGACTCTATTGGGACGTTTCTCTCTAAATTGATCTCTTTTGTTCCAGATTGCCGTCTCCGTACAATAAGCAATCGGCTGTCGGTGGTGCAGGTAGTGGTCCAGGGGGTGGGACAAGTATACCCTTACCTGCCACCGTAGCTGCCACCAGAAGGTGCCCTCCGGATAAAGTTAGACCAGCTCCGACGCCCACGCATCAGTCACAGCTTGGTAAGTTTTTCACATAATTTTCCTTCTGTTCAACGTCTCTGGAAATATCGATCAGTTTCAGAACAACTATACAACTACGTCATAGTTATTAATGAAAGTTTTATGATTTATTAAGAACATTAAAATATTATAATAATCAAATTAATGGTGTGAAAAAAATTTCCATTTTCTTATAAAAGAGTCAGTCGATAAAAACAAGCAATATTGTTTATTTCTGATTTCAAAAAATGGAAGACGTGAAAGGTAACTGTGAAAATGATAGCAGGAGTGTTCAACATAATGTGAAAAAATAAATAGGGAGGGAAATGAAAAGTGAAGAAATGTATGGGGAAAAAAAGGGAGTGTAGAAAGAAATTCGATTATTTTTTCCAGTTTCTCCCCCTTTCCTTTGCAGGAACTGCTTTTAATGGAAAGTCATTAGCGAGTGGGTAGGCTGAACAGCAACCACGAAGTAATATTCAGGCATGATCTTTTAGTGCCTGCAGTCTATCTGTTTCTGACATTTGCTTTCATTCCCTCCACGCAAGCGTCAGTTTCCCCTCTGCAATGTTTCACGCTCTTCCTTTGTGATTTCTCTCCTGATCGATTTTGCCACTATCTCTCTTTTTTCACATCATAAGTACTCGTTAATTTCTTCGTTTCAATAAAAAAAAAGATGCAATATTAACCCTATTACACCCCATAACACACACCAGATGTCAGGAATTGGTTATTAATAAATAAAAAATCAATTTTGGCATAGATATTATTATTTATATTTTAGAATTACATTTTTTTTAAATCTTTTTCAATTGAAATATAAATTAAAATTTTTTATCAGTTATATTTTTCAATACAATGAAATGCAAAGCATTGAATATATCATATATATATTTTGTAAATTTGTGTCACGATTGACCCAGGCTCCGCTGTTTAAGGGTTATTGGAAAATTTCTTATTATCTCGCAGAATTTTGCAATTGCATCTACCAATAATAATACGTTTCTGCGACGGTATTTTAAAAGTAAAGCCAGGTGGATGAACTTCTTGGTAGGAAGCTCGCTGTTTAAGACGCAAAGCTATACGAAGAGGATGGTAGATTCGGTACTGCGTTAAGAACGCCCCATTAGCCATTAGTCCTCTGAATGGCTTTTAGCAACCCTTTGCGCATTTCTGGTTGCCGCGAGAGATCTGGACCACCATGGAAACTAGCTTCCATGGGGTTACGCGACCCTGTGTCCCTTTTAAAATATATGGCCTCTCTTGTGCGAACATCGACCTTCCTCTTTTCATCCCCTTACTTTTCTTGCTTGTATGCTCGAGCATTATTCTTTTATCTTTTATTTTTCTAATTACATTTTTTACTTCATTCCACCACTATCCCTATAAAATTTTCTCTTTGCTTGGAGCAATTCTTTGATAAAATTTTTAAGTACAAATCACTACCCTAGAATCATAAGGAATATACAGGACCATCATAGCTCGTAATTCAATTTTTACAGATTTCTTTCTTTAATTTTTATATGGATGCCTTGTCTGCACCCATTGTCAGTGTTTATCTAGTTCCGTATGGGTACATCCCGTCCCCGTTTTATCCAGAAGGCCCCTATTTTGAATCTTCACGTATGTGTCGCGAAACGCCGATAATGCTTGTGCGCGCACAGACACACATCGACCATAATTACCTACATCCATGGTGGTCGAGGGGGTAGCTACGAGATGGGGTGGCACCCCATAGTTTATACTTTACTCTCGACTCCCACGTTTCCAGGGCAGCCACGGCCAGATGTGCACGCCGATTCACAGAGGTTCTCAATCGATACAAATCAATCGTAGCTTGAATGAAAGTGAAATAGGACCGGTTCCCCTTTTCGTTAGAAAACGTATCACCGGGTTAAACTGGTGTTCTGATTTTTGTATCTATGAATTTAATTCATCTGTTATGGTCGCTTAAATTATTGTGGAAAGTGGGTGATTACGAGGATATTATCAAAATTATATTAAAATTCGGGCTCTCTCCATGGTCCGCCATCCGAGGGTTAATAATAATTATTTGATCTTTGTATTAATTGTATAGGGTGTGAAAATTTTGAGTATCCTAATTTATCCTAGTTTTATCCTAATTTTATTTTTATATTATGGTTGTGTTTATTTCTATGAAGATGAATTATCGGTAATAAATTCAACTGCTGCTTTTGAGGTACCTAAATAGGAACGACACTACGAAGTGTTTATTAGTCATTCATCAACACGAGCATAAATATTTCCCTTGCAAAGGCTAGAAATAAATGTCTTCCAAGAGACGTCGTTAACCTGTTCTTCGAATAAGAAACGTTATATACGATCATCCTCTGAAACGATTGAACCCTTACCTCTAGAAATACCAAATCTAATACCTAATTATTCATTTCTAATAAAGGCATAAATGATTAGAATATCATCAATATGGTATATCTAGAGCCTCCCCATGTCTTTCTATGATTGATACAAAAATAAGGTGAAATGTCAAGTAAAATCTCTCTTGCTTCTCTTAAATGGTTCTCAAATTTAATTTTTATCCTAAACTGAACAAAATTTCATCTGATTGTCAAATCAATACGAAAAGACTCGCTGTTTCGACAAAAGTAAAAACATCCCCATTCATCCCAAAATATGTTCCCTCCTTTTTTTCGACGTAAAAGCTTTCGTTGTATGAAGGGAAAAAAAATTTTCAAGGATGAAACATTTTTACGGGTACAAGTTTGCTTACCACCCTGCGTTGTTTACACGGTTGAGAAGCACTGCAATGTACCAGGGGGGATGCAGAGTTATATATCGTGGCTGTATCAAAGCCAGCGTGTTGCGAGCGGCTGGATACAGAATGTGTTTCAGTTCGAAATAGACTTCCACGTCCTATAACGTGTTCATAATATATGTACGGGCACGTATGAAGCGGGTGGACGTGCGTAGACAAGACGTGCCGTCGTTTCGTGGTTTACGATATTATTTTAGGAGTCCTTCGTGACATTTTTCTCTTCCTTTTTCTTCGTCGTTCAGTAGACGGTCTAGGCGACATGCTACGCTGACTAGGTCATGGTTCTGATTTATGGGCTTCTGGGATGATGTTTGTCCGTAGATAAAAGGATTTCTGGAATGTGAAAACTTTACCGGGGTAATGCATGTCTTGGATGATAAAACGACCCACCGTTATTTTACGCTATGAATATGAAAATACTGTTACAAGTGGCAGATTCCAATTTGACAATTGTAACACGCCATGGGAGACTCTACCGTGCTATATTTTTTTTTAAAGAAAATTTGAAAAATTTGGGTACAATATTTAGGGATATTGATTCGGTCCGGGTACTCGAGATAGTCGAGTATCTGGGTCATTTTTATCTACCCGGGTATCTCACGAGTAATCTGGGTACTCGGGTAATTTTTGTTACCCGGCTATTTCATAAATTAGAAGCCTCTTAGTATTAATCAAATCAACTTTATCGCAGTATTTGATTTTCTTGGAAAATTATTTATATTATTCAAAAATGCATTTTCCAAAATTCCAGATAGTAAATAATTTTGTACTTTTGTTATTTAGTAAATATTCTGAAATTCTTTTGTAACTCTGACATAAATATCATCCGTTAGGGTTGATCAATGAATGTAAAGCATTTACTGTTAGTTACCATTTGGTCCAATTGCGAATCAATTCACTGTTCATGCGTTCGTTTGAATTAGGAGCGAATTATGCAGCAAAGCCCCATCGGGAAATCTTTCCCTAGAATTCATCGTTTTCATAAAGAGAGGAGTTTCGGTCGCGCAGTCGCGTGCAATGACAGCTTAACTTCCACCACCCTGAAAAGCTCGATAAATTTTATGGCGGTTCTGTATCCGAGCACCGGAACCCCACCAACATCTCTTGTAACCCTCTTCCGTCTTTCTTAGGGTAGCCAATGTTGCAGCTGTTACTCCTGTTTGCCACGAAAAATGTTCTTAATTTTCCTTATTTCACGCGAGAATTTATTGCCATTTAAACGCGACCCGCAAGAAATATCTCATTTGAATCATTATTAGAATCTTGATTTTATTGAATTCTTATAAAGGAAGCATGAAGTAGGTAAAGTCTAATAATTACTAATAATAATAATCGCATCCCCTAAAGTGGGTCAGTGTATTAGATAAAACACTCATTTTGACTATTCTGAAAATTGCCATTTTAAATCTCTCAACTAAAAATTAATACTTAAAAAAAACACGTGTTCAGTATTTTTCAATACTCTATCCATCTGTAAAATTTCAACAATATCGGCGTCAGTAAAAAATTAAATTGAAATTGTGGCACTCTCCATGGTCCGCCATCCAAGGGTTAAGTAATTAGGCCCCAAATTCTTACTGGCTCATCGAGAATTTACCTGATCTTCCGACAGCCAATCTGTCCCTGAATATAGAGTTATTTGTATCATGTCAATCCCATCATTATTAATCACCTTATTTCCGCTTATGGTATGAGTTACATATGTGACACCGTGTACATGCAGGGACATATTAGTAAGTTTAAACCTTCATATTAATTCCTGCATGCAGTTTCTCTTTAGGTGAAATTTTGTGAAGTAGGTACACGAGCACTCGTGAGCTTTCGTAGACGAGTATACAGGGTGAGTCAGATAAAATGTTACAAACTATTATCTCGTAAATTATAGCAGCTATTGATTTAATTATTCTTTTAAATTAAGTGGTATGAATTCAATATTTTGCATACATCACACAATCAAGCATTTTGTACCATTAAATTTAAAAAGAATATTATAGTTTATAACACTTTATCTGACACCCTATATATAACAGGTTACTTCTCAGTGTACGTATCAGATTCATGCACGGTATAGTGTTTGCTTCAATTAGCTAGCGTGTTACGAGGGTTTATTACAAACCCGAGATGAAATGTTGCCGCAGACACGTTTATTGACGTTGCTTTCAAGCCTATTTTAATTCCCTTGATCCCTAAAGAAAGTTCTTTCAGGGAGAAGTTTGGAGATATTTCATTAAAATTAAGTACATGAATTTTTCAGATTCTTTTATATGATATTAGAGAGTAAATATTAATTTCTTCTGCATTTAATATTAACAGCTTCAAATTTATTGTAATTAGTAGTTAAAGTTTGCACTTTCAAATTGGTAATTTTCAAAATAGTTGAAGAATATCATTTCTTTGAGCTTTGTTTCTTGGTTGATGTAATTTGGGGAGTATTTTGGACACTTTTTTGGTATGTTAATTTTCTGCTCTGAAAGTTACATAAATAATTGAATAAAATAACTTTATTTTAATATATTTGGAAATTGAATGCTTATACTGATAAAACATTGTATCACAACGTAAGTGAATTAGAGCACCACAAGATAGAGGAAAGATCATTGTACGATCTTCCGGTATGGTGTGATCTCATCCCGTGACAGCTAATCCCTAAGGAATCTCATAAGAACTCAGCTGGAAAGGGAAGAAACGAAAACGTGTCTGCAGTTGTCAACGGGTGGAACACTCGTATATCTTCTCTCCTAATTTATCCGGTTATAATTAAGCAACGTTGCTATAAAGTAACTACAACTTCTTAATAAACAAATGTTTATTAAGGTACACATGTGTAACAAAACGAAATATTTTGATGGGTTTGAGGCCATTTTTATAAAATTTTAAGCTTCTAATTACTAAATTATATGAAACAATGTCAGATGCACACAAATGCGTCACACAAATGAATCAGAATCAAGGTAGAAATAAATGAAAAGTGCACACACGTGGATATTTGTTTCAATTACGATGGAATTACGCTAGGGTGAATCGTTTTTACCAGCAAACGAATCCCTAGCCGGGCTCGAGCTTAGCATAAGCCCTGTAATCCTGCGGGAATCTTCCAAAGAGACATCTTCGGCAAGCAAAAAGAGGAAGTAAAAAAGAAGGAAACAGGCGGTAAAAGAACCCTTTTGCCGCATTCGTCAGCGCAGATATGAACACTGTCTTTTTCGTTCGTAACGCGTTGAGAAAGAGATAAAGGCGAAGGGATTGAGGGATGGTCGTGAAGGAAGAAATGATGGTAGAAAGATCGGCGAAAGAAGAAGAAAGGAAACAGGAGAGATGCGACGAGAAAGACAACGAGAGAAAATTGAAGTCACGGAGTACACGTAAGACTTGCACCCGGTCTTTAACCCCGAAGCACCCGAGCTTCCAGCGGTTCTCAATTTATTTTCCATGAAAATTATGCAAGTAATAATGAGCACTGAAATTGAATTCAATTTTAATTAGTAAAATTATTATTTTTGTTTTACTTATCAATGTGATATAAAATTTAAATTTGATCAATGGAAGAAATAATATTAAATTTAATTTTAAATAATAAATATTACCTATTTTTAATTTTTCTGCTGGGCTGCAAAAAGAATTATTTATATCTAATTTCACATAGTGTGCTGAAACTAACTTGTAATATTTTTTGAAACCAAAAAACTTTTTGAACAACCCACGACAGTGAAAGGCACATTTTGCTTTTTCATTGGCGAATCTGCTTGCATTATTCAAAAGTTCATTAATATTTCTTTCTCTTGTTTCCCCGTTTCATTCTTCATTCTCTTTCTCCTACTTTCGTCTACGCGGTAAACTGTATGTACCTTGTTGTAGGTGCATTATGCGCTCGAAAAAAGAAAATATTTGTCGTACAGCTCACCTTGCTCTCGAGCCTACGCTCTTCCAAACAGAGAACTACTGACTTGATGCTTCAAGACCCTTAAATCTTACTCTTTCTCTTTTACATCTCCCTTGCTCGTTCCAGTTAAAAATACTATACCTATATCCTCGTGTGTGTACCGGTTCGGCACAGGTTTCAGGAATTGCCCCCTCGATAATACCATACCGTTCGAATAGGGGGTGAAATGGTGTCAGGTTCGTGACCAAGTTTTTAATCATCACGAGAACTCCTTTGTGTTCGTTAACCCCTTCTTTTTTATATTTGTAAAATAAATAATGTAGTATTATCTTTTGAAAAAAAAAACTTGTATTTTAAATCAAGCAATGTTTTCTCCATTATTCCATAATTGACATACAGTAAACTCTTGTTATATTGCCACGGACGGAGCTGTAAGGACGAACAATTTTCCAAGTTCCCAAGCTTTCGAAGGGAGGGAATTTTTATTCAGTAAATTTTAAGTTAAATTATGATATTACTGAAAAATTTCTTACAATTTTTAAATTTACAATAATATTCCATCCTCTGTTGTGATTTAATCCAAAGGAAGAAAAAAGGATTGGGTGCTATCCTTGATGTTTCATAGGGTGATTCAAAACGTATAAATAACAAGGTTTAAACCGTGGAAAAGCTTGTGCTTATAATTAGCACGGTTTCTTTACGAAAGCCAGGTCTTCGATCTTTCGCCTTCCTTTCTTCCCTCAGGAAGCAAGTAACTATCTTTGTTTCATGCTTCTTTGCTCTTGAGTGAACCGTTTTATCCTTCCCATGATACGGTACATGCATCACGATACCGTATGATCCCATGCAAACGATCTTTAACCCGTACACCAGTCCATCATATCCCTTTTTTACCTTCGAAAATTACGGAATAATTATTATTCTTCATTGTATTCATATTTTATAATATTTCCATTGATAATATTATGATAATTTTGGATATCATTAAAAGTTAATAAATTCATCCTAAAAAGCATTACCAATTAATGTGAAGAAAATCATATAGTTCCATTTAAACAATTATATTTGACCTTCATATTTTGTTAAATAATAATACAAAAAAAATGAATCCTACTTACAGTATATAATTTTTATGTGTTCGATACTTTAAAAAATAAAGAAGTATCTAGACTTACAGTTAGTATCTCCTGCGTAATACATTTTTCATACTTACACTTTAGAATACAAGAATAAGTTTCTCAGAGTTATTAAAATTTTCACACCATTTGCAGTACTGTTAATTAATTAACACAAGTTGAATTACACTTTTAGCATAGATTGGTTGCTACAGCTCTTCCTATATATCACGTCCGTACATATAAATACGTTACCTGAGTTCATTGTATCCTTTCACCTACGGATTTTTTTCCACTGTTCAGCCTTGTCGCAGTTAATCGCGATTTTTCATGAAATACGGCGAGTATATTGGCCGTTTCTACCGCGTGAGGAACGCATTTTCTTATCGCGAGATCTCCTTGCATGCTGGCAATAGTTTACTCCTTTTTTTTCGTCGTGCAGTGATTCTTCTCGTGATTTCTTATTTAATATCAGTAAACCGTTACAAGTTCGCATACAAAAGAGTTGCAGTTACACTTGGCATTTCTATCGGTATGTTCGTGGGATTATATTTTCATTCATTCGTTGCATTCTCAGCATCGAGGAATTCGAAGGAATTAAAGAAACTTAATTTAAAATTTATAACAAAGAAAAAATTATAGGATATTTTATACTGAAATTATATTTAATAGCTTGAAAGAAAGTATCTATAATGGATATCCGTAGCTGGAGCTGGGTAATTGAAGAATAGCGACCGACAAATTTTTATCGTCAGATACTCTCGCGGACCATCCAAGAAAATAAAGACCCCTCGTTGCGATCGCGGTGCGGGCGCTATTCACTTAGAACTTGTACCACTTCATTTCTCATCCGCTTCGTCCGTCCATCTTCTCTATAATAGGGTCTCCGCTATAATACATTATGCCTGGTTTCGTCTCAAGCGTATGCATTGTACTCGCCCTGTCTATTCACCACATTTATATACCTGCATACCGCACTGTACGCATTCGAGATAATACGGACGTGAAATTATGGGATTTACGAGCAATTGGCACGGAGATAATAAAGTGGAAGTAAATTGAAGGAACGAAACGCTGACTAAAATAGCAAAGCGTTCTAATGATGTTTACACAACGTGAAATTTGGCTAATTAGAAGCTTGAACAACCGAGCGTGGGTCAATCGTGACCCAAACTTACAAAATATCTACAAGGATATTAATCTAAAGTTAAGAAAAAGTTTAAAATTTAGAAAATGAAAATAATATGAAATACGAAAGTAGATTAAAATTGTGACTGACAAGGGAAACTACCCAAGTGTTACACGCACTTATTAATGAAACTTTCCCAGCTTGTAGAGCTCGTCGAGCTGAACACGTCTATACCCCCTTTTGGGTGCAGACGGCTAATTCTTTAAAAGATGTTAACAATTACAGTTAGTTACTCTTTACATTCTGAAGTATGACAAACTCACACATACAACTCGCAATCTAGAGATCCACGGTTCAAATCCTTGGTTCCCAACATTTTTTTTTTATATGATAATTTGTCTCTTTTTGAATAACTGTTACATAAAAATTATCATAAAAAAAAAAAAAAAAAAAATTGTTGGGAACCAAGGATTTGAACCGAGGATCTTCGGATTGCGAGTGATGGATCCGCTCCGTGGTTAAACACATGACTCGCAATCTAAAGGTCCCGGGTTCAAATCCTCGGTCCCCATTTTTTTTTTTTTTTATTTGTCTCTTTTTGAATAACTAAAATTCTATATTCTATTTTGAATAACTTAAATTCTATAAAAATTGCAGTGTATGTAATTAATTATTAATAAATGCAATGATTATAGCACAGCTATAATAGTTATTCAAAAAGAGACAAATTATAATTCAAATAGTGAATTTTATTTGATAATACTCATAACATAAGCATCCGTTATAAAAAGGATGGTTCTTTGTTGGAATGAACAATGGTAAAAATATATGTGTTAAAGATTCAATATTATTTTTTATTCCTACGTTTAACAGTTTGTTGTTTGAATAAGCATGAGTTTTCCCAGTGGTAATGCATGCATGGGCCTTTCTGCTGACGCAGATTTCGCTCCCTTTGCTAACAGCCCTTTGCAATAATCGACACGCTAGCCCCCTGCGGGTCGTTTGTTATGCAAACAGACTCTTCCATTTTTTATCGTTGCCAAGTCCTGATGGGTATTCGTCTCACGAGCCCGTATTGTCGAATATCATTTCAGAAAATTCTACTATGCTGCTGCGAATTGCGATTTTGAAATTTCATACTAACGAGATAACAGAGTTACTTTTCTGTAACTCTTCTTTTCCAACATAAAAATAGACAGATTGCAAAATTCAAAGGGTTATACTTTTTAAACAAATTCGAAATCAACAAAACTCTTCCCAATTTTCCCATACACAAAAGCAGAAAATATATTTTTCTCTTAATTCCTTATTATCCCACTACGTTAAGGGATTCGTGCGGTATAAATTTTTCCAACGCTTCTCTCCATGCTGTCATTTTTATTTCACCCTCAATTCGCGCCTCTCTACCGCGTATGTATAGATTTACACCTGTACAGGGGCGTTCGTATTTGTATAAACTCTGCTGATCCTTGCACCCTTCGAGACGACGCGACGCGGTATGCAATCCCGCGTGCATTTATTGCATCCGGACAAAGACGCGCCGCGAATCGGAACTGTCGCGAGGGTTCGAGGGCAAATGAAACGTCAGAAGCGGAAATCAGTTTAACGCTGGTGCAGCTCGCGACAACACGTCGGAATTAACACTTTGCGGGCGTGTGTTGGGATATTCTAATTAGATTAGGGTATGTACAAATTTCCTTATTAATATATAATTCGAAACAAACAAGATTTCCCCTTATGGTGATTTAAGAAGATAAAGAAAATTAAATTGTGATCTTACTATTAACTAAATGAATCTTCATTATCTTGTTTCATAAATGTACAAAATATGAATGAAGAGCTCTTTCTCCATTCCTTTTTTTTTTTTTATTCTTTACCTCTTGAAATCCTCTCTCATTCGTTAATATCAAAAACCACTCTGCTATTTTACGGTGAAAATTCAGCTGACCGAGGGAAGACCACTTTTCCAACGCATGTAATTTAATCACGAAACGTAGCAGCAGAAGTAACCGTGAAATTTCACTTTACCGTGAATTTTATCTTTCCGCTTTGAAACCTTTTTCTGAATTTTTATCGAGCACAAAGCTCTTGTCTAGCTGAGTGGTTAGCAAAGGATTCGTGTTCGATCGTAGCGAATATTTATTTGTTGCATCCACGAGAATTTCTCGTATACAATACGTCCGGCAACGCGACGTTTCGAATGAAATGTCGGAAATAAAAATCAGGTGCTATTCAAAGGGAACCGATAGGAAAAGGTGTCGTGTTCCGCGATGCGCGTTCTCTTTCATCGGATAACAAACTCGATTTCACGAGGGTGAATAGAATTGTTCGTCTCGCTTCTACGCTCCATGTTTCCGCAAACTTTTTCGCCACTCTGAATACGTGTACGTTCAACTTTACCTTCAATAATATTATTGTTGTCGTGGTTGAAAGTTGCGCCTGCAGCAAGAGTCCCTGGGAATGTTAATTAAATTCACTTCTCGATGTGCTTTTAATTATGTTCCATTTTCGCTTTGAGGAATATTGTTTTAAGCTTTGAACATCACCAGTTATTGTTGATTTATCTGCATTTTAAAAGTCGGAAAATTTACAAAATTGTTAGGAAATAACCAGTGGCATGACTAGAATTATTTTTGGATCCGGCTACGTGTTTTAGCTTTATTAATGGTGTTTGGTGTTTACTTTGCCTTATGAGAGAATCTTGGGATTCTAATATCTCAGAATTTCAGAATCTTAGAATCTCAGGTTATTAAAATATTAGAATTTGATAACTTGGAAATTTTAGAAATTTGGGAACTTGAGAATTTTAGAGTTTTAGAATCTTAGAGTCTCAGAATAATAAATTATTAGAGGATTCGAATTTTAAAGTTTTAGAATTCTTAAACCCTAAAATTTTGAAATTTCGTAATTCTGCAATTTTAGAAACTTAGACTCATAGAATGAGTGGCAGTAAATAATAATTTTAGTAGCTTGTTTATTTATTAATAGATTCTACAATATTAGTACAAGACAGGACAGTAGCTATCAGAGTGTTAATGAAGATTCTAAAAGTAAACTCCAGAGGCACTTTGTAACCTCCTATCATCAATGAACTTCGATCAAACGGAATGAAACTCTTCCTGATTGCTCGAAATCACGTTGAATATATCAGAATCTTTCTATTTGCAATCGCAACGTTTAACAGCATGAAACACTAGCCGAGTACGTGTACGGGAACCGACCAAGGTTGGTCGAGATACGTTGAAACGGATTGAAAAAGCAGACACATAGAGAAAATACTGCAGGGCGAGAGTCAGAACTCTTTGAACCCTCAGCCTGTATTTCCCTGGCGCTCTTGCTCTCGCTTCTTCCAGGTCTCCTCTAGTTCTCTCTTCTTCCTTGTTCAAGTTCTCTTTCGCTCTACTCTGCTACTCTACGGTTTTACTGGTTATACACCAGCAGCAGCAGCAGTAGCAAGCAACGACGCCGTCGTGCTGCATTTCCATTATCGAATTCCTCGCAGTCGTTCGTCGCCCACGGTCGTTTATGGTCGCACCAGAGGGTGACATGTTCTGCGTAAGATTTATCCGCGAGCGAAGCCACGAGGATAGCTGTGCTTGTCATCGAAACGAGTTCGAAGGTAGGGTGCTTCGAGTGCTTCTTTTATTTCGCCCACCCTTTTCACTCGTTTATTTCAATTAACCTGTCTTCCCGCGTTATCCTCCTTCTTCGATCATTCCACCTGTATCATCCTTTGTTTACCATTCGTCTCGAGCAGATATCTGTGTTTACGATGATTGTTTTGTGTCCGGAAACAAACAGTGCAAGGTTTTTTTATTTCCATTAGTTAACATGCAAAATTTCTAGTTATAACGATTAAGTGTGCAGTCAATGGCAACTGCAACAGGTAAATAGTAGCATTGTGTTGGATGTGGGTTATGAGGGTCAATGGTGGCTGACAATGAGACTGCCACCATTGTGTAGTCTGTGGTTTTCTTATTTCTGAGGTGGCAGTTTTTATCTATTGTAAAATTATTTTTTTTGTTTACAAATTTGCACGCTTAATTATAGTCCTGGTGGATACAAAAATTATTTGATACCGAGTAACTAGCCAATCGGTTAGGGTGCAATCCAGAATCCGCATTATTGGGGATAGAATTATTTCTTTGCTTTACAGGGCTTTTATACCATGATAATTCAGTAATGATTTCTTTATCTGTAATTACGAGATCGCTCATATGTCGTTGCTGCTTGATAATAACTGAAAATTATATATTTTTATCGCAAAATGATATTATTATTTGGTATTAAAAATAGTACACGTTTCATAGGTTTCAGTTAAAATTGCCACATCACCCCTAGAAACATTCGAAACAATCCAATATCGATCACGTTTTATCTCTCGTTTGACAATTTTCGAATGTCAGTATTCGTTTGAATCGCAGTCGCTCACGGTTTTCCCTCGCTTTTTTTATTTGTATTCTATTTTCCTTTATCCTCACCTGTGCTTCGAGTAAGTGTAGGTGCGTCAAGAAGTGTCCCGAAAAGGACGTGCTCCGTCGACACGTGTACGTGATAGAGAAGAGAGGGGTTGATCGTTGAAAAGCAGGAGCTTCGAAGAGGGTAAGGGAGGACAAATAAGGGAATCTAGGGAAAAAAGGGAGAGATCGCAATTTGCTGAACCTCGCTGCGAAACGAGACAGCCGAGTGACGGCGAAACTCGTCGAGGTTGGGGTAAAAAAGAAAAAAGAAAAAATCCCTGCATGTCTGTATTACGTCAGTCCGTTGCTGATGGAAGTACGTTCTTTTTCTTTTTTCTTTTTTTTTTCCTTCCTCCTTCGATACGCGCCTCGTCGTCGTCGTTTTATTAATGCAGATTCGAACACTGCACCGATGCAATTTGAATAATTCTTCGGATGTTGTACCTGGCATCGAGTTAAAAGAAATCCCACCTCCCCCGCATCGCCATTTTCCCTAGGTAAGCCTGATTTGATCGCGCAGTTTTAATAAGTTCCTCATTAAAAACGTTCCCTTTATAATTTTCAGAAGCACTCGACATAACAGAAAAAATAACTTGGAAGACGAGTGAACGAGAAACGGTACGGTCTCGATCCACTTTCGAATTTACTCTCGACGATCAATTCTTTTTCAACGACTCGTTTTTAGTTCCTTCTTTTATTTTTTTTTATCGGTCCCGTACACTCTTTTGGCAGTTTTAAGAGGCTCGATTCGTTCCCATTCGTCCTGCTCGGACCTCGTTCCTTTTTCAATTGTTCCTTCGACCAGCAAAACTTCTTTTCTACCAAGTCGAAGCGTCGCGGTGGTGAAAATAAAACTTGAGATAAAGAAGACTTCTCGAGCGGCTAGAAGGGAATTCTTTCTTTTTTCTTTTCCTTTTTTTTTCAACTCGCCAACGTATCCTGGACATTCATTTCTGATTTCAATGCGATCCTTAGCCTCTCGTGCTTCCTTTCAATTCACTCACGGCCGGATATTCCTTTTCTTCAACTTATCGATTCTCGAGTTTCTTCAAGTGAGAAATAGACGATAATGATCCACGTCTCTGGACGCTTTATGGCTGAGAATTTTTCTGATCTCTCAAATGAGACTCGTAAAACGTTTGTCGAATTGATTTGCAAGTCAATTCGGAAAGATTCGCGAGCATTTCTCTGATCCTTCATGCTCGGAGTAACAATTGTACAAATACTTGTTATTATAGAGACATTGTTACAACTATTTCTGATTTCTATGTAAATAGAAGGGAAATGATTTGTTAGAGTGTTTCTTGTTAACTGGTATCAGAGATGGACAGTTTTTATTGGAAATGGAAATAATAAATTAACCAGATGGCTGTTGCGTCCTCTTTGATAATATAAAATTAAATTGTAATAAAATGTATACTCGTCATAATACAAAATATTGCCATTTTTTCATGACGAGTATACTCGCAAAAATTCGTCAAATACCGTATTAATTTGTACACCTAATAATAATTTATATTTTTCACAAATCTACAAATTTTGAATTACATACAGTTAAACGTGTCAATAAAATTTCACTTTTCTATTGTTAAATTTACACTGTTATCTCGTACCTTCAGGGCTTCGGAATATTTATTCCCCTTGACGAGATATGTATTATCTTTGTGGTGCGAGTAAAGAGCCCTGTGTTGCTTTGATCCGGATTTCCCGATTTCCGCCCTCGACTGCCTGTTTCCTCGAGCTCGCTCCCATTATTTCTGCACCCAGTCGAATTTTGGGGTACACCCTAGAGCCGTACGAGCTTGAAAATCCACCGAACGATATTTCCGATACGGTTAGTAGCCAGGATGCTTTCCCCTAACCGTATAATCCTCACCTAACCAAGGGTAGTGGTCCAAAAAAGCTTCTTTTTTAACAGCATCCCCTAGAAATGGTGCTGTCTGTATGCGTATTGAACTTTCTTCATGCGCATTTTTTTGTCCCGTATTTTTATGCAGGATTCGCTCGACCGACTATAAACGAGACGCGAACTTTGAATTTTCCATAAAATTCAACGGGAACCCTATAAAAATTTCCTTTCCTTGAAAATGGTCTTTTTAGCACGATGGGAATACCAAATTGGCCGAATAAACTGGAGATCGAATAAATTGACTGATTTTTTTTAACGCTGATTTAAGGTTTTAGTGTTTTTGTTAATAAAAGATTGAGAAAATGAGAAAATAATACAATAAAATTAATTATACCTCCGGAAAATCCTGATATTCTTAATAATGTTATAGCCACTGAAATTAGAAAACAAATATTTTAAATTTCTTAAAATGATTTAATAGATACCTATTGATTTTTTATCAAATAACATCTTTGTTTTTGTTTATATAAAAAGAGCCTCGATTTTCATTTATATTTATCGAGCCCGAAAACCTCTGCATATATACCATCCTGATTGAGATTATGGAATAATCAATTATCCTTGTGTTTCTCGAAGACGTCTAGTAGTTCGTGTTAGATAATGAGGCTGGCAATTCTCTTCGATCGCAATCTTTTCATCATTCGACCCGTCGATTCATAGACAAGAGGGTAAATGGTTCTGGTAGGAGTGGACCCATTTATTTGCACCGCGGGTACCGACAGCTGTTAGCGACGTTAACTCCGTCTTGTTTCCTTCGAGGTTTCTGCCTCCCTTTCGTCGTAAGTGGCGATCAGTGGGTCGAAATCAAAAAATTAGGGGATGTTTCTTTGTTCTTATATTGGATGCTCCGATGTCCGCGCGCGGAGATGTGGAATTCAGGGGTGAAAATCAATTTAGAAACTAGAAACTTCAAATGATTTTTTCACGGATAGTACCTACGATATAGTTGAGAGATACGGTACTGGAAATATTGCATGATCCTTTTACATAAATAATAATTGTATCATAAAACTTACAAAACCTATATAGAGCATCTCTTCATGGTCCGCCAACCAAAGTTAAAAAAATTATTTAAATTACATTATTATGAAATAGTTTTTTATTCGCTTTTTATTCACCATCTCATTTTATGAATGCATCCAATAGTAATGCTATTAAAAATAATATTTTTCTATCACCTTTGTTTATTTATTCGAGTATATCGCCCCACTCTATTAAATCGCGTTAACGCATAATTTCATCGATATCTTCGAACAGTTCATTTTGTATCCTTTAATTTATCGTTAGATCGCGTGTGTAGATCATTACAGTATTTTGCAAAAAAATATTCCAACGATCCCTGTGCATATCGCAAGGGTGTATCGTAATTTCTTCCAAGAGCAACCGGTTAAAGACGAGATTTCGTGCAAAGGGTAATAAAATCGTGGCTGATATTAATGAAAGTCATTCTTGGAACCAGCATGTATCGAAAGAAATGATACTACTTTTGTCATAATATTAAAATATATTTAAAAAAAATAACAGGTACAAATGAATAAAAGTAATGCAATTTTCAGAAGACCCTTGCCGTATTTTTGCTTTCTCTTTTAAATTGAATGTATTTAATTATTTCCAGATTTTAATGGACGAACGATGTTATATTGGTACCGACGCGGTTTAATTGATCTTCGAGTACGGTTGAAAACGCGGCTGATAACCGAGAAATTAAATGATGCACACCTGCATCCGTGGAATTTCGAAATTTTTACCAATTCGCTTTGGGATCTCTCGAACCCGCATTAAACGCTTTGAATCCATTCAGTGCACTCTCATAGAGCCCCGGCTAAATTAAAAGGATCGGAATTAAACTCCGTTCTCGTTTGAATACAAATTATACGCGAACCTTTTAATTTAATAGAGTGATTGATATTAATCAGAAATGAACAGTAATATGAATTTATCCAAGTAATTATTAAAAGAATATTTCTCTGATTATAATGCAATTTTTAATGAAGTACGTCTTTTTAGCCTTTACCATTTATTTGTATTACTATTTTTAATTTTATAAATAGTACTATCGATTATATATATCAAAATACACAAAAAACGATATTATTTCTAAAGATAATACTTAACGATCGTAACTTCCCTCACGGCTAGGTTTGTTGAGTCGCTTTTTTTTTGCATGCCCTCGGTTAGAGTATCGGGTACGATGCGATAAGAACGCAAAGCGGTTCTGAAAGTCTTATCACGCCTCGTCCACGATGTTCGTCGGTGCAATATTTTTGTAGCATACTCGCAACGGTTCCCCATCGAATTAATCCTGTAGATCGCGAGCCATGATATACGCTAGCTGCAAATGGATTTCGCGGCGAATAGAAAACACTCGATCCTCTGTGTTCACCCGATGTACCGTCAGAATGCAATTTCGTTGATACCCACGAGGGAATTGAAAATATAATGTCTGTCAGATATCGTTGCTTGTGATCTTACTGCGAGGGACCACCCTAAAAGGGACCACGAATCCACGAGAATCGTCATGATTGATCTCAAAATATTCAATCTTACAGCAGACAATTTGAAGGTTTTTTTTTTAAGTATACTGGATTTAATATTTTATTTATTTAGTAGGGGATCAAGTAACCAATTTGTTCTATTATTTTCTATTTCTAATTCTAATTCAATTTTTGAGAACATATTGAGAGTGAAATAACCACATTTATTTTATTCCATAACATTTTAATTTTATTATTGAATATTATAATGAATTAATTTCTTTTTAAACATTTGAAATATCTAAGTCTGCAAAATCATTGGAAACAAAAGTATAAATGCTAGGTCACTAATCCTTGTGGTACTGATAGCAAATCCCTAATTACTCAATTAAAAGAATGACCAATTAATACACAAGAGCTAAGAAAGATTGACAGGAATGAGGCTAAAATTCACGTGTGGACTTATGAGTCAACCACTTCCCGACAGCCTTCAGGACTTAAGCCGATCCCACGGGACGTCTCTAAAAGAGGCTTGCTTCCGCTTTGTTCAACTCACCCCTGACTCTAATTCGTATCGACGGCCGCACGTGCGTGAACTCCCCGAAGAAGAGAGAAAAAACACGTGCACCAAGTCGATCGAACCGATAGCGAAATTGAAATGAGTGGAAATGTCGATCGCTTGTGCGATTGGAAAAGCGTTTATGAGCTTCGAAACCGTTCTATTTTCACCCTGCATTTCCCCATTCTGGAAGGCTACGTATCGCTTCGTGTCCTCCCATAAAAGGTGCTAAGCTGATCGTATCGCAAATAATAATGACTTTCAATACATTTTTTTTTTTTTTTACCATAGAATTATTTACTGAAATTCATTCAATAATAATTAAATACCATTCAAATGATAATCTTTTATCGTGTTTATGATCATTTTTAAAAAAAGGGAAAATATTAATTTAATTTGCATAATTATTGCAATTTATATTCAAGTTTGTTTGGTCCAAAGTTAAATTTCAATATTTTTCTGAGTTATACATATATAAATTTTTATCAGTCATAACAGAAATGTTATACAAACATGGAGTCACGAATGCTTTATTATACAGTTACAACGAAGATACCAAAATTATAAATAACTAATTTTTTGTTTGATTCTGCATGGAAATGTTGATGATATTTAATTATATGAGAGAGGTTGTGTTTATCATTAGCAATCATTATAATTACTATGTTATTGTAGCTGATATTAACACTGAAGGGTGTCAATCAGTTGAATGATTTCATGTTAATAACTTCAGTAAACATAATCAATTGATGAAACAAGAATCCATCATTTATAATTTAGGTATTATTGTTATAACTGTGTAATTAACCATTTATGACCCTACGTTTATATAACATTTTCTTCTTATACTAACACTGTTTGATGAGATAAAAATGAAGCACCCTATGCAATTTTTTGTGTAAGAAATTTTCTCATTAAATGAACAAATTCGTACATCATTCAGCTGTAACTGGCGTAGCAATGAACGTGTTAAGGGGATGTTGAAATCTTTTCCTCTGTCAGCTTTATCCTTGATCCACAAGAAGAAACTTGGCCATCTAGAGTAGGAGTAGCAAATTAGTGGGTGCATTTTGGAGCAGCCCCAGCACCTCGTTGTCCTGAATGCGGTCAGCTAACACAAGCAGCTAATTGCAATCTAATCTTCTAATCGAGATGCGGACCCTCGCAGTACTCATTCATCGTCGTCCATACCAATCGCGTAAAAGGTACCGAATAAAGACCCTAATACGCCTGCTAATGGCCATTCAATACTCTGGCGAATTTCGAACAGCTCAATCACTGCTGGTTTTCGAATAGCTTTGATGTATCTATTGGAAGTCAGTAATCATTAGAAGGCTTTTAAACATTTTTTAGGAACTTAATAGATCATTAATATTAAAAAGAACAAATAGGTGAGCTGATATGTAGTCACTTTTAACCCATAACTAAATTTTAATTACACGAATCACAGACCAAAATGACTAATTCAACTTTCCAAATTTTTTAAAATTTTAGTTCCAAATTTATATTTTATTAGATTTTCCATTTTTGTTTTTCGACAATTTCTTGAAGTTTCCAAACATTTAATCGGAGAGGAAAAGAGAGATCATTTTCGTAGGCTGAAATCGCTAATGTGGCAATATAACGAGAGTCTACTGTATATCATTAGGAAAAATTGGAAGAGCTTCTGCTGCTATCGTTTTTGATGTTTTTCTTTGAAAAGGGGCCGCTTAGTCATCTTAGAAGAATGTAATCGCGTGGCTGTTCCAGGAGGTGGGCTAACGAAAATTCTATGGGCTCTTCTAATCCCCGACTTAGACTCACGGGGTGACCTGACCCGTAACTCGACTCCTTAACTAATCATTTTCACTCTCTTTGGTCTGTATTCTTCTATCCCGTTCACTTCAAAGACCGCTTTGACCCTGGCCCTCTGCTGATAAATTTTATTTCTTACCCGGCAGTTCATGGTTGATTAAAACGCTGTCGTTCATCAAAGCTTCTGTTATATACACTGGGATCAAAAGTCGAAACATCACTTCAGATTTAAAAAAATAAATTGGTTATTCAATTCTTTCCTCATAAACATTTATTTTACCATTAATTTATTAGGTGTATAAATTAATTTTGGCACCTTTCTTTTTTTCCATTGAAGATTTATTTTTAAATAATCTTAGTAACTCCATTTAATGGATCTTTATTGTATCTTATTTTTGCGCCAAATTTAAGAATAACCGTCAATATTATTCAATTCGCGAGAGAAGTTAATCACCTTGGCCTGTCAATCGCACGCTCACGCAGACGCCTATTTGAATACTCGGAATACACGCTCACACATGTTCACGCTCGATGCAATGCCCTTATGAGTTGGTACACCGTTAAAGACGCACTAATGCAAACCGCTGCTGGTTGTTCCCTCGATGCAGTCTCGGTAGAGGCGAAACAAAAGGAGGGAGGAATGGTGAAGTGTGGCGTGGAGAGCGGTACGGAACGGCTAGTGCACTCGCACAAAATGCAAGCACGAGTTTACGTTAGAACGAGAGCATGGTAGGACGTTCGGTTGCGATCGCTCTGGAATCGGTCGAAAAAGTGTATTTCTGCTGTTATGATTTTTACTGTGAAAAGTTATTTAATATGTGGTGATATTTTGATTAAAATTTGAAAGTGACAGTGATGGGCTGTTGTGGTCTGATGTGATTTGGTAAGGTATAGGAACTATGTATCATTGATTCATTAATCAGTTAAATATTTGGATGTTTCATTAGTATTAGTGTTAGTTCTGTCAGAGATTTGCAGATTTTGAGATTTCTAACAATAAGAATTTAAGTATCTGTGGAAGTAAATATTTGAGGAATCAAGTAAATGAGTAATTAAAACGGCGGACCATGGAGAGAGTCCCAATTTTAATTTAATTTAATTTTGTATTTCATATTATTTTCATTTTCTAAATCTTACCCTTCCTTTGAAAATTATTCTTCCATATGTGAAATTCTTTCGTTTAAAAATTCGAGTAATTATGCTACCAAATTACTATCTGTCTAATTAGACATTTGACAAATTAAGCATTCTATTGACTATGCATCTGATTAACTATCTATGCAAATAACAGGCGTTCCAATATCTGAGGATACGAATAATTTAAGATTCGAATAATTGAATTTCCGAGTAATTAAGTCTCTCCTAATAACTAAGCATCTGAGTAATTTAGGTATTCGAATAACTAAACATTCAAGTATCGCAACGACCTCAGATACTAATAAAGTTAACTGCAATGCTGACGAAACATCCAGATATTTATCCCATTAAAGAAGGTTTAAACTCGAGGGACTGGGATAGTACTAATCGTTTATAGATAAGAACAATAGAATTCCAATTATCTGAATACCGATTACCTGAAGCATCGGCTATTAAAACACAAAATGGGTCACATGCTTAACCCTTGGATGATGGACCATGGAGAGAGCCACAATTTTAATTCAATTTTGTATTTCATATTATTTTCTAATAATATGAAACTCATTCGTTTAAAAATTTAATAATTTATTATGTCTGATTTGATCTATTCAGAGATTTAATTTAACTGCTTTATATCGACGTGAAGAACTTCCATGATACACGGGAAAATATTTGCATCCCTGTTAGAGAACCATTTTTAAGTAGCTTGGTGAGTGGTGCGTTAGACGAGACAAGGGGATGAAATTAGAACAAAGTGAAGTTTGAAACAACGTAGCAGCAGGAAGTGGAAGCACGTTTTTCGCATGCGTTCACTGACATGAATGCGCAACAAGTTTTGCATAACACGTGTATTACAGAAGTTTGTGAATCTCTTGTCTGATACCGTGTTTTACGTGTACCCTTTTAACTAGTTAATGTTTGTCTCGTTAATTAAAAGTTGCCGAGCTTTTAATTAGCTCGTCTTATTGTTGAAAATTGTGTTCAGAATTAATTTTTTAAAATCATTTGATAAAGTAGGTGTTGAATGCATTTTTTTATAAGATATAAATTGCAAACAAATTTTAGATCTTGTAAAAAAATATGTACTCATCCCCCCAACTGGATCCACAATAAAAAATTATACAAATCAAAGATTTACTGAATGTAAAGCCGTAAAATTGGTATAAATTATTAAATATACATTAATATTTATCTTTTAAATTATTCTGAAGCACTCAATTCTTGGTTAATTATTTCATTTACATTCAAGATTATTATTCGATCATTAATATAACAAAAGTGTTTATTGCTCATTTCTACCATAATACATTAGTAATGTTTGAAATATTCTTAAGCACAAATTGAATTGAAAGACTTGACGATAGTCTTAATCGTTCTGTATATTAAAAGAATAGTTAGATTAAATGAGAAAACAAAAGGAATAGAGCACGTTCGTCTGATTCACTTATTAAAGAGGGGAAACAAGAGCTACGATTGTTCATATCACACACATGTAACTACTTGTGTGTGCTGCTATTATATTATGATACTAACTTAATGAAATAATCCTTCACTGTATTATAATTTGACAAATAGTTTGATTGCCGATATCTGCCCTATTTATGTAACACTGAAATATTCTTGTTCTGTAAAACAAACAATATTATAGATCCTCCTAGTACATGTACATAGATGGTCCACCTTAATTCTGATTAATATAATACATATTTTACTATAAATTATTTTTAATTAAGAGTAGATACACATTGGAATGTACGGTATTAAGGAGAGATTTGAATTCCAACATTCCTGTGTACCGCCATGAAATGTCTACCAGTTAGATTCACAGGGTTGTAATTAAACAGTGTACACCGCAACTAGGCCAACTATGAATACGATTCCCTAGCCAATGTTTGAGGAGCACTCGACGGCGGACTTGATCGATTTGACTTGATCAAACATGGCTAGGTTTCATGGAGGAAATTACTATTTCAGTTACCCTTGAAACATGTAGCAAAAAGAGTGTATCTTCCTAAAGACAGAAACTGAGAAATTATAGTAGGCTCTCGTTATATTGCCGTAAACGAGGATCTAGGAAAACAACAATTTTCAAGCATTTATTTATAGAGGAAAGGGACGTAAAAGTGTATCATTTTAAGTGTATATAAATATAGAGTCACTAAAATGGCAATATAACGTGTATAGGAATGGAAACACCTGGCATTTGAAGCACAATGGAAAAAGAATAATCACTTGGGAAAGCATGGTGCTGCAGGTGGTTCCTCTGCATCCCGATGACCGGTTCGGAATTCCGAGAGCGAAGATGTGTCGTTAATATCTTGCAAGATCGATCGCTCGTGATCCGAATTTCGATGAATCATTCTCATGACAGGCGAGCTCTAATGCTTGCTCACGTTTTAACCTTCTCCCATCTCGGCCCCTCTTCTTTATCTCTTTGTCAGCAATACCCTGCAGAATCCACTGATAAAAAAGGAATCGAATTTATTACGACATCCCCGTGACTCGTGCTTTCGATTGGGCACCAGAGTTCCGGTTAAGATGCACGCGATAGACAATTGATTTACATTTTATTTTTGTACTTCGTCAATGTCTGATATTATTTATCGATTACCTATTTGGTTAGATGATGTTCGATGGATGTGAATTATTGCTGAATTGCAATTGAGCAATACTTGATGACAAATGATTATACACTATACCCATCAGTACACATTACCATTTTTTCTAAGGAAACTTGATTTTATTGCGAGTGAACCCCTTTTTCAATTTTCATTATCGCCAAGTATCTTTTTATCCAAGTATAATAATAATAATAAAGGAAAATGAAAAATTTTATTAAATATAAAATCAAGGACAAAATGAAGATTAACTCGAATCACAAAATTCCAAAGCAGTGAACAAAAATTAAATTTTCATCCTGTACAGCCAGTATGATGCATAATTAATCGTTAATTAAGGGAATATTTTTGCGATTCATTGTACGTATCATCGAAGTTCTAAATTTTGTTTTAATTGAATTGCAATAGACACGTGTTTGGATTCTTCTAGCAAGACGAGGAAAGAATGTAATTCGGCAAAAGGCCCGGCACGCATGGTATCCCATTATGAATGTGAATACTCGTATTCACGAGGATCGATAGAGGGTTAAACTAATAAAGGCATCCCTCAACATCGTAAGATTTCTTCGTTCCCACCCATCGACCGTTTATATCGTATCTGGCCGATTTATATTGCACGTAGGGGACAATTGAGTTGATCCGAATTAGGCTCCGTTATTACGGCGAATCAGTGTCAGCACCGGTGCCAATGAAGAATGATCGCAACCGTCGAGATTACAGCGATCATCGAACGTGAGAGCGGCACGGTTGAATTCATTTGATAATTTACTTACCGGAAGCCTATGAATATCTAGACACTATCAGTTGTGGATTAAAAATTAATTAACACATCTTTGATGACTATTGATTCATTTTTAATACAATTTCAATTTAGATGCATTACGATTAAGACAAAATTTAATGTAAGGGTTAATTTTTTTAACTTAATTATGAAATAATATCAATAAAGGAAGTATGTTAATTTGAAAGTTGAAAAAATTTTGAAAACTGGAAGATTGGTTTTATAAAATGAGATTGTTATCAGCTTAGCTTCTTTCGTTCTATGATTATTATGATTACACATGGAATTACAATTGTCAATCACGAATAAATAATCCATCTGTTTTCTATTATGTAATTATAAACTTGAAACAATGCAACAACAAGAGCAATAAATTACGTAACTTCAGCCAGCTGGTTAGTAACGTGGATCAGGATAAGGCAGCTGTTTCATGATCTAGATTAAAATTTATCAAGCGATCTTCATTCCAACAATTTAATGCGCTGTACAGTCTATTCTGCAATTTTCTCTCCTTAATATAATAGCTAGTAAACTGTTAAAACGAATAAATAATAATCAATTCATTTTCTTATGTGTCTCAGTAAAGAATTTACAGCATATCCCCTTTAAAATATATGTAATAATTTTATTACATATTTTATTTATGTGATCTCGTATATTGGAAGAACAACCAGTATGAAATTTAGAAAATAAAAATAATATGTGGGACTCTCAAAGGGTTAATGCCCTCTTGCTGTTAATACAAATTCTACATCTTCTCTTAACGACAACTGAGAAATAGATTGAGACGGTGGGACGACGCTAATTAACCATTTCTCTACTGATTGCTAAAAATTAAAAAATAAAAATTATAAAAAAAATTAGTATAAGCGGCAGAGCAGGTTTTCAACTCCACAAGGCTCACTTAAACAATCACCTACTCTAATTCTTCAAATTTTCATATTTTCCACCCAGTTAGTTTCTATCTTTTTTATCGCACATTTTTAACATTTCAACATATAACTATCTAACCATAATAGTGCATCTACCTTTAGTTTTCATAATGTATGGAAGTCACGAATACGTGTGATCGCTCGCCAAAGCGTTAAATACATTGTAAGCTTGCCTAACGATAACTGGTAAATTACCCGATGGGAACAATGTCCGCGATTGCCGTGGTGACAGATTGAGCAACGAGCGATGGTTAGGGGATTAATCACGATCCACGGTAAACGCATGCTGTCGCGCTCTGTACACGGTCTCTGGTTTATTTTATCCGCGAACAGCTCATACTTCCCAGACACAAGCAACCAGTTCACGTCGGGCTACAATATTGCGACTGTGCCCGCTTAATGAGCCGTCCGATCATCGTTTTATTGAGTCGCGGCCAATGACAGAGTGATAGAAAAAGACGAGGATTTTATCGTGAACGGTTTAATGAAATATTATGAGCCGGATTATAATGGAACTTTTATAGAATATTGGAAATTTTATTGTTATCGAACGTCCCTGATTGTTCTTCCTTCATTAGAGAACTCGTCTTTTTTATTGTTTGTTAGGGAACCTGCTGGGATTGGCTGTATTTTTATTCTGTCGTTATGTACTATAAAATGGGTACTATATAGGTGAAAGCTTTCTTATGAATGTTTTAAAATTTCAGTTTTAGTTTGGTTATTTTAATATAAATATTAACTTAATATTACATTAATTTATAGAGGGAAGGTACGAATATGGAATACCCATTTTATTTCTTGATGTAGAGAGAAAAATCAAACGTAGAAATATGAGAAATTTCGTACGGAATTAGTTGTATAAATATAAATGTTATAGACTTTACAAAACTTCGACGAGAGTCTACTGTATTTATATTCGTGCAATCAGAGGATGTCGTCATAATCCCTCTTGTTTCGAGGGTAACTCGATATACCGAAGATAGGAGAACCACTCCGGAAGCCGATATTCCAGGGTACAAAACTCGTAGAAGTAAGCGTCTCATGTAGCAAAGTCTAGAAACGTTTGCTCGATTGACGTCTGTCAAGTAGCGATGAAGAGTGTCTTACTAGTCTCACTTCTCGATTGTTTGCTCTGTATAATGTCACTCAACCCTCGTGTTTCTACTATTGATCTCTCGTGGGAATCTTACAGTTGCTTACCAGAGTATTGAAGCACTTGAATCTCAAGGTGGATTCATATTTTACATGTGCATGTATATGTAATTATACACTGAAGTTGCAATTATTCAAAGAACAAATATTCCACTTCTCGTCCACCTAGCTCAAGTAATATAATATTAATCCTTAGTTGGCACTATTGGGTATGGGGGTCTTAAGCGTCCAATTGTGCCAGCCATGTTATTCTGCTGAAATATACCAGCTAAGGGTTAATATTATTTAAAATTTTCTTTAATTTCTTTTTCCTCAGTCGTTTGATTACATTGAATTCATGATGCTGGTCACGAGTGCCTCCTAAACAGTACCAGCTTTGGGGGAGGGCGAAGTGAGGGGAACACCCAAGGGCGCTTTAAATCTATCTTTTGAAAACGCGTAATAAAAGATTCACCATCTTTGAGCTAAAAAAGTTTTATACGCATATATTATTATTGAGCAATTGCAAGGGGACTTTTGCCCAAGGCAAGATCTGCTAAAGCCGGCCCTGTTACTGAGACATTCAATGTATCAAATTTTATAAAACTTGATGCGTTTATTAATTTATATTGATTATCTTGTGTTTCAGGTGGTTTAAAGCACGGAAACGGTGGTATAGGAAGTGCTAGTAGTTCCAGAAGTACGAGCCCTAGCCAGCAACAACCGCCCCAAGGCGGACTCTCCTTCATTCCTCAGCCCAGAAATCAAAATTCTACCAATAGACAAACAACGGCAACTACACCGAGGTAAATAACAATTTTCGCTTCGATTTAACACTGAAACTGCAAAGAATAGTTAACAGTGGCGGATCAAGTCAAGCGGGGGCCAAATTTTGGGGCACTCAAACTCAAGTTAGATAAAAATTACCGTTTAATCCGCCACTGGTAGTTAGAAATCTAAATATGCATTCAACAGCTGAAATACCATTCTTGTACATCGAATCATAATTGATTCACCTTAAACTATCAATTTTAATTTTAATAACAAACAAATGTGTTCGTCGTTTCAGCCCTCGAACGTCGACGGTGGGAAAACCAAGTGGCACGAGGGGTAGCCAACAATCCCCGTACACAACGACAGGACCGCCGACTCAGCAGAACAAGAACTCTGTCCTGGACAAGTTTAAGCTGTTCAACAACAAGGAGAAAAATCAGGACCGCGGTAAAGCTTCGTCCGGTGTATCGAAACGTACCTCAAGTTCCTCTGGTTTCTCCTCAGCAAGGTCAGAGCATTCGGACAGTTCGACGTCGCTGTGCGACCAGAGCAGAGTGCAGGTGGAGTCGCCGAAGAACCGTGCATTGAAGTCGAAGCTTCAGTCGACGAAACCAGCGAAGCAGGCGAGCCCGAAGACCGCGAGGAAAGAGCAGAGCAAAGGGCAAAGCAAGATAGCGCGAACGAAAGGCGCGCCCGAGAAAGTGCTGGCTTATAATCCGCCGTTGGAAGATGTCAAACCGAGCAGCAAGATCGGTCCCGTGGCTGCGAAGTTGGCTGTGGACAAGAAGTCATCGAATCTGCAGGATCTATTGAAGCAACCACCGTCCGGTCAATTGCAGAAGGCAAATCCCTCGATGTTGGTGGCTGCTAAACAGATAGGTGGACAGGACGCGAAGAACTTTGCCGGTGCGAAGAACGAGCCGGCGAAACAGCCGCCTAGACCGAAGATGGAGCTACCCGGTAAGATAGCGGACGCGAAGATTCAGCTGCAAAGCGTGAAGGTGCCGCCCAACGGGCTGAACAAGGACGTCCTACTGCAAAAGGGACTGATGAGTAACGCTAACGGAATGATCAAGCAGCCTGATCAAGAAGAAATCCGCAACACCGATGAAAACGATCATGCCTTGTCTTTGATGAATCAAGCGAATCTGTCGGATGAGAAGTCGACGATAGACAGACAGAAAGAGATCGTCAACGAAAATCATTCGGTGACTCTGGACAATGCTGGTAGCCCCTCGAAACAGAACGCAAGTTTGCCAATGAAACCTAAGCTTCCGAATGATCTGCAAGATATGGATCGTACGAACAGAAAGCAAACACCTCCCTCGTCCCCTCGTCATCATTCAGAAACGACGATAGACACGAAAATGGCGACTATTCAAGAAGGCACGACTGCTCAGACGAACAATACCCCGTGTCACGAGCAGACCTCGAACGCCTTGAATTTTGTACAAAACAAACAGCAGCTTCCGGTACTCGGTAGTCCGCTTCAGGGTTCTACTTTGAACGCTTCCGGCAGTCCCGGTTCCAGCATTCCGAAGCCCACGGCCTTGGTGAAAGGCACCTCGAAACCGCCGAAGGAAAACAGCATAGCTGGCGTGGCGACGCCTACGAAATTGAAGGCAGACGCTTTGCATCGCAAGCTCGACCCAAACACCGTCGCAATGGTGTCACCGATGCCAAGCATTTCGGATTTGATGTCTGAGAGTTCGCACAGCAACTCGAACAGCACCGGGCAAAGTAACTCGAGCGATAGCAGCGTTATTTACAGGCCCAGCAGCGAGAGTGGTAGCGAGATCAAGACGATACCAAATAGGAAAATCGACACGACCTTCGAGCAAATGGAGAAGGTTAGTAGTCTCGAAGTAGACGTTCTCAAATATAATACATATTTCAATCGAGAAACTGGATGTTGCTTTATACAAGAAATAATTAAAGATCTTTTAATTTTAAGTATGTATTAATAAATTGGGTGTTCATAAACTGGTAGTATCATTATAATTATGCATGAAAAAGTGAAATAAAGAGTTTGAGATTACTTGACAAATTTTATTTTATTAATTCAGAAATTTATTTTTCTTGGATAGCTATAGTTTATTTCACCCAATACTACTTGTAAAATATTTTCACACTAAATTTGATACAAATTTCACTAAATAACAATGCTCATTGATATGGAAAAAAAAAAATATAATAATTTAGCCCATGTTACAGGTCTTGTCAGAAAGTTCAAGCTGCGGGGGAGGTTCGATGGGGGACGACGAAGCTGAGATGACTGTAAAACCCATGCAACCTCTCCTCCGTGGTTACACTCCTGGGGCAAGGGCCCTTCAGACGTTGCCCAGCAGAACGACCGCTCGACAGTACACGATCCTTCATTCTTCTTCTCATCATCATGTCGGTCACGATTACGCGGACATCGACGTTGCCTCCGGCTATCTAAGCGACGGGGAGGTTCTTCGAGGTGGTATGACCGTCGGCAGCAGAACTCTGTCCGACTTGTGCGACGGTTACATGTCCGAGGGTGGTGCTTCCTTGTACGCTCGCAGAATCAATCCATCTTACGGCCACGATCATGAGAGGTAAGTGTGTACATATAAAATAAGGCGATTAATCCTTGGATGGCAGACCATGGAGAGAGTCTCGATTTTAATTTAATTTTATACATTTTTGGGGGGTTTTGATTGGACTAGACTCCGCTGTTCAAGGATTAATTATAGAACTGGTAATGAGTTGATTTTCTATAAAATTATTAAGTATTAAAGAAACTTCTATACTTCTGTACCTTCTCAAGTAACTTCGTTGCACTTTTAACAAATTTTGTTAAAGGGTTAAATCCTAGAATACTATAGTACTTCATTTCATACTTATTTTTGTATCTAAAAATATTCAAATTTCGTTTTAAACGTAGGATATGTATACAATGATGAAAATAATTTGCAAAGATATTGTCGTGACACGATACTCTTTAAATTAGTGGAAGCAAATTAATTCAATTATCGTGAAAAGGTTTCATGCTCTGTGTACAGATCGATGTCAAAGCACTCTTCATTATACATGCTTGCTACCATCTATTTCAACAAGTATATCTTGTTACATACCTTTTGGTACACGGGGTTCGATGGCACGTGAACGAGTCACAATCTCCACGTGAACACGAAACACAAGTAGCCAGATTTGTCTGAGCACGTGAACTCCATTACAAAGCCTGAATTGTTCTTTCCATAACTCTTACAAGAAAAATCTTCTAACTAACAAATACTGATTTTAACACCTTGAGTACTGCGTGGATCACCTATGACCCAATTTAAAATCTTTTTTTCTTATTTAATCAGAGGAATATTTTTTGTTAAATTTTAGGAAAAAATTGAAAGCTATAAGGTAAATTCAAAAGGATTAGAATAAAAGATCTGAAACGTTATTAATTAAAGTTAAAGTAGGTTGAGATAAGTAGGGGCGAAAGTAGCTGATTAAGTATAGTTTTGAAAATAGTAATGATACGTCACGCTGTTGATTAATGTTAAATTATTCTACCGTGAATCACTTCGCGAAGCCGGCAGTGCAACGTTTTGAATCAGACTTAATGCAGCATGCAGTGAAGAGTAGTCGTGCCAGCACTTACTAATGGCCTTTAATTAGACGAAATTTGCAGAGCTAATTTCGTACGGGCCTCCAATTACTCAGCTCTACTCAGCTTAGCATGGTTATCTTTGGTTACGTGGATTACTTCGATTGAATAAACTAAGCTTAGAACGTCGAACCATAAACAGAGCCACAATTTTAATTTAATTTTGCATATTTCATATTAATTTCATTTTCTAAATTTTACTCTGTTCCTTTAAAAATTATTCCTCTAATATATGAAACTCTTTCGTTTAAAAATTACACATTTTCTAGATTATAAATTATACATTCTTTCATATATTTTTCAGTATATTGAAGTTTGAAAAAAATCGGAAATATCGATTAAATCATTTTTTGATTCTGCCTCTTATTTATTCTCTTCGCACGTTACAAGATAGAATCGTTAACTCGTCGTACCCTGTAAATTATTTTCATCGGTCGAAGAGTTTCCCTGGGAACTGTCGTGTTCTACATTCCAACGAAAATTGCGGTAGAGTTTCTTATCTGGTCGACTAGTCTGGGACATTTGCGAGGAATTATTGTCGTTCGTCCAATTGAATTTACATGGACGACACGTACGGAGGAAATCAAATGAGATTGAATAGTTGAACGAAGCGAGTTGGACTGGACACGCTTGAACGAGGTTCTATTCGACCGAGACGAATCCGAACTCAATGCGGTGAATCTAATCGAGATGATCACCACTGACCCATTTTCTCGATTTTTCTTCGCTACTTCGTTCATTTTGCCAACATTTTAATCTCTCGTATCGATAATGCTTCGACGCTGTTCAATTTCCCGCTGTCATTTTAGTATCGTTTCGAAATAATGTCTTCAAATATATAATTACTTTCACACAGATTTATAAGCAACGCAGTATGTATATAACTTTCTTCATTTTTGTTTATTCCAAATAACGTTTACCAAAATTTTCAAGAATATTCTGGTATTTATTTCTTAAACAAGAAAATTATAATCTTTCAAAGAGGGTCGATTGATCCTTCTGACTCGTTGAAAATGAAAATAATATAAAACATAGAATTATATTAAAATTGGGGCTCTCTCCATGGTCCGCCATCCGATAATTAACATCTTCACTAAAAAAAAATCATTTTTTCAGTATGTACTGACTTAGAAAGCATAGGTGAAAAGAAATAATGCTTTATAAATCTTCTGGATGAGAAAAATAATATATTTTCAATATTTCTAATTGGTGAGCTTGATCCTCCCCCGCCTTGGTCTTTCTAAGTTTAATTATTCATATTGTATTGTTGCTTATGAATATGTTTGACAATTTTCATGTCCTACGCAAGTACACTCAGTTTTGTGAATAACTAGGTATCCAATTTATTTTCAAATGAAATTTGGTTGCTCAATTTTTAATTTTTCTCAACAATTTGCATAAGTTGATGCCAGGCCAAGGTAATCGCCGCGTCGCGGCGTCAGGCCACACGGACAATGGTGTTTTCGTACACAGAGGGAAACTGTTGAAGGCGGATCCTGGACCCTCTCCAGCATCGCTAACTCGTTTGGCATAAGCAAGCCGCGTATCATCCGCTTGAAACCCGACGCGCTTTTCGGAAATTCAATATACTCGCCCCCGTCTGTTAGTACGACCCTCCTGCATCCTTCCACTTCGTCATCGAGGACCCCATAAAACAGGGCGAGGGCACCAACAAAGAAGGCCAGCCCTGAAAGCATATTCCGACGATTACGTATCCTCCAGCAACACCAGAAAAACTTATCTTCTCGCTTCCTCGCGCTTTTAATCCTCCTCCATCCATAGAGCACTTTTAGTTGCTCCTTTTTTTTTTTTTTTTCTTCCTTCGTTGCGATGAGCGATGTCGCAGGCTTTCGAGCTGACCAACGAGTTAAAGGAAAACTTATCAATGTGGGAAAAAAATCGGTGAAGTGGTAGAATTTTATGTATGTTTTCATGTAATTTTTATCTAAACTGATTAAAAATTAGTTTTGATCACGAACTTGAAGGTACAATTACATATTTAACGTATGTACATATTTCAAAAGAATTACAAGTTTTAGAGGGTGATTAAAACTGAAATTCTCAAGACAATACTCGTTAGATGGAAATGATAGAATGCTTCTATGCGTTAGTCCTTAGCATCAAACAATTGCAAACGTGCAAGCAGCAGGGCACGAAATCAATTTAAGCCAGAGACGTCGCTTTTCGACGTGGTTGTATGCAGAAAGATAAGCAGCATTGTCCTTCGTCAACAGTGCTTTGTATTGTCCTTTCGACTTGTCGCAATGGTAACTGGGAGACTAAAGGATTCGTATCCCTTTCGACGCGTTTCCAAGTGTAACTTTACACGCTTAAGCAAATAATAACAATTTATGTAAAGTAGTATACGCTGTATATTTACGCTCTTTGGTTCATTTTTCTGATAATTTACAAATGGCGTTGAATTAGTAATACCGTGTTATATTTCTGTGAGTGCTATACAATTATATGCAATGTATAAACGGGCCAAAAAACATAATGTCCATTTATTCACAACTGTATAGCAGCCATAAAAATATAATGTAATAATAAATGTCAGCGATCAGCAAACTGATACGTGACATCATTAGTGATAATAGGATTATCAGAAAGTGAATTATGAAACGTCTATTACTAACGAATTTAAATTAAATTTAAAAATTTTCTGTCTCTTCATAGAAATCAGATTCTTATTCTTAAAAAGGCAAACATTTCATTCGTTCCACGTTATCTATTTTTCGGATTTAATAACAGCATGTAGGATATCCTCTACGAATTTCACGCTTTTGAACCACGTGTTCGATACAGTTGTACCACGAATACCTTGCTAAATTACTTCTCACGGAAGTACCATAATTCTGTGACAGGTTGTAATAGCACACTCAATCCTTTTAATTGTTTCATAAATCAAAGTGGTATAAGCGTTGCTTTCTACAACCACTTTGTTCACCTGATTCTGTTTTCACTGGTAATCTTTTGAGAATTCTGGGTTCCACAAATTATCGGTCCAATAAATGAAAGGATTATAAATTGAAATTATCCCAATTCCCATTGGAAATTTAGTTCGATGACGTAAAGAAAAATGAAGGGGTGAGTTTTTCGAAGAAATTGGAATCGTCAGGAAACACAATATTGCTTAAGAAACATTCGTATATTTCTTTAGAAATCTACTTTTCGTACACATATATTTCCCCGTTTTCCGTTGGAAACTTAGCTTGAAGAGACAAAGAAAGAACGAGGGTAGTTTTGTTAACCGATTCGAATTCCAAAGAAATACAAAATTGTTTGTGCGATAGATAGTGTCGTGTATTTCTTTCGGGACCAACTTTTCGCAAGCAGAAATTTTCTTGTTCCTCGTTGGAAACTTAGGAACTAAGGAAGCATTGATATTACTCGAACTAACAAACAAGTTCAATGTTTTCCAGCAAAATTTTCCTCCTCGAAACTTAACTGATCCGAAAAACACCCAATGAAGGGTACATTGATAAAGTTCATAATCCAAGTAGAGACAGGATCGATTCATTTCTAGTGTTCGATATCTCTAAGAAAAAGAAGAAGAGGTTCTTACTCCCGATGTATCTTCGGACGCGATCGTGGCGAATTGTCATCGACGCTAGTGCGCATGCGCGGCCGCGTGACGTCACGTCGATCGATCCGCGTGGTTGGCTAAGCTGGTGCAACCTGGCGGCGACGTCGGCCAACTTGCGAGGGCGGCTTAAGGCGCCACCAAGGGAGGTTCTTGCGCGATGGTGGCGGAGGGTTGCTCGCTCTCCTCGGGGGTAGGTTCGACGGCAGAGCCGGTGCTGTAGCGCGTAGTCCCGAGGGTGGGGAGCAACGTCGTCGAGAACGTACAATACGTAGCTGCACGAACGACCGGGAAGTCGTGGGTTTAGCGATAGTTCACCGGGAACCGGCTGCCTCTTCGTTGTGTTTCCCCGTCCATGCCGGTTCGTTTTTCACGAATATCTTCTAATCGCGATGTTACCCGGATAAGTCTGGAACGAGTGTGGAGAAGGTTGTCGAGTGACGTCTTGTGAAAAAAGGAGGAGAAGTACGATTACGGGACGAAGGTTCACGGTAATTTTCTCCTTTACGCTTGTTCCCCTCGTCGAACGGTCCAGGGTATCGTAGTGCGCCGGCTGTCAAGGTTAGGGCAAGTTTTCGGGGGATGAATGACCGGCAGGCGACCTCACTTTTACCGGGACTTCTCGGTGTGCGATTGATACGAGAAATCGGAGAATAAAGAAAGAGCAGGAAATAAGAATTGAAAGTTAGGGGCAATATTGGGTAGATATAAAAGAAATGAACTCAAGAAGTGGTAAAAGTCGAAGGAAAATAAAAGTCGACGTTTTTATTAGCTTGTCTTTGATGTCCATGGAAATATCATTCCTTTCGATAATTCCTTAAACAGAACAGATCGTTCTACGTCACCTACATTTTCATTGGATCTTCAAACAATGTACGCCGTCTAGGGAATGGTACAGGAGTAAACATAACGGAAGAGATTTTTCCAATAATAAGAGCAGGCCTATTGTCTGCGAACTACATCGAAGTAAAAGTACTGGGATAAAGAAAAAAGTTTTGTCAATAGAAACGAAAAGTGGAGAATCTTAAAATAGACAAGAATTGTAATAGCGATTATTCCTGGAACAATGTTTCTTAATTAGTTTAAAATCGTCCGTTGGAATGACAATGAATTTTAGAACCGCTTCAGGTCATTCGCGTCCTGTTGCAATTCACTCTCGCTTTCAATAGACCTCCTTATATTCTTCCACGGTTTTCTTAATTCTCTTTCACGAATGAAATCGTGTTACAATTTACCCAGGACCCCGAGTACTTTCATTTGAATTTAACCCGAGATTCACGCGTCGTGCAATTTCGTTTCGCGTTCAATTATCATTTAAACTTTCGTAATGAAAGTTCTCCGAGCCGGATGAACATGCTAAAGAACAAATTATACGGTTCAACGAGATTCTGGTATAAAATGGTCGATTAGATTCGAAATAAATTCATAATATAAAAACGTAGGTAACAATGAAAGTGGACGGTAATTTGAAAAATTCAAAAAGCAAAGGTAATTACAATTTTTAATGTAACGCGAGAACTTGTGTTTAATTATTAAGAGAATGGAGTTAGGTTGTGAAGAAATGTCGAAAAAGCATTGTTAGAATTGGAGCTCGTTAATCGCATTAGCTGGTAAAGTCTTGCACCGGCGGTGTGCTCACGTAAGCGCAGTAATCCTAATCCTACGCGCGTGATTCGTGAATTATTAATCGCACGAATTCACGAGACTTCATAGGATTTGCGTCAGCAAATTTGTTGCTACAGCCTTGCCTAAATGCAATGTAAACGCATCTTACCTGCGATCGTCGGTTCAAGCGTCGACTTGTACTACTTACATGTCAATTAACCAGCGTTCTTCGCGTTAATCCTTGTACTAAGATCGTAGGCTCGTTCCATAGAATATGCAAAATATCATATTTAAACGTCAAATTATTTTTTAAATTTCTTATACAATTCAACCTTCAATCCCGTGTATTGCAATGACGTTTTAATGATAGGTTAAAATTACAGTAACCAAGGATTATTCATTGCCTCTCTTCGTGGTCCGCTGCTCGAGGATTAAAACTGTGGCTCTCTCCATGGTCCGCGATCCGAAAGTTGAACCTAAAAATAAGGGCAATTACTATTAAATTTCTCTTTCAATTAATTTTAATTGCACGGTATTCGCGCTAAATTGAAACGTCATAAAGGTAAAGGCAAAAAAATGGCCTAATAAAGTTTCGTTCCATTTTAATTGGCGACAAGCACGAAAGGCCGTTCACAAAGGAGAACGGACAGCATGTATTCTTCGATTTAGGACAAATCATCGTTGGACGGACAGTGTCCGTAGAATTGATTGACTGGTGGATATAATTCCACTAATAGAGCAATTTCTGTACGGTTCGAAATCTAGCCTCGTTTGGCATGATTCATAATCCCGTGGCTGGTGCACAGTGTGCTTCTTTTTTTTTTTTGAAACGCCTGCAGCATTCTGTCAGGGATTCCTTACAAAAAAGCTAGTACCACGTTGCCATTGTCTAGTACATCCAGGTTTTATATTCTGCACGTTACCTCGTCCAAGTGACTCTAAATAGAAAAGCTCTGCCACTGTAGCCTGCATACTAGATGTTGCTTGGGAGATCTGTTTGCGCCAAGATAGTGATTTAAATCAATTTGGGTGATGTGATAATACTATTAGGGTAGTAGAAACACGAAGTAATTTATTTTTTTAAGTACACTGCAGGTAAATGATCTCATTTACATTTATATTCTTTGAAAATGTAACTACTTTTTTGTAACATATAAAAATATTTACATCTCTTCAATTTTCAAGTATGAAAACTTAAAATCATAATCATATCATAATTAATACAAACATCAGTATGATTTATTTATCCACTGTAATTTAAATATCATACTTTTTATATACTTCCAATAATATACTCATAATAATATTATGTTTTTAAAAAACAAAAGAATTACTTATTATAGTTGAACAATTAATTTGAAATTTCATATAATTAACAAAGGCACTTTCAATATCTATCAGTTATTATACCTGACAAAACAGTGTGCAAGATAAATATAGAAAATGAAGAAGGGTACTAAAGTGGGTAAACGAAAGCATAGAATAATTTTTAATGAAATATTCTTCACTGACAGGGTCTCGTGTCGTTGGTAAACAGTAACGAGACTGGCACGTGCTTTTTTTAGATACGTGGGTGGCTCGAGGCGAGAGCTGTCGGGGGTGAAGGAACTGGTGACCTCGAGGAGGGTGCAGAAGAGACCGTCGGCGAACGTAGTAAGGTCGGATGGAGGTTGCATCGGGGGCAGTCCAGGAAGTGGCGGCGTCATCGGTGGTGGTTTGCTAGGCGGGTGCAGCGGTGGTAGCGACGCCTTGGCGGAGTTAACCATCGAGGACCTGGCATCTATTCCCGCCGGAAATCACACCTCCGCCAATCACACGGGCCATTCCTCTCATCACAAGGTCAGCGAACTTACCTAAATCAATATTTCGTTCACCGTTCTCTGTCCATCGTGTTTAAATGAGCTGCCCGAAATATCCGTTAACCGACTGCATAATTTTCGGCCGGATACGTTAGTTGCGGTTCCGTCCTGTTTGCGCTTTATTACACGTTAATAGACTCTGGATGTTTATGCATTTGTAACCAGATGAACCGTGCAAAATTTACGAGCAGAGTATTTAGAATATGCTAATTATGCATTAAACGGACAGTGGTGGAAATCGGTTAATTTCAGCCTTCTCCATTTATGCTCCATCATTTTTCCATTAAAATAATTCAACGATCATTGAATTCGCGACGATTGATCGATTTTAGTTCGGTTTTATTAATCAGTTGACATCGCATTACGCGGCAAACATAGGCTGGAATTAATTAAGCTTAAACCGGGGCTGCGGTGCATTGGTTCCCTCGAAACAAACGGTAACGAGGTGAAACAATGCGAATTACAGACGGGAGGGTGAAACGTTTGATTAGGGAGTCATCGCGGTTTCTTCAATCCGAATCTCGTCCGATTAATGGTCGGTGAATTGTGACTGTCACGAGGACCACTCGAGGCGAAATAATTATTCGAGTCGCGTTATGAACTTCTTGCCTAATTATTCGATGGACGTGTACGTACGTTCGTCGAGTACGTGCAGTTCAACCGCAAACAATGAAATTACGAAGCGAACCTTTGCGTCAGCTGTTGCATCGTGCAGCTGCTATATACCGGGTGAAACATTTTTACCATTATTAGCCATTAAATATTTTAGTGCCATTCTGTGTACACTTTAGAGACTGGCAGTGTTTTCTTATCCTAATATACAGGGTGTTTCATGCAACTGTACCAAGTTATATCTCTTAAATGGTAGAAAATAGAGAAAAATGTCATTAGACAGAATTTTTCATCAGAACTAATAGTTAGCAATAGTAATGTAGATATTTCTTTAAATGGTTATAATTTCATTAAAAAAAATTCTGAAGGAAAATAAATTAGACCGCCCTTGATTCCTAAGGTACCTATTAAAATTTGAAAAATAAAATAGTAGAACATCCTTCGAAAAAAATATTAAGGTCTCTTTGGTAGATAGGGGTTGTAATAGTGTCATTCATGTCTAGATTTAATCATTCATGTCCAGGGATTTGTCAAACCCCAACATGGTAGCGTACAAAAAATAAGTGTAGTAAGGGAGGGTTAAGAACGAGTTCCACCCTTTAGACGCTGACCTTAAAAATTAGAAGATTCATGATTTAATCTTCTTTATGTTCCAAACTTTCGTACAAATTATAACAAAGTTAGAAAATTTTGAAATCTGACAATTTCTCAGTAAATTGTTCATTTTTATAGTATTTTATGATAAATAACGCGATCAGCGTCGTAAATGTCTCATCTCATCCAGCTCTATTTCCCTGGATAAATTCAACCCCGAAGCGTACGCTTCCACTGTACATGGTGCAAGAAGCGAATCAGAGTCTCTTTGATCAGTGGGGCCAATCTTGTAGGTGATCTGTGCCCTTTCAAACCGAGACTTTCCCCTATTCTCCTTCGCTTCGAATTCTCTCTTTTTTTTCCGTTGGCTAGTCAATCGTTCCCCCGTTTCTTCCTACGCCCGTTCCAATTTAACTTCGCTCCTTGTGTGTCTCGTGCGTTTATTTTCTCCCCTTTAATATACGAGCCGCGTTGCATCGCTGTAACACTGCACGTTGCATTTGACCCCCTTTTCCCCTAATAGCTCCATTCACTCTCTATGTCCTCCCCTTTTTTTTTTCTCGATGCAACGCCGTATGTTGTGCCGAGAGTTTCGCGTGCATCCTGCCCATCCTCCCACCGTGCCATCCGTAAAAGGTTTAAAGGACCCCTGGGATATCTCGCTACCAACTTTCCATGCCGCTCTTATCGCGAAAAGGGAGAAACAAGTAGCAAACCTTATTGTCATCGTCCTTCGATTTCGTTCTCGTCTTTTGTAGTTTTCTTTACTTTTCGACCATTTTCATCGAATTTTTATCCATCCTCCTCCATGGTGTTTTATTTTCTTTCCCTTGCTTTTTATCGAAGATTCGATTCGACCAGGGGTGTACTTGAACTTTCTTCTGAATATTGGTCCATCTGGTGTAGCCGGATATATACACACAAGTGGGTCTGAGCGTGACTCAGGCCCGTATTTATTCCTAGGCGTAATAGGCACGTGCCTAGGCCCCCATATTAATTTCTTTTCTATTTAATTATTCGACTATATAGGATAGTAATTAAATTCTTCACTATTAGAATTTTAAAACAAAATCTAAGGAAATTGCAAAAATAAATTCCAACCCATTAATTTCAATATTACTCCCCATAGAAAACCATGAGAATCGAAATTTTACACCGGTTCGGAAACATTCTATCGCGAAACCATAAGAAGGAAAGGCTTGAAGGATCGCTATCGATTCCAAGTCTCGTCCATATTTTATCCTTTCCCATCCGACTGGCTGACTCTTGGTTCGCTGTTTTTTTACGCCCGTCCCACGACAACATCCTCTTCCGTTCTCCCAAGGCGAATGGATTTGTCAAATTTTCCGAAGGGAGGGAAAAACAACGACGCCGATGAGACGAGAAAGTCCCCGATGCATCGTCGAACGAAGACGGGAACGGGATATGTGTGTTTTGCAGGGATTGGAAAGAAAAGAGAGGAAAGAGGGATTAGTGTACGCGTCGCCGTGAGTTATGCAGGCGGGTCACGGCAGGTCGTCGAATGGAATCGATATCTGCCGGGTAAAATAATAATCGTTCTCTTTCCCTTGTCTCGCTCTCTTCCTTGTTCGTACGGTTATTGTGAACAAGACATGGTCGTAGAAGAGCAAGGTTTTTGCAAACCAGGTAGATGTGCAAAATTTCATTAACTATTACTGGAAAAGTGGCACTAGTATGATTAAAGATCCAAGTGAGAATCATCTCATTCAGGAGGCAATATAATGAGAGCCCACCGTATTCAATTTTTCAGATATTATATAAATATTACAAAATAATGTTAAAATACAACATCATTTTGTTCATTAATATTTGATATAAAGGTGCTTAAGAAGAGAATAATTAAAATTAATTTTGCTGATTAATTTATTATAGACAGTTCTATCGTGAAAAATATTTTACTTTTGTAATGTTTAGATATATTTCTCTAAAAATGAACTTTTAATACAATTAAAGTTGCTAAATAGTAATAGCAATTAAATATCTAAACATCCAAATGATTTTAAAGTATCTTTACAAACTCGCTTGCATAATATCTTGAAACTCCTTTCAGGTTGTTTCTCCTTTAAGTTTTAATTTTCTTTTCCCAAAATGTGCTACTTAACTCCTTAACTAACACCTTCATTCACTATCGTTAAACGTATGCACGAACGTGTACAAGCTTCCCTAAGAATTTTCTTCAAAGCCAGACGAATTTGGATTTACCGGATCTCTTCACGGAATGATTTTTCTTGCCTTCGTTTTGGTTCATCTTTGCTTCCCTCTATTCGAGACGAGCTAAAGGGGTATACGTTTCTCTTTTCCGCAATTACTCGGTCTTCCTATGAATACCTATTCAGCGAACATCTCGTTTACTTTTTGTTACTGGTATTTTCACGGTAATACAAGGCCCTCGAGCAAATAAATACTGCTCATTACTCGAATTACAATCGCCACTAACGAGCGGTAATTTCCACCGAAATGCTGAAAATGTTTTCCCTTTAAATGCAAACAAATTATCGCCCTTTTCAGCTGATCATTCAGAAATACTAACTGCACCATCATTTTGTTAACGACCATTTTGTACAAATTACCATTGGATAAAATGATGTGTTACCAATAATAAATGGATTATGGTTTTCTCTGTATTTATATAATACAGTAGGCTCTCGTTATATTGCCATGTGAGCGATTTGATTTTCACATGGATATTCAAGGATACTAATACTACCCTTTCGCCATCGTAGCCTACAAAAATGATACATTTTTATCTCCCTTTTCCCTTCCAACTGAAAGTTTGGAAACTTGCAAAATTTTCCATCCTGCAGGCCCATCTGCGGCTATATAACGAGAGTCTATTGTAATGGAAATACTTGTTTCTCGTACACGTTAAATTAGAATAATTTTTCAATTTATTAGATGTATAAATTAATTCCCTGCCTTTTCTATTTCTAATTAAAAATTAATTTTGAAAAATCACAGTAACCAATGCTACTGGTAACCAATAATATTATTATTATTTTACAATTTTAACAAAATTCCTATCAAAATTTATGAACTTTTCAGATTTTTCTGAATAATAAAATTTGATCGCTTCTTTTATAGATGTGATTCAGATAAAGGAATATTATTTCTCTCTTTCATCGCTTTCGAATGTTCGTTTCAATCATTGGAACAGATCAGTAAAATGAAATTAAAGGAGACTTCTTCGCTTCGATTTGCCTTCCTCGGGAAAAGTTAGTTTCTTATAGCCGATAATCCGAGGAGGATAATCCTCGATTCTATTGGTTCGAACTGGAGATCCGTGAGCAGGCCGAAATGTAATCAGTTTCCAAGTAACATTCTTTTTTCCGCTTTTTGAACCGAGCCACCCTCTTACCGGATATGCTGAAGAAGGGTGAAAAGCAACGGGGTGTGGCCTCGCATGGTACCTTATCGTTTGCAAAACAATGCTCTGGCTTTTATTCTATTCTGAACGGAGACCGACTCTGTTGAATACTAATTTCCAGTTAGAATATACGAGGAAAGATACCGGAGTTCTTTAATTATATCTGTTTTCCTGAAAATTTTAACTTTCCGTTACTTAACGTTAAATAATATTCCATTTTCTTTTTGTTTAGCCAGTAAAACGTATATATTAAATTTTAAACATTTAATGACTTCCAAGGCCGCCTTCACCTCTAGGCAAAACAGGTGAAGAAAGTGGTCCACATACAGGTGCTTATCGTTACTGCATGAAATAAATAAATCAGCTGGTTTCAACTTCTGAATTTAATTAAAAAATGGGTATAAGAAAGGCCTCGATTTTCATTTGTATGCCTAGGATCCGATAAGTTCTAAAGGGAGCTCTGGTGACTTTTGTTATCAATCAAATGCTATTAAATTGCATTTCAACAGGAGACTATTATACATATTAAAAAATTATGAAAATTTACTTCTGCAATGTTAATTTTGCAAAGATTTATTTAAATTATATTTTTTATTATTCTAAATTGATTATTATCAATAAAATTTATATTAGACCAAATCTCAGTTAATATACTACATTTGGAGAGGGTGTATAATTGTAATTCTTAATCATAATTATCATCTATTCCAACATGAATTTATTAAAAACACGAGGGAAAAATTAGAGCAACTGAAGGTTCGAATTCAATCGTTATGGACGTATAAAAAATGAGGATGGTATAATAATTTTTTGGGCCAGGATATTTTTTGTGACTGGCTGTACAGTACACAGAGCATTCGGTAGCGTTCGTTAGTAAGTATAATAGTATCGTGGAATAAAGTGGGGAGGGCCGGTGAGCGATGGATCGTCGACCCTCGCAGTCGGCAGTTAACGTTCGTCTGCCTCGTGAAAACGTGATGCTCCATCCTGGTGTAGAATATATCGATAATGCTTCCTTGAAAACTATTCTTTAATCTCTTTATGCTGGAAAAAAGTGCGTTCTCACGTCGAATACCCAACGCGAACCCCCTCGAAAAGTATTGAACGACTCGGGCTTGAGGTATCGACGAAATCATTCAAACTGTTGGAAAAACTCACCCCTGTACTTTACCACGATGGTTACTGTGCTGATATAACGAATATTTATTGATGTTTTCTGCTTAAGATTGGCTTCACGCCTTACTATGATTTCTTTCCTAAGTAATTCGTGCTTAAAGTGGGAGACACAGGAAGATGCAGTGTACAGTTTGTGTGATTTTTGTTGAATGCACTTCGAGGTTGAGATTTTTAAATGAACTTGGTAAATAATTGGATTATTGCCAAGATAAATGAAATATTAAAAAGAATATATGGTACAGTTTAGTGGCTGTGTTAAAAAACAAAGTTAATATTGAAATAGTAATATAGTGGTACCAAAAAAATGACATTGGAAATATTGCAAAATTAGAATTTAAATTTTTATCTAGTGAATGTGTGGAAAGTAATGTTCATTAGATTTAATGAGTGAAAAGAAATGAAATTTCATGTTTGAGGATATGCAGTATATTAAAGACTGCAACAAAACATGGTGAGTTGATTAAAAAAGTAGCAATTTCACTGTTATTTAATCTTCAAATAATTAATTAAAGGATTAATATTTTTTTTCTTCAGTTTAAATCTCATATTCAGTATTGAATTATTAATGTAATTGTAAATATAAATATAATAAGCTGATATAATTGGGAACGATGATTTATCTTAATTAAATGAATCTCTAATTAATATATCGATTTTTAAATTTGAAAATCAAATTCATTATTGAGTTTCCAACATATGTCTTATAAAATACATGGAATTTAATTATAAAATTAAGGAGGATAAATTGCTTGAACTGAATGAATATCGAGAAGTTATTTGAAATTCGCTTTGAATGAGAAGTGTCTGAAACAAATAGGCAGCCCCCATTGAAATTGCACTAGTCGTCGAGGGTAACAAGGGTGGTTCTACTCGAGGGCTATCCCTTAATTATCCCGTGCAATGACGCATTCGATGTTCACACAGGTATTTCGACGTTATCGATCCCTCCAAACTTGTGGACACGTGTATCGGTGAATTTTCGCAGTTTTGCTTGATGAGGGTACTTTTACAGATCGATGAAATTAGTAGGAGATTCAATGGTACTTCGCAGTGAGTGTTTAATAACTGGGTTGTTTAATTAAATGGCGAGAAAAATATAATTCTCAGAAATTATGCATGGTAAAATTTATTTTTTCAAAAATTCAGAAGTGATTTTGGAATATAAGTAATAATAATAATATTTGTTTATTAAATAATTCACCTTTTTTAATTTCATTTAAATAAAACTAAACATTTTCGATAGAAACTTTTAAGAATAAAAAGTTACTGTTAAATATAAATTTGTAATCTTTCCTAAATATTCTCAGTGTTATTAAATTATTTTTAACATTTTCTATCTCTGTTTCAAACACTTTCCCGCCGCACCCTGTCACGACGTTAACATTTATTTTACTACGAAAACAGGAATGTTTTCTCAGAGACATTCCTGAAAATAAACCTAGTTGAAAAGAGAAAAAGAAATGAAAGACGTTCACGAAACACGAACGAAAGGAGGACCCGGTTTATTTGCATTTTCACGGTAACGGTGTCGTTCAAAGACAAAGTTTATTGTTCCTCGATCGTTCTTTTCGCTGGTGATGCAAGCTCAGGGATTATCGTCAATTCGATCGGAGTAGAACACGTTTTTAAAGAGCAAGAAATGGGAAAAGCCGTGTTCGACCCTCAGGGATCTTTTGTCCAGGTTATGGCCTTTTCACTGTACGTTTACGACCTGGCCAGTAAAAACCTGAAGAACCGTTTCTACCCCCATGAGTCACTTGATGCTCCTTAACTTTACGTGGTGCACAGAAAGAGGGTTTACTGGAAATGGAACAAAAACAGAGAATTTTCGTTTTACCGATTTGCTAGAACGACTAGATCAATCTTATCCGAATGTTTTTTTATTTTTGAACCTCGATGATTTACTGGTAGCCGAAAGTGGTTTTGTTTGTACCCCATAGAACAGCCGCCGTCACGGCGCCCCGTTCTGAATCATGCCATGAGGGTTCTGACTTCTGCAAACATCGTGCTCGACAATCGATAATAGTGAACTGAACCTCACCGGAAGTCCTTGACCCAGGTCGCACGTTCGATTAAAACGAGATTGACAAGAATTTCACCCCAAAAAATTACCCTGTTTCTCATTAATTTCCGCCAATCATTAAATAAATGAAAACGCAATCATCATTTATATGATAATTTTTTAAATAATTCTTTGAGTTTTATTTTAATTATAAATAAATTTTTGTTTTCTCTCAAACAGAGAGTGCCGGGTGGTGGTGGCGTGATTGTGGGGGGTGGCAGTAGTTCGGCCACCCCCCAAGGTGCACAACAGGGCAGCAACCTGGTGTACCGCGTGGTCAGCTCCAGGCATCCCGGTGGTCATCATCCTCACGTGAAAAAGTCGGACAGTTCTCAGCAAACGGATAGTTCAGCGTTCAAGCACCAGCAACAACAACAAAGTTCGAACAGCTCAGGGAACAGTAGTTCAAATAGCCAGCAATGGAAAAAGTACATCGAGGCTGGTGCTGCGAGGGATCGGGAAAGAGACAAGGAGGGCGCACCCCCGAGTCCTAGTCCCTCCAGGCGATCCCAGGTAAACATTCGTATACTTTCATTTCTCTCCACATTGTTTCTATACTAGACTATACTATCATTTCTATACTGTCATTTCCACAGGACAAACACCGTAAGCAGGCCATGGCTGAATATGCGAATGGCGAGAAACCGCAAAAGATATCCTCAGGAACATCAACCAGTGGCAGCAGCAAAGTCAGGGGTGTGCCTCAGAGTTTTGGATACGTGAAAAGACACAGTGCCGGTACCAGTCCCAGTCCTAACGGGGTCCAAAATGGAAAGGATGCTACTCGGACAGCTCAAGTTAGCGCGGTTCCTAGAACTAAGGTAAGATTCTTCGATTCAGAATTATTAAATTCCCTCTATTGAGTAATTAATCGAAACCCTTTAACTTAATTCCAGGTTAAAGTATCCGGTGGCACGCAAACGTGTACCACGGAACTGCAGGCTAATTCATCAGCGTCGAATCAAGGACATCATTACAAGAGTTACAGTCTCACAGGACCAAGTGCCAGTCAGCTTTCTCAGTCGGTACGGGATCGGCTTATGCTCGGTTCGCAGAGTTTGCCGAAACCTGGTAGCCCAGAATTCACGGCACTGTTCGCGTCCGCTCATCATCGCGATAGAGGATCCGGCGGAGGACCAAGTGGCACTTCCTTTTCGCCACGAGTACTCAAACCTTCGGACGGAAGTCTCAGCGATACGTGCAGCAATTACGCGGCACCTGATCTTCAAGGTTATTACACGCCTAACAGTCCGTACACCACGTCCTGGATGAGACACAGCAATACTTATACACCGAGTGGACGTTCTCAAGGCAAGTTTCTAACGTCATGCGTCATGTATAGTACCGTGTATAGTTGACTTTTCTAATAAAAGGAGGGTAATATAAGAAAAGGAAACCCCATAATTTCTGTATTACTAAATTTTATTTTATTTTTTTTTTTTTCAATTTCAGGAATGGGTTTGTGCGAAGCTGACAGCGTAGAATCGTTGGGATCCCATCGAGCAAGTTTGACCCATGCTCGATTGTTAATGCACCAAAGGGATTCGACAGGATCTCCAGCTCCACCTAGGCTCAACCGAAGCAACTCGATCAGGTAAGTGTACAATAATGATCCAATTTTCATTTTGTGCATTAGTTCCTACGACTTTATATGAAATCATTAGAAGTCATTTGCATACGTTCATATTGTATAGATGCATGACTAGAGGATGCAAATTTCTCACCACATTTATTCAAAACGATCAGTTTCAGCTTTGTTCTTTTTCTCTGATTCTTTATAATTAAAACCGCCCTATGACAACGAATACCCGTTTACGGTGAAATAACGCAGATCATTTGATACCGTTCTAGCCATCTGCGGGACAGGACATTCCCAAGGTAGTGAGACAATCTAGAATACACATACGTCCAGCCTGTTTTCCATGCATAAGTATTGAAAGAACAGCACCTTTATAGGGTTGTAATACCTTGTATACATACATACACCAGTGACAAATTTATATCAGCACCAAGAAAACACATACATGTATATTTTATCTTCTCTCCAATCATTTACACCTGTGTCTTTCAACAGTAATGTTAGTTATTATTGGTTGACTCTTCTTCAACTTCCTTCGCATTTGGCATCTGTGATTGGTCTATGCTTCTTGCTACAACCGCATGTTAAAGCTTGTTTAAGAATCTGTTGTTACACAGCGAAAGGAAACATGTATTGGTATTCAAAATTAGGATATTAATATTGATTAAAGGATACAGATAAACGAAAAATCTCTTCATGAAAAGCTTAATTATTGAACTAATCTTCTCATGAACATATTTAACGCGTGTTGTAACTCAGTAAAGCTGAGAATATTTAGTCATCCTCTTCTTCAACGTCCAGTTCGTTTCCTTTCGCTGATAAAAGACCATACGAGTGTATACACGAACCGAGGGAAGCGGTACTCGACATTTAAACGAAAGGGAATTTGTCTTTTAATTAGAAGGCGCCTCCAGATCGACTAATTACGTATACACTCGTCAGGTAGACGGACGTGTTCTCATCCGACGTCCTAAGTAAACTGAACGCTCTCAGATGCGAAGAACTCTTCTGCGAGTCGATCGATCTCTCTAAAGAGTCTCTCATTGAATTGAGCAGAGTAAATTACCGTCAGGAAAATGGCAGTGTAGGAGAAGGAGACTCTCCATCACTCGCTATAATAATGAAATAAATATTAAATCAAATTTTAATGGGGCTTTTTTTCCTATAGATTTTCTCTAAAAAGAAAAACTTGCTAATTTAATTCAATGTCTTCGCATCTCGAGGTTTCAAGAACACAAACACACTTCTGTATTCAGGAATTTTAATATTCAATAATTAATTTGTTCCTGAATGCAGTTGAGTGTAACAAGCAACAATAAGTATCTGTGCTTTCTGTCGTTCAAAAGACTCTACTTAGGTGATTTTGCGTAAGGGACGTAGGAACACATTCCAAAATTCTCGACAAGGTTTTATGGATTATTTCGACTCCTCTTCGTCCTCTATCGGTGCACGTAGCGCGCTTTTTATTATCCGCAGGTGCAAACAGTTCCTTAAATCAATGTATCGTTTCTTAACGAAAAGTTTCAAAGTTAATTGTAAATTTAATTAAGGGACTGTTTGTTAGCATTTACAATGTATGTTTGCATTAATTTCTACCGGAAATTTAGATGCCTGTACCTCTGTTTTCGCAGATCCACGAAAAGCGAAAAAATGTATCCGTCGATGTTAGCTAGAGGAAGCGGAGCCTCGTCTTCTGTCGGTGAAGAAGTTGGAGTTGGAATTGGAATGGGAGTCGGCGTTGAACCGTATTACAGTGTTCCTGTTGGATCTACCGGGTGTACTGGACAACACTGGTCTCAACCGACGTCTCCTACTCCCACGCATACTTCACGACAACCACCTAATCTTTATCAACACGTGCACAAGGACGATGATAGTAAGTTTTCATTTACAGATTCTAATGGCGACTAGTATGAATTTATAATAATGGGGCTGTAGCAATAAAAATGAAAAAAAATGATTATCTAAGAAGATTTTTGACAAATATATTAATAACTTAATAACACCATATGCATAGTTTCATTTTTTCTAAATCTCTTCAAATAAAATTTTCTCTTCTTTTGCCCTCAGTCCACGGTTCTTCGGTGTCTTTGGTATCGACAGCGAGCAGTCTGTACAGTTCAGCCGAGGAGAAACAGGCGCACGAGTTGAGAAAATTGCGACGAGAATTACTGGACGCTCAAGAAAAGGTCCACTCGTTGACCAGCCAGCTATCGACAAACGTGAGTACATGTTACATGTCGATTACTATAGAGATAAAGTTTCCTTGACGTGTATTAACTACCTGCTACTGTTCGCTTTAAAGTAGTTCGCGTTTCGTAATTTATGTAGCAGTCTATTAAACTGACGTCACGTTGATATACAATTGCTTCAAGCGGATCTGTCCTACTGGAAAGTGAGACAGGTCGACTCGTTCTCGTTGTAACCGGCGAATTGGTGCAGATGATTAATCATAATTAATCGAACGAGACAACGGTTAGCGAACTGTTACCAGTTCGTGGTCGTTGATTTGCTTTAACGAGCTAGATCCGACCAAACCTGTTGCTACAATATTTCTTGTACAACGTCGATACATCATCCCAAGCTAGGCGATTCCATTATCATTTTTTATATTTACCGGGTAAATGCATCATACTAAGTGTGGTTACATTGCGAATAGCAATGAAAATAATGAAACGTTTCACAAAAAGGTTTATTGATAAACAAATGTAGTTGAGTGCAGGTTATATAACTGATTTATTCAACATCGCCAACTAACCAGGTTAGATAAATCATTACAGTATATTATTAGTTTAATTAAAAGAAAGTACGATAAACACAGGGTTTAATATATTACGAGTGTGGAGTTTACGTTCTAATTTAACTTCGAATAACCCGCGTGTTCCCGGAAGCGTCGAAGCAGCTGATTGGCTGTCCAATGGGGAAGCTCGGCGGCCTCGACCAATGAGACGCGAGGCCGCCGTTCGGGCATCATGGATCGCTACGGCGTGGATCGGTAGTCAGTTTACATTCAGTTTGTGTTGAGACGCGATGCTTTGAACGTCACGTGTCTCGTACGCGTTTCGTGTACATATCTCGTGTTGATGCATGGATAATCGGTCATTAAAACCCGTGGGCCAGTATCGTGTGACAAAGTGTGAGCAAATCAGTTACCGCGAATATATTGATTCGTGTTTTCGATCGGCGTGCGACTCGTTCGATGTGCCTGTAATGTAATCCTCCAACGCGACTAAGTGGTTCGAAAGAGAAGCGATCGGTATGGAGTCGTTTGTCTGGTTTGATTTTTACCAATACGGACGGTGACTCGATAAGTTTTTTGTTGATAACTTATCGCTGACCAGGTCTTTCTCTCCTCCGATGGTAAGTGTTTAATCAGTCATTATTATGGTTTGCGCTCGTGACACTTCGTACGTTTGTTTACTACATTAGTCCTTATCTATTTTATGTCAAAACAGTAGTTAGATAAGAACATTTTAGATACATTTAGATGCAGTACGATACATCTGAAAAATGTAGTATCGTATTAATTACAAATTATTTACAAGGTTATTTTAACAAGTAGTGTGTACATCATTTATTATCCAAATATAATATACGGTGTACCATCATTATTCTTGGACGACGCGACGCGGCGGACCATGGAGAGAGTCCCAATTTTAATTCAATTTTGTATTTCATATTATTATCATTTCTTTTTAATTTTACACTGTTCCTTTAAAAATTATTCTTTAGTAGTAAATTAATAGAAACAAGTGCCTAGGTCTGAGAATTATTTTGTAATAAGACTTTAGGCCCTTTCGCGTTAGAAAGGAAATTAATTTCGGTTGGAATTACAAGAGTTCGTAGAAATAATGTAATGAACGGTTTAAAGACAGATATTCCGGACAAATTGGGTCGTTTAAGTGCGCGATCTTTCCTCGTTATTGAGCGCATAATCGCGATACGATATCTGGATGCGCATCTCGAGTCGATGAGTTTTATATTTGCATTATATTCTTTACAGTTTTTATTTTTATTCTTTTTTAAATGTATAATATGAAATACAAACTTAAATTAAAATTGGACTCTCTCCATGGTCCGCCATCCGAGGGTTAACAAATTCTTTCTAATTGTGTGCAATTGCATTACAAGAATATAAATTTCTATTACTTGGAATTCATTTACTCCATACGCTCTTGTTTATACATGGTAGGTCGCAAATCAAAGTACAATTCTATCTGAGAAACTAATAACAAAATTTGGTATACAATTTCAGAAACAAAACCTCAGATAAATCAGTTTTATACCAAATTTTTATTAAAATAACTCCTTTCTCCTGTTATGTATACACACGATTTCCGACCCACCGTATATAAAACTCATCAAGAACAATGATCACGTGCATCTACAAGACGATACAAACTTTACACTAGTCTCGTGGCTCGACATGCAGCGAATCCTTTGGACTTTGTGTATAGAATACATAAAAAAGGACTCCCCATTGGTAGCACGATTCGACGAAAGCTAAGAAGGGAACATTACAAACCCTTACTCATCGATTTAAACGAAACTTGGTGGGTTTATAGAGTGATCCAAGACGAGAATAGTAGTATGCCTCATTCGTACTTAATCGAGCTTGAAGAATCTGAAAACTGACCCTAAATTTAGATGGGCATTTTGACTTTTCCGTATAAAAACTCTTGAACTATAAGAAATAGAAAAATATTGTATGAATAAGAGTTTAATTGCACAATAAATGCTATAAGACTACGTTTACAATTTTGAAAAAATGGTTTTTGTATTAACACTAGAACTACCGACGTTTGATGCACACTTTTCAGTTTTCAAGGAACGGTGTAAAATTTAGAAAATGAAAATAGTATGAAACACGAAATTTAATTAAAATTGGGCCACTCTCCGTGGTCCGAGGGTTAATTAACAGTACATGTAATACCCTACTAATTGTTTACTTCCTGTTGAAAAGAATCAAGGACAAAATTTGATATTTATGATTGTAAAATTTTCAACATAGTATTTGCTTTACAGTGAAAGTAACTACAGTGTAATTAGTTAAAAATACAGTATAGTTGTTCACCCTTTACAATCAGAGTTTACTCAGGTGATCGAAGACATAGTCAAAGATCTTGATGTAAAATCAACAAACGTTTTTCTTATTGAAAGGTTAACCATTTAGTTACGACAAACCGAGTCACGAATGTGCACTTTGCTATGGTGTAATTTGAACATTTAAAAAAGAATATTTCAAGCTTGGGATAGATTTCTTTAATATTTAGACAATGGATATTCTTCTTCAATCTTAATATTTAAATTTCCAAATTTGTTTTATTATGAGTTATTTGTTTCTTATTTTGATCTTTACTGTCTCTTTCATAAGGATCTATGTAGATTTTCTCCAAAATAGTTCATTTCCTTGGAAAAAAATAATCTAAGATGCAGTCAATTTTTTTGAAATTTTGCCTTCCAAAATAATTTTATTTATTTATAAATTATCCAAATATTCCGTATATTCCTTTACAATTAAATGTAATTTCATATCATTTAGAATAAATTTTAATTTTTGAACTAAGCTTATCAAGCAAGGGTCCTCGAAGGTTTGATAACCCTGGGCCTTAGAAATCCTAATATGATGTTCAAATATCGTGGTAGCCACCCGCATAAACGTATATGCTTACTGTACACTTTGTCAATAGAAGCATAATGTTCGAAAGACGTCTTTCGTCGCGAAAGGGTAGCACAGTCCTACTATACAAGTTTAATTTACACGTCGCGTCGTTTAGAAGTAACACGCTCTATATGGCATAGGAAGAACCTGGTCGAGGATCTTTCCTAGGAAAGACGAACGGATCTACCCGAGAACCGATGATTTTTGCGCTAGTATATGCGATACCGGTATCCAAGATTCTCCTCGCGTACACCTTCCTCCACCATCCTCCTTTCTACCTTTGTCTTTTTCTCACGTTTCCGTTTCTGTCATCGGGAACGCCGCGCCGTTCGTCACTCGCGCGACGACTCTTGCCAACGGGAAAGAACTCTACCGACGACACGGAACTCGCGATCTTTCCTTCCACCATGTCCATTTATAGTTATTGATGCCTTGTAAGGGCCTAGTTATGTCGATCGTACCACGATTTGCGGACGTACGCTTTATTCGGTAAACTGTTCTATAGAAATTTTATTGAATGTTACATCAAATGAAACGAGGCTTCGGTGGATGTAGGTGTAGAAAGTATTCTCTCCCCGAGAGCCAGAATAACCCCATGTCCATTTGCAGTATTTTTGGGAGAGAAACAAGAACGATCTGTAGGGGTATCAGAAATTTCGGGTTTCAACGGATATCCTAAAATTCGATTTGGGAACGGGCTGGGAATTTTATACTCGAGTTATTATGAAAATTTGAATATTCATTACTGGAGACTAATTGGTTATCAGCAATTCAGAAAAACTTCCGGTGGGCCTATAGGGATTCGAGTCCCAGTTAATTAAAATTAGGGCTCATTATATCATTAATCTCCTGGTAAAACTTCAAGTCCCGTGCCAGTGTATTTTAATGTATTTGAATTTTCAATGGGTATTGAAGTTGAGGAAGGCAGACTACAATCAGTGTTATTGGTTTGAGATATATTTATTCTCAACATATTGCTCGTAATCAGTAACTTATCACTAAGTATATAATCACTGTATGAACACGATTAACCTCCATTTCTAGAAGAGCTGGAGTCGCGTATAACATTTTAAGAATCTTAAATATTTGTGCTTCTCCTGACTTTTTAAATTGTTTAATAGTTAATTTTTTGTTTAAGATACCTGGTTAACTAATCAAAGTTGTACTTACATTAATTTAGAGGGTATTAAAATAGGAATTTCATTATAATAATTTTAATCCTCGGACCATGAAGAGAGTCCCGATTTTAATTTTAATTTGTATTTCATATTATTTTCTAATACATGATACTCTTTCGTTTGAAAATTATACATTCATGTTAATATTCTTGTACATGTTTTGTAAGTTTGGGTCATTACTGACCCAGGCACCACTGTTCGAGGGGTCAGAGAGAGGATTTACCCAGAGAATTGCGGAATAAAACATGGTCGACGGAATGAAATTAGCTTCTCTGAGCATGAATAGTCTGTCCCTGAAGAAACATTGTATAAAAGGGTGTCTTGGGTACTTTGGCTGCCTTTTTTCTTTCCGCGGGAACCTTAGGTTCAAGATTTACTACCTTAACTGACCCTACGGTCTTACAACTTCGAGTTGAATAATCGATCCTTCGGCCTTTGGGACGTTATACCTACTTTACTCGCTCCAGGAAAAGCATTGTACTTTTACCATTCTTCGCTTGGTATTTGCTTCCTCCAATTGGACGCTCAGATTTCTTACTGGGTCGCTCGTAAATCGAGAACCGTTTTCTGACACTGGAAACTTTACTGAAATATTGCTGAGCGATATTGATGTTTACGATGTTTGAAACTTCCTAGACATTGATTTTCTCGATAACAGGAAAATTTATTGTTTTAACAGGTTGGCTTTTATTTCTTTGTCGAACAGAAGTTCAAGGGTACCTGAAAAAACAATTAGGAGAACGAACTAGAAGAGTAGTAATTAAAGAATTTTTAAACAAAACCAGGTGTGTTTCTGTATCGCGATTCAAACAGAAAATTGTTATCTAGTCTCGTTAATTAGTAGAAGAGTTTCTAGATGGACGATAAACAGTAACGCTACTGAATATATTGGTAACCTAGATACAGCCTCGTCCCATATTAGCAATTCTAGTATATGACGGCATTTTTCTTGCAATATTCCTATACTCTGTCGTCTAACGCGTATACTTGTAATTAATCGACGATACATGTTAGACATGGATTGCAACCAATTTCCGGTCTGTCTAGTATAGAATTCCTCGCCTTCTCTTCGGAGGAGAAGCTAACTGCATCTTTTTGAAAGATAAATAGAGACTAATTTGCCCTAATTTTCATCAAACTTATTTGATACCAGTAAAATTATCAGAATAAAATAATTCATATTAGAAATTAGAAATTATTGGAATAATTATTTTGAGAAATAGGATTAGATTTTTTTATTTATAATATATTTGTGAATACATATATTTAAAGTGAATTTTTTGTTAGAAATTAATATTAGTAATATTAATTATTCTAATAATTATCTCCAATATTAAGTATTTCCTAATTTAATAATTAAAAATTATTTTTGTGCCAGATATTGATCACCTTTTTCTTAAAATTATCTAAGTAAAATAAGATATAAATGAAAATTACCTAATTAAATCAGCTTTGAAAACAGTAGTGATAATTATTAGACTATTACTCAGCATTAAGGAGAACCGTTATACAAAATCATAAGCTTTACTAATGTTTCTAAGAAATTTCATTAATGTTCCTCTAATGTTTCTTCCAAGCTTAGTCATTTGAACTCTGTTTTGACAGTTGAAGCGTAAACGAGTCGTTTTTATTAGAACGACAGTTAAAGTCTTCCGTCTTTAGATCACGGTTGTTATTTGTGTCAGTACCATCATTCTCTAACGACAGATAAAAATCATGTCCCCATGTTTGTGACCAGTAGTCTCCTAGGTAATCCCAGTTACGTGTCCTGTATTTCTTTCTTAGCCATCATTTTTGCTTGCATAATTATGTAACGCATACATTTGCACTTATTAACCACACCCAATAGGCAAAGTAGCAATAAACAATCACAAAGCTGCAGAATGTTAATTTTTCTTTTTTTCAATTACGTGTCTCTTTTATAGCTGGAAACTTGTTTCCTTGATTACAGTTAATGCATTGCATACCGTGGAGGTCACCACTATCTGGCATTACAAATTAGATATACTCGAGTAATTAATAGAATAGCATTACTAGGTATTAACACGTTTGGCAAAGAACGTTTGGCGGGCTCTATCATCAGTATTAACCCTTGAACAGCAGAGCCTGGGTCAATGTGGACCCAAATTTACAAAACCTATAACGTACAAGGATGTTAATCTAAAATTTAATGTATAATTTTTAAACGAAAGAGTTTCATATATTAGAAAAATAATTTTTAGAAAAAACCGTGTAAAATTTATAAAATGAAAATATTATGAAATGTAAACTTAATTAGTCCGCCATCCGAGGGTTAAAGTGTTGAGATATACAGCGACCGGCTCGCTTCTAGATCTTGGAAGCGTAAAGTAGAAACTTTAAAATTGAAAATTTGAAAATTAATTATATTCTTGTTATTAATAATTAGAATTTAAAATATAATTTTCAAGATTGTTATTCGATCACTTCGTTCTTGGATGCTTCAAAGTGTGCATCCCACTGAATGGAACAGTTAATATTTATTAACGTTATTACACCTTATTAAAAATTATTAGTCGTCATTAAATATTAATGGGAAGTCGTTTGTATGTGACGGAGGGTGAGTCTTGGATTTTTACGTCCTCGTTGCTGGAATAAATTAAATGCCTCTTCTCTACAATAAATACTGTTTAAGTAGCTTGTTCTTTTTATGACACTTAATTTTTGCTAGGAAATTGCATGCTTTATGGCCTCGATTCCATGGTATTCTTATTTCTTTTTGAATAATTTTTTTCTCTAAAAGTGTTTCTCGACGTTTTGAGAACCTCAGTTGTATAGTAAATTTGAAAATATATTTAAAGTAAATTGTTTGTTAAAAAATCAGAATATTTTCGAAATTTTCAGGAACCTTTATCAAAAAACCAAAAATGGAAAGAATTACACTGAAATACAATAAACTCTTGGTATATTTCCGGTTAAGCGAGCTCCCCTCTATTTTCTCATACACCTGTTAGAATTTTCCTACAGCGCCGTAACCGGCAAAATAGCGGGAGTTTATTGTATTATCACAATATTAATAAGGCATAAAAATAATTCGAAAATCATGATTGCACCACTGTATGAATTTAATGTTTCTTACATCGAAACGCAAGAGCAACTTGTTAGTCATATTTTATGATAGTTAACTGAAAAATACAGTAGCCTATGAATCATTTATTGAACAAGCTGTTCGTTATATTATTTCAAGCATGTGATGAAGTTACACCGTAAAACTTCTCTACAGTATATGTACATACATGGTGGAGAAGCGGCGCCACGCATAACGAGTGTTTCCATTCGCTTTATTGATATTCCATTGACAATCTATTGGCACCCAGGGGCGTATCGCGGAGTATGACTTCATGAACTTGCTTCGAAAAACGGCATCGCGTTTACAGACCGCGTGGGAGTTCCGTTAATCCGTAGGAACCGAGCGAACGAACGAGTCCTCCACTGGCGCAGGAAGTCATAAACTCTAATTGTTACCATTGTTCGTTGTTGAACGGACGATTGTTAATCGTTACGCGTTTTCCTAATGACCACACCTTCGAACGCGGGTGTTGCAATCTCGCAAGATTTTGGTAATTAGTCGTCGATGAAGGATTTGGATTTAACGTCCGTGTTGAAGCTGTTGGGAAATTTCAATTGCTAATGAAAACATTTCTAAGTAAAAAGAAATATTTGAATTTAAAAATGTTAGAATCTTAAAACCTCGAAATTTTAGAATATTAGAATTCTAGAATGGTGAGTGGGCATCAGTTCAGATTTTGAGGGGCCAGGCCTACCCTATTCCCTAATCTATTATAGTTTCGCCAATGTGTGGATGACATTTGAATTTCTATAAAAATTTAGTAGCCGTCTAATCAGAAATTCTTTTACTTACTGAATAAAATATATTAGACATTAAAACTTTGGTGTAATAACGATTAGAAAATATTGTGAAGAATAGTAGATAAAATTAATTAAAAGTAGGAGTGCTATCTAATAAAACTTTCAGTTAATTCAGTTAATATTATCAAATTGTATACAAGAAAAAGGACAGGCTAAAATAACATTCCATTTCCTGGAAGGAACCTGATCACTTCCGGTCAACGAACGTCAATAAGGAAGCTTGCTTCCCCATAAAAGAAAACTTTTCCCTTCGCTATTATTTGCCAATAAAAAAACTAAAGAGATTTTACGTCAGTCTAAAAAAAGGAGTTCTACGCCAGTGACCTGAAGGGTCTGGCCCGGATCCTCCGGCTCCTCTTGTCACAAGAGTGTCCCAGCATCTCTTTTATAGGTGTTTTTCTTCCATCAGGTTAGCCTGGATTTCTTCCTTTGAGCCCGTTTCTTTCTTTCAGACTTTGTAAGCAAACTTTGAAATACGCCCTTCGAAAAACGGTCGGTGCAATATTCTATTCCTTTTGCCATCTAAATCGCGTCTTGCGGCTCTGCAGGAGCAATTACGCGAAGGACCGACAAAGAATTCTTACCGTTTTTCGCGGCGCTGATTCTTCGTTAACAGCGAACGAAAGCACGAAAGATATTCTTCGAACATGTTTCAAGATGAACGCGAATGGGACTTTAATCGGTCGTCGAGCATTCTCGGAATTTTTCGGCAAAGGAAATTACTTTCTTGAAATTTATATCATGGGATAACTTGCAGTACCGTGTAAAATCACGTAACTTCGTGCTATATGTTCTTAGAATTAAACTAAATCTTGTGACAAGTCGACAGAGGCTAAATTTTAAATGGCGAACGAGAAAGGTTAATAATTTTGTAAGTAACGTTTAATCTCGTCAGATAGTAAAAGGCAGGCAGAAGGAGATACAGGTAGAAAAATTGAATTAAAAAATGATGAATAATTTTCTCTCGAAAGGATGATAAATGGGACGGATTTCAGCGGTCCCTCATCGAGATTCAAATCGTCGCGTCGCGGAGGATGGCAGCGGTAACAATAAGTGTGACAATAATAATAATAACTCATCGTCCCCCGTGGTCATTGTCGTCCGTGGGTTTAATTCGTTGACTTGCGAGGAATGGGCAAAGGGCCCCGTAAAGGCGCACTGAAGAAGACCCCAGCTCTTGATTGAAGCCAACTGGCCGGCCAATCCCGTACTCCGCCTTATTAAAACTCGTGCCGTTGTTTTGTCTTTCGTCTCTCCTTTTAATGCCTGGCATTAACTAGCCGCCTCGAAGCTGAACGTTCGTCTTTGTAACCATTTCTTTTACCTTTTTCCCTTGCCTCTCTAACGTGAACGTACCCGAGACCTGCATCGTTGTTAGACTATGCAAATCTTATTCGTTTCGTTTCGAATCTGCACAGAGAATCGCGAAATTCTCTGCGGAATATGTTAACGTATGTATCCATCAAAGGAACAAGAGAAATACATGTTTTTAAAACATGAAAGAGTACCAACGAGAGCCTTGAATGTTGTCTTTGTTGATTTTAGTAAAATTTCATTGGATCTACACAATTTTACACAAGGAATTTTGAAAAATAAAATATGTTTTAATTCTGAGAAATATGTATTCGGATGGTAAAATATATAATATCGATATAATATCAATGAGGTTTCAAATTTGAATTTGAGGGTCCTATGGATAGTGTTGAATTCAGATATTTTTCAAAGGAAAAGGAGATCAAAGAACAATTTTAGAGAATTTTCATTGAGAACAAAATAGTTTTGCGCAATGTCAGTGTTCAGGTCAATTTATACACTTTAAACTTTGCCCTGCGCCTCCATCACCCTGGCAATCGTGTGACGTTTCTTCAAAATATCGTGAAAAGAATCTCAATAATCCACGTAGTAAGGATGATCATTACACTATCGAATCTACATAATAATAGGTTTAAATTATTCAATGCATTGGATGCATGCAAGAGGAATAAGTATCGGCCTAGAATTGCGTAAACATTTACAGAATTACGTTCTTTTTTCTTCCGTCGATGACGATTCCATTTTGCGTGCCATCGGTGTGACTTGCCTTGTAAAATTCCGCTGATTCGATCATTCAGAAATTCATTTATCATAAGCAACTTTGATTCGTCACAGAAACCGCCACCTGCAGCTGCGAATTGTATGTTTAATTACTCGTTCCTTTGTTATAATTACTATTGTAATAGAAACATCAAATGACATTTTTTTGTTTTTGTCAAAAAGTCTTGGTTTTTTTTTGGCACATTCACGCTCTGTTTTTCATATATACCATATTTTATTTTATTCATAGCCATATAAACATGGAACGAAGTCTAATTAAGATGTAATTATAGTACCATGCTGTACTTGTCCTATTCACCTGTCCTAGTTTTCCTGCTGTAATCTCTGTAATTAATAAGATGTCTACTAGGTTGATTATAAAAGATGTTTCATCGATATTCCTCTATACTTTTTGCCTTGATATCGGTAACATCTTAATGAAGACGCGAGTATCCTAGAGCGCTGATGATCTCATGATTAATGAAAAAAATTTTCTGCTTTCTGAAAGTTGCATAGAATTCTGAAAATTGTATATTCTACAAAAATTTTAAATTTAGAAAATCGCTGTTGTCAATTTTTTGAAATTTTCAATACTTACTGATTATTTTTAAAAAAATTTACTTCTATTATATTTTTGTGACGATGATCACCTTTGAACCCGATGTTATGTAACATAATAAGTAATGATATTTTGCAAATTTTTCAAAAACGAATCGCCGTAATAAGCATCGCAGAGTGGAAATCATCGATTCGCGATGCTGAAATACACGTGGAACAAAATCCGAGTAAATAACTCGACTACCTTACCTGCTTCTGTTTCTCGTGTGCTCTCCGACTCGCCTACCACTTTTTCCTGTGATGATAGTTGTCTTCAGATAAAAACAACTCACGGCTGAACCCAGTATATTTCTCTTCGTTGAGGAACTATACGGATGAACAAGCTTACTATAATACACTAGATGTTCAAATAGTTAAATATATCAAGAGAGATCGTAAAATTAACCCTTTGTGGACGATAAAAAAAATTGTTATGGTGAATTAAAAGTCGAATACAGGTTGGCGTAAGGTGGACCTTCTACTACGGTTGGTCAAGTCTCTTAGAAATTTTTGAATTTCTAGAATTTAGAAATCTTGAAATTTTTGAACTCTGGACTCTTAAAATATTAGATATTTTTTACAAATTTTTTGTAATTACAATTGCAACTTATTTTTTTAAAACACGTTCAGAGTGAGTCTAGATTAATTATTAATAATTCTGGTATTAATTGATTAACTGGACTTTGAATGCTTTGTGATTAAAATTCTTAGAAATATAGTAGGAAGACTGTCGATGACATATCTTTGTGATGACTTTAACGACGCATTCTTGTTAAAGGCAGGTGGGAATAATTGTGGTGTAACTTTACCACGTTGATTGCTCAGTAATGATATTGTTGAAGGAACATCTGCGTCAGATTACACGGTCGGTGCTCAACTTTGCACTTAGAATTACAAATTATCAATTAACAAAGTATGCATTCGATGCACTTTTCACGCTCTTAAATACCAGTCTATGAATTATAAAATATCTTGAAGACAAGAAATTATGGAAATTTTTACATTTACAATTCCTAAAATCCTGGAAATAAGATCTAAAGGATAATTTTTTTAATTCAATCTTTTTCTATTTTATTAATACTGTTATTTAATACATTAGATAATTCCAATTTAAACTATCCATCTATTAGATGTACAAATTAATTCGTTTAAATCTATAAAAGAGTATTAACAATTAAGCTTAGGTGCATATTTTTAAACGACAGAGTTTCATATATTGGAAGAATAATTTTTTAAAGGAACAGTATACATTACATTAAAATTGTTGCTCTCTCCATGGTCCATCGTCCAAGGGTTAAGTTATAATAATTTATATTATTATAATATAAGTTATTATAAATTAGCTTGTAAAATCATAATAGAAATAAATATGCAAAGAATTTTACACTGTTCCTTTAAAAAATACAAGTACCTCACAAAATTAATATAATATTAATGGTCCTTAGAATTTTTCAAATTTTTCCTTTTAATCTTTTTCAATTTTTCAATTATATAAAACTCGTGATATCGATCACTGGTGGCCTTCGCGTGTTAAAACTGTTAACGGAATATTTTATTGCTCATAAATGTTGAAAAGGTCTGCAAGAAAATGTCAAGAATAATTAATGAAAACATCAGGTGTTATGTCACTCGTTGTTAATCTAGAAATCGTGTCGGCGGAGAACATGACTTCCGGTTAATTCTCGCGGAAAAACGGGCGGCAAGCCTCTTTTTTTTACTTTCAATTTTCGCTGAACGGAAACACGCAGGGGACCCGTGTCGCGAACTACTTCCGGCTTCGCGATTTTAATTATAATTAGTCACGCGTGTATCTGTTGGTGCTTCCTCCTTCTTTCTCGTATTTATCAAACGTTGTCTGTAAGGATAAGATAATTTGTCGTGTGTACGTAGTACGTACGGCGGCGTGTAGTTTTTATCACTGTTCTTCTTGTAACTTGTTATTAAGTGGAGGAAGCTCTTCGGGCAGCTGCAACCAGCCTTTGGAATTCGACGCGTGATCGTAAGAAGGAATGCGACAAAGATTTCCGTCGTTAAATGAAAAGTGGTAAACAATGTTAGTGTTCCTAGATTTTTAATAAAACTGTAGTAAACATTCTTTTAATGGTTCAAATTCCGAGGGCTTCATTTTTTAACCAACTTCGAGAAAGAAGGAGGTTTCTCATTTATTTCTTTTATCACAAAGTAGCAATATTGCGAAAATTAATTTTGAAAAATGTAAAAATTAGATATTGTGTAATTTTATAAGGAACTTTAAATTAGTTTGTTTTTTTATCAGGAAATATTCTTTAACATATATTTTTATAATACGAGATAGAAAATCTTGCACGGTTCTCCTTAATCCCCCCAAATTCTCGAAACAGTATGTTGCACACATGTCCAACATCTGTCAACGGTTGCACAACACGATTTACAACAAGAAATATTTGCTAGACTTCCTATCAATTAATTTTCATCGAGAAGACGTCTCGTCAAGGTCTTGACGTTCACTACAGCAGCTACATTCTTCTAAAATTACAAGATAACATCCCTCTGTAAATATCTGTTAAATAAGAAGTTTAACCCTTTCAGAGTAGAGTAAAATGAAATAGAACTATACAAGAAAACATGGATATTTAGTATTAAAATATTATTAAAACAATATTACAATTTTAAATTAGATTCGAGTATTTAGATTTGTTTGCGACCTAATATTTTGTATTTATTTTATTCATACGATAATATGGAGATACTGGGAAAGACAAGAATGTCCTGTTGTAATGGAAACGGTAAGAAAACGGAATATAAAGCAACTTCTGAAAGGAATAATAAACTGTTCTTATGGGGTTTCTAGTAGACTATACACTTCCTTGTCAGAGTTTCTCGCGAACTAAATTGTGAAAGGGTTAAACGGTGAACGGATAAAGACGAAACGAGGGTAATGATACAAAGTTGCTTACGATGAACGTGCCGTATAGACATCTTCGAAATATTAATATTTATGAACCTCTTTCTGCAAAGAGAATGCACCTGCGTTTTGCGTATGCGTACATGCATGCTGCCACAAAGCTGCACGCGAGCATTTTTTTCTTTTTTTTTTTTTTCAACTTCCAAACGCGTGCAACGTGTCATAATATTTTTCCTTGCTACACTTAAATTGGTATTGTAGCATTGGAAAGCAGAGCGTTCAAAAATAGTAGGTTATACGTATATTCCTCATTAATGAGCTTCATATGCGATGGTGCTCTACAGTTTAATAATAAATAAAAGTATAATTGATATTGCAAGATAGGAAACTCCAGATAGAATCTTTTTTTAGTGGATATAAAAAAAAATTGTCTGGCAGAATCTATCAGCAATTGTAAAATATTCAATTAAAAATATTAATAAGATTAACTATTTGAGATGTGAACATGAAATTTTCGAACCACATTTTTAAACGTTCCTTTCAATTCGTCTCTAATCTTAACCATATCAAATTGAGTTTATAACAGCAGGTGCTAGGGGCAATTTTAATTTCCTCGAATGCAATTACGTTCGATGTTCAGTTAGGAACAATAAAAGTCCGCAAGCCAGCTGATCGTTTCATCCGGCAACAAGTTACATTTAATTGGCACGAGAAATTGGGAATAGGGATGTATTTTGATATCCTAATAATATTTGAATTATGAGTTAATAGTTATTGTGACAATGATATCGTAAATTTATAATTATCCAGTTACCACTCACCTACATTATAAAGATTGATATTTATTATTATTTTGATTATTACAGTATATGGCCCAGAATTTAGAATCTATAAAAATGATTAAAATGAGAATTTACCTATTTATATTTTATGGTTTTAAATGAGGGCTATAAAATGTAGATCCAAGATTGCTTATAAATTACTTGGCTCTTATTAAATGTTATCGTTTAGTGTACTTCAAATCTCGTTTATAGTATGTCCAGTATAGTTTTGATTAAGTATCAGTGAATTGATTGATGCGGCAATAATTCTTAGAATTACTCTGACTTACTTCCAAGATACAGTTTCGCAGTATATAGATCGTGAAAATTATGCCCCTGTACTCAAATAAAAAATGCAAAATTCAGATGAATGTTCATTAATAGATAGAACAAATCTCCTACCTGTTATTATAAAAGTCTTAAAGAAATCATTTAGCACTGTTAAAATATCTATTAACGACCGAAATGAAGACATTAATTAATGACCATCTTTTGAATTATAAATTAGAATTCTAGAAAGAAATAGAGAAAACAAATATTTCTTAGTAACTAATTGCAACAGATCCTTGTACGTTCAGTTGTATCAAAGGAATATTGAACTCTTCAAAAATCTTATAATATCAGCTTTCTAATTATCGCTTGTTTCGTATCGTTCTAGTTTGAAACATTTCTAATCGTCCTATTGGAAGAAATTGCACTCATGCAGCTAGATAAATGATTAGTTGGTGATTCAATGCCTCTTCTTGGTTGATCTGGGTCAGTGACTATCGCTGATGTAGCTCGTGCGTGTAGCCCATGAACTCCATAGCGGTAACCCTATAAGCATGCGTTTCTAATTACCGACAATTATTTTGCTAAAAGAGATCTTATATAAACGGAGTGTTCCATTTTAATTTTTCAGGAAATTATTTCTCACAGTATATTCTTTAAAAATATTTTAAATAAAACTTTGCCTATTTTAAAGAGACAAATCTTCCATAAAAGCTGCATATTTATGCTTAAAAAAATTAATAATTTCCAAGATATTTCAAATCTTATTTTCATCATAGGTATATCTATCAAATTTAAGAATAATAAATGTGAAATTTAATTTCAAATTATATTTTATTTTCTCATCTTCTATGATAAAAATAATATCATACGAGAATCTGTACAGTACGATTAACTTATTAATAAATAATTTATTCTTGTACTAGTGACGTGATCATAATTGTGAGGTAGATGAATAAAGAAAATTGTTTTCCATTCTGATGATACTGTAAGATCTCTTGTCTTATACACATAAATTACAAAATCATTGCAAAGCAATTATCTTAAGGTTACCTTTACGAAAGTCATTAGATTTGTCACAAATTAACTCCTAATCACAGTAAGGTAATAAATCTGTCCGCTAGACAATCAAATAAAGATAAGTTAATAATCTCTGGCGACTTTATAATCGTTTATTCAATTTCTGTGGAGAAGTTGATGATTCAAGTTTCTCTTCTCGCTTCATAGCTAATTGATTAAACGATCGTCGTAATGATTTTTATAATTTTATTGGAGAAGAGCTTGTTCGTTCAACGCCTTACGTCACTTGCAGCACGAGACCCAATTTCCTTATCAATGATACTGTTACAACAGCTGCTTCCAGTCACGACCTCCTATTTGTAATCTTCTTTAAACTATATGATTGTAAATACCGTACGCTACTGATAATGCTCTCGTTGCGACATAAATGCTATTACTCTTGCGTTTCGCAACCGTGCTTCTTCATCGTTATATAAAGAGGCTCGTGCGGTACATTTTCGTTTGTTCTTTAAACGACGAATTGAAATCATTCGAGGCTGCGTCATGATCGCGATGCTTCAGCTCGATTCGATTTGAACGAACATTATTGAAGAATCGTTTCAAAGAAACCTGTGCGGCTTACCGTGAAGAATCTTATACCGTTAACTTGAAATAATTATGGTTACTTGTATCTACTATTGATATTTGGGAAAAAAAAAATATTTTATTGGTTAAACAGAATAATACGATTGCATAGTAGATGTGAATAGATTTTTTCTATATGTCAATTAAATAATTAGAATTCGGAATAATTAATGGATTAATTTTCAGTATGAGCATAAAATAAATAAAAATTATAAATTAATATTTTTTTATATGATTCGTTTACAAGAGAATTGAATTTGCAATTTTAAAAATTTGAATTAACATAGCGGACCATGGAGAGAGCCCGAATTTTAATTCTAGCTTCTACTTAATATATTCTACTATCTGAACCTTAGTAATAATTCAACGAAACGTAACAAAAGTGTCACGAGCGCCGTCTTTGAATCGCAAACCAGACAAACATATCCTGACAAAGAGAAAACATTATTTCCACAGAACAGTTCCACATCGCTCGACGTGCCGTTGGAAAACAATCTGAAGGAATATGCATCCTGCAGACTCGTCCTGACACTTTTCCTCGCGTATGGTGCCTGATTAATCACTGTCTTGGTGGGTTCGCCAAAAAATTCTAAAATTCACGTCCAATGCATCTTGAAGAATCGATGGATCTGAACGTGTGTTCCCGTCGAGTTCACGACGGCTACGCGACCATAAGGTCGCGAGGACGCAGCAGACCCCGCGCCGTCTATAGATCCGACTCGGAGGAGTTGTTGAAAGAATCCGGTGGTCCTTACACTCTTCCTCAGCTATCGAACTTTCCAATAGTCTCGAACGAATTGCACCAGGTACCGAGATGGTCCGATCTCGGCAAGGACTGTTTTCTTATCGAGAACTATGGCACGCTTCGTGGCTCGAAGAAAGCAGCTTTGGTCGAGGAACGAAAACCGGTGACCTTGAACACGTTCAGCAAGGTCGAACAAGGACGCGACGGTGGTCCGCGGAACGGTTACGTCCACGATACCGATGACGGCCGAGTGAACGGTCAAGGACAACTGAACACGTTCTCCGGTAGGAGTGAATCGAAGGAGAGGAAACAGGATGTTTGTATGCGAAACGGTACGTCAGAGGATCGCGTTTACGACACCGTCCCACTGGAAGACTGTTGGCAAAGCGACAGAGCAACGTTGCGATCCTTCAACACCGCTTTCCAAACGAATAATCATTCTTGCAAAGAGAAGGATAACCTTTCGAATAGCGGGAGAAGCTTCGAAATAGCGAAGGATGAAAGGAAGATGAGGAAGGAGAATTGTACGATCAATGGTACCAAAGACAGACAGCCGATCTACGCGGTTCCAAACATTTTATCAAAATCCCGGCGAGACCGTCGGATCGCTGTTGTGGACGGCAATTACGTCCCCAGCGGTGATTTGTACCTGACCACGGCTAAGTACATCGAGGACATAAATCGGAACATTGCGGAAATCGACAAGAGTTACGAGGAACTGAAGTCCTCGTCGGGCTCGAAGAATTCCGCCTACGGGGTGATCAACAAGATCGCGAAAGGCGAGCACCTCGACCGATCGTGCAATCTTTACGGTTACGCGAGGAAGAGGGACATGGCGCCGATGCCCCCTATATCCTCCGACTTTGGCGAGAATCTGGACGAGAAAGTCGAGAAGCAACCAGATGCCGAAGATAATACCGACAATTGCGCTGCGTTCAAGGGCAGGCCGAACTCCTTCGGCAAACTCCCTCCGAAGTTGCTTCCGAGATCGTCGTCCATCGAGAACACGTCCAGACACTCGACAGGATCCACCACAACATCCTCGACCAAGTCCACCGAATCCTTGTACGCGATCAGCGAATCCTTGTCGAACGATGCTGAACGAAACCGAGGATCGAGAACGAGTCTACGAAATAATCCTTCGAATCTGAAGCAGGATCCAGGTACCGAAGGATCCGACGAAGTCGAGTCCAAGGACGAAATGTCTTCGACCGACGACGATAGACCGTCCGCTGTTCGATCCGTGGACCGATTACCAGTCACCAGTACGATTCGAAAGAATCGTTCTAGAGTCGACGCCACTGACAAGTCCTGTCCGAAGAAGGAGAGGATTCTCTCCTTGTCCAGATACGAGGGTATTCGTCGCTCGAATGGTACCATGAATAGGAACAACTTCGTTAACTTGCAACTCAGTCAGAGTTTGAAATCCTCCGTCGGTAGTTGTCCTGAAAGAAGGTACGATACTTTGCCCTATAGAAGGTGTCGAGTCTCCTCGAGGCCTCTTCATAAATCCAGCGAAGATGTCCTCGACGGTGATCGTGGCAGATCCTCCACGTCCTTGGACAGATCCTGTACCAGCAACATCGACGTTAGCGATAGAAACGAGGAGAAGAGTTTCGAGAAGTTGTACGACAGCCAAAGAATACTACCATTTTATTTGATGGATGCTACAGACGTGATACTACGCGGCCAGTTAGATAGGACCAGTCGCGCTTTCCAGAGACAAGAACATTTCCCTAGGTCCTACGGCAGAACCAGACACAATTCCCTGGAATCGGAGGAACCAGAGGATAAAAGGTACGACGATAATTGTCGGCTTGCTGGCTTCGCCACTTTGCCTAGAAGAGGGAATCTCTCGAAGGATCAACCTTCTAACGATCCTCTGAGACGCTTGTCTGGTAACGTACCTCTACTCGAGCCGCTTTACGAGCACGCGGTCAGCGATCCGGTGAAACCTAGGAGCACAGACGCCATCATCCCATGGTGGGAACTTGCAACTAGGAAGTACAGGCATCGAAGTTGCCCCTCTCTACAGGTAATTCCATCGTGATCTTATTTTGTTACCTTAAGTGACGTGATGTTGATCAGAAATTATATGGGATCGCAAGGATAACACAGTGAACACGCCTAAAACTGTGAAGTTTATTTGTTCACGTAACTTAGATCTTTTTCTGAGATGGACCAGGTTTTTGAGTAATTATGAAGTAATGAAATCTCGAAATTTTAGAAATTTTAGAATTTCAAAACTTTAGAATTTTAGTAGAATGAATTCTGTGGATAGATTTCAAGGAGAAGTATTAACTCTGGTTAGTTGGCGATTGGACTGGTTTTTTCTCTTAAACGCTTGATTAAAAATTCATAAGCAATTGTGTCAGAACACGATATAATTTTGTCGATGATGATACGCAGTACAAGTTGTTCTTCGTGGCGTTCACTGATCAAGGATTTCCTTAGAGCTACTTGAAAAGCTTCTTTCATTCGCTACGTCGTCGATGAAACAGCAATTAAAGTATCCAAGACTTTATTACTCGAATTACGACGCTGTTTACACATATTCAGCCACGTTATTCAATTCTCTCTTGTGTTTCTTACCATTTAAAATAGATTGGATCTTTAATTAAACGTTTTATTAATCTATTTAATATTCAACCTTTTGTCATTAATGTTTAATTTTTGATTACTCGTCTACGTCATACGTTGCAAAAGGCGACGTAGCAAGAAATTACAACGACCTTCTATTGTGTATCAATATTTTTATATTTGGTCAACACGGAATGCTCTGTTGATTGATTTGATTCACTGTGTCATTTACGTCTGTTTGATTGGGTTCGTCGATCTTTCTTCGCGCCTTTCACGCGTCGGCATACATCTCTTCCAGCGTTGCTAATTATAGGATAGCATTTGATGAATTACGGTGAACTCGTGCCTAAAGCCTAACGTTAGAACGATTGTATCAACTCTACCATTAACGTCGTTCGAAGGAAAAAAGAAGGAGTCGCAGCTTATTTTAATTGCGATCTTAATTTGAGCCCGGTGAAAGCGGCCAGATTTGCGATAAAGTAATTTATAACATATATTTATGAAACATAATAAATGCAGTATTTAAAGTGATTCATCATTTGGAAAAAGGGCAGATAAAATTTGTTTAATTATATATTGGTGTAGACTTTCATTTATTGAAGAGCAATTAATTAATATTTCTTTCTTCTTTGAATTAAATTATCTTCAAGTATATAGTGGAAGAATAATTTTTAAAGGAACAGTGTAAAATTCGCAATTCAAATAAAATTGTAGCTCTCTTCGTGGTCCGCCGTTCGAGGATTTAAAAAAGAATATGCATTGATATTTTTAGAGATGGTAAATATCAAATGTAAATTTGATAATGAAGCAACGATAAAATTTCAGTTTGTTTTCGAAATATCTTCTACACCTTGACGTGTTATCGAATAATTTCCATTTATTACGCAAACGAAGATACGTTCTGCAAAATCGATACAAAGCAAGAATAAATTTGAATACAAAGACTATGAGTAATGCTTTGAATATTTCAAAACATTGCCTTTTGAATATTAATGTCAGATTTAAAAACTGTATGCACTTCCTAATTAATTGCTCGAAATAGCTCGTAAATATTTGTTACTATCTTGAAAAAATAAAATATCAACAGTCGCGAACAAATCAGACTTCTTTAGGAAAAGCATGGTGTTGTCCTGGGCTCTCCCCATGGTCCGCGTCCGTAGGTAAAAACAATAAATGACAAAAAGATGGAAAAAAAGCTCGTCATCCCCCTGTGGCTGGGGGGTTTAGAATACAGCCATGGTATCCCCTGCCTGTCGTATGAGGCGACTAAAAGGGGGCGCAAGAGAAAATTCGAATTCTTGCATTGGTACCAGAAATATACATATAGTCCGGTGTGCAAAATTTCCCTTAAATAATTAATCGATGCTTGCAAAATGTAAAATTTCTTATACAAAAGGAAACAATTTCTTTTACGAACGATCGACAAGAAAAAGGAAATGAATAAATTTGAACGCGGCCACTCTCGGTCGTCAAGGCGATCTACCTGATTTATTTCGCCTTGTGTCACTGCTTTAAACTGGTGCGGGTAGGTGGAAAGGCAGTCGAATAATAAATTCGATAATAAGACATCACGGGTGGAGCCGTCAAACGAAATTAAAGCGAGCGCATACCATTGAACCATTAGAAAGACGATGTGTAATAAAGCGTAGGTTGACAATGCCACTCGTGGTCCCGATTGAATAATTATGTGCTCGTATTCCGAGCCTTCTTCTGTATCCTCTTTAACCCTCCTCTTCTCTTCGAATATAAAGTTCCACTGCTGGGGTCAATATAACCTGACTCTTTATTTTATATAATTCTGGAGATAGAGGAACAATAACATAACTGTTCCTTGAAAAATTATTCTTCCAATATATGAAACCCTTAAAAATTATACATTTAACTTTAGTTTATTATCCTTAGATAATATTTTGTAATTAACAAGCTCCTCTCTTCAATGGTTAAATATTTTTTTAAACTATTCTGAAAGTGAATAATGATTTTTCTAAGCACAACTATAATTTATTTTCTCCTCAATGAAGGTTTCAGAATCGAAGGAAATCTGAAGATAGTTTAATAATAGTTTCTCTAAAATTACGGAAATAATACGTCTAGAAGAAAAAATTGCAAGCTGCACGTTGAATAGAGTTTCGTTAAATAGAAAATATATTGTAAAGAGAACGAGGTTACCTGTAAGTGGTTTTAGTTGTTACGTTTAATCGGGTGCAATTTAAAATATCGTTATTACTTATAAATACTGCATATTTTCATTCTCTAATAGCTTTTAGTAGTTTCTAATTTTTTCAATCATTATCGTTTTAAAATATGAAAATAATTGAAATTGTTCTTGCAATCTATTCTTTTTAAAGTGTTGCAGTTTCAATTATTAGCTAATATCATTTCCACTCATTTACAATTAGGTATGAAATTTTACAAATTGAAAATAAATTACTTCATTTTTTTTGCTGAACAGAAATAATTTATTATTAATCAAATTATCAAGTGCCATTTTGCGGTACTTTTATGTCATCAAATCATGTCAAACTTTCGAAACTTGCCATTTGATATACAACAAGCTAATACTTTCACTCTAACTGCTTTAACCTAGAAATAAACAGTAATATATATTGTTATACGAGAATAATTTACATCCTCTGAAATACAGAAAAGAGGAGGAAACGTGACTCTAACAAAAATATGGAGACAGATTTTTCCTAAACACATCTGTTAAACATCAGAACAGAAAGTTGAACAGGGCAGTTACGATTCACGTCACGGTGTCCTTTTTTGAAACGTGGCTTTCCTTTTAGGGGTACGATTGTTATTTATCTGCAAGAATATTTGACCGTTTTCTTGGCTGACCTGAAAGCAGTAAATCAACGGTAGCAGAACCCTACTCAAATTTTCTCCTTAAGAAGATATCCTATCTACACTTCTGGTCAAAAGTTTGTATGCAGGGTCTAATACAGTGGATGATCAAATCGTTAGTCATCTTTATAATTAACTTTATTTTTATTTCTTATAATTAGATAAGCTAATTCTTTTACGTGTTGTTAGTGAAACATTTTTTATTAGAAATTACTCAGTGCAAATATCTTCATATTACAATTTTCATTTTTACACAAAAATTTTATATAAAATTTTGAATAAGTCACATACTTTTGCACAGAATAAAATTCATTTAGACATGTATAATATTTTTTCTATCTACTAGACATTTTTTCTGACTAATGCCCAAACTTTTGGCTGTTAGTGTATCTACAGCAGGTAGCTGTCCTAAGAAAACAAAATTTTCCTCCAAATACATTCACCGATAATCAACCTAGAACCGATAATACATTCGCAGATGTTTCTACCTTTTTTATCAACACAAATATTTTCCTTCCTCAGTGTACTGATTGGTCAAATTTCTTGTAAAAGATAAGTTAAAAAAAGTTCTGTTTAAGACATCATTTCTGAAATACCTGTAATATTTGCTCAGAAATGTATTTTCAATTGCTAGACGTTTAGATTTTATAAATTCATTTCTTATTTGGGTATATTAATTACAATTAATAATTAACTTTCGGTCGTAGACAAGTGATTTGTTTATTTTTTATTCTGTCACTATAAATGTCACGATATATTCTTTCGACATACATGTACAATTTATCTTGCTTTCACGTTGTCTTTGAAGTTCTTTGTTCTTACAAGTTTTCACTTCATTTTTTAATCCCATTTACAGCTGTCGAACGAGCAACGAACAGCTGACAACGTGCATGACACGTGTACTGTGTAGACACTTTTAAATGATGTTATTTAACCCTTGTGGTAGGCACATTCGTTTACACTCTGCGTGGGTTTACATCGTTCGACGGTGTAAATTGGCTAGAATTTATGAGAGGAAACAAAGGAGTGTCGTTTAAATTATTTATCCATCATGTATTATCGATAACTAATCGTATTCAGGCTACTGTTTAATCCTGGGACGAAGATCCAAATTATGGACGCACACGGGTTAATTATCCGTTGGCTCAGAATAATTTTAATTATTCTCTGGTCGCCCTGTTTCCCGTTGTTCCCATAACGCCAGCACCTTCACGCTCGCAGCTACTCTGCTGCATCTGCATGCAAAGCGGCGTTTTCACTCACGATTCGCACGCTAGCGCAAAAAAAGCAGCGCTCGCATAAATTGCATGAACTGCATCGTACCGGTGCAGTAGGTTCTTGAGACGGCAAGGTTTATCGCATTCAATTCGAACTTCTTCCCCTTTTATTTATTACGTCAACAAATTAAGGAAAGTTAACATAATTATTATAAATCCCTCTTTAGAGAAAAATTTACAATTCTTTTATGGTGTTATTGTATTTCTTCTGTTAATATTTTATTCTCTCCTGGGGCGCTGTTTAGAATTTCCATGCAGTAAAATCTGAAATTCTTTGGAAATTTTGGAAAACTCAATAATTGTAAGTTGGTTTCATTGTTTTGGAATTTGTTTATTCCCAAGCATTTCAATTTCATACTTATTATGGTAGACTCTCGTTATATTGCCACGTGAGCGATTTGACATTATTTTATTTAAAAATCAAAAACAGAAATATTTTTTTAATTAACTTTTTAAGATACTACAAAAGCTCCGAAAACGTTTAATTCCTGACAAATAGAAATAGTGAAGTCATTGTCTCGCACAACGGGTGCATACATAAGTGCAAGTGCACGTGCATGGTCGGATTAACAGGGAAGGTCATACGTGGAAAGAAAAATTAATCGTATTAACGAATGCATTGCACGCGTTCGAATTACGTTAGACAACACTGCAGTTGGAACAAACAAGAAGCTTCCACGTAATTTGGAAATAAGAAAAAGAATTCGGTGCTCGTTGCGCCATCAGATATCCCTTTTTTCCACTTGATAAAACGCATTCAAGGAAACGTGTTATTACCCCGTCGGGTGTATGGGAATTACGCTCGCCTACCGTCGAAAGTAAATGGTAAAGGTACCTTTTTTGTAGACTTAGGCAAACTATTCGTTTAGTTGCAGGAAATGTAAGATTTTCTTAACATCACGTACAGTATCGAGCAAAGTAGACTTCCTTAGAGAAAATGGTACCACAGCGCAACTAAGGGAAGGGGTTATTAAAAATGTCTATTAAGAAATTAAAAATATTTTTTAACAAATACTGAAATATCTTTAGAAATATCAGAAAAATTGTTAGAAATTTACAAAAATAAAAAGAAATTAGAATTATTAATAAGGTATGAAACAAAATTTATTGAGCTAAAGTGTTGAGTTATTTTAATAAAATTTGAAAACAAAAGTTTTCAGCTTTTCATTATATCTTTGAAAAATATAAACAGGTTTCCAAAATGAAATTTGTATTATATAATATTCTTAGATGTTGATAATGAAGTGGTAAGCAGTCTAAACACATTTATTATATGCCATGTGTATAAATTCTAAGTGTACATACCTCTGTATGAAAAAAGGTCGAATAACTCTCATTATCGAGGTCCATTTCACATTTGACCTACATGCCGATCCTCGTGCAAAACGTCTTTCGAATAGCATACATTGACTTGCTGGAAGACAATCAAGGAAATTTACATTGTTATTATGTCCCTTTTTATAGGGTGACAGTGATAAACGTGGCGACTTGACAATAAACTGCAGGGCAGTTTGATGGAAACTCTGAATCTGCATTCAATTGCTTTTGTTTGTAGTGTACGAAAAGGAAGGATGGTAATTTATGATAAGACGATCCTTGTGAGATAATTTGTTCAGTCAACGAAAGATAAAATATTTCTGAAATAATTTGTGAAATAATTCGTGGTTGTAGTTTTCCTTAGTCTTCTATTAAATTTTTAAAATATTTTTGAAATTCCCATTGTCTTATAATTTAATTAGAAAATTAATTAGAAATGAACAAAGTATTAAATATATTCAAAAATAATAATATTATTATACCTGAATAATCATTTTTTGAGAAACGGTATTAATGATTCCCTTTTGGTCTTCAACTAAACCATCTTTCAAAACAATTGCGAAGGGAGGAAAACAAGGGTTAAGGCGTTCTTTTTAGAAAAAATCATCGCTCAAAGATTCATGGAACGAACCGTACGAAAAAAATCTACGTATCTTTAGCTGAGTCTTCCACATCTGCCCCGATATCCACCTACACTTTCGCACACTTATGCACTCGGGTATACTGTTTCGCGACGTAGGATCGTTCTTCTGCGGCCTGGGAACTGTTAGCCCAGTTAGCTTGCCTCGTAACGCTTCAAAGATTATGCTGTGTTCACATTGCACGTTATCTGGTCTCGTATTCCCTCCGAGGCACTCGTACGGAAAGGAAAGTACCATTCATTCATTCAATCTCTTTTTTTTTTTGCTTAGTTTTTCTGCTGCACTGAATCATCCAACGCGGAAAAATCACTTTTTAACGCAATACTTTTTTTTCTTACGCTGAAGTTATAAATCTTGAATGCTGCTATTAACTCTTGGATGACGAATCACGGAGAAAGCTACAGTTCTTCTTTATTTATACTATTTTTAATTTTCAAATTTTTCACTAATTAGAAATTGTACACCGACTTCAAAGATAATATGAAAAAATTATATTAAAATTGGGCTATTTCCATGGTTCGCTGTCCGAATATTTTTGTAATATTTGAAAATTTCATATTTACCAATTTGACGTTTTGTATATTATAGTAACAATCGGGATTTTTATAAATAATTTTATTACAGATAGTTGTACATGAAAAATTAAAATAATTTTAAAAGGTTTAACGTTTGGATGCAGAGAAGAGAAATTTCTTTCATTAAAGAATTTAATAAATACGAAGATAAGAATTGAAGAAATCGTACATTCTATTAAATTAATTATAGAAAATTGGCCGTAATAATCTGTAGAACCACATATCTTTTCATGGGTCATTGCTCGCGGCGCTCTTTCCTTATCCCATGTTCCAAGTGAATTCAGAGTGCTTTCATTTTTCTTCCTCAGTTCTATTCCAAAGTAATAATTTATATATGTTTCCCGCTGAAATAACAGCGGAATTTTAGCTGCAAGTGAACCTGTACAAACGATCACGGCACAGATTTATGACACGCGAAACTCTTCCGCGAGGCCACGTGTGCAACAGTTACTTGCATCCTTCGATATTTCCTGTATTGGTAGAAACTGACCCAAAAACTGCATTAACGTCTAATTGAATTATACAACATTGCTTGGATGTCTTAGAATGTTTCTGGATATTTAACATCTTCAATATCGCATGGGTTCACCAGTGACCGGCATTGTAAATTAGATATACTTTAATAATTAAACAACAAATAATAAAAATATTATTTTGAATAGCGTTTCTATTATGCTAATACTGTAAGGTAGCAAATAGGAAATTTGAAAATTAACTATTCCTATTCTAAATAATTAGAGCTTCGATATGTCTTGCTATAATTATCTATTTTAATATAGTTTTCAGATAGAATTTTAATTTTTCAAACGTGACACTCGGTATATTCCCTATAAAAATTCTTATCGAAATAGATTAAAACGCGAACTTCTGTATTTATGCCAATATATCTACCTTCAGCAATATAGAAATTCTCGATGCAACACCAACGTTGCAGCACTTTTTACTATAGAAGAAACAAGGCACGTCACTGTGCAGAACGATGCGTTTTACGCGCATCGTTCATATGTACGTTTTTGTTACATTTCCGGTCCAGTTTTTAGTCTTGTAGCTTTATTTCGACTCGCTTGACCCTTCATTAAGGCCGACGTACAACGAGATATATCCAAACTCTTTTCTTTTGTCTTCGTGGTGTACGTTTACAAGTTTTTGCAAGTGCATTTCGGGCGACTTGTTTAGCTTCAAAGATTCTATAAACAGAATTAGTTGAAGAAAATTTTTTATTTTCATTTGCTTAAATACTAAGAATTCAATTAAGAAAATTAGCATCAGAATAAAAATATTTTTCTATCAATGCAATAAGAAAAAGAAAACTTTCACGTGATAAAATGTTCGTAACAAGATCCTGCAATGATCTTATACTGGTTAACCATATAATTAGCTAGAGGAGAGAAATTTTATTAGCGTTGTAATTAAGCTTGAAGTTTCTTGTTACATCGTTGAATATTAATTTAAAATTTTTCGCCTAATATGCTGTAAGATATTAATCGCAAATCGAGAAATTCCGGTTCATTTCTTGTACACGTATAGATTTTATTTTCAATTAGAACCGTTGCAATTACCAATTACAACATACACTTGCATGTGACTCATGTATTCGTTAACAATTACCTGAAGATTTGTACGAAAGGTTTCTGCATTCAAGTGCATTCAGATGCATAGGGGGTGCATAACTCCTGTGGAAGGATGTACGCGAATAGCGAGTGTTTTTCATCGAATTAATATTCACTTTGTGTGGACTGGCTATTATTAGAGAAGAAAATGTTTCTGTATGGTGATTCATACTTACAATGTGATTATTAACTTCCCATAAACACTATGCAATTTTAAACTCACACCTTATTCCTCTATACATATTTAATTAATTCATATTAATTACTGAATATTAATTGTATTTTTATATTTTATGTTATTATTTCCTATTTTATCAAAATTAGTAATTTTAAATGAAATTAATTCTGTTAATAATTTCTCGTTGAATACAAACCAAAATTTATATCTGCAGAAGTCAAAAATTATAAAAATGTTAATTGATTATGTTTCATCACGTAAACTCAGTATAATTTCAGTGTCTATATTATACATTCAAAGTACGCGTGTTACAAAATTAATATTTCATCCTACAAGAAGAGATAATAAAAATAGAACGATCTAGGCACAGAATTTTACTCTCGAAAGAACCGATAACGATATCATCCTGCGTCTGGTTTCTCGATACAACTATCTTTTTTTCTCGAGCGTTAGAGGAGAATCCTACGCAATGAATTCTGATTAGTAGCTAGTGTTGATTTATTCGGTACAATTAAGAGGAAAAGCACGCGACACTCGTTCTATGGATCGAAATTGAAATAAAACCGCAGAAGAGAGTGGCGAAAGATGATCTACGAGTAGGCTCGTTCGCAGGGTGTATTATATCGGGGAAGACGAGACGGTGGGAAGCTGAATAAAATCCGGTCAACATTTCTACATCGATAAATTACCATTTTTTAAGATAGTAATTTTTCTATAAAAGCAATAAAAAAGAAAAGATATGAAGAAACTTGAATTAATTGTTTTCGTACTAATATAATTTTATAATTAATCCAATCAGTATGAAACAGTGATGATTATATTTTGATATAATATGTCAAAATAATTTTCTGTTATAACACTCAATTTTTCATATCTTTCTGAAAAATGAACCTCATCATCTTAAATTTAACATTTAATAAATGAAGGTTTATGATGTTCTTGGTATTGCCTATAGACTTGTTCTTTTTTAATCATATTTTTCATCCTCTCAACAAGAAGAGAGCTACCTTGTTAGTAGTTGCTTCACAATACACAATAGGATACAATGAAGTATATTAAATATTACTACCTTGTTAGCAGTTGCTTCACCATACACAATAGAACACAGCAAAATACGTGAAATGTAACAAATGGAAACGTGCAAATAATTTAGTAAAAATTCAAAAATATGAATGTAGAAACTTGGATACTCTCAAACCTCTGGCATTTCATTTTACAACTTAAAAAAATACTTTGTATTATCATTGTATAGTGTTCATATAATGACGAATTCACTTAACAATATATGTATTCCTTAAAAATAGCCCCATCATTAAAGAGTGTATTATGGGTACTTAATGTACATCAGTTTCACAAAATAATATTAAACTTTCGCAAGTAGCATTACAAAATTTTCGAAAAATCGTTCGATCCAGATTGCTTACGAATGTAAGGGTGTTAAAGGATCAGCAGGAAAACAAAAACAACTAAAAATTTTGCTGCTTACCAAATCGATCGAGACGCTGGCCCACCCACCTCATTTATCGGTGCTAGATGCGTCTATCGCGTGGGTGTTGCTGCTGCTCGAACATAAGCTCTCGTAAATCGCTAACAGCGGAATCGACGATCGATCGTGGGACGTTTATTAAAACCGTAGGAGTTTTCGAGATCGCGAATGAAGCACATTAAAGTGCTTGACGATGTCATCGTGCTACACTTGTCACTTTAACCGGTCCGACTAGAAATTTATCCTCGGCTATGTTAATTCACCGTCTTTCTTAGACACTATACCGTGCTTTAAACGTTTTATTTAGATTTCAAAGAATTTGTTACGCATTAATACTTCTCTCAATGTCGTCGGATTAGATCTGGATAGTGACATTTAGTGCTTGTAGGAAGCTTAATCCTTATCGGGACGGTTTATTTATGTAATGTGAATGGACAGTTGGAATTCGTTGCGGTAGATCAGTGTACATATGTGATTTTGATAGAGTTAATACACATAGCTTGCTTTTTTAGATAAATTATCAAAAATATTTAATTACACTCAAAATTAAATAAATAAAAATTATATGTGTTACTCCATTGAATTTTCCTTGTGTACTATTTGGTTTTTAATTAATTATATTATCATTTTGTATTTTTTATTGAATATTTAAATTCTACCGTAAATTCTACATTTTCTAAATTTTACACTGTTTAATATTCTGCATAAAAATCAGCTAAAATAACTCTAATATTAAGTAATTAAATAACCCTGTTTCTTAGCTTTATATTTTTATCTGCATATAAATAAAAGAAATTAAATGTAGCATAGGAAATGAGGTTGAAAATTACGAGATCACCTAATCATTTAGCGGTAGGCCCAAAAGGGACGTTTCAAGGTACACGTTAGAAGGTAGAGTAAAGTCTGTATGTAGGTGGGCCACGTTTACGAGCATATCGCGTACGTATGGCATAATAAAGAAATGGATTTCTACGGATACACTCGACACATTCGGTGGTAGGTGAAGCAGTATAGCAATCGCATTAGAGTCACGCGTGGGAGCGCATCCGCATATTTACGATCGACCGACATCTTTCCAGGGATTTACTGGATTCCCTCTTTAACATTTTTTTTTTTTTTTCTTTTATCTATGTGATAAACGTAGAACTTATCCTGAATGTTTTCCTTCAGGGTATTAAGAAGAAAATTCAGAAGGAAATGCAGCTCACAAGTAAAATAATAAATTAATTACATATTCTAATTATCATTCCATAATTAAATAAAAAATTAATTTTATATTTATTTTTTTTAAATTTATTATTTTTTTCTGATGTATGCAAATCTGCCTAATTATATTTAATTAATATGGTAAAATGTGTAAAATGTAGAAAATGAAAATAATATTCAGTAGAAATTAAAATTAAAATTGGGGCTCTTCTCCATGGTCCGTTGTCCTAGGGTTAAAAACAGCATATGTATGCTTCTGAATGAGACGACCATGAACCCGGTATATTGCAATTGAATGGGGTGTTTGAAGAAGTAAGTATTTTAGCATCGCATTGAAAGTCAGTGAACCTCGAGCACCGACACGAACAATGCGATTTCAGGTTGACATTCCGACAAAAGGGGGGAAGGCTAGCATGTACCACGACCTGCAATCATCGTTACCAAGCGCGAAGGTTCATTCCGTGTCCTTACGGATGCGAAGCGAAAAGCTACGACAATCAGGGAGTCCTGAGATAGGTTGAAGGAAATTATCGTTTGCCGCTTTACAAGCGGAATAATTTCTCTGGTATTACGCGTGGAAACCTGGCTCACCCACGCATCCTTTAACCTTTCTTCCTCCCTTCGTTTGTCGGCAAACTTCTGTACAGAAAATACGGTAGCACCTGGATCTCGTTGCCAATTGAATTGTTGAAATAATATTCTTCTTTCTATTCGGAATTCGATGATAAAATGAAACAATTTTGAATAAAAATAAATAAATTTCTTTAAATTCTTAAAGATTTTTTTTTTGTTATTACATTCACGATTTCAATTTTTGAGTTATAATCCATGGACTCCCATAGTCCCTTCAGAATTCAATCCATGGTGTAGAAATGACAGAAGAATACATATGCCGAGACATATGGAATTTTTCCTTTCTACTCGTAGTTTCGTTCCCTTATTATTATTCTCGTGGTTCTTACGAAAAGCGAAAAGAAAAATTCAACGACCGACGTGTGGGTCGTATTGTGGGTCAGCTCGCCTACGTCCTCTTGAAGTTGGACTCTCATTCGACGGTGTTTCCTTTGCCAGAGATACATGATAGATTTGAATGAATGATGATGAGAAAGAGGTCGTACAACGATAGGACACAAGATTTTTATGTAGCTGAAAACTAATTTCATCTGGAATTATGATAATATAAAGTTATTATATTCAACGTGACTATTGTCATTTATGACAGAGAGAATACTAACTTGTAATTTAAATTTGAAACACTGGAAAGTAATTCATTTTAGTTCAGTAAAAAGTGATAGCTTTCTATTTAATATTATACCCTTACTTTTCTATATTCTACTATTAGATAACATTATTTAAAGTTTTAACTTACCCCTAGAAGATGCATTATTTTTAATAATTTGACAACGATCCTACTTAATAGACAATTTTCCACGATTTATTTATATTTATCAAGCCTCATTTGCTATCTCTTTTTATCACAATAAATGATAGAAATTTTAAGATCAACAGATCCCAGCAATTTATTCTACTATCATAAGTACTTATGGTTGAGAAGATCCATTGCAACCAGTAATGTAGTTAAATCTGTGATCCTTTCTATTTTCGTCAAAATCACTGTTTCAATCAGTGCTACGCATGGCCACTCCAGAGGAAGTAAAAAAGATCTAAATTATCGTTTCACCACAGCAGAGCAACGAAAATTAGATGGCCATGATTGACGTTATCCGGCTTCCATGCTCTGTTCTCGAGAGCTTTTTGATAAAATATATCATGATTCTTCCTTAGTATCATCCACCTAATTAAAGTATGGATAATTATAGAAAATTCAATCTAATTTATCCCTGATACCAAGTGTAACACGTGAACGAAATTTAATTGGTTGAATTTTGTTTGGAAAAAGATATTTTGTTCGATTTGCACAGCTAGGGGTGTTTTGTTGAATTTAATTGTAATAAAAGTTTATTTTGCTTGATTTGTACAACTTAATGTAGGGTGGTGTTGTGTAAGTCATAAAATGTGGAATTTACGATGGTGCCATTTTTCCACCTTTCTTGCTTTAATCATTTCTGTTTGATCATTTATGGGGATGAACCGATAAAAGACAATAAGTGTGCCAACTTTCAACGGTGTAGCTCAGCGTGCGCGGAAAACCTTAGAATTTTCTGTAGCCGTTACGCCCCCGCGTGATAGGGTTGACGCAGGTGTCGACCTGAGGCCGTTTCCGATCTCGCCAGGAGCGGGCTCCTGAGTTCACGAAGGTCAATGGGTGCATGGAAAGAGAAATCCTTCCGGGACCAACGGGCTACCGGCGAAATCGGCAGATTTGGCATTGCGCTTGATGCAGGGATAATCACTTAGCCCAAACATTTGAATTCATTCGTGCTTGAACCGTCCTCGAGACTGTAACAAGACCTCTTTTCCCATAAAGGAAGAATTTAATATATCTCGTATGCAACACGTGTTAATACAATGCACTTTTCTCTTAATTAAAATGCAACGATGCAATTAAAAGCTGAAATCTTTCGGTAAATGCATCATTAGGTTCTGTACGTCTTTCACTCGGATGACAAGTTAATATATCATATAATTGATTCGAAACATCTTCATCGTTTCTAACTTTCTTCGTTCTCTTTTCTGTTACAGGCGCATGTGGTATCTGCTTTCGAGCAATCACTGTCCAACATGACACAACGTCTGCAACAGCTTACTGCAACAGCCGAAAAGAAAGTAAGTACAGTAGAGCTATGTAGAATAGGTATTTACATATTTAAATTCAATTTTAATTGTCAGAACTATTACCGAGGGTCATTACAATTATACTCGGTGTTTTAGGATATTTTGTGTTCAAATTCATTTTATTAAATATTAAAAATGACGATCATTTGCTAGTAAACATATATTTCTTCTTTTTTTAATATTATAACTTGAATTAAAGTTTTATTTTTAAAAAATCATACTAGGTCCAATTGATAAAATAATCGTTATCATCGTCATACCTATCGTCCCAAAGTATCGTCCTTCGCTATATTCCATCGCCAACCAGTTTCATTTTCTCCAAAAATAATATCGCATCCATCGAACTCGAATCTCGTTTCGCAACGAACGCAGACAATTTCAGTATGAAACCTCAAATGTAACAACAAAAATTCTAATATAAAAACACACCCTACCTAAATCTTATTCTCTGCTGTCCGAAAATGTCTCTTCCCGTACACTGCTGGAGAAACCATGGATATCTCCCTGTTATTCTTTCGTCTATTATCTAACCTCGTTGGTATAACCTTCCTCTGAAAACCAAACTGGAAAACTGGAACAATTGTCAGACGATGCAGACGAATCAGAGCTCGGACAAGACAGTGGATCGTCTGCTGCCACCAGCATCCCATCGTGCCCGAAGACTCGATCGACCAGGTGACTTGAAAATCAAGCAGCTATTGTCCACCTTTCCCGATAACGAAATTCAATTACTAAACGGTACACTGATGATCCCCGTCTCTGCAGAAGACGCGAGGTCCCTCGGTCTTCGGATACCAGATTTGGACAGTTTCTCAGTCGACTCGAATTCCACCTCCTCGAAGGCCTCCGCTTTGTCCAGCGTGAAATCAGCGAAGAGATCGAACGAAGAGGATAATAAATCGAGAAAAGATGTTAAGAGACAGCGTAACGTGGATGGTAAAGGGGTGAAAAGACGTCAGGATGGGAAACAGGAACGAAAGGCCCAACGTACAGCTACCATAGAAAGGCTGAGTAATTTCCATGCGAAATTAGGACGAGGATTAAGGAGCATATCTAATAGGACGAGACCCCGGCAGAAACTTCGTTCCGAAATCGTGAAAGAGAACGATGATAAATCGAATGCCGACGGATCGGGTCGTTCGTCCATTGGTGGACGTTTCAAGAGAAAATTAAATAATCGGGATAAAAAGTCTGATGGACTTAAGAAGGATTCGATGACTATGAAACAGTTGTTCAGTATGGCAGAGTCGTGGAGCAGCGACTCTGTGATCAGTGATTCGGATAATTGTGCCTGTTGTCATACTAAGGAACCTTGTCCTGTTCATAGAAATGAATTCTTCGATGGGAGATGATTCGATGGAACCTTGCCTTTTGGGAATGTTTCGTGGATTAATTTCGGTAGAGGCGAAATTTTCAGGATTTTTTCGAGATTTTATTGAAGGTTAGAGGAAATAATTTAAGAATTAATAGGCATTGTCAGAAAATATTGAATTAAATTTTCTTTACCATTGACCTTTTTCTTTACTATTGAATTTTTATTTTATTTAGAATAATTTTTAATTTTTGAACCAAGGTTTTCAACCAGAGGCCCTCGAGGGTTCGATAGCTCCAGGGCCCCAGAAATCTTAATCCGATCCTGGGTATAGTATATATTGTATTATGGAGGGAAAGAGTAAAATAGCATTTTGTTATAAAATGAATCAAAGATACAAAATTCCCTTTCAAGAAAGAAAATCTAATTTGAATAATAGGTTTATATACCTACGTCACTAAATTCGAACATGATTCATCGTTTTTAAAGCTATTGCTATTTTTGCCCGTGTATATTTGTAAACAGGAGAAACGAGAGACTTACTCAGCACATAACATAAGTACTGGATTAGTTATGGTGAAATGATAAATTGATCTTCACTGTCTTACTTTCTTTCATTTTCACTTATGAGATTGCACTATAGCCATGTGTACTCTGATTGAAATTATATACCAAGCATACAGAGTCAAAATTTTCAAACTTTCAAAGAAATTTGTAAAATTAAGTCACCCTGAGAAGTTTAACAAACGCCTTATTTTGGGGAATTTATTTTAATTGACTAGAACACTTTTTTGAACGGAAACAGTGTGAATACCGAATTTTTTTTTTATCAATTTTAATTTATAAACGATTGTGATAATCAAATACATACCATATACCATTTCTGAAACAAAATTTGAACCGTCAAATATTAAATAAATCTAACAATAAGTTATCTATTTTCCAAAGTAAATAGAATTTTTCCAGTATTTTATTTTTTTTTTCTTAAAGGCTATTTTGTTCCAAAAAAAGATACTAGTTTATTATGATTCAACTAAATAAAGAAAATCAATTGTTCCATTTTAACCCTTGAACTTTGAAAATTAATCAAACCTTAAATATTAACAATAAGATGTTTAAAATATGTTTTACAAATTGTATATTTTTCTAATTTATGAAAATTGATAATTCTGCTGCATAAATCACAGAAGTTCTTAAACGCAGTCCTTTCAATAGTCTCTTACAAATTACGGGATGTAAAGGTCTAATGAATCGTACAACCCCGCAAAGTATTAAGTTCTTTAAAAACAAGACCTCGAACGAAATCAATTTATTCCACTTATTTTTGCCCAGCAAAACTGCTGTTTGCTTGCTATCATTATGATTGCATCTCCACTCGTATATAAGGAAAGAAAAAGTTTCGCCGAGCTAGTTTTTACCGTCTTGTAAGATAAATCACCGAGTATATAGTCGTTAATGATACAAGCAATTATTCACAGCTTTCTTAACTCGCATAAGGGCACCCATTAACCTCGAGTTATTCGATAAAAACCAAATTCAAACCCTGTAGTTACTTAAAAGGAGAAACTGGCAATATTTTTGAATGATTTTCAGGATTCCGATCTTTAAAATGTGAAGACTTTCCTAACTTCCAGAATCGTATTTGTTGCGCGTTGTATTTCTATTAACGCGCTGTGTTATCCCGCGCTATATTGCCATGCGTTGTATTCCCTCGCCTTATATTGCCGCGCACTGTTATTTTCGCCTGCTGTATTGCCACACGCTACTTGCCACGCACTATATTACCCATCTTTATACCGTCGCATTAACTTCGCCTCTCTACACAGTAATCAAGATATTCGTTATCCACGAATTACCTGAAAGGAAACTGAAAACCTAAACTCGCGCTGGAATAGAGATTACATAATTTCCTTTTGATTTTCAGGACTCCGAGCTTCAGGAGCTAAGGGAAACGATCGAAAGGCTTCGAAAACAGAGCGCTGAAGCCGGCCTGAACAACGGACCGTCCGCGAACAACGGTCGCCGTCACACTCTCGGCGATTCTGATTCCGGGACGACTGGCTGTACCGGGAACAGTAATCACCAGGGTGCTTCGATGGCGAGGCAGCTGTCCGCGGATAGTGTCACATCACTGAACTCGTTGAGCAGTGCTTGTTCGGCGAGCAGCCATCAGAAGAAAAAGGGCTGGCTTCGTAGCTCTTTCTCGAAGGCTTTCTCAAGGTCGCGAAAAAACCGGCACGGCTCAGTTTCCGACGCTGAAGATTGCAAAGAAACCACTGGCGGTGAGCTTAGCGCCCCTAACAGCCCGAGGCTACCGACTGCCGCTAAGCATGATTCGTCCAGGGGCCAAAGTGCCAGAAGCAATGGACAAAAATCACCGGAAGTTGAGAATCCATTGACTGGAAGCAAGAGTAGCTCTGCATTGTATAAGAAAGAAGACGAAGACGTGGTTGAATTGAAGAAACAACTCAGGGAAAAGGATCTCGTGTTAACAGATATCAGGCTTGAAGCTCTATCGTCGGCGCACCAGTTGGAATCCTTAAAGGACACCGTTATTAAAATGAGGGTGTGTATTATTATTTTATAGTGAATGAACAATGAATTTTCAAATGTATCTCATTAATTATTAATTTGAAATTACTAAATTTTACTAATTAAAATGACTAATTTCTGTTCGCAGAACGAGATGCTGAATTTGAAGCAAAACAACGAGCGTTTGCAAAGATTAGTGACATCAAAATCCTTAACATCCTCCCAGTCGTCGTTGCCTAGTGATCCGGACAGGCGATTCAGCATGACGGAAGTGGCATCCACCGTGGCTGCGCTTTCGAACGGTGACACCGGTACAACCGCGGACCAGCTGGAAGACTTGAACGTACCAGAGCATACAGTGGTAGCGAGCAACACCTCCACCGTGGGAGAGCCAACCTTGGAGCAGGACACGGACGGGAAAAGGATCAACGTGGCTATTTATCTAGGCAGCGAGAAAAATTTCAATTACAATCTTGTAACTGGAAGTACCTCGGATGGTAGCATGGGTGAACCTCCTCACTGTGTCATTGCGAACGTCTGCATCAGCAATAAAACGACATGGGACTCTCTTGATTCCACTGTACGACGTTGCTTCAAGGAATACGTTTCCAGAGTCGATCCTGTGACGAATTTGGGTCTAGGCGTTGAATGCGTTGCCGCTTATCATCTTGGAGAAGCGTCCAAGTACTTAAATTTGTTGAAATTATTATTGCAACGAAGATTTTCTGTATAATGTTCATGAAAATGTGCCATTGATATTTCAGATGCACGACGGACTCTCAGCATCCAGAACTCCTTCCTTGCGGCTATCTGATTGGCCACGTGAAAACCATTTATTTGGTGCTTTCCGGTTACTCTTGGCTCGCCGTGGACACTCTAATACCGCGGTCCATTGTGCAGCGATTGATATCTCTGCTCACCGAGCATCGTCGGGTTATTCTATGCGGCCCGAGTGGTACCGGTAAGAGCTATCTAGCCGGAAAATTGGCTCATGCCTTGGTAGATGCAGACAACGATACGAAGGATGCTACCGCGGTGGCTACGTTCAACGTTGATCACAAATCCAGCAAGGAATTGAGACAGTATCTCGCTCACATCGCGGAGAGATGCGACTCGAATGCAGCCGATGAACTACCGAGGGTGATCATTCTTGAGAATCTGCAACATGCCGCGTCCTTGGGAGAGTTGTTCAGCGGTCTTCTGGGTACCAGACACTCGTCTTGTCCAGCCATCATCGGAACCATGAGCCAGGCCACTTGTAGCACGACAAATCTTCAGTTACATCATAACTTTAGGCATGCGTTGCTTATTTTTGATGTAACAGGTAGAAATTAATTTTCTTTAATAAAACTGATGATCTTTTCTTAGGTGGGTGCTGTGCGCCAATCACATGGAACCAGTTAAAGGATTCTTGGGCCGCTATCTTAGACGAAAATTATTGGAACACGAGTTACGAGAGTGCGGTGGTGCCAGGAATGCAGAAATGGCGGCGGTCGTCGAATGGTTACCACGGGTCTGGTTACATCTCAACAAGTTCCTAGAAACTCACAGCAGCTCCGACGTGACTATAGGTAAACCCATCGATTCTTTTTATTTCGTTCATGTTTTTTTACGAGCATCGATACTGAACGCTCGATTTTTCAGGTCCACGTCTATTTCTGTCTTGTCCGATGGAAGTAACGGGTTCTCAAGTATGGTTCACGGACCTTTGGAACTACTCGGTAATACCATATCTGGTGGAAGCTGTCAGAGAAGGATTAACACTTTACGGCAGACGTGTGAGTGGAAATGGAAACGGTGATTCCTCTTGGGAAGATCCAGCGCAATTTATCACTTCGAGCTATCCATGGATTTCTACGCACGCGGTCCATGGAGGCAGCGATGCTCTTCTTCGTTTACGACCCGAAGACGTTGGCTATGACGTCGTTACTTCGGGACATGCTTCCGGGGTCGGCGCGTCCAGTGTTAAAAGCCTTGGCAGTACGCACAGCGATACCGAAGGAGATCCACTGGTGAATATCTCTTTCTACTATAATTCATTTCTTTTATAACTGTTACCATTGCTACTAATTGCACTTGCAATTCGTTCTTACTAATAAGCATTTTAACCCTCGGACGGCGAATCATGGAGAAAGCCAAAACATATACAAGAAACTTAAAATTAAATGATAATTTTCAGACGAAAGAGTTTTATAATGTCGGAGCAGTAATTTTTAAAGGAGTAGTGTAAAATTTAGAAAATGGAAATAATATGAAGTACAAAGTTACATTAATCCTCCAGATGATAGACCATGGAGAATTTTAATTTATTTTTATACACTTTATCAGTCTTAGAAGGATTTATTTCTTGTTGCAAATAACACATACATTTATATGAATCTCACAATATGGTAATTAATTCGCATTAACTGTTGCAGCTAAACATGTTGATGAGGTTACAGGAAGCAGCCAATTATTCGAGTCCTCACAGTAACGACAGTGACTCGGTTACCTCCCTCGACTCGTCGCACACTCGACACTCTGAAGATTTAAGTACATCAACGTCTTCGTCAAGGGGCGTAGAATCAGCGCTTTAATTTACTGCCAGCGATGAAAAGAAGGCAGTAGTTTAGAAAGACGATCATGTGCATCGGGCCAGTTTGTAACAAGCAGTTTCAAATACAGTTTATACTATTCAAGGCGTAAAAAGGGAGTATAAAAACGTGACAAAAAGAAAAAGAAGAAATAAAAAGAATCAAAAATAAATTTTGGATATCTTTAGGATACAAATCTTTCCTTTTTTTAACTTTTTACAATAATGTATATCAAACGGGCGGCGAATGATTAAACGAGAACCGTGATGTTTTCAACGGTACGTGATATTACCGATGCTCTTTATAAAATACGTCCTTCCATTTGCTCTAACGTAAGGCGGAGTGATGTGCATTATAAAATGAAAATGATAAATGTCAAAAAGAATTTTTTCAATGCCTACAACTGGCCTATATTTATTCTAGATTTTTTATGTGCGTGAAGCACCTCGGTGTGATATGTAATTAAAACAAACTTAATTAAGTCGAAAGCAGATTACTTCGATGTTTTTCGAACAATGTACCGTCTTCCGTTGACAAGAAGTCCCATGGAAATAGCGCGATCTGATTGGTCGCGCCCCGTCTCGGCTCTCACGTGACTTTGACAGTAACGTATTATTGGTCGATGCGATCACGTGTACAGGGCCGACCGGCGCATGCGCGGCATACCTGTCTGCCGTCCCGCAAGATCTCTTGTAATCGGAGGATAGTACGTACGTAAACGCGTGTATCAACTGGTGCACGCGATGCAATAATTCACGCTGCCGTTATGGAAGTATGACTCTATTTTAAACAGATACATTTCTACGATCAAATTGTAGCTTGACAGCGATACTTCACTCGAGATATTTGGATGGAATATACAGTATTATCGTGTAAGAGTCGTGTAAAACGGGAAAAGGGCTTCGAACTGAGCCATGATTTTAGGGATCGAGAAATCGTCATTCCTCTCGTCCACTATCTTCAGGTAATAGAGCTAATCGTTAGACAGATCTCATGGACGTAACACGCTCAAATAAAGTGTAATTTGTCTCGCCTTTAGGAACGCAGCGCAGTTCGAAGTAAATACTGATGGTGAATGTGCGTGCAAAAGAAAATAGTCTATTTATACATACTTTGCTACGAAAACTCTATTTAATTAAAGAATGTTAATATAATAATAATGTACACACACACACATACATACATACATACACAACTTAACAATGACGGCGCTAAATGTATGTTACGGATAAAGTTTATAATTAAATAAGATACGTGAGTAATTCTGGTCATGTAACATTGTAAATAGGAGACATGAGTGGGACGTACTATGGCGCACTAGATGCGAATCGTTTTACAAACCCAATTGCTAGCCGGCGAGTTTTTTTTTTTTTTGATAATGATGTAAAGTGTAAAAAAAAAAAATACAAAATGGAAGGCAAAGGAATTGATCCCTTACGTGCAACATGTCAAAACGACAGGAGAGACAGGCTATGCAGACTATACATATTGTACATGTTTAACAGGTTTTTGTAAAACCGATCTTTCAATTTCGATCGGTGGTACGTGGTGAATACGAAGATGTGCATGTAACGTAATAATGATTATACAATTGCATTTACAGGTTTTTTACGTTTGTAACGTATTTATACGCTGTACGACGCTGCACTCGACCTTTATTCAAGTAATAATTATTGTGTCATCAAATAAATCACACTAAAACTTTAAGTGTTTTGTAATATTTATTCGTTTTTTCTGATCAAATTTTATATCATCTCTGTTGTGCCTATCTGTGTTCGACGGACCAAGGATAACTTGGTCCCGAGAGCGTTTAAAGAATTGGAATTTGCCAAAAATTGGAAAAAGAAAGATTTTTTATTAAAAATCACCCTTACAGGTTTGATTTTACTATGTATCTCTATGCTTTAGCCGTTTTTCTTCGACTTCTAGGGTGGTTTTTACATTTCTCATAAGTAATTAATTAGTTATTAACAATTTTACATTGGCCGCATGATTTATATAGATCAGCACACGGTCGAGGTTTTTCATTTTTACAGTTTAACAAATACAAAATAAACTTCAGTGTATTAACTACTTTCTAGTATGGGTTTTGTAAAGATCTTATTAGTAATTAATTAATTATAACGATTTTAATGTCTGAAACTCGGCCGGCGAGTACTACATGTCCAGATTTTTGATAGTTTTCACACTTCCGATGATCAATTTCTCGATTAAAGAATAAAGAATAACATCATAGCTTTCTTTTAGTATAGGCTTTTTCTTCCTGTAAATAATTAATTAATTACTAGCTGCATTAATTACTGAAAGAACTTTCAAGGATAGAGATACAACAGGTTTTTAAATTGCGCTATATTCATTGCTGTATATTGGCGTATATGGTTTGGGGTGTCAAGGACCCCGTTGACAATGCGCGCCGACCTGATATCTTGGGGTGTTAAGGACCCCTGAGCACCGGTAGAACTTCGTATACCGACATCATGGCGTCCGGGGTGTCAAGGACCCCGGCGACCAACTCTGCGCATCGATAAAATATCATTTGGGGTGTCAAGGACCCCGGTGACACTCTGCATACCGACATTATGGTATCCGGGGTATCAAGGACCCCCGCGACTGACTCTGCGTGCGCATCGGTAAAATATCATCTGGGGTGTCGAGGACCCCGGTGACACTCTGCATACCGACATTATGGCATCCGGGGTATTAGGGACCCCGGCGACTAACTCTGCGCATCGATAAAATATCACCTGGGGTGTCGAGGACCCCGGTGACACTCTGCATACCGACATCACGGCATCCGGGGTATTAGGGACCCCGGCGACTAAATCTGCTCATCGATAAAATATCATCTGGGGTGTCAAGGACCCCGGTGACACTGCATGTCGACATTATATCATCTGGGGTATCAGGGACCCCAAAGGTAATAGCGAAATATAAGACCTAAAAACGAACAAATCGTGTAACATTTGTTCAGAATAGCGATAGATTTGACCAGACATATATTGACCTGATATCATTTGGGGTTTCAGGGACCCCGCTAACTTTCTGCGCACCGACCTAATATCATCGGGGGTTTCAAGGACCCCGGTGACTTTCTGCGCGCCAACCAAATGTCATCGGGGGTTTCAAGGACCCCTGCGACTTTCTGCGCACCGACCTAATATCACCGGGGTTTCAGGGACCCCGATGAACCTTTCTACGCGCCGACTTAAAATTATATTGGGGTGTTAGGAACCCCGTAGCTTGGTCGATACTATACATACCGACATTATGGCATCCGTCCGCTGCTAGATGGCATCACTTGTACCATTTTCGGCGCAGGGAAAGGTTTATTTGTAAAAAACATGGCAAAATTAAATTTTTACAATATTTTTAATTTATTAACTCAATTATTTTACAAAAACTGTTTTTACACAAATTAAACCATCACAATACTTTAATTTACAATCTAAACTTAGAAATAAGGAGACAATATCATTACCAATACGGATTAATTGTAAAAGAGCGGTGATTTACAGATTTAAAGCATTAAATAAATAAAATCTTGAAAAACAAATAAACTACAAACAAATTCTTCAATTTACAATCGCAAATGTTTAAAATATTCATGAAAGAAACTGAAAATTGCCAATTATAGTCATTGTTTTTGTGTAATTGGCATTCAACTATTTTTTATTATGAAATTTTCTCTTTCATGATATTTATTTTATCCTAGAATAGATATTTATAGGATACATTTATAAAGTTAGTTTACAGAAACAAGACATAATGAGAACATGTATTTAAATTAAGAGTATAATTGAAATTGTTTCTTTACAACAATTTATACTTAATTATTTTGTAATTATAATGATTTATGTTTTTGACAAATATCAAACATTTATAAGAGACGCAATCAAGACACAAATTAAAACAATTGTAAGACATATTTATTCATTACAACACTCATCTGAATCTTCCGCCAAAATTATATCATATCCAGGTAATGTCTGTGGATCAAATGTTGTTTGAAAACACTTCTGAAATATTAAACGAGCTTTCTTGGTTGGTGGAGGTGGTGAATTTGGTATTGCATCTCTTAACATATCAGAATTATTATTATCTTGCATTTGTTGTTTATCAGTTTCATCACAACTCGACTTTCTTTTTGTTATTGAAGAAAATACAGAACTAACTAATCTTTTTCCACTTATAGATTTTTTACTTGTCTCATAGTTTGATGAAGAACATAATTGAGATTCTTTATTTGCATTTTGTTCTTTTAACAAATGACTCACTTCATTTGAATTAGCATTATCTCTTGAAGATTTATTAACTGATAAAGCATGTCGTTCTACAGAAATACTTTGATTTGTTTCCTTTCTATTTTCCATTAAACATGGATGTATAGTTTTAGAAGTAGCATTCTCTAATGTTTTATGCCGCTTAGCTGATTTATCATCTATTTTACTTGTAGATTTATTGGCTCTTCTAGAGATTTTCTTACTTTCGCCTCTTCTTTTCACAGATTTCTCTTGTCTACCGTCTAATGTTGTTTCAGTTTGGCTATCAGCATCAGAACTTACTGTAGATAATACTAAATTGGCTTCAAAAGATGGATTTTTTAATGCAAATATAACTGGTCTGAAAAATATTGACAAGTAGTTGTGTATATAAATGGAAAATAATTTTAATTTATACTATTACGTTTTACCTTCCTGCTCCTTCAAAGTAGGTGCCAATTGGAACACCCACAAGTTCCGCGAAAGTTAACAGAGATTTAAATTCCTTCATACAAAATGTTATTGATGTTTCACTATTGATATCATATCGATCAAATTCTCCTTTGCCAAGAGCAAGTTGTGTACGTGTTGTATTTGACAATCCTGCAAATTCCCTAATCCTATTTAACAGTAAACTTAAATTTTAACGTATTACAACATTATTTACCTGAACTATCATCTACATAGTTTCTTAATAAAAGTTTTTGAACCGAAACTTCAAGCGTTATTTCTACTAATTGTTGATGAAAATTTTGTAACGCGTCTCCTAAAACACGTGGTTGAACTGAAAGTTTATTTGATGCACAGTCTTTATCATATGAAGTCTGAAACATAAAAGATGAAAGATAACAGTAAAAAGCATCTAAGTTAAATATATAAAACATACTTGTAATATTTCACAATCTAATATGGGTAACAGATGAGTTTTAGTAATACTATTCTTATATTTTAGAATGAACAAAATTTCAGATGCATCTGGTTCCAATTTAATATGGCACGTTACTATCTGTCTATCCATCAATGTTGGAGATTTAAATACAGTCATGGCACTCTGTAAAATATACACAAAATAAATTATTTGATACTTAATATAGAAATATCATTCCATTTTATTACCCTCAATGAAATTTTACATTTCAGTGCATCACTCTCCTGCAGATCGCCATAATTGTAGTATGAAAAAAAATTTTGGAAGAATGTAAAATCAGCATAGGCTGAATTTGCCATATTAACTGTGCGAAATGATAAAGCATCTTTTTGTGGCTCTATGTACATCTCATCTCCAATTTTTGCTAATGTATGTATAGCTTTGGCTAAAACTGTCCAATATATACAAATACATTTTTTTTAGTGAACACGTTCTTTGAAAAAAGAAGTAATCAAAATATAACCTGAATGAAATCAACATACTTTTTATATTTGCTCCTGGTGTAACACATTTCATATTGAACTTCTTTCATTACCACATTTGTTATTAACTAAATATCAAATAATATCCAATCCTTGATTAATTTAAGAATAAACTGATTCATAATATTATATGAAATTCGAAACAGACGCATCAGTCAATTCGACTTGTAAAAGTAATTATAAGTGTTCATACATATGTATTTAAAATCTATTATTAATAATAATTTACATAAATATTTGATAATTATAAATATGAACTTTACAAAGATTATTTATGTTACAAAGTTGTAAAAATTTACAGTAAGATTATTTTAACTCTGGTTCATATTTTAGCGCATTACAGGAGTCGTCGACACTTCACTACACTCGAATCTCGAATATCGAATATCGAAATCTATCTGTCAAGTTTTTTTCACAGGGCTATCCTTACAGATTAGAGGGCCCGGCGCAAAAGTCTAAATTATTAAAAATATTTAATTGCAAACAGATAATCGTAAAAACTATTTGATCTAATAATTTGAATGATTTTCAATTTTAAAAACTTGCGGTGTACATATACACAACAAAGGTAGCTGACTGCGACACGGTTATCAACCGTTCGACGTAGAGCGAAGTGAAACATCATCAGTCTTATAGCGACCGCCGAGGGGTGCAGATCTACCTGCTGAACATACATACATATACCCTTATTTTATTTTCTGCGTTCATTTAATTTGCTGTATTTATCTTTTTAACTTATTGAATAAACTCCTTAGGAGGACGAACGTGTCGATTTTATTACTCCTGTGTGCATCCTCTACATCCCTGATTCCTTTACATCTCTGCACCCCTTATAAAAATGCGTTATTTACATCCCAGTATTCCTTACATCACTGCATCCTTTACATCCCTGCTTTCTTTATATCCTCGCATCCTTTACAGCTCTGTCACCCTTACACCCATGCATAATTTACATCTGAGCATCCGTTACAACCCTGTCTTCAGCATATCCCAGCATCCCCAACATCTTTGCATTCCTCACATCACTGCATTCCTTACATCTCTGCAACCCTTACATCCCAGTATTCCATACATCCTTGAAACACTATTCCTTCATCCCTTACATCCCTGCAACCCTTATAATAAATATATCATAAATATAACAATATATTATAAAAACCGGTTCGAGTAAAGGTAAGTAAAGGTAAGTAAATTCAATTTTTGAATTTTCAATTTTCAATTTTAGGCCCTCTAGCGGCAAAAATGTGAACTAAAATCTCAATGTCCGATCAGCGCCATCTGATTTCGGAAAAAGGAACTAAAGCATGCATCATTTTTGGCCCTCTGGCGGCAAAAATGTGAACTAAAATCTCAATGTCCGATCAGCGCCATCTGATTTCGGAAAAAGGAACTAAAGCATGCACCATTTTTGGCCCTCTGGCGGCAAAAATGTGAACTAAAATCTCAATGTCCGATCAGCGCCATCTGATTTCGGAAAAAGGAACTAAAGCATGCACCATTTTTGGCCCTCTGGCGGCAAAAATGTGAACTAAAATCTCAATGTCCGATCAGCGCCATCTGATTTCGGAAAAGGGAACTAAAGCATGCACCATTTTTGGCCCTCTGGCGGCAAAAATGCGAACTAAAATTTCGACTTCGAATCAGCGCCCTCTGGCGGCAAAAATAGGAACTAAATTTGTAACTTTTTTTTACTCAAAAAGAGCTTACGGATATGACGGATGTGAAAAATATAAGGGATAAGGAGTTTAAGGGTTGCGGGGATGTAAGGGTGCAACGATGTAAGGAAAGCAGGGATGTAAAGGATACAGTGATGTAAGGGATGAAGGAATGTAGGGATGTAAGGGATGAAGAAATGTAAGGGATGAAGGGATGAAAAGATTGCAGGAATGTAAGGGATGAAGTGATGTAAGGGTTACAGAGATGTAAGGGATGTAGAGAAGTAGGGGATGCAGGGATGTAAAAGATGAAGAGACGAAAAGAATGTAGGGATATAAAGAATGAAGGGATGAGAAGAATGTAGGGATATAAAGAATGAAGGGATGAGAAGAATGTAGGGATATAAAGAATGAAGGGATGAGAAGAATGTAGGGATAAAACGATTGCAGCGATGTAAGGGATGATGTAATGTAAGGGATGAAGAGATGAAAAGAATGTAGGAATGAGAAGAATGTAGGGATGAAAAGAATGTAGGGATAAAACGATTGCAGGGATATAAGGGATGAAGTGATCTAACGAATGTAGAGATGTATACCGCAGTTCACCAGAATCCATAACTGCGACGCGCAGGTTGGAAGATGGTGGGGGAACGCAGCGAGCTCTCTGCTAATCGCTTTCCACTTCGTTTGGAAGTATCGCCAATCAGGGCGAAGATGCGCACTGGAGACGCGCGAAGAACGAAAACTGGTCTTTTCGCAGTTATAGACTCTGGTGAACTGCAGTATAGGGGATGTAGAGATGTAAGGAATGCAGGGATGTAGAGATGTAGGGGATGTATGGACCTTGGTCCATGAAGAGTAGGATTAGCATAAATAATAACTGGGAAGGGTGTGCCCGCGAGGCCCATAAAGAGAAATAAAATAATAAATAATTAGGAAGAGTGGGTTTGACCCATAAAGGAGGATAAAATAATTAATAACTGAAAAGGGTGAACTTTAGTCCATAAGGAACGATAAAATAATAAATAACTGGAAAAAGTGAGGCGGGGCTCATAAAGAAGGATAAAATAAATAAAAGGGGTGGTCGGCCGAGGTCCAGAAGAGAGATAAAATTATAAATTTTGCCCCGTTTAGCCGGTGCTAGGAACGGCCCTGTTCTTTCATATTGTCAGCAGTGTATTTGACACTTTGTTAGCCTTTATATTTTACTGTTAACAAATGCAATAAACTGTATATTAACTGTTAAAAATATATATAAAAAATATTATTAAATAAATCATGGTGAGCATTAAAAATAAATATTAATAATAACAATTAAGTTACATTTATAAATTTTCCAGCTTTTAATTTCTAACCTTACAAAAAAATTATATGATTTTATTATTTTGTTTATTCATAAATTTTTTATAATATAATGCTGTCAAAAAAAGTTATGTATGCATTTCAGAGGTCATATTACAAAATCATCTATTTTATTCTAAAAATCTTTATTATTTATCAAAATAAGGAATAAAGTTTAAGGTAATATGTTTATAGCTTGTTTTAGTATTAGGAGATTTGCACATTCCACACAGATGCAGTAGCCTTCCAAGCAAATTTAAGAAATTATTGGTGCCTGGCCGAATACAGCATATTTTATGTACAGGAAATCTTTGTACTAAAGAATCATACGATTACTTGAAAACATTGGCCAGTGATGTGCATGTTGTTAGAGGGGATTTCGATGAGGTATGTTTTATTTAATAGTATTAAATATTATAAGTACAAATATGAGATATATTATATTTACATTTGTTTTTATAGAATCTAAATTATCCAGAACAAAAAGTTGTTACTGTTGGTCAGTTTAGAATAGGATTATCACATGGTCATCAAGTTGTACCTTGGGGAGATCCAGAATCGTTAGCTTTAATTCAAAGACAGCTGGATGTTGATATTTTAATATCTGGTCATACGCATAAATTTGAGGCGTATGAGCATGAAAACAAATTTTATATTAATCCTGGCTCAGCAACAGGAGCGTATAATCCCCTTGATACGTAAGTTTCTATTCATTTCATGATACTCTATAATTATACAGAATGATTTACAAATGGTGTACAATCTGAAAACTGTAGATTCTTCTTTAAAACAAACATTTGTGTTATATAGATCAGTCATCCCATCTTTTGTTCTTATGGATATTCAGAGTTCAACAGTTGTAACTTATGTGTACCAACTTGTTGGTGATGAAGTAAAAGTTGAAAGGATTGAGTACAAAAAGAGTTAAAAGATATACAAAGATTTGAAAATATGTGTATGTACTTTAAGTGATATATAATATCCATTTCATGAAATTCTGTATCAAAATTCAATAATAATTCATGTATAATTTCTGTCAGGTCTGATATGTATCTGAATCAGCATTTAAGCTAATCTTATATAAAACTTTAAATTGTATGATATATTAATTGTAAATAAAATAATATCAAATATAAATTGCATCAGTGTACCATTTAATAACTTCTCTAACTGATAACATGCATTTTACTTTTATCCTTTATTTAATTACCTACATATGCATTGTAAATTTGTTTTAATCGAGAACGTAACACCATGCGTCTAGTCACGTATACGTATTTGCGTATAATATGACGTTCAACGCGACCTACTTTTGTAGTGCATCGAAATTTCTACATGTATTTTGAATCTGATTATTTTTATTTCCACGTAATCTATATGTTATTCTCATGGGACTGTTTGTTCATCACACAAGCTGATCAGAAGCTAAATTGTCTCACATCGTGGTAAAGCTGATAAGTTGGACATAGGCGTAGCAAATAAACAAAACTTAATATTTCTTTTTATTAAATATGATTGATACGTATAAAATTAATTACACTTTTTGTGCAAATGTATAATTTTCAGAATTTTGTTGTTTACTTTTGTAATTTAGTCTATATAGTTTTTTATTTTAACATTATTATGCCTCTAATTGAGAGACAAAACATGTGGAACGAAATTTTTGTAGGATATGTATGTGTTTAAATATAAAATTATATTACCTTATTTTTACAATTATTTTGTACGTGTTTATAAATATTTTTGTTGAGATACGCTTATGATTTTTATCTGAGAAAAGAAGACGTGTATAAGAACGCGTATCAAGAAGAAACATAATCAAGGGGAGGGAATAGGGCATTCTAGCGCATGCGCAATAAATAAAGAGGGGCTTTGTGACCGACCCATTAGAAAGGGCCCAATACATATTTAGCTCAGTTTGTATGGTTTCAGTTGTATTATTGAAGCTCGAACGGTTCAAAGTGAATTTTAAATTACTGTGTTTATCTACATTAAAGTTAGATTATAAAACATAATATATATTTCAAACAAAAATGGCAACTTTATTACAACGGGGCCTGCGATACGCAGCTTCAAATAAACTGCTGGAGAAAGGTATTATTTCAGTTTTACGTTTTGAAGTAATACCAGAGAAGAAAAATATTGTGCAACCAGCAAATCATAGATTCAAGGTAATCTGCATATTACTTTTCACAAAGAATAATTACAACATAATAGAAAGTATTTAAATAATTCGAAATGTTTCTTCAAATATTTATTTAAAATTTATTTATTTTCTATATTATAAAATTACTCTTTTCAAGTATGAAATAAGTAATTATTTTTGCGAGCTAAAACCCGTTATAAATGGGGACGATACAGGTCTCAGAATTTTATTACACCCTGTTACCTGCCGGATTGTTTGTCCCGTAAACTTACATCTCGGTACTTTACGTATACCAATACCAACCATTTTTCTCGTTTTTTAGTACAGGTTTGAAATAATTATGTACTATGTATAAATAAAAATTATTTAAGAAATTGTATATCTTTTGTTTGAAGTACAACGGAATCATTCGGTGCATGCACAGTAAAAGAGGCCTGCATTATACGGGAACCTCGACGTTTATAGACGAGCAACAAGAAAGCGATAGCGATTCGGACAACGAGCAAGAGAAAGTAAGATATATAAAATGTACAAATACATTTCAGTTAAATAATTCAATTCGATATAGTTTAAGGTTTTGTAGTTAGTATCTATACGTGATTGTTTGTTAAATTAATACGTATTATTAGTACTATTCAACATATACAAAATTACCGGTAAAATCATAGGGTCAATCACATTTTTGGAGAAGAAAAATGCGAACTCTGCATAGTCATTTAGATGTTAACAAAGATGGTGTTATTAGTTACGATGACTTTATGTTACTTGGCGACCGATTTTGCGATTTAGGACACTTATCTCCAAAAGCCAAAGCTGAATTTAAAAATGTATTGAACGTAAGTATAGAAATAACAAAGTATATATTAAATTGTACACAATTGTAAATTCTGTACAATTTAATAAAGTAATTATTTTATATCTAAACATATATTTTGATATAGGAAATGTGGATGGAACAGTGGGGAGAGATTAGTCCATATAATCTCGTATGTGTTGAAAAATATTTAGAAGAAATGCAACATGTTCTTAATGACTCATCATTAAAAAAGAAGTGTCATCATTTCTTGCCATATTTATTCAAAGTAAATATGTAAAACAAACTGTTTATATACATACCTCAATTTATCAGAAAATTTTTCTTCTAAATAATGTTATTAAATATACAATTTCAGGCAGTGGACAAAGATCAAAGTGGTGAAATTTCTGTACAAGAATTTAAATTATTTTTCCAGTGCTTAGGTCTCACACATGAAGTAAGTAAAATCATCAGTCCTACTATGAAATAAAACTTAAATAAGTGAACCAACTAAATGAAAATATTTATTATAGGACGCAGTTGTTGCCTTCAGTCACATTGATAGTAATGACGATGGAAAAATTAGTTTCGAAGAATTTATAACTTTAGGACGTGAATTTTTCATTTCAGAAGATCCAACAAAGCCCAGTAAATATTTTTGGGGGCCGTTAGTTGATTAAACTTCTTATTGCAATCCTGTGACTTGTGATACTAAAATATCGTATACCAATTATATTTACCATAATATATAAGGTTTGAACTTTAATTATAAGACAGATAATTTATAGGTTTTAAACATAAGTTTTCTACAAGTTACTGAAAGCACAATGTACGTATTTCTAGTTCCTTTTAAATATAATTAAAGAAAAAAAATGATAAAAGATATAAATATATATCAAACAAACTTTCAATAAAAATACAAGTATTTTTATGGTTAAGGAACTACTATAAGACTTTTGTTCAAAAATATAACAATTTAATAATAAATACAAATACTCACTTTTACAAACATATACACATGTAATAGTAAGAAAATAGACTGTTAGTAATTCAATCATTTTCTTGATTTTCTAAGAGAAAAACCTTCCCCGGTAAATGCCTTAAATTCATCCGGATCTTTTATCTGCAAAAATACATTTACGTGTATATTTAATCGCATATAAACATGTCTTTAAATTATATTTTACCTCTTTATTATTGACAGGTTTCATATTGCGCAAGAATATAAGAGTTCCTATTTTGTAATCATAATCTGGTATTCCTCTAATATATGTTGGTTTATTTGCAGATCCCTCTGCTTGAGCAGAATCTTTACGTTTCTTGCCATCTAATCTGTTGCCTTGTCCTTTAAATGGCACAAAACCAGCTGGTGCTGGCATTAAATCTGCAGGATCTACTATATTTTCATCTTTCTTAATTTCTTCCTCTGGCTCTACATATCCCACTGGAGGGGCAAATTCAACATTCATATCACATTCTATAATGCTAACAGCTGGGCCAGGTTTTGTTTCCAAAACACACATTTCATATATTCTCTGATTATATTTTATAGCTATAATATCCCCTGTTGTAAGACAAGCAAAACTTCTTAATCCATTTTCTAAAACAGCTTTAGGATTTGTGATATCTAGAAAATCTTCAGACTGTGGTTGAAAACGTGAAAATGTTGCAACTGGTAATGAAACGCTTTCAACATTTATTAATTCCTCTTCTTGTAACAGAAGATTACGCATCATCTGTAATTGCATCATTGTAAATGTATATTGAATTATATTAGAAAATATCTATAATTCTTTACTTACCCAATAAGGTAAATAAACTTTTCCTTCATCCGCTACAAATTCCAGAACACCGCAATGGGTAACTCTATTGGTCTTTTTATTAGTTAATTTAAATAACATGGGATAATTAATATTCAGCCTTGTAAGTTGTTCTAACGCCGAAGGAGGCATAATTACTAAAAGAAAAATAACAAATTACAATCTATTTCTCATTTTATAGACAAAGTATAAAGTTTATGGATACTTTTTCCACCGCGTTCTACATCTTGCCGGTATGTACCCGGCAACATTGACACAGAGAAACATTTATACTGGGTATTGAAAGGTCGTGGAATCTCCGGAAATACATTAAACCCAAACTGAAATCGAAACGTCATTTTGATAAAAATAACTTAACCTCAATTTAATACAAAACTCGACGAACGGAATATATTTCTCCGTTTTTTGCCTCAAAATTTTTTTACCATGTTTATGTATTTATTTCAGCAGTCCTTTAAAAATTTATGGATAATAGAACTCTTCATAAACATACAAATTTAAATATAAGTACAACCGTGACATACATGAATATATACAGAAGCAGATGACGTCTATACCACAGTTCACCAGAGTCCATAACTGCGACGCGCAGGTTGGAAGATGGTGGGGGAACGCAGCGAGCTCTCTGCTAATCGCTTTCCACTTCGTTCGGGAGTATCGCCAATCAGGGCGAAGATGCGCACTGGAGAAGCGCGAAGAACGAAAACTGGTCTTTTCGTAGTTATGGACTCTGATAAACTGCGCTATAAACAATATACTTTATTTTAATTTTCCCCGGTTCGGAAAAAAGGGATACAATTTTACATCCCGTTTCCTCCGGGCGGTGTACTTTGGGTACGTTTAATGTCCCTTTTGCCCAACGAACATTTTCGGCCACGCGTGCCTTGCGCGCCTCTTTTCGAATTTCATTCTCTTTTGCATTTTACATTGTTTCATACATTTGCCATACTTTTGCTTCTGTTTTTTCGCCATACTTTTACAATTTTTTGTGTGTGTGCGCGTATGTCCCCTTTTAGTCGCCTCTTACGACAGGCAGGGGATACCGTGGCCGTATTCTAATCCCCCCGAGCCACAGGGGTCTATAAACAATGTATAATTTCGTCGCGGGAAAATATGTTTATGTATGTACATACATACATATATGTAAGCATATAGTCCTTAAGTGGCGGTGGTGGACAATTTTCTTTCATTCTGCGCATTATACTGGACATGTTGATTCTTATTGGTTCTTCATGCTCCGTAACCAAGTGTAACACGCAGGCGTCTTCTCGATGATCTTTATTAAGTTCATTTTTTACACATTGCTTCTTTTTGCTATTCATATATTTTTGTTCACTGTGTATATGTTTGATGAGGCGAAAAATGAGTAATAGAGGGGCGCCATAGGTGGTGAGGTATCATTTATTTAATTATAAGCTCATAAGGATAACTTCGGATGATGTCATCCTCGCTGGTTCAATGAAACTTTAAGTTCAATGAAACTTGGAAGGAGAGCGAGTAATAAATCTAGAAGGTGTCCCAAACTTTTTTAAATAGAATTAGATAATTTTTTATAGATATTTCTAAAGTGTGTGAAGTCCAGTAAAAATATACACAATGTCATATTACATTGAATTTATTGCATAGTATATCTAGATTATTAAAAAAATAAATGATTCATTTTATTATCATTATTATCTTTCCATTTCAATTATCACTTTCTATTAATCTCTCACAATAGTAAAGTACATTAATCAAGAATATATGGAATCTGAGCGATAATTTAAAAAGTAGATTATAATCTATAATTTCGAAAATAAGCCTCCTCTTAGCTGCTCCATAATTACTATACTCTGTATAATTTGAAATACAATATATCAAATATAAATTAACATTTAAATTCCATAAAAAGTTATACTGCCTGCAGTATTTCTATAAAAGCAGTATGCAATATTAAATGCATTTAATTTTCACTTATGCTCAAGTTTATTTATGTATTAAAGAAATATCAAACTATTTTGATTTTGAGACTTCATGCATAGCTTGTGCAATATATTCTACGTTTTTTGATGTTACACCTGCCATGGATATTCTGCCGTTCTTTGTCAAATAAATACTGTAATCCTTCGTAAGTTTCTCTACCTATAAAATAAATATTAATACGAATAGTTTAAATTAAATAATCAAGAAAAATTAATCAAAGTTTTTACTATACCTCCTCGGGTTTAAGACCAGTGAAACAAAACATTCCAATTTGATCTGTTATATGCGTCCATTCGCGAGAACTACCACTCTTTTTAAGATTATCACGCAACTGTTGACGCACAGATATAATACGGTTAGCCATTCCTTTTACATCACAAAGCCATTCTTCTTTCAATTCAGGATCTCCTAATATTTCATTAACAATTCTAGCACCATGTATTGGTGGATTAGAATAAATTGGTCTAATTAAAATTTTTAATTGGGAAAGAAGACGACTTGTTTCTTCCTTACTGGTAGTAACAAATGTAAGTGCTCCAATACGTTCGCCTATTTAATATTCATAACGTTAAAAAATATAGTGATGTTTACATAGTACTTTTTATTTATATATTTACCATATAAACCCATATTTTTGGCATAAGATTGAGCTAAAGCAAATGGAATTCCTTCTTTAGCAAATAATCTAACTGAAAAAGCATCTTGGTCTATGTCACCTAAAATTTAATATTAGATATTTAACTATTTCTATTAATATCAGATTAATATTAATTGTAAATATATTGTTATACCTGAAGCAAATCCTTGATACGCCATATCGAAGAAAGGAAACAATTTATGTTTCTTTACTACTGTTGCCAATTCTTTCCATTGTTCTGGTTTAGGATCTACACCAGTAGGATTATGTGCACATGCATGGAAAATAATAATAGACTTTTCTGGCATTTTCTGTAAAATGTAACATTGTTAATAAAATTTCAAGATATTATTTTATAGTTTTTAAATAGCTGATATGTTACTAACACATATATCTTCTAGAAGACCTTGATAGTCCAATCCACAAGTTTTTGGATCATAATACCGATAAGATTTGACTGCAAGCCTAGCTAGCTTGAATATAGGACCATGGTTTCCCCATGTAGGTGTTGGTAAATATACTTCTTTGTTACCAGGGAAAAAGTGTGCAAAGAAGTTTGCTCCAATGCAAAGTGAACCAGTGCCAGAAAGTCCTTGAACAGTAGCATTCTAACCAGTTTAAAATCAGTTTTTATGTTAGCAACAACCTTTTCATTATTAGAATATATACACTAAATATAATACATACCAAACCATTTTCTACAATTTCACTACAATCACCAAGCGCTAAATTAATGCTATGTTTACAAAATTCTGCATTTCCAGCTATTGGTGCATATTCTTTATTCATTTCCTTAGATCTAATTTTATCTTCAGCCTGAAAAAAATTAATTTTATTGTATTTAATTGTTTTTATCTATTTATGAATTACAGTAACATTAAACTTAATTTATACCTTTTTTACACTTGGTAAAACAAATGGTTTACCATTATCATCACGATAAGCACCAACTCCCAAATTAACTTTTTTAGGATTTTGATCTTTCTTAAATGCTTCTGTAACACCTAAAATTGGATCAGGTGGTCCCATCTCTACATGAGACCACCATGAACTAGAACACAAAAAATAAATATCTTAATAGTTTGTTCAGTAATTTATTTATATTTAAATGTAACAATTTTGTGTTTCTCCATTCAGCAATTTATTCAAATAAACTTCCATACTTTGCATATTTTATGCTCCTTTTAAGCATTTATGCTACAAAAAAGTTTTTATTAAGAGTTATAAAAAAACACTTAAATATAAAATTAAATAACAATCTGTATGCACAGTAATAATTCAAATTTTTTTTAAGTAACTAATATTCCATTATAATACGAAGGTTAAAAGTGTCACTATACAAAATGTTAAAATCTTACCTCATTGGTTTAACAGTACATAAAATAACATTGCTCTTTTTTTTAAATAAATTACGAGAAAATGAAAGTTTCATAAGGCTTATATTTTGTGCCATTTTATTAACAATAAAATATAAATTCGGCTAATCTTCCAATAGATTTTAATGAATTGTTTGGAGCTGTCTATAGGTCTGCTGGTCTGGAGCTAACTGCTGACGTTGCCGTGCATCTGTTATATACACTCATGCGCACATCGGGTTTATTATACATATGTAATACTCGTGTAATACTGTTCCACGCTACTATGTAACTTTATCGCTTTTATTATGAAGTTTGCATCTGTGTATACAACTATTATTTAAAATTTGGTTCCATAATTACTATTTAAAATGGTCTCATATTGTATAATTAACTTTTTATCTAAAATATCATGTTAATAAAATACAATATTATACAGAGATCCTAAAACTAATCATATGTAAGTTTAATGATTATTTAAAAGTTTTATCGAGCGGGTAACAATTCTTGTGTGTGTTTTTTACGTACGTAATTATATGATCTCATATGATGTATGTATTATATCATTATATACTGCATATTTATTTTATAATCTATAAATCTTCAGGGTCAAGTGGATAAATGAGAGCAATTATATGACAGTATTTATTTTTGATTCATAATAACTTGTTCAAAACGTAGTTTATAATTTTTTTAAGAAATAATATTCATATTGATACATTGTATTATACAGAAGATATAGAAAAATGTATTTTATTTAGGATTTTATTTATTAAAAAAAATGTAACAAACATAAAATTAACAATTAAAACAAATTTGTCTTAATAAAAAACTGCAAGTACATATGCAAAACATATATCTGTAAAGTAATTATTCATTTTAAATATACGTTCATCAATATTCATTTATTCGCATGTATATAAATATACACAAGAAATTTAGAAACACTTAATTAGAAAGTATGAAAGGTTTCCATAGCAGAAGATTAATTAAAGATAAAAATGTATTTAAAGAATGATAAATGCCTTATGCACATACATATATATATATATTGTCTGTTTCACCAGAGTCCATAACTAAGCTGCGCAGGTTGAAAGATGATGGGGGAACTTAGCGAGCCTCGAAATTCCCACTCCTCTAATCGCTTCCCATTTCGTTAACCGCGAGTTTAATATACGGGGTGAAACAATAGTACGGTTGAATAGGAAGAATACAGAATGATACACGTGAATAAAAAAGCGTGCTACCTGTTATACACTCCAAATGATGCACTTTCGCGTAGACGCACCGCGTAGAGGCGTCTCAACGACGCTGTGCGCAAGCGCATGGGAGTAGGAGTATCGCCAATCAGGGCGAAGATGCGCACGAAAGAACGAAAATTGGTCTTTTCGGAGTTATGGACTCTGGTGAACTGAACAATATGTAATACTTGCATACATATTTATACGTATATGATTGGAGGAACAACTTCATATTATTGACTACGTTCACTGCATGAAATTTTCGAATCATAAATTTTCCATTTATTTACATGCACGAGAGATGAAATTGGTATTAAAGCGTGTAAATTCGAAAGCTCAAATAAGTAAAGTAAATACACCATATTTTAAATATGACTTGCATAAAAAGGACGCAATAGTTAATTGTGTTTAGTTCAACTGTAATGATGTGTTGCCTCTTGTGTGTTGTAAACATAGAGATGCAGCTAATTCGTTATACAAAATTTGATAGAATTAATAATGACTCGAATGTATAAATTTTTGTAACTCTATAATAATAAGGAATTATAAAATACGATTTTAGTTGAATTTTTAGTCAATTAGTAACTCAAAAAGCATGCCTATACTTAACTTATGTATTTTAAATATATAAAAAGAACCATAGTTCTTTATGAACTAACTTATTTGATGAGAAATGCAAATGCAAATACCTTTAGGATTCAGCCAAGATGAGAAGACAAATTCATCTTGGTCAAGGTAATTATTACATATGAAGGTAGTAATTAATATGAAACATTAAAATTTTAAATTACATTGTAGAAAGGAAAGGAGAAAATGGTTTTTATCATTATTATGTGGCACTTGTCTTATATATGCTACAAGGACATCTGTCCCTTTATTAATGCCAATTATAAGTAAAGAGAAACAATGGTCCAAACCAGATTCTGGAATAATATTATCCAGTTTCTTTGGGGGTTATACATTAACACAAGTTGCAAGTGGTTATATTAGTGATAAAGTCGGGGGACAGAAGGTGTTATTGGTTTCAGCTTTTGGATGGTCTATGACAACATTCTTTATGCCAGAAATCATAGAATTCTTTTCAAAAAGTGAAGCATCTGTACTATTAGTAGCAATAGTAAGAACAATAAATGGGGCTTTCCAAGGTACCTGTAGGAAATTTGCAAATTAAATAACATAAACATGTGAAAGATATTTATAAAAATTATACATTATAGGAATGCACTTTCCTAGTATGATTAGTTTGATTAGTCAACGATTACATGAAACAGAGAGAGCATCATTCTTTAGTTTATTGACATCTGGATCTGCTCTTGGGACATTACTCACTGGATCCTTAGGTTCCTACTTACTGGAAAATTATAACTGGATGACAGTCTTTCAAATTTTAGGTAAATTAATATAGTACAAATATTAATATAGTAACAAATAGCCTGAAATATTATTGTGAATTTTAATACATTTAAAATTGCTTGAAAATGCGAACGTGTTTTTAATTGTAATATTTATAATTGTAATAATATGTGCAGCTCATAAATACAGTGTACTAATTATATTTTTATTAACAAATTTATTTACATAGGAGGTTTGAGCTTGGTATGGACACTTCTATTAAGTTACCATATTCTACCATTTAAGGAAAAAGCAGCTTCTATTAAATCAACTACTAGCTACAGTTTGCCTTGGTTGAAGCTTCTGAAAAAACCTCCATTCTGGTAATCTTTGTGCATGGGGTCAATTTTGAATTCAATTATCTTAAATCACAAAATTTCTGACTCAAATCTAAATGTACAAAAGTATATGTAGTTGTATAGATTTTTTAAATATAATACAATTATGAATATTTAAACAAGCTTAATTTTATGTATAAACTATAATTTTCAGGGCATGTGTAATAGGCCATGCTTGCCAAAATAATTGCTTTTTTGTACTGTTGTCGTGGATGCCAGCATATTTCCATGATACATTTCCTGAAATAAAGGTAGGTAATTATTAACTAATACTTCAGCATTCTACTTAATTGTCAATATTTTTAACAACTTCGTTTATTTAGGGTTGGGTTGTAAATATGGTACCATGGTTGTCTATACTACCCTGTACATTTTTGGGCAAAGCACTTTCCGAAAAAATTATAAAAGCTGGCTACTCTGTTACAGTGACACGTAAAATAATTGAAACAATATGTTTTATAACTGAAATTATAAGTTTATTGCTTCTAGGTATGTATATTATTGTATGAAACAAATAAGCAGTGAAATTAAATTAAAACTTATTTCAGCAAATGTGACAACTTTTCAAAGTGCTATAATCTGCCTTGCATTTATAATTGGTGGATCAGGTTTTCATAACAATGCAATTGCTGTAAATCCTTCAGATCTTGCACCCAAGCATTCTGGCAGTGTATTTGGGTTAATGAATACTGTCGGTGCTATACCTGGTAAATAAAGGTACAATTGTATTATTTTGAAGTAAAAAAAATATAATGATGACATTTTTTCAGGATTTCTTGGAGTCTATTTTTCTGGACATATTCTGCACGTAACACATAGTTGGTCTGTTGTATTTATATTTATAGCTATAATAGATGCATTAGGATGTATTATATATTTATTATTTGGTTCTGGTCACGCAATTATATAAAATATTATGAACCAAATTTTTTGTTATCTCTATTGTAAATAATGTCTTTGTTTGAAATTAGTTGTACAAGCTGTAAAAATATTAACAATAGAAAAAACGATATACAAAATGCCATTTAATATATAAATGTGCGACGCCAACATTACAAGAAGTTTCGAGATTTAGGTGAACATTGCGTTCACATTTTAATAAATTAATGGGACAGTCATTTTAACTTGGATATTTTTTATTTTCCTCGATTACCTTATTAATTGTAATAAAAGTATGTGAATAATCTACATAAATAAAGCAAATGTCTCAAATTTCATGTACATGTACTTTTCTATTACATCATTCTGAAAGATAATTGATTATTATTTGTAAAATGGTAACTTTTTATTAATCATTATACATTTTTCTATAGAATAAATTTTAGCATGTTAGATAAAATATTATTATACTCTTTGAATTGAAAAGTAGCCAATACGATGATGGGTATCTCTGATTGTCAGTTACATGAAAATACTGCTTGATCATAGACTGGATCAGCAAGTGCCTGATGCCTTTTTTAACGCGAGCATGTGAACGGACCTCGAGACTCAGACTTTTCGATTCGGAAGATTTCGTGAGAATTAACATACGCAGCAGAGACAATTGCAGAGGTAGAATTTTATTTTAAATAACGCGATCGTGTGCTTGTTTACGCAAAGTTTTTGATGAACGCGTGGTTTCGTTCGTCGGCGCTTGTCGTTTTCACCGATCGTTCGGTCGCGCCTGCCTCTGCCTGCTGCCGCGAATGTGGATGCTTCACGGTGTGCTGTACTGCTGCTGCCGCCGCTGTGCGTTTGATGTGCTCGCCACGGCTGATTGCCCCCGGATTTTGAAGAGTCTTTCACATTCGTGAACGATTTGGAACTGGTTCGTTATTGTACCAGACCCCGCCGTGATTGTCACTTGATAGCAACACCCGAGGCGCCAAAGCTGTCCGCATCGGCGCTTTCTTCAGCCCAAGTGGTATCAATGTTGTCTGGCAATGGTGTGTAAGGAGAACGTGGTATCATGGTTTGGGAATCTGTCCAGGTAATAGAAATATTAACCACCCATCCTACGTGGTTAAATGCCATATTTTCTTTGTCGAAGATAAATCACTTCGTCTCTCTCATTCCTAACACGCTGTTACGTTTTTCATCATGACCTCCTCATTCTTCTTGGTAAATTTCGAACTAACCAAAAAGAATATTCCACAATTTTTAACTAATTATGTCAGAAACCATGATAAATATCCTAATATTCGAGAAATTGTTGAGATGTTGATTTTTCCTGATGTCTAATACGCTACGTTTTAGACGCGTAATTTTTCTGTTTATTGCATACAAGTACCATGTATGGTTGTAGCTATATTTGTCTATAATTACTGGTATATTTAAAATATAACAATCAAGTGACAAATACATTTTTTGTATGCTGTCTTTTGTAAATTGTAAAATGTAATATGTACATCATAGATATTATAAATATCAGTATCATTTATAATTTATGTTAAAAGTCCATTTTAGCAATACTTTAAAAAGAATATTATTAAAAATTTTTCAGTTCAATATAATTCAAATAAGATGTACACATATCTCAATTAGACATGCATTTGTATATTATATAAATTTTAAATATTATCTTAATATAGTTTTAACAATTTTAGCTATAATTGATGCCTTTAATAATATTTAATGAAGTAAGTTCAACTTGTTTTATAATATAATTTATGACAAAGAATTAAATTATTTTATATTATATTCTAAGCATTTACATTACTAATATATTTGTACACTTCAGATTTAAATATAAGCAGTAAAAATACAAAAAAAGAAGATATAAAATTAACATATTTATAGTTAGAATAAATCATAAAATAAGTAAGTGACTTCCTTTGTATTAATATTTTGGGCAGCATTTTTGTATACTTTTCAATATATATTGACATTTTATAGCATATTTGTTGTTTATAATATATATTTTCATATATGTGCAGTTATAAACGCATCGATGTCATGTGCACGTTATTAAACATGTGCCTGCCATTTGAAGTACGATATCTTGGCACTTGTGTGGAGGATATTGGTAAGCGGGATTATAATGACCTCCGTGACACGGAACATCATGCAAATAGCGCCTCTGATCTTGCTGAGTTGACAACTCTAGGCGTGGCAGATAAACGCACACGAAGAAAACTTGCTCTCTATATGGCATTATTACATTCGTGTAATTATGCATGTGCAGTAATCTTGTACAAAAATCTATCAAATTTTGACTACCAAGAGATCTCTAACCTATTAAATGGGACCACCTTTACACCGGATGACCAACCATTAGAAGAGCTGCTCTTATTGTATACGATGGCCCTAAATCATCCAGCGTTTACATATGAGCAGAAAAGTGTCTTCGGTAACATTTACATAAAGCTTCAAGAAGAGGAAGCTCGATTGAATCTCTCAAAGTCAAATTCATCCTTCAAGCAGGCACAAGTATGTGTAAATTTTGATGTAAATGATCAAATATCTACTTTATTATGCTAATGATATTAAATGTTTATTATGTACAATAAATGATATGTTTTTTATTTCTTCTTTCTTATATTTCTTTTAATTTCAAAATATAAAAATATATCAATTTTAATTACATTTATACAATGTAATTAATGTACTTATTATAATAGCAGAGCTGCACACCATGTATGAACACAAATGAGAGATTGATGGACACAGAGATGCAGAGCAGTTGTATGATGGCTCCTCCACCAATGCAAACTTACCATGGTAATTTATAATACTTAACTTTTACATAATTTATGTGATGAATAAAAATCATCAGCAATTAAAGATAATTATTTATAGGAGAAATGGCAATGAGGAATAATACCATGGTAACCGGAGTTCCTCCTGGTCTATCGATGCCTCCTCCTGGGTTATGTCTACCTACCCCTGAACAAATGCCAATGGGATCAGGTGGTGCGACACAGTATCTTCATCTTGGTTTTCCGTCAGTAAATCATATGCCACCGTGGACAGGTCAGGTTATGATGGGAAATCAACTGATGTATCATACTGGCGACATGTTGGCTTATCCACCTTCCCCCTTAGTCAGTCGTCAATCGTCGCCATCCCAGTCTCGATCTCCTAGTCGCAGCAATTCCCCAATGGGTCGCCGAAATAATACCATGCCGCGCACCTCTTCACAAGTGACACAGTCTACTTCAAACACCTTAACAACTTCAACGAGTGCCTCTAACAGTCAGACAAGCATCTCCAGTTCAAATGCCAATTCCCTTCCTCCACTTCCCACGTTGGGTACGAGCAGAAGTCATCCTAGTCAACCCCCACTGCTTCCATCACGTTCTGTTCCCTTATCTATCAGCAGTTCTACTACTTTTTCACGGCATAATAGCATCGAGAATACCTCTTCTACCTTAATTCCGGCAGCACCTCAATCAAAACAACCACCACCACCACGATTGCGATCTTCGACTTCTGGCGACTCTTTACGAGAAACGTTAGGAAAGGAAATGCCAAATTTCAAAGGCAATTTGCAGAATTTTTCTCTCGACGAGGTGAGATAGTATAGTTTTAAGTCAATTAATTCTTATATAAAATATACTATAAAGTATTTACTCTATGGCTAACGCTTAATAAAAGTTTCTATAAGAAATTCTTATATTACTTACACCATATTGAGTACAGATTCGAAGGATGAGCGATGAAGACTTAAGGGATATAGGATTAACGCCAAATGCAGTAGGACAGCTGCGGAGCATAGTTAAAAGCCAAACCACTAACGGTTTAAATCAAATCACTGTTGATAAAAAGTTGGATAACACAAGCAGCACAACACATGCAGTTGTAGATCCAATTGAAAATGAAGTAAGGATTAAGTGTTGTATTTAATGGAATAAATTTAATTCCCATTTAAATGTTATAAAAATAAACACATTTTAATTCAGGCTATGCCGGGAATGGAAATGTTAAATGATAATGGGAATCAAAGTAGTAAGTCAATGCCATTACAGGAACAGCATCCAGCGATGCACCATCATCATAATCATGCAGCTACTCCTAACCTACGGCGATATCCTACTATGCCACCATTAGATCCTACGCAAATACAGATGTATCCTGCACCACCACCGATGTACGCTGCACAAAACGCGCCTTGTTACGCTTGTCTTACGTTACCCGTTGCCGGGGTACAAAATCGTTATTCAAGGTAAGAAAAATATTAAACATTTGTTGAAACTGAAATAAAACTGAATTAACATAACGTTATGCAATATTTCAGATGCAACGCTCAACACGTATATTGTTTAACACAATTACAAGCCTTGAGGTTAGACCCTGAGAGTAGTAGGCATTGTTCTCAAAGTAGTAGTTCAGACAGTACCGGTAGTAGATCACCGCCAGAAACGCCTCCCGCAGCACCGTGGGTGAGCGGAAGTGAGGGTAACGCGCCACCAGTTTCTGATCACCTTAGTTCCGTGCCGGTACATTCAACGAGTGCAGTGTCACACGCCACACCTCAACAGCCTATACAGTCAGGACCAGAAAGGCAGCGTACTAGAAGAAATCAAACGCATGTTATGCGTCATAAAAATCAAATGGTGAATGGTGGTGGACCACCGAATCTTTCACAATGTGTTTCCTTTCCTGCACCGCCGTCGCATTCGCAGGTCACGTATCTGCCGCATGGTCATTTCTCGGCACTGAGACCGAGCAGTGGTATTTATTCGAACTTCTCACATGGACCGTATACAAGGCCGGCTTATCCGACTACGTATCAGCCAAATGGTGAAATGATGTACCAGTATCCTGGACATCCATCTTCTGGAGGTACGCCACCGCCTCCTCCAAACGCAGCCGCAACACCAGTACAGGCGCCTTATATGCCACCTACTCCGGTTGTTACGTATGCACCAGCTGCCGTCCCGCCAACGAAAATTTCGTGTTATAATTGTGGCAGTAGTAGTCATCTCGCAGTCGATTGTAAGGATCAAACTATGGAGGACCTTACTAAAAAAGGTAATTTTTGCTTCTGAGTTTTAATCTTTTGCGGTATTTTTGTTTTATATTGAAAATAATATAAATATCAGTCTTAACGGTAAATACATATATGCCTGTGTATTTTGATTTAGATAATTTGGACATGTAGTTTTATATATATGCACATATATACAGGATGTCCCACAGTGTGGTGATTCTCGTGCAAAAAATAGGTTGAAAATATAGAATAAAACTTCTTCAGTAATTCTACAATTATTTAAGAAATAATAAGGTATAACGTGATTCTTTCCCTTTTGGGCTAAATATTGTAGGATACCCTGTATATATCCATAATATTTCTAACTTTTAAATTACCTTATAGGTTAATATACAGAGTTGTCTAATCGACAAGTAATCTTTATTTTTTATTTACAAAGTGTATAAAATTATATATCATATATAACAGTATAATAGTTAGCCTTTTGTGGTTCAAATATGCTTTCGAAATAGAATCTAATATACAGAATAAATGGACTGCAAAAGGTTAATGTCTATTATAATGATTGTAAGAAATGAAAATCTTGATAAAATTTGTACATTTTATATTTTCTATTTTCTTTCACAAACAATAAGGAAAACTTCGACTTTCAGCCCAGTATCGTCTAGACTACAGCATAATGAAACAACCTGGAGAGTGCCCAAGTTCTGACAAGTGATCCCCTGCCACGGACCACTCAGCAGTTTTTCGCCATCATCATTACCGTAATTACTGTTACCATCATTGTCATTATCATTTTCATTACCACTATCACCACGCCACAGCAATACAATCTAACAACGGAACATATCGTACCCGCACACGCCGATTTTGATGAAACTCATATGGGAGATAGTACTCAGAAAAATATTTCACACTTATTTTTTTTTATCGGCAATCGTCCATATTGGAGAGATGATAACAATTCTCAAAGTTAAGGGTTGAAAACATATTTTTTGTAGTACCATATATCAACTAAAGAGCATAGGAGAAAGATTTCTTTTGAATTGTGTATTTTTAACACCAAATAATATTTAACAAGAAAAAACAAGTAAAAAGTTCAAATTTTAAATATATTATTTAAACAAATGATTTTTCTGTATTCGTTTTTCCCTAAGCTCCTTAACTAACAAAAAAAAAAAAATTATTTTTAATTCTCAATTTTTAGGGTTGTTACCATCTTTTCAATATGAACGATTGCTGATAAATAAAAAATACGCGTGAAATATTTTTCTAAGAACTATCTTCCGTATTAATTCCATCAAAATCAGCGTGTGCGGGTTCGATATGTTCCCTTGTGAGGACCGTTCAAAAGATGACTGCTATTGCTCCTCGTGCAAGTTTTCGGTGATTTTTGTAGACATCCCTTATATTCAGGACGACGATTTTTTAACAGAGGATGTTTCGCGATTCACGGTACCAGGTATACTTTTTACAAGTTCTTATTTATAATAGTAATTATTCTTAACCATGATTGTAAAGAAAAGGATGTCGTGTCGTGTACAAAGGATGAAAAGAAAAAGTGACAAAAAAAAAACGAAGAGAAGCATTACTCAGAATGCAATGTTCTTATATCTAAGTTTTTAGAATACATTTTGAGAGATTTGTGTTAGGTATTGACTCGCATCTTTCCAACGATACCTATGGGCTACTTACCACCCCATCTTAACCCGGTTTTCCCCCCGTTTCTCTAGTAATCTAGCCATAAACGAAATGCAAAGATGAAAAAAAAAAAAAGAATACAATGCAATGTGTTCTAATTAGGTGAAACTACCACGTTTGACTATATTTATCATTCATACTTTTACTTCTACTAGTATGTCTACTATCACTATTACTACTATTACTATTAAAACTATTACTATTCTATTATCGCTACACGACGTTTTTATGTATATATTTTCTCAATTCTTACATGCGCAATGCTTGAATGAGTGCAAATAAACAAAAGAAGAAAAGAAAAAAACATGGTGTGAATGGGAATGAGTAAAAGAAAGCGAATGAATGGATGTACATATATGATAAAGAGAGAAAGAAAGAGAAAAAGAGTGAAAATGAATAAAAGAACAACAAACCATAAGTGTTCGATCGTCTAGCTGCCTTTGCGCTCCTGTGTGTATAAAATTACAATATGTAACGCTACTCATCACTCGTTTATTAACTTATTAATAGTTAGGTAACTCTCATCCTATTTATACAGATAGTCATGCAATGACGTGCAACTGAAGCAATTTTATACGACTTTTATTGATCGCCCATCTTTTTTAAGTATAAGCATAGAAAAAAAAAACCATGCGTTTAGAATTTTGTTAGCGAATAATGGAGGAAAAGAAAAAGAAAAGAAAAAAAAAAGAAGGAAAGAACAGTGTAAGTTTAATTAAGTGTTAGCGTTTTAGGTGTGAGTGGAGTGGCAATCTGCGTTGTACTCGCCGTTGTAAAACAAGTTGCTACTGCATTTAAACCAACTCTCAAAAGAACACTATTAGTAAGTGTTAATCTAATTCTAGAATCGCATAATTTGGCAGATATTTGTCTAGCTCTTATTATTGTGCATCAGATCTATGTGAGTTAGATTTTAGGTATCTAAACTAAAAGAAAGTTATTATTAAAGAAAAAGTGGGACGAGAATGAGATAGGTGTGACTTTGAAAAATATATGCATTTAAAAAGCTTCGTTTCGAATAGCTTCTGGGTATAAAAGTGTTTCTCAGGTGTTTCATTTTTGGTTGGTAATGAATTATTTCTTTCTTTGGCAGCTAGTCAGTAGCCGCGATAAATTTTTGAGATTAATGATTTTTTAGAACTTAATGTTTCGCTAGGATGAAAGTTTGACTGTAAGGAATGAAGCGAAGGGTTTTCAGAGATTTGTGATTTTACTATTGTATTCGAGTCATCTGACGTTAATAATTTTATTCTAACAATACTAACTCGCTATGATATTTTTTTACAAAAAAAAAAAAGAAAAAAAACGAGAAATATTTCCTACATGTTTTTCTAAATAATATTTAATCTTTCAAAGCTCCAAAGAGATCCAAAAATTAATTATTTAACTATAAATTAAAGATGATAAAGAAACTATAGGTTTCGTTATAAGTTAAGTCAAACTTTTGTCAATTTCTTCAAAGAAATTTCATCTTCATAATTTATAAAACCTGATTTGGTGTCGTGATATTTAGTAAAAGTGCCATTTTCATCCAAATACCCAGTGTCTTCATATCGGTCTATTAAGGGAAAAAAAAAATAAAGTTTTTCTTGCCGTTACCGTTATAGTCAATGATAATTTTCGAAAACTACCTGAGAAAAGTTTTGAAGTGGCTGTGACCGATGAGAAGTTAATGAAATTTCTATTTAAATCTATAAATGTTGAACATCTTCAATTTCATTCTTAGGAATTCTTTCCTTGGTATTAGCTCTTTCTTTAAACAATAGATTTCGTCCAAGTGGAATTTACAAAAGTTACTTCATCAATTGAAATCTGTTGTCTGACAAGAGCAGAAAATGTGTATGCGCTTCTCACTCAGTTAGAAAAAACAAAGGAGTCTGTAACGATCGAACTTTTCTGATAGAAAACTAATCTCGTGTAATGGCAGGGTTCAAAATCTTAATCGTTTATAGAATTAATTTCAAATTTACCAATATACAGGATGTACGTAAGAAATTGAGGCCAAATTGATATGTAGTGTTAATGGATTTGAATAGATGAAAGTAAAAGTTTATAATTGTTTTTAACATGTTGACTGCAATAACTGATGCTATAAATTTAATTTGATTAGAGAAAAAAAGAAAATTCTGCATGGCAGTAGAATTACATTAATAATACAAAATAGCACATTGAAATGTCGAGTTAAAAAATTAACCCTTTGAGGATGAAACATTTATAAGCTTGACATTATGTACGCGAGGAATATTTTTATTAAGCTAAATTAAATAATATTCCCTTGTGTTACACTCATATATCTACAGCTTTTATTTGCGTCAATATTCTAAGAAGGTATTTGCCAAATATGTGTATCATTTGTATATCAAATGGTTAATTCTTTAATATTTTGAATAATTTGTGTTGTATGCCATTTAAGGTATAAGTATTTCTTCTATAACAATCATTGTATTAATGAATTATAAGCGTCCAAAGAATTGCAAGCAGAATTTTTCTTATAAATAATTTCAGAAACAAATTATGCTTAATTATTATTTACACATTTTGACTTTTGTAAGAATAATTTTTTCTTCTGCAAGAATTTAAATTTCTGAATTTTTAAAAATATTCTTGTTATGATAGAACTTTTGGTCATTTATGTGTTTATAATTTTTTTTATGAACCAATTGCTTTTCATATTTGTAAGAAGAATTCCACTGATGTATCTTTAGAAGCTTATTTATATTGTTTTCATCTATTTGACTCTACTTATACATTGTATCAATTTGACCCTAATCTCAACGAACATCTTGTATATTATTAGACTATTTTTACAAATAACTGTATGTAATAGAAAAATGAAGTGCTCGAAGCTTGCCAGGCAGTAATAAATTATTGTTGACCAAACAATATCTTATAGCCACGTGTACATAATCAGAAGCAATAGTAATTATTAAAACGTGTTTCTTTATTGCTGTTTACTAATTCTACTGTTGACATATTGAAGACCATGGTGTATGTTTAACGATCTCTAATTGTACTATTGGCAATAAGATGATAAACTTCTTCTCATAACTATAAGCAATATCTTTTAGCATAACACCAATACACGTTTTACAAATGGATGTTGTATAGCGTTAACAATGTAAGCAGCAATAAGAGGAATTTTCTACTTCCGTTATTAATTTGCAGTTGTACAGAAAATCGAAATCTTTAGCAATAAATATTATATCGTTGTTGCAACAAATTCAGGCAGAATTATAATCGTTATTATTAATTTTTTTTTAAAAATATGTTTTTCAGATCTTTGTTCTCATTGAAGAACATTATATATTTCTCATGTTAATCATTTTTATCAGTTGCAATGTTATAGAATTATTGTATGGTGTAAATCAAGACTCCTTTGTTTAACACATTGACTGTTAAAGTTATGAATAACTTTAATATTAAATTTAAGTTCGCAATTTGCTGTTTTAAATTATTAGTATAATAATCAAAATTTATATTTTCTTTTGAGAATTTTTCAATTACATTATCATGGCAGTCAACGTGTTAATAAGAGTACATTAAGTACGCATTTAAGGTTAATTAAGAAATAGTAGGAGAGGGATAGAAGGTTTTTGTTATTGTTCAAGTTGGAAGAAAGTTCAAATGCTCTTGATCAAATCAGTATTATACGTAAACGAATCAAAAAGAAAAGTCAAAGAATCATATCACTTGAACAGAAGCGATAGAACAGGAGCGTGAGAGATTAGTAGTAGTAATAATAATTATAACGAAATGATAATATTAATATTAAGTCTAGTAATAATAGTAACATTAAATTATATATATACATATATATCTATATATTCGTAACAAAATAGAGATGTAAACTTTCCGGAAAGATTGAAATCGTCTTTCGGGTAAAAGACATTTTCGTTTTTTGAAAAATATCGATGATAAAAATAAAAAAAAAAAAGGAAAAACGTTAAAAAAATTGACTCAGATGTTGGCATATAACCTCGGTTCGTTAACATATTTATTTATTCCAATGACGACCGTTTGCGTTATTTAATCTCTGTTAAAATAATCAATCATTGATTCCTAAATTTTTGTTCCGTTAGTGTTCCGTTAAAACTCACGTTCTTCTCTTTTTTCCTCCATCAAACTATCTGTAACGTCATTACGAAGCTAACAATAAATTACAAAGTACAAGCAATTAAGTATAAAAAAAGTAGTTCTGGTTTATATTTTGCATTGCGACAATGTTCAACAATTTTCTAAACGAAAACTTTCTTGACATTTTACATCTCTAACACTTGAACGAGCAGAATGACTTCTGCTTCCAACGAAAAATGAAAAAACAAAAAAAAAAGAATACAAGCGAGAAGAAACGAGAGAGTGTAAGAGTGTATCTTCTTTTTTTTTTCTTGTTTGGACATACAGGGGTGTAATTGGGCAGCGATTAGGACTGTACAGAAAGGAAAGAAAGACATAGACACGCGTGCAGACGAAAGATAAAATGCAGATATTACAGACAGAGAAATACATCGTCGGCATAGTGACTTAAAAGCGCTTACAATTAACCATTTATCATATACATTTTGCCGCGTTCGCGAGCCGAGCTCGCTTTACAATAAATTACATCAAGTTTACACTGGGCGACCGTCGATCCGGAAAGCTTGCCCGACACACGAAGGACAATACGTGAAGTTAACCTAAAAAATAAAAAAAAATAAAAAAAGAAAAAAAAGACACGAATTATTGCGGTGGTTGATAAAGAAAATTCAAGATGTCGAGTGTTGGAAAAGCGTGCTATCAAAAGAAAAGAACAAAAAAACAAAAAAAGATCAATGTATGAGTGTAATCACGATTATCCAAGTAAGAATAGAAAAATACAAAAAAAAAACGTATGTATAAATAAAGAAGAAACATTTTTAGCAAGCATTTCGCAGTTTGGTGTTCGTAGACGGTCGCTCGTGTGAGGATCGGATCTTTCGTCACCACGACGAAAATAAATAGTGTCATCGTGGTTACTGTACGGTGTAAAAAATAAAAAAGAACGAGGACAAGTGTGCAACGAGAGAGAGGGAATGAGAGAGTGAGAGTGTATGAGAAGCAAACACTAAAACGAAAAAAAATTTGTACGGAAGAGTTTTGTGCCACTTTGCCGTCATATGTACATAAAGAAAAATTTGATGCGAAAGAGGAAGAATGGATGGATAACTGGAGTATGATATTTGAAGCGTGTTAGAGGAAAATGAAGATAGATTTACATACAAATATGTGATGTGTATATACATGCTATATATATGCATATATATATGTGTAGATATATACATACATATGTGTGATATATATGAGATATATTTGTAAATTCTGTTATCTGAATGCATTATAAATATTTTAACCTCCTGTAATGAAATATTTAATAAAAAACGTTACCAACCAATCCGTCTACACGTTTAAAATAAAATAATTGTATTTTCTTTTGTGCGTGATATAGTACAAAATGGTAAAATGTGTTGGAAGATACAGTTTTTTTAAAACGAATATTATCAAGATGATTTTTTAAATTTATGTATATGATAATATACAGGGTGTAATGCAAGTGGTGGTACAGGGGGTAATATGGGGATTTTACTTATGAATATATAGGGGATAAATAAAATAATAAAAGAATTAAGATTTCTAGGACCCGGGGATATCAAACTTTCGAGGGCCCGCCGATCGATAAACTTGGTTCAAAAATTCAAATTTATTCTAAATAAAATTAAATAGCGTTTAATTGTAAAGAAAAAGGGTGACAGTAAAAAAAATTTTATTCAATATTTTTTAACATAGTAAATGGGAGGTTTAGAAAGAGATCCCTAGTAAATGGAACCCGGTACTTATAAGGGGATTTTATCACCCCCTTAGACCTGCCCCTAATCTGGCGCTGTTTGCTACCTTACATTATTATGTATCGTTATAGTAGTAATATAATATTTTGCTATTGTTTTCTTTTAATTATTCGAGCATATCTAATTTGTAATGTCAGTCGCCGCTGACCCCCACGACATTATCGTGTTAAGAGGAATTCTGCCCTCCTTAGCTCACTTGTCCTAAATAATATTTCGAACATTTCAACGCATAAATGAAAAGTTTTATATTACTTGTAATAAATATTACCAATATAAATCACAAGAGAATTCTTTGCTCTCATTTTAGTGAGCATTGAAAGGGTTATGTTCAAAATGGGTCATTTGATGTGCAACAAGCTATTTATATCATCTCTTCGTTTGTACCACCCGTTACATGACACCCTGCATATTAGATCGTGTTCTGGAGGATATGTGGAGGTAATTTAGCATTTAATTAGTGACGGTATCGGTTGTATAAAGCACCGAGACATAAATTGAAGTTTAATTGAATAGTACAAGATACGATGAAGTTATGTTTTGAAAGGATATGTTGAAGTACAAACTGTTATATATGTATACATACATATTTCTTGGAACTTGAATATAGTGTTCATAAAGAGGAATGGTTTCATTGAGTTAAGAGTTTTTGAGAAGTTAAATAGACAGGTTCAGTACATAATACTGTATTGTATGCTATAAATAAGAATTATGATAATTTATAATATTAAGTATTAAATTGAAGCGAATAAAATAAGTTGAATGTATTTTTCGATGTGACTAAGCTAATTAATAAAATACTCTATATAATAAGCAATAAATAATGGATAATTTTAATTCTTTTCAGAAATTTTCATAAGATATTTTACATTATAAAAGAATTATTTTTATTTTGACAATCGACTTTCGTTAGTGGAAAGACGGATGCTCTGTGACTGACGCGGTTGCCTGATACGGGGTCACTTTGACCGATAACAATATCATTATAATTGTATAGTAAATTCGACCTGTACGAGTTAACCATTATCTACACTCTGAATGTCAGGTCATTTTGACCCAATATACAAAATATACCGGGCCAAAATGAACCGACATTCGGTCTAAGAAGGTTAAACATTTTGAATGCGATCGATCCACAGGACTTCCGTTATGTAAGAGTGTGCATGTATGGTAAACTAAGTGACACAGATGCCGCATTATGGTTCCACATGAAATAGATTTTCACTTAAGAAAATGAAAATATTTCAGAAAAATTCTAAAATTAAATCTATAAAAAGTATTTCTAAAAACCAATTACAATTACTAATGTGAATTCCAATCAGCTAATATGCGCGATATTCACAGGGCAAAGAAATTAACTTCATTTATTGAATTTCAACAAAAAAATTTAATATTTTATGAACTTTTCAATTTCTTGTTTTGTTTTTTTGAGTTAATTGATTTGGAAAATGGACGGTTCATGTAGAAATTTGGTAAAAAGTGAATTCAGAGTTTAATGAAAATAATCTGCTTCGTGTGCTTGTATCTATTATACTTTATCAGCAAGCATGCGGATGTGGTATGTTTACGAGGAAATTCTTTAACCCATGATTACGTCCCATACATGTGAGATACGCATTACTCCATGAAACATACTTTCGATTCATTATTGCAAGTGCATACGATCAATACTGCTAGTGTATTTCTAGTTCTAACAGCAAGTTTCGAATCTTAGGTACACTCTTGGATTGCGGTATGAAATTAGACTGTGATCGCTGCAACTTTATTAGAACAGCGGGCTAGAATATATGCAACCAAGTCTGAAACTGTTCCAGCTGTCCTTGAAGTAAAATTTATTCTTCAGGCCAGTTTAACAAGAAGTTACCTTTGTAAATTGTACGAATTTTAATTATATAACAGAGACTGCAATATACAATGCCGACAGTGTTAAAGCCTCGTATTCTGTCTGTACACGAACCACTGTAGTTCGGGAGGTAGGAAAAATCGTCAAGTTTTCTACTGTTTTCTGTATCTACTTAAGTGGAAGGAGCAACGAAGCTCGAACAGAAATGGACAAGAATATGCACAGTACGTTAAAGAGCGTATCGCGAAGCGATAAGAGAACCATCGCGCTACACTAGGAACGGCAGGAAGCTGTATGAAAAGCCCTGGTAACGTCTGGTCATTCTCTCTCGGGATTCCGTGGCAGTCGGACGCGTTTCGAAACCTTCGACCTCGTCTCTTTCTACTTGTATATCTCCTCCATCCCTTTTCTGTCCTGTAGAAATACATATATAGAGGGGAGAGACGGTTGTAATTCCTCGTACGTCTCAGCGAACCCAATTCGAAGGGTTGAGAAAGGGAGAAGTAGGTGGGTTCGTCGAGAGAATCATCGTATTCTCTCGTGTATCTATCGTGCGATTCGCGTAAGCTCCGTCGCGAGGAGTCTCCGTGTCACGCAGCGGGGTCGATCGAATCGACGAATGAGAGAGAAGGAGGCTGTAAAAACGCGAGGTGGAGCGAAAAGGATCGGGCGAGACGGTCGCCATTGCTGTGAGAAGCAGTGCCACCTGGTCCCGCGAAGTAGCGGTAAGGGGGGTGCGTATTGACGCGACTGCGCGATTTAGTCGACGCGGTAGAAAAGGGTTGTGATTTGAGCAGCGGTGGGGAATCGCCGTTGGTGGAACAGAGATAAAACGAGGAGAAGGAGGGGGACGGGCTGAAAAGTTCGGGCCAGGCTTGGTTCGATCGCTCAATATTCATCCCTTGGCCGGACGAGAGCGCCCGAGAACAGCGGCTCCAGACGAGGGCACGAATCGACCCTTCCTTCCTTTGCGTCCTCGCCCGCGGAGCTGCTCGATCGCGGCACCGTTCCGTTCCATTCCGTCAGAAGAAGAACAAGATCACCGACAGAAAGCAGTTCAGAAGCCTGACAAAGGAATATTCGTACGTCGTCGTTCGTGGTGATACGCGCAACCGTTTCGTCTCTCCATCTTTAACCGTTTAAACGAGCGAAATGGAGGGCAAGAAAGAACAGTATTACTCACCTCCGCCGAAGCTTGGCAAATGGGAAGGTTTTAGGGTTTTTCTATGGAACTCCGAGACTGGACAGTTCCTGGGGCGCACAGGCGCTAGTTGGGGTAAGTTTCTTTTCAAAAATCCTATACTTTTCATTGCTTAACAATTTAATCTCAATACTGCGATTCATATTCCTTTTAGCTATTTAATCATTAGGTCGCTATCATATTTTCAAATATTTTTAAAGATACATTAAAAAAGAGGCTGTTCTGTGGAGGTGGAGGATAGTATAGATTGGTCTGAAATTGTCCGCTAGAGCTTCAGTATATAGTGCTCCAAATTTGATCGATAATTTTGATAGATACTTCTGTAAACGATATCCTAAAAGGTCAGAACTCGAATATCCGATTGACATTTAATGATAACCCTCATCGTTCCCTGACGTAGAGCGTCGCAATGTACACGCGCACTGCAGTTCGCTCGCTATATCCTATATGAAGAGCTTTCGTGCTGCATTCAAATGACTAAAAGGTTCTGATCGTAGTTTAATCGATTGCTGCTTCGTAATGGTGATACAGAATAATAGCCATGTTTTTCAATAGCTCCTCCTCTTTTATGAGGAAAAAAAATCGATTCTGATATGGTGTTCATGGTATTCGTTGATATTTCTACTCGTTAACCCTTGTACAGCGGAGTCTGGGTCAATCTAGACCCAAACTTTCAAAACATATACAAAGATATTAACCTAAAGTTAAATGTATAATTTTTTGAAGGAACAGTGTAAAATTTAGAGAATGAACATAATATGAAATATAAAATTCAATTAATACTGGGTTTCTCTCCAAAGTCCGCCGTCCGAGGGTTAAAGGGACTTTGTATTTACATATAGTACACACTTCGTTTTATTTATCGTCCGGTATTTTTGTACCGATAATTCTTTCTTAAAACGTCCTTTTCAGTTTTCAGTTGAACGTTGAAGAAAAAAAATATACCGAGGGGCGGTAACCCTCGCGGTTCCATTGCGAATCCCATTCTATTCCACATTCTTGTCGAATACAAGAAGAACGGAGTGAAATAGGATTACATTTATTAATTTATGTCACGAACGTTTAATTTTGAATTTAATTTAGAAAGAAAGTGGTGTTTAGCCGATACAAAATATTATCTTTTCAGTTATTTTGATGAATAACTTGGTGAATTTACTATAATTCAGTGTAGTGATACTTAACGACGTCTACAGAAAAATTCTCTATGGCATCGTGGTTATGTAATGCAATTGGGGAAAGATATGACCGATAAAGATCTAATTCTCAATATTACAGGATTGTCGCAATGATAAAAGATACTGTTAATTCACTGAGATACTTTTATTAGATTAAAAATGACGAATCATTGAAATTTCTTACTGCATAATCACAACCTAACATGGACTTTTCAAAATATAGCTTTATTATTTATTTTTGGCTTCCATTATAGCACAAGGAAAATCTAGCGTTTATTATTTTAATAATTGCAACACCGATCTGTAATATGATTGTTGCACAGATCATCCCAATGATAAATATCTCAGTTCTACTTTATTAATAAACAATCTTTTATTATATAAAAATTTACCTATCTCGTTGTGTAATTACATTAATTTTAATATTCAGATTTAGAATTTCGTCGGTATTTGGAAGGTAGAAGTGATAAATATCTTGTTCCGTAATCAAGAGATTTTTCCTATCAAGAACAAATAAAAGCTTCTTTACCTTATCAACGTAGGTAAGCAGAAAGTTTCGAAAAATCTCTTCTGTAAACTTGTTGACATTCACTGAAGTCACAATTTTCTCGAAGAATTAACAAAGCGATTCGCGTCGCGTTAATGTGTGTTGGTATACTTAAAGCAGCTTATGTAGTCGCCTTTGCGAAGCTACATTCTTCCTTGGTTCTACCGTCTTTTTTCCCCTCTTCTTCTCTTGAGGTTGATCGACTTCCACCAAAATCAATACAATCCAACGGACTTGCCATTCCGTGGAAATAGCTCGCTCTGATTTTATGCGGTTTACTTCTGCTCGTCATTTAAATTCATCGTAAAACCAGTCGAATTAACACTTTAATGACCACTGTTACATATTCGTGATTTTAATATTCAACTTTATACATTGCTATTCTCATTTCCTCTATTCGATGTAAATTAGTAATTTCACAGGGTACTCCAATTCGGCCCTCAAAGATAATTTTTATTGGACACGAAAAGAGCTAATAAAGAGTTAATACGAATCTTGCATTTTTATGCCAGGAAGTGAAATTTTTAATTATTATTATTGACAGTGATTCATCTGGAATATTATTTATTATAATTACTCTAAGGATATAGGACCTTTTTTGATCCAAGTAGAATCTGTTTTCCCATGAAATAATAGTGTACTATCAGTGGTAAAAATAATGTAACGAATTATGAAACTATTATTCAAGAAAATTAAATTAAAGATTCGAGGCTTCTTTGACTTCAGTTCTGGATATACATATAGCTTCCTGCATTAACGAAAAAGTTAACCCCTTGGTGGCATGATGGAGTTAATTTTCACACGAGTATTTAAGGATCATTTCACCCCAGTTGCAGTAATAAAATATAAGTTTAATTACCGAGCTCATGCAAAAAACAATTTGGAACAGTGGAGTCTGGATTAATCGTGATCCAAACTTACAAAACGTATACAAGGATATTCACCTAAAGTTGAGTGTATAATTAATAAAAGAAAGAGTTCCATACAGTAGAAGAAAATGAAGATAATAGTATGAGGGATAATAGTATTTAAACATGAAACGAAATTTACAATTTTTTTAACATAATTTTGCATTCAAACTTGCATATAATGATTTTCTAATTATGGATCGAAATCACCATAATGCAGAACGCTTTTTTTCCAACAGTTAAAAGTGTCCCACTTTTTAAGTATTTAAATATGCGTCGTGATACATTTTTCATATCGCAGCAAATTGAAATAGGGAGATTTAGTTCTTGTAAGAATAAAGTTTCTGTGCAACACGAGCTTTTTATTTAATTTAGAAATTATGTTTGTTTCCCACGAACTTTATTTATTTATTTAGAAGTAAAGATTTATCTTGTTAATATAGGGCGTGATTTATTTGTTATATGGGAAAATGTTTTTGAATTTATTAATTAGAAAGTTTTATTATTAATTTTTATTTTGAAAGAAATAAATTAACTGCGAGATAATATTTTTATTAGGTATGTACTTTAAGTTAAATTAGATTTTACTTTCATTCGAATGTCGCGCATCATCGGGGTTGCTATAGTAACGTAACATTTTCACGGTTTTTTTGAGATATCGATCACTTCGTATGCGGAACGCGGCGGCGCCACAAACTTAGAAGCCACTACGGTTCTTTCATGAAGTAGGTCATTGATATTGTTGCACATAAGTTCAAATCTCTGTATAGAGTTACTGTCACACATTGCAACATCTACTTGGGGTATTTTTATCTTGAGGATTAGCAAATAGTTAGGTTGTTAGCATTCATGTAACTAGGGTTTTTTCTAGGGTTCCCTAGCTTCACGAAAGTGTGATATTTTACTTCGGTTAATTTTACTTAATTCTAACAGTTTTTATACACATATTATTGTATTTTATCACAAGTTAAAGTGGTGAATGTGTTTTTTTATTTATTATAATAATTTCTGACATATTTTGGTCCTTCCCTAGTTACGTTAATGGTCGTTAGAATATTCTATTTTCAGCAAAATTTTCATGCAAAGCCCTCAATTTCAAATGGTGACATCTTTGCATATTTTGTTTTAGAATCAGGAATTATCTCCTGGAAGGAATATTATACATATTTTCAGTAAAATGTTCACCTGAAAATATTGATTTTCAAGGAAGACATTTTGTATACCTTACCAGGAGTTAATATCGTAGGGCAAATGTTATATCTTGTGTGAAATATTCTCTTGTTGCAAGAATGCCTGCAGTCTGCAGATTTATTTGATGCCTAAATCAAGTGACTTTTAGGGAAGAAGAAAATAACTTGTTTAATTGTTAATTAAAAGTTGAGAATTTTAACTTCTGAACCCTTGTCTTACTTAAAGTAAACTTATAACTGTTCTGAACTTTATAATTTGTAAGAAGAAAGAGAAACTTTGAAGCAACTTCTTTTACATCTTTACTTAAATAAATATGTTAAGAGTATAATACTTCAAATTTATCATTTCAAGAAATTGTAAATAAAGTGAAGAATAATAATTATAATAAAAAAAAATTATTAACTGTTGTTATATTTGACTGAAGAACATATGTATTCAAGAAAGGAATCAGGATATTCCTATGGAATTAGTATCTTATGAAATTGAGATCGGGGGTGTTTTCCTCGAACGAGGGTAAGAAGAACTGTTGTGTTAGGTTAGAACATGTAACCTCACAATGCGGATATTTATACAGGGAGCCACATATACAGAGATCAATAACCTACTCTGCTTTTCTTCTATACATTATTTCAGTTATTTCTCATAGATATTATTTCATTTTATTATATAAATAGAGGGTAGCACCTCTGACGTAATTTTTATAAGTAGGGGATGGTTAAATTTAGGAAATAAAAATAATATGTAATGTTGTACAATATTAAATTAAAATTGGGGTTCTCCCCACGGTCGATCGTCTAAGGGTTAATATACTTTGTCAAAATGTACATTGACAAGGTTCAGCCCTTAACGTATTTAATTATATTTGCAGTTCATCATCTATTTAATATTATTTGTTTATTTGCAATGAAATCGTATAATTCATAATTAAATATTTTGTGTAGCATTAAAAAATTTAAAGTTTGTTGAAAGTAAATGTTGCAACGAACTCTAATATATAATATTATACATATTTTGTAAGGAAATCTGGTGTTACGCCAAGCAAAATTTTAGCTGAAGACTTTAATTTCTAAAATTAAACATTTTTGCTGTCAGTAATGGTATAAATAGAAATATCGACTAGATCGTCGCTAAATATACGAAACTCTCGTGTCATCGAGTCAAGGTCTTAATATTTATTTTAAGTATTGATATTTTAATAGATAACACATGGGATCAATTATATCAATTTGTTACATTTACGAACAGAGCTTCAAAACCCTTTACTTTTATCATAATGAAATAAATTACATATAATTTATTAAATTCGAAAGGCAAACCAACGCACGTTCATATAAATCTATGCAACAATAAATTTCAAACAAATAGTAATTATTTAAATAATACTTTATCAAATGAATGACATGAAAATTGATAATTTTCAATATAGTTATTTAAATTTTATAAAAACTTTGTAATTTATGTATAAAAAAATGAATTATATGTAATTTGTCAAATTCTTTTGGAGACGTGGTCCAAGTTCAATTAATAAATCTATGCAATATTAGACTCCAAACGAATAATGATTATTTAAATAAGATTGTAACAGTAAATGGTAGAGTGTGATGCATTAACAGCAAGTGGTGTGATTCTTCGAGGATAGATTGCTTCAAGCTGTACATATTCATCAACGATTCTTATTGTAAACGAGCTGCATTGCTTACTCAATATCAATTCAGGCCAATTAGACCTCGGATCATAATTGTCTCAATGTTCTACACTTCGGTTACTATGTGATCCGCGAAAGGAATTGTTGCGATAAAACAATTGCTTGTAAATGATACAGAAGACCTCAGCATCAATCTGCGTGTTTAAAGTTATTACTTAATTTTGTAAAAATAATTAATATTCAAAGGATTCTAAGAACCTAAGGTAGAAAATTTATTCTAATAGTGGCAAAGCTGAAAATTAGTTTAGAAATTAAGCTATTGTTAAATTCTGTAAAATTAATTTACACTAAGGAGATACTAGCAATGACAAACTAAGGCTATGAAAACAATAAAAAGGCAAAAAATTAATTTTGCAATTAATTGAAAAAATTTGTCTGTAAGTATGATAATTTCTAAGGGCAAAATGTTGTTGATTGATTGCAGGCAAGATTTTGTTATTCTACGTTATTTTTTACGCGGTACTGGCTGGTTTCTTCGGGGCAATGTTGACCGTTTTTTACCAGACGTTAGACCCGAACGCACCGAAATGGCAATTGGATAAATCCTTGATCGGCAGCAATCCTGGACTTGGTTTTAGGCCTATGCCACCAGCAAGCAACGTTGAAAGTACCTTGATTTGGTACAAAGCTAGCGACGAGGGTAACTTCTTGCATTGGACCAGAGAACTGGACGCGTTCCTCGAAGGTATTTCATTTTTAACACTGAACTTAAAAACTTTATTTAAATATAACTTACTATCTTTATAGTCCCTTGACCTCTATATGGGTCAGCATACCTACATGTGGGTCAAGAGAGTTCAAAATCGGAACTCATAGAATTTTAACATTGAAGACAATTTGTGTTTAGAATTTTATATAAATTTTTAAAAAGTAGACAAACATATGGATTGACATATTAGAGCACTAATATTAACCGATACGCGAGAAAATTTTCTTTGTCCTAACGAGTTAGTTACGTCAACAGCTTGTTAAACCCGGTCAAGGTAAGACCAATCTTTAGATCAGAGTTTCCATGTCTTTATTTCTAATAACCCTTATCTTTAATTAAACAATCCATTAGTTTAATTTCTACAAAACGATGAAGATAAAACAGGGTCTCTTTAATTAATCCAGATCATCAGCTGCAAATTAAAAAAAGAAGAAACAATTGATTTATAATTTAAGAGATTGATTTGGGATTTCTTTAGAATATCAGAAGCCTGCTGGCGGGACAAATGGTGCCCAGCAGAGGATGCTCTGCGACTATGGAAAACCACCGACTCCTGGCAAAGTCTGTGACGTGGATATGTCGACGTGGGGACAGTGCACAAAGGAAAATAAATATGGTTACAATAAATCTGCACCATGCATTTTCCTCAAGCTGAACAAGGTACATGTTTCTTCAACAAGGAATTGGATATTTCAAATGATGAATTTTTAACCCTTGAATAGCGGGGCCTGGATCGTGACCCAAACTCACAAAATGTATACAAGAGTATTAACTTAAAGTTAAATGTATGATATTTAAAAAAACAGTGTAAAATTTAAAAAATGAGAATAATATGAAATACAATACTAAATTAAAATTGGGATTCTCTCCATGGTCCGCCGTCCGAGGGTTGAGAAAAATAAGGGTCAACAGAAGCGATGGTCCAAGCGAAACTCTGAACGAGCCTTGTCTTTTTGACATGAGAAAATAAGGACAGAGCGACAGTCAAACAGCCATGTTGGATAGAACAATTCAAATTTTGCGATTTTTAAACCAAAAAGTAATATTTTCTCATGATTCTGTTTTAAAAATATCCTTTATACAACCCAGCACAGTACAAGGCCTGATTTTGCAATTTGATTTTTAAAACCTTCTAAAAAATACGTTTCTGTGGAAGAAATCTTTTTACAATTTTTCCCAAAAAGTACTATATGTACCTTGTTAGATATACTTCTCCTGAATATAAAGCAGATAGCTACAGATGGTACTGTCACTCCTGCTAACCCTTAAAATTTCTTATCGTTTAATTTGAATTACGCGTTTTCAGATTTTCGGCTGGAAACCCATATATTACAACGATACATCGAATCTGCCAAGTGCTATGCCATCCGATCTTCAAGAACACATCAAGCAAGAGGCACTCGCCAATAGGTTGGACACCGTCTGGGTATCCTGTGCCGGTGAAAATCCAGCTGATATCGAGAATATGGGTGCCATTCAATACATTCCACGTCGGGGCTTTCCTGGATACTTCTTCCCATTCACAAATACCCCTGGCTACCTTAGCCCGCTCGTAGCTGTCTTCTTCGAGAGGCCTAAATGTAAGTAATTAATTCATGGAAACCCAGGACATCCTTAGTTAACTGTTTTTGGCTTGAATTGCCAAAAGTTTCAAAGTTAGAAAATTTGAAAATTCAAAAATTATAGAATTCTATTATTTTAAAGTTTCAAAATTCCAGAGTTCTATAATCCTGCAGTTACTAATTTCTAGAGTGCCAGAATATCAAAATTATAAAATTTTAGAAGTCCAGAGCTTCAAAGTTCCAGAATTTAAAAATTCCAAAATTATGGATTCCTATTGTTCCAGAATTCTAGAATCCTAGACTCCCAGAGTTCCAAAGTGCTACAATTAAAAAATTATAGAATTTTAAAAGTCCAGAGCTTCAAAGTTCCAGAATTTAAAAATTCCAAAATTATGGATTCCCATTGTTCCAGAATTCTAGAATCCTAAAATCCCCGAGTTTAAAAGTGTTACAATTAAAAAATTGTAGAATTCTAAACTTCCAGAACTCCAAAGTCTAAAAATTCTAAAATTGCAGAATTTTAGAGTTTCAGAGTTTCAAAATTCTATGATTCTTGTCATATGTTACTATAAACAGAAGTGCAATTACACCACTGCCCAAGAAGACTAAAAGCAAACAGTAATAGACTCCATCCTCTACACCTACCCTTAACTCAAAGAAACCTACATTGCACCTAATTGTACCTCAAGCGAACCTATTCATCACTTCAAACCTTTGACAATGCTTTTTCACCTTGAAACTTTCAGACGGTGTACTGATCAACATCGAGTGCAAGGCCTGGGCACACAACATCATCCACGACAGATTCGAGAGGCGTGGTTCAGTGCATTTCGAGTTAATGGTGGATTAAGCATAGCGCTTGCCGCCTTTTGCAAGACCACTATCAACTGCGTCCAAGAACAATGTAGGAGGAAGGGGAATAAGAGAAATTTCTTTTTTAATCAATCTCGCTGGCGGATTGTGACCACTCCTTCTTTCCTTCGGTTTTTCTCTGCCGACGATACCGCCCTGACCGCCTATATATTTCTCATCGTTATTTTAACGTAGATCCGTCAGAAGCTCATGCTCATCCTCATCTTCATCGCGCTTTACATTGTCGCGCTTCTTGACACCATCGTGGACGATCGTAGTCCTTCGACGCATTGATAATTGTCACACATTACACATACACAAACGGAAACGAACACACACATGTACACATACAACATACATATGAATATGAAACAGTTTCAAACATAATCGTCGCTTCCACGGACAAAATGATTGTACCGACGAACGGACCAGTAAAAAAAATTGGCTATACAAAAGAGCTACGTATATGTATAAAATACGTGCGCGTGTTCGCGCGTGTACGTATCAGGATGCACAAAAGTAAACAGTTTAGCGGAAAGTAAATTCTGCACAAAAATGTGGCGGCGGTATCTCTTCTTTCTTATCGGGGGTGAAGGGGAGTGGTCGTAACCATGATCTAAGTATCGTTCGGAGTATCCGTTTGACGCGCGTAAGACTTTATCATTTCAATTACTGCCCCGTTCTAATTTCACGGGTTAACCTTATTATTTCCGTTTCCGTTAACTCGGTCTCGTTCCAGGCTCTCGTGCGCATATTTCATTTCCATTTATTTCATAACCGAGACTGGTTGATGTCCGCCTAGGCGACGAGACCGCTAACGTGTAGGGTACACCGATGATGAATAATTGATACTCTGTTAGTTCGTGCCACGTACGTAGACGTAACTAAAGGAATAAATAAGAAAATTATGAAAAAAAAAAAATGTAAAAAATGGTTAGTATCTTTTACGCCCGTCGGTACGGTGCACCCGGCACGGTGGAACTTTTGATTTCGAATTCCACGAAGAAGCTCTCGGACGCGGCTCTCGGCGAATCTCGATCGAAAGTTCCGTCGTTTCGGGCCGAAGAATCGAAATTCAGACGGAAAACCAACCTGTGTCGATTTTTACCCCCGGCGGATCGTCGAAAATGTACGGTGGAACTTTTGATTGGAAATCCCCAAGAATAATCCTTCGTCTCTACTTCTGTCTCGTTCCACGGAGAAGGGAATGACACTGTTAGTAGGACGCGTGAAACGTATGCTAATTAATGCTTCTAATTTCATTAATGGGAATCTAGGTTGTCCTTGGATTTTCATTTGAAGTTCCGCCTGTACGGATATAGTTCAATGAACACTGTGTTCTATACAGTGGGCTTAATTATGGGTGGTAATCGGTGATTAACACGAAAAAGGAAGACAACCAGGAATGGTTTGAATACGTTGCTCAAATCTGGATCGTTACCGCCGCAGCAAATTTCGTTGGATTTCGATTTGTCGAGAAACAGCGCGCAGTTCGCACGGGAATGAAAAAAAGAGTTTAATCAGCCTAGTGATAACCGTACGACACCGTATGGAATATGTATTTATGATTATATCGTACCGCATGATAATATCTAGCGCTAGTCCACGCAATCGTTTAGTCCAGGCATGCACACGAAATTGCCCGTAGGGCGCCCGAGTACCCGGGTGGCACTCCACCGCGAGTCTGGGCTCGTAACTGTGCCCGCGGGTTATCTCGGACGCCCGTGCCCGTTTTACTACTTGCTGTGCATGCCTGGTATAGTCGATAGGTTGTATCATACAGTCTGGAGATCAGAGCGATTGTATTCTTTTTCTTTAACGCTTCATTTTACAAAATTACAAATCTCGTCGATAATATATATTAACCCTTGAACAGCGAAGCCTGGATCAATCTAGACCCAAACGTACAAAATATATAGAAAGATATTAATTTAAAATTAAATGTATAATTTCTAACGAAAGAGTTTCATATACTGGAACAATGAAAATAATTTGAAATAATGTGAAATATGAAATTACGTTAAAATAATGGCTCTCTCCATGGTCCGCCGTCCGAAGGTTGATAAATAATTCTAAGTGTATACGTGTTTTTATTCATTATCGCTTTCTATATCACTGAACGAATAATTTTATCGGTACTTTTTAATTGGAAATATTCCAACTGTCTTTAGTTTTTACATTAATTTTCTTTTAATTACACGCGTTTTTAATTAGAATGTCTGACCTCTGATCTCCCGTCTTTGTGGCTTGTACTTATTGTTAGAAACAAAGCTGGTTGTCCCGAGAGCTTGTTCGTTTATTCGAAAGACAGCGTTTGCACGGTGGTCGTCGCCCATCGACACCTCGGATCCCATCATTGGCCTCGTGGAGCTTGCGTCGTGAATTTAATATTTAATATTAAACGCTTCTCTGTTCACTACCAAAAATTATATACTGCCAAATACAATCCGTTACCTGTTACGTATGGAATTTCTTCGATTCAGTTTGCACATGCACACTCGAGCGTTCAAAGCATCATTTAAATTCTCGATGAAAAGTGTTCTGAACACGATGATAGTACAAAAAGGCTATAAACGGGCGGCGACTTCGTCTGTGAACGCTGCCGAAAAATTAAGAAAAAAGAAAAAACAAACAAAAAAAAAAAAAAAAAGAACAGTAAATTAATTGCTATTTATTAATCGACGTAAACGAACGATTATTATTATTACTCCCATTATTCTTATTACTATGATTTTCTTGGGTCCTCGTCCGGAGCCATGTTGAGATAAGAAACCAAAAAAATGAAGAAAAAAAAAAAATTTAACATAGATTAATCGTCGATGACACTATTAAATTTTAAGAAAAATATGAAAGGAAAGAAGAGAAGAGAACCGAAGTGCATCAGAAGAATGAATACGAGGATGTTGATGACGATGATGACGATGATGATGAATCACGCGTTGATAATGTATTACTAGGAATTATTACACTTGTATCCAGTGCACCGATCGAGAGCGACTATATATGTATATTCATCATTGTGAATCAGCTGTTTCTAATAATGAATCATCTGTTGTTGAAATATAAGGAATTAGGCCCTTCGTAATGACCCTGAAGGGTGGAGAAGGTACAGAGAAATACGGGAAATGATAAGAAGAATGTTAGCCAGGTATCGGGGTTCAGTGATCATGCTTAAAAGTTTCTTTGGTCGCCGCATAGAACGTTCGTTTTTGAAATCAAGAGACAAATTGCAAAGATGTAGAGTTAAAAGTTGGTATACATTAAAGACACTATCTAAACTGGTTACATAAGATAGCAATTAAAAAAATATATCCTGCTATCCTACCAGACTACGTTCATTCTCCAGATTCTATTTGGAACATGTTTCCTGTGTGATAATTGTTAACTCAATTAGCGCTTTAAGTAACGTACGTGAGATGTATGAGAGTAGACGAACATTTTGACGAGAATAAGCTGTAAGCTTCTAAGGTGTATTTAAAAAATGGTATGTTTAACAACACGATATTAATATTATATACATGTTATGAATAAGATATTATTACCAAAGATAATCTTAATACCAGCGAGATACTTCGACAGAACTCGCGGTGACGTATGAAATGTGAACGCTAAACAGATGAAAAAACCACAAAGTTGACGAAATACATAATTGTTCTAATTAATCTCGTTTTAAGTAACGGTTAAGTATGTAAAGCGTAATATGCATGAATACCCTTTAATGTTATACACGTACAGTGTAAGATAATTAAGGCATTCATCTGTATTGTATACATGCGTTTGGGAACCGCTCATTTAGGCCCGTATTTGCATTAGAAATTGGAGCAAGGATCAATAAAGGTACCACTGATATTTTCAGAATAGAGAGATTAGTCGATGAAGGGAAACGAGTACATGCGATAATATGGAACACGTGATATCAAATTTCCTCTGTCGAGACACCATGTCGTTTTTATCGACTTTCATTCTCGTACAATTTAATAATCTATCAAGTCCGATCAAATTTCAAGCGTTAGACGATGGATATTCAAATATTCGTTGAAAAAGTATATTGAAGCTTTACTATTGCGTTGAACGATTGAGACCCAAGTAACATAGTGAAATATGGAGCCAAGATAGGTCTACGATAGGGTATGCACACGAAATTGAAATTGTGCTCGCGGGCAACCTGGGGCAACCGTGCCCGCTTTACTACTTGCTGTGCGTACCTCGTCTATGATTTCATGACCCGATGTCCCGAGAAAGGAAACGTTCAGCTGTCTAATCATCCATGACTGCATCTACTTTTCATACCTTCGCGACTTTCTATGTATGTATAGGGAAGAGGTTCATCGAACGTGATATTACATCAAAACAAAAAAAGAAAATGTTAAAAAAAAAAAAAAAAAAAATGAGAGAGAAAAGCTGCTTACGTTAAGAGGTATTCCCCAAAGGTATTGATCGTTCGAGATCAATTGAATTTATCATAGATTACGAAGGCTCGCAAAATCACCGTTAAAATACGGAAATTTTCAGACGTCGTTTTTGGGGTCTTCGTGTACCTATAACTTGTTATCGATTAAGAGAGAATTATGTACTTAGAATCAATACATTCATTATTAGATGTTTAAGGTATTATAGTTAATTACACATGATCTGCGCCAATATAGCTGTCGAGAGGCCTGTCACCGCGAAACAAGATCCACGAAGCTACCAACTCCTGTACCGATTGTTAGATTGCAATTTGTAAATAATCGGAAAAAAAGTAAATGAGATCAGCCCACTTCAATCATATCGTTGACTTTACTTACGAGGTAGAGAACGAAGGAATTCGTTTCAACATCGTAGGGGGAATTAGATTTATCGGAGTGATCTGAAAAACTAATGTTTTTGCGTCATACCAGGCTGTTGTAGCTTAATTAGGTATCAAACGTGGAAGATTCACAGCGTAGATTTTTGAAAATGAAAACAAAACCTGTCTTTCGAGGAACTTTGATGTGTGCGAGCTTTCGGCCCGATGTTGTTGCGTTTTCACCTTAGATTTCGAAACGCGAACTTAAATCCGGCGACTTGGACATTTAAGCATGAATATCTGGTAATAACTCATAGCGAAATGGCATGGCTGTTGATATCATTATGCTTGAAATGTGTTATGAAAAATAAACAGAATGTATAAAAAAAATCTTCCATCATTTTACTTTATTCTCCAAGTGACCATGAAATGAAATGAAAATGGCCATGTAAAATAAGATGGATTATTTATGTTTCAGAACAAATTAGTTACTTATTAAAATCTCTACTACCTTATGAATGCTTACTTTGATTAAGTTCATTAATTTCTTTACCTTATCGGCAGAAGATTTTATTTATAACAAAATATTGCACTAAATTTTATAACTATACGTATAAGTACATAATTAAACAATACTGACCATGCATTCATTATTATTAATTTTCTTTCCGTAAAATTGTATTTGCAATGTGATACACTTCAGAATCTCAAAGGCATAGTTCCTGAAAAAAATATAACAGCGCTTAAATAGAAAAAAATTCGTATTATTTGCTGCATAATTAATAAACGTACTATAGAAATAATGATACAGTTATTAATTAGTCATCAAATAATAACGATTGCCCAGGTCTCACCACGGGGAGATGTAATTAATAAATATGCAATTGCATATTTGTCCTACATACAATATGTATTACTAAGAATACATGCCTATACGAGCGCTCGTAATAATATTAAATGTTCGCTTAAATCTAACGATTCCTAATTAAACACTATTATATCTTAATGACCATAAAATCATTAAGATATAATCATTCTACAAAACCATAAATAAATATAATAAATTTGTAGATTTTGTTGTCCTCACCAGAATACTTCCTGAAACAAACTACAAAAAATTAGATACAATTTGCAAAAATAATAAGACTCGCATTACCTTAATACGAGAATAGTTCCTGAAACAAACTAAAAAAGATTAATTACTAAAATACATCCTGAGATATTTCTCTGCAACAGAAACTTATTAATTGAATTCATATCAAGACAAAAAGTTTAATAGCTGGAAAAAAGATGCATTAGCACAAACAAAATTTTACAAAAATCAGAGTCATTGTTAATGATTCATTTTCAATGAAAAGAAAGATTTAGAAAAATATACCTTTCAATGCAAATTTATTGCAAATGGAAAAATTGAAAAGAAAATCACGAGTGGACTTTGCTTTTCAGGAAAAGAATCTATTTAAAACTTTATCGTATTTAATAATATTCTGAAAACATTAAATTCATATATTATTTAACAGTATTTCCAACAACCAAAAGCTCAAAATTTTTGAAATTCAAAAAAAAGCTCTGAAAAGAAAAATTTGATTGCTCATAAGAGCAATCCCTAAGCAAACCTTATAAAACAAACCGAAATTACACGCAACACTAATTTCTTTAATTATATAATACAAAAGCGTACGCGTGAAGGCTGCTCCATTATGCGCAACGCTAAGCTGAAAAAAAGAAAAGAAGGAAAAACGCGAACTGTAACGCAACACTACTCAAATCTACCGAATTTTGTAAGACGCAACACTAATCTAAAAAAGGGGCACAGCCAATCCAAGGCTGTACCACGGCAGCTGGTCCATATCTGCCTTATGGGGACCATGGTGGATCCACTGGATCATTTTTGGGCATTTCATCATATATCGCAACTCTAATGCAAAACGCGAATATTCATTATCGCAACACTAATTAACAGGGAACTCTATAAACTAATGCAAAGCAATCGCGTATTTATAAATCGCAACACTGGGAAACAATCGCGCTAATATCATTCGCAACGCTATCTTTAACAGACATGCAATTAAAATGCAAAAAATGGGGATTCTCAAACCGTGGATTTTTTATTCGCAACACTAAAGCAATTAACATTAAAAAGCAAAACTCTAAAAAATCTTAAAGCAATCAACATTGAAAAGTTAAATTCTATTTTGAAGCAATACAAAACGGAAACGCGATATTTAAAGTTCGTATCGCTAAATTGAACCGTGATCGATATTCATTCGCAACACTAAATTGAAAACGCGATTTGCCCAAAATCATGGGGGTCACGGGCCCCCTCTTGTCCTGAAATTACAAAACTACAACTACAGGCGAGCACAGTGACAAAGTAGTAACGATAATGATTTCCCATCCTTTTTAGCAAAAGGATGCAAAATCATTAGTAGTTCCCCTCTTGAAAGACAGTTTGTCGGGGCGCTTCGGCATATAGCCTTTTCTTTCTTCGGGCGGTCCACCCACCTGAAACTTATATCTAAAGCTCGAGACTTGCAAATTCGCAAAATAAAAAAAAAAACAATCAACAAAAAAGAAAAATCGCGAAACTCTAATTGACACGTGGACGAAAAAGGACTTTATATAAGTCGTTGTTCGTGCACACGTGCCGTGCTCGAGCAGAATTTGTGCGTTTCGTTGAAAAATTGTACAGATAGAATCGAAAGCGAACGGCATACTCCGTTCGTATCGATTGTATCGTCAATTCTTCAAACATATTCCAGGTACAGGTTGATCACGCGAAATCGCGCCTACCCGACCAAGAGACTGTGACAACCTGTCCCGGCCCTACCTACTTACGATCTATCACACACACCAGAAGGTATACTACCTACCTACCTAACGCTATATTTAAAAAAAGCAAAATCACATCCTCACAAAAATTCATTCCATGACCCCCATACACTCCACCCGGGCGCAAGAGCCTACACTAGGGAGAACGTCCCGGGACGCCTCCGTCACCCGAGTTTCATCTCACATCACACTCTAAGGTACGTACCATTTTTCACTGAAATCGTCTGGCAAGGCTAGCAATCATTGCGTATAATGATAATTACAAAATTTAATTAACTACTTTGATATAGAATATTTCATAATAATGGTAATAATCATGGTAATAGTAATGGCAATATAGTAATAGTAATGGTAATAATACTATTTGGTTTGTACGTTCATCGTACATCTTGTTGAATAAAATATTATTTCAAATTAAAAGTTAAATGAAAAAGTTACTAAACCGACGCAATCCCACAGCCTAAAAACACACACACCATATCTGGAAATTACGTCGTGCACGATATACTAACACAATGCCAGCCGCTTATTAATTATTATTCTTATGAACTAGGTCATCGTGCTCATTGCCTCTACCCATCCAAGTAGCACCTGGGCACGTGAATGGGCTTTGGCAATAAACACGGAAGGGGTTAAACCTGAAAATCCTGATCTAGAAACATGATTAGTACATAAACATCTAACGGGCTAATATTTCACTATTTTAATAAAAGTGACTCGACTTTGTAAATATAAAGCTTTAAGATCAAATACTGAAAAGTAAAATTGAGCAACTATGACGCAAACATGGTACACTGCTAATATCAGCTGGCAACGAAGGGTCTCACGCCCCCTAGACTTACGCCAGACGCTACATACCACCCACCCCGCCTGGACGTCGTAACGCCAGGACAGAGTGCACCCCTTCGCTAAGAGCGCTACCCGCCCGTCCAACACGTTGCATCCAACGGTGTCAGATTTGCGGACGCCCATAGTATAGACAAAAGGACTACAGTTTAGAATATGGTAACATATTTTCATATGTTCCGTATTCTAAAGCTGCGCCTGCAAAGGCCTAGTAATGCATGGGTATATCTCCCAGAGATGGTGTTCACGGTCTTATGCCGCGGAATCCTTGTAACTAATTTGATTAATTAAATAATAAAAAGGATTGAGTTTAAAAACCAAAAGGATTCCCACCGAATACTAGTCAGTGCATCGTCATATTTACTCTCGCGCTGGAAATTTTTCGCAACACTAATTTAATAACTGCAAATTTCTAATAAAAAAGAATTTAATGTCTTAGTTAAGAATTCTTTGTTGTGAAAAAAGAATTTATTGTGAAAATGAATAAAACATCCTCGGGCGATTCCCTCCTCAGAGTAAATTTTCAAGAATACGAAAAAGGTGTTCAAATAGATTACTCTGACTTGGAAATCTACCCGTCACGAATAGTCTTCTTGCACATAAACTGTTCAATTTTTCATGAACGTGTAATGAACTTTACTACGCGTAAAAAATTCTCAAATTATATTTGAATTTACAATGTATAAAATGTAATTAAATCAATGTAATAGCATCATTAATATGTATATCCAGTATACATATTACATAACATTATCAATATTATATTGCTTTGAACCTTCGCAATAACTAAGTCAGACAAACTAAATAAAATTGTTTCGGTATTAAAATATTGCATATTTCACATTTAAAAACATTTAAGAGCATTCATATATTTCAAAAATATCTATTGGAATATGTGGAATTGAAATGATATTAAAACGCGGAGTACAAGAAAACCTAGCCTGAACTAAATGAAATGAAACACAATAAAAATATTACTACTCATGGGTATAATCATACCCATGGTCACTATACTCGCCAACCACATATACAACCAGTAACCCGTGTCGATTCGGACCATTCGTCCTACGACATGATTGGGCACCAGAGGAACCATAAAACATGCGACTCACCGTTCGCAGATATACTCTTCTTCCGACAGTCAAGTAGAAGGATGCTCAACAACCAGATAGGAGGCTGCACAACAACTAGGTAGAAGGTTGCCTTATAGGAGAAGACGGAAGTCGTGAAGGAAATCATCGGCCCAGTCATCAGGGTGTTCAGGAACTCGGCAAAATTGAGAAATTCATCTGTAACAGAACAAAAAAGAATTATGGTTAATTATGAAAATTATCAACCTTTATTTTTATAAAATTATAGATGAATTTGAATTTTATAAAATATTACCAATATCAAGTATCGTAGCATCGTATCGCATGACATCTTTTCAGTATCAAGAAAATATCTGTAACAAATAAGAAATACAAATTTATGTAAATAAAATTTAATCAACAATGATAAAGTTATTATTAATAAACGATCGAACTATAATTGATGCAAAATATTTTAATAGATACAATGTGTACCTATTACTTATGCGGAAGGATGCTCTCAACGCGTCTTGTCACTTCGACGTTCGCGAGAGAAATGGCGAGACCTTCCTTCCCGACGAAAACCGGTCGGTACCGCTTCGGCATTCTTCGGTATATTCCGCTACCGGCCGATACCTAAGCAAGTACACGAACAGGTCTAAACAGGAATAATATTACGATGCTCAAGAAAGAACGTTATTAAATTAAAAACAGCAAATTGTGTAAAGCAGTACTAAAAACATTCAATAATGTTTAGGATCTTAACGATATAAAAGAGAAAATAATTCAGATTCTGCTGTTCTACTCTTATTGTGCATTCGCGGCGAGAGCAAAAATTTTCAACTCACGTATTTTTGAAGAAAACGCCGAATTAATGTCAAAGATCAAGAATTCAGACTTCTCTTCGATGTTTCTTTCTGTTTTTTGTACTGTTAACACCCGATCGGCAATTTAATTTAATATTTGAAGATAATTTAATCTTACCTGTTGCAGACACGTGCCAAACAGACGAAGCTTCGAAGAGGACTGTTGCACTCCACCACACTCCGCGCAACGCACCCTTTAACGATGAATCTGATTGGTCCAAATAGAAGGACGCCATAATGGATGACCAATCACAGGCATTGGTAGAAACTTCGAATTGCTTTGAAACTTTAACATTAAAAGCATGGAAAAATTCGTTGAAAATTATCAACGCCATATTGAAATATGATCAAGATTACTTTTTTCACTTTAAAGCACCGAAATATAAGAAAAAAGATAGAAAAATACATAAGATATTAATGGTATTTAATAAATTATCACCATAAAAGCAAAATAAATGAGAAATATGTTATTTTAATTCGTATCTGTATCGACAAAATAGGGTATAAATTTTCAGCTTACGCATTTCTGAGGACAATATGCAAATGATGTCAGAAGTCATGATGACTCCGGTCTTCTCTTCAACTTTGTCTTCTGTTTCTTGTATTTTTGATACCTAATAAACAATTTAATCACATACACGAGCTGCGAATGATTGCGCTGTCGAGCATACTGTGAGGGCCTACAAAGTCTCTCCGTTAGGGAGCACTCACATATATTATTTCGCGTGAATTGCGCGGGATGAAATTATCCAGGTCGGTTTAAAAATCACACGTGTTAAACAAAAATACGTTTTTATTCATTTTTGCGCTTCAGTCTGAATACCATCTAGACGCTATCTATTCACAAAGCTGCCAACTGTCTATGGCGTGTAGACAATGGTTGGCAACACTGCCTACGAACTATGTGGGTGGTGACTCGGTTGAGGCGCTACAATACTAAACGAATGAACTGCGCCCTACAGAAAAAACGAGAAACTAAATTTGTGTATCCTTACCGACGAACGAATAGACTTAACTTTTTACTGGACAGATTTTATGTTAATAAAAAAAAATAATTCATAATTACTTAAAATAAGATAGAGAATCTTGAACAACTGTATATTACATATGTTAATAAGTTCCATAAGTTATAGTCTACATTATCTACATGTACAGTACCAGGCATGGTAGGTTGCCGTACGGAAAATTGTACTGTAGAGAAAACAAACCCACCAGATATATATGTATGTATTTAATATTTTTCTAGTTTAAATATTAAATTGTATAATATTCAATAATTAAAGTCATATACATTTTTTTCTAAAGTAATCTATGAACGGACGAACTTTATAATTTTATTTTATCTATAAAAGTACTTATTTCTAAGTTGCAGCTAATAACTGCTATCACAGAAGAGTACTAATACGTAATAGCAGCCATTAAAATATTAATATCTTCAGATTTAGGACTTTGAGAATTATAGAGTGTAAGAGGGCTTCCTACCCTATATCGTCATTTCCAGTGGGAAAGCCCACCATTCCCGGTACTGTACAAACTATTATGCATGCATATCAATATATCTCCTTCTGAATGTAATATAAAAATATGAATTTTGATTAACCACAATTATTTCTTTTTAATTTGTTAACAAATTATTAACTGTTATTAGATCTTGCAACAGTTTTTATAGTAATAATAATTTTATAGAATTTTGGAATGGAAATAATAATTATTAAGAAATTACTTAATGTAATAAGATTTAATTGCTCTAAATTGCTCTAAATTTCATAGGAAATTTTAAATAATCAACATTATCGAGAAACTGGTCAATAAATCATACGATTTAAAGATGCTTCATTTTGATTCAGGTTTTAAAAGAAATTCGTCGTCCGTGGTCCAGACATTTAAGACGGTTCTTCCGTCTATTTAGTCCGGTTCTCTCAGTCGGACGACACGCGGCAATGACATTAATGTCACACGACATAGTGAACAGGATGTGGTTAATTCAGATCGGTCGTCGTATGTGACTCACATTATATGCATGTACGCGACTCATCTCAAAGTGACGAAAAGAGAGAGGAGGTAACTACCAATAGTACAGTGCTGTGAATCGCACACACGAGTCGCCTCCAAGCACTAAGGTCACACACACGCGTTTTGACCTTAGCCCCCAATTTGTTTCTCGGCTATCAAGTCGAGGAAATCGTTTTCACAGCCTTCTTCATCACGATCCTATCCAATGACTATGTCCTACAAGTACATTAACATCACTTATTATAATATAATCGTTTCTATGAAATATTATCATAATCCTTGGAAACGTATAATAGGATCTTTCCTGTAATATGCTCGCCATTATTTTAATATTTTGAACTTAGTATCATCTAATCTAAGTATTCTGCGTAAATAGGTATCAAGATATAATGTTAAGAAATCAACAGTTTATTATTTTTAACGAAACTGTCAACATGGCTTAACCCAGTTGCGTAGGATATCCTGTGTACCTAATTCAATATTACGTTTGCCTGTACTTAATTCAATATTGTTAGTCTCATTATACTAATACTTGTTTTTTGTTAATTTATTGTTTGGTACTCTTTATATAGTATAATTTATTTCTTAAATAGTGTTTGAAGTATTTATGACAATTTAACAGGAAAGCTACACTTAAGCTGCAAAATGGTATTACTTATGTCAAGCAATAATCATAAGTGGACTAGCAAGGGCATAATCTGCACGGAACCACCTGTTCTCGGAGCTTAGTTGCATTAAGTCTGAAATGCGGACAATAGAGCGCGCCACTGAACTTTTGATTACTCTCGCTATAAATCCTGCGCCAATTTTGGTGTAAGAAAGAAATACATGATGCTATTTTTGATATAAACTTCATGAAATTTTAATTTTACGATGTGCTTGATATATATAAATATACTATCATGAACAAGCTTTTGAATACTAATGGAAACACATGTTTTTAAGTGTAACCTGTCATGTTAAGTTGTGTGAAACGTAATAACGTATATTTCTAACCTGCAAAAATACGTTAATTCACAGACTCGTACAAAGTATTAATAATTCACTATTACATGATTTTTACAATAAATAGAACGTATTATTATAATTTGTAGGCATTTATGAATATTAATAACGCAGTATCCTCAGCAGTTTCATAAAATCTATTTCAGTTGTCCTTTGTTTTATTTTATTACGTTTCTGGTTCTAACAAAAAAGAACTTCATACAAGCAAATTAGCTATAATCGTGGTTTAAACTATAAGAACGGAAATATTTATACATTCATACCTACAACTCCAACGCATCATACTACCAAGCATTGAACTCTTCGCGTACGTCGGTTCTAACAGCCAAAAACCTGTTCAATCTAACAGGCTCTGAATACGACAAGCACAAAGAGCTTGGTAATAGGCGTGGCATATGAGAGAACATTAATAAACATCTAACCACCATAATATATGTCAGTTTGAAAATGCAAAGCATTCAAGAATTGCTGAACATTAAGTCGTACAACAAGGATCTAAAAAAAAGTGTCTAAGGAATTAAAATGGAAAGGAAAGTTCCTATGAGATCAATCAGTTTTTCTCGTACACATCGGCACCATGAACCCAACACATTCACGTTGATGGGTAACAACCACAATGACAATTCCGTGCACGTGCACGGTCGACACGTCATGGCAATGGACGGTGATGAGATTGGGGTGGGGGTTAAAGGTGGGGCAAAGAGGGAAAGAGAAAGTGGCAAGAAAATACTAGAACGAAACGAGACGGAGAAGAAGCCTGCACGGACGAAGCGTGTTTAGTCAACCTGGTGGCGCTGAACAACCAACTGTCGGCAGCGGAGAAGCTGCCAGCCGACCTCGAGGAACTCACGGTTTCGGTGCAGCGAACCTGCACTGCCGTCGGTCGCGTTGTTTCACGTTTATCCTGGATTGTTTTCGTGCGTTTCCACTGTATATTTAAAATTCGAGCGATACGTGATAAGTGCATAAATTCCATCGAAAAAAGTCATTACACCTGGCGTCGCGATGGTCAGCAAGGATCCGAAGTTGGTCACCGCGGAGATGGCAAACCCCTATCTTAAACCACCCAGCATGTCAACGAGTCAGTCTTTAAAGACTTTTATTTACAATGGTGAAACTGGTGCCGTCTTGGGCAGAACAGCCAGTAGCTGGGGTAAGTTATGTTATTATTGCGACACGATTGATAAAAACGGAACGGTATTCACGTTGGGCGTTTTCTTTCGGTTCTGGCTGCCTTGTACGCGCTGTTTTGATATTTCCACTAAATCCAAACTCCTAAATCGATATAATTGATTTTCTACAGTAGTTTGTTTGTTTTTCTACTACATTCGTAATATTGATTGTGTATATTTCTTTCATTTATGTTATTGTTTTGATAACGCGCCCGTCGTGTACCTGCAACGTGAGCGTCTTGATCTTTGATATATTTCGATGAATTTTAATGCGCATGCGCGAGACTAAGAATTTGTGACTCAGGTTTTTTATAACTTACAAATATTTATATATGGCTGAACAAGTCTCTATTTTTGTTATTGTAATACTTTGGATTGTTTCGTATTTCCTGATACAAAGTGAAAGTTGAAGTATAGTAAGTGTATATCAATTAACGCAATATTGTGTCGAAACTGAAATAGTGTTTATCGTACACGTGCCTAATATTGAAATGCTTAAATAAGTTTAAACAAAATTTAATAATATATGTGTACTATTTATATTTCGTACTAAAAGGAGAGAGAGTAAAAATATTAATTGAGTATTACTTGTACTGTTAATTAATTAATAAATATATTTATTCTCTTTTAAGAAAAGCAACATGTTATGATAATAACAGCATAAAAAAAGAGACAATATAAGATAATAACATGATATAACGTGTAAATTTAACTGTTAACAAAGCAATTGTAGTTGAAATTGTTCGTCCACCATCTCCTACTAGAAAATTATCTCATTCACTCGAATAAGTTGTTTAGTTGCAAGAGAACACGTATATTTGTATCCTGTTTAAACATATTTGCTAACTGAAATGATTATTTTCCTTGTTCATTTACACAACAATGTCACGAATGCAATAGATATATCTTTCTCAATTGCTGATATTAATTAATATTTCAAACATTTAAAAATATAAAAAATTTTGTAAAAAATCTTCTCTTAAGCATTTATTTTAACTAATGTACGTGAATTGCGTAAAACAGAAAGTCACTTTTAAAATTAGCGCGCTTTTAGATGGGCCCCGTCAGCCATGTTTATTCTTCACAAAAATTAATCCACGAGGCAATCTGTTGACAATGACTACTTCAATAGTAAATAGAAAACCTACAAAAACTTTAGAGGTATTGACAGAATTACGGGATTACCTTTTCTTTCAGTTAATTAGCTCAGAAGCCTGTCGTTGTTTTGCAGTTTCTCGTAAATTGCATTCACTGTTCAATTCTGTCCCACGATTTATCCTTACCTCGGTATTCACCTTGATACTGTTACCCTTCTATTATGCCTCAGTTGTTTAGCCTTCGTAACGTATCTATATCGATCTATTGATGCATTACGAGGTATTGATGTTCGTTTACAAATATTTACGTATCTATTTTAATTTATCTAACGAGGGACCACGCGTACCCTTAAGCGGCAATTACATTAGGCAACTTTGGTTAGTCGACCAAGTTCAGTTCAAAGGTTTAGATGTAACGTTAGTTACTGTAATTGGTTTAATATTTTAAATTCATTTATTTTGTTAACTCTTTTCTCGCATTGCTTTTGTTTATTTCCAAGTAACTACTTTTGCATTGAATTATCAGAAATATTATATTGTACTACATGCACGCGTGTTAGCGATAGAGGGATGCAAAATTATTCGTGTCATTTATATTTCCATCTAATTAAATCAATTACTTTTTATTTTGGATAACCTTGGGAGACTTTTGGGAAAACTTAACCTAGACATTCGTTTTCCTACACTTCCTCTTAATTAACTCTCGGACGGCGGGCTATGGAGAGAGCCACAATTTTAATTTAATTTTGCATTTCATATTATTTTCATTTTCTAAATTGAAAAAATTTAGAAGATACATTTTCCATGGTCCGCCGTCCGAAGGTTAAATTACAACAAAACAAATGTAACGTAATGAATAGGTGATCAGTGATTACGTACACGAACATATCCTCCACACACCTGTTCTGAAATAAAGCAATCAAATAAGGACAATGTTGAAAAAAAAAAAAAATAAAGGAAGGGAGAGAAAAAGACGGAAGCGCGATGCGCGGCTAATTCGCGGCGCACACAACGTTTGCCCGGCTGAATGGCAATTGTTAAACTTCCTTTAGCGCAAACGTGTACAACGAGGTCAATTGGCGTTAAATGGAGGTATTACGGCATTATGTAACTTAGGGCCATTCCGAAGGGTACACCCACGCGACCATAGCTTTCGTTCAACATCGTTCTCCTGAAAATCTCTAAAATTCATTTTAAAGTCTACATGCAACAGGTTTTGTTTTCAGCTTGAAGATAGAAATGAATTTTAGTAATTTGTGTATATTAATGTATATTCAAAGAACAATGTTAGTAGTAATTTTGCTAGTTAATATTAAAAATCATAGGAGTTTAATACAATGAACTGGAATTCAGTTAGTTGCTAAAACAAATTGATTATTCTTTTACAGCAATAGCTATATTATAATTATGTACTGTCCGCTCATAAGAAGTCTTGCAGGGTGGTTCAGGGGCAAGTGGGAGTATTGCGCTTGTAGTGTAGGGAGAATTGAATTTTCTTTGTTCATTACTAAACTTTTCTCCTGACCAAAGGGTTTGTAACGATCTAAGCAGGTGGTAATCACACGGTGCGAACTCCGCACTATATGGGGAATGACTTATTGCTTTCCACCCCAGTTCACTGAACTTATGTCTAACAATGCATGGGGTCGGCCGTTGTCATGGTGGCATACAATTCCTTTCCTATTAGTCACTATTTAAGATATTTTTTTCATTAAGTTTCTTTAATTAATATCAGTAATTCTTACAAGTAGAGTGCAATTAAGGGGTCAGAAGGATCAGTTGACCTCCAGAGATACAAGAAGAATCGCGGAAAAAATTGAAAGCATGTCAAATCGCATTTTTGAACTTATTGCGAACAAAGGGGGCCCTACACATTATTAAAATATTATAATATAAACACCGGTGGCATTTTTTAAATAATTAAATTATTTTCTCATATTGGTTCTATCTATTCTGGATAATTACTTGAAAAAGTAACGAGTATGAATTATTATTAAACTATACATAAAATCATGAAATACACGTCTAGAGAGTTTTAAGATGAATCCAAGTAGATGAATAGGCTCCATCTACTATTTGTAGACTGTACTGTGCTAAATTCTTCTGCGAACCTCTTCAAGGATTTTCTTCCAATTTAACCCTAACAGCCTTATCATTATAACAATTGATCTCCCGGTGTGGTTCATCTTCAAGGTTAAAATCCTTTGGCCGGAATGTTAGCAACCATCTTTGCATTATGAATATGGGCATAGTATTATTACCAAAAATACGACATAAATCAGTAGTCTCTGTTGTAGGTTTTCGTATTTGAGATTGGCACAAGACGCAGTGACTACAGTCAGTGTACATTACTGAGCATGTTAGTCATCCTTAGCGAAAAAAGTAAGGTACAAGAAGAAGTCTATGCCAAAATTCTTTAGACGAATTACTATATGATTTTTTGACTCTAAAATCAATACAAATATTCACAAATTAAAAAAAAACTAAATACACTCGCGTAAATATTATTTAGCACTTCGAATTGGGAAAGAAACATGTTAAAAGACTGTTTACTTCTTATACTGTTTACTTATTCTAATTTTATACAGAGATTAGTATGTCTTGCTTTTTTATAACATGAACGGGTATAGTTGTCCTTTCGCGAAGTCCTCGTGATATAAGGAATATATCGTATTACGCGAAAGAACATCGGTAATATAATACAGTGGTTAACAACTGTCAAGATTCCGCTTATCGTCTTTCTTGATAATCCCACAAATGAATCGCAGTAAAAACAAACAAACATAAATAATGGATTCATTAATTTAAAGAAATTGATAAATAAAAGTAGATGTTAAATAATATAAAATTACCAAATTTTGTTCCTAACTTTACTTGGAACAAAGTTAAAGCCTGATCCAATTATCATAATCACCTTGCATAAAATAATTGATAAATGTATAAATGCATACACGTAAGGAAATGCTTTAAATTGCAGATAAAATCTGAGCAAATCACAATGATTTTTACAATCCACTGAGGTCTGGGTTAGGTCTAATGGAATTAATCGGCGCGTGGTGGCATGCCGTGTAATATAGGTTAATTGCATTAATCGTTGGCTCAATTCAAAGATATCCAAGCGTCTGGTCAAGTGGAACAATTCAATTACGTACCGATTCAATGTCTGGCAAGGTCGCTTCTCCAATTCCGCTCTTCGTCGAAGTGACCTCCCGACTATATTTCTTTGATGTGGCCACAAATGTTAACTCCTTATTTATAAAATAAGATCCTTATTTCATAATAAATTAATATTTATTTATTCACTAAATATAATCTGAGTTTATTTCTTTACAAAATCTTGTAAAATATAAGAACTGGCTGCATCTCTTTCACGAGACTTTAGTTTTAGATTTGGGTATAGTTTTCATATGATACTAAAAATGTTTAGAAGTGTTTGCAACACCATTTTTAATTATATTTCACCTTTTTCAAGTAGTACTTTTCAAAATATTCGATTATGATAAAAATCGAAAATGGTGACTGGTGGTAATGGTGGTAAATAGTATTTGGACAATTACCCAATTTGGCCAACTCACAGTGGGCATCATTCGGCACGTATTGCTGATTCGGACATTCTTTAGCCGAGCGTGTAAAACAATCACAATTAATGCTGATAATGTACTAAGTAAATATAAATCACGCTAATGAATTTGATTTATATGTAGTATTCCTTACACGAATGTGAACAACGATCACTGATGTGAAACTGTAAAACGAAACGGAAATGTATGAATTGGAAACGGAAATATAGAAAACGAGACTCGGATGTACCACGATTGAGTTCGTTCCTGTTGTTAATTGCGATCGTAAAATATCTCACATGCATCAAATCAAACCCATTAATAAGTAATAAGAAAAAAGTTATGAACTATTCCACCACTGACTGTGTAGAATTCTCCGAAGAATAAAAGTAAATAATAGGAGACTTCTCTCTCTATTCCTCTTCCAAGAGAAGTCGAATTCGCAACCGGGTGTACATATTTTCTTGCTAATATAAGCATAATACTATTAAAAGATAGAATCTTTCAGTAATTGTGTTATTCCATGTATCTTTCACCCGGGTGAGTCAACTCGTCTTCTCCAATCAACAAGTTGAAATACTTAAGCAATGGTGCCATTAACACACTGACTACGCCTGAATTGTTGTATAATTGAAAAATTAGTAAAGTAAAAAAGAAGACAGGCTCTAATACAAGGTTAAATTTAAAAATTAAAATTTTTTATATGTCCATCACCACTGCGACAATCAGAATGTTAATAGGTATACTACAATGGCCAAGTATTAAAAGTGGTGCATGCGATATCGCGTGGGTGATCAGCCATTAACGTACTCAGAAAGAAATTTTCAATGAAATTTAGCGAAAATAATTCAGTAATGTATGTATGTATATACATGAATTATGAAAAAAAATAACAAGATTTTATTGTATGACCGATGTTTAATTAGATCAGTAAGCTAATTAAATTTTCTTTTACAGGTAAAATAGGATTGTTCTATTTGATATTCTATGGAGTACTGGCTGCATTGGTTGCAATTTGCTTCTGGGGCTTCTTTCAAACATTGGATCCAAGGATACCGAGGTGGCAGTTAGAGCGTTCGATAATCGGAACAAATCCTGGTAAAATATTCTCAATAAAATGACGATAAAAATAAATAAGACTTCTACAAGACATTATCTAATATCTTATGGACCAGAAACTTATTGATAGGCCTTTTGAAGTTACCTCTTATTAATTGAAAATCAATTAAATAATTTCTGTCTTAATTAAGGGAACATTGATTTTAATTTCATGTTAAAGATTGTTTACATCCCAGCAATGAGATTTAAAATGTTCAGCATTAAATATGTCATTCACAGGATTAGGATTCAGGCCACAACCACCATTAGAAAATGTGGAAAGCACATTGATTTGGTACAGAGGAACAGACAGTGAAAACTATAAATACTGGGTTGATTCTTTGCAGGCATTTCTAAAAGGTAATATTTAAAATTGGTAATTTGGTAATCATTGTATAGTTTATCTTATATTAAAATATCTAAAGAATTTTCAGTTTAATTAAACTATCTATTTCTTATTGATGAAGGAGATTTTTGAAGAAATAAGTACCTATAATATTTAGAATTCAATATTTAGTTAAAATAACTTCACAATCATTTCTAATATGTTCTTATTCCTCTTCTCTTTACTTTTAACTTAATGCACAAACGAATGCCAATATTTGATAGAAGGAAATTTAATCTTCATAGAATTCTTGAGTGATAAGCATAAGCATTATGGAGTATAGACTATTATATTACCGATCGATAATTTTTCAGACTATATAACACCAGGCTCGGTTCCTGGTCTTGGTGCAAACATTAATAAGTGCGACTACAATCAACCCCCTCCTCCTGGTAAGGTCTGCGACGTTGACGTTAAGAACTGGAATCCTTGTACTAAAGAGAACCAATACAATTACCATAAATCCGCTCCATGTATATTTCTTAAGCTGAATAAGGTATATTTACCTTCTTAACAAGATTAAGAAGCAAAGAAGACAATATTATTTAATATGAGGAGTTCGTTGTAATACTGCCATACATTCATATTTTAAATTTAATGAATTAACGGTTTTAGATATATGCCTGGAGACCAGACTTTTACAATGATACAGAATCATTACCAGAAAATATGCCATTGGATCTCAAGGAGCATATTGCCAGTTTGAAAGCGAACAATTCTTTACAACTCAATACAGTTTGGGTATCTTGTGAAGGAGAGAGTCCAGCAGATCAAGAAAATATAGGACCAATTCATTATATCCCACGAAGAGGTTTCCCAGGTTACTTTTATCCATTTGAAAATTCTGAGGGTTATCTCAGTCCATTGGTAGCTGTTCACTTTGTTCGACCTCGTAGTAAGTATCAAGAAATAAATTTAACATGTTAATTGTTATGAGGATCATTAGTGACACGTTCGCTGCCACCTGAAAATTGTAAGGTACAGTACCGAGCATGGAGGCTTCCTAAAAAAATGATTGTATTTTTAATAGATATATACGTATGTACATTTTCACTGTGGCAAATAATGTGTTAACATTGATTTCAATTATTTTTTTTCTTTAAATAATATTTTACAAAATAAATTAATGAAATATCTGTTTACAGCTGGCATTTTAATAAACGTAGAATGCAAAGCGTGGGCGAAAAATATAAAACATAAACGTCACGAGAAATTAGGTGCAGTCCATTTCGAGTTGATGATAGATTAACGTTGTTTGCATAACTGTCCTGGCCTCTTTGTTAATATACAGAAACTGGATGAGAATCTCATGTTTTCTGACTTTTCAACACAGCTGGACGCTTTTGAAGCCGTCAGAAAAAGGTAACCGCTGCCAAAGTGGATGAAACTTTTATCGAGTACAAAGCTAAAAGGATTTTTGATATTGCTATGATCAAAAATCAAATCTATATCAATTTCTAGGCCCCAAAATATATATAGATTACATTATTATTCTACAGTTTCAAATATATTCATATAACTTTATTGGGAATAATTTTGTTCAACTTAACACAAAAAGCAAATATATTTATTGTATGAATATATTCTAACGATAAATGGTAATTGAATGATACTCATATGGTAAATGTTAACAATAAATATTAGATGTATCTCTTTTTCTCGGTGTTATAATTAAATGTAATGGACAGCTTATGTACCATGTTTTCGGTTCTATTGTTGAATCACTTAAAATTTTTATTTGTTCTATTAAATTTGTTTTAGACAATATGAATATTTTTTACTTAAAATCAGTATCAATTATTGACAAACCTTAATGTAATTAAAGATCTGATTTTAATATTTAAGAAAGTAACAACAATTTTAAACGTGCCTTACATAAATCTGATTATTAGAAGATTGAGGACAGATAACTCTCTGCTTAGAAGATAGTTATCAACATTTTTATCGTGAAAATTCATGTGTACTAATGCTTATTTAAAAAAAAAAATAGATCTCTTAAACGTGACAAAGATAAGTATGTAAACGTATCATATGTGTATACATGTATTTTTATAGATAAGATTTTAAATAACAGATGGTCATCGTCTATTTCTATTACATTTAATTTAAAACGTTTAGAAAATTATTCGAAAAGCATATTCGTTTAAAGGAATTATTTAGACGCGATCATATTATAGCAAAATTACATATTTAATCTTAGTTTCACTTTAATGAAATTCAGTACTTTCATGAAATAAAACATTATAAATCGATGTAGAAAAGTTGATGTTTTTTTTTAAATTGTTGCAATTCTTTTAATTTATTACTGCATTTATCTTTCATTATTAAAACGGGTAATAAAGTGTTATTGTTATAAAAAAAAGAATAAAAATTGAAGAGATTATTGACATACACTGATAGAATTAAATTAAAGATTATAATTTGATCAAGAAACTGACTGTCTTGAAGTTTTTTCAAAATCTCATATAATTTTTAAAAACCTTTTTGCATACTTCAATTGCAATAAAGCATTGTATGAATTCTTCTATTTTTAGAGTGTCATTTATACATATTTGTAAATATATTTAGAAAATTTGTGTGTATATTTATAAAATGATCACACAAAATTCTAATGTGTCATTGTGTATTTGAAAATATATTGTAATGATGTATGACTTATAGCTATTAGGATACATTTAAAATTGTGAAAACGTAATTATGTACGTAATACGATAAATGTAATGGAAGTCTAAAGTCAGTTTCCTGTTTTAGAAATACTTTACCTGTGTGCTAACAATAAATCATCGTTTTACAGAAGATGAAACACTCATTGTATTATTTCTAAAGTACCTTGAGTGTATACAACCTGTTTAGAAAATTGTGCATCATTATAATTGTATCTTACATCTAATAAATTATACTTAGTGTTATTCATATTGGCCCTATAATTAAAATGATGAACTTTATAGTTATTGAAATGGAATTAAAGTAAATGACTTTCCTTTGGGTTATATTTGGGTAATATAATTCGCCATCTTTTACAATTCTTTATCCTATTTATACATAGTCATTATCTACAAAATTTATTCACATTTAAAAACTGTTTTTATTTATACAACAGGATACATCGTTATTATTATCAGCACAAAATGCTGTTAAACAATCTCTTATGGGAACACTATAAACGACATAAGTACATACATTTAATAAGTACCTATATCTAAGTATAACTCTTAAAATAATTGGCGATGTTTAATGCTGCAACTTCAAACAACTTTAACTTAAATGAATTTTGACTTCATTATATCAGAGCAATTATTTTTTTAAGACATGAAAGAGAAATAATATTTTCTTAAAATATAATAATATGCATCTGAAGTTGTTTGAATTTAATGAAAACATTATTGAGAGAGATTCATACAATATGAATGCTTTTACTTTTGTTCTTATATTTGTTATTTGAAAAATCTGCTAAGTGTTTACATAATTAACAATTAAATTTACAATAGAACAAATTTACAAAAGAACAATTTCAGTTTATTCTTTGCTCATCATAGTTAAAACACTTAAAAATTATTTCGTTGCAGTGTATGCTATATCTAGGTTGATGAACCAATATAAATAAAGATAACGAGGTAATATTATGTATATTTCTTTACATCTATTTATCACTGTAAATCACAAGATAATGAACAAAACTGATACTACTCCTTTTCTTTTCATCTCCTGATTTTTACTATAATAATATGCATTGTACAAAATTTAGATTACAAAAAAGATTAAAAGTTTGCTTTAAAATTGCATCAAAAAGTTAATCTGTATAAGATAAGTACCAGTAGCTGAATTTTGTTATTTGAAATGTGAAATGAATTACTTCCTTGTAATGATGTAATGCTTTATCTATTCTAGCTTTAAAAAATCATGATAAGTGAAACGATCGATAATGATTTTATTTTTATAGCAGTATCCGCCAATAACTTGATAAGCGTGAACGAAAAACAGATGTATGGATTCAAATGGACCTCGAATAGTAGTGATTTTTTTAATGCTATACATATGTATACTCACGTCACATATTGTTGCCTAAATACTAGCGATTACTAGTATCTGAATTTCACCTGAGCAGGAATTAACTATTCCTTGGCCATCAACTGTTTTCAAAAATTCAACCCGTCGGCTTTTGCTTTTGTCGGCTAGTTCCTCTTTACGCCGAGTGAGCGTCTTTCTATAAGATCTTTTTGTCAAGAGACAAAACATCTTTTGTTGGCGACACACGACAATTGTCATTCGTCAATCATTAGTTCAAAGTGAACCACACCACCGCTTCTCTTGCCTTTTGATGGAGTGTATTTTATGTTTTTCGCCCAAGCTCGACACTGCACGTTGATTATCCGATTCCCTGGGAAAGCAAACGGAAAAAATTGTCCATTGTATTATATGCAGGTTAGGTACAATAGTTATTATTAATTTATAAGATTATACATCTTACTTTGTAATTGGTAAGCAAAAGTTAGTAGATTTTGAAATCGGAGAGTGAAAATAAATAAGGCTGTAAATGCTAAAACTGCATTTCTGAAGAAAACAATCTTTTGTTTATCAAAATGTTGCTTTTGTTTTTGTTTTATATTTAGTATAAAACTATACAAATAATTATAATTAACACTTTTCACCCATATTTACTGATATTAATTTTCATGTAAACATTCGTTTTATGATTTTTTTGTTAAATAGCACTTGCAGCCTTTTTTATTTCTATTTTTCAATTTTTCTAATATTATTTTTTTAGTCTATACAGATAAGTACAGTATCAAACAAAGTAAGCTTCCTTAGGAAAAATGGCATTATAGAGGAAACAGGAATTCTTAATATTTTGAGTTTAGCAATATTAATATTAAAAGTGATTTAGAAAAAAAGATAATATAATTTGTAATTGTTAAAGACTATAAAATTTAGTATATAATTACGAAATATGAATAATAAAATAAATATTGATTCAAATTTTTCCGCGTGAACGGTTATGCGCAAATGGTGGGGAGTCACAAGCCTATACATATGCGCGTGGGTCTCTGCGATCGTCATTCTCCTCGGGACGTTTGCAAGGAGCAGTGGGATGTCGGAGTATACAATGGGGTCCTGTAGACGCTACAGTTGATCACGTAACTTAAAGCTGAGGAAGCCTACTTTGCTCGATACTGTATACTGTATGTACATGCATTCAGGTATCCCATTTATAATAACATCTTATAATACAGTATGATTTGCGAATTGGGTAAATTCCCGTATAGCATAGCACAGATGAGAATTTTTAAGCACAAAAGTTATTTCTAATTACTAAATACATTGGTATCTTTCATTAGATATTTCTAATTAAAAAGGGCAAATAGTGTAATATTTTGTTAATTTTTAATGCACTTTGTGCGTCCTATACTATCAGTATAACACACCTGAAGACCATTATGAGTCTTCTATTTCAGAATTTAGATTCTAACGATTATTGAGTTAAATATTCTTTGTAAAATAATGTTAATGTTCATAAAATTGAAATTGACTTACTTGCTGGTCGAAGAAAATGTACGGCAACAACGGGACTTAAGTAACCAGGGATATTTTGATAGGGATAATAATACCCTGGAAATCCTTGACTTTCAGGATAATAGTTTAGTTCACCGATACTTTCGTTATCATGAGGATCTTCACCAGCGCAGGATACCCATACAGTATTCAGCTGTAACAAAAATTAATTAACTAAATTAAGAAACTCATGTGAATCCGTCAATTCAAATGTATTTAAATTCATTAAAAAAGAAAATATTTCACGAAATAGTATTTGAGTCCATATCATCAATTTCATCAGTACTTTAATGTTATGTATAAAAGCATTTGTTATAAAACATAAATAGAAATAAATAACTAACCCAAGTATTGTTAACGGATTTGATGTGTTTAACTAACGACTGTGGCATCTCATGTGGTAAATTTTCGGTATCATTATAATATTCAGGTAACCAACCGTATATCTGTAAATAAAATATACATAAATCAATTTACGCTATAATTTCCTCCACGCATTAACCGAGGATACATGACGCACATGATGCGTCATAGAGCGCACTGCATAGACATTATGACGCACCCTGTGCGTCGTCAGTTACATTGCATAGTTAGTACTCATAGTGTAATTTCTATTTATCTTTATTAAATTATGATTATGATTCTAGTATTATTATATTTAATAACAGAATTAGTTAAATAATAACATTAGATTGTATCAAACTAAAATTAATTTTAAATTGAGGCATTTAGAAGTGAAGGGATATAAATGATATTTTTTCAGTTATTTTATTCTAACACTAATAAGTGTAATTATGAAGTATTTTTATGAATATCATTTTTATTATTTATTTGTGTATTAAGTATATGTACCCTATTTAATTTGATGAAAATGCAAGGAGCTGAATTATTAAAACCGTATTGTTGAGCAGGCGAACAAGGCCCCCAGTTGTTCACTTCGACCGCGCAAACGTGTCCAGGCTTAACTGGTGTGTCATAATTGCAAATCTGTTGATTTCTACCGCCATTCGGTAATAGCGACGAATTTTGGTATTCTGCATAAAATAGAGGATATCCATGTAGAAAAGAATAATTATTGCACACCCACTTCTATATTTTTCTAAATTCTTACAATTATTGTAATTGCAATTCCAGAATTATTTTATTTCCAGTAGTTACCCTTAATTCTAAGGATAAATAAGAGTATGGGATATACGTACATAATATTATTTTTACTTATTGAAATTGTTTCAGAACCTACTATCATTAATTATCATAATTGCATTTTAAAATAGTTATTTTTGTTATTATTGGAATTGCAATCATTTTAAATTCTAAATTTACTGTACAGAATTATATATAAATACATTATCATGTATTATCTACCTGTTAGAAATGTATCTATTAGACGAGTCCACTTTTGCACCGAATTAGGATCCGACGAACTATACCAAATTAATGATCTTTCGTCAGTGTTGTTGGAGATTGGTCGAAATCCTAGACCTGTTAGATATTTCGTTATTAGACAAACATATTTCTCTAGCATTTCTAGGTAAATTAGGTTATTTATGTTGTTTTTTACTTTATTATTTTATCAGAATCTTTACTACATTATATTCTATTTCGTAATGTTTAATATTAAACATTTTTTAAAATAGAAATACAAATTCGAAAGGAAATTTCACATTGTTTACGCAAAGTTAGTCTTACACGTGACAATTCATTTCTAATGCTTTCTTTTTATAAATTAATAAATGGGAAACATATGTGTTATACAGGGTGATCCTCACGCTAGGGGACACAAAGGAACACTGGCGACAATGGATCCCTTGACCACACCATAAAGAGGTCCGTATTATCACGTGTCAGCGGGGACCTACCCGGGCCGAGACGACTCTGTGTGTCTTCATGGTGCGGTCAAGGGATTCATTGTCGCCAGTTCTTTTGTGTCCCCTAGCGTGAGGATCACCCTGTATAGATTTCTGTGTACTTTTGTTTAGGTTGATTCTTTAAAATATTTTGAAGGATGTGTCGATGAAAATGAACAGTGAACGAATCGATGAAATATAACATTCATGTTTTTCCGTAAGCAATACGTCAGATGCTATTTTCATACACTGTTCATATTCAAGTATTTTTAACTCTTGAATTTTTTCACTCTTAAATTTTTTTAGTGCGATCTACAGAGCACTTTGAGAAGCAACCACTTTATGTTATGTGTGGTGAGAACGATTAAAAATTTCAAAACGATTTGTCCTGTTACCAAATATGTTTCATCTGTTTGCAAATTTTAAGCTTATCTGTGATAAAAAATGAAAGTAAAAAGAAAACAATTTAGCTGAATTTGATCGTAAGAGGGTTTTTTTATAATATAAAATCGCCAAGGGAGACAAATTAGCAATAGAAGGCCATAATATCACCCTTTCTCTTTAATACAATTAAAATATTTTTTCAACTAGAGCTATAGAACATTAAATATTTCCTATGTTAATTTTATTTCTATTTAACAATTTTTTTTTGTTTAAGTATAACAAATATAATCTATGGGTATACCTGGATTAGTTCCTATTAGACTTTCCTCCAAGATCCACCTTGGTTTTTCATAATCTATAGTAGCCATTAATCCTTTCATACAAATGGCGCAGAGCAAGGCCAATCCACTGAAGAAACACGTGTAAAAAATTCCAGTGATGGCTGAAAATAAAATAAAAAAAAGGATAAATTAACAAATGAATTTCAATGAATACATATTTATACTGTTAGAATATTTATTTAACACGTTGACCACCGTAGTACCAATAGATGTTTATTTGAGACATATTACTGAGACTAATTATTAAGAATTCTGGACAAATTATAAAGATTCTTGGAATTATTAAAAACAAAAATTGTTAAGAATGGGAGTATTTAATCTAAAAATTAAAAATCTCAAGCTTCATATTTATCTTTTGCACATTTGCGATCAAATCAGGATTTCCTACGGAAAATAGTGATTCTCAAAATAGGATATTAATATTAAAAGTAGGTTAGAAAAAAGAATAATATAATTTTTAATTACAAATTATAAAATTTAGTGTATAGCAATTAAATATTAATTCAAATTTTCCCGCGTCAACGTCTATACACAAGTGGTGGGGGACCACAGACTATATGTATGGGATCTCTTCCGATGCATTGTCACTTTTCTCGGGACCGTCGGAACCTGAAAACCTACCGGGGTTTATTATTTACCAGAGTTAACAAGTGTTATTATTATTATTTTTTTGAAGCTCGTTGATCGTAAATGTACATTGGTAGTAATACCATTCAAAATAATATATTTCTATTAATTCTAGTAAATGAAAATAGATTTTCAAAATAATTAGTTAAAATGATTTTTGTAGAAAAATTAAAAACCTTTGGAAAATTTATATGATGTTCGTACTTTATATCTTGGCATGTTAAGAATTAAATTTGAAAAGTAAGTATATGTACAGAATGTATTTGAGTTGCTCTTTATCGATATGCTAAAACTGTTTAAAATAATTTTAGCATATCGTTCTACGTCAAACGTTTTTAATTCGCGTAGGCAAATCGTAAAAGCGAATGGCCTCGAAAGTTTTCACCGTTTCGACGATTGAACGGAAAATATTTAAAGTATGGGCACCGTGCCAAAGTCCGATCTAAATATAGTAGCCTTTTCAAGAGTAGCGTACGCTATGATGGCCACTCGCTACTATGTTTTCACTGCGATTCACTTTTGTTAGACGTACAGATTTCCAATATAGACTGAAGATTTTGAAAATTCTATAAAAAAATAAAACTTTAGGGTGAGGATGAGTAAAGAAGTGTCAGGACTGTTGTAATGTAACTTAAGAAATGTAACAATAAGTTAATAACATGTTGAATGTAGTGTGGGTTACTGGTAACCAACACCTTAAATTAGATACAGTTAAACAATTAAAAGGAAACAATATAGTCAGTATAGTTGATACTGCCTTGCTTTGTCATTTATATTTTGCGACATACTTTATTCGCCCAATATTGGGCTTAAAAAGTCCATAACACGATTCATCTTTCAACCATAGTAATGTCTTATGTACGATGATAACTATGACATTTGATGCAAATGAGAAGGGTTGTCAGCCTTGAGAGTGACATTTGTGACTTTTATTTCCATCAGATTTTCCTTAAGCAGAAAGAGAGTAGGAGGATAAAACTGAGAGAATACAAAGATGGGGGGAATGAGGAGTGATATTTATTAGAGCGGAAGTAACTTCTGTCGCACTTTATTGATATTAATGCTTCTAATATCTTCTAATGCTGTAACACAGTAAATGTGATACAACTATGATTTCTCTTAAAAGATATTATCTTATAAACCATCGTAGTTCCAATAATTGCATGAATCTATAAATATTATAAGTGACAAAATACTAAATAAGTTTCCGTAATATTTTTTTTTCCAATACATCTATCAATATAAAATAAACAATATCGTCGTTCTGATCAAAGTATTTGCTTTTCATGTTTTGAAATTTTAGGATTTTTGAATTTTAGGATCTTAGCATCGTAGGATCTTAGAATGAAAACCACTGGCTTATGGGGTAAACTCTGTCAGTTCTTGATACTTCTTCATTCTATTTTAATACGAAGTTTCCAAACTGAATTTAGTTAAAAAAAAATTAATAAACCGTGTTAATAATTTATTATATGTTGTAATAAACAAATTAATTGAAATCACTCTAATAGGATACATAATACTTCTATCCTATTTATATATGTTAGTTTTAGTCAGTTACTTGTTTATGTAGATTATGTGTCACTTTAGAAGATAAATAGAATTTAAAAAAAGCTAGTAAGTGATAGGGAAATGACACTTTAACAGTACTTAATCTTTGAATTACCATACAGAAAGTCGTTAGTGCTATTTTTACTTATGAGAAGTATACGTCACTAAATTGTTATGTTTTTGGTATCTGGTAATGAGTCTATGTTTCTTATTGCACGGTTTAAGGAAAATTAAAGATAAATATCAGAAACAACGTTTCTTTGTGTCTTAAAATTAGACGTACATCATCTAACTATTGACTATTGACAAATGGAGTCTTTACTTTTATATCGCAGTTCACCAGAGTCCATAACTGTGAAAAGACCAGTTTTCGTTCTTGCGTGCGCATCTTCGCCCTGATTGGCGGTACTCCCACACGAAGTGGAAAGCGATTAGCGGAGAGCTCGCTGCGTTCCCCCACCATCTTCCAACCTGCGTGTCGCAGTTATGGACTCTGGTGAACTGCGGTATAGATATCAGTACGCTTTCTGTGCATAGTCAGCAGTGCAGTTCTGTGTATTACATTACCGTTAGTTCTTCAGTGTCATAATTTAATATGTTTATTTATTGTATATTATTGTACTGTCGATCATAAGAAGTCTCACGGGGCAGCATAGGGACAAGAGGGGTACTACGCACACATCGACCCCCTAGTTTTACAAGAGCCTAATTAGTAGGTGTAACTGCTTCGATCAATCATACGTTACAATCGACGTCACGAATGCAAAAAATTTAGCAATTCTTCTAATTCCTTTCTCATCAATAAAAACCATTTGTAGTTTAAATAACAATTTATTTTCTTACAAATATTAAGTTTGGAACGATTGTAATGGAACAATTAAAAATTTTAAACAAATTGCAAGCAAAAAAAATTAAAATACTGAAATCATTTTTTAAATTCCAATTCAAGTGTCAATTTAATTCTGTTAAAAACTATAAAAAATACATGTTAAACACGAAGTGGGAAAGATGAAAATGGATAGAATTATGTTTCAAACGAGTGCAGTTCATTTTATAAACACGTAAGCAAAGTCACACGAGGTTTCAGTGTCACTTCTCGTCTCTACTTGATATATGGTACATTGAATTTATGAAACAAATGAAAAAAAAAACGAAATAGGAAATTACTTTAATAGCTGAAATTACCGTGAAACCTCCAGTTAATTTGCATGCACACTTCGTTAGCAACCTAACGTAAAAATTCTCATCCTCCATTTGAGGAACGATACAACCAGGAAATACACGTTTAAAAGACCGGTTTCCTCGTACAACTGCTTTTTACATTATCTACGAACTCCAACATAAGTTTAACATTATTTTGTCTTTTTATTAATCATTTTCGATCTTCAGAACCTGTTTTTTATGTAGTAAGACGAGTGTTTTTAACAATTAGAAAAAAAGGAACAAATGAATTTTTCTAGTATCCTGCTGAACTTGTTTTCCATTAAAAGAAATATTTAAAAAATGAATTCAGTTGTTATATTGAAGATATTAAATATTGTAATGCTATAATTTTAATTATTGAAATTAGGATCATTTCCTTTTTCAATTTAAACTTTCCATGTGACACACTTGTGATCAAATCAGGATTTGACAATGTTTATTATTATTTGACGATAACGTGGGGTCTCCTCTCCTATATTGTCATTCTCCTCGGGAACGCCTAAGGGGAAGGGTGGTAACCCGGAACACCACTTTCTTTCTCGGAAAATTCGAATTTGATTGCGATTGTATATTACGAAACTAATACAATATTAATGTTACCTGGAATCTTCGGTAATTTTCTTTTTTTAATTATTTTCAGTTATTAGAGTTAATTAATTCCAAACAAAGTTTGTGACAAAAACATAAGTATATGAAGTCTTATAATAAATTTCCTATAAACAATTTCCAAGTGACACATATAATATACTTGACAAATTTTAAATAATATAATACACAAGTTACGAGAACTTTTAGGTGTATTACTGATAAGAGATCATTACCCAATTTAAAGATATAAAATCATGTTACTCATAAAGAGAATTCATTTCTGATAAAATATGACGTGCAACAGATATAGGAAAATTTACTGAGGTCTTTACCGGCTAACGTTAAATTCACTGCTGCCAGACATAGTTCCTAAATTATTACATCTTGAAATTGAAATAATTCGTCGAAAGTTTATTATTAAAACGCTAAAATTATTTTTATAATAATTCAAGCTATGAATTCTAGAACAGTACAAATGGATCAACTAATGATTAAAAAGAAAGCTCTTTTGCTATTTTAAATGTTATCAGATTAAAATTGGACTTGTGCTGTTTTAGAATTGATGGTCTCAGTTATTTTAATTAATTTTTATCTTTAATGGAATGAACCGTTGAACTTAGGTCATAATAAAATTTATAGATATAAATATAATTTAGAATATTAAATAAAACAAAAATTTATGAGAATGAAATGTAATATTCCAAGATTAACCTTCGGACGGCGGACCATGGAGAAAGTTCCAATTTTAATTTAATTTAATTCTATGTTTCATATTATTTTCATTTTTTAAATTGTATATATTAAAAATGTATGGAACTCTTTCGTTTAAAAACTATACATTCAACTTTAGATTAATGTCCTTGTATATATTGTGTAAGTTTGGGTCTCGATTGATCCAGATTTCGCTGTTCAAGGGTTAAGAAATGATTGATGATAACAAAACATAAATTTTTACTTTTTATCTTGTTATTCCTTTTATTTTCGTACTGGACATTCTGCTCAAGTTATATTTAAACTTTCTATGTAAGAAAAGTATCATGAAACATTTCGTAATATCATTTAATTGTTACATAATTATCATACATAGTATAATTATTACGTTAGATTATCTATGGACCACGTGGCATTGTAATACATTTTCGACAGGTGTTTCACAATTATTCTCTTGCGTAATCCTACCACATAAGGTAGAAGAGGTGTAGTAATATGGAATATCAATTTTGTTTTTTGACCTATAAAGTATTCTGTATCTCATCCGGTATCGAAAATGCCGGATCTGTATCGAAATTTCATAATTACATAATCTGAAGAAGGTACTTTAATCCAATTATAACGCAGTGACGCTTTTTATAAATTTTCGAAAAATTGTTCCTGCTCTTAAGATTATATCGAGATAATGAACAGTAGTATCCAATTGGAATTATCCTGGTCTAATATCTTTTTCAGATAAACCTTGATTACAGTCACTAAGTGATAATTGTAAGAAAAATAAAAGATTCTTATCTCCACCTCGTTACGCAAGAAATATTTCAAAGAACGATAAAGCGAACCAATTTGTATGCAACTGGTGTACTGCGTCAAAAACCAATCTATATTATACAGGGTGGGTCAAATAAGGTGTTACAAAGTATTATCTCGAAAACCGTAACAACTATTGACCTGATTCTCTTTTTAAATTAAATTCTATGAAGTACCTGATTATGTGGAGTATACAAAATTTTTCTAAAATGACTACCTTGTATATTTGAGAAAATGGATCATCATCCATGAAAACTAGGCTTATCATGAGGTTTATCAGATTAGTAAAATTTCCCAAACTGCATAAGGTAAATATTTTCATTCATGACCAATTTTTTTATTGTTTTATTCAAGAGCCACAAATAAAGCTATCTATTAAACAACGTCACAGTCCCTTTGGTGGCAATATAACGAGAGTCTACTGTAATTCAATTACTTAAAATCTGAGGCGCCGGTCACCGGTGATCGCGCGATCAGAGTTCTAGGTTCCTAGAGATATTATAAATACTTTATTATCTATAATATCCATCTCATTTGACCATAGCTAATTATTTAGTATCTCCCAAATTCTAATGTGTTAATCTTTATTACCTGTTTAAAACATTAACCCTTATCCAAATACTTTATTTATGTGACAATATTTTGATACAAAATATAATTTGTTTCTTGAATAAATTTTGAAAAGGTACTCAGAATATTTTGGAAACATTATTTACTGGATTATATTCAGGGCCAAATGGGTTATATAAACCATAGTGTTTAATATTGTATAATTTAAAAAAAATATTAGTTCTGTATAAATCTGTATAAAGTTAAATGTACTTTATTTATAAAAGCGTACAGTAGTATAAAAATACTTCTGTACATTGCCATTTTTCTTTTATGACACCTCCGGGGAAAGGCGAGAACCCGTGATATCGCCACTTTTCCTAGGAATGTATGATTTGGTCGCCAGTGTACTATATCTACTCTATATACTATTCGTTATTCGTAAATACACCGACTCTGACGCTAACGTATAACATGATTAATCTAATTCCTAATTTCTTATCGTCAATCAAATAAAGCGCTCGTCGATTTCAATGCCACTGATAACATTTATAACCGCTAGCAGAGAAACGGATTGCGTCTTTCAGTTGTCTTTCAATTATTCTATACAAGAGTAATTCTAGTGGATCCTATCGTTTCTTCTCAAGCGTTGCTTATCGTCGCGGATACTTATTTCCGGTGCTCTTTTCATTCTCTCGTTGCCAAAGCATAGATCTTTCAGGGTCATCTTGCGATTTACGTTAGCCATAACACAAACATGTATTTGTATTCTTTACTTATTTATATTAATGTTAATTTTATGAACAAATTGCTTGATTAACGCTAATAGTATCGGTATTGAATATGTATTTAATTTTATAATAAGAAACGAAACATCTTAATTATTTCTTAATTTATTTTGACAGATTTAAAAAATAATGAGCTCAATATTTTGTTAATCATTACAGTAATCAGGGTGGCTATCAGTGACTCACGATATTTAATTTAGTAAAAAGAAAATATAGTGTAATCGAAATTTTCTATAATTAATCATTAGAATTCAATTGTTCTTAGATTGATTTCAAATTTCGCGCGCATATTCACGTCAGAGCAACCCGCCCACGCGTTTAAAAATAATAGACTCTTGAAATTTTATAGGTAATCACAGTAACCAAGTGCTGCACGGGGCACCGGTGAACCATGGTATTCACCGAAGACACATTTTTAATTTAACAAAAAGAAAATATAGTAAATATAATATAGTCGGAATGTTTTAGAAGGAAGTAAATTGTAATCAGAACGATCAGCCCACGTGTTTAGTAACATTAATAACTTTGTTGCTTACACTTTTCAAATAAGAAAAGAAAAGAATAATCAAATTACAAAAAAGTAAAGTACTTGCAAATCTCATTATCACATTTCTTTATATTTCAAACATTTAACCTCCGTTTACTCCTACCACACTGTCTTCAAAGATTCCTTCATAAAAGATTACTTCATAAAATGAATGAACATTGTCAAAGGAAATTTCTCTAAAGTGGCACTGAGAGATTAATCACTCACGAAGTAAAGAAATAAATAAATACCGCAATGTCGTTCCAATTAATGAATGATAAATTATAGAAATTACCCCATCTTTTTCCTGTGTGACCGCAATAGGTGCCCTCGGCCGGGTCGTGGATAAAATCACGAACGGTCCTCCATCGTGTCTTGTATTCTGGTATACGATTAAATTCGTACGTATTGTTCTGGTTTTGCTTGCCAGGTACACTCATCGCGAAAAACACTGTTAAACGATTTCCACGGGACGCGGTTTATACGTTAATCGAGCTTTCTCGACGCTCCTTAACACGCGTGTCAAGCCAGTTTTGCTCTCTCTTCGAAACCCGGCTCCCGTTCTTGCTCGGCGAACTCGCACTCCGCTCGAGCTGAAACGGCTTACTGCTTGATCGTTGAGCAAAAGCAAAGAGAGATAGCCGCGATCCTAGCTGATGCGTCTACCATACGAGTAGTGGGAACATGCTAACGAAGAGGTCGCGGCTTGACCAGCCGCTTTTTGAATCTGATTAGGATGAAATCGTAGCGGATGATGAATGTAAACAGGAAGTGTTTCTTGTGTTGTTTGGTCATTTAAATTGTACCACACTGACTTCTTCGATTAATGAATATAAGTAATATATAGTGGTGATCAATTATTTACAACTGCTTCGTATATAGAAAACAAACACAGATGGCATTTTTATATTTTTAACCCAAAATTTTGTGATTTTAATATTAGTTTCCTTTGTAGCTAAAAATTATAATTTCATTATTTCTTTCGCACTTTGTTTACTGGATTAACGTATAATAAATAGTAATAGATCATAAAGTGATACCAACGTCAATCCGTACATTTTATGCGTTATTAGCGTCAGTTATATAAACTCGAAAATATCGAAGGCTATACCTTTTCGCATGTTTTTTATCATGTACACATAAACGGCATATGTGTAATTTTCCCGCATCATTACTTGGTACAGAATCTCCGTATTGTTCTAAAAATGCATTAATTTGATTTGTTAGAAAATTTGTTGCGCAGGATCCGTTTTATCTTATGGAAACTTTGACCCTTGCGCTATTATTATCCTATTATTTTATCCTTTTATTTATTATTTTACCCCTATTTTCGGGCCTCGCGTGGACCACCCCCCCAAGTCATTTATTATTTTATCCCTCTTCATATAAGGAATGCAGAAATGTAAGGAAAGTTTTTCCTGAGGAAGTCTATCATGCTCGGTACTGTACATGACGACAAACAAAATTAAACAGCTTGAAGTTATAAGTAACTTGCTTTAGTAAGTAAGAAAAGTATTACATTATTAACATCATTTTTCTTTGGTTATTGAAATGGATTATACCGCTGCTTGCTTCTTAAACAAGATTTCTTTCTTTAAACCAGATTTTATTCCGTTTTATGGGTGTGTCAATTAATTTGCTACATAACAAAAACTTTGTTAGTAAAAATTATAAAAGTGGTGTGCACAATTCCGTCAGTCTTTTCGAATTCTATAAACAAGAACTGACATCGGGAGTTTGGGAAAGTTCTGAACCAGTGGGATAGTAGAAATTTGAATCGTAATTAATCAACAGTCGCTACAAACTCCCATTATTGAGAATCAAAAATTTCTTTACTTTATTAGCATTTTAATAATACGTGTTTAATTTAATTTAATTTAAAATTTAATTTTTTTCATTTTTATTTATTCCCGAAATTTTTGAAAATATTCCAGTGTTATTAAAAATACAAAAGTTTTATTCTTTACTTTTTACTCCGCCCCTTAGTTACGTAGAACGTTCTATACATGGACATGGCGAAATTGTGCACATCCACCTTATGTCAGAAACTGAATAATTGCAAAAATTCATCTTACCTATTATTATTTGAAAATCTAACGAACAACCAGACTGGCGTCTAATATTGGAAGCCCACAAATTACAGTCGATCGTTACCAACCGATTTGCTGTAATAATTATCATGAATAACATTTATTTTTATGTAAACTATGTTGGGAATAGAATTTAACAATTACGTGTTAAGTTCTTGAATTGTAGCGCCACGACCGGAGATAAATAATCAGGCTGTCCGGTAAATGGAAAGAATTCGACTGGAAATCCAGGTTTTGGATTATATTCTATTTCTCCCATGTGCTCTTTATCGACATTATTTAGTCCATCGCACGATAACCATATGTGTAACTGGAAATATTAGGTAATATTCAGATTAAGGGAAGGTCCAAGGGGGCCCCGGACCCCTTTTACCAGAGGCCTACTTCTGAGTCTTCCATCTAGTACATCTCATTAGCAATTATTAAGAATTAACCTTATCAGATTCTTGCACCATTTTTTTCAAACCATCCGGCATAGTCTCAGGTAAATTCGAAGATCTATTATAACACTCAGGTATCCAATCGAACCTCTACAACATAAATTGATCAGCTCGATGTTAAATTGTTGACCCTCAAAAGGGTCGCTGATCCTTTTTATTAAAAACTTAACTTTGTTTTACTAAATTTTCGAGAATTTCAGAAGACGTTATGGGAAGTAAGTAAAAATAGAAAAAATTATATTTAATTAATAAGATAAGGACTACTGTATTTCCATAAATCTCGGTAGTATACTAATGGTAAATTAAAAATACAGTTTGGTATTACCTTATTGAATTTAATTAAGACACACGGTTGCATAGGTTCTGTATATCCATATGGGGATTTACTGCATGATCCTAATTTTTTTATATCAAAAAAACAAGGTTTCTCGAAATAATTCGCTTTACCCTCTTGACAATTCAAGTTATAATTTGACATATTTTTACTGTACTCTAAAATAAATAGTATACATATAAATAGTGATCTCCATTTGATATACAAAAATCTAATAATTATAATTATTATCTTATTAATAATTCAATTCATGTTTGCATCGTTTGATTGGTAAATGGCAAAATATTTTAATTGAAAATGTTCTATCAGGTACTTTCAAAGATTGCCTTGAAAACGATGAAAATTTTTGCATACTTGTAAGGGATACCTGTTGAATACCTTGAAAAAAGTCATCCAACGCTTGAACATACCGCTTCGGTCGGCTGTTAACATTCGCACTGTCTACCAAAATTAGAGGTGATGTACTCGACACGCTGTTTGGTTTGAAAACTATTCCTTTAGAGCAATTTTATTTAATAAATGATTTAATATTAAAATCTAACAAACAAACAAACTTTTATTTTCCATTTATTTCCTTACACACCTGGATTCTCGAATTGCCAAAGAGGACGGAAAATAGCGAATCTCTTTTCTATGGACCTTGAAGAGACGCTGGGGTTTTTAAATAACGGTTGTTTCAATTTGGTAATATAATCAATACTGATCTTCATTTGTATCGCGAAGATTGATCCCAGAACAGTAAAGAAAGCCAAGTAAAATATTCCCAATTGACCTGAATTTGAAACACGTGTTTCGCGTTAACATAGTTTCGGGGAATAAATTTCAAGGTAGCAAAACGAAATCGGATTAGGTTAAGTTGATATAACGCATCTGTGGACAAAGCTTAAATTTCATATTTATTTCATGAATTTTTAACTTCTCCCTAATTTTCTTCAATGTTTGTAACATTTATTTAGCATAACATAATTAATATATTTAGCCCGGCTCGATGTTTCAAAGTCTACTGTTCATGGATGCTTGAGACTGCAAAAGGGGGTAGATCTACGTGGTCAGAATTTGCAGTTCATCTCACAGAGCGTAGATCTATGGCCTTTTTAATTCCAATGTGTAAAAGTAATATTAAATATTGTTTGATAAATTAAATATTAAAATTACCCCATTCTTTGGCTGTTCTATCAAATAAGGTTTTTTGTTCTTTGTTCCAAACAAATCGTAGAAAATTTTTCAGCGCTCCTAAATCGGGTTGAGGTACTCTACTTCTGTAATATTCTTCGTCGTGTAATATAACCATCCTGAAAATTGATGTGTATGTTTAAATAAAAATAAGTAAGGGAAGAGGTTAATGAAATTACTATGCTTTCTGAAGTTAGTCATATCCTATTTGTTACCATGGCAATTTCGTGTTTCGTTGCCTCGTCGCGATCACCCACGCGGATTCTTTTCCTTCGTTGAGGTCGTAAATTTCAAACGTAGGGGAGACCAGGTATGGTTGTTACATTTTTTTATTTCTATTTTTTTATAGATTATAGTTGCACGGAAGTTCATTCAGACATAGTTTAATATAAACTAAGTACGTCCAAGTTTATAAAAAAATTAGTTCTATGAATATTATCAGTAAAATTGTTATGTATTATTAATCAGCAATCTGCTGTTACCATTGGAGTACGTTAGACTGTTGCAGTGCGAAGTATTTCTCATTTATACTAGGATGGAGCAGATGGCGTTCGTTCGCAAGGCACAAATTCAAAACCCCTCGAAAACAAAGGCATGTCTAGTCTTGTTGGATCTGTAGTCATTGTTGGATTGTTACGGTATGGCTGATGCGGGCTTAAGTTTAGATGACATAATTAAAAAATCGAAATCATCAGGAATGAGAAGCAGAGGTGGAGGGTGAGGCAAATTTAAGAAATCAGTAGTAAAATTGATTCTTTAGCGATTACGGTATTATCGATTTCCTTATAACCTTAAAGAAATAAGCTTACGGTTATGAAAAAAGAACTCTGCTTTCCGATATTGTCTGACAGTATATTTAACAATTTTCTCTTCCACTAATAATATTTCTTTCCAAATTGCTTTATTATTACACAGATCTCATACTTTTTCATAAACTACAATTGGTCGAAAGAATTTTTTTAATTTGAAAACTTACTTCAACCATATAGTATTGTCATGTGTATTTTAAAAGTATGCGTTTTTTTCTTACAGATGTTTTCTGAACACTGAAATAAGCATTTCTTATTACCTACATACTTTTTCTGTTCTTTTATTTCGAAAGTACATTATAGATTTCATTTATAATAAACCATTACAATTTGATTGATATTTGTTTACTACTGTCTAACCCTAATATGTGTTAATAATAATATTGCAGTATAAAATTGCAATAGGTATACATTTATTTTTTAGAAATAAACTAGGGAGTTTAATTATTATTTATGTGAAATTAATCATCTTCTTTTATACCTTCTTTACACAGTGTTCGGAGAGGAATTACTAGGGGTGCACGTGCTAATGGTTCGTTAAGAGGACGTGGGTCAAAAGTAATCACAGATGCACGATTTAAAATCATACAAAAGAATCGGGAGAAGCTTACGGATGCAAGAGACAAACTTGCTGAAATTGCCAAACAGACTGATGCTAGATTGAAATTAGATAAGATTCGTGCATCTCAATTAAAAAAAATAGAAACACAGATACCTGGAATTTCACGAAAAGCAGGTCGCAATGGACGATTATCTTTGTCGACGAATAAAATACCCTCAATCATGCCACCTGCAATGCCACAGAATATTCCAAACAATTACATGCCGCCACCCACAAGGACAGTGGGTTATAGACCACCTGCGCTTGCAGAATCTCATTATATGGGAGACATGAACATGGATTACAATGATGGTATTAAAAGAATCGATTTATTTTTTCTAATGTATCGGTTCATAAAATTATTTCATGTATTTATGTATTTCAGATTATATGATGGAAACTGCACCTTTAAGAAGAACTGTAAGTAACGAATACGCTCCTACACCACCTCCGCCACCTCCTGTGTTCAGTATTAAACCTGCATCTTCATACACATGGGTAAAACCAACAAGTAGCAATATAACAAGAATTGTACCTTCGCGTAAGCCTGAAGTTGAGAGGGAACATGATAGAGCAAGGGATTACAAAGTTATTGCTCGTTCTTCGATGGTAAATATGCCTGTAAGTAATTTATATTAATTGTATCAAAACCTTCTTCTTTTTAATTATATCTATTTAAGGTCATATCAATCTTTCGATCATTAGTGACCAATTCTCTTCTTATTTTCAGTGATTAATTATGATTAATATTTCAGACAAAACCTCCTTCTCCTTCGTACAAAGAAGATTGGACTTTTGGCACAAAATCACGGTATGTTCTTTTCATTATTATATTGTATAATATTCGACTTGTTAGTTATATTAATAATATTATTTTTCAGAACTATATTAGCAGAAGATCCAGTGGATCCAAAGTATTATGATTCACGAAGTCATAGAGATGTTGGTGTAAAATCACGATTAGATTCAGTTCCAAATAAATCACGAATCATGGGTGTTTTATCTCGTTCAAAAACTAGTTCCAGTTCGTCGTCATCGCAATCAACTGGTTATCGAATTGTAGTATCCAATTTACAAGCAAACGTTACACAAGAAGATATAAAGGTATGGTTATCAAATTATTGAGTGTATTTGATATAAATATGAATCTTAATGCTTTCTGTTGTAGGAGTTATTTGAAGATGTAGGAGAATTATTAGTGTCCAGATTAGTGCGGCCTGGAACAGCAGAAGTAATTTATAAAACATTAAAGGATGCTACAAAAGCCGTTGAAACTTATCATAACAGACAATTAGATGGTCACCCAATGAAATGTCTTCTTGTAAATCCACGACCAAAAAATAATCCAACAGGGCCTGCAGTAAGGTCCCTTACAGAGTGAGTACCAAATTTTGTCTAATTGTTAAGTATATTTTATTATGAGCATGAAGTACAAATTAAAAGCAATTTTATTTTCTGCATTTTTGTAGATCAAGAAGAAGCGTTAGTTCAAGTTATGTACAACCAAGTTTAGGAGCAGTGCATCGCGCATTGTTCGATGATTCTTAAATAAATGTATTTAATTCTAACAAAAAAATGTCATGTATAATGGCAAAAATGAATTTTATTCCAAATATTTCTAAAAGATGGTAAATACAAGGGAACTAGGTACGAAATCATGAGATTAAAGAGACAAGTAATGTGTAGAGAAAGTTCGGGGCGAAATTTGTATCTATAAAATATCACTTACTTTATTTTTAATTTGTATAAACTCAGTATGCCTCAACAGTTGATGAAAATAAATACGATAGAAAATGAATTTAAACTAAGTGTGTAAACAACAGGCACAAAAATGCTTCTTGTACATTTAATATATCGAAATAAAATGATAAGCACTTAGGAATTTTTAATATTTCGTATTCAATAAAAATGTTAAAAATGAATGCCTCTTGCATTCAAATGATTATGTGGCTTTTTCAGAATCTTATATATATAAAGCGCAAAGACGTCCGTCCGTGTCATTTTTCAACTTAAGAACCACCAGGATTAGAGATACGCTTTATACTTCGTTGGGAAGGTGTCGCAGAGACATATTTTCTTACTTCCGGTCAAATCCATCGCTATCCTGAACAAACGTTTCACGATTTGTTCGTCTTTCGTTTTTATATTTCGCTAGATCCGCTCAAACCCATCACTATCCTGAACAAGAGAGTTTCACGATTTGTTCGTTTTTCGTTCTTATATTTCGCTAGTTCCGCTCAAACCCATCACTATTCCGAACAAGTGAGTTTCACGATTTGTTCGTTTTTAGGTCTTATATTTCGCTACTTACTTGGGGTCCCTGACACCCCAGATGCCATAATGTCGGTATGCAAAATCATCGGAGATTCGGGGTCCTTAGAACCCCGAGACAATATAATTTAGGTATACAACATCGTCGGTACTCGGGGTTCTTAGAACCCCAAGACAGTATAATTTCGGTATACAGAATCGTCGGTGTTTGGGGTCTTTAGAACCCCGAGACAATATAATTTAGGTATATAGAATCGTTGGTGCTCGGGGTTCTTAGAACCCCAAGACAGTATAATTTAAGTATACAGAATCGCTGGTGCTTGGGGTTCTTAGAACCCCAAGATAGTATAATTTCGGTATACAGAATCGTCGGTGCTTGGGGTCTTTAGAACCCCGAGACAAGATAATTTCGGTATACAGAATCGTCGGTGCTTGGGGTCTTGAGAACCCCGAGATAAGATAATTTAGGTATACAGAATCGTCGGTACCCGGGGTCCTTAGAACCCCGAGGCAATATTATTTAGATATACAGATTCGTCGGTGCTTGGGGTCTTGAGAACCCCGAGACAAGATAATTTAGGTATACAGAATCGTCGGTACTCGGGGTCCTTAGAACCCCGAGACAATATTATTTAGATATACAGATTCGTCGGTGCTTGGGGTCTTGAGAACCCCGAGACAATATAATTTAGGCATACAGAATCATCGGTGCCCGGGGTTCTTAGAAACCCAAGACAGTATAATTTTAGTATGCAGCATCCACAGTGCTTCGGGGTCCTCAGAACCCCGCGACGATAAAATTTTAGTAACCTACATGCAGCTAACTGTAAGGAATTATAAAATATGATTATTTTTAATGTTTCTTAGTGTATTTCGTTTGTAAATAGTTTGTAATTGATTGTGTAATTGATTGTGTGTCTATTTTTAACATTTGTAACAAATTAATTCTTTTGTAATTAGCAATTTTATTTATATCATGATGTGAGCCGAAACATTTTAGTAATTTTTAATAATAAAAAGATTTTGTGACGTATACTTCATTTCTTTTTTTTTGCTTATTAAATAAGGTCATGGAGGGGGAATAACATTTATGATTTTACCCCTCTTCTAAGTCTCAGCCGAGGACCCCATTTATTTTACTTTTTCCAGTTATTTATATAATTTTATCCCTCATTATAGGCCAAGGCTATCTCAGTAGTCCTTCCATCCCTGCATTCCTTCCATCCCAGCATTCCTTACATTCCTGCAGCCCTTAAATATCATATTTTTTTTTTTTTTTTTTTAACGTGGTGGAAATCTTCAGAAAGACACCTTCAGCCCCCCTGGGGAGGGGCCGAAGGTAGTGTGGGATTTTTACCCACTAAAACCACCACGGTGGCCTGCACTAGGGCGGTAAGGAGGTGCTTTGACCCTTCGCCATGTGCCAAACTCCGCCGACATCGGGGGCCACACCCGATGCCGGCATTCCTCGGGCCGCGTGCAGTCGAGACCGGGGCCCCAGCCCCGAACCCCTGCGGAATTCCTTTACATCCCCCGTTCCGTTATATTTCAGCATCCCTTACATCCCTGCATTCTTTTTATCGCTACATTCCTTTCATCCCTACATTCGTTTCATGTCTATATTCTTTTCATCCCTAAACTTCTAAATATCTTCATCCCTTACATCCCTACATTCTTTTCATCGCTTCATCCCTTACATCCCTACATTCTTTTCATCCCTACATCCCTTACATCGCTTCATCCCTTACATCACTACATACTTTACATCCCTACATTCCTTACATCTCTTCATCCCTTAAATTCCTACATTCTTATCATCCTTACATCTCTTCATCCCTTACATCCCTACATTCCTTACATCGCTTCATCCCTTACATCCCTGCATTCTTTACATCCCTACATTCTTTTCATCCCTACATTCCTTTCATCCCTACATTCTTTCCATCCCTACATTCATTCCATCCTTTCATTCTTTCCATCCCTACATTCTCTTCATCCCTACATTCTCTTCATCCCCACATTGCTTTCATCCATACAACCCTTTCATCCCAGCATCCCTTATACCTCTGCAAACCTTATAATAAATATATTACAAAGACTGCTTCGAGTAAAGGTAAGTAAAGGTAAGTTTTTCGCCAGAAATTTTGCAAAATTTAGTTCCCCTTTTCACCACCAGAGGGCGCGGATTCGACATCGAAATTTTAGTTCAAATTTTTCCCGCTAGAGGGCCAAAATTTGAGCATGATTTAGTTCCTTTTTCCGAAACCAGATGGCGCTGATTCGACATCGAAATTTTAGTTCACATTTTTGCCGCTAAGGGGCGCTATTTTCTCGAGGATCCACCAAAAATTTCGAAAAATAGCGCCCCCTAGCGGCAAAAATGTGAACTAAAATTTCGGTATCGAATCAGCGCCATCTGGTTTCGGAAAAAGGAACTAAATCATGCTCAATTTTTGGCCCTCTAGCGGGAAAAATGTGAACTAAAATTTCGATGTTGAATCAGCACCCTCTGGTGGCGAAAAGGGGAACTAAACTTTGCACGATTTTGCATAAAAATGTTGCAAATATGTGAAGAATGCAGGGATGTAAGGGATACAGAGATATAAGGGATGGAGAGATGTGGGGAATGTAGGGATGAAGAGAATGTAGGGATACAAAGAATGAAGGGATGAAATGAATGTAGGGATGAAAAGAATGTAGGGATCGAATGAATGTAGGGATGGAAAGAATGTAGGGATAAAAAGAATGTAGGGATGTAAAGAATGCAGGGATGTAACGGATGAAGCGATGTAAGGAATGTAGGGATGGAAAGAATGTAGGGATGTAAAGAATGCAGGGATGTAAGGGATGAAGCCATGTAAGGAATGTAGGGATGAAAGGAATGTGGGGATGTAAAGAATGCCGGGATGTAAGGGATGAAGCGATGAAAGGACGATGAAAGCGATGTAAGGAATGTAGGGATGAAAGCCGATGCCAGGACGATGCACAAGACGATGCCAGGACGATATGCAGAGAGCGCCACCTATGCATCGTGATCCCTAACACCCCAATATGAAACAGATGTCATGTTGCAAAGGGGTCCCTGACACCCCACGATATCAAGTCCGTATGAAGCGGGTACAACCAATATAATAATAGTTCTTTAATTTCTTTCTGGAGTTTATTTAATTTAATTTATTCGGTATAAGATGATCACAATACTGTAGTGTATGATTATGAAATATAAAAAGTAATATACCATACGTATTATTAATGACATGCACTGAGTTTATCTAGGTATTAGGTATTAGTTATTAGGGAGAAGTATCGAGCAAGTAGTATTTGGAATAGTTAACAATTATAATTTGACGTAGTAAATGGCACATAAATAACTTTATTCCTTTATCACAACTACAACTTCTAAGAGAAAACAAATTTACGACTTGATTTGTCTTTCTCGTTAATCTCGTATAGATATCGCCGACAATATATATTAAAGTTGTGTACCTTTGTTACCCACGCTCATCCACATGAAAAAAAGATATACAATTAACATACAAAATACAATAAAAAAATTAATGTCTAATAGTTCTGTACCTAGTAGACACTACGCGCAATACAATTAAAAAATTTAATACAGTGACCGTTTCATAAGTAGCCGCGCTAAATAGCCTATTCTGAAGGCAGCTACTTATCGGACAGCCACTGTAGTCGAGTACCTCGCAGACACTACCCGCAATTTACAAAGTATGTTTAATTAACATTGATTACCAATACTGAACCATCTGAAATAATTTAACCATGTTTCTGTCTAAGTGTTCGTTTAAAATTAAGAAATTTTGAACTTTTTATACAGCGAGTGTAAAAAATATTCGTACATCGAGTAATTCCAAAAAAAACTTTACACAACTCGCTTTATTAATAAATTTCTTTAAGTTTATTAACCTCCATGCCAGTGCAGAGAAACTGAGAATTAAAAATACATACAGTAATGCGCGGTTGAATTTCACTACGTTTAGAGAACTGTCAGCAATAAAATTCTCGTGAATAGGATAGTGTTTTTATTCTAGAAATTAATTCGAACATAGCTTGACGAAAGAATTTCATATACTATAATAGAAAGATGATTTTTAAAGGATCAGTATAAAATTTAAATTAAAATTGGAACTCTAGTCTGTCGCCCATTAATCATTAATAGGCAACTCAAGTAAAATTGGACCGATTTATGTACAAATACTTTTTACGCAGATAATTCTGCCGATTATGGGATTTTTCAAAATATTTTCAAATATTATGCGAACATCTGAGTTCTTCTTAAGAAAGTTTATTAATAAACCGAGTTATACAAAATTATCTTTGGAATTACTCTCTGTACAAACACTTTTTACACTCACTGTATCATAACGCATGGGTCAAGCGAGGTTAAGTTCAAAAATTCAAAAGTTCTTAATTTCTTCAACCACGCGTTACGTAGAAAAAGTTTTTCCCGATTCCCTGACTGTGTTTTTAGCTTTTACCATGGCTTCTCGTTTTAGCTTTGGCAACTGAAGAACTTCTGCGTAGGTCATTTCTAACCTCTTCAGCCGGGCAACTTCTTCAGACGCAGTGCTCGGTTTGTAATTCCTATATTCGAAACTGTTATTGTGTTGGTCATTGCCGTTACGTGTACATAAATTATTAGCTTGCCTACCGGTATTCGACGATTCTTTCGATCGATTCGAGTAAGTGTACCCGTTACACGCGCCGCCATTTTGATCGGTCACGCTGAACGGTCGGAACTTCTTTTTCCCGCTATTATTCAATTTCTGACGAGCGAACTTTTGATTGGGCGTCGGGCTTCCGTCGAGTAGCAACGGTTTCTCGTTGTGTGTAAATTTTCTGTTAGCGTGTTTCTTAGCTGATTTTTTAATGTGTATGTTAACCGTCATATAATCTAAACGACAGACATTTGAATTACGTTGACCTACCATCTTTTCGTTCTTTGTGTATACAGTGGTTGACGTTTCGTTATTACTGTGTGATTGTTCGCTGACTGAGTTAGAAACAGGAGTTTGGACTCTATAAAGTGGTTCAGATACGGTGGAGGACAATGCTGATGAAACCACACTCTGATTATCGTCCGTGGTTTCACTGGGAACGTCTTCCGACGCAAACGATTGTGACTGATGTACGACAGAACTTGACAAGTCGTCTAATAGAGGCAGCTTCTCTCCTTCGTCTTTAGCTTCCGCTGCTCTCTTCAGCACGCTGAATATTTCACTGAATATTTGCCTATACTCGGGCGTTTTCCGGAATCTGCTTTCGAACGGACTATTGTCGTCGTAAATACTAAATTTGCAATCTTCACCATCGGCAATTGAGCAAAGGAACGAGCCGGGTCTTCCATCGGTTTGGGTTGCTTTGTTGCTTGTCTCGTCAGAGAAACCGGAAGACAATGTTTCCGCTTCGGAGAAATCTGTCGGGGTAGCGGAAAACGGTTTCTTACCCTCTGCTTTGGCACGCGTACCACTTGCAACTGCAGATTTCGTCGACTCTTGTTGCAATTCTGTTTCTGCTGTGGAGTTCTGAAAACTGTTGAACTCGCCGGACATCTCCAGTTCTTCTTGCAAGGACATGTATGGTGTGCGTAAGCTGTCCTTACGTCGGGGCGCTGAACGCCTCTGAACTTCTAGTAACGCTTGGTATTTTTCCACTAGAACTCTGTAAGGGTTGCTTAGATCGTTGGCTGGTACCTCCTTCTCGATTGTCTCCTGAAACACGTTTGTATTTTTTACCTAGATGTTTGACAAATTAATTTTTCAAGGTCTATGGATGTGTTTAGGCGTTCAATGATTGGTGAAATTTCTTATTAAACCTTGTAAAAATGTACAGGGTATCAGATAACTAGTGATACAACCGAAAAAGGGATGATTCTACATAAAAAACAAAACTGGAAAATTTGCCCAATTAGTTTAAAAAAGTATTAACAAAAAATTACAATAATTGACATTTTAATTTTCAGGCAATATAATTTACGAGATGATTTGAAAATAATCCTTGTGATAATTTGAAACTAAACAATTGAATGAAGTTGGTGATGCAACTAAAGTTACACTAAATTTAATTTATTTAACAACTGATTTACTTAGCAAAATAATGGAAATTCGAATTTAAATACAAAAATGTAAAAACAGGGATGACCGGATGTAAGGTTAAGGAAACGCCAGATTTATAGGACGTTAAATAAAAGAAACGATTGTTCGTTGGAAAAAATATGTTTTATTTAATATCATATAAATCTGGCACTTACATTGTACAACATAATTTTAACAAATACTTCGACTAGATATACTAACAATATTCAGTCATGCTCGAACAACATTGAAAAAAAATAACCATAATAAGAAGGCAGACTTAATTCTAAAAAAAGAAAAAAAGAAGTAAGCAGCATCACCAAATTCAATCTTTCAAATTTTCACAATAAATTAAAACTTATATCCTAATTCGTTTAATTTAACGCAGTCTTTTCGTTTCTTTGGAAATTAAACCTTTCTTTCGTTTTTCTTTTCGGCTCTATTATTATATACATACAAATTGTTCTTTTTTTTATTAATAAAAACCATGTCGTTCAACCCTCGTTAGCTTATCATATTAAACTCATGATAATTAAATAAATGTAAGTGCTCAGTTATAAGTTTACTTTCTTTTTTTACCTACACCTTATTTTAACCAACATTTTATTACTAACCAGTCTTAACGAAATAAACCACTAACTGTACTTTCTTCATTTTTCTCAATAATTAACTTCTTCAAAGTTTTCTACTAAATTATGAAACAGAATTAAAGAGCAGAATAAAATCCGCAAAGTAGTAATTGAATAAATTACAGTAATGCTTCGAAATAAGCAAGTGGCTCGGGACCGAACAGTTGCTTATTTCGAAGCAGGTACCTATTCGGCTTGACTTTGTTCTTGAAACGGGACGATAGAAAACGCGAGAAACGAGTGAGAGATCCGAGGTAGCGGCAAATCATAAAGTGATCGGCCGAGCAGCGATGTTATTTTTTGGACAAGGATAGAATATAACATGCCCTCTCATTCTCGCACTATGCTTTATTTCGAAGCAAATATACCAGACTGAGAAAGCATTATATATATTCCATCCTTCTTCTACTAACCGATGTCACTGCTCAGTCGAGCGTGAAATTTATTACCCTAAACATCGGCTTCGCGCTTTCATGGACCTCTCACTCGTTTCTCGTACCTCTCACTTTGCGGGCGACTTCAAACAAAGAAGAGGGGATAGCGACTTGCTTATTTCGAAGCAGAGACCACTTGCTTATTTCGAAGCATTACTGTATAGGATAGAGATTGTACAGTCTGTTTATAATAAGCATAGACACCAAAACCTAAATACCTGAAATTTATCTTAAGGATTTTTACTTTTTGACACGTTATAATTAAATTTATGAGTCTTTCAGTTTTCACTGTTTACAGTAAAAAAAATATTGTCTTAAGTGAAAAAAAATATTGGGTGTAATTGTGAAAAGGTACAGTATCGAGCATGGTAGGCTTTCCTACAAAAAATGGCAATGTAAGAGGAGGTCCCACCATTTGCGTGTAAATGTTTATTTGCAAAAATGTAATATTTTAATATTGTAATACTGTGACAATAATTAGGATAATCTATTACTCCTAATTTCACATTAAAATATTAAAATTATGATATTGTAATTATTATATAGTCCTATAATAGCATAATATTATAGACTTATAATATTATAATTAAAGAATTCCGGCTTCGGTAATTATTTGTGATCAAATTCATAGCATTAGAATGATAGTGGTACCTACGCTTATTTTAAACATAATGTACCTATAATACATGCCTTGATATTTAAACAACTCTAATTAAAAATGATTCTCTTTCAACAAATACTGAAACTACTCAAAGAAATCCTCAATACTTTTAATAAGTGGCCACTAATATGAAGCACTTTCCAACAACATGAATCTACAATTGTGTTTTTCAGTTAGTACTTCGTCATGAAAGAACAAAATTAAGAAATATATACTAAGAATCTTTCCCATTTTTGTATCATATAATGTCTATGTTCTATGAAATGCTAAAGGAACGTTTCACTACGATATGTCTTTGAAATTCTAATTAAAGAACTACTATGGTATCTGGTCATTCTAAATGAATTATTTTAAAGCAATTTTTTGCTATCCTTCAATGGTAATATTTTTCTCAAAACGAAGATCGGTATTCGGTATGGTTTTAATAATAATGGCATAATGCATTCGTTCTTTATGTAGCATATTGTATGAAAGAAAACAATAATTAACGTAGGTAGTTTCCATATAGACGTAAAAGTTGTCCACAACAGGGAACGAAAGTCTTTAGTCTCTTTTTTTGCCATGGATTGCTTAACGTTTGTTGTGAGTGTTTCCTAAAGCAAATAAAATTGTATTACTTTCGAAAGGAAACTCGTATCACTTAGAACCCTTACAGGCATGTGTTAGGTTGTTGCATATTAAATGGTTGATTTTCAACTGTATAAACTCTGTCACGATTTGGTAATGTAAAAGTACCATAAAATAACAGGTGCACCATATTAAATTGAAGCTGAAATGATCACACTGGAACAATCAAACTTATCAAAATGACGCATTTTAACTTTGTTTTATTTTAAATCTGTAGTTATAAAAAAAAGAAATAAACTATGGCTTAAGTAATAAATTTTTGAATATATAAATATATAAATATATTGCTGTGAATGAATCTATCATTTTATCTGCAACAATCTAAAATTGTACATCATACACCCTACATTGCAACATTTTGTTTGATTTGTACAGGACATTCTGTGATATTTTGTTCTGATTCCACATACAACAATAAATAAACAATGTAAAAAAAATGTTGTCACAAAATTTTATTTTACATTTTAAATCTGTGTTTGTGTGTAGAATGTACACCTATAATGGAATACCCTGTACTAAACCGCTATGTAAATTCTGTCCATTAATCTCTCACTGTATGCAACAAAATTGTTGAAAACAGAAAACAGAAGGAACAATGGGCTATCTTATGCCATCATTTCAATGAAAAATTACATATGATAATAAATAAATGAGAATGAAGCTACAATAAAGATTATACAAATATTATACACAGATATCTTTATACACAACTTTATACAAGTGATGTATTTAAATTGCTATTGTATAACTAAATCGGGAAAATAAATAAATAATTTGCATAAGTGACCTTGTTTTTCCATACATTTTTATAAAAATGAGATAAATGAACAAGTAGTAACGTAGTTACAAGCTAATGATACGTACTTCAATATGCTAACAATAAGTAATATTATCTCAAGATATTATTACAGGACAAAACTTACATAGCGACTTAACATTCATCAAAAACTATATGTACATATATATTCAGCAAGGAACAAAAAAATCACTCTGCAAGCAGATCTACCATTTAAAGCGAACTTAGAGAAGAGAGAAAAGAAAATATACCATGCATGCTGGACGAAAGATAGATTTATTCAAAATTGAAAATATAAATTACCTGTGCAACCGGCTCGGGTTCTCGTAGCGTGTCATTAATTAGCGACTCTGCGATGCTAATGTCGTCGTATTCTTCTTGGTTCAATATTATAGAAAGTTCGTCGTGCGTTTTGTCTAATCCTCGCAAGCATCGACCGCACAGTTGACCCCGCCTATAAACATTCCAATTTTCCGTGAAACTATTAACTACTATCAAGTATTATTTTACACAAATATTAATTAAATTAAAAATAATTTTTTAAAATACATCTACTCATATCCGAAAGTACACCAAAGTGTACATAAAACTAGAAAATTTATTATATCTCAGATAAAGCTTTAACAGGTTCAAGTCTATAGTGGTAGATCTACCCATATCGGAAGGTATCTTTCTATAAAAAAAGCCTAAAGAGCCCCTAGACAAAACCCTAGTTACAACAATGCTGATGGTCTGATGGATGCATACCTCACTTCTTCAAGCATGTTTATCTCTTCTTGAAGGTTCTTCACAGATTGCTCTGTACTGCGTAAATTATTTAACTGTTCCTCTAAGGCACTGTATCCTTGTGTCAGGGACGCTACTTGCTGTTTCAGTTCTGTGTTTTTCTTTTGTTCCCTTGCTATTTGGTTTCGTGCTTCCTGCAACTGCCTGACCATTTCTGTCACCTCTTCTTCGCTCGTCCCTCCTGTTATGGATTGTCGAACATTGGGGTCCGTGTTCGCTTCTGGGAAAGGTTTCTGGCCAGATGGGGCAGCGCTCTGGAAAACAATTTTATTTAAGTTAATATAACACCGGTGTAGTTTTCACTCTTTGATCTTTAAGATTGTTTTACTTATAATTTACTTATATTAGGTGTATCAATGCCTTTTTTTATGTTAATTAAAGATTGATTACTGTTAAATTATTGAAATACCCGTTGTCGTTATTATATTTTCGCATCACCTTATTACCTTATTTTAATATTTCAGTATTCATCAATATTTCAGTGGCATTCATTACTTTGCTTTAATAGCATTGAACATATTACAATTAAAAATTGCAGTTGTAGTAAATAATAGGTTTGATAGTAAGTTTTTTGTTTTGAAGGAATTAAAAAACAAGATCTAGTTCGATCGTCCAGCTGAATGAATCTAGAAATTCCATAGTGAAACCGTAACTTCTTTCTTTTTTTTTTCCTCGATGAAATCGAGATTTTCCATCGTTCGTAGTTTAGTGGCTAAACGGAATAACCGATAATTATCGAACTTATCTAAGATCACATGAATATTAATACCTGTTGTATGCTGCCACCCGGCGTGACCGATGCTTTCCACAGAGCGGTCTGTGTTTGTGCGGTGTTCGTCGATTGGCTCGCTGTTTGTTGCCGAAGTAGACTTTCATGTTGCTCGTTTATCTCGTCGATTTTCTTCTGAAATTCCTCGCAACGTGCCTCCAAATTTTCAATTGTTAAACATTGGCTGTCAACAAAGATAAGAGAAAAACCTTTTTTAAACAACATACAATATTATTTTCCTTTCAATACTTTCGCTTCCGGACAGTTTAATGTCGTTAGTCACTAAAGATCCGATCACGCGATATCGCATGCGAAATCGTCCACTTTTTAACCCTAGATCACTAATCTCTCGTCAAAATGACGATATCTATTTATACCTAATACAGTTTAGTGATCTAGGGTTAAATCATTAAAACTTAAATTTAAAGAGTTATCATTTAGGTGTTAGAATAAAGTTAAGAACAGATTATTAATTTACATACCTTTTAATAAGTTTCTTGTCGCTCGTTTTCTCTACAACTAGACGGTGATTCGCTCGTTCCAAGTTCTGAATGCTGACCTCAAGTTGTTCATAAATCTTTAGTCGTGAATCGTTTACCTCCCTCAGGGCAGCTATTTGTTTTTTCATATACTGAAAATTATACATTTCATTCAAATTATGAACCATCAGCGCAATGTTGATGATTTAAATCATTAGCGCAACCAGAAGAGTGGAGGATCAAAAAGGTCACTGGATCCTCCTATTAAAAAATTAAAAATCCTTTCTTTTTTTTTTTAAATAAATAGCGAAATATTTTTGAAAATCTCAGAAACCAATGTTGGGAGTAAAGTAAAATTAAGAAAATTAATGTTATCAAGGATAATTAATAAAGTATGATAAAAAATGTTGTTGATTCTTCTATTATACAATTATGGTCGCGCCACTGGCCTGAATTTATTATTAAATTACCTCTATTTCTTGTGCTTGTTCTTCGATCGTAGACTGTTGTGCTTTGACGATGTTCTCCAATTCCTTATTTCGCTCCAGGAGGGTTTTGCCAAGTTCAGCGGCCAATTGTAAATCTGAAATGAAAATAAAGTCCTGTATTAAAAAGTGTTCTATATTTTTCAATTATTTTTACATTAAAAATCACCATCTTTTAATTTATACTATATACAGTGCCTTAAGGTAATACTTTCTTCTAAAGAATAATAAAATGTATAAATTGACGTCAACAGAAGCACACAATCCTAAGAAAATTTTTCCAAATGAAATTGCATATTTTTGTCTACGTGAGAGTTAATAAAAGTATCAAGGTATAATATAAAAAAAATCAGTGATCTCATTCAGTACCATGGATCAATTTTATTTACAGAGTATAGATTTTATTTTAAATTATTATTTATTGTATTTTTAAAAGATATGAGATCTCAAGGAATGAATATGTACTCTGATTTACCTATATCAGTGTCTCCAGTTAAATTCTGTTTTAGTTCAAGAAATTTTGTTAGAAAAGTTATTAGAAAATTTTAATAGTCTAAATGGTAATAGGCAAAAATGGTTTAATCATTCATTCATTTTCTTTGAAATCATTTGAACACCAATTACAGCCGTCATTAAAATTCCTAATCCTCATTCCTTCTCAAGATACCATAAACCATTTTTCTAATCTAATAGGTAAAGTACTTATTGAATCATAAATAATTAAAATATCTTGTAAAGAGATAAGAGTTATAAAGAAACTGTAAAAATTTGTATTGTGGCAAAATTACAGAAATTACAAATTTTTCCTAAATTATAACAATTTGAAATGCTTGGAAAATTACATAAATTCAAAAAAAAAATTCAAATCGAACTTATTATAATTTGTATGACGTGTTATTCATTGTTGATCGACCAAAGTTGACCCGGGCATTTTAAAATGTACATAATCAAATTGGACGAACTCGACTTTGCCCTGAATGCATAAAAGACAATGAGATTTCAAAATAAAATCAAGATAAATTTTATTTCAGACTGATAAGAAATAATCATTAAAAAATTAAAAACAAAAATTATCCAATTTAATTCTCTGACGGCGGACCCTGGAGAGAGTCCAATTTTAATTTAATTTTGAATTTTATGTTATTTTCATTTGTTAACACTTACACTGTTCTTTTAAAAATTATTATTTCAATATATGAAACTCTTTACATGTTTTGTAAGTTTGGGTCATACTGACCCAAGTTGCGCTGTTTAAGGGAGAACTTTAAAATAAAGATTCTATGAAGAAATTTTAAATTATGAAGAAATTAATGTTCATACATGTAAGATTTTATTAATCTTGTAAAATCTATGTCATAACAACTCTTAATCGCAAGAAGATTATTTTTTATTCAGATTCTACCTGTCTTTCACTGAAATGACGGATAAACTTGTTTTTTCCCGGTTAGCAGGTTAAGAATGCAACGAATGAAATTCACGGTACGAAGGAAACAACTCTTCCTCGTAAGAAATTATATAAGGATTTACGTTACCAGTCACCGTTCGAATCCTAACGTACATCAAAAGTAGAACAATCATATTGATATCGTATCGAGTATATAAATATAATATCTTTGAATTATCAATTACAGGTAACATATTCTTCAATATTTTTGTTTATAAATTTCCAATCTATTCAGTGACCATAGAATCACTATGATATTTATTCAAAATAAATAATTTTGGGAATTTTTGGAGACTTTGATAAGTTCATTAATTTGATAATATTCACATCTGTCTATATTTGTACTGGATTGTCCAGAGAATTTGTTAAAAATAGTAATATAAAGTTCATGGTAGTCAAGTTAAAACTTTTCAGAAGTTTAATCACTACAAAATTATTTTGATGTTTATTAGAAATCTTTGAAATTTCTGAAGATGAAAAGGTTCATTAAGTGTTAATTATATGAAAGTTTTGAAAATATTTTCTCATTTCTCCATATTTCGATCTTATAATTTAATTTTATTGCATAGTCCAAAAAACAATTTACAATATTTTGAATACTTCGAAAAACTCACTAAGTCTTAATACATATAAATAATAATTTGATAACATGGAAAGTTTTGAAAATAAAAATTTCCACGTTTCTCCATATTTTGAATCTATATACTGCATAATATAAATTTATAATTTACATAAAATTGATAATTTACAACATTATCTACTTTCTCCTTATCCAAATCTATAATCAATAATATAATCAATACCTATCCTACAAGAAAATCAAGACTCTCAAAACCTCCAAAATGTAAGTCTAATTTCAAATGCAGTCCTCGTCGTACAAACAGTTAACTATTAGGTCATAACTATTAGATACCCACCAGTGAAATACCTATATGTTCCTCTACTTACACGAGATTTACCTATTATCACACTAGAAAAATTACAAATAGAAAAAGAAAAGAACAAAGTGGAATTCTATTTAAAATGAACGAAGATAATATAGCCCATCACAAGATCCACAATCACAGTTTCAATCACTATCCTAATTTTCCTGAACGTATAAAAGTCCCTTCTACCTTCAGGACCTTGAAGACACGACAGCTCGATAGAGTAATCCCAACAATCCAAAGAATTCATCTGCGTCTGTGGGTCCCAGACGACGTCCACGCTAGGGCCGCTCATCTTTCCGGAGCCAGAATCTTTTCACAATTTCTTCAAACTCCTGGACCCTTTAAAAATTTCTTTCACTCTCGGTTTATCACTTTCAAAACGATACACCTTTGAACTGGGAACACGGAAGATTTCGACTTGCTACGAGGTCGTCCATTCAGGTGACACGGTTCGGTGTACGATGATACTGTAGTACACGAAGAAGTCGGGTTATCGACCACAAGCAACCGGTTCCATCGAAGGTAGCCGGTCTTCTGTGAATCGTTGGTTAGCCGTGGAACGCGTGCAGCCCAAACCTCGAATGCCCATCCACTACCAACCTAACCCACCTCTGGTACCTTCTCCTTCTGTGTGACTCCCCCCCCCCATACCTTCTCTACCTTCGTGCATCCCCTCTATCCCTTTCTATACTTCCTCTTCGTTGCTCTCGTGTTTCACCTGGTGCAATTCCTTTTCAGACATTGGTGTGAAAATTCCTTCTTTCTTCGGGTACCTGCCTCCTGCGGCTACTCTCACTACACCCCCTCTTCTTATTCTTCATTTCCCTTCTCCCCTTCAGGTAACGTGACTGTTTGTCTTCCGTCGGTTGTACCTTGATACACGTGCAAAAGATCTGTCCCACTTTTCATGCTTTTATTTCGAACCTCATTGACGAGTATGGGAACTTATTATGTTATGTTACATAGTGGTATTGTTTATTTCTTTTCATTTTTAACCCTTCTACAGCGGAGTCTGGGTAATTTTGTGTGAAATATGAAATTAAATTGAAATTGGGGTTCTCTCCATGGTCCGTCGTCCGAGGGTTAAGTGATTCTAGGGGAATTATATTTAGATGAACATAAAGTGAGAGTTATTTTCTTCGATAGGGTGAATTTCTGTTATATTTCAATTTCGCGGGTTTAATTTAGCGCGCCAAGTGACGAGGGAATTAGCGAAGTTATTGTCTTTCCAATTATTTCTTTTTCTATAATATTATGAATAAATGTTTAATATTTTCCTGACTTTTGATAGCTAAGGGTAGGTATCTACTTGAGAATAAAATTCGCACGAGGTGGACACTGTGCCAAGACTCACCCTCAGCTAAGAATCATTCCTTTCAGCAGTATCCATTTGGAAAAAATGCTATCGACAGCTTTTCATCCGAGTTTAATTCTCAAGTGGATCCTTTTGATAAATGAGATCATCTACCCTTGGATAAATATCAAATTTAGTTAGTGTTTTCTATTCATAATTGTTCACAGGATTGGGCGTATGATTAATTGTAAAGCGATGAAGGAAAACATACTGATGTACCGAAGGTACCATTCGTCCCCGACTCTCCGGACGGATCCTCGGTACAGCGGCTTCTACTTAATCATTCACCCCTTTACTTTTCTAATTTTATCTATAAGATGCGCTATATAAATAGAATATCTGGTAATATTATGGTTAATAGCCTGAAGAAATGCCAATAGAAAGTATGCAAATTACAATAGTGTCGATATGGAACCCTCGAATTCCCACACTCGTTACCTTGGTACCCAATGCAGGCAAAGTGTGAAATTACGTTTTAGAACAAGTTACGGTACGCTGAGCTGCGTTTTACAAAACACCCGGCACGCTGTTCCAGGGCGTGGTGGAACGATAATGATCCAGTTAGCTGACGCCGCATACTCCAGTTAATGTCGGTAATATCTTCAAAGCGGTTTCGCGAAAGGTCAGCGGGATACACACGTATACACCTGTGCGATTTAACACATCTATGCCAACAATAGCCTCCTCTCTTTTGTTTCGATCGATGAAGAGATTAATAACGTTTCATTCCCAGGAGAAAGTATATTTCTCGGCTGGAGGTCGCCCGGGGTTATTTCAATCGAAATATCACGAGGAAGCGGTTTCCACGATTTCTGGTGATGAGATTTCACGTTTCACCGAGTGGATACTTTTGATCATTATGCAACTTGCGTATGCGTTTCTTGACGACTCATCGTTTCAACGTTTATCTTTGAGAAAATAAGTTCAAGGCTCCGAGAATGACATAGGATTTTATATAAATGGCCAGTTTAAGACTCTATTGTTCCATGAGATTTCATGGTGCTGGGAACGCGTAGCATGTTATTTGTTGAAATGATGGAGTTGAGGACTGCCTTGTGAGGCGAGGCAGAAGGGCATAAGAGAGTTTTGTTTTCTAATTGAGATATTTGGTACATATGTGATAGAATAGTAGACACATATTTTGTTGATTCAAGGGTTAATATAAATAGAGATATTAAAATTCATAAAAGGAATAAGCAAGTAAAATTTCGAAAGTTAAATAAAATAAAATTATTCAACAGACTGACAAGTAGGTGCTAGTTTAACAAATAAAAGCACTAGCAATAGGTAACAGGTAACTTGAATTCCAACGGTGTTATCAAGGAAGTCGTTTACCGTTTTTGCTCTAAAGCAAAAACATTAATTGCTTCTTTTACCTGCAAAAATTGTAAGGTCAAGTGTGCTCTCAATTTATATCCTTTCAATTTGCTTTCACTTTATTTTCTGCGATGTTCCTGTTATTGTTCTTGCAATTGTTCCATTGTATTTCTTAAGTGAGTTTGAACAGTAATCAATTGTATTATTTTTCATTACAGTGAAAGAGTGTGGGCTCTAATTTCTATCTGTTCCATAAATTTTATTTTTAAATAAATTTTCTATAAGATATAAGAGATTTTTTAACTCTTTCAACATAAACGTGCCTTAGGAACGCTGTAAAATTAAGAAAATGAAAATAATATGAAATACAAAATTAAATTAAAACTGGGACTCTCTCCGTGGTCCGGCGTGAAAGGGTTAATGGAAATCCCATTGCATACCCATTTCTGGTACCCATAATTAAATGGTGTAGCTGTGAACATACATCTCGAATACTTTCATAGTAACTTCACTCGTATTTCACAAAGCGAATCGTGTCCCGATGAAGCATTCTATTCTCGTTAAACTAGAGAGCTGGTGCAAAAAGTTTGCCACTGGTTCAAATGAACCATCGGCGAACCGTAGAAATACGTGGGTTTGCTTCCCATCATTGTACCGGTTGGCGCATAAAGCATACGAGCGACGTTCTAGGAGCATTTCTCCCGAAGATGCTCGCACCATAAATTCCATAGGCCTCCGTTCTCCTCTCTATTATTGTTTATTTTCATGTACATCCGCAACAACCGGCCAGCATACAACTTAACGGTGCTGGAAAAACGGTCTCCGTTCGCGAAAGCGTTGATACCATGCGAATATACTTTCAACTGTAATCGCTGGACCGCGGATGTTTATGCATTCACGACATATCCGTACGTATATGATATACAGGGTAGACCATTTAAACGGGGACACTTAAGTCAAATCATTAAATTCAAAAAATAAGAAATAGAGAAATTAATGAGATATAAGAAGCTGGACATCAATAGAGTACTTTAACACTAAAATTTAAGAAAATTAAAAAATTAGACTAAAGCAGTTTGACCAGTGAATGATTCATTTAGCTGTAGAAAAACTGAATCTCATATCCCATCACCCTCTTTGCTAAACCAAATCATTTTTTAAGTGGATAATGATTAACTGATGGGCCCAACGAACCTTCTACTTGGTCTTTGTATTAGAAACTCAAAATTATGCATAATAAATATAATGAAATATTGTAAATATAATAGACAACTGCCCTATCCCTATCTATGGGCAATCTCTATCGTCCCCCTCTGGATCCGTCACTGCTAATTAGAAATATTCATTAGGTATTTATAATATAGGTCTTAGGAATAATCTAAAAATATAAATAATATTGGTTAAAAACCAGAATATTACGCAATGAAATTTTCAATAACATTTGCGTGACAGTCAAAGTGTTAATTACATACAAGCTTGAACTTAATATCCCAACAATCTTCTCATAACAGTTCAAAGTGTTTCAACATTTTTCCTTAATAACCAGCCAAGAAGAAGAACTTAATTTAACGCTTGATTCATAAACGAAATGTACGAGAGTATTGCACTTATTTTCTCGAAAGATCTGTTTCTTCTCACGAGCCAGAAATTGTAAAAACAATACGTAATTATGATCTTATCCGATGCATCCCGTGAAAAGTTTAAATATTCCAAAGCAAGCACGCATTATAAATACATAATACGACATAATTATGAATAAGTACACTGAAAATTGGAGTAGTTTTAATTAACAAATTAAGGTTCAGTATCTAGTTTTATCAACAACTTCCTCTGCGACGGAATTAATTTTAAAATCCGTACAACGTGGTGTCAAAATTATTAAGAGATCAAGAAATTGAAGAATTTACCAGCGCGTAATTACACGTTCGGAAGTGACTGCAAGTGAGTATCAAGTATTCAGAAACGAATAAGTAATTTAGGAAGAAGCGTGCCTCCTGTTCACCGAGCGAACATCGTTACGTGAAAATTACTGTTTCGGTGATAAATACTGAATGGCTAGTTTCACATCCTTAGGGCTTCGTTGTCACAAGAAATGAAGTTTCCGTGCCAGAAACGACGTTCATCTTCGTTGCTGAATTTCGTGCGAATTTAATTAGGAAAACAATGAACACCTGTTGTTACCTTCGTCATGCGTATAATTGGGGGGAAAAAAAGATTCACGCAGACCGAAATTGGTCCGTGGAAACGTTATTCACAGTGAAATATAAAGGCGAGAGTTAAATAGAAAAAAAAATAATAATTCGCTGGCTTTTAGAAAGATTCGATTCATCTTAACTCCTCGACACAGTGGAAGGGTTAATTGAAATTGAAATATGTATCAATAGAATTATTGATTGATTTAAGTAGGGTCAGGTTAAGTTTATTTTTGCATTAGCAATTGAACTTTAAATATAAAAAATTATAATAAATTCCAAAGTGTGGAATTTCTGACATAGTAAATAAAAAGCTTAGGGGCTTCCTTGGAAAGGGCCATGGGCTGTAGCTCCCCTTAAACCCCCCTTGATTCAGTGTTGGATTTAAGGGTTCTTTTTTGGGGGTTCCTTTTTCTAATAAAAATATTAGATGTATAGAATATCTTACATTTTAATTTACGATGGTAATTTACACATTCGTTTTTATATTAAAAATTTCTGTTATTTTTGTTTTTAAAGGAACGTATGTACTTTCGCTAGTAATCCTTAAAGAGAGTCCTTATTAAGCATTACGAGCGTTTGTTTTGTATATAAGGAGATTAACAAAAACGATAGTGTATTTGAATAATACAACGAAGGAAAGGCTTTAGAAAGGAAAATCCAAATAATAATTATGCAAATGATTCTTTCTGTAATGATTTCACTAATTCGTTAATTCCTTATACGAACAGAATGCTTCCACCTTTGTCTTAAACAATTTCTCCGTTTTTAAATATCGACAAGCTCATTACTATTCCTTTGAAACGGTTAGTTAAATATTAAATTATTAAATATAATGTTATTAAAAAATGGATAAAAATATCACTTGCATACCTTTGGTTTTAAGTGTCTCAATTGATAAAATAATAAAATGTTCATTACTTGTTTGCATATAACCGAAGGGAGGCTGAAAAGGTGTAAGCCTAATGGACATAAAGCGCCCCTTTTATGAAGAGCACTGTCATATATCATTTTCTTAGTGACGAATTTCGTTATAGGGACATTTTTATTGCAGAGCAATTAGAAGGAGGAGAAACGGTCATCTATGGTCGCGTAGGACCTGGACCTCCATAGCCAAGAGGTAGTCATGAAAGCAGTGGATAACGGTGACAGATCTATAAAGATCTAGGTTCAATTGCCTTTGGTCCTTTTTCTCACCTATTCTACAATCTGCAGACTAACTGACAATGAGATGGGATATCCCGACCAAATGGTACCTTAACAATAAGACTATGCCCATGATGGAAATTAACAACAGTTATGAGAAAAGGACCAGGTGTCTACAGGTGCAAACTAGTGCTAAATAATTTTTCAAACAAAAAGATTTAAATATTTACGGTGAATATATTTTATCTAACTTCTAAGTTTCTTAGATAAATTTCTTTTTGACTAACAATAAGTTCCTCGTATCATTTCACACCACTACTACTAACAATAAAATAATAAAAATGACCAAAAACTTAAGACGGTGATTTGTCTCCAACATTTGTTATTCTATTTTTATAGAGTCTTTGAGTCATAAATGCATTTGTCATAAATTATATCAATATATGAAAATAGCCCAACATCTGAGAATAAGTATGAGAGTAGGATACCCAAGTACATATAAGGTTAAGACCTCATCCCCGCTAGTAAGACCGTAGAAATAAGAATGACAGTGGTTTGTTAGCGGTAATGTACCAACGTCTCTAGATCCTAATGTCCTTTCTGACCGGTATTTTCTAAAGATCTCGTAGTAATAAAGCGTCGGATCGTCAGTCATAAACATTGCAGCCCGTAAACGGGAAATAAAGACGGAGATACCCTAGGGGTATAGGTAAATCTGTTGTAACGCCTACAAGAAGGTTGTAACGCAGGCTAATTTTAATCCTGATTGTAGGAGTTTAGACTAATCCGAGGATCAGCAAATCCCATCGATAATAATTCCGCTAAGAACGGTGCCTACAGCATGATTGATCCTCGGCTATAACAAACCTCTGCCCTCTTATCTAGTCCGGTCTTGTCTTTGGTATGACTACCAGATGCTCGGTAAGAAGGGAGGGTCAAGATGTACCGTTATTTACAACGTTATTGCTGTGATCGTTAGAAACTGCAGAAGGCAAATATTTTGTATCGGGTTTTACTTTAGACTGTAAACTTTATAACGACCCATTGTCCTTAATATTTTGACAGCTGCATATTTAATGCGAGGTGTGTGACTTATAATTTTATGGGGAATTTTTATATTAAAAGGAGCCTATTAATAGGATTATACATATTTAAGAATTTTGATTTAGTATACTAGGTCAAAATAAGTGGTCATTGGCGTTACTAAGATTTTTTTCGAAATTTTGGATTTTTAAAATCTTAGGATCCTAGGATTTTGGAATTTTTTATTTTTGGAATTTTAGATCTTTAGAATCTTAGGATTCTAGAATTTTGGAATTTTTTATTATTGGAACTGTAAAATCTTAGAATCTTAAATTTCAAAATTAATTATTCGTATCCTCATTAAATAAAACTTCCCCGTGTCTGACTATCGTCGTAATAAAAAAACACCAATCGTCACCGACGTGTATTGAAAACAGTATTTCACATGTCTTCTTAGTAAACTGACAACCACGCACGTTTACAAAACACGAAAAGTAATCATTTGCATTCTACAGGGGATACTTGAACGCTGTCGCAAAAATGGGGACAAGCGTGATCGTTAACTCGTTAAAGTTATTCTCCTCGGACTATTAGAATGTCGTGACGATGGTGACCTCGAAATTGCGAGCGATAGCAAACGGCCCCATGATAGCTACGTGGTTTTTTTGTCATCGTGTAATAAAAATCAATTCTCACGACACGAGCATTAATTGCAAAACGAAAAAGACCCAAGAAGCTAATGGACGTTACAGGCCACCCTTTGTCTCGATCCATCACGACTCGGCTCGAGGCTAGCCTCTGGAAAGTGTACATTGTGTTCCTGGTTCTTCCTGATTGTCCCTCATTGTTTCGTTCGAGTACGTTCACACCTAAATCCTCCCGGCGATGTTAATCGTCGTTCATCGGTGAGGAACAAATTACTTCGTTTCGAAGGTGGGTCATCTACTTCTGTGGAAAGTTGTTGGTTAAACCTGTGATGGAGATGGACGGCTCCTTCCGTCCACAGGATGTTTCAGAAAAAGGATTATAAAGGATATCTCCAGATTTGTTAGATAAAGAATGAAACGTGTATCAACATATACAGAATAATTCTGTATCTCAATGGAAATCAAAATACACATCAACAAAAGCAATTTTTAATAAATTCTGTAATTTAAAATAAGAATCCTGATTTATAATTAAATATTTTATAATCAATCTACAAATTTTAATTATCAATGGGGTCGCGTAATATAACCGGGCAGGGGGTGATTCAATACGCAAAAATAAGCCGAAAAAAAGAATTAATTGAATGATGCTAACTTTGATTAAATATTATTATTCATTTATATTTTAATTAATTGCAATTACATATATCTCATTTAACCTGTTAACGGAAGTAATATGTAATCGTTTCTATGAAATCTTAAGCATCAAATTAACTTCACATAAATGCTATTTTATAATACATTTATGTTATGAAATTGTGTAAGACTAATTACTGGTCATTAAATATGCAACAACTTAATACATATCATGAAATTGTACGCACAATAAGAAAGAGTTCTTCACAAGGAAGCATTTTAAGCCTCGTGAAATGCAAAACAAGTTAAGAATACAAGAGAATGTCTATCCACGTTTACGATCCTCTTGTAAGTGAAAGTATAAATAGGAGGGTTCGACGTGATAATTAGGTATGCGTTTAAGCGAGTCATTTTATTTGCATCGCTGCTAAATGATCGTTGTTAAACATGAATCGATAGTGCGTTAGTTACGTCTGATCTTTCATGATTCCATTCGTTCGACAGTATAGCTCGTAAACATTATCATCGAGTCAGCAGGTTAATGATCATTCTTCATCCATTCAACAGAATTTCAATCCACGCCATTATAGCCTTTTGTTTGCTCTCACGTCAAGCATGCTCTCTTAGGTCAACGCGTTCACATTTGCTTTGCCTATTTTCATTGCGAATATACCCTGAGAACTGTCAGAACTATGAGAAATGATTCTACATGCCTAATCCGGAGGCGATCTGTAAAGATTTAGTATAATTGTTACAATAAAAATTTGAATACACTTTCGCTTATTGAAACGTTGAAATATGCTTTCCTTTCGAAGAATTCTTTCTTGGAATATATGTATGAAAGGTCAATTTGAATATCTTGAAGGTTTATCGCTTTTTCAGAAAGGAACGTGAGAGAAAGATGAAGTGTCTGGAAGTGTGTGAAAGTATAGAAGTGGTATTGAGAATGGTGGACTTCTTTAGGGAAAATAAAGATATAAGGGAAGGGACCTATCTAAGATCTTATTTTTGAAGATATTATTATTAAGATTAATTTAGAGAAAATTAATATAAATTTGGTGTATAAATGAAACTTCAAGGTTCCAAAATTCGAATTCCAAAGTTTTAAAACTAATACAATTTTCCCAAGTAAACATTGATAGGCGACTGATAGGGCCTTTTCCCCCTAGGGACGACTACGGAATAATGGCAACGTATAGAAAGAAAGCTCGAATATTTTTGTGTATGGTAAGTGGTGATCTTTTGCACTATCATTTTCCCTAAGGAATTCTATCATGCTCGGTACTGTATCATGATGGAAATGATCTGAAAGCATTCCGAGGGTTAACATTTATATCAATGAATATTTATGATTTGAAATATAAATTAGAAGAATTCGTATGCTCTATTAACCCGTATGTTACTTCGCACTAGAAAACAATCTTTTACATGTAACTATTACGTTACCGTGTAATGAATGTTGTATGTAATTGCTGTTATTGCGTAAAATCTAAACGAGAAAGAAACTGGACACTTATAAACGTATGTTCCATTTCATATTCAGTAATCACGTTCAACGAGTTTGAAGGAGGTATCAGTTTAAGAAAGTATCGGTATCATGGTTTCTCTCAACTTTTGTCGTTGCACAGATCACCCACATGACAATTTCGAAATGACCATTGGTAACAGAATCTAAGAATCACATTTCTTCTTTCTCACCTTTTCTTTTTTTTTTTTTCTTAAATATTGTAATAGTCGCTAGGCTCAATGCTACCCACACAGGAAGGTGCATGACTCACGGCTGTTGTTCAGAAGTCAAGCGAGTGCAGCGTTCACTTCCGTCACAGTAATTTATTGCATCACCAGTGTTATTTGATAGAAAATTATTTCAAACTACCTCGACAATACTCCCACTTGATTTTGGTGACGATGGACTAGTTAGTCCTATTGCCATAATGTTTGTTGTGCAACAGACGCAGATAGATCTCTAAAGATTTAGATAAACATGATTTATTGCTAAGTTATCCAGTATTAAACGGCTGGTATAAAGTCTGACGCGAGTTTATGATATAAAAACAAATATAAAGTTGATTAGCTTAGAAAGAAATTAGTTAATTAACTTATTAAACTGGATCGAATTAATCAAATACGAATGTTTCTAATTAAAAAAGATTCTGTCCATTTATAAAATTTCGACCATAAATCATAAATTCCTTCTTTAGAAATAGAAATTCATATAATCTATTACTACAAATGACTATACGTATAGATGTTCCGTATAAATTCATTCGTATTGAAATTGAATCACACATTATTGTATCTATACGTTACAAGAATAGTTGCATTTCACAAAGCAATCGCAAATCACCCTCACAATAAATACACGGACTGATTGGGATGTATCCATATGTCACTGACATCCGTCTATATCATGAGAAATGACACCTGACCCCTAACAGTACCGGCAACAGACAAGACATAGATTTTTACAGGAGAAAATTCTATGCTGAATATTGGCGGTGTGAGCACATAATGATTGATTACGCATTGATCAGTGCAATGATAGATTCTATCATCGTATTATAAGTACAGTATCGAGGAAGATAGGTTTCCCTAGGGGAAATTGAGACCACACCATTCGCATCTAAACGATATCACAAGAAAAAAAGATTTATGATTACTGATTTATCTCGATGATAATTAATTGATTAATGATTATAATTATCGCGATAATGTTAAATAATCAATTACAGAAATGTAATTGATATTGAGGAATCATGAATTATTGTTTAATTTTATTGAACTAATTTTAGATCATTCAAAATAAAAAGTGTACTTATTTTAATTATGATTATAATGTTGCTGAAATATATTTGTGTAGTTATCAATGTATATCAATTGTAGAGCTGAAGAATTTTCGTGGTCAACTATTCGTTCCTTTAGTCTGAAATCCAAGTAGCAGAGAAGGGCTGGAAAGTGTTGTGGTTAAAAAGCAACCGATGGATAAACTCTCGCCGATTGAGTTTCCTCTGTTTGCACTGATCACTGACAGTTCTCCGTAACTTCCGTTCTCAGCACCGGAAGTGGACTTACATATGTATGCTTTACTGAATTTTATTTTATATTCACATAATCATAAATGCAGGAAGAATGTTTGGATCACTTATTAGAGATACGTTTAATAGGACTTTTTTACTAATGTTATATTAATAATATGATACTAATCTTGAAAGACTGATATTTCATAAATAATTAATATCCTTGTACATGTTTTGTAAGTTTGGGTCTCGATTGACCCAGATTCTGCTGTTTAAGGGTTAAAAAGGGTCTAATTTTTAAATGCTATTAATATAATGAAAGCTTAGTGAATGCAGTACACATTCTCGTAACATTTCTTTCAAAAAACTATCATGCACGACTGATTAATAATTAATAGGGGTACAAACACTTAAGCTAGTCACAACAAATTGCAAGTCAGTGCTAGTCAATGGAACCAGATAAAAATGAAGCACTTTTTGCCCTGTTTCTTGACTTCATCATTTTCTTTGATAATAAATCACTCGTCATCGATACCATTAATAACTGAAACTCTACAATGAAGAAACTTGATAAAGCAACAGTTATAGCTGTTGTGTTATGACTTTCGAAAATTACACGAACTCGGGTCAGTTGTGTAGCGATCAATGCCAATCGCTCGAGATCGATTAACATAAATTTCTCTCCGGGCAGGAAGTAAATTACTACTGCTCTCTAATGGGTTCGATTCTTTTTCCTCTTTCAATGCTCGACACTTTGATTATTCGACACTTCTCGCTGTTGTGTTTTGTGCTCACAATTAAATACACTTTTTCAGTGGTCTCGTGTCGTTTCGTCATGCCTCACCGATCATTTTCATGCCTGTCAGATTCACGTGCAATGTGTCTTACGTAAAAACAAGTGATCGCTCTTTTATATGGCGTATCCATAGAATAAAAGCATAATATTATGGAATTTCATCCAGAATATTGTTCTGACAAGAGTGAAATATGTTTAATATATACACGTTTTTAAATTGTTAATTGAAAAATTGATTATTCAAATTTAATATAGTAATTAAGAAAGCGTAATACTAAATTCATCAAATAAATTTGTACATCTAATAATTAACATATTAACCCTTCATTGCATCTTGCTGCAAATTGATTACATTAAATAATATAATATGAAATTTTTTAATTCTTTAAATTAAGAAATAGAATTGCTATGGGTCAAATTGACCCTATTTTTCAATGTTCAACACTTTAAGTATTGTATTATTTTTTAATAATATATAAATTTTTATAAATATCTGTTGTTTCTTTTAAATAATTAGCTAATTAGAAGTAATTATGCTAAACACTTGAAAGTTTGTCCAACTGAAAAAGCTTAATTAGAATTTAGATTTTCTACGATTTTAGCGTGGCACTGAGAGTGTTAAAAAAACGATCTACACTTTCCCGTGCTCTAATCACGAAAGGCTGCCGTTGACACAGCGAAATAAACCATTTCAACTTTCCTCGTATTTTAATTAAGGGAAAAGTTGTCCCGTGCTTTGTACCAAACGAGAATGCGATAAACACGGGAAACGACGACTTCTCTCAACTAGACGGGAACATTCTTTCGAATCTTTTTGCCGAATATTTTTTATTCTTTTTTTTTTTTTTCCAACGCGTCGTTGTTGCTTTGGGAATGGACGCGCTTCCGGAAGTTCTCTCCTGCAGAGCATTGCGATACCGGGTAAAAAGAGAACTAATATAACTGGTATAATTAAAGAGACTCTAACACCGCGTGAGAACGACACGAGAATTTCATTCTGAAGCTGATTATATGAATAAATCTGTTGCCACGGTTTCAATGATTACTCGCCAAGTCTTTCGCTCCTTCACACGAGTATTTATTCGTATGTTAAAATTGTGCTTATTCTGTTCTAGATTTTAACCCCTTGGACCGATGATTCTAGCACGTATACTCGCGATCAAAGTAGGCTTCCTTACCGAAAATGTGATATTGGGGAAGCAAAAATTCCCCAATTAATACAAATAGTAATTTAAAAAAAAAAATTATATAATTTTTAATTATTTAAATATTAAATCAAATTTTCCCACGTAAATGTCCTGTGGAATCCTGTACACTGTATAGTATACACAGAATATAAACCAATGACGTACAACGTGCATCTGATATTATCTATTCAATGTGATTAACAATGCATTGTACGTATTGCATAGCATATAAGTACTTGCTATTCAATATAATCGATGACCCATCGTATGCATCCTATACCACCTACGCAATGCTATGCCATATAACCCATGACGCAACATATGCGTCCTATAATTTATACAGTGTTACTGGAATATAACTCATGATGCAGTATGGACGTTCTATGCTATCTTTGCGGTGCTATGCAATATACCCAATGACGCACCACATGCGTCAAATGTTACCTATACACTGTAATCAATGATGCATTGCACGTATCTTATATTACTTATGCAGTCTGACGATGCATCGCCTGCATCTTACGTTACTTATGTAATCTAATAAGCGACGCACTGTATGTGTTCTGTAGTTTCTATTCAATATAACTGACAACGCATAGTTTTCTCCTTAGAATAGTGTTCCTGCTTGTTAAATTATAAAATTCTATAATATTTCTACTATGAAAGATAAAATAGTGTAATAGTATAAATATTGTGACTAGAAGAAGAAATGTTGATTTTAAGAGATTTAATGATCATACAGTCAGTGATTGTCCAAACTGATCTTATAAAAATGATAACTCCTTGCTTCTCAGCAACTCTCACTCATAAGAAATTCTCTGAGCTCCCTACAATAGAATTACCAATGGTCACTTAACCTTTCGACCATAGTATTGTAGTAGTGCACCCAAGCCAATCTTCTCAGTTTCTATCTATAGATGATTGTTGTAGCTTTCGATTTCTTGATTCACTGATAATATCCGAAAGTTTTCATAGATGCTAATCAAATCTGTCCATTGTTTACTCTACAATAACTGTTTTTATCGTTTTAGAACAGACAGATGTATCATTATTGAAATAAACAGGATTCTGTTCTACATTTTACAAAATAGAACATTTATAGAGAAAAATGCTAGTAGATATTGGATACTTAAAAAAAGGTATTATTTCATTAACTTTTATTTATTATAAAAGCTTTGTAATTTTATTTTGTTTTATTTATTCAACTTGCCTTTTCTTTTTTTTAAATAAAACGACTCTTTTCGACTGGCCCCTCATTAATACCGTAGTCCCTAATGACCTCACTACTAATGCAACCATTGTAAACATAAAATACATTCAAACAAAAATTTCTCATAAAACACTTGTCAGATTCACGAGAGAAAAAAAATGAATAAGTTGAAAGAATACTGAATTCCCAAAACGGACACTCGGCCAGGAATTCAAGGCAGTGTGTCAAACGCATTTTTGTGAGCCGCTCACTCGCTAGCGACAATCGATTCCTCGATCCTACATATCGAAGCGAAACTAGGAAACCGACGATATAATCGAGGAATACGAGAAAAATCGATGTAACGATCGGAAGGATCTCATTTCGATGGATTGATCTCGATTCGCTTGAAATCGCGAACGAAATTGATCAGCGATTCTAGGAAAAATCGTCAGCTTAAATTGGCGTGAAAGAAACTGGAAAATTATGCATATTACCGACCAGGTTAATCCTCTGACCTACGGTCCGTTACTTTCCAAATGGACACTTGAAATTCAAGAAAAATAGCACGAAACAAAATTTTTGAATATTGGAAAACTGACAATGAGGTACTTTTGGAAGTTATCATTATTTTAGACTCTTCTATCGTTTTATCAATAAAAAGTGATTAATTTGAAGGTGTGAAATTATAGTACATTTACATTATATTTCTATTTTCAAATTTTTGAGATTATCGAAAGTTAAAGATAAAAATTTTAGAAATTCAGAGAATATAAAAGTAGGAATTTAAAAAAATTTGAGAATAGAATTTTCAGAATTCTAGAAAATATATTAGTTTCAAAATTTTGGAAATTATGACCCACCGAATCAATGAAATAAATTATTTTATAATATTTTCAGATTTTGAACCTAAATTTCCAAATATTATTTGCACTATCAGGTTTTCCTTCTACGACTTCTACATACATAGGTATGTACCCTTACTTTTAACGCTCAGACGTAAAAATTCAATTCCTTCTTTGGAAGACACCTAATTTACTGTTGGACGACGCGATAATTGCTATAAATGACTGTGCTAAACGAGCGTTAAAAGGTGTATTTAGGTCAACCGTTGTCCGAGTATCTCGAAAACGCGACACAAAACTTTGTTTTCGTTTGCGATAATTTCTTGAACGCAGCTGTTAAATAACTTTCTTCGAAGGAGTTATTAGATTCCAGCACATCAAATAATGAGTTTCGAATCGGTATAGAAAGTCTAATAAGATTTGATGACATAAAAGTACCAGAAAATAACACTTATGGTACATCAATTTCCAGCTTAATGTTTGATGAAGATGACCACACGAATATTCCTTTAATATCCTTATTACAAACTGGCTAGTTCTTCCTTAGAATAAACAATATATTAGTCAATTTACAGCTTATTATTGTACACTTGTAGATATCCAATTTACAGTCACTTATACGTTGAAATGATAAAACCGAAAACGGTAAACTTTGGCAAGAAATAGTGGTTGTTGAATCCAAACAGAGAAGAAGGAGAAGATTCATAAGGAAGTATGATATCGACGTAATTGGATACGACTTTAATGGGATTAGAAACGTGGGATTCGATTCAGTGGAAGAGAATATAGGTAATTCGTACCACGCGTGTACTTGGCTAGTGCATTTCTATAGTATCCAAAGCCACGACAATGCAAACGTCTACGATCACCTGCGTTTCCGTTAAAAAAACATTGTATTTCCAGATAGACATGTGGCGATGACCTCAGCGTGAGGCAATTATGTTATCGTATATCTAGGAACGTTTCAATTGTTATGCTTACTGTAATTAAACTCCATTTTTTTTTTCTTGCTCATTTAACCCTTTGAGGGCGATGAACTGACATGCGTGTTTCAGACAGAATCATTATAGTACATTATTTTGAACTACTATAATTTCTTTCATTCACTAAACTTTATATCAAATTATTATACGCTTATTTAAGCAACATAGCGGCCAAAAACATAACTATGGGCGCAAAAATTTTCTGTCCATACGATAATTAAATTATTTAAAATAAAGTGACAAAGATGGTATAGAAACAAGTTTAAATTTAAATTTTCCTCTAAATGTTCCACTTTTTTCACCGATTGAGCAATCAAATAATAGAAATAATGAATAATCATAGGTAATAAAAGTACAGTTGTTTAAATGGAGGTTTTCTACACTTTGTGCTCCTTACAAAACGAGAAAAACTATAATTTCATTGCGAATGTAATATCAATTGCTTGACGATACAGTTTTATGCTCACGATAATGATCGCTATTGAAGCATCTACGGGAAACTAAAATCGAGGACGCTCGATTCATTCGACCGAGTTGCGCTCTCCGATTTCTGAGTATGCATCGTGAAGACATGAAAAATTAGCCAACGGAAGAGACACGAGAATTCCGTGTCCACGATTCGTAAGAATGTTAGAATGTTAAAACAATTATATTCAAACACCGATAACGTCTCGTACATTGTGTTTACAATCTTTACAAAAGTAAACAAGATGCATTTAATAGATATTATGAAAAAAATGATAAAGCAATTCAATTATAATAATTAAATAATTTTTCTTAATTTCAAAAAGTTTTTTAATAATAGAAACAAATTTTTCTGTCTTTTTTTAATGTGTTCAAAGGAAAATTATTTATTTTAAAAATACATTTAAAGAAACATTATATAATACTGCAAATATAGAGTATGATTATTAAATATTTAAAAATGTATCATTTTTTCACCAAAGTGTTCACCAAAGAAGAAGCTTTTGTCGTACGATTTCATGAGTCGAGAATGCAGAAGAACGAAACTCGTCGCGAGAAATTTGCATTTCTATAGCAACCTGTACACGAAAGAATGTCGTAAGCATGCTGAGAAATATTTTCAAATGGCAAGTAGTGAACGGGGTGTGTATTTTGCATTTGACCGTCATGGAACTGGAAGAAGCAAAAGGATATACAGCAACGTGTAATTTACAACTCGCATGAACCTAGAGGATTTCGCGGAGAGGAATTCAACGACTCGTGTCACCGGAAGTTCACGTTCAACGAGAAGCGCAGTTCACCTGTACGGTACCACCGACTTGCAAATGCGATTTTGTTAGAGACAGAAATTCTACCACTGACCATCTAATGAAATATTGCACGCGTTAATTATTGTTTAACAATAATATTTTACAAATGTTTTATATTTCTAAAGTTAAAAAAATTAACCACTTCTTAATTATATACTAAATTTTATAATATCTAATAATTAAAAATTATAAATCATTTTTAATATTGATATCGTCAAAATTACGCCTGAAGATCCATTTTTTTAATTCAAATTTTCCACTTGACACCGTAAGAAGTTAATATACTATTAATACAACTAAAAATTTTCTTTACCTTCCTTCAGTTCTTGAATTATATTAAATTTTACAGTTCCACAGTACTGTTGTGACACGATATTTAAATAATCTTTTTTTATACGAAATAAGGATATGTAGAAATGGCACGACACCAGAATATTAATGTACATAACTGTACAGGATTCCATTCCTTCGCTATTGATAATCAGTAAACGTTACCGTGGATTTTGCCTCTATTCGCATGATGTCCTGTTTAACTATCGTGTCACGATAAGCAGTTGACAGGACACGTTCAACGAGAATGATTGACAAAAATGAAAACGCAATGCACCCGGGTACACGATATCCTAGCTGCTCCACCCTAAACGCATACCAGCTTTATTAGACGTTGGTACAGGATAGAATAGGTTTCGAACACGGAAGTCTTTGACTCGTTTAGGTATGGCTAAAAATGACGGAGATTTCGTAACATTTTCACGGTGTGAATAAATAAAAATGTAAACAGGATAAGTTCGTCAAATGTAATTATGAATCCTGTTCATTAAAATATGAACTTGCAACTTGATCCTTTTTTTTATTAAAAAACTCTGTAATTATACCAATAATTACACGTTCAATTAAATATATAATTTTTAAACGAGAGAATTTCATATATTGGAAGAGTACCAGCGTAAAATTTAGAAAATGAAAATAATATGAAATACAAAATTTAATTCAAATTGAGGCTCTCTCCATGGTCCGTCGTCCAAGGGTTAAACAATTAAAAGTGTTAATTTAATACCGTGGCAATAATATCATGGCATTAAAGAAACGGAAGCTGTGTTCGTCCACCATGGACACCTTCCTTCTAGAATTTTTCTTCTTCACGTAATCCCATCTACCGTGCACTGGATACATGATTATGTTTGTATTGTATCCGGCTAGGTATTCCTTGACATCTTAAGATCATTTCTAGTTAAGATATCTAGTTGAGATATTGCTTTTTCTAAATCAATTTGAGAGCTTATTATTAACCCTCGGGTGGCGGACCATGGAGAGAACCCCCAATGGTAATTTAATTTTGTATTATGTGTACAAAAATTGATTTTGACAAATAAATTAACAAAGAAAACGATTGTCATTATAAACACATCATGTAAAATGAAATAAGTTGAGAAATTTATGTTTGAGAATATGTCTATCTATCTATCTATCAAATATTCCAAGGATTAATAAATTAATTAAGGACAAACTCCTAGTAATGTAAAGTACTCCTTAAAACCTCATTACCACCCCTTAATCCTAAAATTTCTCCAAGCATAATTTTTCTGACCACCTGTAGTTAGCCTACGATCTATTCGTAACCATGTTAGACATACTTGAGATGCATTGCACAGCGTGCATATGCGGATACACATGTGTATGTACATATAGAATGGCACGCGTATATTGTACATGCATAGGTGCATATATGCACAAAAGCGTCGTTCCGTTCCAGGTCACAAAGTCTTGGCTCTATCTCTACCTGGATAGGCATCTACGAAGGCACTGCACCACGGCCTCGCTCGGTTATCGTAAATGCACCATGTGCGCTGCACTTTGTACCGTTACCGGGCATATAATCGTTCGTTGCCGAGCTTAGTAAGACGGCTTCAGGGATCACTGATGTCTGATCAAATTCGTCCCGGCTAAATCGAGATTAACGGTACGCGGGACACTGCGAATTTCACGAATTTAAAATGATTTTGAAATTAGCTAGATGAAAATTTGGGAACCAAAAATGGAGATATGGCAATTTGAAATTGACTATTCTCAGGTGTGTAACTAGATAGGGGCCAGGATGGGTTCCTTCCAAAAATTTGGGAAATAAAATTCAAAAATTATCAAATAACACCCAAAGCTTTTAGATTTCAAGGGTCTAAAATTGTAAAATTCCAACTTTCATCTAAAATTCTAAGATTCCAAAATACCAAAATTCTAAAATCTAAATTTCTAAGCTTTTGAAATTCTAAAATTCTAAATCCAGTAACTATTTCCATTCTTAATAATTAGAATTTTGATATGTTTTCCAAGAAATACTCATTTTTCACTGTCGCAATCAACATATTAAACAGCTAATGATCAGTAAATTAACTAAAAATTTAAAAAAACCAAAAAATTGATTTCCTCATATTTAATGACGTTGTGACAGGAAACGAATGCGAAACTTGCGAAATTTGCAAAAAGCAACGGAAACTGAAAAAGAGCGATGGAATGGCACGGTATGCATGAAACATAAAGATGCGTTTACATAGCTCGTTACTCGGGGAGGCTCGCACGGCGATCCGGTAAAAACAATGGCCTTGTACATCCGGCGGAAATCTGCGTCGCCAACGGTGAAATAGAAACTGGCGAACACCGAGAGGCATCATTGCAGAAATGTTATTTCCTTCATGGACAAGATAAAAGTGCCAACATAGCCCGCGGGAAAGTGAAACGTTTGCGCACTTCTTTTTTGCGTTCTGTTTGAATATCTTCGCGATTATTTTTCCCCATTGAATACTGGTTACTGTATTCGAAACGTGAGAAATCCAATTGCTCAAGCGTCAATATAAAACTTTTCCTCCAGAAACTTCAGTTACTATTGAAATTTATTAAACAAAGTTGACAGTTCAAATCTTTAATCTCAATATTTATGAAAAGATCCAACTATTTATCAAGTTTTCCTTCTCATAGCTTTCTATTAACGCTTGTATACAATAAAATAAATAATGTAATTTTCATGGAAATGAATTGATGTATTCTGTAGTAAATGTCATATATACGTTATATTGATTCCTCGTGAGAGATCAACGTCACTTGTCCGTGGTAATGATTTTTAATAATAGGACTATATGAAACATTTAAATGATGACAGGTTCGTTGACATTACTAATTGTAAGATTATTTTCTAGGGTGAGCTTAAAGTTTTGCAATTTTGGAATCTTAGAACCTTAGAACTTAGGAATTAAAAAATTTAGAAATTTGAGAATTTGGGAATTCTAGAATGTGAAAATTTGGCAATTTTAGACTAGTCTACTCTTGTAATTTTCCAAAAATATTAATTTCTATCATAACAGCATCTGGTTTATAATTAATTCTTAACGATTATAGCTAATAACCTATGCACCTGATACAACACTACACTTTTTATAAATAAAAAAAAATTCATAACACTTTTTACGCGAGTTCAACTATGTCATTATAATAAAAGAAATCATAGTTTTGCAACTTTCATGGAATAGGTAACGGGTGCAGAACGATCAAAGATAAATTAACCCATAAATACAGTTCTCTAGTAATTTCAATAGACATTAGATCAATGTTTAATCGACAAAACGTTCACACATAGACTGATGAATCGGATCCCTTGGTGAGAGTTGAATCAACTCAAGAAAAAGAAAAAAAATAGAAACAGTCTTGGTTGTTACTTGAAAGCTTGTCCATTCTAATTACTATTTCATAGTGCAATGTGAACTTGGAAAGTCGTTGGTCCATTTGCCTTAGGTGATATATAGGAGGCATTAACGCGAGGTACACTACAAGTGAATATTTTTCAGGATGAAACTCTCTCTAATTTTATTAAAATAAAAATAAATCACTTTTTACACAACAACAATGCCCAGAATAACGAAGCAACTAAATAGGTGATTAATTACTAAACAGGGGTGTAATAAATGAAATTCTAGATTTTTGCATATCAAATGATAACATCAAGATATTAAAACTATGGATATGATTTTGATGTTATCAATATTATAATTTTTTCGAACAACCGACAATTAACTTTCACGACATTCGAATCGCCTCGAAATGATATCCCGAATTAAATAGCCTGTTTGGGAATTCGCGCTGCGGGTCGTTATACCCTTCTCAAAACTGGAGCATTTCGTCCTTTCACCGAAGAAAGTATAGATATTAAAGGTAGATATCAATTTTGATATTACAGTTTACGCGTCACCAGTGAACCAGCTCACGTGGGAATAACTTGTGAACAGATGTACGAAATTACCGACGTACCGTTAAAAAAAAAAACATTATCAAAGAATATGTGGAAGCATATAATATATTATAACGGTGTTTATCTAGCACTTGGTACTTCGTCAAATGACAAAGCGAGTTTACCTTGCAAGGTCTTAGCCTCGACTGACTCCGTAATTCATGAATTGCACATCCACTTTATTGCGATAATATTTACGACCTCAATTTTCTAGAAAACTTCTATTATTATGCACGAAACCTATTCTCGAACAATACCAGTCATTTTTTCATAATTTTCTAGTCATTCTATCATAGGATGCACCTTTGAAAATTATAGTATTAACCCTTGAACAGCGGAGTTTGAGTCAATCGAGACCTAAACTTACAAAAGACATACAAGAATATGAACCTAAAGCTAATGGTATATTTTTTAAACGAAGGGATTTTATATATTGAAAAAATAATTTTTAAAGGAACAGTGTAAAATTTCAAAAATATTATAATCAAAACTATTATAATAAGCAGGATGAATTACACAGCTTATTAATCAAATGAAATAATTACATATATCAAACTACATATATCCTTTTACAAGCTGTCTAATACTACTAATGAGCAACTTGGATTATTCTTCCGCGTTCACTTTCTATGATAAGATTGTCAAAAATGGTATCACTTTCTCTGTATCAAATCAACTGATAACATATCTGAGCCCTAGCCAGCTAATACACAACACGAGTTTCGACAGTTCTGAGGCTAATTAAAAGGCTTGCTGATTTCTCACATTTTTATTAAAACATTGACTGAACAGTGATTAAATTATAAGACTGCATTTCATTGCGCAACGAGCGGAAGTCGAATGTAGAGAAGCTTACAATACCATTGTAACTTCAAGTTGTATCTTCTCATGCCTTTCAAATAAACTTCTATAATTCATTACGTGTAAGTATATGGCCAATGATTTTGTTTGTCATATTACACGACACGCGCCATGCAAAGCCAAGATTAACATGTCACAAAAAAATAAAATGCTTCACAGCTGTTATAATGTTATATGCTGCATTATCAATTAATAATGTAAGAAATATTAAATATGAAATACCAACGTAAGTTGAAATAGCCCATTAATTGTCACAGAGAAAATAATTAGCAAAAAATAATTACATGATTAGCAAAGTAGTAATAGTAAAAATTAATAATATTTTAATTTAAAATAATTAAAAAATTTCAATAAATTATTGGTTATTCCCACAGTATTCATAATAAATATGAAATAATACTTAATTTTGAATAAGTTGGAATCAACATAATCCTTCAAAAGATTTACATATTCAACAACCACCGAGTCAAAACTATATATTATCTGTGATACATCATACTAAAATAGATTCTTAAAAAGATAAAAAAAATTGTAAACATATTATGTATTGTTTAAGAAATGTTTAAAAACATTAAATAGATATTGGTATTATTTAATCATTGATTGATAGATGTTAGATCATCCAAGATTATTCCTAAATTTATTTAATCTGAAGGTATAATGTGTGGGAATTTCCAAGTATTGTATTTATTACAATACTTGGACCTTCTCTACCTACATCACTATTTTCCTTACACAATTATCGAGAAACAACAAAAATAATAAAAATTAATCATGTTTACTCATTACACATCATTCTTCTACAATGACATATAATAAAAACCTGTTTCACAGCGAAATAATAAAAAATTTCAATATAACTACGAATAACAATTTCCTAAAAGATGATAAGGCAGACAAGTATTAATGAGAACAAATTTTGTCAACTTTCAAATCGCATTTTCTTAATGCTTGTAAATGAACACGTACATTTTACGGAATCATTCCCATAAAAATAAATATAACTGATGTATGAATCGGGTTGTCCGAAGTCAACTTTCTAGAAAATAAATCTCTCCGAGTTGATTAAATTCACCTAAAACAAATTATAGTCGTTCGAGGGAAGATCTATTCCCGAGTGATTTTCAACAAAACTCTAACCGGCTCGATTCACGCAACTCACGATGCAACATGTAAGTACACGCATTTCAACGCCTACTCATTTTCGTGCAGAGAAACCAGACGTGATGTTAATATATATAGCTAGCTCGCATAGTATCGTATAACAAAAGCCCTTGTTGTAACACGACTCGTGCAGAAAATGCTTGATGCTTTCCACGTTAATACCGCTTTGTATAGCATGTTATTCATATTAACTTACAAGTGTAGTGGATGCATGCTGCTACAGTTGACAAAGGAGATAGATGTTTCAAGAATTGAATGGTGATATTAAGTTGCTGTATATTTAAATGGTTAATTTAAATAGAGTAATTTAATTTTAATAGAGTGAGCAATTTTACGAAATGATGAGAATAAGCGCTAGTTATCGAATAAATATTTTATTCAACAAAAAGACGATTCACTGAAGTGAAGCTGAAGCAGTGCAGAACTAAAGTGTAATTTATAAGGTAGTTCGTGTCGAACAACGAACAGAAGTCAATGTAAGAGAGATTGTATTACCGGTGCATTGCGGTTGGAGGCAAGCATGTATAATATTTTGATTGTATGTCGTGTTTCCAACGAGAAAGTTTAATTTCCTTTCTCCCCTTTCGAAGAACCGCGCTTAGACGAGCAATATTTTTCTAACCAATAAACGCGTTCCTTGTACAAGTTACGGTCTTTGCAGCTAATTTATTCGAAGCTCCGTTAACGGTGTAATTATTTCAACAGCTGCCAATGGCTCGTTTAGACTTACGGAATCTAACGATGGTAAATATTTCGATATGTCTTCGTTTGAAAATCATGTTTCCTTGCAGATGATCATAACGGAACCTTTCACTAGGTATACAGTACTTGTTAATTCAAAAGAAATTTGCAGGGTTATAGTAACCCTCATAATCCGAAGAAGGGTTAATCTGGGACTCTTTAGATTAACCAGATACATTTGCTACCATTGGCGTAACTAGCACTTTTAATTGGAATGTGTCAGGTCCCTGATTTTACTAATAGAGTCAGATTCTAAAATTTTATAATTTTGGAATTATAAAAGTTTGGAATTTTGGAATTCTTTAATTTCAGAATTTTGGAGTGTACAAATTTTTTAATTATTGATGTTTGGAATCGGGATTTTGGGATTATGGAAAACATTGCGAAAATACATCAACATGTAATGCAATCTACTAGAATTTATAAAAAGAATCAAATTTTGATAATAACTGATAATTAATCCAATTGACGCAGAAAAGATAAATCAGTCTAAGTATAAAGTTCAATGAACAACGTCCCGAGGTATTAAAATGTACTGATCACTCAAGATAAGATAATTTATCTTGGTAAATTATGCTAGATTTACTGTAAATTGGTGAGAAAGGTTATATCATTATTAACAATATCAACCGTTACCTTTCTTAGCCAATCTTCTTTTTCTGTGGAATATCTTAACAATTGTTTTATACATTAGTTATTATGTTACACTATTGTAAATATAATTAATGTATTAATTAGAATGTTAGCTATAACTGATAGAGATATGCTATTGTTTACCGGAAGAGGCTGTCTAATGGTAGTCAGACGGGAAGGGTTTCACTTCTACAAGAACCAATTTCCGGTAACTGTAACATTCGATGCAGCAACGAATCCTTGTTAAACACCTCTATTACGAAATTTATTTGCCCGTAACTCGATCTATACGATCTTTCATACGTTTATACGTTTTTTACGACTTCTACTTGAATGTTTTCAGAGTTTTCTTTTACTGAAGGTTTTATATGCAAAAATAAGTTAAAAATGTAAAATAAAATTTTTAAATACATGTAGTTTGGTTTCCCAGAAAACTGAATTTGAAATTTTTCAAAATATTTGTACTATCAATAGTTTTGTTAATTCAACAATTGCTATGTAATTATTAATATTATTAGAATGTAGTATTAGTCAGTGTTCTTCTTTATGACATTGATACTGAATTCTATGCACGTACTGCAGATTATTGATCCCTATACGATTTTAGGGAAACCTTGAAGGGTGTATCTCATGGCAACACACTGAAAAAACTGCGCCCTTCCTGTTACATGCACTAATACCTTCAATATAAAATACCAAATATTCAGCTCAAAATTTTCTATAATAAAATAAGCACGGTAAAACGAAATATTTTTAATAAACAAAATAATTTTAATGATTCTAAATGATACTAGTTTCAAGTAGTTTGAATACAGTCAACATTTTATACAGTTAATAGACAGTAAAGATAGAGTACGTGCATTATTTCTGCCCCAGATACTTTCATTTTTGCAATAAGGGTTAGTCGATGGTATGCTAAGAGCCTGAAGCAAATATCATAAGTATGCACAGCCACTTCCTTCCAACGCCACGTGACGTTAGGTATGCCTGGCTCTTAATAAGAAAAGAGCAAAACACGACCGGTAATGGTGCGACTCGTTTGCATTAATCACTTACTGCTTTTTAATTAATTTCATAAAACCACCGTGGTTTTACTCACTACCAAAGGTTTTTCATAGACAAGTTAAGGGAAATTATAATTTAACTACCAATTATAAATAGATATAATTGAGATATGTATAATTGTTGTATAATTGCAATTTTATACAATTAAGCATTAGAATTTGTTCTACTCGTTTTAAATACTTATCACAACTCTTAAATATAATTCTAAATAGCAATCGATTCAAAATATAACACTTTATAGTAAATTTTCCACTTTTTATCTTTATTTTATTTGCAAAGTTTATTCAGCTTCTCTTTTGTTAAGAAAATAACGACGAAAAATGTTGAAGCGTATTATTGATTAGCAAGCACCACTGTCGCCAGAGATGCTTTTTCTAGAACATGAAGAAAGAAGAGGAAACAGAACGCCAAAAATCAATAAAGAGAAAGACCGAACCATATTATAAGACAAAGATCATTGTTCTTTAACTACACCTTGAATATCTATCAATCTCACTATCGATATCAAGGACGAATATTTAAATGTTCGAACACACGCTCAACGGTTACCATATCCGGTTGCAATAATTACTATGTCACTTACGACAACCCATAATAACATTAGAAGAATTTCTCATTTTAATTGCAACGTTCGTTAGGAATAATGCGTATGTACCTTATACCACGTAATTTCTTCAGCAATTCATCGTGTAATTGACTACAATTGTTCAAAATTAGCATTATTTTACTACACACAATTTCGTGTGAAAAACGAGATAAAATGGTACTATGGATATTTAATCGTGTCCGAAACTATTGATGCTCCTTGCGAGTCCAACATGCATTTCCTATTGAATATAAATCATGACGCACCGTTTGCGTCATACGCTGTGTATCCTGTATAAGTGACGACGCACCATATGCGTCATACACTATGTGTTTAAAAGAAAGTGGGTTCTAATATAGCGCCATTTTAAACTGATTATAAGTAAAAAACTAATAATCTAAAATAGCAAATTGGACCATTATATCATGTCTGACTAGTATGAAGATTAGTGTATTAAATAAAAAATTCTAACTGCTACAGATTTTATAACAAGACCCGAATATATACAAATCGTGCGAGGAAAAAGTGAGTTTAACGGATGCGGTCATAAGATAAAATTTCTTTTAATTAGAACACATACGTTGGAAGGTTATTCGTTGTCACGCCTGCTGTACGTCTTTATCAGTAGAAACTTCTGCGATAAAGACAACGGAATGGAAAATAACGTCTCATTTTTTATTTTAAGGTTAAAAAATAGTGACGAGAAATCGGTATTTTTCCGTTCATCAAACAGTTCCATTATAGATTTAATTTCATTTACACGTTTCGAATTAAAAAATTGATCTTTAATAGAGAAAATCTTTTTTTATGTTTTATTTCATCATATTTGTTGAGAAATAATAAATAATTTAATGAAATTAAGAGAATATTCAAGAACATTCGAGATCGGTATTAATGCGCATGTCTGTTCGCATCGAAACATTCATTTCAAAAGACAATTTTTTTACATAATATTATAAATAAAATATATTTTTCGCAGATGATTAGGAAAAAAGATGATCGTTTAAAAATGAACTTATCGCGTAACGCAACTGTTATGCCACCTAAGTGATCAAAGGTTGAATAGCCAGTAAGTAACCGATAATTTTTTCATGAAATATAAGTTTCAAAAAAGAAAAAGAAAAAACCGACAAAAAAATAAGACATCTATCTTTTCAAGGCTCATCAGTTAAAAATAGTTATTATGAAACTACCAAAAATTATGAAAGTTTTGCTATCGTTTAATTGTTAATAATAAGAGATGGTATGCACACTTAAGGTGTCGATGCAGCTGCAGTAACTATTCAAGGCATGAACCGTGTCCATGAGTCATCGTTTCGGACTGTCAAAGTCGTCTGCAAAGAACCGACTCGGAGGAATATTGATCGCGATACTGGTCGTCTCTTTCGAAAATCAAGAATCTTTTTGTTCTTGTTTTCTAAACGAAAGCACGTTTGAAATGGAATAAGTATACACATACGTATATATACAAAGATATTGATCGCGTCTCGAGGTCAGCCATGAAAAGCTATTCGACAATTTGGAGGAGTCGCGGTTGCAGCTGCAGCGCGACCTTGGGCGTGATCCTGAAATAAATAGTATCGACAAAGTTGTCAGTGAAATTTACCTTGAAGCATATTGTTATCGGCATCCTCGTCCGCGAGGCAGTGGACGCTGCCGAAGGAGGAAGACAGCAGACTCATGTTTCCTTTTCAAAGTTGTTATCCCCGAACCGGAATGAAGTCAGTCGGAATCGCGAAAAAGCCGCCTAGCCCATACGCGTGACGCGATTGGTCGAACGACGGCTAGTTCTAATGGACGAGCCAATCGCGAGCGAGTATTGGCCGCCCGGTATACCGAGCGAACCTTTCCTAACGCACCTGTCGGCTGAGCATCCGGCCGACTTGAGAACGCTTCGTCGCCGATCACTTTCACTCGTCGCGAAAAGAATGATCGCGATATCGTTTACAATCCTCGACGATTTCGCCGCGAGGAGAATCCTTCCGTTTTTCCAAGCGGCTGAACCAGGCGGCTGTTCGATTCACACTACTACAATCGGACGTATCTGTCAATCGCGCATCCCGCCGGAATCCTTGATCGTTGACCGTTCGAACATCCAACGAACTACGCGCACTACGAACCGAAAGTATACACGTCTGCTATCATTGGCACCGTTGCGTTGTCGCTACCTCGCACTTAACGAACAAGACGGAAACGTAGGAAAATCCCCCATCCAGCACCGTCGCTACGTCGCGAAAGACGACGACGCATGACGCGTGCAGGGACAACCGAGCACCACCGAGCCACGATCAATAAGCGCTGCCACGGCGTCTGCGCCGACAATGCGATGCCACGCCGGGCGGGAGACGGGAGGAGAGAGACAGGGATTAAGTGCCTGTGTGGGTGTGTCTGTGTGCTCGCGCTATCGACGCGACGTGTATCGACGATTTAGGCTGCCCTCACGTTTACGTGTTCAACACGACCGAGAGAGTGGCTGCGTTAATTGCTCCTCTTGTCTTAATGCTTTATTCCTCGATAGCGTGCTCTAATGAACCTAGCGTGCTTCTTTACATATTCATGCTTCACTTGTATGCACCGCTCCAAATGACCGACTATTGACTGCAGACGGAAATCAATATTGACAAAGCGTCGTATATTCAATTCCAATATATTATATTTTCACCAGGGATTACGCACACGGGGAGGGGGGTAGAAAAATTTGGGAGGTAAAATATGTACTTTTGGGCTCTCACTCGAACGAAACCGATTTTTTCCGATACTCAATATATCTGCCTACCCACCATCACTAATTTTCACACGTAATTCTAATGAAGACTGATTGTATATGTACATATAGACAGTAAGCATTCCTATGCACGAGATTATAATTATGCAGATACATATTGAAACGCTGTGAGATTTGAGAAACTGTAGATAGAAATTATGATATCTAATGAGAAGATTGCTGATATTAAAATTTAGTGCTTTCGTACTATTGCATATCTATTTATTCTAATAATTTGTTCAATTTTGCTTACAAGCATTGATCATTTCTTGAGAAATCAATTTTTTGAATGTGTTTAACTATTTAAACTGCTACCACTTTCGCACCTAAAGTTAGTCTTTAGGTAACTTTCGTTAACACAAGTTTGATCGAATTGCCTCTCACCGCCGCAGAGAAATATCTAGGGCAACTTTAATCGCTTGATTTTCACTAAATTACTAGGAACTAACTAGTTGCGCCTTTGATAAAACTTTGATTACAATTTAATTATAGTGAAATGAAATGCATACTTTACATTTCATAGTTTTACTTTTTAACTGTTTTATCGATAAAATTGTTCATTTTGTGAATTTATAAAAATTTATGTTATCTTTGTTATAGACCTGAATTTTTAAAAAATTCTTTCATTTAAAATTATATATATTTTATTGTTTGAATTAATTTTTATATGTACGGATTGCGGTTGATCCCATCACTACTTGTGACGGAACATGGGAATGTCGTAACGTCCAACGTAATCCGTTCGCGATAGAATCATGTGTATCGCTGTCAGGTTCCTAAAAGAATCGAAGGTCACTGAGAGGCTTCAGAAAAGGCATTAGCACTGTTATTAGTGCATTTACCATTATAGTAACTACCTTGAAACATTATTCTATAATAACAATAATGAACCCTTTCTTTTAGCGATGGTTTAGAATTGAAAATTTCCTAATTAAAGGTAACCGGTCAAATATTTGAATCAAGTAATTTAAAAAAATAGAAACAATTTTTATATACAACTTTTTAATCAATTGTTTATTCTATAATGCCATTTTCCCAAAAGAAGCCTACTTTCCTCGATAATGTACATACATATATTTTCTTTGAAACCGGAAATCTTTTCATCAAGCACACAAATGCTTTTCACCAAGGTATCGATCAATAAGAAACGTACAGAACCAGCGTGAAAGTAGGTGACACGTGAGATCATACGAATTATCATACGTAATTTCCTTCATCATTCCTGTAATTATATGTTTCGCGTATAATCATATTAAATTTGAAATGGAGCGAAAGTATGAGATATCCAATACTTTCGTAACGTCTTCGTATCATCTCGCGGCTTGTGAAGGTACCGAAAGACTTTTCACCCCTTCCGTAACCTACTTCCGTTAATTTTGCCTGATCATTCAATAAATCTTCCGTAAACGTGACTCGACAGCCGATCGTGATCATCTTTGATACGTTCGCTCATCATCGATCGCCATTTCACTGAAACTATACTATCGTTTCTCTACTTGTTACGAGTTCTTTAATCCGTTTTATTAATCCCGGAGAGACTAACATGATAATTGAGATAGAGGCAACTTGGGCCCATAGCATTATCGTATAACTGGGATTTTTCTGGTGTAAATTTTAGAAATTTTTAAATTCTAGAATTTTAAAAATCTAAAATTTTGAAATCCTGGAATTTTTTGTTTCTGAAGTTCTGTTATTTTGGAGCTCTGGAATTTTTGGATTCTAAAATTTTGGTATTCTGGAATTTTGAAGTTTTAAAACTCTACCATTTTGGAATTCTTGAATTTTTGAATTCCGTCACTTTGAAATTCCAAAATTTTAGATTCTTACAATTTTAAAATGGCAATGTATTTTACCCAATTGGGGCGGGGGAGGAAGGGATCCTAGCTTTGAACTAGTTATGTCAATGAATTATATTAACATACATATTAATTAGGTTGATTTCTCTCATAGTTAAATAAATGACATTCCTTAAAAATATTATCATGAAATTTCATCTTCAATTTGTATATCATCAAGATGCATTAGCTAATGCACGAGAAAAACATAAATGTTTTGATTCAACATTGACATTGCTAATGAAGGAAGTAATTAACATCACAAGCCAACATGTCATCAACGTTGTTTTACCAGTCTCTTCCTCGTTTATTCAAAGAATCATCATTTCAGCCACTACTGACTATATCTATATATACTAGTCACTGCAATAAAATACACGTTTTCCAACGGTGGATTTTCTAGAAACCAGGTTATTAATAATAAGAATTGGGTCGTTTAGTAAAAGAAAATCAATTTCTTTGGGTTACTTTCGTATATGCATTCGTTACGATACGGGTGACCGTAGGTAATTACATGTAGATTAAGTGTGTTTATAATTAAGGCAGAGGAAAACTATTATAAAAGTTCTATAGAATAAAGCAGTAGCGCAATCATAATTGTTTGACAGGGGGGATTTTATTATACATTATTAATTGTTTGCCTTCGACGACATTTTTTGAAATTGAAGGGTTAATAAAAATAATGATTTTATTCCATCCAAAATAAAATTCTCACAGTTTTCAGATACGAGAAAGTTATAAAAAAAAAAGAAATGATTGAGCGAATGATGAACCATGAAAGGTCAGCTTGAAATGAGTCTGAGCGACCTTAAAGGTAAAAGTTTAATAAGCACCAGATGATAGATGGAATCAGTGGCAGTGTGAAATCGAGGCAACCTGTTCCTCGGTTGAGAAACGGAAGAGCAATACGTTTTGCAACTCTCCTCTGCCTATATCGAGCACTTTTGCATTTACAGGGTATCCTTTAACCAACAAGGAAATATACTTATATTTTATCTGATAAAGGATAGACTACATACGAAATCTCAGCATAGCTATTCACTTCCTAATATCTAACAAAAGGTGTAAGGTTTCTTTATCTATTCTGAATGGTAATTTATTTTCAATATTTTTATAATAATTTATCTCAAGATTTACAACAGTTGAGCCTGATAAAAAATTGCACCTGTTGTTCTGATTTAACTGACAAGGAAATACACTTAAACGTTATCGGGTAAAGTACAGTTTACATGAGAGCAAAATAAAATTTTCAACACTCCTCACTTCCTATTTTCTAATCGCACAAAGATGCGTTAAAAATATAAACAATATGATACAGATAAGCATTATTAATAAAATAATATGTACATTGATGATTATCACCTAGTATAATTCATTTCTTTTCCTATGATTTTGTTCAATTATTAGATATGCCAATTAATTTTTATTTTTATTGAAAATTTATTTTCCAGAAGTTATACTAATTTCAATTTTTCACATAATTGTTATTGTTGGCTACAGCTCCGAACCCTATTGTCAAAAAATACTGAATGGAATTGTTTTTATTATTGCTCTTTTCTTTACGATGAAAAGTATTTCAATTTATTTGGAATAAATTTCAGTTTCTGAACCAAGTTTATCCATTAACGGGGGCCTTCGAAGGTTCGATAGCCCCAGCATTACCAGAAATCTTTTTTAAATCACATTTGAAAGAAAGCATTCCATCGTTTCATCTTTACACATTCTTACATTGATTTACCGTATCAAGAATCTGTAAACGAGAAGATCAGAAAGTTGCAATGGTCCGATGACTACACATCCGCGAAGATATCAGACTGGAATAGCAATTTCTTTTAATAACAGGAAGAAACTGCTGCAGTTCGTGTTCTAGCGAAGAAGAGAGTCACGTTTGTACGTGATCTTCAAATGCTAAACGATGAATTTCATATTGGAAAGAACCATAAATGTGGAATATTTTTTTCATTTTTTATAACTATCACCTGAATTACACGTTCAATCGTGAATATGATTTATTATCATAAGCAGATTACTTTTACTGGCCAAGAGGTAATAATAATAATAATGTTTGTTTATTGAATTTTAACGACATAAATGTACACTATTATATAGGTTCCATTTACCATTCATGCTAATATAGTAATATGTATTATAATAGTGCTGAACTATAATAATGTATTGTCAACTATAAAAGTAATGGTAGATAATTATGTACTTTCTTCTGTTATTCTAATCGTAGTAGTTACAATAACAGAATATGAAGTTTTGCTATTTTGGGCTTTTTTGGAATTTTAGAAATCTAAAACTTGGGGATTCTGAAATTTTTGAAATTTGAAATTTGGGAATTCTAAAACTTTGAAATTTCGAAATATTGGAAATCGAAGATTATGAATTTATGAACAAGAGTAACTGCGCCCTATATTTGAAACTGATCATCACTGGGTGATCCTCCTAGTATTCCATGAAAATTGGAACAAAGTTGATTTGAAATTCTCTTTGAAATTCATATATTTAATGGATTTAGAGCGTCGATGCAAGTTGCCTCTAGGCGTACACGTGTGACTTACATACATCAGTGTACTCGATGGCAATCAAGCTCGGTATTCGATCGAGCCGGCGTTAGATATTTTATTCAATTACACTCTCTGTACAAGACCAGTCTCGCTCTCTCCTCTGAATTGATCCATGGATCGAACAGTAGAGATCCGTAGGAATCGAATCAGTGACCAATGCGTACGGCATTGCCCCGATCGTGATTTCCTCGGGGCTGTCGTTAATTGGAAAAGAAATTCTTGGTCGTGAGCTCCTCGTCTTTTCTCGTTTTGTTTCACCAACGAAGTGGCGCACAAAATCAACAAGCAGTTAATGTTAGCTCTTAATGAACGATCAAAGATACAGGGTAATTTAGGTATGTATTTTCGCCTCCAACGAAACATTACAATTTTTGTTTAATTCAATAAATAAATGAATGATACATTGGTCACATAAAATAATAGTGGTGTAACTCTTTTTATTGATGTATCGAGAAAAGCAAACTTTTATGAAATGTTCCTGGATCAATTAAAAAATGAAGATATCCTTGAAATATTTGGTTCACCTCCACTTCTGATGCCGACATATGCATCTCCATTCAACACCGTTTAATTATTCCTAATATCTTTTTCTGTTTTATTCTATTTCAGAACTACAGCTTAGCCATCAGAACTACAGATTAGTACATCAAGTTATACCTCCTTATTACATGGCTAAAGCCATGAACTCAGATTATACTGACATGTAATTATTTTTAAGTATGCAATCATTTCCGCAGACACAGAAAATCCATATGATTTTCATAATTCAAGGTGATGGTTCATTTGAGAACGAGACGAATGCCAGCAGACACTCGATCCATTCTTCACGGTTCTGTTTTAGAATTGACCTTTAGATCGTCTTTCTTACTATAAATGGATTGGCTTAAATATAGCCAATTAAATAATGGCAATTAATAAGCCAATTAAAGAATTTGTATAATGACATCTTTATCCACTTTTGTCTTCAGATCATATAATTGATATTACGATAATTTCTTTTTGATTTCGTTTCAAAAGATTGCAATTTATAAAATGTCAACATATTGATTTAGAAATCACATAAATCGTGTCAAAATATTTTTTCGTGTAATTTAATAAATCACGTTCGCTTCAAATGACCGCGATAAATATGTTAACCAATTGCGAATTCGACCAATAAATCCTGCAAATTACATAGCTCTTTTTGTAAAAAAGTTTCGAATCCCTAATTTCTTCGGTAGCCAATCATGGTTCAAGCGTTCCACTTTTCCATGAAATACCATGGCTCTACGGTAGCTACGATTCCGAATCCTTTATCGTGCCTCCATAATTGGCAGCTTTTACAATTTGTAATTGGCAGTCGACTGAAAGGCTGGAACGCGAACAAGTTTCGATGCTTTGTCGATGTCACGGGAACAGTAACGTGAGAGTGCTATACCCACGGCATGGTTCGCGATACAGGGTGTTCGTATACAGGGTGTTTCATGCAGTTGAACTAAATCAGTTATCTCTAAAACGGGTGAAAATAGAAAAGAAATCTTCTGAAATTAAATTAAATAGCATCTGGAATTTTGGACCTCAGAATCTTAGAATCCTAGAATTCTTAAAATTTCAAAAGCTTAGACTCTTGGAATTTTTAAATTTCAGAATTTTTAAATTTCAAAATGGTAGAATTTAGAATTCTACAAGTTTAGAATTGTGCATATCTTGGAATTCTAAAAGAAATTTTTACCCATATTCTACCGTTTGAAAGCTATAGTTTTGACCCAGATGTATGAAACACCCTGTACACTTTCTAATCAACGAGCATCGCCTTTTACGAATTCTATTGCTGATCGTTTGAACATTGTTTCATGGAGGTTGATCCTTGCCTCTCGAACATGCTCCGTTCTAGTTTGTTCAAGATATGAGCGACAAAATCAAGGTAATCAATTCTTGGAGAAAGGACAATTCCGTTCTATAATACGTCATTGATTATTAATGAAAATACGTATCTATCAAACAATACTTTCAAAGTTAAATTTAAACACCACCCTAATGGAAATACTATTTACCACCTTCTACACTTAAAAGATATAACACTGACTAACTCTTTATATAGAATTGATCTTGCAATAAATAAATCTTTTGAAGCAGCAAATAGTCATTGAAAAATTGAAAACAAGCCTTTCATCAATTTTCTTGGTTGTTACAATTGCAGAGCAGCCCTACCTATTTTCGCTGAAAGTAAATTGATAGCTCTTGGTAGACCCATTTTCGACCAGCTGAGAACAATTGAATTAACATCTTGTTAAATCACAGGTTCCTTTGATCTTTACATTGTAATATCCTCCCTGCTATTACCCTTTTCATCTATTTCATTGTTCAATTTAATTACGTCAATACGTTCTATAATCATGTATCATATGGCCAACAAACGAAAACTAGAGAAAGTCAAAAGTATTTCATTTATCTCTTCTTCTATATTTTTCTTTCATAGGTGCAATATGAATATTCAATGTTATGCCATCTTTCATTCTACTAGTGATCTTTAACAAGGATATCCTTTTATGATACTTTCTCTTTTATCTCAACCCTGCTCCAATAAACTAATTTGTCGATTACTTTGAGTGCCAAGACAAGCTGTAGACAAAATGAGAACTAGCTGAAGACAAATCTAACTTGTTCCTTATTTGTCAGTGTTGCAATATTCCGGTCAGTACAACGTAACTAATAAGGGATGCTTCAAACGTGGTCTTTAATGGTGTTAATGACATTTGATAGAATTTTTGAATTTCAAACTTTTAGAATTATAGAATATTTTGGAATTTTAGAATCCTCTGTTTTAGGGATTTTAGGATTTTAGAATTCTGAAGTCTTGGAATTCTAGAATTTTGGAATTTTGTAGTTTTGAAATTTTTGAATTCTGAAATTATAGAATTTTGGAATTTAAAAATTACAATTTGTATTCATAAAATTTTAAGACAGTGAGGGGATTAGTTCACACTTTCGGATCAGCCATGTCCACCCTCCCTACCTAATTACCCCAATAAATGATGATATTTTTTTAAAAGATAGATACTACGAGAACTATTTCTGTACTTAATATAAAGAAATTTATATCATATGTTAGTATTCAATCAGCTTTTAGCTATATACATAATTCGGGTACGTGTATAGAGAACGGTCTCTCGAGTTGATAAGGAATTTCCCTCCTGGCATAAAAGTTTATACGGTAACGGTATTCTCTCAAGCGTGGTCAAGATAAGCCAAGGTGTTACGGAATTACCGAGTGATTAACTATGCGTACTATAAATAATTAGAGAAGTATGCTTCGCGTGCGTGTCCTATTCTTGAACTTTTATGTAACCTCCACTGCCGCTATTTGCATGTTTTACTGAACACTGATATTACAATTTCTGATTGACAGTAATTAGACTACGAACGTTTACACAGCATCCATGAAGTAAACAAAAATTATAATATAAAATTTTGTTATATTGAGACAAAATTTTGAAACAATCCATATAGTTCACAAATTCACAGTTCATTTCATTTTAAGGCTACATTTCATCTTAGAGGACCAAAAATTTTTGGTTAAAAATTATCAAATCTTATGTATTTTTTAAACCATTGGTTTCCAAAACTTTTCACTTGTATTTTTGAATATTTCAGGTTGAAAATTACAAGATTTGATATTTTTGAACCACTCATTTTTGCTCCCACGAAACGAAGTTTTACCCATTTTTCCATTGGTAGGTACTATGCATTTTGCAGATTGCGATATGTCATGAATGCAATAAATACTCATCCACAGTGTGATGATAATTAATAATTCACCGTCTGGTGAAACAGGCTAGAAATGACGATGGTATTACGCCTCCCGACTTTCCATTAATCGAGTCGTGAACGCGGAAGACACTTGTAATTCTACATAATGGGATAAGGATGCGAGATTACCGCTTGCGAAGATACAAAGAAAATTCGCCAAAAGTCTAACACAAGCGTGTAAAAATTGGAAGAATTTTACTCTGCGAGTTGGCATTTTATCAGAAGTATAATTTAATTAAGCAAGGAAAGTTACATTTTGATTTAATTTTGAAGCAAAACAGAGCGAAACGAAAGCATAATAAATCTACTTAGCATAATTAACACTTTACTGTCGCTATACATATGTATGTATATCTGTAGGAAGTTTAGTACAATATGTAGTCCCCATGACTTTTAAAATAATGCCAATAGCCTGAAGCAAAAATATGATGAAGAAAAATGCATTATAAAAATACACTTCTCTCTCAAATAAATTACATTAAATATATAACATCAAAATACATTACTTTTATTCTTTCATATTTTTCCTAGGTTCTGGGACACCCTGTATACATGCATATTTAAAATACAACCTAACCTAACCTAACCAAACCTATTACTATTCTAATTCCAACAGACTAGGAATGAATTAGCTTTTAATTAAAAAAGGGTACAACAAACTACTTCCAAATTAACTCCATGGTCAACAAGTGACACACATTTAGTTGATAAGAAACTTTGAGAGAGCGAGACAGAACCAAAACAAACACACTAGATAATATCGTTATAATCCTTGAGCCTTAATAAAGGATATTAATTTAAAGTCGAATGATAATTTTTAAACGAAAGAGTTTCTTATACTGGAGCAATAATTTTTAAAGAAACAGTGTAAAAATTTAGAAAATGGAAAGAACATAAGATACAAAATTAAATAAAAATTAGGGCTCTGTCCCTGGTCCGCCGTCTAAGGGTAAAAGATCATGTCAAAGTACGTACATATTGTCTTCATTGTTATACGTTCAGAACATGTAACGAACAAGATACACCGAATAAGATCGACAGATTACGACGTACGAATTAACAGCTGGCTTCACAGCCAGGGGTATTCAGATTATCATCGAATACACTGATGATTTTCTTCGTGTCTAATAACCGACAGTCAGATCGATCGCACGATATCGATCGCCGTTGCGGTCTCGTTTGTATGTACACCGGTCGATAATTGCGAAACACTAACCGGTTAATTGGCTTTGCTAAATTCTGAAACCAACCACCTACGATCGAGATAACGATCGATGCTTCAGGATTAAGTTGAATTAAAAATACACGGGGTTTCATCGTGAATAGAAAGCGGTTGATTTTCATTCGCGTATATCTTGGTGAACCTCAACGACCTTACCGCTGCCAATGGAGAATTCTCACTCATCACCATCCATCAGGATATAAAAAGGAGAAATTGATTTGGTGAATAAGGAAAGGGAAAGGTCGGTTGCTGGTTGCTGAGCAAACATAACATAACAACTTTGAGAATCAAATCATCAGAATGATTTTAAATGTGAAAGCATTATTTATTTGTTTTATTGATATTTGTTAGTATTATGTAGGCACTTTTGGAAATTATATCTGGTATTAATCTTAAATAAAAATTTCCTTCAACCCTGGGACAGCGGACCATGGAGAGAGCTCATTTATATTATTTTCATTTTTTACATTTTACACTGTTCCTTTATAAATTATTCTTCCAATATATGAGATTCGATTTACAATATGTTAAATGAAAATTTAAGTGTAAAAGTATTCAAGCGCGAGCCTCGGTGACCGGGGCTGCCCCGAGCAAATGGAATCATTGCACAGAAATGTTACCGACTCAATCACATTTCAGAAATAAAAGAGTGTGCTTGAAAGAATATGTTTAATTTTTTGAATTGTAACGTGACGTTGGTCATTTCAATTAACACAGTGGAAGTAATGAAAGTTGAAGTATGCGTGCCACGCATTTCTGTCCCTATTCTTTTCATTTAAAGCTGAATGTTTAAATGTGAGATTACATAACGAACGTTGTATTAGTTATGCGAATACTTTCTCGCATCGGCAATTCGCAATTCTGCAACATTATACGAGAAAGCGATGGGATATCGCTTCTCGTGGTAAGGAGCGTTGCCTTTTTTATTTACCTAGCCGCAACTTTTCGATCAACAAAATCGTTCTGTCAAGAGAATTTTCACGCGAGTGAAAGTCTACGACTAAACGATACTCGTTTAACTCGTTTCCTTAACGACATTCAATTTTTCCTCTGTATAGATCACAGTATGGAAATACTCGGTACGCTAATATTAAACTGACGTTTTGGATTATGAAACAATCCAAACTGGGTATTCATTAATTAACGCGTTGATTATTCTTATCATTGCTAATGGCCACCACAAATTTTTCTTATCGATAATAAATTTATTAATAAATTTCTTAATCGCTTAATATCCAGGTACGTAATATTATGTTGTCATGCTTTTAAATAGGGATATTAAGTGGTTAATACCGTGAATTACTAGATGAAAGATAAAATATTATGTTCTTTATAATTGCTATTAATTTCATTTTGTCAGAAATTATTTCAATTTGTAATTTAAAATAACTGATATTCCTCAAGAAAATAGCGATGCCCCTAATTTCCGATCCTTCCCGTAGATTTCCCAGAAAAAATGACAATTTAGGGGTGAGGACTCCATATATACAGGGTGATTCTCTCGCTAGGGGACACAAAGGAACACTGGCGACAATGGATCCCTTGACCACACCATAAAGAGGTCCGTATTATCACGTGTCAGCGGGGACTTACCCGGGCCGAGACGACTCTGTGTGTCTTCATGGTGCGGTCAAGGGATTCATTGTCGCCAGTTCCTTTGTGTCCCCTAGTGAGAGGATCACCCTGTATAGGAACTGTGGATCCTCGCCACTTGCGTATAAACTTTAACGCCGGAAAATTTGATTTAATATTTCTTTTATTATTCATATGTTTCAATTATACTGTGTTTGAATTACTTTTTCATGTATTTTAAGAGTATAGAAAATTCAGAAAATTGAGCTGACTTCAATTCTTTATCGAACTATTTCCTTTGTTAAACTATCAGTATCAGTTAAAAAATCATGGCGACCGATAGACGCCGCACCTTGTATGTATACATTCCTTAACTATGTGGAACTAAAAGTGTTTTAAGTAAATGTTATTTAATTGGATAAGTACTATTCATGTAGGAAAAAAAATTAATGAAGTCAATATCTGCTATGGTATCAGAAATAACAACTTATAACACCTTATCTTGTTCACAATGAGTTATTATTTTATAGTTATTATAAAAATGATTATTGCAATAATACCATTATTTTTTTTAAATATTTGTTGTTATAATGATTATATTGATTTTTTAACCCCCAAATTTATATACATAACGAGGAACTCTTAAGAACTTGAAAAAAATAATTCAAAAAGTAAAAAAATAAAAGTCCGTCAGAATGATAAATATTTCTCGTGTGTGAAACACTACTAATATAGTAGTATATTTCTAAACACTTGTGTCTTCCCTAGAATACTTCCCTTGACTTTAATAGGTTAATTACCATAAAATGTAAGAAATTCGAAAATACTATTTCAAATCATAACCATCAAAAACGAACGCGTACAAAACAAAAGTACGCATAAGATTTACTGAAAATGGCATAATATTTTAAAAACATTTTAAATACAGCTTTAATTAATATTATACATATAGTTTGAAAATGATATATTAATAACAAAAATTAAGATTCAAAAACTTACCGAATTTTGTCCGACAATAGGTACATTCTTGACAGTACATGAAACAATAGTTTATTAAATCTTTAAAATTTGCCATGGTCGATTATGTCAGGACCTGTTTCTTCGCTACCGGTTTCTCCGACAGGTCCACAATAAAGAATCAAGAATTTCCACTTTGTCACAATAATGTTTTCGTATGTTTTCCGCGTCACAACCGAAACATACTGGCACTTCCCGCGTAATGTTAAGCGGAACGTTCGTTCTGGCTGAAACTTCACACAACATGCGCAAGTATAATATTCTTGAGAGATGAGAAACGAAGTCAGAACACACACGAGTACTCAAAGCAGTCAACGATTACCTTACGACACCCAGGTCTGGTTTGCCGTTCGTTCCACCCGGTGTTCTATCTATCCTTGTCTTATCTTTCACTACCACAATTGCATCTCTCGCTTCTTCGCGCGTCTCATGTACATAACGCTATCTTTCTTTCTCCACTTTCGTTAGTATCCAACGTCCCTTTTCACTCTAGTTGCCGACTCTTTCGCACTATTTATTTTTATAATCGCTTCACCGCGAGGTCGTCTATCATCTACTGTATTTATACATAACCTACGTGTTTAGAAATACATTCACAGTTTGAAATTTTATACGTTGATTAAGCTACCGTTTAAATTTATCCCACATTTTTATGAACAGATTTTTGTTTGTAAGAAGAAATTTTCAATAGTTTAAATTCATGACATATCAATTTTTTTTTCAATAAAGTACACATTTAATTACAATTAATAATAAAAACATTCGAATGTTTACACATATAAATACAGCATGTGCAAGCTGTACAAAGAATATGTACAATATTAAATTTTATCAATTAATACACGTTATGGTGAATATGTACAGTTTATTTATGATTTTTTTACTTTCAAAAAACCAGCTGTATTTGAAAAATATTTAGCATTAGCCTCGTTTACTTTCTTTTCTGCAGCTTGCGGATTTACAATTTCCAGGCCCTGCAAATAAATACAATAGTTTGAACTTACAATACATTAGAAAGTTTAATGACAAATTATTATTAATTTACCTGTAACGGTGTAAATGCGACACTGGACGCTGTACCAGAAACCTGTTTCTTAACTGTTGTACTACCACCCCATTGCTGTTGCTTTTGCAAATTTTTCTGAAGCGTTTTCGATATTCGTACTTTTGTTTTCTCGTCGATCTGAGGTAGTCTAATACGACCAGCCCCTGCTTTGCCTATTGTACCACGTGTGTAACCAAGATCTTCTTGATAAGCATCATTTTCAATCTATGGAAATGATTGGATATGCATTAAAGAAAACTATTACTAAGGAAGTTATAAAATACAGAACCACAATATTTACATCAGCAAAATTCATTCTGTTTGCATGTTTTCTGAATTCAGTAATTGCGTAGCGTTCCTTCATTTTTCTAACGCGTTTACCACCACGTTTCTTCCTTCCCGGATCAATAGGTTTTGGTAAAGGTTTCACGAATTTTACCGGAGGTGGTTCTTGAAGTTTATCTAACTTCTTTTCAATTTCTTCACGGAATAATTGACCGATGTGACCATCCGTACTCTCATGACATGCATCAACACGCGCAGCTAACATACTTTTGGCTGCCACGAGTCTTGCAGCTTTTCTTCGTAAATCCTGGAAAAATAAATAAACGAAGACAATAAAAAAAGATTTGCCTAACACATATTTATTACATAACAACTTACAGGAGGGGTATCTTGTACGATATCAGAGTAATATATAAAACCAGTATGAGGTAATGTTGCTACTTGTGAAAATCCAGATAACGTAGTTTTTTGAGATCCTAGTACTAATACATTGCAAGCTGGCATTTTTGAAAGTTTTGTCAAACCTCCAGCTACACCTACGATAACGAATAAAATGTGTGTTAATAGAAGTTTAAAATGTTTATTAATGTTAGAAATAATATATGTATACGGTACCCATAATTTTTGCAGCTGTTGATGCACCTACTATTATAGAAAGATTTGGTGCAATAAATGCCATTCTACTCTCAACATATTCGAATATTTTTAATTTACAATTATTCAATTCTACTGCCATGTCACAAGCCTCGCAAATAGCCTCCTTCTCGTCTTCAGTTAATAATTGGCTATAAGTAAAATAATTTAATTTGAAAAATTAGTAAACACAATTTAATTATATATAATGCATAAAGTTATTAAATATTACCCTTGTGTTGTTGAGGCAGTAACAGAAACTACCATAATTGTTGCTTGAGTAAGAAACTGCTGTAATGTTTCATTATTTTTTGCTCTATCTAAGTCATTTCCTAATTCTCTAACTGTCATTACATATTCCAATGGACCCACAACTAAAGATTCTAATTCTGGAAACCTTTTGGAATATTTATCCCTTGTAAATCGATGTATTGTAGCTGAAAAATGTAACTTATATGATCTTTGCCCGAGGGGAAATTAATTTTGCATGTGATTCAAGTATCATTATTTTACTACATATTCATATAAGAAAATTTTATTTATGTGTTTACAATTATTTCAGAAACCAATTGTCTGACTTTTATGCAGACTTTTCTTATTTAAAGCAATTTTTCCATTCTAAGCATACATATAGTTGCAACTATATTTGCCACAGCAAAGAAGCTTGTTCATGTGAATGCCTGTAACTAATTGTTTCTTTTTCACAATTTCAACTGATACTCAGTTCTCTGTGGCCATATAATAGTGACTTATACTTAAAAATCTTCCAAAGAATTGCTCTAAACAAAATAAATCCTCCAGATACTGGATAATCAGTTTATAAAATAATGAGTCATTTAAAAAATTCGATTTATATTATTACCTATTTCGTCATCAATGTCTACAGCCATATTATTAGCTTCAACAATGAGTTGATATTCTGGATCAGATTCAACGGGTCCAATGATATCTGCTGATTTTCTAGGAACTTTACTGTACTTTTCTATTTGAGACATTACTTTCTTTAATTGCTCAGAATCACGAAGTTTTGCTAATTCCCTCACCGACGCTACTTTTATTTCTGAAATGAAATTACAATCATATTCAACAGTGCTATTCTTATTAAGAATTGTACTGTATGTAAACAAACGTGATGAAAGGTTAACCTTCTTCGATAGGTTTTGAAACTGAAGCTGGAATGAAATCCGGCTCCGGTTCTTCCATTTCCTGATCATTATCATCATTTTCTTCGAGATCAGCTAACAGTTCATCCGCTAACGACATGATTTTCTTATAAAATTGTCTTTCAAAGTATAAGTTCCAACTTGTATGTTTAACAACTTTGGCTGTTTATAGCAGTGCCATCTTTGAAATGCAACATAGCGGCGTTCTCAAAAACTAGTCGCTAGGATTGGTCAGTATCATTTATCATTCACCAATCTGTTGTCTCGTCATTGTTTCTATGCATGTAACATTGAAAAACTGGCTTGCGGTAAGTAAGTGCAATCAAAGGGACGAAGAAGGGGGAGGCGATAAAAAGATTTGTCGAGTGACGATAGAGAGAAATGGAAAAATGAGTCGTTCCCTCCCCACCACATAACCAAAACCGTGTGTTCGTTGACGCATGATGTTCAAGGGGAATCGTCGTCGCGGCGTGTTGCAGTATCGACAAGGATAAAGAAAAAAAAAGAAAGGCCTTCCGACGAATGACAGCACGCAAAACCGATCACGCGGCCGAACCGGGAGGTGTGCTTTCGGTCGGTGTCATAGACCGTGTATGTGTTCCTATACGTGTGTGCGTTACGGCAGTATCTCACAACAAATATGTCGTGGTGGGGAGTACGTTTTTCCGTTCGCCGTTTCGCATATTTCTTCCCCCGCATTATTATTATGTAGTTTGGCATAGGTGAACCCCTGCTGCATGCTCGTTTCGATTGAAAAAAAACGGTGCAGGTGTGTATAAGTACGCGTGATACGATTCTGTTTAACTGTGGAAGATTTTCTTCGAATCAAAGACGACCGGAGAGTCGTCTGAATAGTCGGGGAATAAAGTGTGATGAGAACGATGCACGAGTTAGCTCTCCTACTCGGTAATTAGAACGATTATTTAATCATGTTCAATTCGCGAGGAACCAGAGAAGATCGTGGGCAGCTAGCGGCGTGAGTCTCGCGATTAACGGTAGGTGTGGAAGTATCGCGTCGAGTAGAAAACGACGTGTGTTGACGTTGGTTCGCTGCTTGGATTCCCGGCTACGCCTAAGTGAGAAATGCGGTTCTGAATCGCGACGTGCGTCGATCCCGTGTAATCACGAACAGGTTGTTCACGGGTGGCTCCTTCGATACGTGCATTACATTACGATAAACTTACTACTCGTGATTGGATACTTGTGTGCGAGTCCACGCGCGCGCGCGCTGCGTGTGTGTGTGTGTGTAGTGTACTCCTCTGTGTATCTCTCTCTTTCTCTCTCTGTGTACGCACGGTGTTTAGATAATCAAGGATATATACTCCTTCGGAAGGACGGCCTGACACGGAAGAAACGCCGGAAGGAAGGAAGAGGGTAGCAGGGTAGCAAGATGGCGGGATCCTTAACGTGGTCGTGTACTTGTTGCCTGCGTTTCAAGTTCAGCCCCGAGGAGATCGAGCAGCGTTACAAAAGTCAAGAAATCGATCGGATGCTGGAGAAAGATCGTCAAGCACTCCGACGGCAGGTCAAGTTGCTGCTCCTCGGGGCGGGTGAGAGCGGAAAGTCGACATTCCTCAAACAGATGCGAATTATTCACGGAATTAAATTTGAGGTAAAACAATGTCGACTTTTCATCGGGGCAATGTTTCTTTTTCAGCTTAATATCTTCGGAATTTTCTTCACTCTTTTTTTCAAATATTTTCCTCTTCGCTCGTGAATAATTCACTTATAGAAAACCGTAGTTTCCTATACACTTTCTGTCAGTGTTGTATAGTTATTTAAATGTCTATCCATGGGAAGGTGGTTGACCTAAACACATGGTTTAAGAATATATGAGAAAGTAGGTCTACAGAAAAGATGATTCGTTTTTGTATTTATTTTTATTATTTCGATTTTGTATTTTCTCTTTATAATGATATTTACCTACATGTTATATATTTTCAATAATAAAAAAAAGTCTGGTACACTTATCTTTTATCTTGTTTTTTTTTGTTACATTTTTTAGTCAGAAAGTATACATAAAACATGTAGTGTTAAGTTTACATATACGATATGATATCAATTTGTTTATTTTTCACTTGTCATAGTCATAAAAACCAACTATAGGTATATAGTATATGAAATAAAATGTAAGCTTAGAAAGATTATAAAATTTATTAAAACTGTTTTAATAAAAGTAACATAATTCTTCATTTTTATTTGTAATAATTATCACCTCTTTTTTCAGCCTGAATTAATTAAGGAATATCAACATGTAATTTATCAAAATATAATTAAAGGAATGAAGGTATTGGTAGATGCTCGTGATAAGTTAAATATTCCATGGGAAAATCCTAAAAACTATGATATTGGTTATCAGTTATTGAAGGTTGAAAATACTATGGTATTAGATGCTAGATTGTTTCTCCATTATGTACCAGCCTTACAAAGTTTATGGAAAGATGCATCGATCAAACAAGCCTTTGATAGGAGAAGAGAATTTCAATTAGTAAGACACCTTTTATAGTTTAAGAAATTAGTAAACAAATCAAAGCTACTTTTGTACTGTTATTTTTATAATACTATTTTTTTGCTTTTACAGAGTGATTCAGTTCAGTACTTTTTGGACAGTCTTGATAGGATTGCTAGAATGGTAATATTGTATAATTTATTCATAAACTTTTTATTGCTTGTTAAATTTATTACTGTACTTTTAAACTACTAAAATTTTTTTGCAGGATTACGTACCTACACACCAAGATATCTTGCACTGTAGAAAAGCTACAAAAGGAATTTCTGAATTTGTTATACAAATTAATAATATTCCATTTCTGTTTGTTGATGTCGGGGGGCAAAGATCTCAAAGACAAAAGTGGTATCAATGTTTTGATTGCGTTACTTCTATACTTTTTCTTGTTTCATCGTCAGAATTTGATCAAGTGTTGTTAGAAGATAGGTAAGTTGTCATTATATTTATTATTATAATTTTTTACTTATAGAAAATTGTAATAAATACCTTATCTAATATTCCAGGAGAACAAATCGGTTAGAAGAATCAAGAAATATATTTGATACAATAGTTAACAACATGATATTCGGTGGTGTATCTATTATTTTATTCTTAAACAAAACTGATTTATTGGATAAAAAAGTAAGATCACCCGACACAAATGTTCGTTGGTATTTCCCACAATTCACAGGAGATTCACATTCCATGAAGGATGTGCAGAATTTTATACTAGACATGTTTATATCTGTTAAAAGGGACCCAAGAAAACCTCTTTTTCATCACTTTACTACCGCTGTTGATACAGAAAATATAAAAGTTGTGTTTAATGCAGTCAAAGACACAATTTTGCATAGAAATCTGGAATCGTTGATGCTCCAATAATGATGAATGTGTGTAAAAAAAAAGTGAAATAATTTCCAATTCAAAGGTACGCGTTCAACGTTTAGTATTTGGTATATAGTGAAGTGAAATTAGTTGAAAAAATATTAGGACATCAAGTTGAAAAGAAGTTCTGGTAAGACAATATATATATTATATATATTGTATCAATATAAATCATACGATTACCTCCGTTGACAACGGTAAATTAAACGTTTTCATAATAGTTTTATACAAAGGAGGGAGTAAAAACTGCCTAACGGAAACATGTATTGAAAATTTTTAACACTGTATACACTATATATACATATATACCTATACACTGATAATATATTTCCATCCTTTTTGATGAATATTGAATATTAAAGGGTTGTAAGAAGACTATTATATACAATTTATTGTACATAGTTAACTTATGTTCTATACATTGTCAATAATAACGATTTTACATGTTTGTATAAAAAAAAGGATCAGTTTGCTAATAGTTTAGCTAAGATTTTTCTATTTTGTACAGATATTTAATCCAGTGCTTCTTTTTTATATTAAAATATATAATGAAAAACGCTGGTCATATAACCAGCTTTCACAAACATAAGAATAACTTATTTTTTACTTACGCTTGAATTATCTTTGTTAACATTGAATATAGTAAGTAACGAGGAAACCAAATACTAGATTCATGCCATATAAACCAAATGAAACTAACCAGTTTGTGTTCAAATTGCTGTGTGCAAAATTGTTAATTTTTACATAATTTTTTTTGCATTTCATTTAAAAATGGTATACAGGATTTCATTGTTTCAAAATAGAAATAGAAATTCTTGTACCTTGATATTCGTCATATTTTTGATTTATTGTTTTTGTACTTCTCTAAATTAAACTTATTTTCTGTAGCACACAATAAATTATATTTTGTAAGCAATTATAATTTAAATTAATATAGTCCTGATAGTTCAATATTACTTTTCTGTTGTAACGTAAACCTCCAGTATTTGCTGCAACAAAAAATCATATAAAGAAAGATCATTATAATGGATATAGTAGATTTTGTTGAATAATTAAGTAGGAAGTGTTTTGCTAAACTTTGGTTTAAATAGCTGGTCCTTGATTAAACATTTATTTCTTTAAGAAAAAAATTTATAGTAATCAGTATTATTATTTTTCGTATGCAAAGGTTCAAATAAAGTTTGCTTTTCAATCCCATAAGATAGCAGTTTTCCAGAATATATTATTTTAATTTATTATTTTATAAACACATGACTTATACATATTTTTTTCATAAACTTTTGTTCCCGCATGTTACATGGCAATTTACATTATTTCATTCAATTAAGATGGAAGAATTGTATTACAACAAAGGCAAGCTATTGATTAAGATGTTCTCTTTTTGTCAAGAAAATTATACACAGTTCAGATTTTTTAATAACAGGGAACAGCATTTTCTATTGGCATTATAAACACCACTGTAACCAAGGATTTTATGTAATAATATTTATGGTAAAACCAAAGAATTTTAAAACTAATAAATTTTCTATGTAATTTATTTTTTACTAGTTTAGTGTAATGCCTAATGTTAAAACCACATTTATATTTATACACACAGCTATTTTTCCATTCTGATCATTTATTACATAAAATCTTTGTTCCCTTTGTTCTTTATACAAAAAGAAAAAAGAAAAACATTTAAAAATTGTATTGAGAATTAATTATACCTGGAGCTAATGAAAATATTTTGTTATGTTTGTATATAAGAGATTTTTAGGTCTAATGTAAAAAATATAAAATGTTAGATGATTGAATTTTTACATAGCTATTCGTATCATGTAAAAATAATGCGAAACTTTAATAATTGGTATATTTTCTTAACTGATACATTTTACATTCCTATAAGCTTAAACAGGTCAATTTTTAATTGATATTCTTAGAGTATTTTTAAATCGTATCACGTTTTTAAGAACATTATTATTGCCTTTAACAAAATATTGTTTTGAAAAATGAATTATACACAATTTTATACAATTTACATACTTGTATACAGAATTTATATATTGATACTCACCGAGAATAATGTCTGTAATTTTTGTAGAGATATTTTAAAGGAGCCTATACTCTTTATAATTCACAAATTAACAAACAACCGTATCTGTGAATTTGTATAGGTGTAATATGTATAAAATTTTTATCTTATAGAAAACTTTTATGATACTTAGAGCTTTTATAAATTATGCAGTTCATTTTGTAAAGATGTAAACGTGATATTGTTTCTCCAATTAATTAATAAATCACAGTTCATTATACGTTCACTTGAAACATACAGAATATTACTAAACTTTTATATTATATCGGTTACATCACATTTATGTATCATTTAAGTTTTCTATCAAACTGTTGTATAGTAGTTAAATAAAGAAAAAAAATTATAAAATATTACAAGTCGTAAATGTAACATGTTTAAATATGGACTGTGAAAACATAATAACTTTGTGATAGAATGTCGTGAAAAGTAAAAGGAAAATGATTTTTATATTTTTAGATATACAGAAATTACTTTAATCTGTTCAGCCTAATCAATTTTATACATTTCAGTCTACATAAAAAAAGAAAAAGGAAATTTAAATATTCTACGATTATGATATCGTTGGCAATGATACAGCAGTGTTTTATATATATATATATATATATATATATACGTTTAAAACAATTTTATTATGATTTGTACTATATTTACAACTAGGTACTTTTATATTCATACCTACATTCTCAAATCATGAAGAAAATATATATACATAATGAATCTTTCATTACTAAAAAACACATTGTGATTATTGCCTATTATATAATTATCTTTTATGCTGACACACATTCAATCTGTATGTCACTGACATTATTAATTGTACAGAAATGTTTTTCTACAAATCAATTTCATAAATTCATAGCAATATACAATTTCATTATACAGGATGTTCTGCTTCAAACAGACCACCTAAATATCTTTTCTATTTGTTATAATACCAGACAGATTTTTGTTATGCAATTTAAATTGTTTTAAAAGACAAATCAGATGGAAGTTTTTTTATATACATATTAAATGACCTGTTTTAAGTGGAACCCCCTGTATATACATTTATATATAAAATTGTTGAATAGTAATTTGTTAAAAAAGTTATACAAGCAACAGTTTAAATATGATCAAATATTTTCTTATAAGTTTGTATAACACTGATCAAAATTAATAAAATAGATAGAACAGTTTTGAATAACTGAAAGTGCACACAAGTTTTTCAAGTAATTGAAACATTTCACAATGTCTATTTTATAACTCAAAGCAATATTACTGTTCTATCTGTTACCAGTAGCCATTTGTATGCCCAAATTTTATTTTATTTGTACTTGTTTATACATGATCTAAAGAATGTAGATATATATTGTGCCTATATGTACTGTATTTATACAAAAGCATATTGTATATTTGTATATAAACATATTTTACATAAAATATTGTAATAACGTAGTCTATTCACATAAACAATAAATAAAACTTTAGCAAATGTTTGCTTTATTTAAGAGATCTCCCGATTGTGATGATAAAATTGCTAACAAAGTCTTATACATAGAATAATAAATAAATGTAACCAATATTATGAAAACAGCTTTGAAATCTAAGAACATTATCCATTAGATGTTATGCTAAACCTAACAAAGAAAAGCAATTACTGTACCCAAACAAATTCTTTATAAAAATATAAACTTCTGTAGCAGATGAGAATATGGTACAAAAGGATAAACTAATATAAGTTAGTATAAAACTTTTATTCTAAGTATAAACTTTTTAAGGTACATTTCAAATAAAAATCTTTAATATAATGCTATAACTTTTGTAGATTCAGATTTCAAATGAGGGACAGATGAGGGTTAATTAAGTAAGGATTAATGTTGGTTATGATTTCTCACCATTACCTATAACTGTACTGTAAAATACAAATAATATGTCAGAATTATAAATGTTTTTATAAAGTGACATTAAATAAAAACTTACTGGTCCAAGGTATCGCTGTCACTATAACGATAACCATATTCTGCTAGAACAACATCTAAGTTATCACACTGTGCTTTTATATGGTTATATTCTTCTGTTAATTCTTGTAGAAATTGTTCCATATCTAGTGTTCCACTGTAGTTAGCCACTTGCTTTTTTATTTCTTCCTTTTCGACCTAATATGACATAAATGATTAAAATATATATCAAATTGAAAATTTTAAATGTCAATTTGTAATAAAAACCTGTGCATTCTTTATAGTATTCCATAGAGCTTCAACGTGACCATTTGTTTCTTTGGTAGGTTTTGCATACCCTCCAATAAAACGTTGTGGCAATTTCCACGCCGTGCTTAACTTTTCAATATTATCATCAAGCTGACGAGCTTGAAGTTTTAATTTCTCAAAATAATTTGATGACATTATCAAAAGGTATATTATTTAAATATGTTATGCTTCGTTTTGACAGTTTGGATATTTAAAATGTTCGTTCAAACGTTCAAAATAATGTTACACAGTATAGATAACATAACATGCAAAAATTCCTGTGATGCAGTCTTCGTAGTCATGGTCTCTCATTGGATTGCTCATTAGCGCTCCCTGGACTATACGCGATAATCAAGATTTGAATTAACATTCATCACACTTTTAGAAGATTACAGATTTACAAAAATTCAAATTCGACCTATTCGTTGTGGGTTATAAGTAAACTAATAATATGTAACGCATAGTTGTAACATACAGCTGAGAATGTCATTAAAAATGACAAGGATATTATTTAAATTGGGGTATCAGGGACCCCGAAGCTCGGGTGACACTCTTTGCATGCCGACATTAAGGCATCCGGGGTACCAGGGACCCCGATGCATCAGTGGCCCGGCCCTCTCTGTATACCGACATTATGGCATCCGGGGTATCAGGGACCCCGAAGCATCAGTGGCCCTCTCTGTATACCGACATTCTGGCATCCGGGGTTCCAGGGACCCCGAAGCATCAGTGGCCCTCTCTGTATACCGCCATTCTGGCATCCGGGGTACCAGGGACCCCGAAGCATCAGTGGGCCTCTCTGTACACCGACATTATGGCATCCGGGGTACCAGGGACCCCGATGCATCAGTGGCCCGGCCCTCTCTGTATACCGACATTATGGCATCCGGGGTACCAGAGACCCCGATGCATCAGTGGCCCGGCCCTCTCTGTATACCGACATTATGGCATCCGGGGTACCAGGGACCCCGATGCATCAGTGGCCCTCTCTATATACCGACATTATGACATCCGGGGTATCAGGGACCCCGATGCATCTTGGGGTGTCTGGGACCCCTATTACCCATACTTGTGACAACATTGATTATTAATATTTTAAAATCTTTTTTCTAACGTTTTCATATTTAAGAGTGAATTAAATTCATTTTTTCTGAAATTTCAATAGAAGTTAATCAGAGATATGAGTTAGTATAAAATTTTTATTCTAAGTATAAACGTTTTAAAGTTTTTAAGGTCCAATATATATAAAAATGTTTAATATAATGCTATAACTTTTGTAGATTCAGATTCTAAACTATGTCAGGGTAAAGATGTCTTGGAACGAATGAATTATTTATATCAGGTAATATAATAATTTTTGATAATTACATATGTGTATTAATAAAATTAAAGAAAAATCTGTTATTCAGGCAAGTCGTCTAATGGCACTAAAAAATAGAGTAGCTGCATCATTTTATGGCAATGTGATGATTGGATGCTCAAAGAAATCTGTTTTACGAATGTGAGTTTTATATATTAAACTATTTAAGTGAATAAATGTGTCTGTTTTTATAAAATAATAACTTTGTCATTTCTTTTTCTTTCAAGAGAATCGGATATAAAAAAGACAATTTGTAAATGCTGTCAATCTCCACTTATACCTGGTAAAACAGCAAAAGTAAGATTGGTTTCAAAACCACAAAAGGCTGTAAAATGGACATGTTTAACATGTTTAAGTATTAAAAAGTATCCTACAAAAAAAGGATACAGATTATGGACAGAGCAACCTAATTCAATAGTTCAAAGTTTTAATTATGCTTCAAAAACTAATACAGAAATAAACAAAACGGATGTAATAAGTACATCAGGGAGGTAGTGTTTTGAAACATAGGTATTCATCTGCATTTGTAAAATATTAACTGTGTTCATTTCCTAGAGATCCTAGATTAATTAAGAATAAGGCATTGAATTAATTTGTACACTTAATAGATTTCAACATAGATTTTATATTTAAATTAGAAAAAATATCTTTTATTATCTGCTTTACTTTTATAGTACAAATTGTATGATCTGTAAAAGTATATTATTTATAGTATCTTATTTTAAAGAAATAAGTGTATAGTGTATTATAGAATATGTCTTAACGCTAATAAAAAAACATTTTTTATGAATCAGATAAGAACGGTCTAAGTACGATTTTTACAACTTATTATTATTAATAGTACACCCACGATGATAATACACAGGTATTTTATTTACTTGCGTAAAATACGGTGACATGTAAATAAATATATTTAATGTAAATTTGTATAAAAAAGAAAACATTTTATCTTTTAATTCCTTGAACAGAAGTATAAATTGATCGAGCTGATATTTTCACGATTAATAAAAAATAAATGAGTTAAAGCTAAAAGTGGGTATAAAGCAATATTAAATTTATAATTTCACTTTTAGAAAAACTCTGTGAAACACTATTCATGTCTTAATTTGTTGTAATTTAATAAATCGACAAGAATAGAAACTTTGATAGTCTGTTAATCTTTTACCAAATACTTGAAAAATTAAATGTTAATTATATTAACACATGTCTAATTTATTGTTATTAGATGGTGTATTCAATCCACCTATATCACCAGATTCAAGCTGCTTCAGAAGACGAAAAAGAGCAGCAGCTTCTCTAATGCGACTAAATTCTATGCAAAAAGCTTGTACTTCAATAAAAAGTTCCTTTACATTTATAATTTTATTTCTAATCAAGGATTGCAGAAACACGCAAACCAAACGTACTAAACGATTCTGCATGTAACGATCCTTTATAGTTTCACAAGTAGAAATACAATTGCTAATATACAAATGGACAAATTCCGTTGGTAAATCTACGGTAGTAGTTAATCTGTTGACCACTTCCATCGAATGAAGGGACATTTCCATATTTACCAAAACGCTGAAATATTCTGTTATTTGACTTGATTGCATAAGTTTTAATAAAACCTCGATCGCGATCAAGGGATTATTTTCTACCAAATCTGGTAATTTTCCAGGTGTAAGGCCAATGTGATACACCAATTTGGGATCTCTATCTAGTTCATTAACAAGGTGTTGTTGTTGCTGTAATGTGAGTACACTTTTAAATGCTTTACCCATTAACCTTCGTGCTTCCGCACCGGCACAATTCGAAACACACATATTAGTGTCGTATTCGATTGTGAATTGAGAAGGTTCTGTAACATTGAACCATGATAGTTCATCAACTGAACGATAAAGTGGAGGTGCTAGTCTTAAGAATTCAGGACGATAACTCTGACTACACAATGGTGGATCGTTAGAAATTAAAACTTCTGTTATACTCTTAGCAGTGTTTTTATCGATTTCTGTTACTTTAGAGTGATCCATATCAGGTAAAATCACAGGATTTCCACATTTAGCAATAGCTGGCAATTCTGAATGACGCTCTGTCAGTTGTACTTGTAAATTACTTAAATCAATGGGTGGTACAGACACAAAATATAATTCATCCACAATTTGTCTTGGAGTTTTTTTCAAAATATCTTTCTGATTGTACCCCAGTAAATTTACTAACAAGTTTTTCTCACATTGTGATAAGACTGGTATATGTCCTGAAAAGTTAGTCTTTGGTACTCCATTATTTGTATCTTCCTGTGGTTTTAAAACCTGAATAAAAACTGGTGCAAAAGGTGTAGAGGTCAAAGGTTCTCCTCTATATAGATCAAATAATAACGCCACTGCTATTATACGCTGAACATTTTTTGGTAACAAGTCTATGTGTTGTAACAGAAGAACCAATGTCATTCCTACTTTGAACCGATCTTCTTTCGGAAATACTTGATGTAACTGATTACAAAGATTCTCCAAACTCGTATCTAGATTCTCCTCTTCGAGGATATCCAGCAGTTTTGTTAAATCTTTAGGTATAAGCGTCATGACGTCTAAATAATAAACTGAACTAGGTTATAACACCTCTTTTACGTTTTTTTTTCACGGCTATATTCATGAATATTGTAATTCAAGCAGCGTAATTCATTTCCAAAATTGACGATTTCATACGATATATTTATTGTAACGCTTTTAATATATATATACATGCATTTCAGTTACATTTTGCAATTGTTGTTTTATAGGTTATGTCGAGCAGGTCAACTGAAATCAATTACTTAACCTCAACAGCATTAGAAACTCGGTGGATAATAGTAGATTATTTTTATTATGCGTGTAGAATTAATTGATATGCAATAAACCACACGTACAATTGTGTAAAGCAGTGAAAACTTATAATAATATAAAGCTACTTCAACAATATTCAATCCTTTATAAAATAAAAATTTATCGTTAGTTTATTGGCGCGAAATTTGAAATGATTGATATAGGTGTATGTTATAATACTGTTATTTTTATTACTTTACACATGTTACAGTGTAATGAAATTGAATTATCTTATTTAAATTTTAAAATACAGTTTAAAAAAACAGAAGATGAAATAATTGTATAAATAAATTTAATTCATTTTGTAATCTGTATAACTTTATAATTCATTTTCAATTTGATTGATCACTAATTATGTAAATTTAGCGTGCGATTAGGAAAAAAAGTTCACGAGTTTCAATAGATTCCTAATTATAATTTTACACTTGAGAATTTCCGGTGTATAGAAACTAGACCGAGATCTAATACATATAAATTAGCAAGAATCGCATAGAAAACGGTGCATTATGACACGCTCGAAGTAATCGGGTTTAATAAATGCTCGTTTAATTTAATCATCAATTGCTTAGAAGATTCATAGCATCGTTAGGTATTTTATTATCGTTTAAAATCACGTGACAATAATCGAGCTTATTTGAAGATATCGTTAAACCTAATCATCGAGTACTGACATTTTTTGTTAAAGTAGTATTCTTTTTATATATGATCCGTAACGATAGCGGTGTTTCCGCTGTATGGAAATTAATCCATATAGGAATCGTTTCTTTACACGCCTACGGGTTACATTCACGCGGTGCTTTTAGGCTGGGTATGAGGAATACGGTCAACTCTGAAACGGTGAAGGAATGCCAGATTCCCCTACCATTCTTCGCATACTCGTTCCACTCCTGTCCCCGGCCCTCGATAAATCCCCACCTCGTGCAGAAGCACCTGTTGCGCAGCTACCTGTTTTACTCGATCCATGGGTCCGTTCTCTCTCTTTCTTTCTCGGTTTTCTTCTTTTTTTCTCTTAGTACTGTGCACGGTGTCACAGCAGTAGGACGGTGTCTCCGATCGTGGTAGTGATTCTTCGGTAAAGGGCAACGACTCGCCAAGTGAAAATAATGTCTCCTTATGCACATCGAATGGAGTCGCGGTGAACAGTGCGTACTACGGTTCGTTTGAAGGTTTAACACGGATATTCCAGTGAGAAGAAACGCGGATAAGTTGTAACGATCAGGTTGGAAATGCATCGAAGGAGAATTTAAGAAGGAGCAATGGAGGACGAGCCACGGGATACCTGTTTCGGGGCAGGAAGCGTGGCAGGGGCTGTGATCGGTACTTTCCTTACGACAATTCTCCTGCTGCTCGTTGCTGCGCTCCTTTACAAACAGTGGCGTAGACACAAGGGTGAGATCTGAAATTCATTTCTATGTTTTTTTTTTTCAAAATCCTAACTACCGGCAAGCTGTGCGTTGAAGCCCGCAAATGACAGATCGTTGTGGTTTACGTCCGCGGTCCTGTTCGCTCGAGCGCGCTCTAGTTGTCGTGCTCGAGCTTATTCGTAAACGTTGCGACAACTAAGTAGTTTATTCCTTTCGAAGAATGACTGATATTTTATCATCGAGGGCAACGATTTGTCACGTTTACCGACTAATTGTCATGCTTTACCGGCACAGAGCATATATGTAAACTCGATGGAATATCTTGCACAACAAATTGGAATTTATTCCTACGCGTTCTTTACTTGTCTGCAACATTTCTGGAGAGACATCGATGCAACCTCCGCCCCAACACGAGACACAATAAATTAATCATGTATTTTTCAAGCGAACGATTGAAAGTCGATGAATAACTATGTAATTATGTAACAAATCAGCATGTACCAATGAATGGAGTTTATCGGCCGAAACATCCTGTTACTCAAAATGGCACGTTCTATCGAGGATGCGAGAGAGGAGCGTAACGAATGTTGAACTGCAAGATTTTTGAAGGAACCGTTAGTCAAATCATCGCGGATACATTAGATACAGCGATGCAAGCGTCTGCATGATGTTGACGTGTTAAGAAAAATGTAACGCTCGTTATCGTCTCGTACAAGCTCGTCAGCGTGCGTTGCACGTTAATCCTTTTCGCTATTGCGTCGCAATTGATGCGTATATCCACACGCAAAAGGTAGACCTTGGAGTGCCACTCGAGAAACACGATGGGACACGAAAGTCTCTTGCACGGTACATTGGAATCGCTATTTGTAGAATGATGTTTACGGCCTACAACATCGAATATTTCTTACGGAAAAATGCATTCCGTTGTGTTGGGCCAGCTTTTATAAACAGAGGGCCCCAACTCTAATTATAATGAAATCTTTCGAAAATGTAACAGGATTCTTTTTATTTACAAATTACCCTCTATATAAGGGCAGATGCTTGGAAGTTTTGAAATTTTTGCGTCATTTAGAGATAAATTATGTAAATTGTTTTCTCAGAAGTGTTGTAACATTCATGCTTTCTACCACGAAGGTTAGAAAGAATTCAAATACAGTCTTTCCACAAACTTTCTTTTTTATTTATTTTGTTTATTTATAAAATTAAAAATAATTTTTTTATAAGTACAGCCGAAATGTCAAATTCAGTTATTAATACAAGTTTTGGGATGATACCTGTCATAAAACATTTGAAACAAATTAATAATTTACATTTCTGTTTTTATTTTTGTTTTAAAATTTATATTTCTACTAAATTTTGTCAATAAACATTAAAAATCACACCTGGATGATACCTTCTGTCATTAGAACTAAGGTCTTTAGGGTTTGATATCATCTAACTGGAAACATAACCTCAAAATCTATTTTTCGGAAAGCTACATTTTCAGTTTAGCTTAATTTATAGTTATACCAATTCGATTTTTATATCCTATACAAGCAATATGGTCTTACAAATAAGTTAAAAAATTTGATAATTTAATTATTAATATTTAATTCAATTAATTTTTGCAAAATCTAAAAGCGTCTGAGCACGGGGCCCAGGGCCCGGGGCCCGGGGCAAGTGACCCGTCTGCCCGGTGCTAGATGCGGCTCTGGTTGTCATTGCGTTGCTTCGTTGGAATGTGACGCATGTGGAACCAGAATAGGCCATATACTTCTATTTTTTTTTCTTTTTTTTAATTAAAAACTTGGAAGATTGTTTTTTTCTTTGCATGAGCTTAAACACCGATAATAGCAAGCAATGGTTATATAATTACGGTCGTACCCGTTTAGCAGAAATTTAAATTGCAGATGTACGATGTAAATTTTGTTATGAGTTCTGTACGATTACTAATAGGAATTGGAATGAAAAATTATTTTTAAATATGTTTGATTTTAAAATAATTTCGCGTTACATGTGTCTAATCGATTCAAATTTTATATTTATACACCGTGACATATAATAAATACATAGTGGAAGCTTTGACTTGGATTATGTAATAACCTGTAACAATTTTTACAAATGAAAACTCGTTCAACAAATAATCTTTACTTCTGCTTAGTAAAATAGTATTAAATGTTCAGCCATAGAATTAGTTACTGTGTTGCATAATCAATATTATCTAACTGACTAGTCTTCCTTTGTTTTTAATTTGTAACTGGTAAGGTGGGACCTATTAGGCCCAAGCAATTTTTAATTATTTTTTGAAATTGTAATTCCGCTGGTTTTTAAATAAAGCAATAGAGTAATATATTGGAAAATAATTTTTTTAAAAACTTCTTAAAAATAAAAGACACATAAAATATACATCATTTTATATTCTAAATAACAATAATTTATTTATGTCTTGGACAAAATTTGTTATATTAGGTGTACAAATTAATTTAGTGTTTCAAGAAAAAAGAAATTGAAGATTTATCTTGTTTCACGTTTTTCAGATGCATAAAAGCGTGGGAAAATATTTAAATTCGAAATCATAATTGATAAGAGGCAGCTTATAAAAAGAAACTTTGTTTTTAAAATAACCTTAACCTCTAAACATAACCTTATTAAACCTTTACCCACTCAATATCATTGTATAATAGTATCATGTAATTATATCCGTTGAAAATGATGTTACTCGGTGGATCAAGTTACCTTATACCGGATAAATGTAACCTGAGATAATCAACTCTCAGATAATAGGGATTCTATTGTAATTGAAAACATTTAATACAAACAGTAATTAACGCTAGAAAGGTTAAAGGTAGAATTCGCAGAATCCACCAATTAAAAAATATTGATAATATATTATTTCTATCATCTTCAAAATTTTCAAAAAATTATTTATTAACACTTACGTTTTTAAAATTAATACTGAAGGTGTAATCTTGTTTTGGTAAATATATTATATAAAAATAAGAATTGTGAATTTTTTGTATTACCTATTTAGTGTACTTATTTGTCTTAACACGTACGTGTAGTGTACGATAAGTAGGTAATCGCTATGTGCCACAGCGGTTAAACGTAGGCAATAGAATACGCGATATCGCGTGATCGGACATTTAGCACCGGCTATGTAGCACGTGATATCGCGTGATCAGATATTTAGCATTGATTATTGATCAAATTAGTTAATTAAATACTTATTTGCATGAACTTTTGTTTCTAATACAAAAAATCGTGCTTGTTCTTTTATATAATCAGTATTTCGAAATGTCACTATTACGTACCACGAGGTTTTCGTTAATTGACATAAGTTGTTATCTCGTGAAATAGAAAATAGATAATAGGAAGTAAATATTACAACGATAAGGAAATAACACTGGTACAGTATCCAGGTGCTTAGAATGAATGAGTGAAGTAAATGTGTTAAAAATAATCATTATCATAATCATTATCATAAATAATTATACGAAATATTTAAAAAATTAAATGACGATATCCTTACTAATTATTTTTTATGACCACACTCATTGTAGCAATTAACGTATTAAAATTAATTAAAATGTTACTGTAAAAAGATAAACAATTATTTACACTCAAAATGTAATATTGAATACACTTTGGAATTAATATTGAAATGCATATTTCTTGGGATGGGTGCTAAAACATATCACATGTACATATATATGAATATGCTAAACAGACTAAATAAGTATAAATTCGTATGATGATATCACCATTTGCACGATATAAATTACAGGTGAAGAAAAATAACACGTCTGAAATATTAGTTTCAGATTAGATTATTTTTCTTAAAGTTTCAAAAAATTTAAAATTTCATATAATTAAAATACAGAATAGTTAATTTATGTAGTAAAATGTTACACTAGTGTTAACACGAAAATCTCCGTGTTCTTTCCATCATTTTGGATTTAAACTTTCTTAACACTTATTAACATTCGTCTGCGCATAATAAATGAACTTAAATGGGCACAAGTAAGCGGAATCAGACGATTCAAGCAGTAACTAGCATAAACGAACCACAAGGATTTCAAATAAGCATGAATAACTATGAAAAGTGTTATTAACCATGTTAAATTATTTTTAGGTATTACACTTTAACACTTCGTTACATCACTTTTTCAGTGCGTTGAAATAAATGAAATATTGTAGATATTCTTTAAATGGAAATTAACTTATAATTCATGTATTTACATGTATTATTTATGAAATAATTTTATTGTTTAGCGAGTAGTATAATTATTTTAAATTTAAAAATTAAAAATGTTCACGTTTTAATTAATGTAATAACAGCGAATAAATATTTTCAGGAAAACACTTGGTACTGGTGACAGACCCAGAAATCGTCGAGGAGGCATATGCGTTCGACAATCCTTGTTTCAAGGATGTCACAACATCTCCAACTAACCGAACACGAGAAGGGGCGATATCTATGGCATCTGGGGATACCCCAGGTAAAGATTCTGCACGATGGTCTACTTCTTGGACATCCTTGGGACTTGGTTCAACTAACCGCAATGATAAGCGAAAAACTCTCGACGATTCCTGTCTCGGAGTAAGTCCTTTCTCATTGTTCTTTTTTGAAATTTTATACAATTCTGAAATTATCATATGTATTAATACTTGTAGATTATTGCCCGGTTTCTTTAGACCCAGGTCTTACAAATCTAACATTTATTTAATTATAATTTTTACTTTGTATAGGTGATCTTGGATACCTGTTTCAAATACAGAAAGATTAATCATTGATATTAAGAAGTAACAGCTGACTTGGCTTATGATAGATTTGTTTAAAGATTAAAGACTTATTATAAGAATCTGATATTTAAAGAAAAAATTAATAAAATACAATTAATGATAAAATATACAGGAAAAATAGAGATTCGAGTGTTATAAAAAAGTCAGGGGAAAAAATTGATTTCTGAGTTTGAAAAAATCTACCAACACTCGTGCGGGTGTTAAGTACGTGTGAACTTTACAGAAATGTTTTCCTTAAAAGAAATCCCCAATGATTATAAATTATACGTTTCAACATTCAAAACGCACCGTGTATTGTTCACGACCAAATTTGGTTGCATGAACAGTTAAGCTAGCCATTTGTGATACGTGTCCTTATGTTTCTTGACGAAGAGGAAGTCCACAGTGTATGAGTCGAATTATAAAGTTTCATTTCGAAAATATTTATTTCGTTCAATATAATATTTTTAGTTAGTGTAGTATAGTATCAGTATTAGTAGAATAAGAAAGAGCATAGTATTGGCATTGGTAAAGTACTAATACTAATACTAATACTATATTATTAATTAATAATTTTTTTGTGCAGCCAAAAGCTACAAGAATCAGCGAAGTTAACTTGAAAAGCCGAGATTTCACAGGACTGGGATTTAATATTTGTGGTAATATGAGAGAAGGAATTTTCGTTAAAGACCTCCTACATCGTGGACCTGCATCGGAATCTGGGAAAATACATCCTGGTTAGTAATTACTATGTTAATTCCATTTAACTGTATTACAATCAATCTCTTATTTTTCTTTTTTTTATGTATTCATCAGTACTATACAGCATAACGTAAAAAGAAACTGTAATTTGTATATTTACAGGTGACCGCATAGCCAGTGTGAAAATCAGTTTTCGAAATATGGTGTACGAAGACGCCTTAACGATCTTAAGTTACGCTTCGCCATATGACGTAAAGCTTGAAGTAGAAAGCGGTGGGATTGGATCAAAACCGACCACTCTTTTGAAGAAAAGCGTTGGTCCAAGCGCAGCAAGAATTTGCCACCCTTTGTATAGAAGTCAATCAATCCCAGAACTCTCCCAATCAAAGAGCGTTGCAAAAAGATTATTCATAGTAGACCCAAACGAATCCATCAGTTCCAATTACTCAACTATGAATTCAACTTTAAAATCTTCAAAATCTACGCCTGGCAAACAACCATTTGAGAAACGGCACGAAGAGTCAAAGAGTAATCACCATAAATTTGGTATTAAGGTTCTACCTGCTCTGGACGGAACTGTTCATCGCATTGAAAATCAAAATGAGCATAATACAAACCTAGAAAGAAGACACTCAAAGAAATTAGACAAAGAAAAATATTTATCCAACACAAGTAAAAGTGATAAAAAGGAAGAAGCTCAACGACAACAAAATTCCCAAGTATTAAGTAGACCCAAGGAGAAAACGGATCTTTTTGATATGTGCAGTGTAGACACTTTAGATAAAGGTAAAAAAAGTGGAGATGCTACAATTCATATTCCACAGGAAGTACCTGCGGAAGTGCATAATGCAGCCATGGCTGCTCGAAGGAACAGAAAAAACAGCTCTGAACTGTTGAATGCTCAAAAAGACATTGAGTCAGTAGAAACTGAAGATTCAAAGAATCAGCAGAAGAATAAAAGAAAAGCTCCACCACCTCCAACGAGCAATTTGGAGGCTGAACAAATTACAGTGAAGAAGGATTCTGTTATGAAGAAAGAGTATGAAATTAATAGCATCAGCGATTTTACAGAATCTTTATCAGATTATGTAAACAAAGTACGTGAAAATACAGAAACACATGGAGAACAAAAAATGGAGACCTTGATAATCGATGGAAGACATTCTGAATCTGACACTGATAGTGAGATACAAAATAGCTTTACGACCATTGAATTAAATTCTACTAACATTACTATTCATCAGACACCTGTACCTGAGACGAACGATGACGAAGATGACGAAGATGATGTTTATAGAAAGGCGGCAAGTTTAGGAGATCTGTCCAAGTACGAATGCAAGACATCAGCAACTCTTGAAAGAGCACAAAGTCTTGACATGACGGACACAGGCACAAAAAAGCGCAAAGCACCACTTCCACCGGAAGATATCAATGAGTCTACAGAAGATCTAACTAAACTTGATCAAATGGACACCTTTGATAGACGGTTACTAAAAAAATCTAACGAATGGGGTACCCTAGAGAACGTTTGGCGTAAGAAACAAGACGGAGAAGAAAAATCAAAGAAATCAAGAATTAGAAAGAAAAGCAACGAACGACCCAAATCTTCTGTAGAAATTCAATTAAAAGATGACACCTCTGATGAAAAAAAAGACGATGAAACTAGCATTGAACTTTACAATCTTCCTCTAAGTAAACGACTTACAGAAGAATTTATTCATACCGAGAGAATGTTCAATCCAGATGAAGACAATTCATTGGCTAGAATTGTTAATGATGGTACTGTCATCAAAAGTCCTACTTTGGAAGAACTAGAATTACAGTTCAAACAGGAAGCATCCTTACCTGAAGACCTTAATAATGATAGTATACCAGTGGATCAACAGTTATCAGATGAAGATGATAAAGTAATAAATACAGAGTTCAGTAAAGTTTTGAAGCATTTTGAAATGTCTTCAGAGAAACCTTCAACCTTCCCAGAATCTTCTAAGAATGAATTATCGAATAGTAAAATTTCATATGTGGGTAAGAAAATGGTTGAGGAAGAACCTATGACAAAGGTTCACGTCACAAGAGTATGTCCTGCGTGCGAGGATAATGGAAATCGTCATGACAATTGTCAAAAAAAATCTTATTCTACAAAAAGGTCATCCACACCGATACCTTTGCAAGATTCAGACTCGACGAAAGGCAATAACGAGGAAGAATCAAACTCGATGTCCTACACTTCTGGTGCAACTTTGAAAGATGAGGAAAGATTGAAGTCCAGACGAGTGATCGAAATTTCCACCAATCAGAGAATAAATAGGGAGAACGATGAAGATGAGGACGAGTACGAGTTTGGTTCTGGTGTGACGATAAGCAATAAAAGTTTGTTCGATCGCGAGGACCGGCGTAATATAAATAATATCAGTGTGTCCAGTGGTGAGAACAGTGAGGACAGCGGGTTGGTTGGCGAGTCGATGGATTACAGTGCGCAGGACTTTGATCATCGACCTCCGTTACCTAGCACACCGATGCCGCAAAAGATGACTTACATCACGGAAATCAAACTCTCTGCTAATGGTGGAAAGCTACAAGAGGATGGGAACGACGAAACGAAAGAAAGTAAAGAGAACAGGTTGGCGCAGAATGAATTGAAAACGGTTTCAAACGGTAAGGCTGCTTCTAAGAAGCCTCCTGTTCCTCCTAGGCGAACCGACATTATGAAATCCAATAAAAAAGGAAATGTTGAGAAACAAGTTATTTATGTTTCTGAATATAAATCAAACGAAGCTAAAGAATCAGATGGTTCAGACGTGAGTCAAGAGATCAAACAATCAGATGCTAGCCCACAAAAACATGATCAGTGGACGCATTTAGAGGAAAAACAACAGAATCGATGAGAATGATCTACCAGTGAATTAGAAGTAATCAGTAATGCTTTCAGATATTTAATGTATGATTCTTTAATGCATCTTTTTACCACTGGAATAACGATGAGTGTCATAAAATGAGTAAGTTTAATTATGACAAACTATTAAGTTGTTGCATACTAAATGGTTCATTTTAAGATATTCCAGATGCATTGGTGTAACATAACTAGAATTTTAGAATTGTAGAATGTTGGGATTCTAGAATTTTAGGAGCTTCAAATTCAATAATTTTGGTATTTTAGAATTTAGCTCTATCTAGTTACACCAATGTTCAGGTGTAAGCCATGTTCAATATGAAAACATTACCAGTACAGGAATAAAATATTTCTTATATTCTGAATATTTGCTAATGGATAATACTAACGTAAGCTATAAAGCTGTTTATATGTAGTATTTTTCATTAAATTTTAAACTTAAGATTGATATGCCAGTAACAAAATTATCTACTTTTTCGATGTTTCAAAATTGGTCATATGCAACAACTTAATACAAATCAATATCATATTGTTCATCATTAACTGTAAAGAAATCTTCAAGGAAAAGAATATTAGAACCAGCAATAGAAATTTTAATATTATGAAATTAAAGAACAATTATAACATACTGTACTTAACTTTTGTCGCATGGATGAAGCAGATGTCGATCGCTATTTGTATTATGCTCAGCTTGAATAGATCTGCTCTTAAACTAGTCGAAAGAAAAAAAAACAAATTTTATTTAGTATCTTCACTGATTCTCTGAAAAGACTGGCTCTTGTTTAAAAACACGTTTTGTTCAATCTTTTGATAAAGGTGTTTGTTGTTGTAAGTAAAGTGTATTTATTTTACAACGTTCTTCTTGTTTTAAAAATTGTTACAATTAGAATCTTGTATTATATATGTGACTTGCATCTTTATAAGGTAGTGCAGTATTAGAAAGTATCATACATATCAAGAATCATACATTTACAACAGTGTTTTTAATATTAAATAAACACTGAATTTAATTGTACATATAGTATCAAGTAGAGTAGGCTTTTTTAGAGAAAATGGCAATATAGGAAAAGTAAGAATTCTTAGAATCTTAAATTTTACGATATTAATATTAAAAGTGATTTAAAAATAAAATAATATAATGTTTAATTAATAAATATCTATATATATGTATATGGGGCCTCCTCCTTTACATCGTTATTTTCCACGAGGAAGCTTACTCTGCTTGATACACTGTACAAGGTGTATCAAAAATGATAAATTTTCTATGCCAAAACAAATCTGCCGCTTCGGTACAAATGAATTCCGTAGCATCATATTTAAGCTTTACAATTAGACAATTGAGCGGGAAATTAATTACTTAACCACAAATTCACACAAATAAAGATACAAAGCAAGTATTATCTAACAGTAAAGATTGTTTATATTAATATTTATTACATTACAAGAAGAATCAAGAGTTAATAACATTTTGAATGTTTTATTTTTATGACGTCTATAAGCAAATTAATAATAATTATCTATATTATAAACTGAAAGTGCAATGGTGTTAAATAAATTAAATGGTTTAATTCATATGTTTAATCTTAAAAGGAAATCGAAATCAAAGCATATATTTCATTGCAATCAAAATTAGCGTATTGTACATATTAAAAAATTAATATTAACGATTATTGACGATGTTATATGATTCTTGGTATTACGTGATACTCAAACAACTTGATCGACACCAACTCAGTGCGAGATAAAAGGGTGTACAAAAGTTATTCAAATTGTTTGAAATTTTGTTGTGTTGCTCATTAATGAAAAGTTGACAGTGACAGAGTAACATGGGGAAAAGTAAAATATGAAATGATGCTATAAAATGTTGTCGCATCGTATAAAATATTGTAAAATATTTGAATCGTTTTATTAACATACTCACTATATTTATATAAGATGTGAGTAAATAATTAATGACATAACTTTTAACTTCTTATAAGGTAACAGGGAACATTAATAAAATGAACATATTAATAAACACTTGAAATATGTCAAAGTCATAATTAAAATTAAAATATGTGTTTTTGGATAATACGTAATTTTTGGACATCCTATATAAAATATAATATACATATTATGAAACCGTTTTATCATAAATAATTTTGAAAAAGATAAATACAAGTGCCAAATAACATTTTGTAATTCTTATATAGATTTTAAAATTATTTTATATGTTAAAAAGTAACAGGCAAAATTTTTATTAATATAGGTGCATTTTATAGGAAAGGGGATACACAATTTTTTGCTCTATTGAGTATTCTATTAGATTTTCTATATTAGAAAATAAAGAATAACATATGTTTACCTTTTTAATAGTATGTTATATTTCTTAATGAAATGCTTTTAGAATAGAAATGTTATAATTATAATCTAATAAAAAATGTTTATCTGTTTTCTATATCTTCTTTTCTATCAAACATTAACATGCAGAAAATTAACAATATTTTAAAAGGGAAAATAAGAAAAACAAGAAAAATATCTTTACCTCATGTTACTCTCTGTACTAATAATTCATTGTTAAAGAATCCAATAAAAATAATGTATATGTATACCGCAGTTCACCAGAGTCCATAACTGCGAAAAGACCAGTTTTCGTTCTTCGCGCTTCTCCAGTGCGCATCTTGGCCCTGATTGGCGATACTCCCAAATGAAGTGGAAAGCGATTAGCAGAGAGCTCGCTGCGTTCCCCCACCATCTCCCAACCTGCGCGTCGCACTTATGGACTCTGGTGAACTGCGGTATATGTAGGATGTTTTCTAACATCTGGGAATTACTTTAATAATAGAGAAAGGATACAAAATCCATGATAAATGTTTCTATAGATTGTGGACATTTATGAATTTATGACTAAAATATGAATGTAGTTGTATAAATCTTAATTTTAAATTTTAGAATTTTAGAATCTCAGAATTGTGAAATTTGGCTGATTTGAACTTCTGGGCAATCTTTTTATGGCAGACGTTTACTAAGAAAACGTTTGAGAAGTCTATGTACCAAATGCATCTCTGCCATTTTCTCATTTGAAAATTATTCTCATTTCTCATTTTCTCATAATTATATCAAATGTCCTTCATTATCTATAGAAATGAGTACCACATGTTATGAAGCACCCTATACAATTATAAATTTTCCCGCATTTCATTGATATATTTTTAAGGAATTAAAGATTCTGTACATGTATTTCGCATTATTGAATCCGTCCGTTATATTCTTATTATTAGTAGAATAAATTTTTATCGAGGAAAAATGCTGAAAAATAACGAAACGTTAAATTATACGTGTGTATATAGGATAATTTCAAAATAGGTTATCGAATTTTGAGAGAACATTCCGTTTACTTAGAGCTGGTTTCTTTCGAAAAAAATGAATCTTAATATTTTATCTCAAAAAAAAATTTGTTTAATGTAATAATTATACAATCAAAATTACTAATAGAGAGTGCAAATGAAATATCTATTTCATTATGTTTTCATCGATGTTTAAAATGAAAAAATAACGAAATACATAATTTTATGCATTCAAATTGTTACATTACAAAAGACTAAAATGTTATGTCAAATTGTTGTTTCTTGTAATAAAATTGTAAGAAAGTTCCAGTTAATCAACAGGATAGAATATTAAAATGGGTGCTCTTCCTAGTCCTTTTTTCTTTCGATAACTTATTTTAGAAACACCCTGTGTGCATTTCGTCTATTCGTAAGGCTGTGTGCACAGTTCAATATAATTGTTAAAGAAGAAAAAAGAAATGAATATTTGTATAAGTTATATAAATAGTTATATCATCCAATTTTACAACAAAAAAATCACGTAAACAATAAGAATTGCTATTTTGATATTCTATAGATTGTTATTAGCAACGAAAATTATATTCTAAAATTGATTTATAAATAAATTTACAGTTATGTAAATACTATAATGCATATAATTAGAATAAGTCATTTTATTAATCATAAATTTTTAAAGAATTCAAGTGCAATTTCATTAATTAAAACATATACGTGTGTACATTTTCAGAACAGAAAAATGTACGATTTAAAATGTTTTTCATTGTAAATAGAGGCCAGTTACAAATATATTTTACTTATAAATGATTTAGTTCCAAGAGGATTATGGAAAAGAAATTTATTTTAAACTGAAAACTTTCTTAAACTGTTTAACACTACTAAACACTTAAGTAACATTTTTAAATTCTAATAAATTTTAGTAATTAAGCAAAAATAGGATTTAATATACATCCAAATGATATGTAACATGTATGTTTGGGTTGTGTATTTAAATGTTACGTGATTTTAAATTACACTTTATGAGAAAAAAAGAGCTCAATTCAATGCTTTAAAAATGTTAGAAATGTATTACAATAAGAGAATGTATTCAAAATAACATGTATAACAAATGTAAATCCTTAGTATTGTTCAGCCAGTGCGAAATCATTGACAATATATCTGAGGAAATTTCATACCAATCTATACATTGAATAATGTTGTATTAAACTTTTCAATTTATTTCTTTGTACATTATTATTTCTATCCACTTCATACTGTTCTGTATTGTTGATTTTTGTTGTATAATGGAGTGTACGATTTTATGGAAGTAATTAAATATAAAATATCATTATAAAATTTAAATAATTAACACTAAAAATTTAATAAAAATATACGTACATTTATACTAATCGAAATGAATATAATAATTAAGAATACAATACATATGTATTACGATCGGTTTTTGTACTTAAATTCATTTTTTTTTTATAAAATGAGAAAGTGTTTAAAATTTTGTTTTCTAATGTATGTATGTAAAATGTTGTAAATATATTTTATTAATACTCTCAATTTAAAGCATTTTAATCCTTTAATAATGTAGTTGAGCTTTATACTTTTATCTTTATTATTATATTCAAGTAGTTCAAATATTATTTAACACGTTGACTGCCACAGTAAAAAACCCATACGTATACATACAATTGGTTCATTTTCATAAAATGTAAGCTTTTACACTGGAACCTTGCATTATTAGTATAATACTAACGTTACTCAAAGTTTGCCCTCTTTTTTACTAATTATTTTTTGATGATATAAAATTTGTAGCATTGGTTATCAATGATCACCATGGGAATCAACTTGTTAATACAAACTATTCATCATTTTACATATTTACAGCTTTTATTTCACTAAATAAAAAAAAACTAATTTTCTTTTTAATTACATAAGGTAAATTCCTTTATGCATTTGTCCTTAATATTAACTAATTGAGGTCTTATAAATATTATAAGATGTATTCAGAAATAAATGTTCATCCTCTAAGTAGCAGACTGTTTATAATTCTTTGTACTCATTAATTTTTTACCACACATTGCACATATAGCTTTCTTATACGCACATGATTGACAATAATGTGATCCCACTTGATGTACTTTTTGTCTACATATTCTGCAAGTCTCAAACTTAGCAGTATATGGATTAAATCTTGCTTTTCCTGCAGAAAGAGCTTTATTTTCACCAACTTTACGTCCTCCGCTTTCCACCGTATTCCTAGCACCGCTTTTCCATGGATCTGGTGTGATTACCTTTCCCAGTTTTTTCTCACATTTTTCACAAACCATTCTGAATTAATAAATTTTAATCCTAGAACATAAAGGAATGGAACAGGAATAGAAACTTCAATTATTGTAAGTAATGTATTTCTTAATTTACCTTATAAATTTTATTCTCTAAGTCAAATACAATATAACTTTTTTTCATTAAATTTTTTATTACGAATAATAGTCGTAGTTAAATAACATATTAATTAAGAAAAACAAATAGCAAATAACTAACCTCTATTAAACGTCGCAATATCAAGAGCGAGGTATACTCCAGGAATATAGATAAAATATATTCTATATTTGTTAGTATACTATAGTTATTATTATTTCGATCCACGAAAGAACGTACTTAATTTGCGCAACTCGGCTAAGTTCAGAAAGCTCTTCCCTGCCTTATGTTACCCCTCTCTACTACCTTTATTCCGCTCGGTTGATCATATATACGGTGGACAAAAATATGTAAATAACAAGAAGAGAAATGGAGGAAGAATACAAAAAAATAGAAATATTATATATTCAATTTTTTAAGCTATTTGCATATAAAAATTAAGCATTAATTAAGTGCCTTAGCACTGAAATTAAAAGAAAAAACCAAGTTAATCACTTTGGCTTGTGAACGGTTTATATAAAAATATAGTAATGATCTACCGGAAAATTATTTGACAAACGAGTAACGGAAGTTGTTATAATTCAAGAATTGCAATAAAATTTAAAGAAATAGATTTGAAAGGAAGCGTTATACAACCGAAAACTTATTAAACTCAAAATTCACGATTTTTGTTCATTGGGTATATATGTTCAGCATTACGAACATTGTGAAGGCGCATGCGCGTTGATCTTGGTTACAACCAATCAAAGTTAATGTGCGCAGAATGAACAAAAACTCGTCGTTTGAAAAGTATGATCTTCGGTGAAACGAAGTAATATAGGTACGTTATTAGCAAATGGCGTTTTCCCAACTTTTTGACAAAAATAAGTGATATATATTTCTATGTACACAAAATATATGTTCTATTAAGGTTCTTTTATAATTATTGGAAATAAAATATCATGGTATGAAGTAAGATATTATATCCGTATGCTACATGTTTTTGAATAAAAATATTTATTAGCAAAGTAGACCTCAGAAACGGTGTAACGAAATTATGTCATTTACATTTACATAAATTTTTGTTAGTTTTTCATTTAAGTGAAAGTTAAGTTTTTCATTAGTTATAATTTGTATGCTTGTATGATTTTTAATAATTCTTATTACTTAAATATGTATTGTTCAATAACTGTTTTTAATTAAGACATATTTGCAAAACAAATCACAACCATAATCATTTTTCTTCTATTTAATGTATATTTTATGAGTTTTTTAGACATATTTTCAATTGTTTAGGAATCAATTATTCATTATCTATCCATAATTAAAATTTCTTGTGTGCTGAATTTTAATTTATAATAATTATAATACTTTATCCATTGTCGTAATTAAGTAAAGACCAAGATGAGCCTGGACCCCCATCCTTCTTTCAGAATGTGAATTGGCCCCCTACCCACATCTCATTAAACATTATTTAATATAACGAATCTCTTGTTTCCTAAGACTGATAGTTTTTATAACAGTTCTTTGCTTTAATACGTCTCTTAACGATCTAATCGAGGAAAAGCTTCGCAATTGTCTGGCATAAAGAATTTGACGCATTTAGAAGCTGGCGCTGACTTTCGGTAGCTTGATTAGAATCACACGATCAGCCCTCTAGACGAAAATAGTGAACAATGTTAGTGGCGGTGAAGGGGGTTGAAGGAAAATTCGACGCTAAGGGTGGTGTACAAGTGCGGGCGCCATCTAGTCCCTCAGTGCCTGACTATCCTCACGGAAGACCCGTGTTCTCGCGTTCTGATTACCAGATTATTGGCGACATTTCGTGTGACAATTTGATTCAGTGTTTCGTGTTATAACTAAAGTGACCAGTGCACGCTTCAGAACGGATACAAAAAGGTAATTTAGACGTAATAACCAAACATATTTTTCTGGCATACTTTGGTCGGGTGGCTGCCATCCTCGATGCCAGCACGCGTTAACGTGTTGGATCGATTCCTCTTTCTCACAAGTCGTGATACGATATGAAACTCCGATAAAAGGCTCGATTACATTATTTCACCTTTCTGTCCTAATCGAAACCTGTCTTTTCATGTATATTCATTCTGCGTGTAGTAAATTTGGGTGAAAAATGTACCACTTTGACGTTCAAAGAGGTCGACTCACCCTCGAAATCTCTGGACAGAAAGACGCTTACAGCCAAAGCCCTTATTCCATTTCTTTTTTCCTAAAATTTCTATTTGATTCGAATTTCCTATAATTTTTATAAGCTTACAATTGATTTAAGAGAAGAAAAAGAAGAATCTTGTACTTGTTCTATGAATCTGAATTAGACGTAAAATCATACGATCGATTCCTCTGTAGTTGAAAGGGATAAATTCGATCCTGTCCCTTAAAATATGAGTCAGACAGACGATACGTAGTTCTTATTCGGATAATGAGAATAAGGGCTTGTTATATTCATGATGCTGTAATTTTGAAATAGATTCAATTACAAATAGGTTCATGTACCATTTTCTTTACTTGATACAAATTGTATAAAATAAATGATTCTTTCTTTTTTTAATAATTTCGATAGTCTTTCGAATACATATTTATTTGAAAAATCAATCTTTCTGAAGGGTAGCATTGATAAAAGTAGAACATGTTTTTCAATTGTTGGTCCATGATCTTTGAAAAGTTAATATAATTTCGGCGTAATATAATACAAGCGTGTCAAAGTTAACTGCCAAATTTAACACAAAAAATATTAATAAATAATGCTATAAAAAAGGATTGGATTTTAAATAATAAATTACATCTCGATTCTATCAGCTGAGACTTATAGCTCAAACATACTATAAACGGAACATTTACGGAACTTTTGTTTTATCAATTTCTATTATTTTATTCAACTTTAGCATACCAATTGGAGAATTATTTTGACCCGGTATATGTACTGGGTTAAAATGACCCGATATTCGATGTATGAAGGTTAATTAACCTTTACTGACCTAATGTATGATTTAAAGTTTAAATTTAATCTTAACTTTCGCATGCCGAATGTAGGGTCATTTTGACCCAGTATAAAGTTAAAGTAGGTCAGAATTCGTCTGTATTTTCCATAGAAAAAAATTCCTTTCAAATCTGTACAAATTGTATAAAAATAATCTTTCAGTTCAAAATAGTTTCTCAACAAGCTACCAATAAAAAATAATAATTTATAAAAATAGTTACACCTCTTTGAAAAGCTTATGTAAACAATGAAATTACATACAAATATATAGAATAAAAATAACAAATTTTTTTATCTTAATTTTCATAATTTTGTTACAATACTCAAACTGTATCTATTTACATTAACATTCGAGTAATTCAATTTTCTACTACCTCATAGTTAAAGAAATACAGTGCTAACCTAAGTATATTTAGTATCATGCTAATATTATTACTTACTTATCAAATAATGTACAGAATTATTTACGGCATTTTTATTTATTTCGCCGTTGATGTACCAAAACTAAACATCTGGAAAGCGGAAAGCACGCATATTCGTGACACTATACCGTAAGCCTAAGTTACCAAAAGTGGGGAAATTTGGAATACTACATTATGGATGGTCCATATTATACTAGATCCCCGAAAGTTAGGCCATTAAAAGTTCACACGTGTATCTATAATCTATCGTGAAAGGGATTAAGCGAACGGGGAAATACATTTCACAGTTGTATGTACATTTATTAAATTATATTATTGCTCCTTTTTTCCGTTCGATGTAGCAGGAAATTGTTATTTTTGTCATAATTTTTAATCCGTTTTTTATTTTAAACTATGAATACTAATTATAAAACTGTTTAAAATTTTCAGACATCATTTTCTCCTAAATTTTTTTTCAATATAAAAAGAAATTATAAAAGCTATTGATTACATAAAATATGTGGCTGCTAAGTATTATTAAAGATTAATTAAGATTAAAAAACTTTTCTTGTATTTGGTTAATTAAATTTTATCTTAATATTTTGCAGTTAAGTAAGTATCTTGTAAATGTAAAAAAGTAAATGTAAAAAATAAAACTAAAAAGTGGGATTGGGGAAGAAGTAGGGAGAAAGCGAAGCAGGGAAGCGTTGATATACGCGGTATATGAGTTAGAATAATAAAGTATATAGATATTTTTCAAATTAATCACAAAGGAAAGCTGGTTCAATACAGTAACAAACTGTGCAACACTAAGGTAGACTTAAAATGTGCCGATTGTATCTACTGATGCCAGTGACCTTCTATTGATTCCACGCTCAACGAAGCACGGGCCAAACCCTCGTCCTCTCTTTCGCCCTGTACACACTTTCTCGTCTTTCATCTTCTTTTCTTTATGTTTCTTCTGTTACTGTCTTCATATTTTCCTCAAATCCGCAATACTTTCCTCTTTTTGTCTTTGTTTCGTTGTCTTCATTTCGAGGGAAACCTTTTTCCTTTTTTCTCTCTATTCAGTATTTGTTACCCTTTTTTCCCAGATTCCCTTTTTTTGTCAATATAAATATTCTATTATTTTATACATTCATTTCTATCAGTATTTCTGGCACGTTTCTTTTTTATTGTTTGTATTTTTTTTTTATATATTTTGTTACATGTTTAAATTTATAGGTTATGTATCGTTAGATGCTGCTATCGATGAAGTTACCGATAAATATCGACAATATTCAAATGTTATTGATAGTTCGAATGGGGTGATTCAAGTAGAATATAACGTGTTATTTTATTTAAATCAATTTATTCTTGTTTTAAGTTAAAGCAAGAACTTTTCCATAACCATCTTGAAACAAATACCTATTTGGATTTCAAATAGAATTAAGTGTTAGATTAGTTTAAAGTTCAAACAAAAATAAATAAATCTGAATAATAAAATTGCGCGTTTTAATCTTCTACTTGTCACTGCTGTTAACTGGACGATATTATTGATATATCGTAAAGTATCAATAAGATATCGATAACTTATCGATAATCGATAGTAGCACATCGATATTCACATTTGCTATCGAGTGTATGCATTTAAATTAATATATTTTTGTTGAATGAGGTATGAAAATGTATGATTCTATTAATAATAGTTTAAATTTCGTTGGATATAAGTACCTTTAAGTAAATTAAACGTCGTGTTTACATTTTAAAAATTATATATGCAACTATACGTGTAATATAGCCAAATATCTTTATTTTATAAATAACGTAAAGTCTAAGTGATTGAAATATCTGTTACACTGTAAAGAACAGGAAGAATGGTATGAGCGACCTATATTAGTATTCATGTGAAACGTGTTAGCAGAAATTATGCATATTCTTCGTAAAACAATTTTTTATATTATTAAAAAATGAAATCAAGTGGGCGGTGTTATGTACTTAAAATACCACTTACGATGCGTATATTGGAGTATCAATAAATTAATCAATAACTCGGGTACAAGTTTATGTTTATTTTAGGACTATCCAACTTTATAAGTATTTGCAGTACCATGATAAGAATATTACAGTTAACGCACATGATTAAATTTTTTAAATCTGTTTCATCATATTAAACGTATTTTTCTTATGAAGTTTGTTATAAATTAAAACAACATTTAATAATTTAAAATATAAAATTAAGACTGAGATCAAATGTTATGTTATTGTGTACTGTACTACCTGTAGCTATCTCTACTGTAATAGTCAATGTATTAGATAGTCAACAATGATAAGAAGGTGTTTTTATATTATTTTCTTTTCTCTATATGTTTTAGAATGGACAAGCTGTTAAGAGAAATGAACGTGGAGTGGCGATGACAAGCCTGATCTTGGAAAACGCAGACTTGAACCGACTTTTTCCGAAATGTCGGCCTAGGGGTGGCCCACCCCCGAGTCCGGGGGCCTCCACGCAGATCAGTCAGCCGCATGAGAGCCTCTGTCAGAAGGAGGCCGTCTCTGTTACCACCAGCCTCACGAGTACACTTGCAACTACGTTCGCAAACACTCTCACGACCACCCTTGCAATCGCCTCCAAGAACACCCATTCGACGCACTTTCACGCGATACCGGAAGACATGATCGACTTAGAGCGTGATATCTCTGATAGGTAAATTTACATTGATTCATAGATCATTGAACCGTATATTAAATAAAAATTACTTTATTATTTTATTTATTTATTTAACTTCAAGTACTAATGGTAAATAAACAGTCAAGAAACTTTTGTATTAGAATTTTCTTTACATCTTAGGAATGTTACTTTTCAAATATTAATTTAAAATCTTATTAAACTATTTAATTGTTGTGTATTAAAATATTCAAACTAGTATAATAGATACATCTAAGGGATACAATTAATGCTTTTGCAAATCATTTAAGGTAAAATCTGAATATAAAGGGTAATTTTGAACATCTATTTTTTATAGGACAGCAAGCATGGTGTCTGGTTTCACAGGTGAGAGTCAGCTATCCGTTGGTGTCAGCGGTGGCAGTGGCAGTGTTGGTGGTCCACTTGGAACATTTAGCTCACTTGGCACACTTAACACAAAACCACTTTCTTCAAGTTCCTCATCTGCCTCTGGGCACAGTGAGGATGCACAACAATATGGTAGTTTCCCAGGAAGTGATCATCAGAGTCATTCACAGCAGGATGATAGCGGACCTGAGGAAAGCCCTGTATACATTTTAACTTCTGCTAAGGGTGATCGTAGTTATAAACTAATGGATTCAAGGTAAATTCTTTTATTATTTTATTGTAGATTAATGAAGGCTTTATTATTATTTGGAAAATAAAAATAAAATATTTTGAGGCCAACAAATCAGTAATTACATATAAAAGAAATAGTAAAGTATATAGTAAATATTTGTGATTGTTGAAATATTAAATAATTTCTAGTAGTGCCTAAATATATTTTAATTTTAGTAACAATATTTTAAAACTTTTCAGCATGCTAATTGTTATCATTTTATTTATGTTAATTACATATTTCACAAAAATATTTTTCTTTTAAATTTTTTAATGAAAAAATGTATAATTCATAACTACTTTTGTCACTTTTTTATGTAAAAATCTATTGTAAACAAGGAACATTAATTAATCTATAATTAATGCTTATAAATCTTATTCATATTTTGTAAAAAATCGTTAAACTTGTCAATGACATAATCGAAGAGCAGTCGATAAGCATTGTGTAGCAATGCATGTTAGGTTAGATACATTATGTTTGTTTCTCATTGTCAGTTATATTTATTGTGATTAATAAAAAAAGTGAATCATACAAACTGACTGTTATAATAAAAATATAATTTTAAACAAATAAATGTATTAATAATGTGTAAGTAATAATTAAGTAACTTACTATAATGAAATTATAGTGAAACTTGTCTAAATATGTTCTTTGTTTACATCATTTTACAAATGTAAATATTATCGATAGACAGTAATCATTTTAACTGAAATAAGCAAATTAGTATATTCCTGAAATATGTATATGTTTGTTAAAATGAAAGTTTTATCCAACTTTTAAGTGTATGTATAGAAATAATATTTGGGTATTGTGCTACTATTCTTAAAATTTTTACTAAAAAAAAAAATAGAAACATGAAACAGATAGTAAAATATTAGATATTTAATATGCAAGTACTTACATATACATGTATAATGAAAAATTGAACAAAAAGTCTATTGAATTAATTTAAATAACAATGATAATAATATGTAACTTCTATTAGTTCTTATATTATTACTAGTTGAATGTAAATGCAATATTTTTAAGTTTTATTTATGATTAAATTTGATTTACAGTATTTTTTAAGTATTAATTTGATTGGAATTATTTTATGTATATAAAATTCAAACTCAGGTTCTATTTTTTTATTTTATTGTATATATATTTATTACTTTCTTTTTGCAGAATATAAGAACTTTTAAGAAGTAATTGTGTGTTTTATTCAAGTTTGAAATGAACCCCTTTTAATGTATCCTTTTAATGTAAATTTAATATTTTTTCGTATCTAACATTTTAATGTTTTGGAACTGCACATGAATTTTATTTCAGTATATTTAGTATACTACAACAAAAATGAGTGTTAATATTTATAAAATTACTAGACAATCATTATTTTTTTTAGAATTATAGAAATTGCTGGTGGACGAGAAGTTTTTTCTCAGAGTCGAGGTAAAGTAGCAGCAAGAAAATCACGCTTTCTTGCTGCATCAAATTCCTTGAATAATGAAGATATTCAAACAGATAACAAGCTATCTGTTAAAAGAAATAATAAATCACCAAATACTCAAACTATATGGGAATTAAGAAGCCGGTAACTTAAAAGCTATTTATATATTATACATATAATAAATTACTAGCATCTTCTTTTCATAATAAAACTTATTTTGTGTAAATGTTTTCTAGATGTGGCGATACAAGAAAGCAACGTTCTAACAGAGAAGTAACTGAAACTGTATTTTCTTCAGAAATACATTCAGTGTTGCATAATCCAACAAAATCTATTCTCGATTATGATTCTCCCAAGAGCAATCACAGCAACCATATTATTAATTATGACTCAATTCTGAATAGCAATAATGTAGAATACGGTGTATCGAAAAATACTACAGATTTTGATTATGGATTATCAAAGAGTTGTATAGATTATCAATCGAACCATACAACACCAGCAAGAAGCATGGCGATCGTCAGCGATGGTGAAGTAGTTGTCTTTGATGACATTGATGATAACTGGCAAAATTTACGACTAGACTTAACTTCTAATAATACCAATCAAATTACATCAACTAATTTAAATCTGGAGTCTGAAGAGTCTCAAAGAGGTCGTATTCCTCCGGAACCTTTGAGTTCCAGCATTGGAAGTACTCCAAGTCCTACAACGGCATATCATCGTAATACTTCAGAATTTTTTAAGGTATTCTTACTTTTATTTTTTTGTGATATAAATTTTGAAATATCAAGTACTTTTGATGATCTTATTAAAAAACAAATACAACTTTTTTAGGTGATTACTCCTGCTAGCGATTGTGAAGTTGACTCGCCATCTTCAGAACGTAATCACAAAGTGGCAAGAGTAATTGGTGAATTACCAATAGCACAATATTCTGAAAGTCCAAGACGTTATGGAGTACGTGATACTCAACTTCCTTGTCTTCTATCATCGCCATCTGTATATATGACACCGAGACCTGGCTTTCCCCAGAGAGTATTACCAACAACACCAAGTCATAATGAGGTATACTTTAATTTAAAAACGACGATGATTATATTAATAATAAAATCAATTAATTGAGGGTATAATTGTGAATAAACTTTTCTGTATTCTGTTTTTAGAAGGAGGATACTTCTGCAGAAATAATTGTAGAAAAGGCTGTGGTAGAAACAAATATGAATTATACTGATGATCAAACTGTAAATGCCTCTTCTCCAAAAGTCGAGGACGAAGAAGATGATTCTTTAAAACCATCAACTTTGCCCACTGACAACATAAGTAACTTGGTATCATCCGGTGGTAGTACATTTGATTATTTGTATGAATTTTCTGAGACACGAAAGGTACTTGAAGAATTTTTTAAGTGTCCGCCACCGATGAAAGAGAAAGAAAACAGTACTGAATCTTTCCCATTTCAGGTATTAATTTTGATCGAACATGAGTTTGTCTTTTATTCGTATTATAAATAAATTTGTTTTCTTATTTCAGGATCTTGATTATGAATTAAGAAGACAAGGGGGAAGCAGTTACGTTGGTCAGCGATTGGCTAGTGGTCCACCAACAACGGAAGAAGTTTTGGTACATGAATCTCCTAAAAAACAAAGAAGTGATTTCCCACAGAACGTAAGTTTGAAAAAAAAATGTTAAATTATTTTAGATGGCAGTTACTCATCTTACATATTAACTGTAAAATAATTCTTTTTCAGAGCGGTGAACATGAGAATAATTTCTTAGACCTCTCAGTAGGTACTGGGAGCAGTGAAGATCTCGGCGAAACAGAAGTTGGATTACAAGTCGGGCATTCTCGTAATTTTACATTGAGTCCTGAAACGACTGATTGTGATAGTAACTGTGGAGACCTCGATAGTGAAGTTTCTTTAATGATGATGGATAATGAATTGATACCGGCTAGCGGTCTGCTTGGATCGGTCGGTGACTTAGGAAATAATTCAGATTCCTTAAGAATATATACTAGTATGCCGGTCCTTGAAGACGGCTTATCAAGCGGACATGCCAGTGATACTGATAATAATAACCCAACTGTGATGCTAATGAAGCGACAAATTAATGAGATCGAAAAGGAGATTATTCAGAGAAGTCGTGTTAATGATACTGGTCATCCTACTGCGACGGAAAGAGATTCAATAGGAAAAGATCTTTCTGGTTTAACTGTTAGCAAAGATATTTTACATTCGTTGAAAGCATCATCACCTGATCTGTTTGTTCCTAACAAAGAAAATTCGTATGATACAAATGAGCTGCAACTTGATGGTTTGGATCCTCTTGGTACACCTCCACCACCTGCGCCACAAGCTAGACAAAGTGTTAATATAGAAATAGGTGGTGGAGTTGAAGCTGCTATTAAAGATATTAGGATGGCTTTACAAAGGACGAAAACTTTACCTGTCAAGTCTTCTACTGAAGAACCGCCCGAACCTAATGTTAGTCCGATTTGGATACCAAGGTATTTCACTTTCTTTTTTCTTACATATATAATATTTTTAGATTTTTATTGCAATCTATCAGATGTACAGTACTGAGCATGACAGGCTTTTTATAACCACTGGCGTAACTTTATGGTGGGTCTGATTTCCCAAAACACGTGGATTGGACCCCATACCGTTCTGTAATTACAAAATTCTCAAATTTCAAACCTCTAAAATTCTACACTCCTAAGATTTAAAAATTCTCAAATTTTAAGCTACAGGGCTTGACCCACTCCAGAAAAAAATTTTAGTTACGCTAATGTTTATAACTGCAATAAAGCATTACATAGTTGCAATAGGGTTGTTCATTTTAAAACCAATGTATAAACGTATATTACAATAAAATAAATAATATTTAAGATGCAATTATTATTGTTTAAGTACATCTAACTAAAATTTAGTATATTGGATGGCAGGCGGAGAATTTGCGTAGAAAATAATAGTGAAGAATCGGAAGTTCGACGTACAGGTGAAGAAGCGGATGTTGAAGTGGAGGAAGGTCCAGACGAAGAAGAGGCAGATACTGATCTTGAAACTGATCGTTTGCTTGGACAACAAAGAACAGATGATCAGGGTTTTTATGACGATAAGGTAAGATTTAAAACAATGCTACACATTATTACATATATATAATCATTACAATAATATTTCACTTAAAATAATACTTAACCCTCAGACACCATACTAGGCGAATTTGTACCAGCAAAACATTGTTTCATTTGTGACATTTTATCTGGCTAGTCTTACAATTTCCTTTCACTATGTTGAATATGTCAGTATTATAGAGTACTATATATTACGAGTTTAATTTTCTTTTTTTTCTCTTCAAGTTCTTAGTGATAAAAAGTTCAAAATTATAATTCGCACTGGTGTGGTGTTTGTATGCTGAGGTAGACTATGGGGTTAAAACAATTTTTGAGGATTAACAAAACTTCTTAAAAGCATGACATTACTGACAAATAAAATAACAGAGAAACATTAAATATAACTCCAAATACAAACTAATTAATGTGCATATATCAGCTAAGATCATTATTTTATTATAGTTTATGCAAAATTGGAAATATTAAAAAATTTCAGTATCATAATTAATTAAATTTTCATTTAGTATTATTTATTTTGAATAATTATAAACTTTGCTTTCATTTTGTATAGTTAATTTTTAAGTCTTATAGTACATTAAATATATAGAATTTGTAATTATAAGGGAACACGATCGTGATCTTCTTCCTAAAATATTAATCCTTTGTTTGGTAGATTTATTGTATAATAAAACAACTTTTATGTTTGCCAGCAATATAATTGTTGAATGTTTCAAATATTTGAGATTTTTCATATGTTTTAAAAATAAACATGTAAATTTTAAGATAAATAATCAGGATTATAAGGCAAGCAAATAAGCATAAGCCAAATAAAGGATTAAATAATAAAAGTGATTACAAAATGTATATAAGAAGTATCTTGGGTAATAAAGAATTTGAGCAGGGGTATTTAATGAGTAAGCAAACTAACATAAGATAAATGTAATTGGTGTTACATAGGGGTGGAGGAAGCCTAAGACTAGGACAATGTTACCACCGATGAGTGGAAAACTGTCAACTCCTAAACAAACTCCCCCAAAAAGCCTGAGTGTTGCTCCGGTAGAAAGCCCGTTAGCACCCTCGGAACCTTTAGCTTCGACCTCTGCCTGTGTGTCCACTTCCGCTTCTGCCTCTATTTCGCCTCCTCCAGTAGTTTCCGTTATACAACCACCACCTTGCGATCGTGACGTTACCACTCCCACGCAACCCTCGTCAAGTCCACAGAAGACTCCAGTTAAAAATTCTCCCTCATCCCCTCAGAGTCTCAAGGAATCTGGCAGCAAGGTGAAAAAGGTGCCCTTTCAATTACATTAAATCAACCTCTCTTCTTTTTGTCCTATCTTCTGCTACTGTAGATACTGCTCAAAACACTGTTACTGCTCCCTTTAATTGCTGAAGAATAGAACCAACAGTGAAAATGTATTCCTTTAATGGGTCGCATTTAAAATTCAGGTAATACAATAGTAGGAATGGCTCATACTATTCAAAAGGCATTTCTTATATAGTTCATTAAATTCTGCAATTTAAAGTATGACTCATTAAAATAGTACATTTCCAATTTAATCCCATCCTTCTTAGTATACTTAATGTTTGCAATTAGATGAAAATGAATTCTTTCAAGATGCTATTAATTTCATCAGGACAAAAGCTTTTTAACTTACACTTTTTGAATTAATAAATTTTTTTAGTCAGTGAATTTGAATGTATGTCGGATAAATTGAAATAGATATTGTTTTATGATAATTTTTCATAAGATATTGTACGTAATTTAGTATCTGTTATGTTTTATTGAATATAATATGTAAATGACTTTCCAATATTTTTCTTCTTAGGTTTTGAACAAAAAAAATACATGACATAGTTGCAATAGTTTTTAACTCGTCTGTTTGTGAGAAAAGAGAGTAATTCATTGCAATGGCATTATGCAGTAGAACCTTAGTTCAATCCTTCTAATTAGTAGAATTGCTTTACTTGTTTGCTTCCAGCATACAAAACATAGTTTTGCATGTTTCCACCTCTTCTTCCTTTCCACATAATCTATTTTAGGCGAGATAAGGCTGTCTAATTTAATAATACTTACTAATTTACTAATACAAAATATTAATAAATGGTTATCATACAAAATTTAATACTTTGGTATAACCATATGCATGTATATTGTATTTAATCTTCTTTTACTATTAATTACAGCATGTTATCAATAAAAAAAAAATATATAAGAATTATAATTTTATAATAAACTTTCAACTTTAAAAGTATAATGTTAAAATACATAGAATAAACTTGAAAGTGAATTTAATAGTAATTTATATCTAAGTAAATTAATAATTTATTCTTTTAATTTTTTGTTAATTTAACGTTTCTTATATTAAATATTATACTATAAGAAATCATCATTGATTAATATTACTATGTTATTAGATCTATGAAATATTCATTGCATGAATGGAGCTTATATTGATCATATGAAATATGATTTGTAGAAAGCACGTAGTCATGACATTGTATGACATACTCCTATTTACCTCATTACATGAAGTATATTGAGAGTTTTGTGTGTTCCAGGAAAAAGAGGAGAAGAAGAAAAGCAGAAACAAAGAAGGTAATAAGATGTTTTTTTATCCTTTCTGAGTACTAACACGACATTTATGATTTTTTAGTTATTAACAACTAAAATACTATCAATATTTTTATAACATGCAATAATTTATAACAATTAGCAATTATTATTTAACAAAAGGTGATTTAAAATAGTAATGATTTTTATCTTATATTAAATGACATTCGAGAAGCAAAAATAGTAAATACACTACATTTTCACAAGCATTATTTAATAAATGCACGCTAATAAACTAATTCATTTTCTTTTCCACTTTGCTGCATTCCTAATGGATACAATGGGTAGGTACTAATATAGAAAATGTAATTGAAGCTCATTTAAATTAAGTTTTAAATATGTAACTCACTTAAAATTTCTTTAAAATTTGTTTTTGAAGTATTAATATCATTGTACCATTTTAAATGTTATACTTGTTAGGTTTATTAATAAAAAATTAATATTTTGCTCTTAATTTATGCTAGTTGTAAATTAAAAATATATATGAAGAGTTCTCAACTAAACTGCTTTTAGTCTCAATTGACTATTTATCAGTGTTCAACCACCCAACAAAGTTAAGTTTAAATGGTACATTTCTGGATATATTTCAGCTCTTCTCGACGATCCTTCAGTTTTAATCGAAGGAGTATTGTTCCGAGCAAGGTACCTCGGATCTACTCAGCTTGTGTGCGAGGGAGAGCCCACAAAATCTACTCGCATGTGCCAGGCAGAAGAAGCTGTGTCTAGGATAAAGGTACGTTATCACTATTATATTCTATGTTTGCATTTTATGCATTCTTCTTATCTCCTACAGTCTATTGTTTGTTTTCTCCTCTACAGTTATGTTTTTGTTCCTTTAATATTGTGATCAGTGAGCAAGATTCCACATCAGATTAATCAGACCAGTTTTAATATTTAAAAAATTAGAATTTTAAGGAAAAGAATAAAGAATTATAAAATGAGATATTAAAACTCGTCAACTTTTCTATTTTATAAGATTAAGTTATCAAAACAGTGTACATAAAAGATTTTGGAATGTACGTTTCTTTGCTGATTAATTTTGTGTGAAATTTACAAAGAATTCATTTAAATGAGATACATATTTTTACTCTATACTTTCTTACACTTATAAATCAGATGTTCACAATTATTGGAACATCCCTAATATCAAACTTAACATTCTGTGCTGTGTATGTGCAGTAAAATTTATGTCTACCTTTATTTAAATCATCATAGCTCATCTTTAGACACATATACCTTTGCACAATTCATTCAGAAAATACATGATGGGTCTTTAGTTTATTTTGGAATTTTGTAGGTAAAGACCTTATATCGTTGGTGTAAGCATTCCTTTTATTTTCATGCTCTGCAAACACATATATGTTTGTACATATAGATGTTTAACAATATAACCATTATGTTGTGGAAACGCTACTTAAAGAAAATATTTCACTAATGGGACTTCCTGTATAGTTGTGTTTGATCAATCAGGTTACTCATTCAAAAATAAAATGATTTTTAATTTCATACAATTATTGGTTATTTATCTTGGCAATTGTTGAGTGTATAAACATATGCATCAGCTTTTAATATTTACATTTTTATTTAAAAATATCTGCCTACTGTAAAGCATATTAGTGTGTTGTAAAAATTATCAGGAGACAAAAATGATTTATTTACTATATTGATAAATCATTTTGTTTTTTTAATTTTATTTATGGAATGGATACTTTACTAAACGCATTGCACACTAATTTCGGAACGATCATAAATGAAAATTTAATAAGGAATGCCATTAACATTGGTGTAACTAGGATATTTTTCTGGGATTTTTAAAATTTTAAAATTTTAGAATTTTGAAATTGTATACTTTTACAATCTTAGAATTTTAGAATAGTGGGAGAACCAATTCACATTTTTGGGGAGGCCAGCCCCACTTTAGTCTCTAGTTATGCCAATGGCCGTTAATTATTTAATTTATTCCCCAATACATTTATTGTTTATACTTTCACACCTGTTATACTTTTTATGCATTGTATGTGAATTAGACATTATATTTTATTTAAATGTATCATTAAAAAAATCGTTTCAACGAATCACTGTAAGTACACTAAGGGTCCATTTATACATAACTATACTGTGTTTAGGGCTCTCTCATATAATTTGTAGTCTTGATGTATTATTAATCGTCGATTAGTCAAAAATAAAAATAATTATTTTATGTATATTTGCATAATTGAATGTATATCAAATTCACATTATATTTATTTAAAACTAAGATCACATCAGGACTATAACTTAAACATATAGGGGGAAGCCCCGAGCGTGGCAGTTGTGCACAGGGGTAGAAACTGGCATTTAAATTTTTACCGCTATATTACCGACATAACCAGCCTTCTTGTAGCGAGTAAATTTAATTAATTAGGCCCCAAACTCCTACTGGAAATTTTCCCAAACTCCCGATGGCCAAATTCACCCCTGGTTATGAGTAAATGGATCTTACATGAAAGTGTAATGTATCTTTGGTGGCTCTATCATAAGTATATACATATAATGCACTAAATATTACGCTCTTGCATGTATAAAAATATGATTTTTTAAGTTATAACATAATAATTATTAAATCTTAACTAATCAGTTATATAACGTACAATAAAATATGTTCCATTGAGAGAAAGTTCTCGTTGAGACATTTCGATTAAACCTGAGAGTTTTTTCTATAAACTAGGAATACCGTAAAACTGAAATTGAAATCACATTTGGAGTTCGTATTTCCGTCGTTAATTTTCGTTCAAATCTGTCGATCCAGATTCACCCCTTTTTATGTGCCTCTGATGAAACTCCAAGTATCCATTAATTTTTCTTATGTAGATTTTTTCTTTAAACACTGAAATTAAAGATCTTAGCAATTTTATAAAAAGAAAATTTTAATTCTTTTAAACAAAATTATATAATTTTATCAAAAAATTATGAATTCGTTTAAACCATAGGCATTTGATGCGAATAGTGCGTTGATCCACAAGAGGTGATGGGCGGGAATTTAGCGGGAAAGAATAACAATTATTTTCGAATTAATATAGTGTAAATATTTTGAAAAATTAAAATTTGATCTAATTCAAAAAGTGTAATATTAAAATGATTAATCTCATAAATATATACAATGGAAATAAATATTTGAAAGAAATAAGTAAATGTAATATGGAAATTAATTTATATTAATTTATTATATTAAAAATCTTTTAAATCTCTTATTTCTATGTCTATGGTTTAAACATACATTTTTATTCTACAATTATTTTAGTGTTGCATAACTTATTTTAAACACTTTCAGAGTTATGAATATAAAATATTTTTGTTATAGTTTTTCTGTTACAAATATAGAATTTAAGTTATTCTAAGGGTACATATCTTTTTTTAAATATTCGAATACTAATAAGCTGGTTCTATAAACCTAGTTACGTAAAAAAGAAAAAAAAAAATGAATGTTTTACTATAGCCACCCCTTCCTCGTGTTATTACCACCACCACCACCTGACCAGCGGACACATTTTCTTATGTGATTTTGATGTTTCTCTGTGTTAATTTGTCTCAGAACAGGAGCTGGATAAAATATGAAATAACAAACTATGTGTCCTTCTAATCACTCCTCTAACTATAAAAACATCTTAACGTTTACTGTTCAATGAGATCATATGGAAAAGAAACGGAAGAACAACACTATACAGAGTGTATCATTTTTATAGTGAATTGCATCTTTCTACATGCACGTTATTAAAAGCTAATCTATTAAATATTTATTTATAATTTTATAATCAAATGTTACGATTAATAATCTTATTTTGTTTCCAACGGGATAATAAAATTTCTCTTGATAGAACAGATAAAGGTATTTCTAACGGAGAGTAATAGTATTATTTCCTGAAAGGAACTATTTTTTATTCGGCTCCTTCGCAACTATTTTCTTGTGTATAGTTGTCTATCCTTCTTTGCTTCGTAGATTGTACGCAGCACTATATCTCTTTTTCTGCACGATCGTGTATTATAAAAAATTGCGTGTAATATAAGTCACATTGAACGGACAAAGAGTATTTCATTTATGTTAATAGATCTGGGTGTTTCACATATTGTACATGAATTAGGGTGAAACTTTTCTATTTCAATTGGAATATTTATCACTTTTTTTTTAAATTAAGATGTTTACAATAACTTCATCACTATGCGGCATACAATGGAAACATTAATGTGAATTATACATTAAATCTCTGTAATAAGTTCAATAATGAAAATATTAAAAATTGAAATGATAAATTATTAATAATACATATTTATTATAGACTATTATAGAAGATAATAATTGCAAAATGTTATATACCTTTTAGAAGGAAATTGATTTTAAACGATTGATGCCATATCGGTCAGTTAGGTCTAGGTTAATTTTATTTATTATAGAAAATAATAAGAACAAAATTATATAGTATTTACAAACTCAAACATTTGAGTCGACTGAGATCCAAACTTATAAAATTAAATTAAAATTGGGACGCTCTCCATGGTCCGCCTTCCGAGAGTCAACCCTTTGACTGTTATTGAGTACTCCAGGCTTAATCGTTCTGTGTGTACGAATTAGGAATTAAGTTCGTTAAGTTCAGCATCTTCCTTAAGAAAGGCTAGCGCCCTCGGCGGTATAAGTACACGAAAAGTTGAAAAACTATGAAAACCGTAGAAAAATCGATAAAGAAAGTTCTTTACCGCGTTTGTTGGTGGTGCGTGGTAATGTGATTAGCAAGAGAATTTGTTTGTTTACGTTACGGAAGGAGGGGCCAGTGGCTACGGGTATGCAGGCCACGCTGTTAAACTATGGGGGGCAACATGGTTTTGGTCGATGCAGCGTTGCCTCGCAAGGAAGCCTCGAGGAAGATGAGTGCGACTCGAGCGAAGAACTTATAGGGAGCACCCCTGGTGGGGGCCAGTCCGAGTCGCAGACTGTGGGTCTCCAACCAAAACTGGCCCCGATCAGTGGCTCTATGGAGCCCACCACCGTTTTCAGGCTTCACTTTCTCGGATCGGTTGAAGTTGAAGAGGAAGGGAGACGTAAGCGCCTTAACAACCACATAGTGCGGGAGGCTGTGACTAAGATCAAGGTCCGCCCTCCAACCCTTAGATGTATCATATTTCTAATTGTTGTTTTAGATTTTTCTAATCTGTTTTACGGACATTGTTTTTTTATTTTCACGTTCATTTCTGTACATGTATACATTACCCTTCCACTTTTTTCACTGACAACGAGTATGTGATATCACGTTTCATATTAAGGAAACACTATGCCCCTTAGTTTATCTTCAGAGAGGACGCCCTGAACGTTCAGGGTATTTCATGGATAGGCCAGGAATAGGTTGTAGATCAGTTAGGTTTTCACGTGAAACACTTCTTAAGAAACACCTAAACTGAATGCAAATGGTCTGTTTTCATATAAAAAATATGGCTCCTTATATGCAAAGACAGAGGGTTCTAAGTTAGGTTCTATCTAGATTCTCTTTGGGTTCTCCCAAACGGTAAAGCAAGTGGTGGTAGGCTCCTTCCTTTAAGTAGAAGAAGTCTAACTTGTACCTGAAGGGTACGCTGTGCCTAACCTAACATAACTTAATCTAAACTAACCCTGGGCAGTAAGTAGTATGGCCAGCACAGCCGCCCGCAGTAGCCGATGCATACAATGGCGGACATTGAAGGCTACTCCCTACTTCTCAATTTCTTAAATACAGGATGTTATACAGGGAATATCGAGTCATGAATATCAAGTTAATTAAATAATAATTAACAAACAGTTTTTGAATTAATAAATATTCTATACAAAGATCTGTACTCGTTATCAGTGAAAATGAGTGCGATTAGATACAATTATTTAAATGAAACATATTTTCAGTAAATAATACATGGTATTTAATTAGGTTTTTCTTGATAAACTCTCAGGTTTACGAAAAGTTTTTATCATTTCGTGTTACTAATATTTTTAAGTTTCTTTTTTTCAACACAGATAAAAAGAACTGATATTTTTTGCTACATTTACTGATATAATTGCATTCTCAATGTTGCACATTTTTTCTTGCAGTAAACTTAGATTTACTCTATATGTATTAAACTTCAATTTACAGTATTTTTTCTCATTGTTTTGTACTGTACACTGTTGTTTTTCTTGTTCGGTTAATTAATTACCATTTTTTATTTTACTACATGCTGCTTGTCATAATAGGCGTTGGTACGTATATTTAAAACACTATTATTTTAATTATAGAGTGCTTAATAATATTCATTACTAATTTAAACTTAATTGTGCAATAAAATTAATTTGAAGATGCATATTATAATTAATTACAATATTATATCTCAGCGTATAATTTAAGAAATTTTTTTGAAATAATTTATATAATATTGAAGTCTTTTTTTAATTTTTGTATTTTATATATTTCTTATTCTTAAAAAAAAAAAACACAGATTATAGAATTAAATCATTGTAGAAAGAAAAGAATTTCAATAATAACATGTTTTAATTTCAGTACAGCTGAAAGCAGTTTTTACAGGCATTAATTAAACTTAATAACAAACGATTAAATACATTCTATACTATTGTAAATAAATAAGGAAAGCAAAAATGATAATGAAATGAAAAAAGTTTCATATAAATGAGTAGATGAATTTTAAGTTACAAAACATGATATAAAAATATTTCAGTTTCAGATAGTAATTAAGAATATTTAAATTTAGGATATTATTTGAAAAATAATAATTAAGGATATTCAAACTTGAAGTAGTAATGTTAAAGGCTCCTAATTAATTTGTATAGTATCAAGCAAAGTAGGCTTCCCTAGATCCCTTGGATCCTTTTTTTAATCATATTATTTATAAACTCAGATTTAGTATTGCTGCGAAATTTACATATAATATTTTTTCTCTGTGTCTTATAAATGATTTATAATTAATAATAAATAATATGTCCGTACAGGCACCGGATGGCGAAACGCAACCGAGTACGGAAGTTGATCTGTTTATCTCGACGGAGAAAATCATGGTCCTGAATACGGATCTTAAAGAGATCATGATGGACCACGCGTTAAGAACAATATCTTACATAGCAGATATTGGTGATGTAGTGGTGCTAATGGCACGAAGACGATTCGTACCGCACGAAATGGAGGAAGCACCAAAAATCAACAGAACTCCAAAAATGATTTGTCACGTTTTCGAAAGTGAAGAGGCTCGGTTTATTGCACAAAGCATCGGACAAGCGTTTCAAGTAGCTTACATGGAGTTCCTCAAAGCAAATGGTATCGAAGATCATAGTTTTGTGAAAGAAATGGATTACCAGGAGGTGCTCAATTCTCAAGAGATATTTGGAGATGAACTACAAATGTTCGCCAAAAAAGAAATGCAAAAAGAGGTGATTCATTGTTTGTTACAATATTCTAAATTATGTTTAATTAACTGCGATGAAGAAGATTTGTATTTTTTATATATTACATAAATTAGAGACCTAGCATTCAATTATTAAATGTTTACAGGTAGTAGTACCAAAGGCGAAGGGTGAAATTTTGGGTGTAGTAATCGTTGAATCCGGATGGGGTTCTATGCTACCAACAGTTGTAATCGCAAATCTAGCACCAGCCGGTGCAGCTGCTCGTTGTGGACAATTAAACATTGGTGATCAGATAATAGCCATCAATGGTGTCTCGTTAGTCGGTTTACCTCTCTCCACTTGTCAAACTTACATCAAGAATTCGAAAAATCAAACAGTCGTCAAGTTAACTGTCGTTCCATGTGCGCCGGTGGTCGAGGTCAAAATCAAAAGACCTGACACTAAGTATCAGTTAGGATTTAGTGTACAGAACGGAGTAATATGTAGTCTGTTGAGAGGAGGAATCGCCGAAAGGGGAGGTGTTCGAGTGGGTCATAGGATCATTGAGATCAACAATCAAAGTGTCGTTGCTGTGCCGCATGAGAAGATCGTCAATCTTCTTGCCACATCCGTCGGCGAAGTATGTGAAATATTTTATTCTTAATTCCATTGATGTAACTAGGTTGCGGCTAAAGTGGGTTTAGCCTCTCCACCAAATGTGGATTTTCCCCTCATTATTCTGTTTTGTTCCAGATATTAATGAAGACAATGCCCACATCAATGTTTAGGCTATTAACTGGCCAGGAGTCTCCAGTGTACATATAAGCGTTTGGTTGCCTGGCTGATATGCGTAGTGAACAGACAATACATCCGCCATCCACTACCGTATAATTTACTAACTTTACTCTCTGTACAGATTTATTCTACGCAGATTGCTTTGTGTTTCAATTCTTGTGGAATTCTATTCATATACTCTCACCAGCTCCTGCTTAACAAAGCAACAAAACTTACGTAAACATGTTGCGACAAATATTAATATATTGAATATTTACATAAAGCAAAAGATATATATACATAATATATACATAAACGTTTTATTTATGAATGGGATTCTCTATGACTGTTTTCAAATTGACTATTCCAATAATTTATGGATAAATTTTGGATAAATTTTTTTTCATTTTTACTCTCTACTTATTTATTTATGCAATGAAAAATATATTGCAAGACAATTTTTTTCAACAACGTTATTGTGCCATTTATATTGTGCATTTATATTTACGAATTTTTTCTTTATTTCTCGTAATATCATTTTTTTCAATGTATTATATTTTGTGAATTTGATGAAAATGATATTTATTGCAGAAATAAAGTAACAAGTGATAAATAGATTAATAAAGTTTTTTATTTAATACGTATATTGGAGTTTATATTTAGTGAAATCAGCATTGAGAATCACATTCCATACGTGATAAGAAAAGCAAAGTATGCAGTGCACACGATTATATTAGGTTGATCGGAAAATAGTGTCGGATTCTTCAACAAAGTGTCAGTTTGTTATCATTACATGCAGTTTATTCATTAATCATTATTCATTGTTTCTACCGAAACTTGTTGAAGCATCGTTGAGCTGTAAGTTCAAGGATAGTCTCAAATCTGAAAATTTCGCACAAATTTTTAACCGCAACCGCAGTCGTATTGTTAACATTTTGAAATTCATCGATTATATAGTGACATACATAAATGCATTCTGTCTACACTAGGGATATACGGGTAGCCGAGATTACGGGCTCGACTCTAGTCGGAAAAGATCGGGTGGGATCGGCCCGAAAGCATTATCCTATTTGGGATCCCAAAATTTTTGAATTCTTGGGATTCGATTCGGTATAGTGTTTAAAATGGATCGTATCACATTCATAGTACGATCATTGATACACTCAATTTTTTTAAACAACCAAGAATATGGCAAACATGTAAAAAAAATCTTTATAGATACCCAACACTTGTACGTAGCAAATCGGGCGCTCATTCTTGCCCGACTTTTCCCGACCTGACCTAAAAATTTGCCTACCCGTATATCCGTAATCTACAGACATGCTAAGGATTGAAGGACATCCCTATTTGTTGTCCACATAAAGGTATAATACAAGTTGACTACACATGCAAATAAGTGCTGAAGGTCAGCTTATATTTTTCATAAGGAAAATCCGATAGTACTTTCCGATCAACCTAATACATAGCACAAAAGCTCTTTACCAACGTTTAGAGCAGGGCTGGAACTCTATACATTACGTAGCTCACGACGGAATATGTTTTTACCAGGGCCTTCATACATTCTGTTGGCTTCATAGAAAGTAACATTGTTTATTTAATCTGTTTTTTAATCCACGGATCGCAGTTTCCTTGTTTTGCACTAAGATTAAGAGCTACTATCTATTACATAATACTTTGAATGTGTCGTCTCGTGATAAATATCACGGTAGTTATACGGAAGAGTACTCCGTATTATGTATTGTACATGTAATTTTTTTTACTGTGATTTTCTTTTTATAACTACCTCTGTCGACAGAGGCATGCTTTTGCTGTTATTAGCAATCATTTTGAGCAAACAAGGATATTTAATAGCTCGCATCATTTATAAGAAAGTTCAACAATCGAGGTCGGTTATATAGTCAAGAAAATGCACAATTAAGAATTTAATATCCCATTTAAAATTTCTAACAAAATTATTGTCAAAATTACTATTTTAAAGAATATCAGCATTGAAAATTATATAAAAGGGTGCCTATTTCCTTGATAATGTATGTAAATCTAGAATTTTGCTTACTTCTTAATAATACAGATTTTAAATAACAAAATTTAATGTCCAAAGGATACAAATGATTCCATTGATTCCATGAAAATAGAAGACATTGACAATTATTTGAAATATTTATTTTAAGTTTCATCTTAGCCACTTCATTTCATCGATTGATATTAACAAATACACTGTGAATAACTATTGAAACAAATCTATAATCTGTGAAGCAACATCTATATGTAACATACTGCGTATAAATGAACGCACTTATTTTTATTACTGGTGGACGATAATATCTCTTAGAATCGTCAGCTGTAAGCGACTTTTGTGGTGCAATATTGCTACATCATTTTTTTATTATTACTGTAACCAAGCGAGAGCAATCTCATTAAAATAATTATACCAGCATTTACAATTGTCACCATTAATATGCTCTTCTTCAACTATTTAGAAAATACTTTCTATCTATGAAATATAAATGAAATGAAGAAAAAAAAAAAATCATGAAATATTAATCTCAACTTTGCGTAACATTGTGACTGAGAAATTATTAAAAATTACAAATGGTAACAAAATAATGTTAATGCGGAGAGGAGTTCTCTTCTATGTAAATACCGCGCATTATATTAATTCTAAGTTTCATGTATTTTTTGCTGAAAAATTTTTCACTTTTTCGCTTCAACTATTGAAAAATACGCGATAACGAAAATCTTAAGATTTCTAATGAAAGTTTGATAAAATTTCAATGCCAAAGTACATTAAGTAATAACTTAAGTATGACAATATCCAAAATCGTTTCGTTTTTCCTAATTATATATCATAACACCTAACATAATTTTGATTTTTGGTGTATTTCAAATTTCAGTTCGTAATCATTTCTATCTCCGATATAAACTTTCATAGAACATCAAATTTGATCGTGTGTTTTAAGATAATAAGGCAATTCAGTATTTATTAAAGTAAACATTGGAATCTAAAAAAAGACTTATACTATATATTTTCATTCTTTAAGTAAATATCATTATTTCATTCATGTATTTCTTTTCTTTATATTTTTATTGTTTCTATTTACTTTTTGTTTTTAATGATATCAAGTCACATTATTATTTGTCATGTTAGTTTTTGTTACAAAGATGTTGAACAGATAAAAGATAAGTTATAAGGTGCTTCCAGGTTTATACAATTTTAATTTTATGTATTAGTACAAAAGTCTAATTGTTACAAAAAATTAATTGTAATTTTTTTTAATTCTATACATTATTATGACACATGATCATTTTTAAAAATTCTTTTTAATTTGACTTTATTTGCTTTTTTACAAATTGATAAACCTTAAAGTACCTACGTTATGGAATACTTTCAGTTATTTATTGTATTTTATTTACCATAAGAGTATGATTTATCATATAAACATTTTTGAAAATGTAAAAAAGAAAAATTTAAAAAGAGGAGAGAGAAAGCAAGAGAGAGAAAAAGAGTGAATGTGAGAGAAAATGATTGAACAAATTAATAGTTTCACTGCTTAAAGCATTATATGGTATTAATCAATTTTACAAACCTTACATAGATTGGTTTGTTGTAATATCAGGTGATACATACAAAAACTGTATTCTATACCGATTTAATTTTATCTAAATTTATTAGTACCATGTACAATGCCCTGGAATTGAACCATTTTGTGTTGCGTTTTATCAAATATTAATATTTATCTATAATGCATGCTTGTGTAACGCATTCAAGTGGAGAATTCTTTTGCTTTAAGTTTAAAAAATATACTTTTTCGTTTAAGAACTATATTTAAATATATGATTTAATGAATGTTTATAAGATTATTTATAAAAACTTGCTGGAACCAAAGAAATTTATGTTTTTCATAATGTAGAAATTTAATCGACAAAATGCAAATGTTTATATAAACACAACACAAGAGTTTTGTGTCAGTCTGTTAAAAGTTATTTAAACAGAACTATATATATCTATGAAAGAAATATAAATCTATTAAAAAGATATGCTGGTATGAAAGATTGATTTCTTCCACTTTTTGCAGTATCTTACTAACCGATTAAAATAAAAATTGAAAAGCTATTATGACCACATTCTTTTAGAGTATGTATTTGATTGATCCAATTGAAAATATATAATTATAAGTCAGTATATAACAGTGTATACATTGCAATAAACGTAAATAATTCAACCATTTCTTATATTTACAAAAAACATATTTATTAAGAGAGTGATTGTAAACTTGCTGTGAACATTAATGATAACAGTAATACATAATGATAACAGTAATATTAATAATACTAATAATAACAATAATCTCATAATGATAATCTTATTTCTGGTGCTAATATAAAATACAAATTTCTCTGCTTCTGATTTGAAATTTCAATGAAAAATGAAATTAAAATTTTGTACTAACAATTTTATTTTATTTTACATAAATTAAAGGCACAAGTTTGATCAATCTTTAGTTTCATAAAAAACAAAGAAAATTCTTAAATTACTGTGATGGTATTTTAAATTAAACTATGTTCAAATATATATAATAATATAAAAAATTTATCAAATCAATTATATTTTTAATTTCAATTAAAATATTTTTAGAAGATTAATTTTTTAGTTGTATTTTATAATAAAAATGCATACAAATTTTAATTTCAATTTTTATATACTTTACTTTAAGTTTATAAATTTATAAATAAAAACAGGATCCAATTTGAATGTTTTTATAATAACATATAAATTTGTGTACATTGTAAAAAATAGAGTTAAAGGGATTAACACAGAAGTACAAAGAATGATCCACTTGTACGTTTCACAAGCGTCTTTACTTTTGCATTAATTGTAAATGTTGAATCTTATTTTTTTTGCGATCTACTCGAATTAAAATTATTTAATTTTTTAATAATTTAATATATTCACTGTTACGTGATATTGTGTGCTCGATCATAAACACTAAATGTCCGCTGACGCGATATCGCGTGCATAATCGCCAAGATTAAAAGATTGTGGCACACAACGATCGACTAATTTCCTGAGCTCGGCAGTGAACGTTTAACAATTAACCCGTTGAGTGCTATGAACGCATATAAAATATTCGTACAATTGCTAAATAATAAATCACTCTTAATGTTTAATTAATTTTACAATAAGAATGAGTTAAATACATTAATTAATGCTTCCCAGGATTTTTCTTTGGTTTTTAGATAAATTCAACGTTACACCAGGTGACAACTTATTGAAATTAATTATTAAATTACACTCTTAGAAGATGTTGTTATAAACTAACTGATATATGTACGAATATTCTCTACACCCACTGTATGCTCAGCTGCGTTTAATCATCGCGTATGTTTTATATTATAGAAATATAAAAAAAAAAAAAGCCTTAAACAAATTAATGTTTGATCATATACAGCGTAGACAGCGCGTTACATATCGCATATCACATTGAATGTATACACACTCATATATCATTGAAAAAGTACGTGTTCTTTCACATTAGAAAATCAAGTCGAACCCTTTCGCAAATATTGAAGATATTAGTAAACAATTCCTAAAATGTGCGTAATATAAAATATTATTCCAAAATTTACAATACATAAGTGCAAGTGTTTTACAACACCAAATTTTAATTTTCTTGGAATACATTCTTACGTATATAATACTAAATTCCAAAAAGGAAATGAAACAGCATTTCTATATCATACAATTAAACAGAAATGAATTTTGGCATGGAAATTTTAATCCGTAAAAGATTCGGCGAACAAAGGGAATGGTACGAATAAAATATATGGGATCAAACAACATGTTTAAATTTGGGTGGCCGAAACTTATCTAGTCATTACGCCAAGAGTAAGACGGATATATACGCATATGTATGTATAGATACAGATATAAATATGAATATAAATATAAATATAAATATAAATATGAATTATAAATATAAATATAAATACAAATGTACGTTGCCTGTGTGTATATGTGTATATGATATATGTATATGTATATTTATGTACGTATACATATATACACAGATAAAAAGAAAAAAAAAAGAAAATAAAATACGCAGCCATCGCGAGCCACCCTGACTGAACGTGTCTAGCCACATTTTAATAAATAATAACATTCGCAAAAGACATTATTGTCGAGCTGACCTTGCGTGATTATTGATAGGATCTTTTCTTAGAATAACACTTTATTTATTCTAAGAAATTACGTTTGTCGATTTAATTAAGTTCTTTTTGTCACTTACTTTTAAAAATAACGTATTGTTTAAAAGAATGTTACATTTAAAAGTATATTGTACAATTATTTTAAAAAATTACATCGTAACTTAGAGTTTCCTACGATGGATTGTACAATAAGAATGGTATAAGTGTATAAATATCTATATACCTATATATATATATATAGAAAATAAAGCTATGGAAAATTTGCGATTCAAACTATTGTTATCGTAAGCAACGTTTCCTCTAATTTCTTTTCCATCTGTGCGGATCTGTTATTCTTCCGAGCACAGAATTTTGAATTACGCGTGAAAAATTCTATATGCGCGGGAACAGTGCATCTGTGCATGCGCACAGCTTAGAGGGAACATTGTAATACATGTTTGAACGTATTCGCTTCAAAAAATCGTACAAGAGGCTTCGATGCGTTGAACTTAAAAAAAAAAAAAAAAGCGAGAGATGATCTTTTTTAATTATGCTTCCCACTTTGTTCATTTGTCACCAATAAAATGCGTTGCGACTAAAATTCGTATGTCTGAACGAAAAAGCAAATTTTGTATTCGAAAGTGTTAAGAGAAATCTACGGTTTGCAATAAGAAAAACAAGTGTGGCAACGTTCGAAATTATTTGTGCTGTGAAAAAAATCACGGTACAAATTCGAGACAGATAACGAAAAAAATAATTTATAGCTTTTTATATAAAGAGTCATAAACTTACATTTTTCGATGAAAGTTCATACGTAAAAATAAAGGAGCAACGAGTTTTTATTTAAGGGGAATAGACGTACATACTTAAGCTAATAAAACAAGTTCAAATTAATTATTGAGAAAAATGTAAATTCTAAAATATACTGAATAGAAATTTCATGATCTAAATTTAAAAAAAAAGGAACTTGCTACACGAATTTCAGTATATATTTCCTAAATATTTTTAATTAATTATGATTTATTTTTACTTTATATGAAGTTTTAATTTTGTTATTCAATCAATTTTAATAAACAGGTGGTGGATAGTTTTATATGTAAAAATAAAATTAACCACTATTCATTTAAAAAATTTTTTTTTGCAATATATTGACCTAGTATTCGGGTCCTCTTTGTATAAGTTATCATATAATATATTAAGTGTACAAATTAATTTGGTGTCTTTAATAATACACCTTTTTAATTACTGTTTTAAATTTGAACATTTAATTATAAAAGAAAAGATATCGAATTAATTTGTATACATATAAGTTATCATAGATATTCAATTTGCATTAATTCAAATAATTTCTTTTATTTCGTGAGAAGTGATGTATAGCAACAGTCGTATAGTAAAACTAACACATTCGAATAAGAAACGTTAATTTTTATAATACAATCACTAATCGTGCAAAGTCAATGCGAACGATAGACGCAATGAAATAAATCGTTGATAAGATAATCTAAACACAACCATTTGTAACGTCGATAAGTGATAAAATATACCTTATAAATAAATAGAGCTTGCGCTGTAGCTTCATCAGTCATGAAACATGCTACAAGACATCGTGACTATCTTTATCAATGTTTGTGAATGTATTATAAGTTATAAATTATAAGTGAGCTACTGAATGTGTACATGGTAATGTTATACTAGTCCATATTAAGATAATAATAAAATGTAATTTTGAATTCAAATTCTGGACGCATCTATATTAATACTTTAGATTTTCATACTTTTTTCTTTATTGTAGTAAAAAAAAGCACCTTATTTTTTAAGTTTTAAGTTTTTTGTGAAGGAAATCTAGATATACTCTAACGTTTCTTATAATTTTTTTCCATTTGTACCAAGCTACTGTTTGTCTGACAATGAGTACAGAATTTTGAATTTCGCGCGGAAAAATTCTGCACATGAGCACTTACGTTAGGATGCGCAAGCGCATGTGCGTACTGATTCCTTGAGAGGAGCTGGCGTCGTCGGTTAAATTAAGATTCAAAACATCAATTTCTTGTTTTTCTCCATTCCATGTGAGTTTGTAAACACGTATTATTAAATTTTAGTATCACAATTCGAAATACTGTAGCTTTTATAACCAGTTTTTATCATTACATATTCCTCTGTGATTACAATATTCTGTAGCGTCCAGTACGCTTTCCACCATTAGTTGGTTAGAACGAATTTCTATTTTGTTTATTTCGGTATTTACTATTAGATGGTAATAGTGATACAGTTTCAAATGCATCCATCGATACAAAATTGGAAAAAACATAAAAAGAAGGTTTTTATAACATATTTAGCTTAGTAAATTTTTTATGGAACTATGTCAAAGCAAGTAATTATAGTATGTGTAGTATGCATGCATATAAGTTTTAGAAAGAGAAAAAGATATAACGGAGTACATGTTTAACCATCTAAGTTAACAATTATTTTGTAAAAGTGTGTTTTAAGTTAAGAGGTTAATGATAAAAACTGGTAATGTACGTATATGATATGTGCATATAAATACATACATAAGGAAGAAATACATATTTGAATAAAAAGTATTTCATGTTGCTTAAAATAATAGTATTAATTTTTAAATCATTTATTTTGTAATCTCAGTTGGTTTATAAATTTCGATCTCGAAATGTAGCCAACGACGCGCATGCGCATCGCGTTCCCGCCCTTCTCCCACCATTTAGTTCGAGTGCGTGCCGCGACGCACGGTGGCGCTGCGGTAGTAGCAGCTGATCCATGATACGGTGTGGAACAGTCGTGTTCGTGGCGCGTTTCGGAGTGTGATCGTACCGGTATGGTCGTGGACGACGTTTCTCCTCGTTGTGGAGTTTCGTCCTAGTGAGTCTCGTGTACGACACTCGTGACAAGTGGCTGTCCCGGAACAGTAGTATTCGACCGATTCCTCTGCTGACACGTTGCGAAACAGTGAAAGGTGCAGAGGACGTGCAAGGAGAACGACGGACGAAGGAAGAGCAAGGAGAATTCGTCACGACGCGACGCATCCATCCTGAAAAACTGGTGAGTCTTAATTTCACATTATCTCATCGATATACGTGGAAAGAGTGTAGAAAACGTATCGTAAAATCGTGGCACGTGCTTCGTGATTACCCTTGAGGACGGTCGTACATAGAAGGCGCACACGTGAGACTCGCGTACCCTTTCGAGGTGACTGACACCTGATGCATCAATGACCATACCACGCGTACGAGTCGCATGTTATTTCCTTTTCTTTTCCACGATTCCACGCTATTTAATTCGACGAGAAGAATCGTTGTGTTAGCACGTTCCACGATGATACGGTGTGAAATACAGCGTAGAAGCACTTTGTATGAAACAAAAGGACGCGCGCTCGTTTTTATGATTAGTATATATATATGCGTCCAAAGGTAGCAAAGATAGGTTATGTCACAGATGCCAGAGGCATTTTTTAGCCGTGGGATTCGCGGGAGTGGCGGGTCTCATCCCACGGACAGACAGTTCTAATATGTACATACATATGTGCTTTAACGGAACGTGGTTTTAAATCATCGGTAAATCAAACCAGTGGTGCTCAATTCGTGTCTCTTATGAAATCGTTCTATTATTCAATTTTTGTGTTTAAACCGTGATGCGTGTTCAAGATCACGTAGTTATCGTGGTAGAAGCGTTCTATAGAGAGCGGAAATTCATTGGGAACGCCGATATCTCAGTTATTTACACAGCATCCTGAAACTGTTTCTCAAGGTCAGAAGGGTACCGTTTTCAATACTAATGTACAGATTTGCATATGTATATTGTTCGTAATTCGATGTATGCAATTTTTCATTAATATAACACACGAGTTAAATAACTACTGGTAAACGTTAATATGCATGATACGATGTATAACTGTTTATTCGTGTGACACACATAGTAACGTTTTATGTCGCACATCCATCGAGTGTTCCCGTTCTCCGTTCATGAATAAATTACTTATTCAAACTTGTTCGTTTCAAATGAGTTTTAAAACGGTCTACTGGCGTCAGCACTATTCGCCACGATAAGAACCATAAAAATGGCGACTAGATGCTCGATGTTCAATGTTAGATGAATTATCGCGCTTCGCGTCAGGGAGGAAATGGTTCCATTAGCGTCCAATTTAAGTTTGTCGCGCTATTTACGATCGAACATACTTTGTTTATGTTGGTATATTATGTAGCTACATTATAGCATTTTTATTTAGAATCTTAAAATTTTAAATCTTCATAACAGCCATCCTTGATGTAACCCGGAAGTTTTTGCAATACGCATCTATAATTTCTGAAGGTAACAGAGTAGACTCTCGTTATATCACCGCGGACGGGGTGGAAAATTTTGGAAGATTCCACATTTTCAATTGAAAGAGAAATAGGAGACAAAATCATATCATTTTGGTAAGTTTTATGATGGCGGAAGAATAATGGCAATATAACGAGAGTCCACTGTATTTTTCAAATTGTTCTTGTTTCATATAGAAAATTTTAGTAAAATATAATTTTACGTATTATATACGAGAGTTTATAAGAGTTAATATTGCATTTTTAATATTATGGCGGTAATTTTAAATTCAATCGAACAAGTACCTAGTTTTTTTAAATTACCAGTGCTGCCATAAATTTTACCGATACAGAACTGCCTCGAATGGTTAATAATTTTTAAATAGACGTGGTTTTATTACCTGCAATAAAGCATGCTTTTTTAAAGTAGACAAAGGTACCTCGTTCGTATATTGTCCTTTGTGCAATTAACATTGTAACGATGATGTAGTTGCAAATATGGTGCTGTGAATCGACGAAAATTAAAATCAGGCTGCGAATGAAAAAATTGAAGGGAAAAGAAATAATCCCGTGTGTCGTAGCTACGAATTCACAATTACTTCCATCTCACCCTGTGGACACGGGGACGAACAGTTCACCGGTGTTTTCAACGCGAAACTTTATGGAAATTTCGGTTGCCCAAGCTCGCAGCAAGTGCTTCGTTTAAATTTCATTATCTCGAACGCCGGCTAAATGACACGTTTCTCGTTTCCAACCACCCGGCGAAAACTTACCTAGTCGCGTCACAAACGAATTAGGTGATAACAATTGTCGGCCGCGTGTTCGTTGTAACCGACATCCAGAATTCAAAACTAGAATTCGATTAGAATTCGAGCGAAGCAACAACGCGTCTACTCTACCGAAGCGAACAAAATTATTTCAGTCATCAATTTCAATTTAATTTTGTATTTCAGATTATTTTCATTTTCTAAATTCTTCATTATAATACATGTAGTATAAAAGTAGTATAAAAATTGAAATATTTAAATCTAATTTTAATTTTACATATCACAATCACATATTTGAAGTTATATTAATAATTATGGAGAAATGCGGGGGGTAGGTATTAAGATCTCGATTACACTCATTCACTAAAGTTTTATTTTTATTTGGAATTCTTGAGTAAAGAATTATCGAGTAAATCATTGATAAGACAGGAATGTAGTTAGTTGCGTCACATTTGTTTACTATCCACGTTGAACGAGTTAGAATCTAGATTGATTTCTAATCGAAAACTCGTCCGACACTTTCGCCAATTCAGAGATTAATCGGGTATGAAACGTTGAACTGGTTTCGCGGGCATGGTCACACGAAACTTGAATCATGATCGCAAAAAATGAGTTTTATCAAAGGTTCCGTTTTACTGTGTTCATTCATCGAGATTGCTGCCGTTTGCTTTTGTTGTTTTATCGATGAAATTGCAACGGGAGTTTGCTTGAAAAATTGTAGTTCTATAAAAATAACGAAGAGAAAAGAAAAGTAGAAAATACGAGAGAAGTCGGTTACGGGCGATACTATTGACTTTAAAAACGGTGTAATTGAGAATACTGTTTCTTATAATTTACCTTCTCACGAGTATGTTTTGCGAACAAACGTGACCCCGTTTAATAACTGCGCGCAAGCTGACGATTCGTTAACCAGGGTTAATAACGAATTCATTTGTTTTGTGGTCAAACGAATTTATTAGTCGGTGTAAAAATTCCCAAATATAATTCAACGAATTAGATGTTTTAAAAAGCATGTTATATTTAGTTAAAAATTCATCGATTTCAGGAAATGTACGATCGTTTAAGTAGAATACAGAGCATAGTAGGCTTTCTTACAAAATTTACTTGGGAAATTTTGAAACTTTGTATTCTGAATGTTAAAAAATTTGGACTCGGTATTGTTTCCGAGAGACGACAGGGCCGTATACCTAAATAGAGCACTTCAATGGGCGCGTAACGATTCTACGTAATAGGAACGGCGATGATTTTAATTGAAATTTCGACAGTCGAGCGAACATTTCGGGATTGAAAAGGCAATTAAGATCGTAGGCAACGATATATCGTCGGTTGTGACCTAACCTCTTAATCGAACTCGGTTTTGGCCCCGTTCGATCGCTTCCCCCAAAATTTATCTGTCCCATAAACGATCTAGGAAATTGAACGGGCAAATCAATCGAATTATTCATTTCGTTATCCTGTTAAATGAAACAAGCTTTCCCTTAATTTTTTTTAACCTTCTCTCTATATACAGGGGTGTAAATAATAACTTTTAATTTTCTCTGCACCTATCTTCTTAAAAATCAATAAATACTTATGCAGCCAAAGCTTTTGTACTTAAAATACAGAGGATGTAATTACATCCCTGTGTGTACGAGTAACGTTATCATATTTGCATATGAAGAGAAGGTATGATTTTCAACCTATGATTATTATTAGCAACTTTGTAGAATTATGTTTCATTTTTTATCAGTTTCATTAGCTATTTTGAGCTAGAGAGATTACCATTTGAACAGAGGAAGGAAATTAATCCCTTGTGGATGGAGTATTATTGTTAAGCTCGATGCTGTATATGCATAGAATATTGTGCATTTAAGCTTAATTGTACAGGGTGTTTATAAAAAGTTTGAAATCAAACTTCAAATAGGATTTTATGATCCCACAAATTAAAATTTGCACTTTTGAACTTTTCTCGTTGAATACTATTAGAGTATATAAAAAAAGGTTAATAATTTTTTATGTATAATAGGACTTCATTCTCGAATGTTCCTTAGTTAGATTTGATTAATCTCTGTCGGCATTTATCGTAAAAAGAAGATTACTTCGCTGTTTGTTTGAAACGTATTCTGGAATATTGCATTTGGTGGAAAGTAATATGCTCGCGAAACGGTGCATTATTAGTATCATAAAATTCCTCCGGTCGAGCTTAACCATTCAGCGATTATGCTTTGGTACAGGAATATTGCTGAGCCAGGATGTACTTCAATAATTTGTTAGAGGATTTCAGACGAAATACACTGTAGTGAATCAAAAATTGCTGCAAGAGTAATTACGTTTCTTTGCAGCAGGAAACATCGGTTGTATTTTAATTTACGAAGCAGAGATTCGTTGAATAACTGATGCTCGCGTTTTATTGATGTTTTTACTGTAACATTGCGAAAATATCTGCAGGGTTTTGGTCGTTTAAATATCCAGCCAGTACGCGTTTCTTCTTGCGTAAATACCACGTCGTTGCATTCGTGTTGCTTCAACAAGTTTTACACAGAAAATGTAAAATTTCAAAACTTTTCTGTCTGAAGCTAATATGAACTACATATTGCCATGCAGCACTGGATTAACAGGGGAAGGTCTGTTGCCATGAGGCTTGTCTAGTTTAACATATTTGTGTTACAAATAAAATTATAAATGAAGCGTACATTCCATTATTATTAAAATTATAGGAATGTTACCTTGAATAATTTTCTAAAATTTAACGAAAATTTGGTTATAATATATATTGTTTTAAATTGAATTTAAGAAAATTATGCAACGAGTAGTTATAGGGGGTTAATAGAAATACATTAATTTTGAATAATATAAATTAGCATTACTCATTATGATATTAATCGCAGTAATATGCTTCGTTTACGTTTTGAAATTAAAAGCAGCATAGGAGTTAAACTCTGTATTTATCGCCATCTGCCGCGGTAATATTTCTATGGTTGATCAGTAGAGCATGCCACCTCATTTATTCACGGGAACCCCGTAGGCATGCTCCACAATCAGCACAGAAAATTTCAGACCACCGACTGAAATTTAAAATTACTTTTCATTTTTAATTGAAAGCTTAAGTAGGTATTTATTATCGAAACTGACGAGCTTTTATAAAACAGTTCCTTGGCTGTCTGTGATCTTAAATAACCTGCTGGCATAGGTCGATGGCTCGTTTTAAAAATACCTATCGCTTCATGAAGGGAGATAAATATAATGTACGGCTTGGGAATGAGAAAAATACATCATAGGCTTTCGTAGTTATACTCGCGATCAAATCAGGTTTCCTTAGAGAAAATGGTTATATAGAAGAAGCAGCTATTTAATTTTGATGACATTAATATTTAGGAACAAAATAATGTAATTTTTAATTTATACCTCAAATATCCCTGATATTATTATATTAATATTAGACACAAATTTGTTAAATAAAAATTGTGCGAAGTCATGGGGGCTATCTTTTAGTGCATATGGTGTTTTTGTAGCTGAAAGAACTCTTTTTTTTTAGATATCTTTATGTAGTTTTCTGACCTATTTTGAAAATTTTGAAAATTAACCAAATTTTTAATTTTCTCATCAAAGTAGATGTTCAAAATGGTGACTATTAATTGTAAGCTCCATCATCTACAACAAATTCTGCTTGCACCAAGGATAGTCCCTATGATATGGTACAACTTTTATTTAACAAACCCCCTGTGGCTCGGGGGGCTTAGAATACGGCCACGGTATCCCCTGCCTGTCGTAAGAGGCGACTAAAAGGGGTCACACACACACACAGACTCAAGCGAGAGATTGTAAAAGTATGGCAAATGTATGGAAAAATGTAAAGTGCGAAAAAGAATGTTAGCCCCTAGATTACGCCACCCTCAAAAGAGGGAAATCAATCAATTCAATTTATTTAACAAATCTTCTCTAACATCAATAATTAAGTTGGTAATAATTATTGGTCCACCCTGTACATTTATAGCAATGATCCTAGTTACCCTTCATAGCGAAGGACACATGTTTGCGAAGTTTCTTTGTCGTTCGAGGCATATTTGCAGACCGCGTTCTACGTTCAGTTGAATAATGGTTGAAACAACGAGCGAGCGAGCAAATTAGAGTCCGCGAGATAATCCTTGAATTTTGGAACGGACGGAAAAGCGGAAAACTAGATAATTGGATGGCGGTCCCTTTTCAAGGGTCGTCCCCGTTAACTCGGCTCGTTCTGCAACGTTTATACGCCGACGGACGCGTGGCATCGGAACGCGGAAACGCGAGGAATTCAGCCTAGCGATTTCGCGGCTGACGTACGCGTTGGAAATAGAGCCGGGTTGTTCCTCGGACAGGCTTGTCCGTGGGTTCTGTCTCGTTTCGACTGTTTTCCAGCTTTTTCCACACGGACAATGGCCGACCCCTTTGTCGTTTTTCCATTCGATTCACCGGTTCCTTTGGAAATTGGAACCTACAATTCCAGTCAGAAACCTACCGGTTGGAAATCAGTTTATCGATGGGTACACGGAGATGCTCGACAGAGTTGTTCAATTCTATCAAAAAATTGTTAACTTTTCTCTCTGCACACGAGTCGAGGACGGATCTAATTGAGCCGTTCCAATTTTATTTTCTTCGAGTTCGCGAGTCACAGTTTTCCATCTATTTTATAGTAAAGGCATATAACTTGAACTCGTGGCTGGCAGTGATCGATGAATGCAACGTGCATTTCGCCTCATCGAGCCGGTGTCTTGCAAGATAGTGCTCAAGTGCATCGAACTGCCACTGATTTCCAGGTCGGAAATGGCCTTCTGGCTGAAACGTCCAGCTGTACGGTTCGTCGTTTTCGCATCGTTGCAGTAGATTTACGTCGAAATTGAGTTGGACGAACATTTCCTCTTCGACGAGTTCATTTCTACGAATTAATTTTAATCACTGCTGCTTTTTTTTTTAAATAAAATCCTTATATTGGAATGTAGGGGTGAACGGGTACCCGAAAATTTCGATGTCGGCTTAGGAATTCGGGTACCCGTAATGTCAAGAGTCAAATATTGACTCGGGACTCGATCCGACCCGATCCGGGGCTCGGGTACCCGAAGTTTCTGGATGGAAATGAAATTTTTCACAGAATATAGCAAAGAAATTCCGTCGAATTATTCTAGAACGGTGTATCTCTTCTTCGCCTTGAAACTTCTCGAATTGTAGCACAAAAGCTTCGCGCGAAACTTACGTTTCCTTCCGCAAGAAGAAGAATCAAGGGCCGTGATGCGATTTGAAATTTACAGAGCCGTAGGTTTCGACACGGGTTTTTCTGTGACGGGGCCTTTCAGCGATGGTAAAATCGCTTGGAACGTTCGTAAATTTCACGCGAATCGTCGCTGCTATTCAAATCGTGCCATTCGAGAGATGTTCAAACTAGAAATTTCCTAAAGTACACGACTGCAAAGTGGCTGGTAACTGTGCGCCACGGTTCAGAACTCAGCACACTACTCGCGCGATACAAACATCAGCTAGTTCGCGAAAGCTTGCGAAAGACGAAAGAACGACGACTAGTTCGCACACTGCCACCCAGTTCTCTCTTTCACTCGCTTCTCTTATTCGCCAGCTTTCAACGACCATGTTTCGCTTTTACGTTCCCTTAACAACGAGTTGCACTTCTCTCTTCCCGTGTTCTTTCTGCCTTTCAATTTGGATTGGCCCCTTCTCCAAAATCGGGAAATTTCAACATTTTTAAATACCAGAATTTGAATCTTCCGAAATTCTGAAATTTTAGATCCTAAGAATTAAAAAATTCCAAAATACTAAAACTTCTAAGGGACCGGGCCGACCCTAGAAGAAGGTCCAAATTACGTCATTGGATTCCAATAGATTTTCTTTGATTTTCTCAATCTCAAATATTTCCTCGAAATTCTTTGTGATTTTATATCTATTTCGTAATTTCTCCACTTCTTAATATCCAACAATTATACATATATTTTTGATTCTAATCCGAACATTGCGGTGCCTGCACCATAGGGAAGTTCCTCCAAAAAAAAAAGGAAAAGAAAAATGTGAAATTGAAATGCACAATCGAAACACAGGGATATTTGAAAGGTTCAATTTCGACAGCTATCGATAAACTGTCTACGGGATATCGATAGTAACAGGAATAAAGAGAGGGCAAGAGAGGTTGTCGCGCGCACGTAAGTCTCGTATCCGGCGAACGATTTGCAAAAACCGCTGGAACGCGTCCAATTTTCACGGTACTTTCCCTTCCTCTCGTGCCGAATTTTCCCTTTGTCCGATACAATGGAGCGACCCGTTGGTGGTAGCTTTGTGCGCGACACACTGCGTAATTTTGCCCGCCTATTAGCCAGCCAACGAAAAAAATAATTTACAGCCACGGATGTCTGTCTTGGGACGACGTTTCGGTGCTGTCTCTTCCCCGAAAGGAGCACCCTTTTATTCTTTCCTCTTCCCGTCTTCTTTGTTTCCTATTACAACGTTGTATCGCGAGGCTTTTCTTTTCTCTCGTTGTCGCGAAGTATCCGTGTCGAGACAATGAAAGCTCCTTAAAGCAAAGTCGCCGAGGATCCTTGGCGCGAAACACGAAGCTTTGTGAAACACCAGGGACTCGTAGAATTTAACATATTCATTACAAACCCCCCTTTCGCCACCTTGGACCGTCACCGTTTCGCGGTATCTAAAGACAAACCGAGAAACCACGTTGAATTTTCGACCTACCAAGTCGTTGGCTCGTGAAAACAAAAGAAATAGAGCTGACAAGAGAGGAGAACAAATGGTGCTTACAAGTGAGCTGAGCGAAGTGTTTAATTCTAGACACGATCGAGGATATAATAGATTTACTTATCAGTATGGTTTTTCTTTTTTATGTATGGAACCTGTGTTAGGTAAAATATATGAAATAGTAAATAGTTTACTTGTGAAAATAAAATATTTTATTTATAATGTTCAGATATTATTCCTGAATTCAATATGATTAGAAATATACGAGAATTTTTCTTTTCTTTTTTCTTCAAAATAAAATAATATTCTAAATAGAAAGCGAAATTTCAGCAAACGAAGTAATTTATATTTTAATTTTTGATATTTAAAATATTTTTTCTCTTCCCTTTTACCCAGCTCTGTATGAAACTTACAATCTTGCGTCTGTTAAATGTAACAAATGTTTACAAGGTACAAACCGTGTAACAGTTGCACAGTAGAACAATAATTCTCAGAACTTTCTTGTATTGTGAACTGGATTGGTAGAGAATTTATGAAAGTAGCTGTATGATAATTTTCAAGTTCCATATCCTGAATATATGTATGTATAGGCGACAGATAATTGGAGCATTAAATTCAAGAAGGACAAACTTCTTTGCTGAGCAGATGGTACCAACTCGGAATTTAGTAATCTAGACTATAGCCCTCGGTAATGGAATTCATTTTCTTATCTTCTCGTTTCTTCTCTCTATTGCTTCGAGTCTTACGGTTTCCGCGAAGACAGCCGTATCTATCAGGATAACTGCGAATAGCAGAATCAGAGAAGAAGGAATCTGTCTACGATGGATTTCTTGCTAAACAGTTTCATCGGTCTGCTACATCAATTCTTTTTTCCTTCAAATGTTGATTGCTTCTTCAAATTCTGATAATGTCATTTGATATTTCTCAAAATTGTGTCCAAGAAACGTGAATTACTTTTCCCTTCTTCACTGTTACTCCAATAAAGGTGTCAACGTCACTTCTATTGACGTTTAATGAAATATTATAGTTGGAATACTGATTTCAATGGAATTCCTTGTTCTTATCTTGGATGCAACTGTTGGCAAAGTCGGTTGTCGCGAAACTCGGTCCAGCAGGAAACTTGAAACGTGCAGTTCCCGATGATCCTCCGGGGGCACGGGTAGCCCATTGGTCGGCAACAGGAAACGGTTCTTAACTAGATGTCACAGGATTATGGTGTAGGGAATGGAAGGTTTACAGGACTCTTGGGAGCAATGGAGCGTAATGCTCATTATGCGTAGCTCGTGTCGTTTCTGGCAACGAGTTTAAGGCGAAACGTAGCTAAAGCATTTACCATGTGTCGTGGTAGAAATATGTTAATGACTGGTGTGACACAGAGTTTATAGTTTTAGGGTGACATCTTCAATTTTCTACCGTGTTAGGTAATTGAGATTATACAACACGTTTCTTTTCTTCATCGCGGATTTAGTGTTTGTAAAAAATAAATTTACGTAATGAGTAGATACTTTTTTAATTATCACATTCAGGAACGGGTTAAGATTTCCGGGTCCTGGGGCTGTGAAACTTTCGAAAGCACCTGTGTTTGAAATTTATTGTAAATACAATTTTAAGGGCAAACATCGAAAAGATACACATTTAAATAATTTAATGATCGAGAAGTTTGAGAGAACAGAATTTATTTTATAAAATTATAGTAGATTTAACAATTTAAAATTTTTCAAATCATCATTAAATTATTATATAATGATGAAAAGTCATTTAATCATCATCACAGAACATTATTAAATTATCATCATGTAATGATTTATAAAAATGAAAAGAGGATTTATTTCTGTAATAGCAATTGTCTGTAAAATTTACAAAATTATACTGGTTTCCAAAATTTTAAATTATTTGACATAAATGAAAAGCTTAGACCAGAGCCACTCTACAAAGTAGGGCCCGAGGTTGTTACCCTTTTAGATTCTCCCTTGATCCGAGGCTGTTCAAATTACTCGGCTCGTGAAACGGTCGCGGTTTCGATTCTCCAATAAGTGTCTATAATAAAGGAAACCATGCATCATCGTGTTATCGACATATACACTGCACGAAGGAAATCCACTTGCACGCCTGTCTTACCAAATTGGAGCTGTTTCGTTGGTCAGTTACGTCAAAAACAGGCATTCGCGTTATCAGTATCGGAATTGGTATCGATCAAGTGGAAGTAGATCATAGTGAACCGTTTAAGAAGTCGTTTCTTCTCGTTAGTCAAACATTTGCTTGTTTCGTGTCGAAAGAATGCTTCCTTTTTCTTTGTGCTCGCGAAAATACCTGACAAGGTGGCTCGACTGCTAGACTATCTCTCTCTACCCTTTAAAGAAATTTTAGAAAGGAACGGGGAGAATTTGAAAAGCGCTTTAGAAGCAACGTCAGGTAAGCCCCTTAACTGTGCAAGCTATATTTAGAAATTGTTGCGTCAAACAAGAAGCGATTTTTCCTTGGAAAAAAGTCGTTTACAGCCCTCTGATCAAATAGATTCCTTTCATCCTCGGAGTAACTTAAAACGCGCTACTTCATTTTACGATCACCCTGCAAATTTCTACTCGAATTCTTTCCTCGTCCCAAATTTGCTTTAATGATTATTTTAGATCGGTATTGAACGTTGGAATGTCTGACACAATTTGATGATACCTTAGAATCGGTTCTCGTTTCGTTTCCTAGTATTGGTATCAGGAAATCGCGTTTATTCGACAGAAATTCCACTTATCCGACAGTATAAGATATCAGACGCTGGGAGATCGTAAACTTGCTAGTAAAATCGCGGAACGATGATTTGCTCGTTAACTTTTTTGTCATTAAGGCTGACCGTAGTCGCATAAACTGCTGCTGGATACTATCAACGACGATGATCATAATACATTGGAATGTGTTTGTTATGATCACTTTGAGATTGCATTTCTTTCTAACAATAATCGACTGATGATATTAAACAGGGGATAAAAAGTTTTTATTATTCAAATCGGTTTATTACAAATATCGAAAAATTTGAAAATTCTAAAATTCATAAAAAATTGTCAAGCGCTCGATAATTTCTAGTATTTCTAAGAAACGTGGAATTATCGATAATTCTCTACATTATTTTATTATAAATAAAAATTTTATACCCGTTTAGTTATAAATAATTTTATATGATCAAAGAGTCGTGTTGGTTTTCACGAGTCGATGAAAGTCTATGCAAAGATCATTCTCAAAGACGATAGCTCGATCGGTTTGCAACGTTTCAAGCGTGAAAGCGATAAGCGATTACTCGCGGATCGATAACAACGAGTTGCCGTGAATCGATTGCAGTCTCGAGCAAGAGTAATTCGGTTTTCCTTGTCTATTCGCGTGATCGAGCCTAATCGAATGCCGGTCCGATCGATCCTTTTGACGTACGTTTAATCATTTTGCGAAGGTTAATCTAATGGATCAAACGAGTACGCCTCTTTGAGCGTGAAAACCGTTTGAAAATCCAGTAGGTAGGCTGGTTGCGTTTATTGTGTTTTTTCTGCCACAAATTCGAGGTTGTTTTAACTGTTTTTCCAGTGCGTTCATGATAAAGGTTTGCGGTGAAAAAATGCACAAGAAAAAGAGTTTTAAATATTGCAAAAATAATTTCTAGAGGATTAGTGTAAAATTTAAAAAATATGAAATATGAAATCAAATTAACATTGGGGCTTTCTTCGTGGTCCGCCGTGCGAGGATTAAAAGGCGGCCACGTTTATGAGCATATAAAAATACATATAAACGGAGGAGGCCCGGTATGCCACGAATTTCGTGCTTTATCTACTTAAGAGCACGCGTCCATAATTTACGACGTCGAATGGATTCGAGCCAGCACTTCGTTGCAACCGATCCAACACGCGGATGCTTTCCGCGCTGCCATTTAGCACGGATTTCCGCTGCACCCTCTCGTATTTGCAACTGTTGCGTTCCCTACTGGAAACGACCATTTCCACGCAGCTTGCGTCGCTGCAGGCGCACCTGTCTTCTGAGAATCATGAAAATCTATAGCACCTGAGAGGCTGTAAAAGAGCTGTTTACCCCTTTATCAGTGTCGCGATTTGGAAAGAGTTTAGAAAAAAGAATTAAGAAAATCTTTTGGTAATCGCTTCTTAATCCTTCTGATCCAATTTCTTTTCTATTTGAAATTATTTTTTGTATTATTTATACGAAGATTATCCCGCACGATGTTACGTTGTTTATTGTCATAGTTGCCAATTAAAAATACACTAGACTCTTGGTATATTGCCACGTGGTTTCTACACAGATTTTCAAGGAAACAATGATACACTTCTATCTTTCTTTTCTCCTTCCAAATGAGATTTCGGAAGCTTGAAAAATTGTACGTGGCAATATAATGAGTGTCTCATTATAAGCAAAAATAAGCCGAAAAGAAATATAAAGAAATCTGGGACGAAATTATGGGATAATCTAATATTTGGAAATAGAGAGCGAAGTTGATCATAAATCGACAAATGTTCCCTGTGATCGAAGACGAGGCCGTTCTCCAACAGTCTTATCCGGAAGCTGGATTCCGCCTCGGTTGGTCGCGGCGGACGAGCGTTTCCAAGATTTATGCGGCGCGAAGTCGAAATCGATCGCGGTCAGACTAGCGTGCTCGACTTACGGAATTACCATCGATTCTCCTCACCACGGAAGCCCGCTACTAATTGTAACCGGCGTGATGGCTCGCGTGTTCCTCCGTGATTTGTACCAGAGCCACGATCAGGGATGGCTCGATAAATAATTCCTAGGATCGAATCCAATTGAATTTCACTCGCGATTCCTTTCGTTCCTACTTTTTACCGAGGTATTTCCACGAAAAACCAGAAGAGATTTGAAAAAAAAAGGAACTGTGTCAGTACTAATTCACTAAATTTAATTTTTAATTATTTTTCATAGCTCTCTTAGTGTGAATAGGTGAATTCGTCCAAAAAATCGTCGCCATTTATTAACTTATGAAATGTTGTGTATAATGGCAATTTTATTAAAAATAATATTTCCCCTTTCTCCTCCCTTAAGGGAAGATGATCCTAAAGGATTTAATGTGCTAGGAATAAGAAGTGGGGGCGAGATATGAAAAATAATTAAAGATTCAATTTAAGGGATCATGAAATTCAAAAGTTATAAATTTCACCCAACTGAAATTTATTTTATTTATTCCACGATCGATCGATCGGTTCTTGGCAAAGTGTCGCGAAACGCCTGAACTGCAAAACAAAGTCTCGTGTGAACCGTCGTGTTCGAAATAGCTCGACGCGTCGCGAATTCCTCGCACGACGCGTTCCTTGTAACGAGCCAGCAACTTCTTTGGCGTCCCGGCGTCGGGACGCACAAACACGCGCTTAAGAGGGCAAAGCAGCTTGTCACACGACGTCGTGTTCGACTTTGCACCGGAACGCGCACACGGCTACGGCTGTTCTTGAACGTGATCTTACCGGTCGTCATCTTTAAGGGCTCGATTACGAAAATTGCCGTCGACGAGTTACTCGACGTCGAGCGACGCAGCTGCTTTTCAACTTGCTATGATTTACCGTTTTTTTCGAGAGTTTTTTTTAGAGTAAATATTTTGCGACGGAGCGTGTTTGATTTTTCTCGATACCCAATTTTCCCGTGTTTATCGCTCCAGTTGATGCAAACGATGTTGCAATGGAAAATTGCACAAAGTGCTGTTTCGATGCATTTGGAAAAATATTTAAAAAAAAAAACAAATTAGAGCGACGTTTGCTTTGAAAGTTAACTCTGGACGAAGCGAAATATATATATACATTTTTTTATTTTAATTGTCCGATACAATTTTTATACCAGATGTTCGATACAAGGGTTCGACAAAATAATGAAATCATAGCTTAGAAAACAAAATACTGCATAAAAAAACTAGTGAAAAAGGTGATGGGAGAACTATCTTTTTTTTTAAGATAAAAGAAAATTTCTTTGAAGCTATTATAGCTAGCTTTATAAAATTTGGTGTATAATTAAGAAATATGAATAATAAATAAATCAATCAATTCAATTTTTTTCGCGTATATGTTTATATCCAGGTGATATGGGGCTCTTTTTCATTATCACTTATTTTAGGGAATCCTGATTTGATCGCAATTATACAACTGGCCTTAGGAGTGCAAAGTTGTATTTAAAAGTTAATCACGTACTATAAATTAATTTTGTAAAATAATTGACTAGTTAATTACAACTACAGTCAAATAGAATATAAGACTTTCTTGCCCAGAATCGTCAAGTAGGTTCATTAACGATTTCGATGATGCGGTGCACGAAGTCTGGAAATTGCTGGCTCTCGTTAATCTGCCCCCATAAATTCATATATCCACGAATTATTCCACGTGTTGCGCGAAATACGTTTAGTTAACTGGACCGGAATAGTTGGGACAATTTAATAGGACGTAATTGTTGGAATTGTTTGAAACTACTCGACGCGAATCGAATTGCAAACGAGGAGAGCCGGAAGCCGAGTGCACACCATCTATCTTAATTCGAAACGAAACTGGAACGATGAAAATCATCTGTGACGAAGTGTAACCCGTCCCACTTGATTCCACGTGTACCAAACATTACGTACCATACAGTCGACGAATCGACGGGAATACGTCGATGTCCGTTCGAGGTACAACGAACGTGGCCACGATGGATTTCCAGGCACGTCGATTTAAATTAATGGAACGCGTCACGCGGATGACTCGTCGACGAGAGGGATGTCGAGCTGTCGTTGCTGTCGAAATTGTTCGCGGCCATTTGAAAATGTCTGTCAGGATCGAATAGATTGCTTCTGTCCATTTGTGTTTCTTAGTTTTTCACCGACATCAGTTTATCCTTTCCTTTATCATTTTTGAAAACATTAATCCTTTGACTGCGGCACATAAGGCGCGATATTCGCATGCCAGTCGCACATAGTTGCGTTTGTTCAATAAAATGACATTCAGAAAATCAAAATAGTTGCAAATATTTAGCTATTTTTAGTTGCTATGTTATAAAATCAAATTAGGATCGGGGCTTTCTTCATGGTCCGCTGTACGAGCATATAAAAATATAAAAGTATAAACGGAAAAGGCCCGGAATGCCTCGAATTTCGGGCGTGCTTTATCTACTTAAGAGTTAGATAAAATATACATTTGTTATAGTAAGAAAAACTTAGAGGGCGTATACAATATACGCCTCTCGTATTCAAAGTGTTAAAGGATATTAATCCTTTATTATAATAAATTTTTTAAAAAGAATAGAATGCGGCATTTAGGTGGTTCCATGAAATTAGTTGGTCGATTTGTTATCGATTCGCGTCTGGTAAACGCGTGCAAACGAATTGGTAGTTAAACAAGGAAGAAATTTACAGTAGCCGTTGCGTTGTTCATTGTTTCATTGGAGGTCGTTATCCATCGTTAGCGGTCGTTCATCCGCTTGTCGGCGTTGGTTTGTGGAACGCCGCAAAAGCCGCGTTACACGCGGCAAAACCAACCCTCCGCAAGAACCACCGCCTGCCATCGAGTGTCTGGCGTTTACTGATCGATGCGTGTGGAAAAACTGCGTTTCAATGTTACGCGCGTTAAGCAAAAAGCATTCGTTTAATGTTAAAAAAATTCAATGCAATCTAACAAAGAGCTCGATAAATAACGCAAGAAATCTCGGCACCATTAACACCACAATTACATTTACAGAATTCTCGCTAATGGCACCATCATTCCTCTTTTAACATTTTCCATTTAGTACAATTTAGGATCCAAATGATTTACATCTTCAATCTTTTACGAACCATTTATTCTACATTTGTGCATTCGGATCGTTGTAATCTACGTCTAATAAATAAAGTCCTGAAACACTTTTAAAATCTTACAATTTCACAGTCAGTCTGAAAGGGTTAACCCTCGAACGGCGGACCATGGAGAGAGTCCCAATTCTAATGTAATTTTTCCATTTTCTAAATTTTACACTATTTCGTTTAAAAATGATATTATGTTTTATAAGTGTGGGCCATGATTAAGTCAGTCTCCGCTGTTCGAGGGTTAATTAAATTAAACACGGTATCTGTTACTCGTTGGTCGTAACGAGTCTCCTTATCGCGGCCACACCTCCGAATCAGTCATCCCCATCGCAGAAACTCTCCCTTTATCACCGTCTAACCCCTTTCCCGTTTAACCCCTTTCCCATCTTGGCTAATGACTATTCAATGGCGGAGTAGGCTGGTGTTCCACGTCGACTCGGTGAACTTGGAGAGCACCGTCGCTAATAATAGAGGCGGGCGGATCCTCGCGGTGCAGTCTCGTTTGTAGACGTCTCTCGTTCGGAACTTACAATCACCGTTCCGCAAATTGGCTCGCGTTCCTCTTTAACGGGACGCCTAGCCTCCTGTAATCTCTGTGGTTCTGGGGCGGTCTCGGTTACCCGGTGACAGCTGTTGGAAAAGATGAGAGTAGTTGTACGAGCACAAAGCACGACTAGAAAGCAGCTTCACGGAAGATTGCTGGTATCGTCGACACACGACACGGTACGAATACAACGTCCAAAGCGGAGGGATACGGTAACGAAAACGAGGAGTTGTCGGTGAATCTGATGAAAGACACAGGCGATGAATAAAATATAGGAACCTCTGTGTCTGTAGAAATTCATAGAAAATAGAGACAGAAGTCTGGGAAGTTGAACTTGAAATTTTTGTAATACCTTTTGGTAATTTTTATATTATAGCAAAGACATCTTATATTATATTCAATTAACACTTTCAAACCCAAGTGAATAGTATTATTCACTCTAAATAGACAATAAGATGAACATCTTTTACCCTGGATTCGAACATGTTTTTTTTTTTACTTTTATCTTTATTTTTCATCTTTCATCTTGCTACTTTACCTACATCTTAAGTGCACTTTAAAGCAGTTTAAATTATGAATAAAGTTTTATGAAAGGGTATAAAACTGGGGTGCCATTTCTACCACCTTTTTCTCTATTACCTGTGAAACTAATTGCAAGGATAGTTGTGTGTAATTAGGTTGCTAGTAAGTTTGTCAGGGTGCACAGTGTATAGCATACGTTTATTTATTGTTGTGCAGGGCGTGGCACAATGCAACGATGCATTTTGTGCGTAATTCTTCGGGGGAATCGCTGCACCACAGCCACCAGGGACGGAATTAGCGATGATTTGTTTGCATAAAAGGGTAATTGTAGGGGGAAACGGGGTTGGTCGTTGAGCTTTTCATTGCTGGATTCATGGTTTAAACGAGTCTTTTTAATGACCTGTTTTGGGTTGGAGTATCGTTTGAATTACGGGCAAAGGGGTATGATACAGTTGTTGCTAAATTAACAATTTAATGCTCGAGTTTGAGTTCATCGTTCAATCGTTCAGTGTAGAAGAATTTATTATTATTTAGGATAAACAAAATAATGACTCAAGATCGGATTAAAATTTCTACAATAGCAATGGGTTTATTATGGTGGATCTCAAACTTTGGAATTTTTTGACCCAATAAATGGAATACATACAACAAAGCCACTCTCTAAAGTGGGAGCCATAGTCTTCGTTGGAGCTTTCCTTAATCCGACATTGATATGACCTGATATTTCTAAAAGGCTCATCGGGGTATATATACGATCTTCTTAAAGGGTTAAATTTGTTCAAGAGCCACCTACTTTGTATCTCCTTTATAAGCTTCACTGTAGACTAAATTTGAGGTCTCTTTTACCCGCTTAAAAAGAAGCACCTCGTCTCGTAAGGGTCGAATAACTTATTAAACAAAAGCGCCTCGGCGAACTCTTGAAACATGGAACGAAGTTTTCGCTCCGTTTCCTTTAGGCTACCGAACGAGGAATTTCGTGGAGCTCGGAAAACGTTGGTCCACGTTTCCTCGTGTAAGAGCAACGTTCGTCAAAATAGCAAACGCGCCCCTTAGCAAAGTTGCCCCGAGGAGGAGTGGCATTTTGCAGCACAAAATTGCACGTGACATGAGAAGAAAGTTCAAGAGGGTCGGTTTAGTGAAATTGCTGCCAACATAAGGGGCCAACCGCTTTTGTACATAAACTGCTCTTTATAAATATTCTGACATGTTGTTGTTCTTGATAAAAATCATGAAATTTTATCAAAAATTCTTAAATTATATGTGAAATTCGTGAAAGTATTATCGGTTTTAGGGTAACGAGATATCACTACTGATAATTTGTATAAACACTTAAATAATTAGTGTTGGCAATTGTTACGTTTCTTAAGAATCTAAAAAGAAATTCACCTGGGATGAAATTTCACCCATGATAGCCTTTAAAGGTTAACGTTATACTTAGGTTGAATTAGGGTCGATGTTCGAATATTTAAATATAACAAAAATTTAAAATTCCAACAAAATTTTTTAAAATAGAAAACGTGATACTCCATTTGACACCATTTAATTTTGCCTTATACCATTTTTTTCCATCTTATACTATCGTAAACTTATTTATTAGCTTAATTTCATGTTACACTCTGTATTTGAGAAATGGAACTGACCGAATATCTAGATAGCACTTACGAACGATAGCGTACATATCGGCGAATGGGAGGGGCGCGTGGAACCTGGATTAATATCGCAGATGTCTTGTCGAGTCAACGTGTCCCGAAGGGAGAATGAAGTTTGACCGTAGCGACGGGTTAGCAGGTGGCGGTGGAATATCGTCCCGTGGACGGGTTTCTAGATCGTACAACCCGAAGGATCTCTAGCATGCAGAGAAACTAAATTCGGTTTGTCTATCGGTCGACGAGGCCGTCGGCTCTCTAGATACCCGAAGTGAATCCTGGCAACGATCTGGCAAAGGTCCAACCGCTTCCGTTTTCCAGCTCGACTAGCCAGGATACGCTTTCGACCATCGTCATTATCATTTCGAACTGCCAGCGGGCAGGGTATCCTGAGATCTGGCTGCCATCGATCACCGTGTTCCTCTTTTAATACCCCTCCGAGGAAATTGGTCGATGAAGTTGTCGCCATGCTTCTTTGACATCATTAAGCTCTACCGGTTTAATTGGAAGTAGTAAATGATTCTCTATAAACGATGATTTATATTATTCTGTTTCAAGGTGATTAACTTTGGGGATGATTATTCAGGCTCGTTTGACGCCGAAAGAGAATTTTCGTTTAATAATCGAATAGGATAATTTAGAGGATCACGGGGCACGACGAGATGCGATTACGGAATCTCTTTGGAATTTATTTCCTCGCGGAGGGTCTCGTTTGAAAGTTAATTCCGTGGCCTTCTATATAGCGTAGAAGGCTAAGTAAAAGCGTGGATAGAAGTCAAAGGGCATCGGTGAAGAGCGTCAGGGCTCTTCACTGATCTCGTCGAACTTTCAACTAGACGAAAGTATCCTGATAGCGAAATCTGTGCCCTTATTTAAAATTCTTAATGCTTCGTAAATATGATTCAATTTCGCGATGAATCTACACCATGTGAGATATTTCAAATTAAATTGAAATTAGAAACGAATTAGATATGTTGATTCGCGTTAATCGAGATTTAAACATCCGAAAGTTGACGGGAAATTCATGGAATAGAAAGCTATCGGGAGGTTCTTTGGAAAGGAATTCTTCGGTTCGACGGAGCGAAATGAAACGGGGCAGGTAACGAGACCGAAAGTCAGAGAAAGGTTAGCTACTTGGTGGATCCTTTTGATTCGGTGAAAGGGATCTGGTAGTATCTTCAAAGAGTTCTCGTTGCCGTGGTACCAACCATCGGACCGTAAAAACAGAAGAGGGAACTGCTCGCTTTTAATTTCGCTCGGCGAAAAGCGGTCATCCGAGGGAACTTGGCGCTAAGTCGATGAGCTGCGTGCGGACCTCTCTGCACACTTTGCGGTATAGACTTTAGAAAACATTCAGATACCGGGAAGATTCTGCTTGTTTATTCCTTGAAATCGTTCCTCGCTCGGTTGCCTTTTCAACATCCAATTAAACTGCCTCTGGCGCAGCCAAGTACGCTAATTGTTAATTGTTTTCAAGCAGCTTTTCGACCATCTCCTCGACGTTTATCGCGTTATTTTTTACGAACATAGAAATGGAACTTTATAAGTTTGACGGTTCGCGTTTGAATTGGAATGAAAACCTAGCGAACATCATCGATTAGGCAGCGGTGTTTGACGGCTACGATTCGGGTGATAGAAGCCATGCATAATGCGACGTCGCATCGAGGACGAAACTCTGGTGGTCGAGTCGACGGGTGTAATCGCGTCAAGAGCGTCGTGTTTTATGCACGTCGACAGAAACGGGATGGCGGGCCGTGTCGGCGACGAATCGAGCCATGAGCTACGAGATAGGATTACGTTACGGTTCGTCGGCTCCGAACACCGGGATACGGAAGCTGCAGCAACGTCCGCGTCACCGTAATCTATGTTCCAACCAACTTAATCTGGACGCGTGGAAAATTGACGAGACCGCGTTACCGATTTTCAAATTTCGATCTAAATGCCATTCAAAAGCTAGCTCATCGTTTGATCCATAAATAAATAAAGATATCGAATCCTTCTAACTAAAAGGTGGTTATATCCAATCAAAAGGTATGCGGGTTCAAATCCCAGTTTTTTAGCTTTTTTTTTTTTATTTTTTTTTCCATATCTAATTATTGAATTAATCATAATTATTACATCTATTAATAATTTAATCATTATTTTAATATTATTATTCGAACTTTAATAATTAATTAAAAAAGGAAACTACATGTGTCACCGCCCTATTGTAATAGTAAAAATATTATATGTACAATAAGTACATGTAGTTTTACGATGGGATAACATAAAATAAAAATAATTTAAATATTACACCAAATTTAAAATAGATGCAATAACTAATTATATATATTAATAAAAAAATTAAGAATCCGGGATTTGAACTCGCGGAACTCTATAAAGTCGCAGAGTTTCATTAACAAGTGAACTTAATACTTGGGCAATTTCCCTTAAACAGATTATGTTTCTGCGGAAGAAACGGAAACTATTCGATTCGATTACGGTTAGGAAATCAGTTAAAAGTGGCTAATTGGAATCCTGGTGTCGATGGTATTAGAGGATACGCTGGCTAACGCGGCAGATTCCGCGGTAGTAATCTATATTTCTAGCTTCTCTCATTCCCGTTTCTTTTCTCATCTTCCTTGCTTAGTCTCTTATTGCTCCCCGGTGCTACGCCCTTCCATTTCCTTCTTTTCCTTTTCTCTCCTACCCCTCGTTTTCTTGCCGGTGAAACTTAATTCAATTTCAGCCGGATGGGATCGATAAGTCGTAACGAACGACACGAGACGTTCACTGAAACGACAGTCACAGCTACTCCTCTGTAAGCAGAGCTTTTTTGCACCTTACTCTCGGGGTTAATGCCATCCCCGTTTGCTCCCTACGCTTGACCCATATTCACCCTCCATCGAGGATCTCGTTAAAACGCGAGGGTAACAATGCTCGGTGAAAATTATTTTCTCAAGGTCGCTCACCTTTTTCTTTGACCATAAAATTAAAAAAAAGAAAATTTCAAACGTGAATTTTATTCTTTCTATTATTACAGAGATATTATTTATGGTATTACGTGTTAACGATTCAATAATTTTACATAAATATAATAATTTTAAAACAGTACAATTGTTTTGATATCACTTAGTCTGACACCTTCGAATTAAATTATAAAGTAAAGGATTAATTCTCGGATGGCGGACCATGGAGAGAGTCCTAATTTTAATTTAATTTCGTACGAAACTCTTTCGATTAAAAATTATATATTCAACTTTAGATTAATATATTTATATATGATTTATCAGTTTAGTTCCAAACTTTATTGTTTAAGGGTTAATAACTTACCAATTTTCCATCCATATCATCCATGTCATTTACATGCGTAGCGACGGTTACATTTGTAATTACACTTCAGCGAATGCTCGATAAGAGGTAGGAAGACGTATAGACGATTCCGATCCATTATCATCCCATGCTAATTTGTGTTTTATGTACCGTTCCGTTCCTGGTCATTAGGCTTTGGGTGTAGAATGCAAGCAATGCGAACCTAGCACCATCAGCGAATCCTGTTATACTGTAGCATCCCTCGCGATAACCAGGTATCACAAGTAGCTTCGGTTACCATGCGTGAGAGAAAGCTCTTACCCTCGTGTGTGTATCTGCACACGCGTTTCGTTGTCCTTTGACTACGTGAAAGGAATTTCTCTTGCATAGCTGGTTATCGATAGAACGCGTGTAATGTTTGGAGTTGAAGTTTCTTTGAACAGCCCTGAATAGACGCAATAATAAATTGACCCTCGACAGAGGGGCACAACAGTGATGGAACGATAAAAATGCAGACAAGATGGAAAGAATCGTCTGGAGAAAATTGAAAAAGTTTTGGGAAAATTGGCAGCGAATAGGAATCTTTCTCTAGGATCTAGAATGTCGAAATACAGAGGGTGTCGTGTAACCGGTTGTACAAATGGAGAGAAGCTGATCTCTGGTGTGAAAATAAATTGAAAATTTACACTCGCGATCAAATCAGGTTTCAGTAGGTAAAATGACGATATTAATTTTGATAAGTTGAGTTTCTATAGATTGTGAAATATTTTGACAAAAAACAAGAAACATTTTGCTCATATATCTTTACTCAAAAAGAAAAAAAAAAAAAATGAAAAGAATACATAGGAAGAGAAAATTCTTTCAATATTTTATTCTGAATGCCAGCGTGAAAAATGGCACGAATTTATGAGACGACCTGATACTTCTAACGTTGAATTTTATTTTCGCTTCCAATTTATTAAAACTTGACTTTTTGCTGACTAATTTTAACCAAAGTTTTTAAATAGTTCTAGTTTAATTAAAGCTGGGGACTCGTCGGTGATCCACGTTAGAATCCTCTAAAGTGGACCTTTTTATCGTTTGAACCAGAAAACACCGCAATTCATGCCCATCGTGAATCGGGTGGTTGGATTATTTTGTGGGTAGTAAAGCTACAAGATCGCGAGATTTCGGGCTGTAACATCGAACGCTCTACAAAGAACTGGAATGTTAGTTTGAAAATCCCCTTTTTCTGTTCGAATGCTCTACGTAACTTCTATTTAGACGCGAAACTCCCTGGTATATTGGCTGTTGGTTTCGCGTTCAATGTTTCCCCATGTCGGTTGAAACGTATCCACGTTTTTCGTATCGTATCAGTTCTGTTTATCTTCCGCGAGGATTCGATGAAAATTGTATCGTGGAAATATTTTTACCGAGTGGAATCAACCGAGACGATGATATTAGTTTAACCCGGTTGCATCTGAAGGAAACAAGCTCCGCTTCCCTACAGGGATAATATTATCTTTTGCCACAGTAACCGGTGCCTAACTGCGTTCTTAGGTCAATTTAAAGACGTCACTTAGCGCGATGTAATGTGTTCTCAAGGAAACTAAAGTGCACAGTAAATTGACTGAGTTTTACCTTCCAGCCATATCCTTCATGAATTTCAGTAGTTTAGTCAATGATAAAGGCGACAATGAAGAAAGTTGAGTATTATTATTAACTCATTTGCTACCACGATCCCCAAATGGAGATTTGAATATGTATATATATATTTTGTTATCACTTGCAATAGGATTATATTAAATAAAATGTTAAATAAAAATATCAGAAATAAAAATTTGGCAATTAATGGGTTAAGAAGAAAATTATTCTTAATTTAAGGTAGAAAAGTATTATTTTAAATAACATTGCTATTGCACAAATAATGTAAAATAGAAAGTTTGAAATTTGAAATTTAAAAATTAACTTTTCTATTCTTAATAATTAGGAATAAAGTTATACTGATTCAAGGGACACATCTAGTGGTTAAAATCAATTTTCTTAGAAGATTGCAAGATCACTGTTTTTTTTTTTTTATGGAATCACCTAAATGTTTCATTCGATTTAAAAAAAAGACAATAATTTTGTGTGCCCCAAAGTAAAATTTAGCCTTCTACTGCATTATGAAAGATTGGGTTAAGCCAAAGGGAGGAACTAATGGTGTACATTGTACACTGTGCAACATGATGAGCAGCAGGCATCATTAACCCCTAGCGATCCTTCTAGTCATCAAACCTGATGAATGTCGATTACTCTGCTGGAGCTTGTAAACGTAGGTGTCTTCCATTTGGTCGATATCAAATGATACATCGCCAACAACGACAACCACGTGCTGTCAAACGGCGTCGAAATAACGACGTTAATTAGTACACGGATGGTGGGGAATGGTCTACCCGAAATCCTTCTATCAACGTACGTCACCTGTACGAATCCTATTTTCGCTTCTATGGACGTTCTACGTCCCTCGAATCCCCGGTAATTAGTTCACTTATCGTTGAAATGTTCTCCCGCTTCAGCTCACCGCGTCGAGTTTCGATGGCCGGTCACGTCGCTGCCATGTACGCGCGTGTAAATTCGATAACGAATTTAATTAGCAATCTGGACCGTTCGTGTCCTCTGAAATTTCCTTTAGAATTATTGTTCGATGTCTTAAATAAGAAATGTAGAAGAAGTAATAAGGTGGATGATGGGAATATAGACTGGGATGTTATTGGGGTGCCGTTATTAAAGGACCTCCCTCCAATATGACCATTAAAAGTCAATTTCACTTGAAATTTAATTAATTATTCGTTAATTTCCTATTGTTTCCGATTTTCTAAGTTCTTGAAATTTTCTCCATTTTCAAATTTTTAAATCATCCAAATAATTTTAAAATCTGGTTCACCATAGAAGTGACCAAAACTAATGCAGCAACCGCTATAAGTTGTCATTATGGGGCTCTCTGCATGGTCCGCGCTCCGTCCGAGGGTTAACACTAGGCACCAACAGTTAGGACTATTCGTCTTCATCTCCGATACTCATAGTTTTGAAATCAAGGCGTAGGACACGTCCGATCATTCGAGCCTCCACGTGGGCACGTGATAACGACGTTAATTAGCTCAGGATGCCTGTCGCCGGTTCGTCCTGTTGCTGAATAATTTATCGACCTGTGACAGGCACGCGTGTTCACGTAGCGGCTCCCCATTCGCTTCGGATACCTGGTGATGTGGTGCGCGTACACATTGTGCTCCTTGGACCTCTCCTTGTATCCCCTGGAAAATTGTTTCCCCCTAATTAATTAGCCCCCTTCATATTAGTTTCCTCGATAAACTTGTTAACCCGCGCGCGCAGCCTCGAGAGTTTGTATGTTCTCTTGATTAGAGGGCGGTCCGCCTTTGTCGCGGATTTAAATAATCGATTTCTAATTAATCTCTCGCCGAATTAGACATACTCGCTCGACAGTTTGAACGACGATAAAATTTCATTTAAAAGACACTCTCTCGCAAACACCTTCGAGCGAAAGGGTTAATTTGATTTCGAGAAATCTAGTCGATACCAGAGCGATTCAGAATTCTTACCTGAAGTGTTTCACCCTTCCTTTGCATTAATTATCCAAATGAAGTAGGAAGAGAACGCAAGAGCAGATTGTTTCTTGTTACGTTTCAAACGTCTCTCTGATATTTACCGAACTTGGGAATACCTAAATTTCCCTAGCTGAAGCGAATCGAATCGAATCTCATCGAAGGTTCCTAGATAGGGAAGAGGCACTTCCGTTCGGGCAAACGTACGAAACTTTCAACGGATCAAGATACGTCGGGCGCAGAGGAGATTTCTTCGAATAACACTGGCCCAGATTCGAACGATAGTTGTTTAATTTACAAACTGCCGTTGAAATGGATTTCTCCTGTACTTATCAATTATTTCCTCCGAACCGATGTGTTTTCCATCGATTTCCCGTCGGGCCGAATCTTTTATTCGAAAATCAACGACGCGGAACGATGCAAATTAAATTAGCGGCGAATTAAAATAGGAGGTGAAAAGAGAGGCCGTGTCGCCGCAAAAGCTAAATTTATGGTTGTCTCGTTGCACCGTACCAAACAACACTTTTCACCAGCGTTATCTCGGCAACCATGCTGAAGCGACCTACGCTACGTCCACGCTAACTTATTCAACGAATTATACTGGCTTTCGCGATTAATTAATCTTTGAGCTTAAACCGCGAGCCCAGGAACCGAGGAATTTTAGATTCTGTCGTTTTATGTTCGGTCGTTCAACCCTTTCACCAGCGTCTAAATAATGTTATTAGAAGTTGCATTAATGATACAGCGAGTCTATTGTACGGAGGATGTCAGGTTCGATAAAGTTAGAGATGTTTTAAAGTTATTAAATATTTGACAAAGCTCCCCAATTTAAAAACTTGATCGCCATCCTAACATTCATCGTAACAATGATGTTGCGTTACGATGCAATAACCGAACTTTCATTCTTTCCTTCATCGACGAAGTATCATAGAAACGATAGTCGACGTCTCGAACAATGGGAATTGATCGAAAGACGTTATCGATTAATTGTTCCATGTCGTAGATAGAGGAATGCTGAGTCATTCGAAGCGACGATTCTCGTTTCGAATCTCGATTGGTGTCGTTACACGTTACACGATCGAGGGAAAATGTTGCTAGTATCCTGGGTTATATCACCGGGGACCCATCAACCGGTAGATCGAATAATAATCCGCAAGTTCGATGGTCGTTGGTGAACAAAGTCGACGATTATTCTCGTTATTGCGACCACTGTGAATCGTTCTCGTGATCGATGGAAATAAACCGTGAGAAGAAAAGACTATTTTTTACCGTTTTAACATTTTCTGACTGAAGAAATTGACGATCGGGTGCTAACGATTTCTTGATCGTTTGTTACAGGAAAGCTTGGAGGAAGAAGGAGGACGATCGAGAATAAAGGCGAGCATCAACGAAACGTGAGTTAATAAATTTTTCATTAGACACGGAACTTTATATCCTTTGAAATTTTCGAGGAAAGCCTTGAATCTTGCGCCCTTTTACGATCTTCACATTTTTCCCCTGAAGAGGCTCTCGGATAAGTAACCCTTAAGTCGCTTTGGGAATTTATTTAGTGTCACGTTCGAAGAAGGAATTTCTTTCAGTTTCGTGTAACCCCTTTTTCACAATTTTTTTATTTCTCTTTGTTCCGAATTTGCATCCCTCGTTTATTTATTTAAAAATAGGTTAAGGATTCTCCTCCCGCGACGCGTTCGTTAAAATTACAAGCAACTCTATGCGATCCCCATGTAGTTGGCATTTTTTTATCGTCCACCGCGAATCAACATTTCCATACAAAAGACTGTACGGGAAATAAAAATGGAAGAGAGGTAGAAAAGAAACAAATTGAACCGGCGGCTGCTTGTGTTCATCCCGCAAGATCGACGAGTAAAAAGGGGTAGTTTTAGCACGGAATCTAAAAAAGCAGCTTGCTAAAAATTTGCATCCCCGCAGGAATGTAGAAAAATGCTTAACAAGCGAACGTTAAAAATCAGAGTACCATAGAAGGGGTTAAATTCGCGAGATAATTATTCAATTAAGAACTGTTTCAATTTCATCTTGTCCGGTTTGAAGGTAACTAAAATTTTCCAGCTGACAGCAAGTTTCCTAAGCTGGTTTCTAAGCGATCCGATTGTATTACTTTAAGCGAAGTCAAGAACTCGATTCCCTCGGCGGTAGTTGAACAGGAATAGCGTAGCAGGAAATACGTTCTCTTGAATTACAAACATTCTCGGTGCTCGGTCATTCGACCTAGCCGTGAACCAAGCCCTTTGCCACGAAATCGCGCCACCTTGCCGTGGAACAGCACTCGTATTTCATCGCGTCGTTGGTCGCCAGAAATCAAACGAGTAGGTAAACGCGAAAGTGGGTAGAAAAAAGGAGAGCTGAGAAAAGAGTGAAAAAGGAATATCGAGAAAGTATGAGAGTAGAGAGTAGGAAGGTGGAAAAGTTCCGTGGGATTCGGACAAAGAGACTTTACCGAAAAAAAAAAAGAAAAAAATTGTTGAAACTAAAGAGAAGCGGGTGAAGTCGAGACGGGAAGGGAAAATAGGAGTGGTAGAAAAGCAGGGACAATATAGAGTATAGAGGAACGGGAAGAAGCTGGACGAACAAGGGGTGAGAAAATGGGGATAGGAGACACAGGTGGGGCTGGAAAGGAATTGTAGGAATGGCTACAGAAAAGCATCGCTGAAGCACCTCTTTTGAGGTTGAACTCGCCCTCTTTGCTAGTATTGCCGAGGGGATGCTCGTACAGGGTGTTGCAGAAATAACGATCGTTATTTATCGATTTGATTTTCTCTGGTGGAAAATTTAATATTAGTAGAAAAATTGAATCAGACTTTAAAATTGAAGATCAAATAATTTTTTTTTAATTATACGTATTGGTCACTATTATTATGTATTTATAATTAAATTATAGATAAAATAGTTTTTTAAATTAAATTAAACTATTAAAATACAGAATACATAGGAAAGTATTAGATACTTTTCTTCTTTGAAATATTAATTTTATAAATCAATTTTGATTAAAAATCGATATCAATTTTTAGCAGATGAAATTAACAATCTAGTAATTTTTAAATAATTTATTTCTTATTCTTTAATATCTTTGGTTTAGCATAAATTTCTGTCAGAGGATTATTTCATGTCCAATAATGTTTTATAAGTACCATAAAGTGACTAATTTTTATTTAGAATGAACTAAATAATACTACTATGACCATTATTCTGCTATCACCCAATAGGGTTCGAGTAGCATAGGTGGTAGGGTCACAGAAGGAGCGTGACGAGATGGCGAAGGGTGATTCGTCAAAGACGAATCATCACGTGCCGTGAAGGGGGTAAAAGGCGAGGTGAAAGGAGGAAAGCAGGGGCCGTTTTATGTGAACGGTCCCCGACAAAGCGAGGCGTGACTGATAAGCGGAGCTAACGCGAATTTTACCGCGTCGCGTCGCGTGAAATTGAAGCGGCTGTCGATCAACGAAAATGTGCCTGCTCTCGACGAGAGCTCGTTGGCCGTCGAGCTCAACGGATGACTCTCGTCGACCGACAGTTCGTGATCGACGATTTTCCTCCGGCTACCTGTGACGATTGATTTCTCGTCCTTTGCGTTTCTCGTTTAAAAGCGCATTGATGTATACAAATTTTATATAAAAAGATGTGTAGAGGAACGGGGGAGTAACTTTGTGATTACAAATGATGTGATTTGTTGCATATATTAGATTTACATATAGACAAACAATTTTATTCCAGATAGGGTATCATTTTAGTAAGTTTAGGTCAGGATTGACCCAGGCTCCGCAGTTCAAGGGTTAAATTTAATGAATACATTTTACACAAAAATTGAAAGCAGTTCAAATTATAAATCAGATTTTAAGGAGGAATATTTTATGTGGGAAGGGGTTGTTACCCTTAGGGGAGTTTTTTTTCGATGAAAATACTTACATATCCCCAGGAATAAGGAGCTCCATTTCTCATTAAATGATTGGTAGGAAAATTAAATGTTGGAAACAGAGATAAACAGAGTAGATGAATAAGAAAATAAATTACAGTAGACAGGAGTGTAAGATTAACAGTTTTCTGATTCATTTAGACGCTCAGTAACCGCGCGTTAACAGAGATGATCGTTAAGGGTGGGTGGCCTTTATCGTTCCATTAGCAACGGCTTGGTATACATTTTAATTAATCCTCGGTATTCGTACGCGCACGTGCCTCGGGGGTTAATTACGCGTTATCAACGGCTAATTGCTTCTTAAACCTTTTGAAACGGCTAGGTCGAACCGGGGGAGAAAAAGTGTTTAAAGTGAACGCTGATTGAATGGCTTCCACTTCCGGCCGAGTTTAACGCCATGAGATTGCGTTTTATCCTATTCGTAGCTCGTTCAGACTCTTATTAGACGATACTCTGAAACGAGAGGTCTTCTTTTAGTTACAAGAAGAGAATGGTAAATTTACCGAAAAGGAAATTCCCTTCCAATTACTTTAACTTGATATGTATACGTAAATTATAGAGGGCACCCTCCGGAGTAACTTTTCTTTATAACTCAACCGTTGGTTATTATTTATCAAAAAGTTTCATTCAGAAGAAATGTTTTTATGTTAGTTATACATTTTAATATTAAAGTCGTCGTATAAACAAGTTATACAAGTTATCGCGATTTTTTTCATCAACGAACACCTCGTCAACACGTATAATCGTGGAACAAAGTGAACGATTCGTTTTGTTCGATAATTAACGCGTAATTGATGCGCTAACAAGCGAAACTATTCATGTCCAGGCACACTGAATATAACACAATTTCGTGATACCGAAATGGTCGTTTTGAAACACACTTTGGATTAATAGCGACTGTTTAACGGTCATTAATCGTATCGAACGAATATCGAGGTATCGTTAAAGAGCGTTCATTGCAGTTTCCTGGATTTTCCAATGCATCGATGAATTTTAGATTCGTTGCAGTTACGAGGATCAATGCCAACTTGGCGTTCGGTTAATTCCAGTTAATAGCTCTATTCAACGTGTATTTCTTAACGATTATTCATTTGCCAGCTATGAATCGCGTTCATTTGCTATATAATTAGTGCATTTATCTCTTAATTATCTGCGTTTGCTTTCACTTAGTTTACTCGATCTACGATTTGTCTGAATTTTCATGCAATCGCCTGTTAGACGATTCATTTTGAAACTAATTTCCTTGTCTCTAGATCCACATTTTCAAGTGTGTGTCGTTAATTTAAAGAATTAGTTTCAATTTATTAATCCTGTTTTAACCCTCCATAATGTCGTTGATAACACAAATAAACTTCGACTTTCTTCCAAATGTTTATTTTTATAGAAGAAAGTTGTAAACATTTGACATAACAAATGATCGTACAATGTAGTAAAGGCTTTGATAAGTATTTCAGAATTATTTCATTATGTTTGCCTGTGAAGGGTTAGCCTAGAAAATATAAATTAAAATTAAGTTTTATTAAATTGAGGTATTTCCTCAAACATAAAAGTAAACGTAATTTGCTTAAACCAGAAACGTACATAAAAGGGCATAGTAATAGGTCGACCCACACTAATTGGCACGTCTGCCACATTTTTAATTAAACTTCAAAAAATAATTTCGAGATTCATGGTACAGTTGCACGACTTATTCGGCATGTCCCATCCGTCAGACGTCGCGAGAGAAAATGTACTAGGAATGAATAAATATTAGCATACAGTAGAATGTCCACGTTGCATGAGTTAACAGGAAATTTACATCACGAGCGGATGTTGCAATAGTTCGTGAACGTGGTACGAGGAGAGAGTCGAAATTAACTTGGCTCGAATGAAAATAATGCAAACACGTTAATTCATGTTCGAATCGTCATGAATTATTAATATAATTATTATTGAAAAGAGGGCTGCCTTTATTCTTGTTTTGTAGAGTACATTGAATTCATTTTCAATATGTTTGGCAATATACACGATTTAATTACTTTCTACATTCACATGAATAAGTAATTCACATTACTTGAATAAACTTGATTCAAAAATTAAAATTCATCTTAAATGAAATTAAACAAAAAGGAAAGGGGAAGAATAAAAAATTTTCATTGAATATTTGTTGACGTAGTGAATTGGAGACAGTAAAGGACATCCTGCAAAGTGGCCCCCTTTGAACCCATGTTTAATTTGGCGCTACTCCGGATATTTGCAATTATTTCCTTGCCAGTGGCTGTAATTTCAATCCTTTTAGCTGTCGATTGAAACGTTTTATTAGTTCTGTATGTTGTATCACTTGTGAAACTACTTTTTCCTTTTTTTAGTAATAGTCACAACTAATTTCAATTTCTTACAATCATTAGAAAGTCATATTTATCATTTTTCCAGTTAAATTCTTTAGGTAGAAATAAAAAGTGTTCCACCTTTTTAATACTTAAATATGCAAAGTGAGTTATTTTTTATACCACTTGGAAAAATTAAAGTTATTAGTAGCCTAATAATACTAATCGACGTATTTTGTTAAATTTTATGAGAATAAAATTGACGGGCAACGTGAGCTTCTTTATTTTTTAAAATGAGTTAATATAACAAAGTAAAATAAAATATTTCAGAGGTAAAAATTGTGTAAAATTTCCATTTCAAGATATTTTTATCAGAAAATTTATTATGAAAATTTATGTAAGTACGTTCGCATACAAAATCTATGGTCTAATTAAGATTAATGTCGTAACAAGGACAAAAATAAGTTATCTGTTCGATTGGTTATTCAATGATGTATTATGAAATGAGAGAAAGCTTCTTGAATGATTGACAGCGATTGATTATTAAACAGACAATAAGGATACAATAGTAATCAGTTACATAAAATGGTTTGACACAAATTGTAACAAATTGAGTACAACGAGTTCAATAATATTTTAATGCGAACGTATTTATTGTTGAAAATGTTAACATAAATCATTAATCACCATCAATTTGTTTTCATAAAATGACATCGTCCATTGTGAAGATTTACACACATTGTACTGGCAAATACAATGTTATTTTCATGGAAATGCGTTTATAACTGAAAATGTCAACATTAACCATTAATCATCATTAATTTGCATAAAATGCAAACATTGTAACAAACCATAACAGGATACATAACGGAACAAATACTGTCTTTCAATTATCTGTTATTAGTTAAAATTTCAATCAACATTTTTATCAACCAAAGGAGTTCTCAAATATTTCACAGTCCCGGCTCCTAGGAATCTTAATCTGGTCCAGGTACTTACACATAATTAAACAATCTACCAAGTGAGGACCAAGTGTGTTTAACACGTGTCCACAGTAAATTCAATTTACATCGAAACAAACAGTGAGGGAAGTTGAATTTTCTCATCTACTCTAGGATCCATCCTCGGATTCAACCTCGATTTCCTCGATCGGTTGCCAGGGTACGTTTATCCGGCTCGGTTGTTTCGCGTTATTGCGATCATTACACGAGCGTAGAATTCAATCTCCTTATCGTTGCGTTCCGCTTCTCGACGAGAGGGTAGGTTATCTCTCGGAGGACGAAGTTGGACGGGTCAGCAAGGCGGTAAAAGCGAGCAAGGGTAACGAGCATCTGTGTAAAAGGGACGCGAGGGAAGGTTTAGGTGAAATTGCTTTTGACCGGGTCGCGAAAAGGAGTCCCTTTAACCCATGGGTAACGAGGTTTCACCGGGACCTGTGCCCGTGGTAGCCGAGGTCTTTTCACGGGGACGCATCCTCGACGAGTGTCCTTGCATTCGAATGAACATCCAACGATTGTCCAGGAACTGTCCAACGGTTTAACTGAATTTTCGAGGCTACGATGAAGGCGCGAATCGGAGCGTGGCCGACACTTACGACGCTTAATGGCTCGCTAAGTGCTTCGAATAATGGGTGTTTAGGTAAAGAGGACGTTTCGTGAATCTCCGAGCGGGTCCACCCTGCCTACCAGATTGCGAATCCTCTCGTTCGATATTTCGTTGAGGGATTTCAGTGGTCAACGAGTTCTCTAATGGTGCCATACATTTGTGAAAAGTTTAAGGTATATTCCGCTGGAATTATCGTTGAGGTTTAAATTAGTTTAGGATCTAATTCGTGGAAGCAGTCCAATGGTGAATAGATGCGGGATTAGTTAGTTTTGATAACTCTGGAAATGTGGGATGATTAGACGAAGAACTTGTAGGAAAATTTCGGTAATGATCGGTTCCTTGATTCGACCCGAGGCTTGGGTTCCCTAAAGGGTTAAAATCCATCTCTACAATTTATTGTAGTTAGATTGGTATTCAATTAACGGCCTTTAATTGCAACATCGTTATTGCAAATCACAATCCTACAATTTATTTCATCTTCTCAGACGTACCATGAACTTTACGTATATTTTTCCGACTTCGAAAAGGAGGAGGATCCTCAATTCGATCAGAATTTTTTTTTTTTTTTGTTTGTTTGTCAGAAGACGAATAAGCAAGAGATGTCAGACTGTCTGGCAATGTCATCCCGGATAACACGGTCAGCTACGAATACATAAATGCTCATTCACGATTGCATCCGGTGCATTACGAACAATTTGGTCATCGTATTACCGATCATATTTATACGTCCATACGTGTACAGCTTACCACCGACGTAATGCATACGCGTCAACTATTTAGTCGACATTCTGTTTGTCTCCGGATCCGGATGCACCTGCTGCAAACTGCATACTCATGCATGCCCATCCACGTAACACGGTGTTACACAATCGCAATCAGAAACGATATATCGTGTTTGCGTGACCGTTTGCAAAGATTATCGTAGAAAATTCTATTGAAATTGTTAACATCCTGCGAAATGTGATTACTGACCTATGCTTTTGGTAACTTCGACGCTTAATTAGCGTCTCATTAAAAGGAGAAGGAAAATTGCACTGGGATTTCATAATCAAATGTAGAATTTTTCTTTCCCGGCTTGAATAAGTAGAATGAAGCGAGATGTCTGTTTAAAATTCTAGTGACTAATTACGAGGTAATTAAGGATATCTGTTTCTAGAAGGTTTCAGAACTAATTAATGGCTCGCTCAAAAGAAGAAAAAGTAACGTGATTCAAATGTAAAATTTTTATTTTCTAACATAAATCATAGGAGAAATTTTACTTGGAAATTCATTTTACTCTCTCGTTCGTGTGCCTTAATGCTTGTTAACTTTTTATCTAACAACATTCACAGCACACTTAATTAAATCCTGTACACACCGTTTAAGGTGCGTCGATCCTTTTTAATCGAGGAAGCGTGGCGACTACGTTTCACAAAACCAGCTTACCTTCTTTAAAACAAGTTAGTTTCACTATTACGTGCCCTTTGCTTTAATGACGTTTGATATTTGTTGTATTTTGCCATTTTGTCCCGTTATTCGCCCTTAATGACTATTGACGTAACATAGATTTTCAAAATGAAATTTCAGATTTCCAAAATTCCAGAATTTTCAACTATCCAGGGGACTTAACCGACCCCGGAGAAAAATGTCGATGACAAAAATATTCAAGATTTTCTGAATTTAACAAACCAGGCATCCAATAAATGTAACAAAAACAATCACGGTAGAACAGATGGCAATTATCGTATGTAATCAAGGGGAAACAAATTCGAGGATGCATAAATTAAACGAAATTAAAATGCAACGAGTGTTTGTGTTTTTGAACACGTTGGTCTGCTAAAAACGCTTCGTTATGAAACGCAATTACACACAGCGATAAAATAACGCGGTTAGATTCGAAATGTTCGACGGTCAGGTTGGTATTCAATTAACGGCCTTTAATTGCAACATCGTTATTGCGAAAACAAATGATAAAAGCGTGACCGCTGCGATCGATTCTCTTTTTCTTTTTTTTATTCAAACAAACAAATTTTTATTTTTCGATAACCAATTATGATTCTCGATTTCGTTGTTCACAATGAACCGTGAAATTACATTACCAGAAACGGTGTTTGTTCTGGGTGATACGATTACAAACGAACATTTGTGCAAAGAGTATCGTGAAACGTGGAAATTCGATGACTATCCAATTGGTATCGGTGCATGTACAAATTGGAAAATTTTCACCGTGAAAATTTCAATATCGTCCTTGAAGCTTCTTTTCCAATGGATTGAAAAACGAATTTAAATCCCGTTTTACCGGGCAATTTTTTACCCTCTACTAGCCATTTTCGAGGAAACGAGTGGCCGAGCGTGATGGAAACGGATCGCTTTGGTAATCGCTCGAATTGTTCCTGACAAGAGATTTTCGTTTAATATAATCTCCAACTGTATTCCCGTTCTCGTTATCATTGTTATCGTTAATCGTGATCACGAGTCGTGTTAACGAATCAGCCTGAATTATCCTTCAATATGCATATTCAACACGAGTGGATCGTTGGCGTGACTTTTGTACAGGCCTTGTTTTTCACCCATGTGGAAAATATTTTACTGGTAATTCATTCAGAAAAGTTGTATTCAAGGTGAAACTTCAGAGCTCTGTCAACCGTGGTTCGTTCTCACTTGGAGATTCATATATTTTTCAGGAGTTTTAAAGTTTAGATTTTGCCAGTTTTTTTTAGAATACAGCAGCTTAAAAATATTCTGTGAAAGTTTCAAATTAATTTGAGCAAAATTAAAAAAGTTATAAGGGTTCAAAGCATATTTTCTTAAATAAAAATTATGAATTTTCCTGTTAAAATTATTGTTACAATCAAATAAATGTAGAATCCATTTAATCGGTTTGATTATTGGTCACGCATGAACTCGTTCGTTGCGGTATAGATTGTGCAATAGAATGTTTATAACGCTTCACGCAGAGTTCTCGTTGAAGAACAGCGATCGGTGTTAATTTTCGAAGGTTTGCCAGTCACTTGGAAGTGAACGAAGGTGAACGAGCTCAATTAGCACAGGCAATTATCCAGCCACCTGTACGGCTACCTGTGCTAAGTTCAATCGAGCCGAACGATGGAAAAGCCTCGAGATTTTCGCGATGCCGCGTTGGTTCGCGTGGCGGGAAACCGCGACTGTTATTAGCATAGTTTTTCGTGGGAAACAGCCATGGTTGGGAAACGCTTCAGGTTGACGCGAGTCACCTCGAACCGAGAGTGTCTAACGGGTGACCCGAATTCCGAGGAGAGACCGCGACGCATAGGCGTGAAACGAGACGATGCACGCGAGAACGCAACGTTTCATGCATGATAATGCGTGTGCATCGGCATCTTTCAGCTCCGCCTGGTTTCGTGTCGAATTAGAAAACTGGCGATCAACTTTCTTTTAATACGGCTACTTTGTTACTTATATTTATGACATTCTTTATATCGCTGCTTGGAAATGATAGTGGTAAACTTTGGAGGAGAGAATTTTTTAAATTTATATTTCTGGAAATATTAGGTAAATAGACCTTATTAATTATTAATAGAAAAATTGATAAAAATAGAAATAAAAGTAAATTTGAAATTTGTTAATTATGATATTATCATTGCCAAGCAGTGATATATGAAATTGATAGTTTTTTTTAAATATTTTGGTTTAATGGATATTGATCGTCCTTTGAAACATTCTAGTTTAGTGGAAAATTGCCTAATACGAGGAAAATTCATTCTGAATAATTAAAAAAAAATCCAATATTTATTAAAAAAAAGAAGTGTTCCTTCTGACTCCCCTAGTTGCGCTACTATTTAAACTGTCCCATATTTGAATCTCTTCCCATATTAGGCAACTATTTCTACTACACATAGTGGAACTATGGAATGATAAAGAAGATAATCAGAAACAAGATTCGAATTTGCGTCGGTCTTTTTCACAATACGAAGTAGTATCTCTAGTTCTCGATGACATAAGTTAGATCCGGCGATCTTTGTAACCCAGCCACGTCCCCTAGATCGCAGTTTCATCTTCTTCCGCGGGAAAGGAGTGATTCGTATGCACGACGCCGCGGGACGATTGCAGATTAATCGAGGAGCGAAATTACTGTGCGCCATAGGACGGACGGAGCCCCTGGTGCTCAGAAGTCGCGTATACAGCCGTGTAACGGATGATCCGCATTCCACGAGTCTTACAATAAACTAACCGGGAAGTCGAGTGGTGAATGACGCGCGCGAGAATGCATCGTACGACGTGGAATGATTTATGCACTCGCGCGCCTCGTCCCCCGCGCCATCCTCTCATTGCACTTTTCTTCGCGGTCTTCATTCCTCTTGCTTTGTGTTCTATGCTCTCTCGATCCTGCATTCCTCTTATTGATGCTCGTCGCTTGCGAATCGATGAATTGCCTCGACGAGTTGAAATTGAAAGGGTTCGCGATCGCACAGCGTATCATGGATGGCTTTTATTCGCAATTGACGTACATTGTAGCTGAAAAGTATCTGCACGTTCGTGCATTCTTCATGTGTTTATGAAACTGAATAAATTATTTACCGGTATTTGGATAGGTAAATATTTAAAGAAGGTATCATCCTTTCGATATGAATGATTTTTTAACGTTGTTTAGGTCATTGTTTATTAAAAAGTTATAAATATAAGGAATTCATTCTTATAGATATTGTATTTATTTTTATTAACAGTCTCGAGAGAATCACAATTTTAATTTAATTTTGTATCTCCTAAGGGTTCATAAACTAATAATAGGCAGGTAGCGAATTCTGAAACGTTATGAAACATAGTAAAATTCTACCCCGGTCCATTTTTTAACATTATAGTATTATAAAAGTTGAATATTAAGCGTATCCTTAATATACACGTTATCGTGGACTCGTTATCCTGCTTTGGTGATTTTACGTCGTGCATCAAGTGTGCATAATGTTCATATATGTATATCCTAGGAGTTGTAGCTAGTTCGCAGGCATGTGAGCCGGTGCCGACCGGAAGCTCATTATGTCTGCGCAAGTTCGTAAACGCTCGAGATATTTACGCTGATCTAAAGGATTACGCTTTACTGAGTTACTCTCGCAAGTCGGCTTTCATTTTCGTTAACGAAGCGAAATTTTTTTCCGCTACGAAAACTTGGTTAATCTATCAATCCGGCTATAACTGTGAAGATAATTCTCCGTTTCTTAGAAGTAACGCTTCTGGAGTTCGAAATACTAGGAATTATCGAATATTTACTTTACTAAATAAAACTACTGCTCAGAATGCAGATCGACAAAGGTCAATCACCTTCGATCTAATACGCTCAGCTCTAGATTAAATTCTCGTTTTATTCGTTCATTTACGAGGGTACACGCTGCAACGATCCATTACGAAGTTAATTGATCATTATCAAGCGCAGCCGTCGAAGAACGATTGATAGTTACTCGCCGAAGCATCGTCGCGAAAAATGGTCCTTTTCCTCTTGAATGTCTCTTTGTGACCAAGCGATAGTTCGAGCAACTGTAATAAATCATAAGGAAGATGAACGTCGTGGGTCCAAGTCGCGACGTTTACTTTTTATCCGGGTAAATTATGGCTCCTTCATCCAGCTAGCTCCCTATCGCGTCTTCCAATTATTCCAAACGATTAAACCGTCCAGACGTTGGAAACGTTAGCCCTCTTCGAAGGGCTAACCTCTAGCCCTTGAGCGATCACGGTACTGGAACGCGTGCAAACTCGAGTGCATCCTTTGGTCGACCAATAAACCGGTTAATCAACAGCGTTAACCACAATTTAGGCTATCGTTCAAGTTTCTCGACGTTTGCTACAAGGTAGGGGTGTACGGGTATCCGAAAATTCTGGCTGGGTCGAGTAATGATCCGGTTGGACGGGATCCCGAAAGTTTATCCAGTACCGGAGGTGGGCGAGAATTTGAAAATTTCGGGTACCCATTACTCGGGTCGGATAGAAAATATAAACGTTTGGGGACTCGAAAATTTCGGGTACTCGATTCTCGGGTCGAATTTGTTCGAGTCGCGTTTTGGAAAGTAAAGATGTGTGGGAAGTAAAAAATTTCGATCGGGTTTCTCGAGTACCCAAAATTTTCGAGTTCTCGCACATCTATACTTTCAAGAATCCGACCCGATCCGACTCCGATAATTTCGATTTTCACCTCGAGGTGCCGTTCGAACTCGAAAAAATTCTCGAGCTGACCTGAATTTTCGGGTAATACACACCTTGCATGATAAATCGAACACCGAAATTGGTACCTTAGGTCAGAATTATTCACGTGGTTTTATCCCGACACAAAGCACTTTCGGTCCAGCAGATTTTGTAAATTTAACGACACTCGAACCATCGGCGGGGTCTTCTGGAAACCGAGTATCCGTAACAAAGGCTGCTCCACGGTTCATCGTGTACACGGTAGCCCGGCAAAGGACTGGCTTTTCGATATTCAGCCGAAACTAATTTTCAGCCGCTTTGCAACGCTGATTGGATTTCGCATTCTCGATTAGCCGGTCCACGTGATCCGCACCATGAAATTTCCAGTATCGAGATCTTCGTAGCCGGGATCGTTCGGACGCGACGGAGAGGAAAAACGCAGTAAACTGTTCGTAATTGGTCGTGGGGGATTATCGTTTCTCGATGATCCTCCTCGTACGAATTCGACTTGTTCCCTCGAAACGAACTCGACGGAAGAAGATTACCTAATATTCCCCGATGAAATTTAAATCTCATCAGCGAAACGAACGGGAAATAGGTTAATACCTATTTATCTGCTCGTTATCTAACGACCTAGAATCGATCTTTGTATTCGGCCGAACCAAGTACACCCCTTTTCCTCTATATGTAGTTCCTGTTCCATGTTAATTCGCGTAATGTGTACACCGTGTAACCAAGTTGCCGCGTTTATCGACAAGCTTATCGAATATACACGATATCGATTCACTGTTGAAAGGAGTACGTACACGTTATATTGAGTTACTGCTTTGGTTGCATTAGTCTAATGATTAGAAGTTCATCAGGGTATGAAATTTTAACAAGTCACTGTTGCACTGATATTCTTGTGATACTTGAAACAAGTTAACTTTGTATCCAATACTATTTTTCTGTTGTCTTTTACTTAAGTTTGCTCTCGACTGTTTGCGTTTCATCCATCAAACCTGGACAATGGAATTAATTTCTGGAGCATCAGGATTTGCTATTCATTAAAATGGCCTGAATAAACAGTTGTTCATGTTAAACTTTCATCGTGATTCAAGATGGGAAAGGTCATTCTGTAGCTCGAGGGGATCGATGGGGAATTGAATGAATATTCCTCGGTAAATTCGTTCGAAAAGAATCGTAGGTCAAAGAGAGCGATGGTTTTTGTAAAGCTTCATGAAATCAGTACAAATCCATTAAAAGGAGAATCGATTCTTCGATCCGGCTATCTGAGCAATTCCATCGTAATTGGACAGAATGGGTCTCCGACATTTCGTGTTCACTCGTCGACCTGGACAACGCGTTTTCGACACGATGCGTCCGACCACCACTCTGGATTATCTATCGGTATCATACACTTCCGTTCAAAAGTTATAGGATATCCATTAAAATTTTATAAAATATTTCAGAGAGGTTTTTTCCAATATTTTATCAGTATACAGTAGATTCTTGATAATTTTCCGCATTCGCGGTTGTAGGGGAGACAAGTGTACCTAGCATAAAACCAACGTATAACGATGTATCTTCTATTCGTCCACAGTATTTTATAATTTTAATCATTTATATTATCAAAATGGATGATGATTTTTGAGCGAGAGTGTAGCTAGGATGGAAATAGATCCAGGCAAGGGTCTGTCGATATTTCCACTCGGTGCCGTGCTCATCGAACGACAACGTTTGACGGAGGATCCATCACGGGACGTGCTCCACGATAGCCGGATTTTATGCATCGACGCGTATTCCTCGTTTCACCTATTTCCTGGACGCGTTGTAATCGTAGACGCGTCGTGATGCTTCCCTACGATCCTCTATTTGATGATCGATGGTGTTCGTAACGGTGAAGTTGCGAGTCGAGTCGAGCTCTGAACAATGTACATACTTTTCATCTTTGAACAAGAGCACTGGGAAAGCGATCTTGCGTACCTTTTATTGCATGCTGAAAGATCGACATCTTTTCTTTTTTTTTCAAAAATTTTCAATCATATTACAGTTCCAAGAAAAACATATAAAATGTTTTGGAATTATCTGTTCATTAATTTTTACTAAAAAGAAAATATTGAATTTATATTTCATTAAAATAATATCAAATATCAGCAAAATGCTTTTTATTTTTTGTCAAAATATTACACTAATTATAGAAACTCACATGACATGAGATATTAAATTAAAATAAAATTATTAAATAAAATAAATTGAATATTTCACAAAAATTGTACAAATTACATTAGCAATTCTTTAAACAAAAATCGTATGATACAAAAGAAATATTAAAATCTAATAAAATTAAAATACTAATGAAAAAAATTTTATTCCACAAAATAATTAATTGAATAATCAAATCATAAATTAATCGCAAATCTTTTCAAATAGTCGAAATTCCATTGAAAGAGCTCTGTAAACCGTTTGGAGATCGCGTTCGATCACGAAACGATCAGTTTGATTAACCAAAAATCGTTGTCGTATCGTGGATCAGGTACGATTAAATCAACCAATGTACGAGCAGTGTGGCTTGAACGGGTTTCATCAGTTTCCCAATATGTGGCTGGTTAACCGCAGCGTTTGTATTTCAAAGCTGGCGAACAGACGCGAATGGAGCGAGTGGCTCAGCCCGCGTTACCGATTACGCTCTCATTACACCGATTTTCATTATTTAAGAGACAAAAGGGCGTTGCTCATAGCTCGCACCTCGTAATTTTCACTTTCAACGCTGGCTGCAGTAGCCGTGTTACGACGCTGTAATTCACGATACGCGATGAAAGCGCAAATGAAGAGAAAGGGCACCGGTTGAAAATTCTTGGCGCGAAAATTCAGGGCGACCCTCTTTGCACGAACGGAGTTAGTTCATCGTCGTACTGTCTACGTGTTTCGCAGTTTATCATTTTCCAACTCCTTTGTTCCTTTAAAATAGTGCGGCGACGTGAGATTTTATAGTAGACTATCTGGAACGTGGGTTTCAGGGGATTAGTTTTATTAGAAGTTACGCGCGGCGTTTCGATCGGAGAATCTCTTTAGAAAAAGAAAATTATTATTTATAACTCATTGACTATCGTGGTGAGACTGTTAAATGTTTGAGTTAGTAGATGTGGATACCTGAAAATTTGGAAATATTTTTCGGGTCTTGCCAAACCCGACCCGACTCGATCATTATCCGACTCGGCCTGATTATTACCCGGTCCTTGATACAATTCCCGCTTTGATTCGGATATCGGGTACCCGAAATTTTCGGGTTCTCCAGTATCTGATCCGAACAGAACCGCGGAGATCCAATCCGTGTATCGGGTACCCGAAAATATAGATGCGCGAGTATTCGATCCGACCTGAACAATGCAGAGGTTTTCATCACTATTCTCGCATACCGACGATATATATCCGCTTTGAAATCTGTCGCAACGAAAACGTGAAAAATAACAATTTAATGTACCTCTTCGAAAAGAACGATCTCGACAACGGTTATCTGCTTGTTCGTTCTGGAAATTCGCTTTCAAAAGCACGCGACCGAGGATCCCGGTGTTTCTCATAAATTTGTGAAGCACCGAGCCGAGAGGAAGTCGTCGTTTTAAGTTACGTTCGAAATCAGCGTGTTGTCGGAAGTTTCCGCGAGGAGGGAAAGTTGCCCGCGATCGTTTTCGATTCTTCGATACCAAAAAGCAGCTACCGTTGGCCGGAAAGTTTTCCATTTGCCTAACAGTTCTCTCTCCGCTCGAGAAATTCACCCTCGCGTTTTGAGCTTCTGTTTTCGCCCGGCGAACGTCGAGATAGTTACCCTCCCATTGTTTCCTGTGTACAATTATACGCGTTTGCGTTTTCTCTTGCAATTCTCGTGAACAGTGTAACGTGTGTTGTTACTTCGTTCAACTGGTGAACTTTGCCGACAAATTCAGCTTTGATTAAAGGCTGACGAACTTCATCAATCTGCTCGAGTTTCGTATACGCGATGTCGTTTTGTTACGGCTGCTTGTTGTAACGTTGGCGTTATTTCAAATTGTACCTCACATTCTTAGTTAATTGTAATATCTTTTACAATTTCTAATTAAGCGCTTTAATTGCTATATCATTTCTATACGGATGATCGATACACTCGAACGGCGGACCATGGAGAGAAGCCCAATTTAAATGTAATTTTGTATTTCATATTATTTTCATTTTCCAAATTATAGACTGTTTCTTCTAAAATCATACATTTAACTTTTGGTGCAGGCATTGTATAGAATACCTAGACAATATATAGAATTCTTGGCGTTTTATGGATAAAGTATGTAATATCTGAATTATTTTAATATCATATAAAATTTTCCTGGGCAATAAACATAAAGTATATTGAAATGACGTATATGAAAAAGAAAGAAATACAAAATAAAGTATAGGAGTTTCTTATTGAGGAAAATAAGGGAAAATAAAATATGAATCTACTTGTTGCAACAAGGAAGGAAAGAATTTAATTTAGAATTGCACTTAATTGTCTTTCTCGCAAAAAAGTAAAACTTGAAAAGAGGGTCATGAAAAGGCCTTCATTAAAAATGCATAAATGAAAAAAGAAAATACAACGTGAAATTAGAAACATCATTAGCGGGAGTATTTTATATTTTGTCGGTTTGTCTGTTAGGATGCCTCAGAAATGTGTGAAATATTAATCGTTTTATACTTTGTCCCAAAACGCCAGGCATTCTATACAATATCTACTTTTCTGCGTGCATTGTTGATAATATACATTTTTTTAAGTTGAGGGTTAATATTTCCAATCAGCTGTTAATTTATTAATAGAGAGAGACAAGATGAAATACATTACATATCATATGATTCTTTCACGAGATATGGTGCAGTAGTTCCATTACTTTTCGTTATCCTGCACGTTATCGTGATGCACAGGGCGCACTCCCATTCTTAGGAGGTTGTAAAACCACGTTCTCCTCTGTAAAACAGAGTCCGTGGAGAGCAGTATGGCGGGTCGAATGGTTCGACGTCCACCGCAGGACTCAGGAACAAACGTTTCTTTGACCCGCAAAGTAGCAGTTTCCGGCATACCTGCGAGAGTTCTTTCTGTCACGTTGTACCTTTGCTGAACCAAACGATGTATCGCGCCATATAAAAGCTCTTGCTGTCCAAGAAAGTAGTAAAAGAAAGAAAAGAAAAGGAACGAATGTGTGTTCAGGGATTTCTGGGAGATTCGCTCAAAAGGATACCTAATAGACTTGTACTTGAAGTCCAATTCAATTTTCTAATTAATGAAAAAGACGGAAATTTCCATTATTTATTGAAAAGGGTGCTATTATGAAATTTCTAAAAAATATTTCGGGTTCTCGCACACCTTTAATGCTAATCAAGTATTTTGGCAGTGTATTGTTAAAAAATTCATAAAGTGAAGTTAATTACTTTGCCCTTTGAACGATTCATATTTTGATAGATAATCAGGACTTAGGAAACATTTAGTATCACAGACAAACCCGGCATAATGATTTTCCGAAAAGAATCTGAGAACACTTTAATCCATTTATATGAGCAAACTAGATTAAACTGTGTGGAGGCTTCCAAGTGTAAGCCGTGTCAAAAGGATAAGTATCCCAACGTTTCGCCAACAGTGGAGTCAACCTCGTGCAATATCAGTGTGTCTCTTAACCCCTCGTGAAACTGACTTATCATACTTATCCCCTTTGGATACGGCTTAAGTCCCTGTTAATAAGTACAAGCTGGATCAAAGAAAAAGTTAAACCGTTCTAATGAGCTTCATTTCTAACTGAATTAATTTACTCAAGTGTTTCATTAGTGAGCTGTTCAGCCTTTTTACCTAATTTGTTATTCATCTCCTGTCATTTCGTTAGAGAGGCTTAGACTGTACGATGAAATCTTGTACCCTGACTTCCTTTTTCCTTGTAAAACCGGAAGATAAATGAAAGAAGGGGATCTAGCGTCTCTGAAACTTTTCGTGCCCCTTCGAGCTGGACTTCCTGCTAATAGCCCTGTGCTTGTCGATTTATTTGCCCTGGGAGCTTAATCACCCTTTGCTTAATTGTCGTCACGTGCATTATTTATCCCTCGATCGCTTTTTCTCGCGACAGAGGAATCGTATTCGGGTTTTGACCAGTGATTGAACTCTTTGGGGTAACTGAGATTTTTTTCTCTAATGGACCTGGTCACTTAGCTTTATTAATAGTGTTGAGTGTTTGATATCTTGCACTTCGCAATTTTAGAATTTTAGAATTTTAGAACTTGGGGATATAAAAATTCAAGAATTTGGGAATTTTAGAATTTAAGAGTTTGAAAATTTGAGAATGTTGAAATTTTGGAATCTCAGGATTTTTAAATATTAAAAGGGCCACGCATGGGGAGAAGGAACTGCCTGGCTGGTATCTAGTTACCCCAGTGATGGAACTCAAAGAGCCATGTGTCACCTTCTGTAATTAAGGAACTTTCCGGCTAACGGTATCCCATGAGCGTTTGGCGTTTGAAACATAGGAAAAGCATAAGGACAAGGAAAGCAGATCGATAATAACTGAAACATACCCTTGTTTGGGCGCAGGTGGACAATTATACTCACGTCAGGGATTCTATATGTACGAATAGATGATTAAGGGAGGATTTTCGGGATAATCCCTCTGGTGATGAATGTAGGGACCCCCATAAGTTGAGGGCTGTATTTGTGTATTGGAGAGAGCAAAGAAAAACTGATGAAGGGTTCAAATCCCTTGAACACTCAGTACATTTATTTTAAGAGATCATTTTACTTTGGCGGCGAAAAGACTAATTTATTTTAAACAATTTTTTTTTCTAATGATAAATAATCGGCAACTGCACCCTTTGAACGTATTTATTAAACTATTCCTATATAATACAAACAATTTTTAAAGGAACAGTGTAAAACGTAGAGAATAAAAATAATATGAAATACAAAATTAGAAAATTAGACAATTAGAAATTGGAGTTCTCTTTTAATTATTAATTAAGATACAACCCTATGTTGACATTATTAAGGAAACATTTCAAACTATTGAAAAGATTATTTAAAAAATTATTTTTGCAGTCAAAGTAGAATGTTCCCTTAAGTACCTAATTTTTGAACACAGAAAAAAGGGCTAAAATTTCAGAAGAAATGATTTTATAATTCGATGCTTCTTACGAGAATATTGAACTCGAGATCACTAAGTTTTTCGTTGAAACAAAGATTAATTCGATGAATGCAATGGTACGTTTCGCCGAAGCGAGAGAAATTAATGGTAATCCTTGTGTCGGGTGTACGTCTTTGATTAATCGAAAGAAATCACGGCAACGGTACCGTCGACAAGAAAACTTCTCGGTGATTTATCGTTTTGTCCGGACGAACGAATCTGGTGTACCCTGTCAAGAACATTTTTTTTCCCCCTCGAACGAACATCGTGGTATAAATTTTCAGTGATCATCGTGGTAGGAAAATTCATGAAGTATAATTGAAGCGATCGTCGTTATCATTTTGTATGGAATTTTGATCTTCAGAGATTGCAACTAATTAGCATTCATTTGGTTTGCAGGGGGGGTGTTAGATGAGAAACGAGCACCCTCGTAATCGTTCGAGTAATTTCTCATCGTGATCTGGTCACGTCCAGGACGAACTTTACTAGCTGAAGTAGTTTGCCAACTTGCTATTCTCGAAAAATTCACTAAATTCTATATTTTATTTTATATTACACATGGATGTAATAAAATGTTAATTCACAAAAATTAATATTTGAATGTAATAACTGGCAAAGAACATTTTTAATATATTTTCATTCGAGTAGATTTTATTGTAATTGAAAAATTCTAAAAAAATGTATTTTGCAATAAGATGTAAAGTTCCATAAAATGTTTTTTAAAACAGATACAAGTTGTTCAGCTAAAATCTTCTCTAAAGAATTCTACTTTACTCGGTGCTATACATATCACGGTTACGTTTATTAAAGGAAAATCCACAGAAGCTTAACAAACGTAACAATAACGCAAATTGGCTGCTTTCGAGGGATGAATACCGTGCGTGACAGGGAACAAAAGGGGTCACTCTGAATTTCATGTGTCTTAAATTAATCGCTTTGCTGAATTCACGAAATTTGCGAAATGTTTCTACCGGCTCTTCGCAAGGTAAATCACCGGATGACTACGACCCGTGCAATTACAATTAATTCAAAGTTAGTTCCGGGCGTTGAGTAGCCCGTGCATCATGGAGACGTTAATTTTGCAAATGAAAGTGGATTCTTCTTATGTCTCTTCTTTTCATATCTCTACAGTCAACTATGCTGCATACGTTGTTACAACCGTAACAATATAATCCCAAATTAAAAGAAATAACTGAGTACATCAAAGGGTTAAATCTTTTCGTTATAACACTTAGTAATTTATCCTGCTCTTTCAATCGAATCCCTGCAATCCGACAGATTCTTCGCGTTAAAAGTGCACGTTCGTGGAGGTCACAATTGTGCAAGAAGCGAGGGAGAAGATCCGTCGAGCTGCTAAAGGTTAAGAGAATGGCAAAGAAGACCGAAACTTTGAAACGGTGTTCCGTAAGAAACGAATGATCTTGGATTTCGTGACCAATCTTTCCTTGCCTCGGAATTGAAAAGAAACTTCGTGGATGTTTTTCTCTTTCCTCAAACGCAACTAATTTACTTTCTTCCCCTCTTTCGGCTGAAACCTCGAGAATGATAAAAAGAATGATAAATTACAGCATTGACTTAACAGATGTTAAACACTGCGGAATATCACGAAGAAACGTTTTAACATAATTAACTGTTTTACCTAGTACGACCAGGAGCGGATCAAAGGGTCACAGCACCGGGGTCCCATTTTCCTGGGGAGTTTATTTCTGAACCTTCCATTTAATATATCAGAAAATATATAAATTAAATATTTTTACTGTTGCTTCTTTTTCGGATTAAATGATATTTAATTTTAGTTAGAATAAATTTGAATTTCTATACCAAGTTTATCAACCAAGAGGGATTCTCAAATGTTTTATAGCTCTAGAAATTTTAATCCGATCCTGGATACGGCACTGAAATAGCGAGAAAATCACGGATGGCGTGTAAGATACGTCTACACTTTTCTAGATGAAATATTCTAAACAGCTAGAAAACGGTAGCTGGATTTCTAATTCTATGCAACAAGGACTGAATGTAGTACGATCAGAGCCACGAGCTCAGATTCCTCGGATCTCTGAATCGAAAACTTTCCAGCACTTGGTTTCTTGGAACGCTTGGAACTAGACTAGACTAGTTTAAAAGTTGCTTTTCCCCTAGACGCTCGACAGTTCCTTCGAAGAATACCAAATAGAGAGGAGTTGACAAAATCGTACTGGTCGCATCAATCGTGCTTCGTTAATTTCTTTTTTTAACAAATAAATTAGACGGCAATACAGTTAGTTCTCGATTTATGTAGAATCTTGTTATCTTTAATTATTTTTTAAAACAAACACATTATTAACCCTCGGATAGCGTATCATAGAGAGAGCCCCAGTTTTCATTTAATTTTATATTTCATATCATTTTTGCTTCCTAAATTTTACATTATTCTTCTGATATTAATTAAGTATCATTAATATTATACTTAACCCTGTTTGAGGATTAAAGAAATAAAAATAATATAATCACATAATATTAATTAAATCATTAATTTTTAAATGAAAATTAGAAGAGAATATAGTGAAATTCTTTAATAAAGAATCATTTAAAGAAAGTGTATCGCTATTTTATAACAGCTGATCTAATTTTATAGAAGGAACGTTTTATTTTTTCTGAACGATCACGTATGTTTAGGAGAATTTGCTAAAATGGCAGACAAATGCGACAGTAAATAACGCTAGTACTACCCCGGATGGAACGATAGGACAAAGTGGTCGTCGCGACACACGTTGATCGAAAGTTTCCGTGGTAGTCGGTGGTATCGGTGTAATTTCATTCAGTCGATTCAATGATTCGTAAACAATGATACGGCTTTATCGCGGCCGGTGACGCCCGTCGAATGAATACATTATGCATGAGAGGAGCAGGGTTGCTCCTGGTTCTATTGTTCCGGGACAAAACAGGGGTGCTAAGATCGAGAGCGAACGATGGAAAAGCTTTGTCGTCGAAAACTCGTTCGGTTAGTCGATTTTCGTACCCATTTGTACCACAATCTACAATCCATGCCTTTTTTTTTATACTTACGATTTTATTACGATTCTATCGAGCCATACAAAATAGATGGTGTTAACTACACTGGATAATGAAATTATTATGAACGTTTCGAAATTACCATTCATTTGAAAATACATTTGTAGTGATAATTTGTTTAATACAAAGATATTATTATATTTTTAATAACATATGACAACAATTTGAGATTTTCTACAATTAAAAGAAATATATAAGTAGCTATCTTTTATCTTGAAATTACAAGTACTCGAAGAGACTTATGTGTTGGATTAACTTTCGGAATTCTGTTTGAATTCGAAAAAAATTCTCGATTCTACCCGAACCCGAATGATTGGGTACCCGAATACATGCTTATAATAATTTGATCACCGACTTTATTTAAAATAATGATTTCCAGTTTCATCGCGTTTTACATTCTACACAGTACAGATCAATGAAAAAGTAATTTGCATTTCGATCACGAATAAAGAATCAGCGTAAATCAGTGACCCAGTGGAAATGGGTTAAATCTGGATCGATAACGGCTGAAAGAGAGTCGAGTATCGATGGAAAAAGAAGGAAGAAAAAACTGTTCTGGTTCGTTTAGATTTTATTATCTCTTTTTTCACTTTCCTCCTCGCCCTCCCACGTCATTGTTCCTTAATTTTCCATAGCGACAGGGAGACCTTTTGTTTGGCCTCCTTTTATGGAAGTTTTTTACACACTTCGAAAGAGTAAGAGTCGCGACATTAAGATTCCATTAACGTGATTAGATGGGCCGTGGAAAAGGATCGCCGTCCCTTTGCTTTTAACCCCCAATTCTGGTTTCATCTCGTTCGAGGTAGCTCTCTTCCTTCCTCGGTAGCTTTTCGATTCGTTTCACCGCGAATTTCGAAAGTTTTCTTTGAAAGCTTTAAAGTCTTGGAAAGTCCCTTCTGGGAACATTGAAGGCACGTTACTTTAACGGAACATCCAAATTATGGGGTATTTTACTAAACGATCGGGGATCAATGGAGAAGCACCTTAGCATCTCAGTTTATCTTCTTTAATTCTTATCATTTTATCTCTATTAATTAGAAGCAATAAAATTAATTCATTATTCGAGCGACAGAGGTAAATTGTTGTATAATTGAAGAATCTTTTTACCAAAACCCCCATTGATCCACCTATTCGAACGACTGCGAATCGCTGAACGGAATAGTATCGCGATTCATCGAGCTTCTCGGTTACCGATGATCCGCAGCTGGTCTGGCCGTAAAAGGGCCGATCCGGGAGGCATCCTCGTTGGGACGGGCTTACGTGTTCCGCGTTTTTACGTGTGCCTTGGTGGACGGAAAATCCGTGCAGGGAACAGGGGCAGCATCGTTGAGAAGAGAAGAACGCACGAGCGAGGGGAAACGTTGAAGAAGGGGTTATTAACCGGTAGAATGTCGAGCGGGCTAGCGGCTGCCCGTCATAGTTGCCCTCTCTGCCAGCTAAAAATATTCTTTCGCGAATAAACGTCGGCCAAAAAGAGGCACGGCTCGTCGAAATTATAAGGGTCCTTTCGGCTAACACGTGTGACAGAAGCTGAATTTTATATTAATTTATTTAATTTCATATTCGAACGTAGATAAAATAATTTTTGTTAAAATAATTATTGTACGATTATGCAACGTTTATATTATAAAAGGTAAATGGATGATGACTGATAAAGGGAATGTTCGTGGAAAACGACAAGATCGATGGCGAGCGTTAATTCATAAGCGGTGTTATTGTAATTAACATGCACTGCAGCAGACTGCGAGGGATAGGAACATCGAACGGGGTAATTAATTTTCGTAGCTGCTATCGTGCGCTTCACGCGCATCCCGAGATCGAGCTTCGAAGTTTCACGTACAAATAGTGCTTCGACGATATCCCGTCTCGTTAATATGCTAACAGAGTTCTTGAGAGAAATTTTCTTGCACATTTTAACGTGTTCCTGTCGGGAACAGATGTTTTTAAAAAAATGTACGAATTTCTCGCTTGGATCGAAACTGTGTTCCTTTCAGAATAAAAGATTAAAATTCTCATTCTTCTCCAGACTTCCTACATATAACGAAGGACAGAACTGGGCAACTGTGGCATCGTGATTTTTCCTGAGGACCTCTGATTTCCTGAAACTCCATCAATTATTGAAAATTTGTGTATCCATTACACCAATTAGTGTGTATTAAATTATTGAGTGAAATAGAAATTGCCTTAATTTCCGTGTTCGAATGGGACCCCATAGAGGAGTACAAGAACGCTAGGGATCGATAAAAGCGGTCTTTGGGAGCGGCCAAGAGCCGACTAAACCGATTGAGACTAATCAATTGGGCGGAAGTGGCCCTAATGTAAACCTAACCATTGCCTCCTGGACAAACACGAGATATTTGGAGTGTCCGGTATCCAAGGAGCTGTCATTTGTCCTTGGTCGATCGATTGTCCTGAGGGGAGATTGAACTTGGTTCCAAAGTTTGATCAAAAATTATGTACCAGTATTACAATTAAAAAATTAGATAATTAGAAGATATAACTGCGAATAGGTTGATTGCCATGTAAATGTAATTGAAAATTTTATTAGTCCAAGATGGAATTGTCTAAAATGAGAATTATAGAATTTTTAAATTACAAAATCCCAGTTTCGAAACTGCATAATTTTAGACTTTCTAAATTCCACACATCAAGAATCCCAGACCCTAAAAATTTCTAACTTCTAATATTCCAAATTTCTAAAATTCTAAAATTTGAGAATTTTCAAATTCTAGATCCTAAAAATTTCAAAATCACTCACCCCAAAAGAAGGTCAAAGTCAAAGTTACATCAATAATAATCGAAGTCAGCGGATTCATTTATTTCTTGCATTAATGACAAACACTTATATGCGTGTTCCTGTTTTAATTAAAATTGCAATTAAAATTTGCAAAATTTAATAATTAAAACCGGGATATATTGTACTGTGTTTGAAATTCGTCAGTCGTTCTTCTCTCGTTTTATCAAGCTAGACAAAGTGTCCAATAGAAAATAAGTCTGTCGTCGTTGGTTCCTTGAACACGCTCGTTTTCTCACCTCTCACGTTTCCTTTTTGCGGACGATTTTCGTGGAATTAAAGCGTCGACGTTCTTGGCCGCGCGACGGTGAAACTTTTAAACGCCGACACGAGCTGTCTTCTCGTGAAACGCTCTCTCCGCGGGCCAATTAAATTTTCCTGCCCCCCTTGGACCGAATAAAAGAAGTCTTCCCTCTTCTGTGTGCTTTCTCTACGCGCTGGATTTTCTGATCTTTCGCTCGGAAATTTCTCTTGAATTTTTTTTATTTCGTTTCAGTGAATTCCACCGAAGTGCGCGGTATTTGATAATTCAACGGTGCGCAACGAGAAAGGTAAGAGAAAAAGAAAAACTTATAAACATAACGAATGAGACAAAATTTGTAGTGCGAGAAACCGAAAATATCTAATCGGGTAGCAATTGTTCGGGTTCGGTCGGGTGGAACAAAAATGTTCGAGTCGGTAGATAAATTATTAAAAAAGATTGCATTTAACGAAAATCCTTATTCGTGAAATAATAGAAAAGGACGGGGAGATCGTGAAGTCTGGAGAAAATCTAACGATTAAATAGTTGACCAACGTAATTAAGATTCATTGCACGATTCGCGCAATTAAAAGATAAAGGGTTGAGATTAGCTTGAAACGCAGCGACGTAGGAGAAAGAAGATAAGAAAGACGTTCCTTAGCGAACCCGATTCGCGTTGAAACAAGACAATAGAAAAGCAACGAAACAGTAAGCGTATTCGAATTATTTTTTCCTTGCTTGATACTTAACGATGATGAAATTTTGAAAGGGTAAAGAGAGGTTCATGAAAATACCAGCCGAGTAGTTTCAGATGGAATGGAAAGTAAAAATTCAAGAAAAAGAATGCGATTAAAGTTTTCGTTCAGTAGTTGTAAAAGTAACGTTCAAGCATAAAAATATTTAAGGAGCAAACATTTAGAGAAGAGAATGATAACAGAAGTTCAAATAGAAGGAAGAGTAAAAATGAATTAGAAGGAGAAACGAATGGATAATAAGTTTTTGCTTTGGATAGTTAAACCTCCTGTTACGAAATTGAATTTTAAAAAATGTTGAAGAGAATTTTAGAACTTTACAATTTTGAAATTCTGAAATTTTTATATTTTGAAACGAAGAAAATTATACGGTACTAATGACATACGAAAAGAATTTTTTTCATTCCCTCCCATCGGACAATTATGCTTACGCAACTGTCTTTGAGTATAAAAAAGAAATTAGAAAAGTGTTTTAATTAAAGAGAAAAAAATTCACAAAGGCTTGAATTTTATGCAAAATTCTTTCATTTAAAGTTTCTTTGATTTGATAAAGAATGAAAAGTAATTAAAAAAGTATTTCAATAACGGAAGCTCGAGTTTGTATTCCCTCGAATTCTCTGCAAAATTCATTCCACCTTAAATTTCTCTAATTTCATAAAAATACGAAATGTAACATAGAAAAATATATCAATTAAAGCAAGAAAATTGAAAGGAAGCTGGAGATCGAATTCCATATAAAATTTATGTATAGAAAAAAGTTATCAAAAAATTTAATCAACATCTGTAACAACGAAAAATTCTAATATGTATAAATAATAACTCTACCTAGATATAAAAGAAAAATGAAATAATCAATTCGAGTCGCCGGTGTCGTGAATAGTAACGACCGTCCCGTGATCACAAAAACCACGACAGAACGAAAGAAGTATTACGAGTTACGCGAATTTCAATCGAATATTCAGCAGGTAAAGAAGTAGTAAGAATCCAGGGTCCAATCGTTCGTGGAAAAGAAAATCATCGAGGATTTCTCGGCGAAGAAATAAAGCTGACGGGAGAGAGGTCACGTCGAGGGAAAGGCAAAGAAAAGAAGGGTGTCGAGATCGACAATTTTTGGATTAACATTCTGTTCGTTATTCTGGTCGAGAGACGACAAAAGGAGGAAAGAAAAAAAAGAAGAGAAAAAAAACAAGAACACGATGGGGCAAGGAAGAAAAAATACGGTATAAAAGTTTGAGAAGCGGTTAGGTCGTGCGACCAAGTTCGAAGGGGGTAGTTAATTTAATTCACCTCCCCCTCGAGAACTACGAAATCCGTTGTTGCCTTTTTGAACCGTGGGAACTGTTGCTAGAAATCCCGAGGAAAAGCAATGAAATCTGTACGATAAAACTTTCGATCAACTTCCAATTGTATCGATTCGAAGAAACTTATGAAAAATAATTATACTCGAACGTGAGTTGAACTCTGACCGGGTCAGAGTTCATCCAACGAGTGTTTAAATAATTTTCAGCTTGATGGAAGAAAAATACTGGGCGCTAAAATCGAGGCGAAGGAAAACCGTAAAAGTCTCTCTCCATGGTCCGCCATCAAGTTTACTCTAAAGACTTCGGATTAATCCTTTAACACCCAAAGGCGTTTTTCACTCGATCAGCTAAAAAATTGATGCATTTTACTTTATTTTTACAAGAAATTCTTGATCGAAGAAGCAGCGAAAAAATGAAATGAGGAAAAAAGAAAAAAAAAATATATAAAAAGGAACGACAAGATCGGTTGAAGGATGAACGGCAGCTCGTTTAGTACACCAGTCACGTAGTCGCCTTGGGGATATTTATTATCCCGTTTAAAAATTTGCATCGAAAAATCCGGGTGACTTATTGCGACGAGGTTGCTAGTTTCACGGGAAATTTTCGGACGAACTTTATTCTCTTCCGATGCAACCGTGGCCAACCACCGCCATCATCGGTACTCGTGCATTCCCGTTTTCTATTCAATTCTCGATTGAAAATACGATAAATCCACGATGAACCGAGCGACCGTAAAATTATAGTTACGAGCACGATGGAAATATAGAAATTCTGTCCACGATTCGACGACTCATCGTTCGCGTACTTGTTTCCCGTTGATTTTTCTCCTTCCTTAATGCCATTGAACAAAGTAAATACATATCGAATGTTAGCAGATTGTTAGCTCTTCTAACGAAACCTATGAAAGTAATAAATAATAAATTTTATTAGAAAATTTAAAATGCAAGCGCAAGCATCAGGATCACGTTCTGTCTACATTGAGTAAGGGGTTTAAAACGGTTAATGCGTTTAGCTCACCTAATAATATTATTAATAATATCCTTTTCTATATGCAGTAAGCTTTTGTTGGGAAAGAGTAGCGTGGAAATTATTCTGTACCATTCACTGTGAAAAATGAGCGTTGGTTATGCGAACGTGGGCTTGGATCTTCACCATTCTTATTTAATTAAATTTCAAAATCGAATCTAATGAATTTAGTGACAAATAAATAATAGATAATGGCAAATACCTCTAAGGTGTCCAAGGCACTTGCATGTTCTGCCTAATGATAAAACCGACCCTGAGTAAAACCTATATTAAAAAGAAGATAAGATTCCTCCAGGTGGTTTGCTAAAGAAGAAATAGCTTTCGTTTCCAATTCCTTGACCATCTGTACCGAGTATTTCTTATGCTGTAGGTATTGCTATCAGCGAGTTTCTATTCTCGAAAGACAGCAATTTCGCCAAGCCAGCACACGACGAGAAGATGGAAAATAGTCATGACACACGGATCCTCTCTCGTTCTTGTTCCTTCTCTTTCATCCCTGTCCTCGAGCAGAACAACTGAAAGACATTTCTTTTCTTCGTTTGTCTTTCTTTCTTTCTTTTTTTTGTTCCCCTTTCATTCAGTACTTTTTCTCAATTCTTATTCTTTCTTCAGCAAGTCCCCTAATCCTCTGGTACAGAGGTAGTCCCGATGAAAGGCACTTGTAGCGTTCCCATTTCGCTCTGTTCTTCTCCTTTTATTGTCTTTCGCGATACTCTTAGACGGAATCGAATGAATCTGCCTTTATTATACTTTGCTTTTCGCCCCGTTCTTCAACCGCCTGCTCGGTATCATAATTAATTAAAGCATTTTCTTTTTTCCATCCCTTGGTCTTCCAGCTTCCGAATGAACGACGCGGCTACCGTTTAATTACGAGGAATTTATTCGCGACCAACAGCTTTTAATATCTGCCGGTTCGCTTTTACCTCCTCCCGTTTTCCCTCGCGTTTGACTCGCGTTCTTTCTTTTTACTCGTTACGAGAGTTCGTACCTGCTTGAATAATCATTTCCACGCCCCCGAGCGAACCGGAAGTCTCATCCGTTTGAAGCAACTCCCCCGCGTTCTATCTTTTCCCTGATCCTTCGACGATTCATTTTTTAGCTTCATTTCACTCGACGTTTGTTTTTATAATACAGGGTAATAAAGCGTGTAGCGTCTTAATGCAATCGTCGCGTCAGGACGGGACAGAAAACATTTCTTATTATCATAAGTATATACGGATATATTTTTCGCAATGTGTGTTGGGAAAGTGTAGATATGAAAAATCTAAAATTTCGTCCGCATTGTTCGAGTTGGGTTTCTGCGTATCTAAAAGCCGCAAACGCAAACGCTATTTCGTTATTCTTGATTTTCGTCTTATTTTGATCCCTAGAATCACCCCTTAAAATTTTGCCCACCTCTTGTCGAACACCCTGTATACTTTTGAGAATCTGACTTGATTCGAATTATGCAAAGCCGACCCGAGCCGAACACTTTATACTCGGTAATGTTTTAAATGAAATTGGCGCTTGTTAGCGACCAGCCATACACTCAATCTTCCATGGACGCGATTACCGAGAACAACGTTGATTCACGTGGACGAGTTTTTCTCATCACGTTAAACACCGTAGCTCGCATTGTAACGCGTTATTATCGCCGCGAGCCAGCTGGAAAACTCGCGTTGAAGCGGAGGAACACTAGTTGAAATAACTTTCGACGACACGTCCTATTGTTCCATGGGCGGAACTTAACGGAGTCGAAACGGAAAGCCTCGCGGCTAGGAAGAGTCAAAGAAACACGGACGATGATTAAGAGAACACAAAAGGGACGCCCAAACGGTTCACTGCCCACCCATGGTTACCTTTAGGGGTTCTAGGTTGCTGATTGTCTCGTCAGTGTGTCTTGTTTCATTCGTGTATTTTCCTGGATATGAATTTTATTGAAACCTCAAAAAAATGTGGAATATTCAAGGGTTCAGGAAAGGTATATTCTTGGCTGGGTGCAAAAGTTCTGTCGTTTTCTGTAGCTTTGCACAAACCATGTGGAGTTGAATTAACCCCCAGTTTATATATTTTTAAAAATTGTCAAATTATTGTTTGCGTTTTAAAATAAATTGTCTATATTTAAAAGACAAATCTATTGTTATCTAAAACTGATAGAACTTTTCACAAGCAATAGGGGTGTTCCACGAGGGCGACGCCTCAGGACGGTCAAATGAAATAGTTAAAAATGGAATATCTTGCAAGAGGTCTTTATCGGTTAGCTCGAAACTCCGTGAAAGAAGATCGATCACCTGGAAATAATAGGGTGGTTGTTTGCCCGCATCCATTGTTTATGGCCCTCCCTTTCCCTCGGTTTCGTTTCGAGGGACCATTGGGTTGTTCGTTTTCAAGAATTCCACGCTCGAATCATCGACCGTTCGTTGCTTCGGTTCTTCTTCCATCGAGAAAGTAATTCCAGCCGAGCGACGTTTTACGGAATTGCTGATCGAGTTTGTTAGCGGTAATTGGAGCCTTTAAGTCGTTCGACAAATAATGAGCGCCCTCTAATTGTATCGAGCTTTCTATCAGAGAAGAAGATTCTACCCGGAAATCAACGACCCTTAGCTGTCAGTCCGTTTCGAGACGTCGAGGATTTAATTCGAGATCGTTTTAACGAACGTACGAACAATTTGGAGTGATCCACAGTGCATTAAGCTTCGAGTATTGGAAACGAGAACGTATGAAGAGTTAATTTCAGCGAAGACGAACGAATTTGATAGCTTGAATTGACTGTAGAGTTGATTATATGAGTGATTAATTCAATTATATCGGAGATTAACACTTTAATTACGTGGATGACATTTTATTTTCTATAATAATTCATCACCTTCGGGTGTCTTTTTCGTTTTGTTATTAAACGTGAAAAATATTTGTGACACAATTTTAATAGTTTCAAAAAAGGAACAACGTAGAACAATTTTTTTATTTAAACGAAATATTAAATGTCATAAAATTCAAATAAAATAATATTTTAAACAGGAAGTGAAATTTCATTAAATAAAGTAATTTTATTTTAACAATTTGGTGTGTAAAATAAAATATTTTATTTGCTGAAATTTGTATTTAAAATATTATTTTGAATTTTGTAGCAGTTAGTGTTTTAAATATTTTTTTCTCTAAATTTCACCCAGCTCTGGATTTCAACAGCTTCAATGTGTTAATTGCAATTCAAGCGTTAATTGGAAGGCTAATTCATTCAACGAGTTGATTGCGAAGAATTTTCTGAAATTGAAACTTTTGTCCACTTGTTCTTCTTCGAATTAAATACAAAATATTGTTAATTACATTTTCATCGCTGATCTCATAGGTATCTTAATAATTCCGATCGTAATAAGAATCGCAAACGAACGATATACATGAGAGATGATGCGAGGGTGCATTACACTCTCAAGGGAAATCAGTGAGGCACCCAGAATCGCGAATACTTTTTAACTTTCCATTTTTTTTTCTTTTCACTCTTTCTGTTAGAAAACTTTTTATTCCACTCGGAGAAACGAGAAGAAGAAGAAGCATGTAAAATTCTCGGTGCCTTTCCATCCGGAGTATTTCTCTTTTGTCTTGCGTTATCCCCCTTACGCTGCCGCTTTTCTTCCTTTATGAGCATGGAAAATGAAAAAGTAAAGGATTATTTCCGGGAACTCGTGGCAATCTCCCTGGCGCACCATTTGTTCGCCTATTATTTCGTTGCGCTCGTAAATCCACCGGTTCGGATAAAAGTCGATTGGCTTTGTGAATTTTGCACGAGTTTCCCGGTTACCAATGAATCTACCAGGCTAGAAGATGAAAATTTCAAAGCAATCATGTCTCTTGCTTTCAGAGAAAGGAAGAAAATTTTATTCAATTTTATTTGAAATAAATTTCAATAATTTTCATTTTTGAACCTATTTTATCAACCAAGGAGATCCTCGAAGGTTTTACACCGGGGCTATGAAATTTTAATCCACTCCTGGATGACTCCCACGTTAGGTATCCTGATGTCTTGGTAATTAATTCAATTGGAAATATTAATCTATTTATCCTTGCTATATTTTTCAATTTAATTTTTCTGCATTCATACCGCCTTTCTATACAGATATATTGCAAGTTATGTTAATGTATATTCACTAAAAAATTATGAATTTATATAAGTAAATCGAAGTCAGAATTGCGAAGGATGAAAAGCTCTCTCGAGAGAACACGCGTTCCTCGAAGTTGCTTCTCGGGAATCAGCTTTCTCATTAAAGAAGATTAAACCGAATATTTTTCAGGATGTTTCAAAGAGTTCGGTCAAAGAGGTCCAAAGTTCTTTATTCGTACTGTCCACTTTGGAAAAATTCTCGAGACTGACTCGCTGAAAGAAACGGAACCAAGGGGAACTTTCTTATTTCGTAAAGTGGTTAAGCAATTTGCGATTGAACCATCCTTCAAGTTCTGCTTTGAAATCGCGCCCGTTTTTCTCATAATTAAACTGCCGCCCTAAGGAAGAATCTTCGATCGAGTCAAACCGGGTGTTAAAGTTTGATCGAAGTCTTAATTAATAGAAAAATTTGTATTTCTTCCGGTTAAGTAAAAAAAAGTTTTCATCTTTTGTATAGAACTTTGAGTTGAGAATAAATTAAATTTAACCCTTTCGATGTTTATGTCGAGTATGCTTGTGATTAGTGTTAGGGGAATTTAGATACTTTCAAGTATTGATAGTTCCTAGTTACATTTTGAGTAATTATTTAGTTACTAACTAGTTATTTATACTCACCATGAAAAATGTTCGTAAAACTAAAAATATTCGTAATTTTCACACATTTTAGAATTAGTTAAAAAATAATTCACTTTTAAGATAAAAGAAAACACCTAAGTAGCTTTCTTGTTAAAGGGTTGAATCGAGGGTGGGGAATCGTTTTTAAGAATATTATTTCACGGGATTGTCTTACTAAAGGGTGCAAATATTCCGTGGCCGGATTCACCGTAAAACAATCCACAATTCTTTTTTTTCTGGTACCTTTAACGGTGCATTGTTTCTCTCTCGGCCCTCGGAAGAAAGGTCACCGTATCACAAAGGGTTGCAAAATGTCCAGAAGCCGACGAGGGTATCTTTCAACCCTTAGATAGAGAGGGATCCTCGTGGTGAAGCGTGCTCGAGCAATCTCACAATGGCGATTAAGTAGGCGCGCACTCAGACATCCCTCTGCCTTTATGGAAAAATCTACCCTGCACCCTATTTTCTTGGTCCTCCGATTCAACGTTTACTTCTTCTCTGTGAACCTTTTGTGATTCGCGGGAACGTGAAACCATACTCGGTATTTTCAACTCGAAACTTCGAAATGAACAAACAAAACAATCAATGTTAACCCTTCTTTCAGACTTACCAAAAAAATTATTTCAATCTTATAGAGGTCAGAGGGTTAAACTGGGGGTGTTCGAGTATCTGAAAATTCGGATCGGCAATTTTTTATTGGGTTCGAGCAGGGTTTTGAAAATTTATCCCGCACATAAATTTGTTCGGGTACCCGTAATTTTGGGAATTTCATTATTATCCAACCGGTCCCGATCATTACTCGACTTGACTCGACCCGATCCGATCCGTGATTCGGGCATCCGGAAACCTCTACATTAAAGAACACAATTGAAATTGAAAAGTTTAGCGTTTCAGTAAACAAGAAGGAGTTGTTGAAGTTTCAAAGTTAACTTATCTCTCAGCTACTTAAGGCTCGAAACTCGTTACTTCGGATCAACGATGAACGGTTTCTTGCGGGGAGAAATGGGTCGAGGGTGAACAGAAACGTTAATAGAATCCGGAGCATTTTGCCCGTTAAGCGGAATTACGATAATCCGATTCGCTGATCCCATCCCGAAATTGATTAAGGTCAATACTAGCTCGGAACTGGTAGTTTCAAATTTCCAGACGGACCCCTGTTGACCTACATGAAACTACAATGAAGCGTATCGAGCAGCCCCCACCGAGCATGCTGATACCATCTCATGAAATTACAGGGAAATTACACGGCCTGGCACATTGAAACTACCTTGAAACTCCATTGAACTTGCGAAACACGCGTGGGAGGCGACGTACATTTTCGAAAGTTCGCACGTTTCTTTCACGTTACCGAGAGTTTTCGTCCTCGAGTGCAATCTAAACGAGCAATTTCGTCATTAATTTTATCATCGTCACAAGTACTTTTATTTTTTCACTATTCTTTTTAACTTATATCCAAGGATAAAATATTAACACATTAATTGTCACTGATTTGACTGTAAACTGATATTTATGTATTTTTTATTCAAAGGGAATCTTATATTAACACTTTTCAGAATGAAATAATTTTTTAAAAATCGAATCAAATCTCTTGAATTGTTTTGGAAAAATAGAACAATTTATTAGAGAACGTGTTTTCGTTAGTTTAAAAAATTGTAACAGTTATACAGGGGTGTCGAAATTTTGTTGCTTAGTAGAAACAAAGAAAGGAATTCATGAATCTTATAAATTGAACGATCTATATGCAAAAAGATTTCCGCCGATAAAAGAGTGATCCTCCCGAGGAAAAGTGTTGTTCGGTGAACATTTTTCAAAAAGTAGATATTTCATCTACACGATACTTCACCTCTGTACCATAGCCACACCGAGAGGCGGGTAAAATATTTCTATTGGAAGTCTCATATTTTCCTTGCGAGCGGGCAGAAGCATGTGCTCGATGCAACATGAACTTTTATTGCTTCCATCAAGAGAAGAATTGCGACTTCTACGGTGATCCAGCCCGCGGTATACTCGTCGGCGAACTGAATTTTTTCGATCTTACCCCATGCTTCCGATACTCTCTTTCTTCGTTCCACTCCGTTCACTCTGAAAAGGTCGGATAAATAGTTTCAATTGAAACTTCTCTGATACCGAGCAACCAGGCATGATCTGGTCACCGAACATACGATTTCTACCTTTCGTATTGTCAGCCAATAGAACACCACATAAATATTATTTTTCCTTGAAAAATCAATTCTTCTAGTGACACGAACATCAATTCGGCAAGTCTTTAGCATCGAATGGAAATTTCAATACAGCAGACTTTCGTTATATTGCCACGAGGGCGAATCCACGTGGTTTTTGAAGAATACTAATGCAGCTTTCCATTGTCATAGTTTACGAAGGTTATATATTCTCTTTCCCCTCTAAATAAGAGCTTGGAAACTTGACAAATTTTCTGCTCCTACAGCCCCCTTCGTGGCAATATAACGAGTGTCTACTATCCGTGGCTTCTATCTCCTCCTTTCCCTTCCAAATAAGAGCTTGGAAAATTTTTCACTCCTACAGCCTAATTCGTGGCAATATAACGAGTGTCTACTAGATGTGGTTTCTATTTCCTCCTTTTCCCTCTAAATAAGAGCTTGGAAAATTTTGCACTCCTACAGCCCAATTTGTGGCGATATAACAAGAATCTATTATACACGATTTCCATTTTTCTTTATCCTTTCAAAAAGGGGCTTTGAAGCTTGACAAATTTTCCGCCCCCACAGCTCCCACCGCGGCAATATAACGAAAGTCTACCGTACATGGCTTCTGTGCATTTTATTGAAAATCTTTACGACTTTTTATCGCGATAGGAAGATCCACTCAGAAATGCTTTTAGGCGTTGTCAACCTCAAGAATCCCGCGTGAATCGTTTTATTGAAAATCTTCACGGTTTTATATCGTAAGAAGCTATACAATAAGTATTTTACAATTTTAAAGCACAGAAAAGAATATTATATAATTCATTTTATTGAAAGTCTTCATGATTTTTATTACAAGGAATCGTATAAATCACTGTAGCGACACGAAGATCCACTCAGCAATATTTCCATGTGTCGTCACCCTCGAGAATACCACGTAAATCATTTTATTAAAAATTTTTACGATAAAAGATTGTGAAAAGTTATGTATGTCTCAGCAGCTACACGAGGATCCACTCAGCAAATTTTTACATGGAATATAAAATTTCAGAAATACTGTCCTTTCAAAAATAGATACTATATAAATCATTTTATCGAGAATCTTGACTATTTTTCATGATGAAATACCATACAGATTTCAGTATTGATGTGTAATAAAAAGTAAAATTTATTCTGCAATGTAGTTGTTGATTCACAAAAATTTGGATATTGTTATTTTAATATAAATTGTTTCTTTTTACATATTTTCATTCAAGTCGGTTGTATTTTAATTGAAAAATTAAGAAAAAATAGTACATGGAATATTGGCTGGTAGGAATAAAAATTGGAAGCTTTTCGTTAAAAGTTAAAAGCATTTGAAAGATTTAATGCTTTTTTGCGTATAATTAACTTAATCTAACTTTTTACTTACAAGCAAGTATTTTTTGTTTTTACAATACTTCACTAAAAAGTTTTATAAATAGTATGGTTGACTTTAAGTTGTCTTACATTTCCTAAATACACGATACAGCTGAGTTTACCCGGAGCTTCCGGTATTGTTTGCCCGTTTCGATATTGTGGCCGTCGCGAAAACAAACCGCGAACGATCGCGTTTCCCAAAGCTTTTGCTTCGATTCCCGAAGTAAAAGCTAGACTGCTATTCGTATCCGGAAAACAATATTCTGAAAGACAAACGATAGAGCCCGATTCTGCTCGCGGAAGTATCATTTTCTTCATCAAAAGAAAAAGTAGAATTAATCTATGATGATCAAAAACCAAAGTTACTTATCCGAGTTATCCATAAGCATGTAAAAAGTTGTATTTTTGATCTCTGTCGACTTTTGCATAAGAATATTCTGTCTGCAGAGAGAATTTAACCGTAAGCTTTTCTGTTGCTTGTCAGATTGGCAGGTTCTGAATTGAAAACACGAGTCAAGACCCTCAGGATATTATGAATTGTTGAGGAAACTTCACATACGAAATCTGTTTCTTTCAAAGAGGATAGATGAAATTTTTCTTTTATTAAATAACCGAGAAAGGTCTGCCACTCTTGGGTGTATGTCAAGAATTGTGTGTGTCATATTACTCATTCGTTTGATCATATTATAACTCATGTAACAAAAAATAGTTACTTCTTCTATACTGTATCTCTACTTTCTAGTTTAGTTAATTTATAAATCTTTTTATTTTTACCATTATTAAATAGTATTATTAAAAAATAATCATCTTTATTTTCCATAAAGAGAGATGGTTAAAAGAAAGAAAATGATTGTGATACAGTAATCCTCTAAATATTGTACAAAAACATACTTAGATATTATCAAGAAAAATGATTGATTGGGGAAAAATACCTCTAAGAAACAGTTAAAAAATTTTACATTTACATTTTGTATAATTTAGACCAATTTTACTGTCTCTTTCAAATGCATGTATTAGGCTCGACCAACCCTGAGTGCTATATAAAAATGAACAAATGAAATGGTTTCGAACTAAAATAAGGTGTGCTCTGAGAATAGAGGAAAGTGGTGGAAACTAGCCAAACCAAGCGTCGATCGAATGATTGGTGGGAATTGAAATGACCAGTATCGTAATGGAAATGCAAATGTCGCGTCTGTCGGAACTACGGTAAAGATCAAACAACCGTTCGATCCGCGTATCCAACCGCAAAGGATCGAACCACGCAACTCGATCTATTATTCGCTCGTAGCACAGCTAGAACCTCTCAATTACCTTTCTGGCGTTTCTGGGTCGATCGACCTCGACATTTGACAAGGCTATTTATATGGGAGGAGCTTAATCGTTCATCGGTTTTGCGCGTAACGCCACTCAAAACTGTCGTTGAGTTTGATCGTCTTGCACACGATGGGAAAGCAGGTATTACACTTTGATTTCGCCTCCGAAATTGCTATTAAAGTGTTATCCCTTCGTATGGAAGTTTCCTGTTTTCATTAAAATGTTTATCCTCGCTATAAATAATCTTGTTGTAAAATATTTCAGTCTCAAATTTCAAGTCGAAATTTTATACCTTAATAATTAACAAAATTAAATAATTACATTCTCTTCAGGCCTTAATTATTTAAGGGCTGTAACTAATTATGAATTCTTCTATACATTTTAAACAATTTTTACTTTCCAATTAGTGCACAAATATTAAGCTTAACTTGTAGGTTCCTCTAGTTAGAAACGATATATAAAATATTGAGATGAAAATTTTACAAAATACCTGAAGAATAGCATAATAAATGATAATAGAGCCGCGTTAGAATTATGTTTATGGTATTCAACGATAAAACAAAGCGAAGCTTTGTGCGGCAAGCAGCAGGTAGTTTGCAAGAGAACGAACTTCCTTGGAGAACAGCTAAGGGCAGCTTATTAAGCTTTCGTCATTGATTAGAGGAAGCTGCTTTCAGGCTACGGTGTACGGTATTTCAATTCTCTTCCCGGTGATCCACCCCTTACGGCCGTCTCGGTCGTGTATATATATATCATTATGCAGAGAGCATACTAGAACTGGACACAGTGCAGGGAAATATACGCGGAGGTGGCTTTTGGTACTCGAGCTCGGCCAACTATAGAACCGGAAATTTCAACGACCCCTTTCACAACGACCTACCCCAGGAGAAAGCGGCCGTTGCTCGGCTTGTGACGTAGACAGGCGTACACGTAACCCACCCTTAGCTACGGGGTTAGTTCTTGAATCGTAGCATGAATCACCGGAAGCCGTATCCGTCGGTCTCTGTTCCTTTCATAGATATCGACGGTTCATTCTTTATTTCATTAAATTTTTTTCACACTTTAGAAAGTTGCAGAAATTAATTATACCTTTGATTTATAATTTCCCGGTTTTGGTCCGGATTCTCGGATAGTTATCCAATTATTTAATGTATTGTATTAATAATCTAAGATTTAGTGGTGGAGATTTATTAAAAAATAATCCCTACAATACCGCGTGTTAATTGGAGAGGGCAAAGTTAGCTAAAGTCGTTCGAAGTAGGCAAGTTTCGTCCCACGACACTGGACCGAGAGAAGTCAACCGTAGAAGATCTTTCAAGGGAATTCCTCGAGTTCCCCGAGAAATTCCATTCGCGTAATTCCTCGTTTTCGAGGGGTCTCGTGCACGAACTTCTGGCGGTGCATTAACTGGCGATGATCAGACGAAACATGCGAGTACCTTGAAGCTTCTTAGCAAATTGTGGATAATCATCTGACAGTTTAGATAGACCACTCTCGTCGCCATTAATTAACGCAATGTTTATTTAATTTAAAACATTACAAGTTAATTAATAATCACGACTTTTCACATTTATACTTGTTCATAACTCATTCGTTTTTTTATTATCATGCACCCTTATTCAAAATTACTAGGGGAGGAGAAATTCATGACTGATAACAAATTTTTTAGATTTTTTTCTAATATAATTAACATTAGAATTAGGATTGGAGTTAAGCTCATTAATAGGATTTGGATTATGTAGGAATAGGGATAGGAATAGTAATAGAATGTCACTTTGGCTCATTTAATGTTAAAATTTTTATAAATAATTTAAACAAACAAAAAACACTGAGTCGTGCCATTTAGATTTTCGTTTATGCCCAATTTCTTGGAATGATTATGGCCGACTGAGTCTTCATCGTGGAGGATTTCCACGGCGGAGTACGTGCAGGTCAGTCGTGTAGAAAATTGCAAAAATTCTGTCTGTATTTGCATGTTTTTATTGCCGCGTTTGAACTCACGTTAACGTGCTGCGATGACCAAACTATTTCGTAGACACTATATTGTGTACAGAAGCGGGCTATTTACAAACCTCCAAGTATGTTTGCTCGCCTTTTAAATTGTCTGTTTGTTGATTTACCTGGTTCCACGTCCTTCCACTGGCTTCCTCGTTTGTCGTTCACTCGACAGAGTGATGTCTAACTCGAAATAGGATCAACAATTTTCATTGTTTCCTTTTTTTTAATTTTACAATTCGATTAGAATCAATTTTAAATAACGAGGTCCAAACTCCAGTCATTTATTAAAAAGATATTCAAACTCTACAAATTTTGTTTCATGATTAAACTTATTGTTAGATAAATCATTGTAGAATTAGATATTAGATACAAATGATTTTTGAAATGAAAAAAATAGAGGAATAAAATTAAGAAATTTTAATAAATCCTATGATTTGAAATAAGAAATCTAAAATCTACCATTTTCACTCATTCAGTAGTTTTACTTTTAAATTCTAAATTCGTTTTCAAAGAATTCCCTAAAAAATCCAAAAGAGAGAAAGCGTTGCATTGAGTTGTAGCTATACACTTTCCTGTCGATAAGAGTTGTTATCGATCGGATTTGTCAAGAAATCGGGTAATAAAGGTACTGTGAACGGTATAGGAGGATAATCAAAGACGTGACCAATTTCAGCCCGAAGGCGACGAGTTTGATCCGGACCATCCATTCGGTCGTTTCGTCGCGTCACCCTTAAGCCTCTATTTTACGAGTTACCACGTGGAAACGCGTTCAAGAGCTTTCATCGAATCTTCAATCTGTTCGTTTCTCGAGTTCTTTGCTTGTGATCTGTCTCAACGTCAGCCACACGATCTGCGATGCTAATTTATGGACAATAACCGTGGACCACTGTAATCGTTATGAATTATGGATCGAATTAGAACCGGCTTCCTCTAACTTGGATCACAGACATATACTATAAAGCGATTTCATGTTCACGCCGGTCTGGAGATTCTGAAACGATCTTTTCGCAGTTTACGAGCCACGCTTCGCTATCCCTCATGCTTCTTTCCTCTTCGTCGACGAATAAAACGTGGATACGAGACGTGATTCGCGTTCAACTGCGAATCGTCCAGCTTTTCGAGCGATTTTATAGCCGTCTGTTGTCTTGAAACGAGATCATGACAATTTGTGTTTAACTTGTTGACTGACATAGAAATAGCTGTATACAGGGTGTTTTATAAATGCATGTCAATCATTTTTGGACAACGGACCATTAAGAGAGTCACAGTTTCAACCCATTTAAGTCTGAAACTAATTTGGAACTTTCAAATTTTTAACGAAAGAGATTTATATAAAGGAATAGTGTAAAATTTAGAAAATTAAAATAATACAAAATATCAAATTAAATTAACCCATTTAGACCTACTATTTCGTATTCCATCCGTTAACTTCTTAGTTAACTTCTCTGCGATATCGATATGTATTTATGAAATATATAATGTAATTTTAATAGTTAATTTATCCCTTTTTTTTGTGAGGACATTCAAAGTAATATGGACTTGACCCGAATTAAGAGAAATATTTATAAATAGACGGATCGATGGTCCTCGGGTTTCCAGGAAAGTCGGTCAAGTTGCAGGTGTAAATTGACGTTGATTACAAATTGTAATTTCGAGCCTCTTTGTTACGTGTTAAATGCGAGCACGAATGAGAATCTGACCCTTTGTTTCATGATTTTTGTCCCGGCGGCTTTCTATTCTTTCTAGCCACGAATTTCTTCGTGTTTTTCTCCTCTCAAAAATGTGGCACGCTCTCGCCTCAAGGAATTCTTGTACTCAAACTTTCAAGTAAAATTCATGTTGTATTAAAATCTATTTTTCTGAAATATTAATTATTTCTCCATTAAAATATAATAATTTTCTAATTTTAGTTTTTAATTTGTATTATATACAAAACCCCTTATTCTTATTTTAATTTTAGGTTGATACGTTCAACCCTTTCAATTATACAAAAGTATAATGATCACCAGTGATTCCTACTACAGTTAATGAAACCTACTACAAATGAAAGGGTTGCATATATTGATATGAATTAATACAAAATTAAATTAAAATTCAGGCTCTTTCCATGATTCGTCATCCGAGGGTTAATCTATAGTATTGGAATACCAAGAAATTTTATCAGTGAACAATTTTCAGCATAAATTTCGATTTTTATTTTTCTATTTCCCTTTAATTTATTTAACATCCCGTGGGGAAGTGTGAAAGCATGTCCTTTGTTAGCAATTTTGTTAGGAGTAGATCGTTGAGTCGCTGTCATCGTTATTTCGAAGGTCCTTTTTAGTTTCATCGCTGGAGATCCTGGAGTCTTGGCTCAGCAGGATCTCGACAGTTTATTAGCTACGAGCTACGGTAAACTTTTCGATCGAAAGCTTTCATTTCATTCTATATATTTTTTTTTCTTAAACTGGTTAAAGTTTTTGAGAAAATCTCTTGTAATTAGAGAATTGGATGCTCGAAGAAGTGAACTTATTTACAAATTTCTTATTTGCATATAATTAATTTAATACACGAGGCTTATTTTACTATGCTACTGGCTTTAATATTTATTTTATAAAGATTTGTAAAGATTGCACAGGAAGAAATACGGTAGAAATGGTGTTTTTAGGGAAATCAGTGATACAGGTCGATGCATGGTCAGACGGGAGGAAGAAAAACGATACAACGTTAGGCAAACGATTTCTCGAGCTTCTGCTATGAAACTTTCATATCCTTTTCTGCATTTCCAACCAAAATCTCACCCTTGAACTTTCTTCAGGGTGTGAGAACCTTTTTTGAATTCCTAATACACAACGAAACAAATGCTTTTGCCCTAGAAATGCAATTGTTCATTTGATACCTTTCATAATTTGTACAATATTTATTTAGACATGGACAGGTAATTATAATTGCTATTTTGTGCAAAACGTTTTTGAAATTTAGAATGATTTTTTTTGGACAATATTTAATTTGTTTTTTAGTATTTATTATAAAGAATTCTTTCAATTTAGAGAAATAATATTGCATTAACGTATTTTTATTTCTACAAAAAATTCAATATAAAAACTCAAAGCCAAAAGAGATTCATATATTGAAATGACAATTTTTGAAACAGTGGTGTAAAATTTGAAAAATGAAAATAATTGAAATGCAAAATTAAATTAAAATTGGAGCTCTCTCCATAGTCCGCTCTCCGAGGATTAAAATATATGTATGCGGCTTGACATTTTATTGTAAAATACAATATTTTGTCAATAACGTTTTAGCATTTTTTCAATTACAATAAATTCAATTAGAATGAAAAAATATTAAAAAAAATGTTCTTTGTTGGCTCATAAAAAAAATAAAGAAATACAATAATATCAATTTTTGAATTTTCGTGGAATGACATTGCATTACAAAATATTAAATTCGTGATGCTTATCACCAATGACTTCCTTCCACTATAGTAACGTGTTGACGAATTGATGCACTGTATTATCCTCTTATGTCCTTCACCCTGCGGAAATTTACGTAGAATAGACGAAGTGTTTCCACTGGAAATGGGACAGGTCTAGCGGAAAACCGAAGCTCCAGGGAACTAGGAGGTTAATCTTATTTTCGAGGCAAGGACCTGTTCGAGCGCACCTTTTAAGGATGTTCCCTGGTTTCTGGTGATACGCGCGTCACGTGAATCGACCACGTTCGATTTACAGTTTTCGATGCTGGCTGCACCTTCTTTTCTTCGAGCTTCTGTCTATCTTGAATAAAAGATGATAAGCCAGATAGCGGTCGACTGATGTACCTTCAGGGCTGACTTAAAGGACACTGCTTTCCTTCCTTGAATTTATTCATACCTCAGTGTCCCTTTCCCTGGACTTTGAATAAGGAGAATTTTTGATTTGAATTTATAATGCCAGCAATTTTTCAAATTTTTCAAATTTTAAAAATGGAATACAAAACAGAGAATAGACTGCTTAACCCTCAACTGATATAGTAAAATACAGAGACTATTTGAAAAATTGCAAAAAAATTTAGAAGTTTTTCCTAATTACAAAAAACAAAATTTTGTGACTATTAAGATATTTAGTGATTTTACTGTATAGGGTTCTCCAAGGTTCCACCATAGTGGTAATAAGTTAATCTCAAATTAAAATTGAGGTTCTCTCCAACTTATTATTCTATCATTGTTATTCCTTGCTTCTTCCATATTCAATTGGTATTCAATTCAAATTTTGATTCCATCAATAGGAAGATTGACTTCATTCACCCTGTTATTGTTTCACAAGCGGTAGCTTATCGTTTTGCACCCACTTGTAGATAGACTTCCTTCATCGTTCAATTTTATCCGAGGGAAGGAGCTGTCGCGTCTAGAACATCAACAATCATTTTCTGACCTATAGCAGCAGGAACAGGCTGTTTTGAAGCGGGGTAAAAGATGCAAATTGAAAGTCAATATTACACAGTTCACGCACACACCCTTTACAATTTCTACGCTTTGTTATTTCACATTTTCCTTGTAGGCGTAACAAACGATCTAATAAAACTGCGCCGTTTCCAAACGAATCGAACACTATTATTCTATCACCGTCAGGGTAAGATCCTCCCCCTTTGTCCTGGATATCCTTATAGATGGCGACCTTTAAATTCTACTTTCCTTAAGCTTGGATACTTTGTTAGAGGGACGTGAAGAATGCCTCAATTGTCTATGAATTTTCTTCGCTCTTACACCTGTGAGGAAAAGCAGTCGTTCTTTTCTTTGTACTCGGTTATTTTTTTAATACCTTTTGGTAGAATTTTATGCAGTCGAAAGATCCATATTGAGTACTACATTTTAATTTATTTTACAAATCATGAAAATTAATATTATGTCCGGTATTTTGGTTCTTTATCCTATAATTCCAAGTATCTTTAGTTATTTAAGTCGACGGAACCTGTTGACCCTGATCGAAAGGGATGAATGAAAATCCCGGTAACGTCGATCCTGTCCGGAAATTTTTCTTTCTCACGTGACACGGAGGAATGAAAGAGAGCCTGTATAACACGATGAACAAAAAGCTGCTGTCGGATCCGACTTGACTGTCCCCCGCGACGATCTTAAGATCTTAAAATCCGGGAATCCGTTCAGACTGTTCCATCAGCTTCAGAAAAATTCCATTGTTCGCCCGGATCCCGATGCTCTTCACCCCTTTTGCTTTCTCCACCCATTTTCCACCCGTTTGCATATTCTATCCACCTTCGCCGAGTGGAGTGAAAAGCGAGACGATCTCGTTGTTCCGCGGACTTTGTTTCCCGAGCGTATTATCGACTGACGAACAGATTCTGTGTAAAGTCGATCCAGAAATCGAACCGAACGATATTCCAGGTGCAAACTGAAGGTTTGCTTATGGTACAGAAGGAGGGTAGTAATTTTTTTTGAAAATGAAAGGTTTAGTATTGTGGGGAGCTGTTGAAATGGCAACTGGGAATCACTGTAAAATAATTAAGGTATTTGAATCGAAAATTGATTAATTCAAAAAATATCTTAAAAAGGCACAGGGAGAATCTAATATCTTTTGAAATAATCAATTTTCGACCCAGGTACCTTAATACTTTTTTATAAAGAATTAAAAGCCTCTTCGATTTACATATAACAAATTATATAGTTTAATTTAAAAAACCGAAATTGACTTTGAAATTTCTGAAACGCCTCTCCAGTCGGCGTCATTTAATTTTATCTTACTCAACTTTTCTCTATCTTGCACCATTTTATAAATATAACTTAGTCCAGTGGATAATGTATGCTGGAAAATTACAAATTTTCAAATTATGATTAGTATAATAATTTAAAGACTGCTAGTATTGCAAGATGACAATCGTTGCTTTCTTTTGAAACGAAAGGATTAGTGGAAGTGTCGATTTACCTCTGGAGTCACAGAAAGGATCTGGAAGGTGGAATCTCGAGAACGTTGAATTATTGGCTATCGTCCTGGCGATAATACCGAGTCCGTGCTTCCACAAGGATCCTGTAGGATGAGAATATTGGCTATCTTTTTCATCATCTCGTGGACAATACACGTTTACGACACTCGGTTTACTTTTTTCCGTTTGAACTATCGCGAAGGCAACTTCTTTATTCACCATGAAATAACGAGACCGACTGTAATTCATCATCTCTTATCGCGTAAAAGTATTATCGTCCAGAGTGTAAGAGAGAGATTTAGGGAAAAGTTACTATGCGTAGGTACGGCTGGATGGAACCAGTTCTGTTCTGAATTCGTCGCTCGTTCTTTGAAAAGTAGAAACTAGGGCAGACGGTGAGTCTATTTCGAATGAATGTGCAAGGACTACGTTTCTGTTGGATGGTTTCTCTACTTCTTCTGTTTCTTTTTTTCCCCTTGCTTTTATTTGAGCATGATTGTATCTGCCTCTTGCGAAAAGATTGTTTCAATAACAGGTCAAGAGAGTGAAAAAGTAAATCCATTGAAAGGATAAATCAGTTTAGGAGGTATTATAAAAATTAAGTGCTTAGTCTTAATTGAATTTCCTCGGACGGCGGACCATGGAGAGAGCCCCAATTTTAATCTAATTTCTATTTCATATTATTTTCATTTTCCAAATTTCACATCGTTCCTTTAAAAATTATTCTTCCAATACAAGTTTGACTCTCAGTTGACCCAGACTTTGCTGTTTCAGGGGTTAAATCGATATGAATCTCAATTTCAATTTTTCCATAATTTTTTAATTCGATCTCTGGAATTAAGCGTCACAGTTGAACGCGTATGTTTTTGTGCTCCCTGGCTAACAAAGAATTATTGACACCGGTTTCTTCGACAGTGAGGATCGATGTGCAGGTCTGACGTGTGTCAGACACCGTAGAAAGATGGTCTTCGTGGTCTATCGATTTTTTCCTCGCTATGGAAACGACTCGATGACCGAGTTAGCGTCAGAAATCAAAACGTTCGTTCGACTATGTCATCCCGCTATGAAGCTGAAATCAATTTATGGATACGTTCAATTCAATTCTACTTTCAATGAATAGAGAAACGCAATAGAAAATGAATGTTTCCCTCTACACTGTATCTTTCGCTCTCGATTCAGTACTTGGAAATGATTTTATCAGTGTGTTTGTTACGAAAGCGTGGATGAAATATATGTTAATGAGGGAAGGGAAATGAAGTAATATTTCAAGGAAAGAAAAAAACAAATCCGTGGTCCCCCTTCGTTAACATTTATATTGAATTAGAAATACAAGTCAGAGCTTATTTACAGAGCAAGAATGGGAGAATACGAAGGTGGACAATCATATCCACGGGTGTTTTCATCTTCGAACCATGCGATCCGACCAGAATAATCCTGATTACGTCAGTTGCACATACGATCCTTGGAATGAGTAAAAGCATCGGAATAGAGCGAAAGGAAGTCGCGTAAAAATCGTTTGAGAATTCAGGACCAGGTTATCCTGGTCGGCCATTTGCCAGAATCATCCGACGAAATTAGAGATTCCAGGTTGGATTAGGAGAAGACTGAAATCCGTGTGGAATCCACTCGATTTCCACTCATTTCGCCATTCCTTTTCTTTATTTTCTTCCTTCTTGTCCGTAGGATCTTCGTGTCAGCCAGATTTGTTTTCGACGCAGATCTTCTGAAGAGAATGTTCCTTTGTTTCGTGGATTTCTGTAATGAATACAAATTATTTATGGGTTTTTCCTTCCTATTTGATATTATTAAAAATGGAATTTAAGCTCTGGATCCTAAGACTTAGGATGGCGAAAATGGCGAAAGAAACACTAGGATGCTTGTCTATAGATATCAAAGATTCGTCCAGAATGTCGGCGACGCACGGCACTTGTATAGGTAATTCCCATAATACCTTCTTCCTCTGGACTATACCCTGTTACACAGAACGTATTCAATAGCTAACCGAGTAAGAAATAATTAACGTCTCATAGCGGTCGGTATATAAATGCAAATTCGCAATCTTCTCTCCGTTCGCAGTTCCAACGGAAAATTTGTTTCAATTAGCTCGAACGAAACCATCTCGTAATCGTATTATCCCTGTGAACACGACGCGAGGGAAATCTTTGTTCGATAAAAGAAAAAAGAAACTCGCCCGGTACCTACGTTCGGGCGGGGGGCGAGAATTCAAGCTCGCGTAAAGCAATTTCCACCGTAATTAGGATATAATTGTTTTCCAATATATCGGGGCTCGTAACGATGCAACGAAACACTGGGGTAACTGCACGGCAATTTCTTGGAGAAACTGCACGAAAAATTGCGCTCTGATTCGCCTTCGAAACTTGGCAAAACAGGAGCTACTTTAGTAAACGCTTCCCTTCGAACGACGTTACACACATTAACCTTTGCTTCAGCCTGTAACGACGCGTTCGATTACTGTTACCAGAGACATTATCGATTCCGTTCGATTCACTTGGAACAATCTAGTTGGACAAGATTGCTAACATCTTGTAAGCTAAAATCCATGGCATCCTCTTCATCGATCGGGTTATACAGGATGCTAAAAAAGTCGTATAAAAAATATTGGTACACGAATATAATTTGTCGATTGTTAGCCAAGGATTCAAATGGGTTAAATTCACTACGGAGATGCGTATGTCACAGTGAAATGTTCCCTTTGAATTAATAAACGACCCGAACGATCCCGTCGAAAGCGATAAGGATACTCGAGAACTGGGTGACCGAACACGCGATAGCCCGGAAACACGATACACTCATGGATTATGAAAGAATGCAACTCGACGATGGCCATCTCCAATTAATCAATGCTTTTTGAAGCTTATAGGGACGGGGTGCTCGTTAAAAGCATATGGCACCCATTTGTCATTCGATAATTGAAAGAAGATTAACTTCGATTGAATGAAATCAAAGAAGTCCAGGCAATCATTCTAAAACGAAAAATTGATCAATTCATTCTGAATATGGGTATTACACAAAGATGAAGCAATCAACCTGATCAATCAAATGAAACCAGCTACAAACATTGAAAATATTTTCACCAAACAGCGCTGCACGTAATAACCGAGCCGTGACAGATTCAAAACTCTCATTAGTTCCAGATTCATAATATTGAATTCGTGACGCGCTAATTACCGAAGGTTCATTGGTACAGCTTATTGAGGATACAAAATGTATCTGGGATAATGAATAATTATAACAAGAATGATGTATAGAGGAGTGTTCGAGTAGGGTATCATTAATCCAAGTAATTAGCAAGTAGGAGAAGATTGTTTAAAAACAGATGACCCTGTCGTTTCATTCGAGGGAAACTATTACTTTGCGACGTCGATTCGAGGTTGTAACGATATCTCGTGTAGGAAACGGTGTCGTAGATCCATCTTTGTCCCCGGAGGAAAACGTCGAGCCACGAAGTTAATTAACTGTTGCATGTACATCCACCCAAACGTATCCTTGGAAATCCATCTGTCGCATTCCCGTGGCCGAAGGCGACACGGCAACCTCTCTTTCTGGTCCGCGCTTCGTGTCGCGTCGCGACGAGAAGCTGTAGACAGTAAACTTGTGTTAATTGAAATGTACGACGTCGACTCAGTGCGTCTCCTAATAAGAGTTGCAAACATACTAGCATCCAATCTTGATCTCGACTCGGTTTTGAATTATAATTCGCTAAATTTCGCACGATGAAATTCTGGTCCAATGGATTTGTCAGTGAAACATGACAGCAACAACGTTTCCCGTCTCTTTGTTCCCCTAATTTTCTCTCGTACTACTGATAAATTCGCTTTGGAAATTTATTATTATTGATCCTCAGAACAGTGAATGTGAAATGATTCAAGGTAGCATGATACCCGAGTCGAAATTTTAGTCTCGCTTTGAAACTATCAATTAAGACCGAGGAAGGTTGGAAGTTGAAATTTAAGATGGTGACTTGCGGAGTACTTGAAGTCAAGTTAGGGCCTTGAAGTGCTGTAACATTTACGTCCGCATTGGACAAGTTGAGGCTTAAACCAGAATTTATGAAATCCCAAGTTTATCCTTTAGGTCCTAGTACCTATAGAAGACTTACTCGTTTAGGTTTCGACCTAGAAGTCTTCATGTATACCAATGTAATCGAGAAAATAATTTTACAGTTCTGTCAATTCAAACTCTGCAATCAATTTTCATTTATGTGAATATTAGTAATAGCTTATATGGCTATTTCAACTAACACTAAAAATTGTGTGGAATGCAAAATTATGGTAGGACTCAGAGGCGTTGAAAAGAATTGAAGCTTTATAGATCCAAACTAGAATTTATATTTCGCCTCACATAGTCATTGTAACAGGTAACAAGACATTCCTCTTGACATTTCTGAGACAAGGTTCCTGGTTGTTACGTCCGAAGTGTGGTGAAAATGGAATGGAAAAGTCGACGTATCCAACAAGGTTGGTTGAACCTCGAAAGCGACCTTATCGCTTTCCAATAGCAGCGACCACAGGCGTTCCTTGGCATTAACAATTCAACTCTATATTTCCCCGGAGTCAGAGGAACTGGTCAGTTCGGATTCACGGTCTCCTCGGGGAAATACGGTGTTAGTTAATACGGACCGCTACGTGTAACACTACTCAGCCTTCGACGTTATTCTCATTATTAATGACGTCCCTTTGCAACGGCTGCGACGTCCTTTCCGAGGATGTCACCTCTCGAACGTGATGAAAATGACAATAACGGTCTTATGAAGGAAGCACTCTAAAAGTGTTTTGATTCTCCAATGGATAATAAAAACAATTTAAATAATTATAATATAATTAAAATAATAAATAATTGAGTGGATATAAAGAAAGAAAAAGTAAAAAAAAAAAAAAAAAAAGTAATTACTAAGAAACTGGGATTTGAACTCGCGCACTTCGGATTTATAATCATGGGCCTAACGGTATTGTTTCATTATCAGTAGGGGTGTGCCGATATCCGTATGTGTCCTGTCGGGTCGGGTAATGTCAAATGGACACTAGCGGGTACCCGAAACATACGTACACTCGGTACTATGAAAAAATTCATGATTTTCCACTCGTCTTAAATCGATGAAATTTTGTAATTTCAACATCGGTAAAATTCAACTCGCGTATCGCGTCAATCTTATCGCCACGACCGGTTCCCTAGAGAAATTGTGTTCAGCGTCCCTATAATTCGAACAGAAGAGAGACCGTGGTCTTTCCTTCATTGTCTCCGAACATTTCATCCACACTTTATCCTATTTGCGCAAGCTGTCGAGGCGAGTAAACCGAAACTAACGGCTGGATCTGCTCCATTACGATGGAAGTAGGCGCTAACAACTGACAATTACTTTCGCTCGAGCATGGAAGACCAGTCGGGAAGTACAAACAAACGCGGATTAACGCGTGTCTCGTTAACTTAGGATTAACTTTTACTCCGAATTCTGCGCGTTTATAGGCTGTTTGCACGTTGGATTTCTACCTACGGACTAAGTTTCTTATTGAAATTTCGTTTATAATTTGTAGCAGAGAAAGGGGTGACATTGCCCCCGGTGTTATACTTCTTCCTAACATCTGATTCATAATTTAAACGGCTTTAAATTTCTCTGTAAAGAATTTATATACGAGCAGGAGGGGATTAAAGTTTCTGGGATCTCTTGGCTATCCTTCGAGGACCCCCATAGCTTACAAAGCTTTGCCTCTTCCAAATTACTCCCCTTGGACCACTCCTTAATCCGGCACTGCATATAAGTCAGCCAAAACATATTTTCCCATGTTGGTCCAATATATATTAATTATTATATTATTAGTAATACAGTCATATTACTCTCCGGTGACCATGTTACCACCTCTTTCTGTATTACAAAATAACTATTTCGTTGAAAGAAATATTTTTACCATTGTTCGAATGTACTAAATCGCGATAAAAAATAATTGAACTATATTCAATGATTGGTTTTCAAGATAAAAATTCACGAAGGATAGAAACGAAGGGAAAAGAGCACCGTTAACGCGTCCCTGTATTCAACGTATTCGTTTTCATTTATCGACGACGCGTTCAGTAAAACGACGCTCGAATTTGCATCTTTATCGAGAACAAACTCGATAAACCCTGCTAATCTTTAAAAAATTGCCACGAGAATCGGGGGTGAAACGTTTGTACGTTTTCTTTATCGCGAGCACCGTTTCGAGCTGGGTTTTGTTAATCGTTTGAACATTTAATAGAATATACAATTTATTAGAATGTTATACATTGATAATCGGAATTTAACAATCCTCGAACGATATTAATTCACGCAGTTTACCGTTCTAGGCTTTTTACCCATCTATCTTGTTCGCTCGAAGTGTACAGATTGGCTCGTGTCAATGTTTCAATGTTTGCATCGTGAATTGTTTGCCGAACGGCTGATATCGATGTAATTAATTGCCCGATGGTGTATCAAAAGTTATATAAATTTCACGCGATGGTCGAATTTCATTTGCATTGCGGAAACTATTGACAGAAACTGTGCCAATTAATTATACGGCTATTTTGCTCCTTAAACATTGTTCAAACGATTTTTTTATATATTCTTTTTCACGGTAAAAGCTGCAATTTATTTCTATATTTCTGGTGTACAGAATTCTTTTTATTTTCTTCGTTCGCAATTGAACCGGTTATTTTGAAAATGGGTCATTTCCGTTCTTTCAATTTCTAAAGGGGAAAAATACACCAAAAATGCATTACATTCCATTACTACTCCAGATAAATTATAGTAATTTTGTATCATTAAAGGGGATTATACATAATGATGTTATAGTAGTGCTATATTAATTATCGATTTTAGTATTGATGACAAGGTGAAAGGTTTAGAAAGTTTTAATAAAATCGAAGTATGAGGCGTTAAGATGCTTTCGTTTGCACGAATTGTACTAAAATTCTGTCGAAAATCGCGACAGTTTCTTCTAGGAAAAATTAAGTGTCCTGTTTAAGGTTTACAACCAGCGTCCAATGTAATTTCCCGCGAGAACAGTGAATGCTCGGCTTGCGTTGCGACGAAAATACGAAGCATCCGGTAAATCGTACAATAGAAGCTTAAGCCAGGAGAAACAAGATTTTTCTCCCAGGAAAAATACAAATCTACCCTTGCGACTCGTTGTGAATCGCAAGAAGTACATTCTACCCGGGAAACTGCTGAACCCGAGTGTCGAGAGGACCGTTCTTTAAAAGAACAAATTAAACCATCAAACGAAACGATTACGATTCAAGTAGAAAGGTACTCGAAACTCTTTGTAGATATTTGCCAACTTTCGTCGTTATGTTTCTTGCTTCTTCAGTGAAATTTTCCAGTGAAAACTTTAGAAATTCGTGTGTTGTACAGATTTTGAAAAATACAAACAATGTTTTCAGATTTAAATGCATTGAATTTCTGATGAAATATTGGATAAACTATGAATATTTCAAAGTTCAAAAATATAAAAAGGAAACAGGTATTTCCCTAGAAAAGGAAGAAAATTTCAAATTTGATATTCTGAATAGTTTTCTGAATATTCTCACGTGTGTAAAAATGAAATATCCGTTAACCCTCGGACGGCGGACCATGGAGAGAGCCAGAATTTTAATTTAACTTCGTGTTTTACACTGTTCAAGGGTTGAATAATTTCTCATTTATTTTCTCTTACCCTTTCGTTTGCTTTCGTACAAAATTAGATCACTTAATCCCATTAAATCTTCATCTCCCATGGTGCTTTCATTCTGGATAAAAGAGTATTTACCCTTAAAAAGAAAAAGTTAGCTTTCGTCTCTGGGTGTATCCTCGTTGCAATTTAATCTGTTCAATGGGTTAATCGATTAGTGTTATAATTCTGTTGGTATAGCGAGGAAGTAGAGAGCAATTACTCGATCCAGACACTGGCAGATTCTCGAGTAACAAGGAAAGACAGCCTCTACGGGGTTGCGAATGTTTCGCGGATGAGGTTGAAACAGTGGCTGTGAAATCTGCACGATTCATCCCTTCGGGAAGCTCTCGTGTTAAATTTAAAATACATGGCGTACACAAAATAAATCTCTTTCAATTCACACCAACGATTTTGTTGAAACAACAATTCGCTGATAGGTTTGCCTGGTTTTCTCGCCGCTCCGTAGCCTGGTATGGATAAAAATTTCGCGAAATGTTGAATACGGTGTTCCGACACGCACGTTTCTCTGTGAAATTCCACTAAAATGTTTCGCTTTTTTCTCTGTGTACACAAAGCAGCAAAATACTCTATTCGAAACGTGGGCTTTTAGCGCTTAATTAACTTTTTCCACTGTCAATTTCAATCCATAAGGTGGTTGAATAGTATCTTCGAACGACGTGAAACGGGGTTGGAAATAGGGGGAAAAAATTGTTATGTACATAAATTTTAACCCATAAGTGCCTGGGATAAGTCCCATAAGAATACCTTATGCCTTATACAGATTACGTTAAGATCCAGATTTTAAATTATAAAAATCTCAAAATATTCTATCAAAGCTAATTAAATTTTTTTTTTCTATTACTATATGTAAATAGTGTTTGGATTTTATTGTAGCACAGTTAAGGAATAATTTTATTGATAGATTCCTTAAGTTGAAACTTGTATTTTTTAATTTTTTTCGTCGAATATTATCAAAATATATAAAAATGTCAATAATGTTGTGTACCCCAATGTAAAGTTCAAACCTCAAACATGTTAAAGATCATTATACACGTATTGTCTTTACTGATATAATCAATGAGGTCTTTCCGTAAGACGTTTTTTGTCGAAAATAATTTCAACAGACTCAAGGAAGAGATACAAGGTGAGAAGTGGCATTCATAACACGTATTACGAGAGAGCGTTGTAAGATTAAACTGGGATTAAATTACTCGTTCGCTGTAAAGTTCCCTGTGATAAATCGGGTTATCGTTGTCGACCTTAGTTTACCGTCTCTTCTCCACCCTCTGACCGCTTGAATAACATGAAAATATTTTTTTTTTCTGTTTCAGATCACGAGGTATGTTAACAAGATGTATTATTCATTTCGAAGCAATCGCAAAAAGATTCGAATTTGTTATTCAATCTTTTCTGGCCATTAGTTAAGGCGTGCCCAGGTGCTTCTCAAGAGGCTATAAAAATGGTAAAACACTTCTGGGCGAATCATAAATCCTCGTTATACGTGTCTAACCGAGCGGAGCTCGAGTTCTCTTCGCTAACTTACTTACTCCCCATTCATCTTGATCCGATTAAAAAATATTTTGCCCGAATTAAAGTTACGTAAATTCTCGCCTTTTTTAATAACTGTTTCGCGCTTGTAAACTGAATATTTGGATTAAATGAAATTTTCTTATTCGACTCTTTTAGGATTCTTTGATAAGAATCAGATTAACAGATTAACCGGTTTACAGTGAATGATCAAGTCGGTATGAGCACTTCGAAATTACCTTTCATGTGAAATTTAATTATGAATAGAGTTGAAAATTTTTCTTTTGTATTTTTGCATAAACCTATATAATAGATATTTTTTCGATCAAAATGAAAAAATCATGCATTTAGAAAAACCTCTCGACAGTTATGGAACTCGTGCAACATGATCAGCTCTTTAAGCCGAAGTTAAACGGGATCATTTTCAACTGCATTGTTACACGATACGCTTCGTTTGCATTTTCCCGAACGAAATTGCAATTTTCATTACAACGTTCGTTCCCTCACTTTCCCATTTTCGGTTTTAATTAAATTCGACCGAACGGATATCAAGCTATGAAACGTACTTGAAATTATTACCAGGAATACACGCTCGCGCATCTGCAATATTTTTCTTTTAATTCACGTTATTTAAACAATGTAAAATGAAATCCCTACCAGCCCGTGAAATCTCGCGGACGTTGAAAAGCTCGGCTGTTATTTTATCGATAAAATTACGCGATATTTCGCGACACTTCTTCCGTTTCCGTTGTCCTCCCGATCCCGTCGGTTCACGAGGGAATATTTCGACGAGGTGGATCGACTAGCCACCGCATTTAATATTCATCGTTCGTCATTTATTCCGTGCGAATGGCCAATCGTTGCACGCGAACCGAGATTTCGCTAGGGTGGTGCACGAAAAGGGGTTAAAACGGGTGCGCCTTCGGCCTAGTTTCCGGTTTTACCAGGCTTCACCGGCCTCGGGGTCACCTTTCGAGCAGCCTTTCCTGAAGGACCATCGAACCGATGTGATGCTCGATTTCGAATGAAACCGATTGAAATTCTTCCTCTTTGTCCTCTTTGTTCTCTTATTTCTTATCTCTTATCCTCTTCATATTACCTCAGAGGAAACTGGACAAGTTCTATTGCAAAACTTCAGGTGGTTTATTTCAAAGAATAAAGATAAAATTCCGAGTCTAATTTTAAAAATAAAGAATGAAAAATTAGAAACTTCAGATACGAGGATTCTTTATCTTAATTCAAATGTTTGGTGTACTTTAAATAATTAGTGCAATTCAGTTTTTAAATTGATAAATGAAATATTTTCGTGTATTTTAATAATCATTATTAAAATTATAAGAAATTATTGATATTGTAATTGAAGCGATTAAAGTTGAAAAATCCAACGTTAGGAGGCTAGTAATTACAGAAGCTTTAGTCCATGGAAAATAGGTACACTTAAGCGTTAATGAATTCCCCGGGGGTGAGATGAGAAAAACGGTGTTTCGCCGTTACTTGGAAGATCATTATTCCGGGAAAGAAAATTCAACGCTTCGAGGAATTTGCAATTTTTATTGCTCGAATTTCTCGTTTCAGAATCGACGACTTTGAAGTCTCTCGGTGTAGGTATACGTTTTTAGTGGTTTCAGAAACTAGCAACGATCAAGAGTGCACGCGTTTATGAAATTGCCCTCAAACCTGCCATTTTTTTGCGCGGTTTTATGTTCGGATAAAGAAGGAACTTTATTACCGACCCTTTTTCACTGGAAAAAGAAACTTCTTTATAAGTTAAATTCAGTAAAAAGTACAGTGGAGTTACTATTAACACTTTTGAGAATTAATTGTTCAATAATTTAAATTATTTTATGTCTGACTATATATTGCTAATTCTACTGCAGCGAGCAAAGTATTAACCGATTATATTAGTACAAATTAAGGAAGAATAATTTTAAAAGAACAGTGTAAAAAGAAAATGAAAATAATGTGAAACACCAGATTAAGTCGAAATTGGGGTTCTCTTTATGGTCCGCCATTCGCGGATTGAGAAGGAGCAATGCTACAGGTGCTAAATGAATTTGTACATCTAATAAATTCTAAGGATATTCTAAGGAAATATTTGAAGGAATGTCGAATAACAGAAATTGAAAATAAAAGTGGCAGAAGACTTTCAGAGAGTCAAATACCTTCAAAATGTGTTTGAAGGAACATTCACGAGTGGACAGAGAATGCATAAAAGAACAAAGAGCAAAGGACGAAAACTTATTTCCGTAATAGGTTAGAAGGTATTCCATTCTGGAATAGTTTGAGAAAGTTCAAAGAGAACGCGAGAGGAACGCCTAGCCTCTACGCCATAGTTCAAGATGGATCACCCTATTTCCTTGTATTTTTATCTCACCCACGTCGACGCCTTTATCTTCTTCCGATGAGAAACTATTCTCACAGGTAATTCACTGGATGGATAGATGATGCACTAAAAGGATCCACGCTAAGAGATGGCAAGGTAAACGATAAGAAATCGTCTTTCACGTTCGCGCAATTTAACACATTCTTTCCTTGGATGATCGCGTGTCAGGAAACGCGTTTGTCAGATGAAGATCAGCTCGTTTATCGTTCGTTTCGAAAATCATTCCTATGAAACGACGAATCCATGGAGAAGTAGGATGTTATTAGGGAACGTGGTTTGATCTTCCTTCGTAGCTTCTCGACGAGATAAGAACTTGGAAATTTTTCATTTTTTCCCCCACTTATCACGCTGAAGCCCAGAGTACCAGCTGTATATTTTATTGTCCATTTAGAGTAGATAATATTACTCACTTGGGTTTGAAAGTGTTAACCCTTCTCTTAAAAAATAAGGAATAGTTTTGAATTTACAGTTACATGGATCCATAGAGGATTAACTTAAATTAACTTAAAATTTTAAAATAGCAAATGTACATAAAATAGATGATAAATCTTAAATGTATTATTCAATGACCTCCTCTACGTCGTAAATTTAAAAAGTATCATAATCGCTAGATATATTCCCCAATAAAGTCATATCGCATGAAATAACTTCCTGGCTGGATTCTATAATCGGTTTTGCTGGAAGCAAGCACCGAAAATTGTCCGAAATCTATTCGTTGTTATCACCTCCAGGACAGGGCCACCGTTACGTGTTATGTTAGAGGATTAAGTGGCAAAATAGTAGTCCCTCGGAGCTGGTTCTTCTCTCTGACACACATAGAATCAAGCGAATTATCATAGTCCAACTGCAGTTAGCTGTTAGCGAGCATGCCACTTCGTTATCGCTGTTAAACTAAATTAAACCGGAAAACACGAGCACGGTGAGCGTAGTCGACAGAGTATTCAGGAGTTGTACGGGAGATGTGTGTCTCGAATAACTTCAAAGTTTTATTGTTCTAAAACCATGTTATCGAGCACTGAAATCTGGGAAAGTAGTGTTTTTTTTTTATTTCAATCAGAATAATATAAATTATTAATCAAGAAATAATTTTTTAATCTCAAAGTTTGAATGAAGTATTCCTAATTACCTATACAGTATTTAATAATATTCAGAATTTCATTTCTTCTTTCATTTGCCTAAATTAACACTTTGATGTATCTGTGATTTTAATATTAAACTTTTTACATTATTTACAAAATAAATATTTTATGAGGAAAAAAAAAGGGAAAGGAAACCTATTTTTCCAGTGGAGTAGAACTTCGGAATTTTGGTCGACGATTCTTTTTATAAATATTGATTTTTAAATATCAATAGAATTTCCAATACGTCACTTCCTGGATCTTCAAAATAACATGTATGGGTTCGACAAGCAACAAGGACTATCTTGAAATTGTATTGGCACAAATGATCGAACCCGTGTCAATGTCCCCGACGTGGGATCTTGACAAATATTCCCTTCTGATTCAACAAATTTCTTTCCTCAACGTTTCTTGTTCTATCACCCTAAGGGACAAGAAATTCGTCGAAAAATATGCTATCAGGAGTACACCTACTTGAACCTACGGGCAGGAAGTATCCTATTATTCGAACTACGTATTCTTTGATCGATCTGAACTTCCACGATGGATCTGGGAAGTTTTATTTCCGAAAGAAGAAAGTGTTCTCGTGTCACGGTTAATACGCTTCCCAGGAAAATTTATGAGCGAGAAATGGAAATCTCGAATGCACGATGAACTCTTTTCATGGAAGGAAATCTCCTCGAGGATGGAGAATAGAGGCAAACGAGAAGTATGTGTACTTATAGTACGTATGCGTGTCTCTTTATATTCTCTCTTATTCCAGCCGTTATCGATACTCGGCTGGAATTGTTCCGAAATTGCTCTCGCGTAACGTTTATTTTTAAAATGAAACGCGTCAAAGGCCGCGAAAGACAAACTGAAATTTCTGAATAAAAGAAAAAGAAAAAAATGATTAGGTCCGTGCATAGATATGCCATATTTCCTAGGAATCAATTTTCAATTACAATTTTCAAAACAGCTGCCTCTTTCGTACTATTAATTGTACCTGTATCATAATTGGGAACCGCTGCACTACATAAAATAGCAAACGATAATCATAAATAAGAAATCATGTTTGAATAGGTGATTTTGTATCCCTTCTTCGCACACACATCACGTGTCGACGATTTCGAAGAAACATAAATGGCGCGTACTCTAAAAGTTAGTACGAGGAGAATAAAGCAGGCATAGGTGGCATCGCGCGTATCCCTCTTATTTATGCAGCCACGAATCTGATACGAATCTAGTACATGCATTCGATCCGCTCGAACACGCGCAGCATCGAGAAGAATTCGAAGCAGAACGGAGCACGGGAATCCGTGAAAAGAGCAGGATTTCCTGCGCTCCGTCACGAGATGATTCGCGGTATTTTTCACGGGTTAAATCGTTACCCCAGATCGTTCGTCTTCGCGATACTCGCGATTCTTTGTAAGAAAAATGGAAAACTGATCTCTTCGTGGGCTACCGTGTTTCATCATCGTGAAACGAGCATCCGAGCGTGATCCATAGATCACGATAAAGAAGTGAAATCCGTTTGAGTTGTCGATCGAACACGCAGAGACTAAATGTTAGAACGTCGATTCGCTGAGTTGCATCTTCTTTCTTCTCTAATGATGCAACAGAATTCTTTTTATTAATGCAGCGTCGATTCTTGAATTATGTTTCGGATACCCGAATAAATTTATGTGGTGGAGATTTTTTAATTGTGTCACTATTCTTGCAAACCGATGATACGTTCACTATTATTGCACAATTGGGAATTTCTCCGTCACAAATAAATTTGGAAGTTCATTATCAGTACTCTATAATTAATCGAGCGAATTCGAAGTGTATAAACAACGTTCCAGCCATACATTGGACAATCGATTTCGAAAAGCAAAGAACGACGTGAAACGAAGCATGCGCGACCAATAAATTCAACGTGCCAACGCAAAGTTCGGTATTGCAGTTTTCCAATTGCGTGACGTAACGCAATGGATGCAATTTTATTCTCCGTCCATTTAGTTGAATCATAAAAATTGTCGGGACGATGGAACGGATACCGCGTGGTATTCGTTAAAATTTGGAATACCGATAGAAAGATAACTATTTTAACCAACTATTTCTCACTACAATTTTGCTATCCAGAAAGTGAAAATGGTATCTGAAACTTTTTTTCTCTCGAATATTTTCTGCAGGATTTTAACCTGACCTGAACAAATTTAACTTACCATAGCCTGTTTTTATGAGAATGGAGGAAATGCGTTTACATACGTTGTACACAGAACCGCAATGGGTTATAATTTTCAAACTTAATAATTGAGCTTTTGCAGAAAAGTTTGGCTAAAATTTCGCCCGCCAAAATCCACGAGCCAAGGTTCCTTCGTTCAACGTATGTACAATCTCAGCAGCCTAATCTCCCAGCAATGGATGACCCAGGCGAGTAGCCAAGAGTTTGTTTCGCAAACGGTTCCGTTCGATAACGTACGTGTTCCCAAGTTCCTAGTTCGTAAAACGCTCAATTTAGAGGGTTTGAAAGTTACGAAGCTCGTGTCGACGATTCGACGATACACGTTAAAAAAAGAGGATGGGAAGAGTTGGGTGTAAAAAAAAAAAAAAAAAAAAAAATACGGTAGAACACTCGTTGCCAAAAAATTTACAGTTCGCCGACAGAATAGCTGAGCCGTAAATATTTTTCCTGGTCGACGACCCACGAGAATTATTTCCTCTCTCTTTATGTTTCCCACTCTAGTATGCAAGCCACCGTGGTCGCCCTGTATATCTCGTAGCCTTTTGCGGCTTGCAACGACTTCTTCCATCGACCTGGAATCTCCTCTCTCGTTCGCCCAGATTTCATTCAATCTCCTACCTAACCAAGCCGAGAAATGAAATTCCTTTTTTTTTTTTCTTTCTTTCTTTTCTATACTCATCGGTCCGTGCGGTTGCATCGGTTTTTACATTGCGACTCCGGGCTTCACGGTGCTCGATTCTTCACTCGGGACATCCAGTTCACGAGTCACATCGAAATATACACGAGTGCCTATGATTTCGTCGAATGGACACGAACCAGTGATTCTTCGATAAAACGGCTGTTCCGTGAAACGGATACGAATCATTGATTCATCGATTAATCGTCGATGGAAACATTCGGGGTCAATCGTGAAGGAGGACTTTGATGAATAATATGCAACAGTGCTTTGATTGTCAGTCAGTGAAATTTTAATACATTTTGCTTGTACATTTGGTAAAATTGTTACAGCTAATGAGTACCTATTATTTGTACTTTAGTGTTAGGGTTGTTACCCTAATGATCGGACAAATTTATTTGCTGGACAAACTGTTACGAAAAATTCCTCTAATAATCCGATCATCCACTGTAGTATATTGTTCTGTGCATTTTTCAAAATTCCTAGCATTCTTATACTTTGAATTCTGACGAATACCAAAATTAAACGACACAAATACAGGCCGAGAACAGAATCAGTCGCGTTCAATTTTAGAAGTTAAATAAAAGCCATTCTCGAGACGATGCAACGACGGTTTTTCCAGCTTTCATCCGAGCTTTTCTTTCGCAATCGATGCGTTCATCGATCGACTATGAAATGTGACCGAGCAGAATGTTCTGTCGTTGATTAATTGTTTCTCGAAGGGGGAAAAAGGTGTAGATGACAGAAAGGCTTCGGGTGGATGTAAGAAATCGGTGAAACTATTCGTTCTATCCGGAGTTTTTACAACTTCCTAACAAACGTTGAAAGAATATTGTGAACGCGGAAGAACGCCAGCCTCTGACATCTTTTTCCCGGATTTTTTTTTTCACGATGAAGGAAGAAAAATTAGAGCCTCGATTGCTGCAGGCGACCCTCGTGGATCACCCTCCGCAACACTTGAAATTTTACTGCCCCCAATCCGGATACTGAATTTCCCGCGCGAGGAATTACAAATGGAGACGTTATTGAACGTGCCGTAGTTGAAATGCCGGGAAATTTACGGTCGGTTGACAGAATTTTACGAGTCTAACTTGGAATGCTCGCGAGATTGGAATCAATTATTAGAAGAGAACATTGTAAGAAAGAATTCAGTAACTTCAAAATTAAAAAACATTGCATTATTTTTTTGAAAGTTTCATCTTCAAGTAGAGGAGGAGGTAGGAATATGAACTGGGGTGTTATTAGGGTGCCACCATTAAAAGTCAAATTTATCTAAAATTAATTATTTATTTCTTATTTTTGAAATTTCTTTCTAATTACAATTTTTTTATTATCTTTGGTGTGTAAATAATTTTGAAATTTCTTTCTGTTACGTGTTACCTTTTGAGCCCTGGTCCATATCACCACTCCGTTTCCTTCACTTTTTTAACAAGATTTCTTTAAAATAGCATAGCTTTAAATTAATCGATTTTTACCTCATATATTATCTGCAGCCTATGAGCTGTCATTTTCATCCTTCCCGATTTTTAAATCTTTAACTTTTTTTTCCGAAACAAGAAAAGTGGTCCGTTTGCCCTCTTCCTCTATACATCTCGATTATATCCGGAAGTGTAAGGAGGCAGTTGCAACTGAAAATCGAAGACTATTTTTCACATTAGGTCAATAGAAACCACGAGGTGGGGTGATCCTTCTGGTTAGGACGCTTTAACGCGAGTCTTGCCCTGGCATACGAGCGAAACGGCAAAAACAATAGACCGTCCCGAGCACGCGGCAGGATTTATGCCAGGCTTCCGTTGAAAATTTTAACCCCCTTTCGCCAGATATTAACACTTGTCATGTGCACTCTGCAACGCTGGCAAGGAAACATAGCTAACCTGGCCGCTTTTGACTTTGATGAAGCTTCCTCGATCCGTTCCATGCTATTGCTGGACATCGTTCCTTCCTGGGTGATCAATTTGTTGCTAATTCCTCAAGTTACTGGCTTCATCTTGCAGTGATGAATAATTAGAAAATTTGAATTTTCACTTGGAATTATAGACTGTCTAATAATTCACTGCTGTTGAGGTCATTCATTTACTATAGCAATTCGTTTGTTGATTAATCCTTGAACAGTGGAGCCTGGCTCAATTGTGATCCAAACTTACAAAAGTTGTACGAGGGCATTTAACCTAAAATTAATATATAATTTTTAAGCGAAAGGGTTTCAAATATTCGAAAGATATTTTTGAAAGGAGCAATGTAAAATTCAGAAAAATTCTGTTTTGCTCGGACAAACGGTCAAACTGTATCTTCGTTATTAAATAGATTGATTTGAAGAAGAAATTAGTCATATTAGGAGGGTGGATTTGAAATCGATAGCTCTTCAATTTGACCCGAAGCTAAGCGGCAACAGGACATTGTTCACGGACGCAACCCTATCCTAATTGCCCTGGCATTGTTCGAAATCGTGAGAAGTACGAGTCGGGTTCGTTAATTATTTAGCGTTCGATCGATCTCACGTACCGCTTGGCAAACATACTGCGTTAAAACATTGTTTACTTTGAACAATAATGCGCCATGGTAAACGTTGCGGCAAAATGATATTCGCCACGTTTGCACGGTTGTTATTCATTGGTTGATTAAACCATTAAGCGAATGCGTTGAATTTCCCTTCTGGATATCATATGGGACTCTCTGTATCCTCTGGTAGAAACATTTTCTATTATTTGCTTTAATTCTATTACTGTGGTTATTTATAATAGAAAAAGCTTAAAAAATGCTGAGTCTTTTAAAATTCATTTGCTGGGTTGTGTTCAAATTGAATCGTTTAAAAAGTATCTATACGAGAGTTGATTAAAATAAATGTAGATAGATTTTATTGAACAAAAAACATGCAAACGAGATAAAATAGGGATGCGTAAATACGTTGTAGGGTTTTCTGGAAAATTCTCGTTGGAAAATGGAACGTCAACAACAGAGAGAAATCGACCATACGATTCTTGAGAAGAGATTTAATTGGTCGTTAAGCGACCGTTCGTTTCGACCCGATAGGACACTCTTCTTGTTCAATTAACGCTAATTACACTTAACTACGATAATAACGATGTACGGGCACCGATCCTTCTGTAAAGTATCGATGAAATTGTGCAGCTACATTGACGATCGAAAGTCTTAATACTTAATCGTTTAACTGGTACATTTCATTTTAGAATATTTGTATTATGGTATATGCAAGTATGGTATATTATGGTATATTGAAGTCCAAGCATTGATAGATTTTAGATTTGATTATCTTTTTTTAATGGAATCATTTAAATACCCTACCCTGAATAAAAAAAATTCAATAATTTTGTATGCTTTAAATGGAAGCCTAAATTTTAATTATCTTTATCTGAAAATGAATCGAAGCATCGTTGTATAACACTGGATCACGATCGACAGGAACATTTCGCAAGAACCTAGACTCTGGAATACTCTAGATTCTAAAGCCTAAGTTCTCTCTATCTTCAAGTAGAATAAGACGCCTCCAGAATCGCGGCTGTTACTAATCAAGCAGTCAAACACGAGCATCGCTCTATCATTGCCAAATTAACATCCGCGACCTGGTTCGAGCCGCAAGATGTGCACGCTTTGAAACGTTCTCACGATATCGATCCTCGCCGGGAGAGGAGTCTTCTATTAGTCAGTGGAACCGTCGAAATAAGGGTAGACTTTAAGGAGCGCGACTGTAAGGAAGGCGGGTACCCGTGAGTCGTTAATGAATTATTCAGACGATGATTTGCATGAGCTGGTGCAAACGTCAGAGTTGGTTTCGGTTTCGGGATGGTTCTACTAATGGCCTGGTTTTTGCGCTTCGTCGACGGTGTGTCGTACGTCGTCAGCCTTAAAAACCAACTCTCCAGTCGAGGTTTATTATGTTTACGCAGGTAAATATACTACGTACCAGGAGATGATGAATAAATAAGCCCGAGGAAATGGGCTGTTTCAATGGAGTCACGGAAAGACGAGAATATTATATTGTATTCGTGGTATTAGAGTAGGGTCACTGAGGAAGTAGTAAGGCGGGCAAGATTAACCCTTTCAATACGGCGAAAAAATTAGTTCGAGTGCGCCCCATTACCGGGAATAGTTATTTCTCCACCAAGTGATTATTATCAAGATAAAATAACTTTTCTGCCTGAAAGGCTGAAGGTCTGGGACAGCATATGTCCTGTTCGGTATGAAAGGGTTAAGGTATGTTTTTTTTTCTCGAACAAGTCGTCGGAAGTGCCGGGGTACTTTCCACTTTCAATGATTTTCAAAATTCTCAATCTAATTTACAACTCTCATTCATCTGATTTCCTTGTAAACTTTACGCTATCGCGTGATATCGTCTGCCCTTCGCAACATGCCCCTCATCACTGATCGGTAATCGTAATAAGTCCGACTTCCCTTAGGTGCCCGGGCGGGCAACCTGCCCGAGCATGCCTGTATCAGAGGGAAAATTTAGAAAATTGAAAATACGATTTAATTTTGCACTAACTCAGTATCCCCACAGTATATCCCGCAGTGATCTTCGTTCATTCTTCCCTGCCTTACGACTGAAGCGCACCTGTTGAGCTTATTAACAAAGTGGCCGTTTATCGGCGAATCGCCCTTTAAATTCCCAGCTTTTCGTTTCCAACATCCATTCTACGAGGAAAATCCCTAATTCTTATCAGTCAGATCCTCACACGTTGCTCGATCAACATAGAGAATTGATTCACTTAATAAGGAAATATTTGAGCTGCTCTTGGCAGGAACTCGTGTGGATTTAATTTAACCGAGTCAACGATGTAAGACTGCCAACCAATTGGATTTCATTTCTAAAATAACAATCGCTCTTTTGTATCTCGTTTCGAGTTCAAACTGTAGACATAATACTTATACGTTATGTACATTTCTAATTGCGCCTTCTATCAAATTCGTGGCTTTATAAGATGGCCTACTTCGCGGAACGCACGAGCGAGTTCATTATTCATTAGAATTAGATGATGGAAAAGCGAATGGAGAGGAGAAGGAACAAGCGTGAAGATAACGCGAGTTTCCTGGGCTTTTGTGCCAACGATCATTCCCAGCAACACCTAAAGCAAGTCTATGCAGGGATTTAATTAGAGAGGTCGTACGAGGATGGATCTCTTTGATGGAAATACTGGGCTGGTATAGTCGACGCATAAACTCGACGGCTCTGTTTCTCCTATCTAAGTTGCCGTTGCAGGGGCGTCGGATAACTGTCTCTTTGTCCCCAAAGCCGGGTTCGTACGCGTAAAAGAGTCATCATTGATACTCAAAGGAACCTCGAATCTTAATTTCATTTCTCCTCCTATCAGACTATAATGAAATTGCGTTAGAAGCGACGAAACGGCCGAAATAATGTAGAGTTTCAAGAGGAGAAGTTTTCTTTCTCCCTCGAGTACGTTTTTAGCAATTCTAGTTTTGTATGAAAATAGAAAATTTGATGGGAAAAGAGGAACTCACCTTTGCTTCTAAGTGCCTTAATTTCAATTAATTATTCATAATAGTATTCTGAAATTCTGTTTAATCGAGATGCGAATCGAACCGGTTATTGAACAAAAGCAATTTATCTTTCTCAGCTCTTGACACCTGTTTCTAAAAGTTCAACGTACCGTTGTCATTCAAAGAAGATTACCCGTGTCTGCTTCGTCCCCGTTAATTTTCCAGGACGTTTTAAACGGTATAACCAGAACGTTAACTCCGAACCACGATGAACGAAAAGATCGAATCGCATTCGACGTGTACAGGTTGTTAAAAGACTGTAAACTTTTCCTCTGTACGAGATTTCGGTGCCGCCGTATGGCATGACAAATCGGTTTTATGCATTTTTCTCCTGTCTTTTTACGATTATCGATTACCATTTCATCGGAAATGCTATTGTGTCAATTGTTCTTACATTCACATTATTTTATCAATGCTTCAATGAACAATCGTTCATTGGAGGGGCTTTTTAAAAAGCTTTTCAAATTAATGTTTTATTGGGAAAAGTCGAGGATTTCCTGGGAATTGTTAAATATACATTGAAAGAACATTATTCGTTTAGCTCTTAATGATTTTTCGCTCTGTAATCATTTGCACAGTGATTCCAGAATATGTTTCCAAAAGAGAGAATACAAAATGTACTATTCTGGAGGAATTAATTTATTTTTCGTTTGTATGGTTTTATTAGCGTAATTATGAAACTCATATTTCTTCATAAAATTACTTAAAGTAGGAAATGTAATTTTGCTTTTAACAATTTTCAATTTTTTATTGAAGATTCAGCGAAATGGAATAAAATTTATGGAATCATTTAGAGAATATCTGATTGAAAAGTATAGGGCAGAGGAATTCCTTTGAACCACAGAATTGCTCGTTCCTTTGATGATAGATGGGTGTTGAGCCGTCGAACGCGTGAAGATGTCGAAAAAAAAGGTCGAAGCTCAAAGGGAGGAAAGGAGAAGTGGATAAAAACGGGGTAATATTACGACGCGGAAAGGGCGGTTGCTCGATGTGGGAAGCCACGGTTCTTTTTGCCTGCGGCATCGTCGAGTTCTTAATTAAATTCACCCATCCTCCGGTTTGCAAAAGGAAAAGTCTCGAGGAAAAGTAGTCACGAGCTCGCGAATTAAAGCTACCACGCGATGAGAGGCGGCGATCGTTTGATTTCTGTTCAGTAAAGTGTCAAACTTTAGTGAAATCTAGTTTCCGTCAAATTAAATTGAAAATGTTTTATAAAACTGAGAAAAATCATTTTCTCTCAAGGAGTATAAATTAAAAATGTTTCAAATTAAATAATAACTAAGATTCTTCTGATTTGCTTCATTTCTTTATTCTCAACAACTGATCTGAAATTTTCAAATATATCCTGGTATTTATTATAACAGGCTCCGCTGTTCACAGGTTAAAATAAGAAGTTTTTAATTTCTTAATAAGGGAAGTCAGCTGAGTTTTTTGAACCCCCTAGATGCATTATTGAAACTGAAATACTTACGAAAATAAATAACCAATATTTAATTAATGAATAAATACAGATTTTAACATCATTTGGTTGGATTGCAAGACATATCGCGTTTGTCTGTAAATAATTAAACGATCATATATCTGCATGACAATTACAAAGTGACGAAATTCGTGCTATACAACGATATACAATATACCATGACAGACGGTTCCGTTTTCATACGAATAAACAATAAATTACAAACAATTGCGTCGAATCGTCGGTCCCGAACGACGTTTCGCCAATGTTTCGGAAATTGCAAGCGTTAATATCTACGTGTTATCGTCGTCGCTACGCGCGAAACCGATAAAAGAGACGGCCGTTTCGGGATTATAATTAATTGGTTTCCCAGTGATTTCGCAGTTGTGGCGATCGCTGCGTCGCCAAATTGCAGCCTGATGCCGATGTCGAATGAAAAATTGATGCTTTTAAATCGGTTGCTTCGCTGAATGTCCATATTTTGTTAATGTACGAAATGCAGTGAAGATTCGAAACGAAAAAAAAAAGAAAAAAAAATCCTACTAATCGATATTTATACGCAGAAACTTGGTATCGTAGAGGGCACCGTAAGGAAATCGGAAATACAGAGTAGTGCAACTGGATCAACCAGGCAGAATCCCTATTTATGGGAACTATTTCGACATACGTGCACCGGATATCCTCCCTAGGTGTCGTTCTCCATAAAACATTGAAATCCTCAATGATAGCAAAATCAATAGTATTGGCGATAGATCGAAGCTTTATTTTGTCGAATAAAAGTCTGTTCTTAATAACGAGACTTGGAACGATGCCTTTGAATCCTCTCCACTTGACAAATTTTACTTCCCTCCGACATGTTTTCTTTGAATTTGAAGTTGTTGTTATTTGTACAAAATGAGAGTAATTAAAATTATTTTGAGAAATCACCGTGCGTCTTAAGACACATTTGTCATTTCTATTAGTACTTTTGTTGAATTGGACGGTTCTAATTTCATAATTACCAGCTTTCAATCCCCGAATCTTGTGTACATCTGAAACTATTGTATTATGTAGGTATTTTCTCTCCAATTACGCTAATATCTCAGAGATTTAAGCATGGGTTGAATTGAAATACACGGAAACGCTGAAGGGGATTTGAGCAAAACGCTAGAGGGAACGGAGCCAACTTGCCAACAATTCGATGCTGATTTAGCAGATGTTAAGTCAGAATTTGTGGTGAGTTTATGGAAACGTTATTTTTGAGGGATTTTTTTAATTTATACTGTCTGGGTTAATCGGGACACAAACTTACAAAGTTAGTTTGTATCATTTCGTAATTAATTAATTTCTTAATTAATGACGTTTAAAAATTTTGTTATTCCCAAGAAACTATTTTACCAGTTAAGGATTAATGTCAAGGATTAAGTGAAACTCATGGAAAAAGTTTTAAAAATAAATGACTTTGTCATCCTACAATGTTATTGTCTCAAATTCGTCAGGGAAACGTGATCAATCTACGTCAAGCAAAAAAGTTCTTTCGAAACGTAGATTCATAGGGGTTCAGAGTTGAACGATGGCAAAACGGAAATAAGCGAAGAGGCGAAGGACGGCAGGAAGAAGAGCGACGCTAGGTAGGAAATTTATGTGAACCAGTATCCGTAACAGTTCGCGTTGCTGCCTGTTTACCGGGGAAACTTTTCCATCTGCGCGTTACAAGTAAATCTCTCTGGCGACAGTCAGGCTCACAATAAGTACGAAGACACGTGGTAAAGGCACCCGATGAACAAGATCCTCGACTCGATCACGCATTGGAAAAGCCAGTAAATCTTTGGTGGCGTCGTGGATTAAGCTCGTCGCTTATCCGATCCGCGACAGGGTTTACACTGAAAGGTTTTCTAAGTTAAGAAAGTTGAAGTGATATTTTTTGAAATTTCTGTATATTTTTCCATAATTTTTCCTTTTAACTTAAAAGGTTGCATTGACAATTAAATTATCACATCCTATAAAGGAATCTTATTCCTTAATAAGTATCACTTAAATTACCGAGCTTATACGTTTATTAAATAATTGGAAAAACGACCGTTTTCTATCTTGCGTTCCAAAACGGTCCACTCTTCACATACAGCATTTCAATTCAACGTTTCCGAAAACCTCCACGTTGCGCAAACACGGTTTCTAATTAATTTAACGTAAAAAAAATTTTTTTTTTCAATTTGCACCGAACGAGATTCGAACCTGCGAACCTTCGGTTTGATAGGCTCGATAATAGTGGCTATGTCATTGTCATTTTTGAATTTTACAATTAAATCAATTAAAATTGATTATTTTTCATTGCAAATTACTTATTAACGACCGGAATTCCAATATGTATGAATAATTGATTAATTTACAAATTGAACCTTTTAGATAAATCCTGTATTTCTCTACCAATAAGTAAATGCCATAATTGTTCATAGATCAAACGATATTATAAACCTAATTCTCCTATCGAAAAAGCTGCCTGACCTGATACTAGCTTGTTCCACTGTTTGCTCCCCCGTCTGCTTCAAGCCATGTTTCTACCAGTCTGATATATTGCCTGCATATACGCGTTGCCTTTCCGTTTCCCGATTCGACAGGAAATGAATCGTCCTCAATTAAACCGACAGCCCGATGGGCCTTCATAAGCTCTAAATGTTTAACTAACGATTAATCGATGCTCATCGAACATTCCAATTACGCTTCCAATTTTCGTGATGAATTTTCGGCACGATTTCTTCGCTTTTCTTCGTGTTTCACCTACTATCCCGTATCATCTTTACAGCAAAACTAATTTAATATTTGTATGAATTCAGTTAATGAAATTTTGAAAAAATCATGAATGGAATAGTTTAGATCGTATTATTACAATTTGTTGGGTCACGTATCGGTGACGATTCATTCACGCAAATATGAGGCTCGAAAATTAGTTCAACTATTTCTCGCTTGACGTTTGATGGAACTGGAACAGCGGAATTTCTTTTTGACGAGCTGTACGAGAAACGTCGATCCTTCCTCTCGAACATCCAATTATGGCTGGCGTTCGTCGCTTCGAAAGGCTCAGCCACTCGAAACGGAACGCGCGTTTTCAACGACGATTCGATGCTCTAAATTACAACGGCATTGTGCTTCACTGGTTGCATCGTGTTTTCACACGAAATCTAGTATCGTACATTTAATGAATGAAATGATGAATAAAATAAATACAAGTAAAAGTAAAAGTAATCGAAAGATTGAATTTTTCGAAGCTTTTTTTAAAAAGTTTACATCGTTTGATATCTGAAAAAAATATCAAAGACTGAAGTTTTCGCTGTTTGTGCGCAGAAAAATTTTCGGGATCGCTAAGCACGACAGTCAATAAAATGCACAGAGAGAAACATTGATAAAATTCGTCGCACAAAACATTTCATTCCTATGTACCTTTTGGTTTCGATACGACGAGAACGTTCGAATATCACGAACGACTGACGGATATTCTAATTACTCGCCGCTTTGTACGACGCTCTTTTTTATTTTATTCGAAAGAATCGAATCGACTGAACGCACAAAGCGATGAGATACATCGAGCCGCGATACGAGACAGAGAACTGATACCGAGCAGACAGAAAATCGGTAGTTTGATATTTGAAAAATTCTGCTAGTTCGTCGTCTCATTTTTTCTTTCTCCTCCCTTTATCCTCGATACTGAAACGCTTTTCTTTTTTATAAATATGAAAAACGAATATCATGGATGACGATGGATCTCTGTTATTTTTTAATTACGAGAAGAAATGAGCAGGGATAGATGAATATTAATTCTGTTCATTTTCTGTTCAGTTTTGTTCATTTTAGGGGTGCTCGAGCCAAACTTGAATTTTTGGATACCCCTAGTTAAGTTAAAAATAATCACATTTTTCTTTAATATTCGAAATTAAAATAATCAATTTTGTTAATTCGAAAAATTTTAAATTAAATACAGAATAATTTTAACTAAACTATGTTAATAAAATACGTGTGAAACTGTTATTCTGATTTTTCGTTTAAATGTTTTTCCAAAATTCGAATGCAAACGCCATGAAATGTCGATCGCTAAAATAAACGTGGAACCGCATTGTTCGTTGCTCGATTTCAAAATCTTTCTTTCCTTTTTTGCGCACGCGAATATTTGCACGTTCTATTTATTCATCTGTAGCTCTCGCCGATGCGTGAGAAATGGACTTTTTGTTTTCGAGAAAACGCAAATTGCACTCGCTACCCAATCATGCGTCAAGTGCAATATTCTTAACAGTTTGTTTTATTAGACAACATTTTTTTTCTTCATCGCTGATTAATAAAAATTGATATCTCGAGGGAAGAGCGAGTACAGTTGCGATCGTCAGCTCGAACTTGTATGCTAATCGCGGCGAACGATCGTTAGCCGTAGAATTTGCATAATTTCAAATAGTCAGGTTGGGAGGCAATCGATTTTCCAGCGGCGAGCTTTAACGCGCTATTAGAATGTGCTGAATACCAATTTTATACAATATCGTCCTGTAAAATGCTACCCTTTAGCCTCCCCGGCTAATAAGAACAGTCTATAAATTGAATGACTTGCCACTTGTTTAACACCGAGATTGCATACATTTCCGGGATAAATTACAGATTCTTATCCGCGATACCGGGCACGGAAACAAGCGTTCCGCGTATGCATTGGCGCGGCTGCATACAACAGGATATTTAATCAGGTCTTCGAATTTGCGAACGCAACGGGATTTCATTAACAGGAAACAACGTAACTTTATTTCGTTTCGGAGTTATCGCACAATTTTAAATATCCGACTTTCAGGAAATTTCTCTTCATTCAGCCGATTACACTGGTTAATGACTCATTGAAAGATATGGGAGTTTGCGTAAAATAAAATAATTATCATGTAGCAGTTTATTTTAAACTAATGAACTTCGACATCCTCGTCGATTTACATTATCCGTATTAAAATGTAACTATTGTATACAGGGTATTCCATGCACTCGGATATGTCATAGCTCTAATATAGTGAGAGATAGGAAAAATGTCATCGGAACGAATTAAATGGTATTGAATGGGGCACCACGAGATGTATGTGTCGTTATCGGAAGTAGAGATATTTCAAAGATTTCAAAATCATCTCCATTTTTGTTGTTTTTTTAATGGAATTTATAAAAAAGTATTAAGATACTTGGGACGAAAATTCATTTGTTTGAAAGACACCTTTTACCATTTTGAAGTAAAATATTAGATGTACAAATTAATTCTGTCTTTTTTCCCTTAATCTTAATCCCTCTGTTTTTTAAACTGAATTTAAACTAATAATTTAGAACAAAGCTTCATACTAAAGGCACCTAATTAATTTGTGCACTTAATATAAAGTACATATAATTAAATGTAACTAAAATATAAATCTTTATCTGTACCGTAAATAACGATGAATTTTCTGGAACAGAATGACAATTCGATTTGTTCTAAATCCTTTCTTGATTCCTATTCTCAACAGTGTCTCACGATGTACGATATCGCGGCAAAGAAAGAAACGCGAAAACGTGATCGGCGATCTTTAAACGATATCATCGAAGGTACAGAATACCGCAGGTCTGGTATAGTGTTAGATAACGGATAATAGAATCTGAACGAGAAGAGATACGTTCATCGCGGGTTACTTCAGGATATTAGAAACGTGCGTGGATTGCAGACTGGCCGAGTACGGTGACAAGAACCGGAAATGGGTATGGATGCTCGATAACCAGACCGAGTTTCTGTAGCTTCGAGTGGACAAGAAGAGGGGAAAAAAGGGAGATTTAACGGTCGAAGGAACTCGAACGGGCAAATGGAACGAGGCGCGACTGTAGACGGTGAAAAAGCTTCTTTTCCTCGTTTCGAGTTTCGAAATTGAATGCTCCGATCCGTTTGCTCCTATAGAATCTCAGCGACACGAGAAAATGGGGAATAACATTCCATTGAATCAGTATTATTCGATCTTTGCATATTAAACGGTCCATTTTGAAATGTACAGGGTGGTTGAAATTAGGCACCTGAATTCACGAAGGTTAATATGTGGCACGGAAAAAGAAATCTTTCCAAGGGATATACATATAATAGAGTTGGCATTGCGCTTGAGGCAGGGATAATCCCTTAGCCCAAACATTCGGATTAATAGCGAGCGGCGTCAGCCGTGTCGAAGCATGATACATTCATTCGTGTTTGAGCCTTCTTCGAGACACTATCGAGAATAAAGAGATTCATTAGGTAAATAATTAATAATTAAATAATCTGTGGACTTTGGAAATTGAATATTAACAAAAGTTGCAACATTCGTCTGCCGCAGTTATTGGGAAGATAATAATAATCATTTAATTTTAAATATCAATAGAATTATTTAAAATATGATACGTTTCTACGGGTATTATTGGACCGTGACAGCGGAGACGTTTTTGACATAAATCAGTAAAACAATGGGATCGAGAAACGGAGAACAGAAAACATCAATTCGAATACGTGACTGAAATAAAACCAATCGCGATCGAGTATCTACAATTTTAATAACGTCGCTGTGTAAACGGGACCGCGGATAAATTCGTATAATCCAAATACATATACATTTTTATTGCTGATATCTCGTTTCTTATCAATAAATATTCTCCCAGCGGTTTCTTTACATTTCTAATCGATCGAAAACTGGATTTTCTTTCGTTTCGAAAAATAAATAAAATACAAACGAAAGTACCCACAAATTTATGGACTGACCTGATAACAATTGATAGAATAGTACTCCAAATAGTGATCAGAAAATTATAAACGATGTCATTGTTTATTTTGTACAGAATTTAAAATAATAATGAGGTTTGATGATCGATGGTAACACATCGATAACAAGCAGAACATCCAGTGAACGTATGCCATTATGCGAGTCGTAGAGTGTTTGAAAGCTCGCGGTGCAGGTTACTTGTAATTTAACGTTAATCACGGCATTGTGTAAGCGCGTGCCTCATATACGTATTACCATGCATAATTGCAATTGTTGAACGTTTCGTGCCAGCAAATTATTAACCGAGGCAGATTACCCCGCCAGATATTGTGTTTGTTACGCGTTCGACAACGAATTTCCCAAATAATCCCCCAGCTGTTAATCGAATTTCATATTCGCGTTAGAAGAAATTTGTTCTATCTGTTAAATGATTTATTGAAATTGGAAATAATTCAAAGAAGAAATCTGAAATACCGTGGAAATCGTTTATTATTATCATTCTGGGATTTACAATTTCTGATAACATTAAATGGAGGATAAAAGATGTTCATTATCAAACTCAATTTATTACAAATGATTGTGATAATTATAATTTCCATTCATTGCAACAATATATTTCAAAAAGATAATCGAAATGTACGCTCATGGAAAAGATCTATTTATTAAGGATATGCGGGTACTCGAAAATTTGAATCGAGATCGGGTCAGGTCGGGAATTTTTTTAGGGTTCGGTGTCGGGTGAAATTCTGAAAGTTTGCCTAGCGCATAAATTTCTTCGGATCGCGAAATTAATGGTACTATTTTTTAAATATTCTTGATATGCATTTAAGTAAAAGGCAAACCTCCGCTTTGATTAAAAATAAGTGTTCAAGAAAAGGTGTATTTAATAGGAATTTGCTAAAGATTCTCATCACGTGTCCCCAAATGTAATTATCGCTATTGACAAAAATAGCCAAAATTTAATTAGAACAGGCGAATTATTTTTAACTAATTTAATATAGTGTTTCGGCACCGACTGATTACGTTGACAACTGTGATTATAATATCCTGATTCTACTTATATATTTCAAAAGTAAAGTATCATGCTCGTGAAGGAAACAACGGATAAAATAAAAATCGTCTTTTTCCGAGCTTCAACAATGATTTATAACGAGATGGGAATAACAGAACAGGCATCGGAACCGACGAAAACGTAACTCAGGAAGTGAAAGAATTTCCTGTTGTGTTTTATCACGACCCGTTAAAGAATCGCCTGGCGCTTGAAATTATTTACGAAGCTCACAGATGGAAGACTAATGATTCCCGTGAAAAAAAAAGGGGAGAAAGAGAAACACCGGTGCCAGGTTTCTACGTCGTCCAGGGCAGAAGCAGAAGTCGAGCGAACGAGAGTACTGTAACTGATGCAAATGACCCGCTTGCAACGACGACAAAAAGAACAGGAACAATGCCGTTCATTTCGACTTCTCTTCTCTTGCGTGTCACTTTCCCCTCACGGTGAATTGTCATTTGAATCAACCGACAATGGATATCGCAATCGGTACCGACTGTCTTTAACCCTTTCGTTCCAATTCTACCCGTATAGCTTTACAAATTTTCAACTACAAAATGAAACATTAATATTATATATTTTTAAAATAATGATCTCGGGAAACCATCTACCCAAAGAAAAGTTGAAAAATTCTATATAAATATACCCGTTGTATGCATTTACCGAAAATGCAGCGAAGTGCAGCAAAATGCATACAAGAGTCAAATTCGTCGAAGAAACGTCTTTCCATTCCAGGGAGCCGGATGAAAAGATTAAAGCTTTTGTTTGATGGAAACAACTGAAAAGTTTGGAAGCAAAGGGTTGGGAAGAGCAGCCTCGAAAAAGAAAAGAAAAAAGAAAAAATGCCGGAGGATGAAGTTTGACACGATTTCCGGCTGAACCGGTGACACGCATTTTCACGCTATCGCTTCAATTGTCAGCCTTGTTCTCTCGCTCTCTTTTATCTATTTCCGGGAATAGGCTGCGCCATTTTCGACGACGCATCAGAGAAAATGAAAGAGCTTCTCGCGACTCACGGATGCGTTCACGTTGAATGAAGGCTTGATTACGCGAATCTCCGAAGAGATTCGAGGGCCGCTACTTACGGGACAGTCGTCAGCTGAAGAAAGAGCAAGGGAAGAGGTGAAGAGCTCGACTCGAAGAAAAGACGATTCTCGTTAGCGATACGTTCGCGAGAAGCACTCTTAACCCTTTGAGGATGATGAACCCATATACAACCGTACCGCTAGCGACTCTCGCTGTATTTGTTAGGTTTAAGAAAAACTCGGGAATTTTACGTAAACGATGTATTTTTACTGAATTTTTATTCAAGATAGTATACAATAAATTAATGTCGGGGGTGGAAGATGTTCACATACCTTGTAATGTAATCACTTTTGAGATCATTTTGTAAATTTTATCTTTGCACTATTATATCTGAACTTTTTCCCGAAGAAAATGGAACGTTCGTAATCCATCGCCTTACAAAAGCAAACACTCCCGTAATTCAGTGTTTAGTTGATCGTCAAAATTTCAATCGAACCGTGTATTTTTCAAATAAAGTTGCAATCAAAGCGATATCGGGCGGAAGAAAAAGCATAACATAGTGCAACGAAAACTCTGCATTCATGCACGCCATTATTTATCCCGTGAATATTTCAAAACTGTTGTGCATTTAATATACGGCTTTGCATGGATCAAAACTGTCAGTTTTTAGAGAGAGAGAGAAAAAAGAATGTAGAAATACAAATGCCAGGTTGCAGAATAGGGAACGAGGGTGTAACGTGGATATAAAGCTGTCATAAAATTGCAAGCTATGGATATAAAGGGCAGATGACCATTTCCATTGCGCCACCCGTTTCTTCGAACCATGGTGACTAAATCTGGGATTCTTTTATAACTTATTACAATATCTTTTTATAAAATTTCGTTTAATCCTCGAACAGCGTTAGGAAGGTGACCTAGATGAATAGACTAGAACCATGGTTTCTATTCTGATAAGGTTTGACCATCAGTTCTATGGAAGTTCGTTTCGAAGGGAATAGCGTGAAATTAGATTGGAAATTTGTTTAACTTCCGATTCGATGCGGCTTTCCGCTCTCACAGCCGAAACAAAAGGGTATTAGTCTGGCTGTTCCAACCATTTGTTTCAATTAGCAGACTCCTGCGTGATTTGGGTGCTCCACGACACCATTTACTGCTCGTTGGACTATGCTGCAACCAACAAACTAGACTCTATATTTCATCCAATTTCTGCGTATACTTGTTTTTCCACCGTTCTGTTCGCTCCTTCCTACGGCTAACATTTATGGCCGGGCTATCAATTTTAATCTCTTATCCGAGAGAGAATTTTTGTATTAGATTATTCATATATCATTTTACCTTGCTTCCATGATTGATGCAGGGTTTGGAGAATGAAAATTAGAGAAATTATTCGGGTTATTGTCTATCTTGGTCGTTATCTCTGATTTTTTTTTTAAGCTACAATAAATTCAAAAATCTTATTTAAGACGGTGAAATATTATTGTAAAATGTGTTGCAAACAATTTTAATTTAATGATTATTAATAATAAATTCGATATATAACAATTACCGATACCATGGTGAGAGCCCCAATTTTAATTAAATTTTTTATTTCATATTATTTTAATTTTTCAAATTGTACACTGTTCCTTTAAAAATTATTCTTTCAATATATGAACCTCTTTTATAGATTTAACTTTACATTAATATCCTTGTATATATGTTTTGAAAATTTGGGTTTCGATTGATCAAGACTCCGCTGTTCAAGAGTTAACCATCTTTAGTCAGACACAGAATACACTTAGATGATTAATTAATGAAACTACAATGTCTCAATTTGCAGGAAGCATGTTTAAACGTCTCTATTTGAATAATAAATTTCCATTCTACTCTGGCAGGGTCCAGGAGAAACCACAGGCAACGAGACAATTGAATTGATAGTAGAAAGTTTGTTTGCAGGTAAACGGTGTCGGTTGAAATTATTAGAGGAAACATAACGGTTCTAACGTATGGAATGTTCAATATGTCCATGGAAATAATTTTCATCATATTATATTCAAACGAATCCAGTCAGAAAATTACACGTAATTAACTGAAAATGAAAAATCCTTTAATACTGCATGTTGTTTCAGTTGCATAACAAAATAATCTCTTCGGCAATCAGCAGACGAAGCGTACAGCTGAGTCGAATGAAAAAAAACACTAATTAAATGATATCGAGGGAGTACAGGGAAACAGCATTTCCTGATTATCCGTTCTATGCAAGGTCCATTTGCTGTAATCATTACAAATGCGTTCCCGTGTTTATCCCGCGTCCTCGTTCCCAGGGTACAGTTTTTCCCGGTGTACGCGTATCAAAGACGAGCCACATTGGCGGAACAGGGGGTGAATCCGTCGCCAGATGAACGGGCTGGGATGCATATTGCAACGGTAATATAGGCGCATCGGCCTCGTTTCTACCTGAAAGCACGCCGGTGTTTGCACGGCCGCTGCATTATATATATGAGCGCACGTGTGGAGTCTGTCGATTAATTGGATTGCTACTAACACGCTGCATCGACCAGTTGCACGTGAAACCAGGAAATCACTTGTTCTCCCTTTCGTCCGTTCTTCTCTTGTCAAATTTTCCCTCTCTCCCTTTGGTGTATCAGGTAAATGGTCTGTTTCGCGAATCCCCGACGCGGCGTCAGAACTTCAATTTCTGCATCCGTCTCTTACCCGTTTTCGTTGTATACGACTCAACCAGTTTGCTCTGGCAACAATTTAATTGCCTATCTGTCCAACACTCTCTTCCACTCGTTCGTTAATTTCTCTATTGAAACCCGCTGCCTCTACCCTCAAATGTCCTTTTTGTTTCTCTTCTATTCTTTTGTGCAGAAACCTGGCCTAGATGCTGTTTGATATCTTGCAAAGGTACAGAGATATTTGTGAAATTTAATTTCAAGGTACGGAATCATTGTATATTATCAATAAATTAATTATATTAAGAAAAAAAAAAAATTAAGAAATGGGGATTTGAACTGAAGACCTATGGATTTGCAGTTATCTATTTGCAGTCTTATACTATAAAATGTAAGGAATAATCAATTTTAATTGTTAATATTTGTTAAATAGTTAACTGTCCACCCTCCAAATAGGGTGTAAGCTCTACGTAAGCTTTAAGTAAGCTTTATAAACTGGCAAAGTTTTATTAATAAGTGAACGTAACACTTGCGGAGTTCTCCATAGTGGAATTTTATCCATTCTTTCTACTGCAATTCCAATTTTGTACAAATTCTTATAGCGATAGTAATAATAATAATAATAATAGTAATGCTATCACGCGAAAGTAAGATATATCAAATTTCCTCGATTTTTACCCACCTTCGTTTCCTCTAGCTACCCGACCTAACCACTTCCACATCCGCTCTTCGAAACTTTGATTACCGTCTCAAGACGTTCCCCTTTGTTTCTGTATTTCGGTTTCTATTAGTATTACGTTTCAACACCTGTCTTCCGGAAACTGTTTCCCGTTCGTGGCAAAGCTGTCTCTCCCGCGTCACGCATTCCGAATTCCATCTCTATTCCGTTTCACTCGTTTCCACGATTCTCTGCATCGATGTTGGAATCTCAATTTCGAGAGGAAGATATATTAACGAGAACAAAGTAATTAGTATCATTTACAGAATCATCGTCTTCTTTAAATAAAGAAGGTATCATTTTTTTTTATAAAGAAAATGAATAATTGACTACTATTTATACTATCAAAAATCCTTCTTCCAATAATGCAAATTTTACTTTATAATTTGCAAAAATTCGTTGAAGGCTAAGACAGTAATATAATGTCATAACTTAAAAGGGAGCATTACCGTTGCATTATCCTCAATTATTCAACGGTATTGGTCCAAAAGAAATGCGATTAAACTGTTAAATTATTTAACGACCAAATGGCATGAAGAATATCAGAAAATCACGGTACCTATTCAGAGAGTAATTAAGACGACAAAGAATCAGTCGATGAACGTAATTTGAATCTTGTCGAATGGTCAGGAATATGAATACAGCTTAACAGTGTATTCTTTGTTTCGTAAAAAAAAAAAGGGAAAAGGGAAAAGGGAAATGCAACTTAACTGCGAATAAAATCTCGGTCGTTATCGCGTGTAATAGTTGACGTTAAATCCACTGATTACGTTGTCACTTGAAAGGCTGCTAGAGGAAACATTGTTGTAACTCACGACACGCTGAAAGTACAATTTTGACGCAATTAATTAGAGACCTGGTACAATGTTGATAAAAGAAACCTACAATTATTCTCGGCTGGACACTTTAATATAACAGCCGGCGGTGTAATCAGCATTAATCAAAACGTGTGCGTGATACCTGAGATAACACCAGAGGGGATTCGCATTAAGCACAATTCCCAAAACGAACTGAGTGAACACGTGTTTCCTTTATCTTAAAATAAAATAAAAAAAATAAAAAAATAAATTTTACTTTAATACACCTATTATTAGATATTTAAGAGGTCTCATTAACAAATACCAGTGTACAAATTAATTCGATGCCTTTAGTATTACGTCTTCTTAATTACTATTTTAAATCTGAATACTTTCCGACACTTTTGTGTACTTGAACAGTTGTTTAAAAATATAATAATAATAAAGGAGGATATATAACAGAGTTGGCATTGCGTTTGAGGCAGGGATAATCCCTTAGCCCAAACATTCGGATTAAGTGGTGTCAGCCGTGTCGAAGCGCGACGATACATTCATTCGTGTTGGAGCCTTCCTCGAGACAGGATCGAGATTTTTAATGACTAAATTATTTAACCCACCGACGCTATCCCAGACCGTAACTGAAATATTATTATAAAAATGAAAAAATTATTCGAAACTTCAAAATCATTTTACGTAAAATTGCTGTTATATGAGTTAACACTGTATCGCATATTATCTTTTAAACTTAATCACCAACGGGAAATAATTAAATTAGCATCGTGTATCGGTGAAAAAGGTATTTGTTTAACCGTGAAAAGGTAACCACGTATCAGGTAGAAGGTTTCAAATAAGGAGATCGATGGGCACAAGTTCCTTGGAAACTCGACCTGCTCCTCGACAGAATCGATTCGTTCTCGTTAGCACCCGGTTAAACGACCGTCGTCGATTGGAATATCGGCTTAAAGTTTACCGTACCAAACTTCTTTCATTAAACTTACGAGAATTCGCTTCCTCTCTTTTCTTCGTCGGCCAAACGGAAGACTCTACAATGACGCGAAGCAACAATACGATGCCTCGAAAATTCTACCGCATTACATCGTTATCATGTAACGTCGAACGATAGAATTCAATTATAATGCTGCAGTACGAACGTAACTCGTTTGGTAAACGTTTGTCTTCCCTTGGCGTCTGCAACGCCTTTTATCCAACATCAACCGTACCATTTCTAAAGTGTTATAACTTAGATCAAGCCTTTCGGTGGGTAAAATTGTTGGCTCTAAGCCCGGACCCTTTCAGTCGCCTTGTAAGACAAGTAGTAACATCCTGATCGTTTCTTAGACTCTGTTTCTAGTGTTCCAGAAACGTAGCAGAGAGCGAGGACAAAAGTAACATTGTTGATAATTCATTGATAATTCTCAAAGATGGTTATATCACTTTCTCCGGTCTCCATTTTCGATTGATAACTTGGATTATACTTATAAAACGAAACTGCTCTAACTAAATAATGTCAAATAACTATGTAACGTTTTAGTATAAACATTTTTGTTATAAGTGTAATAGTATTTGCATAATCGTAGTTCAAACTTAAATTACATATTAGTTTTATCTCCGCTCTCCCCTGTTGCTATTATTGTTAACAAGTCTGTTAAAATTGTTAACTAATTTTTATTAACGCTTCTTCATTTATTATCTCCAATTTTGACAATTGCAAATAAAATAAAACTTATCGAAATGTGAATTTTTGTAAAATTCGGGATTATGCGAAGAAGTTGTCGGTTTTCTAAAGGATAAAATTTATAATTTCTAATAATTTCTGCGTTGTTCTCCCGGAGTATCTAGTCAACTTATCGCAGTATCGAAGTTCTTTCATTAAACTGTGGAGAACTAGTGTCCCCGTGGAACAAAGTGTCGAAGGATGACCCGAGGATCGATAATGTTGGTGATGTCGGGACAAAGAGCTCTTTGTGGCATACATAGAACTTTCGACCCCGCTGGTCAGGGCCCGATTTCTCACGAAATCGCATGCAATGTTCGTGGCACGCGAATTTTTGTCCGTGTCCGCTACTCGTTCCGGGTTATTCAACCATTTTTTCTACCAGATACGTTATTCCCCAGACATATCGGTTCACCCGGCTAGATTTACGGTCCAGACTTATAGCCAGCTGTTCGCATTTCACGCGAGAATGTTTCGCGAATTTCAAGGATTTTTTCAATTTATAACAACCGAGAGAAATATGAATTTTCATTGCAAATACAAAAAAAATACTGAAAGTTACAGCAAACATGACAAATTTTGTAAATTACATAGTTGGGATAAACCAAAATCGAGAGTTTGATATTTGTATGGTTTCTTTATTTTAACATAAAGTCTACTTTCTGTCATTAATTATAAAATACAATATCATTCAAGTGTCCTCTTCGGTTTTCTGTTACGAGCCCGATGCGTTTGACCCAATTTTCCATTACATTTTCACATAACTGGAATAGAGTTTAATCAGTGGCGAATGCGATATTGTTTTTCAGCTCAGTACTCTTTAGATTATTGGTTCAAAAATTTCTTTAGAAAAAAGTCTAATGATGTTAAATCATACGATTTTGGTTACTGATGTCTCCTTCTCGTGATATTAGGCGGCCATTAATTTTGATCCAATTTACAAATTTCATTTCATTTTTACTTGAATAATATTGTCTTTAGGATGTGACACTCGTCAATTTCGATAACCCTTTATCACAACTATGTAATTCACAAAGCTCGTCAAAATTTTGTACTAGCGTTTGTAACACAAAATGACTAGTTCTTTGGTAAAAACTCTATGAAATAATATTTAACATTAAGAAATATAATGGTGTAGATTTCATTTATTTAACAAATCCTGTATCAGCCATTCTCGCGAGAACACCTGGTACAATTTAGTACTAAAAAAGAACATAGTACAATTAAAGCACAGGGCGAGTGCACTGCATTTTTGCTTTCGTTGCGTGAACTCGCATCGTGCCGCTCCACGATAACAGTAATTTCCGCAAAAATTGTAATTCTGCAAACGTCAGCTGAAAAATATTGCATGCCGACCCGTAATCTTGTAATTATTGCATTATTGGCAGCCAGAAATTCTTTGAAACCACACCTATTACAAAGCAATTTCGCCCTCCCCAGAAAAGAAATTTAAAAAATATTTTGCATATCATTTCTTAAATCTCACAATTATTTTATTATTGATTTGGGTCACAATCGACCCCGCTTCAGTTGACCGTAAGTCTGTAAGCAACATTCGCGATATGAATGTTAAACAACAATAATATGTTCGTAACTGTATCGTTATAAAAAAAGGAAAAAGAAAAATGGAAAAAGTTGAAAGAAAAACAGGTGGACTGGAGGATTAGCAGACGGCCTCATTTCAGCACTGTTATTTCGTCCGAATTTACTCTGCGGAACCGCACGAATGCACTGCACGTTGCAATAAACCGTTGCCCTGCATGGATATTAAAAGCGGCATAAATATTAAAGTAAGAAACGAGGGCCAGCCTCAATTGCGTTTCAGAGGGAAAATGTGAGAGGTCCGTGGGAACGAACGGTAACGACGTAACGAAACGAGCCCTTAGGCAAGCTAGCTTATACTTTTAACGTGTCCTCGCTAATTGAACCTTCTACCAACCTTGCATTGTAGACAAAAGAACGTTTAAATGAAAAGTTCCCGTTGAAGAAAGATCTAACGACGCTTTTTACAACCAACATTGATAAAAGACATTTTTATTGAAAGAGATGTCGAGTTGTGTTTTAATGTTGTACTATTGGATACGGTAAGGGCCTCAGGACACTCCGATCCTTTTTTATTAAAATCTATAATTAAATTTTACTCTTTTTTTTTTACACATCTTCTGTAAGTTTCATAGTTATATCATAAAAATTAATGAGGTCGGTAGCGCAATTGTAATTTTAAAATAGGAGAGTGAACAAATTTTGGTCACACCTTATTAATATTATGATAATATTAAATCTAATTTTCTTCAATTTTGCTTCCTAAAATTTTCGAAAATCTTCTGCGATTTATTAAAAAAAAAAAGGGTTTCAATTTCTTAAGAAATTAACTTCAGTCGTTCAAGCTCTTCTTGCAATCTAACAGTACAATTACCTTTTGTACAAATTACTATATAGGATGTATTTCTATCTTCGAGAAATTCATTGCTAGTTTTTCAATCGTAACATGAGTAGAGTAGTGTTACAAAAGAAGCTCGGAATCCAGAAAACAATCATATTGGTATAAGGAAACAAAGTAACGCTTTATTTCGAGGCAAGCACGAGAAACGAGGAGATTTAAGATAGAATAGGATGGTTAAATTGGAGCCGTAGCTCGGAGGTAGCAGTATGTGGCGATTGTCCTCATCTTTCATCGCTCGAGGAAAGGTGAGTTTCGGTGGAGAGAGAGGTCAAAGGGAAGGCGCGAAATGGAAAGCCTTTCTCGAAAACTGTCACCGGAAAAATAGATACAGGCCGCTTATATACGTGCCAGTTGCACGGATTTCCTTTTCCCCTTTCATCCACTTCTTTTTTTTTTCTACATTTTTCACGATGTTTCACAAATCATTCGTTTCGATGTGAATCCTTCAAAGGATCCTTTTTATAATCTCAAATATGTCGGAAAATTTTAGCTTCAACTCGGAGTGCGGGTACTCGAGCCTTGGTTCCGATCGAATATCCGAGCCTTGGCTCATGTCGGGTCGGGTAATAATCGGATCGAGTCGAGTAATGATCGGGTACTTAAACTTAGGATTGGGTCTGATCGCGTAATTAATTAATATTCCAGTATTTTAGTCTTGGGTTGGGTCAGATTAATGATCGAGTACCCGAATCTCAGGTCGAATCGAGTAATAATTAGGTATCCAAGCTTCGGATCGGACCGGGTAGGATCCTGAAATCACGGATATCCGAACAAATTTATATGTTGGATTTTCCTGGGTCCCACTCGAAATCGAAAACAAATTCCTAAATTCAGCGTGGATATTTTTCATTTTCTTCAAGTTTTATTGTAAAATTTATTACCAAAGTTTAGTAATACGTTCCTGAAGGTACGTAACGTCAGAAAATATAAAAAAAGTAGAATTTTTGAAATTCACTTACCAGAACGACCCTCTGAGTCTATCTCTTTTTTACCCTTCTTCAGCATCGATTCTTCTCGTTCAAACTTGAGTTGCGAATAAAGCTAGTCGATAATTCTCGTCGGAGAACGTCCGCAAGTTTTCTCGGTTCGTTCCAATTTCATTAACTGCACTTTAGCCGGACTAATATCGAATGAACGTGGCCAACGAACTTTCCCAACGAAATTTACAAGCTTATCTTCTGGAAGTATCGGAAATTCTTTAAGCACACAATACGATGTTATTAACAACGTTGCCGGTGAAGCATCGTATAACGAAATCCTCTTCTCAGAAACTTCCTACTTTGGCTCAGAATTTTCTGTCGATCTCAGATATTATTAACATTCGGACGTAGATAATCGTTAATGAATAATTTGCAATGAATAATAATCAATTGTAACATTTACATTATGTGGTTTGCTCGTAAAATTCAAGAATGACGACATAGCGCGAATCTACCAGTTCGAAGCTTCGCAAGTTCGAATCCCATTCCATGCAAAAAATTTTTTTATTTTATTTTTCAGCTTTATCTTTAAAACTTAATAAGAAAAACTACATTTTATTTAAAAAGAACATTACCGTTGTTATACATATAGAATAAATAATATCATTTTGAATAAAAAGATTCTACCTACTCATGGAAATTAGAGAGGAATTCACAAATTTATTTACAATAATTTGCATGATACTTATTATAAAGAATAAGAATGCTTTCTTTTAATTTTTATTTTTATTCCATCATCTACAACGGCTATGTTCGTTTCTCCCTTGAAATCTTCATACTGCAGAGTATTACAGTGTACGTTTATCTTTCCAATATATTGGCTAATAGTTAAGATCAATAACGATTTATTGTACCGAAGCAACTCAATGATTCTTACATACAAGCATACTAAAGTCTATACCTGATCCATAAATTACACGAAACAAAGCCACGAAACGGAAGGGAAGCAGGTAAATCAAAGCACGCTTAAGGAACTGAATGGCATCGAGCCATCGGAACGAAAATTATGATGGCTCGCGTGAGTTTCCGGTTGATCGGAGATAAATATTAGTAGGGATAGCCGCGGTAACGATTTTTCCGACCAGATTATACGGTTTCTCTTTTTTCTCGTTGACGTCGAAACGAACGACGATATAAAGAGAACAAATCGATCACTTATCCGAGATACATCGAAATAGCTGCCAATGTTTTAACGTATCATCTGCTGAATAATAAAATTTGGAATCGTTTCAAAGTTTGCACTGATCTGTAAATAATATCGCAGCGAGATAGATCCTTTATAAATGTCTGAATGAAATATGCAATCCCATTAAAAGAAAAAAAAATACTGCAATGCATCGGTGCATTTACAAAAGATATTTTCATTTTACTTTTTCAAAATTTATATAGAAATGTATTATTACGTGCAATTATAAAATTAAATTGAATAATTAATACAATCATATTATAAATAATTGCAATTATAATGTGCTGTAATATACACGACCTTTTCCACTGTCGCCGTGTTAATAATAATAATTATAATATGCCGGACTATGCGCGGTCATTTTCACTGTGTCGTATAACAGTGTTAAACACCGTAATCAACAGTAGCATTGCCTAATGAAATTTTCCTTCTCGTTGAACAGGTGCAATGAGCTAATGGCGTAACCGACACCGCGAGGCCCTGAAACCTTGGCCTCGAGTATCCATACCAGTCGTCATAGCACCGATTCTACCGCTTGCATCGGTGCACGCTCGCTCGCGCGCGCGCGTTCTCCAAAACACGTCTAAATCCGCGCGAGCGAGTGACGTGCTCGTCCTTCCCGACGACGACATGTCGTTCCTGTTGAGTCGAGGTGGCCGAAAAGGGCCCATCATCTGCTTCGCTGGTCTTCTATTGATCTTCGCCCTTTATCAACTGGGAATCATCTGTGGATCGATGAAGAACGTGCCCACTGCGATAATGGTTGCCAAAGAGGTAAGCGTTTTTATATAAATTATAAAATACATCAAGCCAGCAGACTTATCCACGTGGAGTCTGACAGTTGCTGTCAAGATCATCTTCGAAGTTAAGCTAAGTTGAGCGGGGTTTAGTCAAAGATGGGTTACCGTTTTGTTAATGGCGCGGCAAAGAGAAATAATAAACAGAAAGAAAGGAGGGAAAGGGATGGGTGGGCGCGGCCATGGTATTTAGGTATTGAAATTTAAAAAATTAAAGTCAAATTGAAACAAAAGACTACTATAGAAACGGGGGGGTGGTTTGAATAATACATTTAAAGAAAAGCTTTGTTATTCAAAAGATTTAAAGAAAATCCCATGCATTCGCGAGCAGATGCTTAAATCCTCCATTAAAAAACCACGTAGCAATTATTCTTAAGGTGGAAAATCACTTAGATACGAGTGCATTTAAGCTTTCACCAAGTTGTACACAGCATGCATTACGCTATTACGGTGTCGACGATTTACGAGCCGAGCTTGGAGAACTCCCGCAGCCATCTATTACGAATTAGTTTTATCCTAGTTTTCGTGAAACTGTCCTGCAAATAATCCGTAACCAACGCAGTCGGGGGGTGCTCTCGAACAATCCGTGCGATACCCAAACGAACATTCGGACAAACGAGTTCCACTAACTTTGTCCGTGTCTCTGTTTCCATGGATGAAATAACGCGTTCGACGAACAATACGAGAAAACAAACGATCGTGAACAACTATAACCCGAAGAATGTTGGTAACATTTCGTCAGAGACACGAAAAGCGGAAATTAGCGAGGACCGTATGCTTCATTCCCTGATGCTTGCTTGTAGCCACGAACAAGAAGTTGATACGTTTCACATGCGAGAAAATTCCAACTAGTTTTACCCGTTTCGTTGGGTTCTCCACTCGAGGGGAATAAATTATTATTAATGCATTAAAATAGTTTTTGGATTAAGGATTAGATAAAAAATATAGAGTAATAAAAATTTCATTCACGAGTAACTGACATTGGATACGGTTGATCTATCCAACAAAATGCTAATGAATTAATTAATAATATTGAATAACACTGGCATTATGTCAATAATGAGAATATTAGAAATTTAATGCTCAAACGTCAGAGCTTGGTAAATTGTACTTTGATTAAAATTAGTCACTCGAATTTTTAAATAAAAGAGATTCCTCGATGGCTAGGTATTTTCTTAACGCAAAGAGCTTTTTCTAGTTACTTTTTTCCGGCTGTTAGATTGAAAGGACGCGTGGCTCGTCGATCACGGACGGGCACAAAGTTGCCAGGGAAAAAGCAGATTTTGACCGATCGATCGATTCGCAAACGGTATCCTCGCGATTACAGTGGATCAATTAGCTGGCTAAGACCGAGGGTCAAGATTAAATCGCAATTTTCTCTCTGGTTCGTTCCATGTCCGACGCTTCTCCTCTAGGAAGGTGACGCTGACGTATCCTCATCGCGACTAATCTCGACGAACAAAAATCCAATTTCAAAGTTTCCATAGCATAGACAAAGTTCCAAGGAAATTTCTGGCCTCTTCTAAGCCACAATATGAGTTCATAGCGAGTGCTAGGGTACCGACTTTCCTCATAACCCATGCATAGAGACTCGTGTACAATTGTCAAAGTCCTGACAGGATTTTCTCGTCTCTTGTTAACAATTAACAATGGAAATGGCCATGGGAGGTAGAGTACATTATAATTGTAATTATTCAGAATACGATAATTTTGTAATTTTAACTTTCCAGTTGGTACCTTAGGAAATTAATATCATAGAAGAAGTACAGCATATTTGAAATACCACAGTATCTAAAAAAATGGTTGAAACTTTACTTTGGAGCATATAAAATTATTGATAGAATGCAACTTGACTTAACGCGCGCAAAGTACATCTACAGATAAAGACATTTGAGTTATTTCGCTAAAATGAATGAATTATTTTTAATAAAAATAAGTAGAACTGTTCCTAATTACCTGTACGGTAACAAAATCGTTACTTCGTATTATTTTTCAATTACATCAAAGTTTCAGATTCTTTTTATTTTTCATTATTACTGAGAATATGAAATGTAACAATTCATTAATTTCTCTTTGATATTATGCAATTTTACCTGTTGCAAATACTGGTATTTTAAATATGCTCTACTTCCTTCAATAATGAACGTAGAATTTTTTTAAAATTTTTCTCCTTCAGTTATTCATTATTTCACTACGAAAGTCATCTCTGTTGTCGTTATATCTTTATATAATATGCAATGTTGTTTGTCGTCGAATCGATTTTCCTTCATGTCTCATCAGCGCGTCCCTTGTCCAAAGTAATTAATTGTTTTCATAATGGGACAGCGATGGAAATTCGATTAAGAACTTCCTTGATCTTATCGAACATCCTGGAAGCGAAGTAAAACGTTGTTCTGATGGAAAATAATATTTCAAAAATCGATCCTCCACTAATTTGACCACCGATAAAATTGACGTGTTTACTAGCAACCCCAACTTCTCGGAAACATACAATTTTCTTCGATATTTCATTATTTGTCTCTCAATTCATTCGATTCTATTCTCACGTTTCTGTTCGTCGATATAGATGGAAACACAGCTCTTTTATTACTCCCCGGGAATAATCGAACTGAGTGTTTTCCTTTCGACGAGATTAGAGACATTCGTCTTCCGTTTGGTGGAAAAATAGAAAAGCGATAAGGCGTTGGAAAGGAAAACGTATCCGGTGATCAGAGAAGCAACGAAAGATGTTTGTTCTACGGATCGATCTTCCATCGAGTTCCCTTTAAAGTTTCACTACTGACACATCGTCTCTATTGGAATTAGAGTCGCGTTTTAATACGACAACATGGATTTTAATGCGACGACCTACCCTTTGAGAGTAATCTCTTTGTTCCTGGTTCCAGTGGCGCTTGTTAAGAAATCAAGGAGCAGCGCTTCCGACGAGTAACGCTGCCTCTTTGGTAACACTGTTAACCCTTTCTGCAAAGGTAACAAGATAATACGAGCTTGATCGATCATTCGTTTTCCTATACCAAAGATCCGTCCGAAGAGTCGGCGATACACGGTACTTAGACGCACTGTATCCATAGATGTTCGAAGTAGAAAAGATTAAAAATGAAATATAAAACATTATTAAAGAGTTAGATGATTTAAACCAGCAATTAGATAGGTTTACGAGGTCCCATTAAGTTAGAAAGAATTTCAAAGTTTCAAAACGATATAAAGAATCTACGAGGATCTGGTGTTCGATAAATTAAAGTGGAATTTCCGGAGGGAAAGGAGAAAAAAGTTGGGGGAAATTTAATCGTCGTCACCTTTCGTCGTTGAAAACGAACCCGACAGAAGAAAACGAAAAGGGGGGATGAAGTTAATTCGCACGATAAAGTCCGGACGGCGTTACTTTAATTACGTCTAGCCCAATTCCAGCTCCAGATCTCCATTGAAATTTTCCCGGGAACTGGTGGAAACGACGTGAGACGACGTCCACTTCATGCCTCGATGATCGAGCTAATAATAATCCGACTAATACTCGTTCTTTCAGGCTGTCCAATAAGAAAATTACTACTGCCCGACGTCTGTCTTTCCTTGTCCGACTATATCGGTACTCTACTACTTATATCTGAGAGTTCAGACTTTCTTTCAATTATAGAATTTCATTTCTTTTGTTTAATTTCTTCATTGTCTTACCCATGATAAAAATTATTATTGTGAATATTAATTTTAGAGTAGGGGCTTAGATCAGAAATTTTTTTTCAGGTTTGAATGAGATTTTGAAAATTTATCTAGCACATCAATTTGTTAAGGTATCCGTTCATACACCCTATTTAGAGTCATTTAACCCTTCTACGTTAACCTTTTTTAATCTTAGCAATTACCATGATCATTTTTCAATAGTGATTTTTTATTATAAAAAAGAATGCGAGAAAGGGTGAGGTTCTAAGTTATTTTCACTATCGTGAAAAGAGGTTGCGATTTAGAAACGGTTGGGAAACACTGATATAAAGGGATGAAATCGCAGCCGCTCAGCTCAAAAGCCTCCCCAACACCCTGGATTCTCGCTCCTATATTTTGCGACCTTCCCGGTCGTGTCGTCAAGCGAGAAAAGAAGAAAAAAAAAAAAAAAAGCGAGGGACAAGAAGAAGCAACACGCGTGAATACGTGTACGCTGGAAGGTTCGCAGGTTACAGCCGACAACTGGAGCGAACGGAAGAGAAACGAGTGTCTGTCGAGCTCACCCTCCGTGCAACATAAATCGCGTCGGTTGAGTTTCACGCGTACTTTTCTCCGTTCGCTTTTGGCGAGAAGCGAAAAGAGAATGGAGGGGTTGACAGGACTAAACCACCCCTCTCTCGCACCCGTTGCATCGGGAATACTAATTACGAAATGTGCCCTGCTTTTTCATCTCTTATTTCCTTTCAACCGGGATGCCTGCCCGGTGAAAAATCGTAAAACGCGTGCCACCACGACGTTCACTCGCGAACGCGTCTTTATTCAAGAAAACGGGAGTTTTCTTTATGGAGGTGAGATATTTTTCTGAAGAATAAAGCTTCCGACTTAACCTGTCGCCCGATTTATCTGCAAAACGTCTGGTTGATGTATTTACGAGCTCTCTTTTTGCAAAGATGTGTTTCTTCGATATCTTCATTTATTTATTACATTCTAAATTATTATACAAACATTTCTTCTGTTATTTTTAATAGATTTATTTTATTAGGAAGATTGATAATTTATTTTTATTTTCTTTTTTCAATCTTCAATATATTAAAGAGAGTTATTTAAAAAGGCAAAATATCATTAATCTAAGGACAATAAACGCGTATCATGAAGTCTACCCTTCATTTCCATGTCATTGTAATTTTAATCCCGTCGCTAATTGACCCGCTCGTCGTAAAATTCTCCTCGACGCTTATAACGTCGCACGTTAGAAAAATCTACAGCATTTTTTTTAGAAACGAAACGTCGCGAGTTTAAGCTTGAAATCATGATTGAAATCCACTTCCTGAGGATATATACGGTGCCTCCAATTAAATCGCGGTTAATTAATTTCATCAAAGTAGAACGCGATCGATGTAATAATTAAAGCGACATGACTTATCAATTGAAATGTTAATTACCAACTTTTTTTATTCGAAACCTGTGCGACTGTTAATATAAATCACGAAGGCTGAATTTCAGGGGCTGGTTTATTCGTCTCTTGCCAAATTAGAGCATGAAAAACAAAAATTGTGGACGCAGGGTGGCACGTTATTTCACGTGCAAAAAATGCTAATTACAGAACGTATTCTACCACTGTTTTTGGACATCGAAAGGGTGTGGGTAGGTTTTATACCTTTTCGGTATCATCTTTTGTAAACCTATGTAAAGTTTTCCTATTTTCCATGCAAATTTTATTTATTATAGTAGCACCTAAATTCGTGACCTTTTTTTTCTTATTGATTTATTTATTAATTTTTAATTAAAATCACTAGGAGTCGTATGTAAAATATTCTAGATATTAAATATAGAATCTCTATGCGGGCTTTTCTTTTCTATTTTGCCTAAAAGTAAATGCAGCCCTGGTAATTACCAACGAATCAATTTATTTTTTATATTAATATTGATTTTCTTATTCCTCTTTCATATTTGAAGGGAAACTTAATAAGTTTTAGTTGTAATATTTTTTAAGTACAGCAAAGTATTTGTCTTGAAATTTATTTGTAGAAACCAAATAGCCACAGGATTTCACGAGTATATAGACCGTCAGGAAATTATACGGTATAATTTAATTTCAATTTGTGAACCATATTAATGAACGCTAGTGGTCAGCGTTTATTAATAATCATGGAAAATGCATTGACCATTCGATCGGATGATAAAGTTCTTGATATAATGTTTGCTTAATCGAGCTCGGTGTCAGTTGAAATGTTATCCTACTTCGCATTGATTGCGGCTAATTAAACCATACAGAGGGACTATTAATTTTCACGTTCAACCGAAGGGTTTTTACATCTTATCGTTTCATTAATGAGCAAAAAATAGAATGATGGAATAAAATTCCAATCTGTACGTGTTAAAATTTTGGTCCCGCTTATCCACATTTTCGGTCTTTAATAAGGCATGTAAAAAACTACTAAGCAATGCATTTTAAGTTACTGAATGGCATAGAAAAGATATGTATTGGAACCCCTAATTGACCCTATCTGGTATGTAAAGAGATATACATATGTATTTGAAAAAATTCTGAAGATAAATTTGCTTCATTTCTCATGGCACAATTCTTACGAGTGTTTGTTCAAACGTTCATTATTTTCTCATTTTTATTCGCGGAAAACAAATGTGGCACAGTTGCTGACACATGCGCCTAATGTCTCTAACGAGTGTGCATAAAATGACAAATACATGACTCAATTTTTGAAAAAACACGGAAGTAGGAAGTTGAATAAATGATAGTCTGAGAAATCGTTGAAACTAAACTTTCCCTGGATCGAATCGCGAACGTTTTAGAAGGAATCGATGATTCCTATAACGAAACTTCGAAGTTATTGATCCTGGCTCGAGGTTCTTGTTCCTGAAGACGATATTTTAGAACAAACGACGAGTGGTTGGTAACTAAAGTTTAATCAAGCCTGTATAATTTTATAAGAATCGCTTGGTAAACTGCTCTCTTAAACGTGGCTAAAGGAAACTTTCGATCCTCCATCCGATATCCTATTAACGTTGATCATCGTTAAATAATACCAGACTTACGGTGAAATTATAGCAGAATTTAAAGAGTAGACAGCAAATATGCTACATAAAAGCCATCCTTTATCAATAAAAACATAGAAAACTCCAAATTTGCAATATAATATTTTATTTTAAATAAGTTTCTGAAGTGAATAAAAATTTGGTTTTGTATTTCTTTTATTGTCGGTGGATAGATCACGAAAAATCGAAGCGAAAAGTTCTATAGCATTTTTCGATGGAATCAGTAATTTAGCCACATGTCATTGTTGAAAATTGAAAAATTGACCAATCATCACGGTTCGCTGATCTATTAGTGGGTCATACCTAGTTGTTTCAATTTATTAAACAGTTTGATAAATTGTACGCGTACAATTTTCGTCTGTATCCTGTAGTAGAGATTGATATCAAACATATCCAAAAAACCATAAAATTACTATCTTTACAATAGCAAACAACGTTTGAATTATTTAAATAATTAATTAATTCCGTCTCCACTAAACTCTCGGCGCATGCGTAAATGCGACGTGCAACGGCGCATGCGTAAGCGCAACACTCAGCGGCGCATGCGTAAGCGCAACGCTTAGCGGCGCGGCTCGTCGGCGGCAGAAGGGGTTAGTCTCCTACTCCGCGGGTCTTGCCACTCAAGCTGCGCGCTAATTGCTCAATTTTTCAATTTTCAACAACAAAATGTGGCTGAACTACTGATCCCATCGAAAAATGCTACAGAACTTTTCACTTCGATTTTTCGTGATCTATCCAGTGGTGTAGAGATCTTCAGGGTATTTTTACGTAACACTTGCCATTATAACAAGAGTCTATTGTAGTATCTATTGAATAATAGGAACAGCTATTAATACAGTGTTATTTCTATTTTACAGAAATACGTGGTTGGTCCATTCGACCATAAAAGGTACACCTACGATCGTTACATGCCGCTAATTTTCATCGGTGGTGTACCACGATCAGGTACTACTTTGGTACGCGCCATGCTCGACGCACATCCTGATGTCAGGTGAGTTTCATTTACCTTCTTTTACTATACGAAGCTGGTAAATTGGCAGATAGAGAAAATAAGGGTCTAATTGGTTGTTCCTCACCTTATCTTATACCAAGAATCGTTGAATAAGAGAAACTTACCTCGTGCTATTCTGTTTCTCGGTACTATAGCATTCGGCTTCGATTCTTGGTTATGACTGTACCTTCCCCTGCTGACTTGACGTTCGGTCGTCGGTGCTGGGCGGGTTGCAGGTTTCAGGCGCTTTTTACTCGAACTTTTAAACATTAATTACAGGAAAACAAAGCCGCAAACGCTATTTCGTTATTCTTGATTTTCATCTTATTTTGATCCCTAGATTCACCCCTTAAAATTTTGCCCACCTTTTGTTGAATACCCTGTATAATATGTACTCTTAGCCTTGGTGCATTATATTAAGCAGACCTATCTATTAATTAAACTTCTGTAAAACTAGAAAGCCGACCGATGTGTGGGTGTGGAGAGGATTACCTTGTTAACTTTGCCTTGCCCGATTGTCAATTTACTAGCTTCGTACAGTAGAACAGTACAAATTAAATATACTTGAATAATTGAAAGAAAAGAATAGAAAAATATTATTTTGAATTGCGTTGCTGTTATTTTATAATAATAATATAAGATAAGGAATAGAAAGCTTGAAATTTGAAAATTAAATATTTCTATTTTTATTAATTAGAGTTTTAATATGTTTTATTACAGCGAGTATTTTCATTCCGGCAGTCAACGTATTAATTTTGTGTAGAAGATGGCTTATGTGAGAATTTCTTTCATGACAGATGCGGCCAAGAAACCAGAGTGATACCACGGATTCTCCAAATGAGGATGCACTGGCTCAAGTCCGAGAGGGAAAATCTCCGCCTTTCGGAAGCGGGTATTTCGAAAGAAGTGAGTAAGCCTAATCCTTCTTAAGATTTCCACATTTAAAATAGTACCATAGATGGTTTCTTAGGGCCATTATTTAGTGTAAAGCTCAACAGGGGTGACAAGAGCACTGCTGATGGAATAGAAGTGAAACAAGAAAAAGCAATTCATACTTTCCTAACACATAATGATTATAATATTCATATTCCAGGGAAGTATACCTAACGTGGTACAGAAAGTTTTTTAGGAAAAATTGTAAACAAATTTTCTACATAAATGTATCTTTTATAAGATTTTAAAATCTAAATTTTCAAGTCTTGGCTTTGTACAACGCAACGTTGGGGTAATTAAAAAATATCATGATAAAATATTGCTTCTTCGCTTTAGAATCTTTAAACAAAGAAATCGCTAAATTGGAACCTTGTTATATCAGCGTGGCTGTTTGATTATCTTTGTCTTTGCCTTTCTATGTGTCCGCCGTCTGAGGTTTAACATTTCATGAATTCTTGCTTCCCTTATATCGCCATTTTCCCTATAAAAGTTTCATTTGATCGCGAGTGTACCATTTGATTAATGTTTCATTAATTTTCATTACTGATTGTGAGTGAAACGTTCGAAGCACCGTCTCAAAGTGAATGATGTAAATCAAACGTCGATCAATTATTCGTGAGACATTTCGTGGAACGATATTAATCTGGAAACGAACGATTTAACCAGGTGATGGACAGCGCGATAGCAGCTTTCTGCCTGGAGATAATAGCGCGACACGCGGAGCCAGCTCCGAGATTGTGCAACAAGGATCCCCTCACTCTGAAGATGGGCTCTTACATTCTCGATCTCTTCCCAAATGCCAAGTTTATCTTCATGATCCGCGACGGTCGTGCCACCGTGCATTCCATTATCTCGAGAAAGGTATGGCTCGATCCGATCGAAGAACCATCGAGCGACCGCCAGCCTGGCTTTAACGGGCATTCCGGTTGATGCATGCAAATTTATCCCACTTCATCCGCGAATATGAAAACGCGACGTACTCTTTGCATAGAGAAGAGGTGGGGGATAGGAAAAAAAAAAGACCAGCGGGAATTTACGTATTCCTCTAATGCAAAAAGGATGATAAAAACGGAACGTCGGATCGTAGAATTATGTATGTAAATCGAAGGGAATCGCTTCTTTTTTTTCTTTCTTTTTTAAGCTCTAGTATCAACGATTTCTCTGCAAGTTTAATCGGATATTGTTTTATTCTTCAATGTAAGGCAAAGAGTCCATCACTTTTTTTCAATTTATAATTTAAAACGGTATTTTATTAGGCCTTATTGATACATAATTACAATGTCTTTCAGGTCACCATAACAGGATTTGATTTGTCGTCTTATCGGCAATCTCTTATCAAATGGAATCACGCGATTTCCATCATGTACGGACAATGCAAGGAAATAGGAACGGACAAGTGTCTGATGGTTCCGTACGAGCAACTGGTGCTACACCCTCGTCAATGGATGAAGAAGATCTTGAACTTCCTCGACGTTCCTTGGAACGAGTCCGTGATGCATCACGAGGAGTTCATTAATAAACCAGGCGGAGTGCCATTAAGCAAGTAAGGAAACAACCATTCATAAAAGATTAGAAAATTGTTTTTATCGTTAACAAAGATCACTTCAAATTCCTGGAAGTGAAAATATTGAATTAAAATAATCGTATGCTTTGATGCGTGGTGAGCAGATACTAAATTCCATTGCATTTTTCGGTATGCAGGGTCGAGAGGTCGTCGGATCAGATCATAAAGCCGGTTAACCTGGAGGCATTGACCAAGTGGGTGGGCCACATTCCGGACGACGTGGTCAGAGAGATGCCTGACATCGCGCCGATGCTTTCTGTCCTCGGCTATGATCCTTATGCTAATCCGCCGGTCTACGGAGCGCCGGACAGGCTGGTTAGCGAAAACACGAGACGGTATGTAGCCGAGTAATCGGGCTACGTTTAATTAGCATTCCCTTTGATCAGACGTACAAGATATTTCTAATTAATTAAAGAATTAAATATAAGAAAGGTTTTTAAAATGTTAAAAATTTGTCAATTTCCAAGAGACTGCTGTATATATGTGACGCCATCTACTGTGAGGTGTTAAAAAAGAACTCCTTGATCTTGCCGATAGTTCTCTTACAGTTCTCCTCCTCGATACCAGAGGCGCCACCTTTTGCCCCCCTCGTTTTGATGAATTCTCAAAACTTTAAACGCAAGCCCCCAACTACTGCACTCCTGATATCCCTACTTCCACTATTTCTCTTGCCATTGAGTCTAGAGCTCCCAATCCCTCACTTTTCACTCATGCTATCATTTAATATTGTTACTTCTTTATTCAGGGTGCTAGCAAATGGAGAAGTTTGGGCAGCCAGGGCACGCCAGTTCTCCCTGGAGAAGCTAATAGAGCTGAGCAAAGAAGACGAAGCTACCAACGCTCCAAACGCGTGACCTAGGATACATGTTCCCCTAGGCATGCGGACTTTGAACCTGTACAATTTCTGTGACGTCTAACGACGGTCCTGGAAGAGCCAGTTTCTAACAAATAACCAGAAGGAGCATTTTCTTCGTTTGAAAATCCTTCTTGAACTCGAAAAGCCGTGCTCGACCGCTTCCACGGAGGGACTCGAAAACGACTAACTGTTACCTGGCGAACAACAGGGACGCGTCTAGTTTAAGATTGAGCATTAAGCGTGTATATACGCGTGGCAACCGATGCTGTTGCAAAAATGGTTGTTCTCTCTGTATATTTTAACCGATAGACGTTTACTTCGATTCATACCGTGTACCTAATCGTTCACGGTTACACTGTGTGATTTAGCTTTGCTCGTTTGGATGGACCGTGCGACGAAGAGCATTCAATTTGATTCGTTGTGTATATGAGCGAAAGAGTGCGAGAGATTCTGATTGTTTCCATTTTCTTTTTTACACCTTACCATCTAGAAAACGAATTTATCCATTAAGCTTTCAATGGTTGATAACTCAATCTCCTCCTCGATACTCCTTCCAATTTTTACTTATTAAATTGATCTGCATACAGTGGGCAATGTTTCATCATTGATGGAAATCGTTAGATACATGCTACTGTTGGAACAGTTTCTCTACATTTCACTCAAATGGCCAGTGATAAGGATATAGATTATGGAGGTACAAATACAGATTATGGAGGTCCCTTTTCTCTAATGGTATCTGCGATTTCTGTACATTTTGTTGTAACAGATCTGACAAATATTGAAAATGATGCGAGCTAAAGATTTTATACTATATTTGGTATCTTGGTGAAAATGAATTTCTTTCTGTTATATTCTGTATGAAAGGAAAGTATGCCTTCATGTGTGGTACTTATTATTGGTGATTCATTAAATTGAAACTCGCCAGTTGTTTGATTGTTTAGTAATGAAAAGAGTCTGTACCGTGCTTTTCTTGTCTTTTTGGTTTTCTAAACTAGGGTCATTTTCAAAACTGGCGAAAATTGTTCTGTTCTGTGTTAAATTGTTACAAACGTGTTTGTAAATTGGCTTCGGGCGAGAGAAATTATATTTGTACGCTATCAAAACATGTAAAAATGTGGTGAATTAACATTTCAAAATGAAACTATCTATCTGACGAACCGTTTTCTCGGTTTATGTTTTTGTTATGGACTGTCGATAAATGATCTGCAGCAAGTGTTGCTGCAAGAATTTGCTGTAACTATATTGAGAACAGTGTTATTAGGTTTTGTCAAATGGCACCTGATACAAATGCAACAACTTCAATGTGGCATTATGTCATTCGTGTCAACTATACTCATGTCTATCGAATTATATGATTAAATTATTTTAATATTATGATGAGTCTTGATTAATACATCCTTCGTTCAATAATTTAATTTTATTCTTCAAATATGATTACATATTTTTCACAATTTTACTGATAATTATAATGATATAAAATTACTAATTGTAAATTCTGATTCTGTTCTATTCAACTCTCGCGATAACAGGAACAATATCGCTATTGCCATCTAGCAATAATCAATAGCAATTTTTGAATATTTTTTTGTGGAATTTCGTAATTTTGTCAATATTGATATTCAAAATTAATTTAAAAAAACATGAATAATTATTAATTATTACATATTATATAATTTAGCACATCATTAAGAATTATAAATAATAATTGTGACAAAAAATAATTTGCTCTACAATCATTCTATTACCGCACCTCAAACTAACATCTGGAAAAACAATTTTCACTTCCTTTGACTCTATTTTTTTTTTTTAAATCAATCAAAACCAGCACAAAACTGAACAATTATTATTATAATTGTTTGACAAACTTGTATTCGCTTCATGCACTTTGGTAAATAAATCATTTGACAAAAGCAACTAAATTATTATTTAATTTACCCAATTTCATTTCTGAGTTATTTATTTAAAACTCGTAATTTCTTTCCTCAGCTATTTATTTAATTGACCTAAATTCTTCTATCATTTTAGTTATTGAATGTACTTAATTTCGTTTCTCAGTTATCTTATATATATAAAATACAATGTGCTTCGGGGTCCCTGACACCCCAGATGCCATATTGTCGGTGTGTAGAATCATCTGAGCCTCGGGGTCCTTAGAACCCCGAAACAATATTATTTGGATATACAGAATCGGCCGTGCTCGGGGTTCTTAGAACCCCAAGACAATATAATTTGGGTATACAGAATCGTCGGTGCTCGGGGTTCTTAGAACCCCAAGACAATATAATTTAGGTATACAGAATCGTCGGTGCTCGGGGTCCTTAGAACCCCAAGACAATAATATTTAGATATACAGAATCGGCGGTGCTCGGGGTTCTTAGAACCCCAAGACAATATAATTTAGGTATACAAAATCGTCGGTGCTCGGGGTCCTTAGAACCCCAAGATAGTATAATTTTAGTATGCAGCATCCACAGTGCTTGGGGTCCTTAGAACCCCGCAACGATAAAATTTTAGCAACCAACATGCTGCTAACCGTAAGAAATTATAAAATATGATTATTTTTAATGTTTCGTGGTGTATTTCGTCTGTAATTCTTTTGTAATTAGCAATTTTATTTCATTCATAATGTGAGCCGAAACATTTTAGTAATATTTTATAATAAACAGATTTGGCGACAACTGTTATCTGTAATTGATAGAAATCATTTGTGATTTACAAATATATCATTTTTATTGTTTGTGAGTGAATAATTTCTTAATTATTTACAAGTTTGTTATATAATAAATAATTGTAGTGCGCATGCGCTACAGATCCGATCGTACCCATCACTACCTCGAACAGAGAGTTTCACGATTTGTTCGTTTTTCGTTCTTATATTTCGCTAGATCCGCTCAAACCTATCACTATTCCGAACAAGTCAGTTTCCCGATTTGTTCGTTTTTCGTTCTTATATTTCGCTAGATCCGCTCAAACCCATCACTATTCCGAACAAGTAAGTTTCTCGATTTGTTCGTTTTTAGGTCTTATATTTCGCTACTTACTGGGGTCCTTAGAACCCCGAGACATTCTAATTTGGATATACAGAATCGTCGGTACTTGGGGTCCTTATAACCCCGAGAGAGTATAAATTCGGTATACAGAATCGCCAGTGCTTGGGGTCTTTAGAACCCCCAGAATATATAATTTAGGTATACAGAATCGTCGGTGCTTGGGGTCCTTAGAACCCCGAGACAATATTATTTAGATATACAGAATCGTCGGTGCTTGGGGTCTTTAGAACCCCGAGACAATATATTTTAGATATACAGAATCGTCGGCGCTTGGGGTCTTTAGAACCCCGAGACAATATAATTTAGGTATACAGAATCGCCTGTGCTCGGGGTTCTTAGAACCCCACGACAAGATAATTTAGGTATATGGAATCGTCGGTGCTCGGGGTTCTTAGAACCCCAAGACAGATAGTTTTAGTATGCAGCATCGACAGAGCTGCGGGGTCCTCAGAACCCCGCCACGATAATATTTTAGTAACCTACATGCAGCTAACCGTAAGGAATTATAAAATATGATTATTTTTAATGTTTCTTAGTGTATTTCGTTTGTAAATCGTTTGTAATTGATTGTGTGTATATTTTTAACAAAGTAGTAACAAATTAATTCTTTTGTAATTAGCAATTTTATTTAAATCATGATGTGAGCCAAAACATTTTAGTAATTTTGAATAATAAACAGATTTTGTGACAACTGATAACTGTAATTAATTGGAAATCGTTTGCGATTTACAAATATATTATTTTCATTGTTTGTGAGTGAATAACATCTTAATTATTTACAAGTTTGTTTTATAATAAATAATTGTAGCTCCTTAATACCCGAATATGATATCAGGTCCGTATGAAGAGGGCACAATAAGTATAATTTTTTTTCATAGTTTATTTAATTTACTTCATTTCTGTTTTTTTGCTTATTAAATAAGCTCATCGAAGGGGAATAACATTTATGATTATATCCCTCTTCTGAGTCTCAGCCGTGGACCCCATTTATTTTACTTCTTTCAGTTATTTATATAATTTTATTCCTCATTACAGGCCAAGGCCATCTCAATAGTCCTCACATCCCTGCATTCCTTTCATCCCAGCATTCCTTACATTCCTGCAACCCTTAAATATCATATTTTTTTTTTTTTTTTTTTTTTAACGTGGTGGAAATCTTCAGAAAGACACCTTCAGCCCCCCTGGGGAGGGGCCGGAGGTAGTGTGGGATTTTTACCCACTAAAACCACCACGGTGGCCAGCACTAGGGCAGTAAGGAGGGTGCTTTGACCCTCCGCCATGTGCCAAACTCCGCCGACATCGGGGGCCACGCCCGATGCCGGCATCCCTCGGGCCGCGTGCAGTGGAGACCGGGGCCCCAGCCCCGAATCCCTGCGGAATTCCTTTACATCCCCCGGTCCGTTATATTTCAGCTTCCCTTACATCCCTGCATTCTTTTTATCCTTACATTCCTTTCATCCGTACATTCTTTTCGTCTGTATATTCTTTTCATTCCTAAACTCCTTGCATATCTTCATCCCTTACATCCCTACATTCTTTTCATCCCTACCTCCCTTACATCGCTTCATCCCTTACATCCCTACATACTTTACATCTCTTCATCCCTTAACTTCCTACATTCTTATCATCCCTACATTCTTTTCATCCCTACATTCCTTACATTTCTTCATCCCTTACATCCCTACATTCTTTTCATCCCTACATTCTTTACATCCCTACATTCCTTACATCTCTTCATCCCTTACATCCCTACACTCTTTTCATCCCTACATTCCTTATAATAAATATATTATAAAGACTGCTTCGAGTAAAGGTAAATAAAGGTAAGTAAAGGTAAGTAAAGGTAAGTTAGAATTTCGCGAAAATTTCGAAAAACAGCGCCCCCTAGCGGCAAAAATGTGAACTAAAATTTCGATGTTGAATCAGCGCCATCTGATTTCGGAAAAAGGAACTAAACCATGCACCAATTTTGGCCCTCTGGCGGCAAAAATGTGAACTAAAATTTCGATGTCGAATCAGCGCCATCTGGTTTCGGAAAAAGGAACTAAACCATGCACCAATTTTGGCCCTCTGGCGGCAAAAATGTGAACTAAAATTTCGATGTCGAATCAGCGCCATCTGGTTTTGGAAAAAGGAACTAAATCATGCTCAATTTTTGGCCCTCTAGCGGCAAAAATGTGAACTAAAATTTCGATGTCGAATCAGCGCCATCTGGTTTTGGAAAAAGGAACTAAATCATGCTCAATTTTTGGCCCTCTAGCGGCAAAAATGTGAACTAAAATTTCGAGGTCGAATCAGCGCCCTCTGGTGGCGAAAAAGGGAACTAAATTTTGCACGATTTTGCATAAAAATGTTGCAAATATGTGAAGAATGCAGGGATGTAAGGGATACAGAAATATAAGGGATGGAGAGATGTAGGGAATGTAGGGATGAAGAGAATGTAGGGATGAAAAGAATGTAGGGATGAAAGGAATGTAGGGATGTAAAGAATGCAGGGATGTAAGGGATGAAGCGATGTAAGGAATGTAGGAATGGAAAGAATGTAAGGATGAAATGAATGTAAGGATGAAAAGAATGTAAGGATGAAAAGAATGTAGGGATGAAAGGAATGTAGGGAGGAAAGGAATGTAGGGAGGAAAGGAATGTAGGGATGTAAAGAATGCAGGGATGTAAGGGATGAAGCGATGTAAGGAATGTAGGGATGAAAGGAATGTTGGGATGTAAAGAATGCAGGGATGTAAGGGATGTAGTGATGTAAGGAATGTAGTGATGTAAGGAATGTAGGGATGTAAAGAATGCAGGGATGTAAGGGATGAAGCGATGTAAGGAATGTAGGGATGAAAGGAATGTTGGGATGTAAAGAATGCAGGGATGTAAGGGATGTAGTGATGTAAGGAATGTAGGGATAGAAAGAATGTAGGGATGTAAGAAAAGCAGGGATGTGAGGAATGCAAACATGTTAGGGATGCTGGGATATGATGAAGATAGGGTTGTAACGGATGTTCAGATGTAAGTTATGCATGGGTGTAAGGGTGACAGAGTTATAAAGGATGTATGGATATACAGAAAGCAGGGATGTAAAGAATGCGGTGATGTATGGAATACTGGGATGTAAATAATGCAGATTTATAAGGGGTGCAGAGATGTAAAGGAATCAGGGAAGTAGAGGATGCACACGGGAGTAATAAAATCAACACGTTCGTCCTCCTAAGGAGTTTATTCAATAAGCTAAGAAGATAAATACAGCAAATTAAATGAACGCAGAAAAAAAATAAGGGTATACGTATGTTTAGCAGGTAGATCTGCACCCCTCGGCGGCCGCTGTAAGACTGATGATGTTTCACTTCGTTCTATGTTGAACGGTTGATAAGGGTGCCGCATCCAGCTACCTTTGTTCGAATCAGTGGCTGCAAATATTTTTTTTTTAAAACTATTTCTATCTGATATTTGTTAATATTTATATAATTATTATTTTATATTTTACAATTGTTTATTAATAAAATTATTGTTATATCTATTTAAATTGTTCATTTCTTTACATTTTCGTGTAAGTATATTCCAAAATTTTGTTTAATTATTCTATTAAAATTACTAATGCAACGACTGTGATATAAATCACATGAAAATGGTAAGGGGGTTGTAGAGCCCCCTAGCAGTGAGATGGAAAATATACGTAGGCACCATGAATTACCTGCAGAAATTCCGCAAACTTGTCTATTGATATTTTCCTAATTTACCTACTGAAAATCTCCTAATCTGCTAGTTTTAATTATAGAGTGCACGAGAAGAAAATTCTTGGCGGTTAATTTAAAATAAAGAACTCGTTTCATCTCACTTTTCACATTCCTGTTTTCAAGACGCACTATATATAAAATGGGAAGCAGTGAAATTAATTGATCCGTACAATCGGATATACACTTTATTGGTCCAGCTGTTCAACTACATAGAACTATTTATAAAACTTTTACAAAATGCTCAACGCTTCGTAATTGAGAGACCTCTTCGTGTGCCATTGTACCGTTTAAAACGTAAAGAAGTCACGAGTTTCGTGAACGCCGGTTTGCATCAAGCTTTTCACAAGAATTAAGTATACATCGTGTATGTGTATGTATATGTGTACATCATTTATCAAAGAGAATTCTTCGAAATACACCTAAACAAGAGTCTCGGGAAAGTCGATGTCCAACTGACTTTCCATCTCGAAGTCTATCGTAATTGTGCAAATACTTGTTGGCAAGTCTTCACCTTTCTGTTTTTATTTCGAAACTCTAATACCGTCAGTCTATACAGTGGTTCATAGTGAACAAACAATTTTATTTTACCCTTTCGCTACTTTATTTTGGCCAAATAGTGCATATATTTTTAATTAGACTATGCTGTATTGCATCTATCACTTTTGTCATTAATAAAATTGAAGAATAGATAACACCGTCAAATGCTAAAGCGAATACCTCTCTAAAGGGTAAAGCGCTGACCTAAGCCTCTGCCATTTACAGAGTTTATACTATAATATTTCAATCGTTTTCGCTATATTTCATTTTCATCGCTGATCAAATAAAAAATAAGCAAACTGGAGGATAGGTAACACTGTTAACTTTTAAAATGAATACCTCTTTATGAGGTACAATGTGGATCTAAGCTTATGCCATTTACAAAGGTAAGATTATAATACTGCAATATTTTCAGTCGTTTACACGTTGTACACTCTCGAAATTAAATATAAGTAATTTAGAAATAAATATTAAAATAAATACCTCTCTAAGTGGCAAGGCACCAAGTTCATGCCATTTATAAAGGTAATATGTGACTCTATAATATTCTCAGTCGTTCTCGCTTTCGTCATTCACCAAATCAAAAATACATAAATTAGAAATAAAATCTAAAATGAATACCTCTCTAAATGGCAAGGCGCCACCCAAATTTGTGCCATTTAGAGAGGTAGTACTATAATACTGTAATAGTTTCAGTCGGTTTTCACTTTCTTCATTCCCTAAATTAAATATAAGTAAATTAGAAATAAATATTCTTAGTCAATCTCACTATTTCTGTCCTCTCAATAGACAAACGAGTATAATCTTCTATTAATGTTTATGAAAATTCAATAGATATAATGATTTTCAGTAGCGAAAGGGTTCCATAAACCATCATTCGAATCGCTTCTTTCACTTCTACCTCCTCGATAGTCTCACTTTAACTCTTAAGCGTACATTTAGTCACGTTATAGTAAATAATAAAAATAGTAATTACACGAATGGAAATCGGGAGAGAAAGTGGTCTATTTTTTAAAAAATCTTTCCAAGTTGCTACGAGGTATAAAACTGGTTTTGCTTTCTTGAGAATCGTAGCTCGAAATTCTGTTCCAAAGCTTGTGACTATCGAAGTACCATAGACAGGTAACTTTTTTGGAAAATTCGCAAAGATTAAAAAAGACTCTGGTCAGGTAGAATTGGTGCTAAGAAGGGAAGTATTGTACATGCTTTATAAAAAGAAGCTCGAAATCTTACGTTTCTTTTAAATCGTTTGGAATTTTAATCGAAAATGAAGGATCTCAATTCATTGTCTAGTAATTAAAGATAGACTTTAAGAATATTGAAATCCGTGTCTTCGGTTTCGTTTCCATTCAAATACAGTAAATTGTCGAAAAAACACGTGTACGTAATTAATTCTAAGATGTATCAGTTGGTTCGTGGAATTATTTTACGCTTTCCATGAAATTACATTTAGATCGAGTGCATCGAAGAATATTTGGCGATATTCTATAAAAATTGGCAGTATACAAATAATTCACCATAGAGAATTAACGAAGAGTGTTGTAAATGGTTTTGGGATCTTTCAGACGAACTAACAATTTCTTTTTCTACCTAAGCGAAATCAGGTACTAATTACTTTTACCATTTCCAATTACCGTATCAAAGTCTTATCATTGATCTTTCTTTTACACCAGAGGCGTCAAGTAGGGTATGGTAGCTCTTGTGAAACCAAATGCTGGCTTAGGGGCATATAATACCAGACCTTACAGTTGAGAATTAAAAATTACAACAAATTAACCCTTTGGCTGCGATTTAATATGATATTTAATCATTGAAAATTATATTATTCCTTTTCTAAATTACTTTTAGTATTAATATCGTCAAAATTAAGATTCATTCTTACTTTACATTACCAGAAACATTTACATTAATAAAAAAAAAGAAGTAAAATCTTTTTTTTACTTATTAAAAAAAAAGGAAGGAGGCGACAAAGCTCCATACCTAGAAAAAGGCATCATTAACATGACGCCTCTGTTTTACACGCTAATAGGAATAAAAGATTTCTAATTTTAACCGGTACCATAATTTCTATAATAATTTTATTTCATTACTTCTGCGATTTTCTTTAGAATTATAATTGCCAATTAAGAACTACTATTTCAGACTCTTCAAGTTCATTTTGAATAAATTAACGAACTAACTTTTAGGGTAACTTTAGTTTAAAATAATCTTTTAAAGATATAGTAGCTCGAAAGGCTGTTTGAGTTAAAAATTCAAAGTAATATTAATTTTCTTTAATCACAGAACGAAAGGCACCGGTAAAACGTTGATATTGACTTGAAAATCAGTCGATAAGAAATTTCTCTTTCATAGAATACTGGAATTTCTATCAGAATTCGAGACAACGTTCAATGAATGATAAGTAGAATATTTGTTACAGAGTGTACAATATTTTTTACGAAGTCTGTTTCTCATTTTTCAAATACTTGGATAAAAGTTACAGTTGTTCTCTCTAATAGAGACTATAATTGAACCTTTGTATATGCACAAATTACAGCTGATTTTTCGAGACGAGAGCCTTTTTGATTAATTTTTTTTTTCTTCTCTTATAGATTACAATATGCGTATAATTGTTCCTAAGTTGTACTTACTTTCCAGGTTTCTACTGTATATTAGAAAACGCAAAACGAAATTTCTAACGATTCGTGCGACGAACAGAGACGAAGACCAGCTCCGCCTTCTTTACATATGTATATATCTTTTCTTCTAACAACATAAACCTTTCAATTCAATTTTTTAAGTCTCTAAGTGTTATTTTTGTGAGCACACGCCAGAGAGAAATATCAATCCATTGGTGATCACAACAGAAAGACACTAATTATGTTAAAAAATTTTAATTTACTTTCAATGCAGCTCCTTTTCTCAATTTTTAATATTAAATAAACTAAAACGGTGTACAGTGATTAATTAATGAATAGATACTTCCCTCGTAATAACAATGTAACTAAGAAAATCATTAACACGAATAATGTATTTCCCTAACTTATTATTATAGATCAGATAGACTATATATAAATTCCATTTACATTTTATTAATAGCATTTTTTCGCCGTTAATTGGTGAAGAACATAAAACCTCTTCATGATACGTCAACAGTCTATGATTCGTTTCCCTGAACACTCGTTATTCATCTTTCTCAGTTTTAGATTTAATAATTATTTTGATTAACATCTTATATTTAATTTAATCTCAGGATCCTTTTCTTTGAAAAGGGGTTTAATACTTTATCTGATTTTGATTTAATCATTTCATGACCACAGTTTATGAATCTCTGTTGTTGCATGGAAAATATTATTTCTTTGGCAGTAATTCTTTTCTTAAATAAATTTTTTAATTACCATAATAAGTCTTGGATCGAATCGGGCAATGATAGGGTCGGGTCGGGTAATGATCGAGTCGAATCGGATTGGACAGGGTCTTAAAAGTTCGTCAGCACATAAATTTATTCGGGTACCCGCAATTTCCCGACCTGAACCCGACCTGAATTATCGAGTACCCACATAACACTACCAACTACTAATATCCTTTAAACATAAACAAAATACCCAATAAATTCAACGATAATTATTCCAATATAAGGATAATTGAAATCGTACAATTTTAATAATCATCGGATATTCTCCATACAGCAACAGAGACTCCTGTATCATCGATCTACAAAAGCAGATGAAAATCACACGTAAAGTTCCACGTGGTTGGTGCTCGTTCACCAAAAGCTATCCACTTCCCGGCAAACCCGGCAAACAATGGTGATAGGTGTTAAATTCGAAATTTCCCGGTAGTCAAACGCGATCCGGGTAACTCGACCGCTCGTAATCTTATACGCGACCATGTTGACACGCACCGTTGGCCTGGCATCTGCCAATCGGTCCATCTACCGATTCGGCTCAATAGAATTTCCGATGACGCGAGATTTCAACGTCAACCGTCCTCTACAGAAACGTGTGTGCGTTCGAACACAGTCGACGATAATAGCGGCTCGTATTGTTCACGGATATTGCATGCACAAAAGATCGTCTCGATTAACCGAACCAGACCCAGTCTGGGATTATGCAGTTTCCACGAAACCGTGCGATAATTGTCGAATTTTAGAGAGCAATATCAACCTTAATGGGGTTCTATGGAAATAGCGCGACGTAATGAGCTTTTGGTTTAACGGAGGTTAATCGTCAATATTGGAAATGTACACCCTCCTGTACGATTCATTGGACACTTGCATAAATTAACAAAAATAAGTAGTAATAATTAATGTAATTCATTTGTATCATAAAATTTTAATAAAAAGTTATTTAGCAGGGGTGTGCGGGTACCCGTAATTTCGGGACCGAAAGTTGACTCGAGACGCTAAACTTAATTACATCCGATAATATATAGAAATACTTTCAAACTTAAGAATTTAAGGTAGATCTGAAAGATGCAGTGCTGGTTCTCGAATTGAATTTCGGATCTTGAGAGCAGTTCGAGTACCAAGTTGATATTCGACCCGACCCGACCTGAGGTTCGGGTACCCGCAATATTTAGGATAGAGTAACGTCTAGATTTATCAAGTGTCAGACAACTTATACGAACAGGAATGTAATCGAGAAGCAAAGAACGGCAGCGAAGTAGGTAAACGAATGATTCGACTACAAACAAGAAACATCCTCTCGAGATTTCTTTTTCCTCACACGATTTTATGTTTCCGCGAAGGCAGTAGTGTCCTGAATTCTGTACGCTCGTAAAAATCCTCCATCGAGGTCGTAAAGTTCCACGAGTCTTCCTGCTGATGTTAGTCTTTCCATCTTCCTTCGAGTTTCCTGTTTGTCAGTGATCCAAAGGACTCGTACGAAATGTCACGAATGATCTATGACTTCCTATCATTATTTTCCACGATCTAAACAATAATCTTAGACCCAACCAAAGGGTACAACAACCAACAACTGCTGTGTACGTCAACATCTAATCACAGCTAAGTATCACCGTATCTCCGAACGTATCTTTTCCTCGAATTGATCTATTAGACGCTAGTAGTGATCTGCTCGATCACCGTGACGTCGCGATGACGTCTCGGTCGACTCCTGTAGGAGTCCTGATGGCTCAGACCCTCTGGTACGCTCTTGCTGGGTCTCAGAGGTCCGTAGAACTGTGGCTGATAATAATGATCGGCAGTGTGCATCCTCTCCATCTCCCTCTCCCGTAGGTTCTCTTCGACGTCTAACGGCACGTGAAGAGACTGAGACTTGGGTAACCTGGGCCTGGGTGGCGGTGGACAGGCACACGGCGGCGGGACGTTCACGCTCGATAGATGCGACCCTGGTAGAACCGGTGATACTGGTTGTCGACCCCAACCGACCAGAAAAAGTAACGCTGCACCGCACAAGGAACTTAAAGTGCACGCGTAGTAACCCACCCTTGGGCTGTTCGCGTTCATGTAACCTGTAATCCAAGAATTAGGATGAGTTAGTTTAGAGAATTCAGGGTGTGATTAGAAATCAACACTAGAATAGAACTAAGATCCTTGATGTTAGAACCTAGATCCTAGGGATTCCTATCCTCCAGTCAGGAGAACCTTGAAATCTAAAACACCTGCTACCTCGTCGACTCTTTAGCAGGATTTTCTCAAACAACAAACGTTTATTTGTGTACTACTTAATCGTCGAATGGCAGGTAGTACACTCCACTTAACCAAGTACACAGCCAGACTCTCGTTGACCTAAACTCCAACGAACAGCAAAGCGTGTACTCGGTGTGGAAAACAACAAACAAACAGAACCAAACTCGCGCTACTTTGAAAGATCAACATCTTCGGTTAGATAGGAAAGGATCGCGATGTCATCGGTACTTGTACTGAAAGCTGTGGTGTATTCTCTCTTAAATCTCTTCGGGCCACTGTCAACCAAGGAATAAAAGCGATTTACCAGTAAGAGGAACTCCGAGAAGAATAGGTAGAGCTTCCGCAGCTTGTACGAGCGCCCAGGATCGTGCAAAGTGTCTCGCCCTCAGTCTTTCGAGAGCCAGCATTTTCAGAGAATAAAGAGCCCCACCGAGAGAGGCGCCATAGAGTCCGGACGCCAAGACCAGTCCGTGGTAACCTTGCACACTGCCCAGTGCAACTTGAGCTATAGCTTTAAAATAGGAAACACAGAGATGCTTAAAATACTTCAATCTAATTTATATTAGAAGGGTATATGGTAGAGTATAGTACTGTTGATGGGTTATACTAGTAGAGTACAGTAAGCTCTCCATATCTTACTACACTCTACCTCCTATCCTTGGTGCCTTGGTTATACTACATGTATTAGTAGAGTGAATATAGTGCTCTGATAGATTTACAATAGTAGACTATAGTACTCTTGCTATATTACCACTTCTTGTTATACTACCTTCCGTACTCTATTAATCTACTTTTTCTATCCTTAAAACCTAATTTTTAACCAACTTAGAAAAAGGAGGAGGTTCCTGAATTCGATCAGTATATATTTTTTTAATGATTTGGTTCTGAATACACGACAAGGATTCTTCTATTGTGATTTGATACTCCATGTTTTAAAAAATTTCAATCCTGCCCGTTTCTTAAAAAGTTTGGTGACCCCTGCCCTACTACCTTATTTTCCTTATTCTTAAAACCTAAAGTTACTGTATGCATATTAGTATAGTATTTTCCATCTAAAAATATTATTCAAAGCCAGAAATAACTTTCCATATAAATAGAAATTTCCATACAGTCGCTTTAACAAACGACAGAGTGTTAGACATACATTTTGAAACAAATGATGATGCGAGTTCTAGTTCTAGTTGCAGAGAGTGGCAGGATATAAACGTATGGTGAACAGAGGTACATCCAGTATGGACGTTTCAAGATTGCCATTTATATTTCAACACAGAGATCCCAGCTAGTAGCGAAGCCACAGTTTATTTCGTAATCCTCTTACCGTGCACGGTCATTAGCGCAGATCGGAAATAAAGCAATGAAACGGTGTTCTGTAGCCCGTTAAGCCTACATAACACCATATCATGATAGACCGTATGTAATTAATAGGTGGAATATCGATAGGAAACCTATCGAGCTATTTAATCGCTTCCATACGCTTTAACAAATATATTAATGAATTGTACATACGATAGATTGAAAAGGGTTGAATGTGGAACAGGTTAGGATGGGGTTAAGATTTTTCTATGACGATTTTAATCCCCTTTGGGATGAACGACTTAGCAAACTGAGATAATGAGGTAGGCGACGAAGTAGTGGAAGACAAAGATGTTGAGAAGTAGTTAAGAATAGGGTGAGAATGATGATGAGAGTCTGAGATGCGATGATGATGACGCTGAGGCGAAGAGGGTGAAAATGAAAAAGAACGTCCATTATAGCGCACACTGACATTAATTCATTAAATGCCGTGGGATCACTGATAAGCCACATTACAAATTCAATATAATATAAGGGGTATGCGGGTATCTGAAAATTCGGGTCAAATTCGGGTTTAAAAGGGACCCTGTAAGTTTGTCCAATACATAAACTTGTTCGAATACCCATAATTTCGGGACCCAAACTCGACACGTGTACCCGAATACAGTACCCTCAGCTGATCCGATCACTACTCGCCTCGATCTAACTCAACCCTATCATTACAGGACCTGACCTGATTATTACTCGACTCGACCTGATCTTTACCCAACCCGACCAAAAGCTCGGTATCTGCACACACCTAGTATGTATTTACGAAACCTGAATTCAAAAATGTGTGTGCTCATTTTATTTCTCTCATAAAACTCAGACAATTGTAATTTATAGCTTAATTACGATTTCTACAGAATTTCCTGAAATTTTGAATGTTTTCATTTTACAAATTGAACGTTATCACTGCTGCTTTATCATTGATAACTGGTTACTGATTTAAGCTCTCCATGCAATTGTATCGTTCCACAATGGTCGAGATAATAACAATACAACAACAGTGAACTCGGTAAAAATTTTGTTTGAATAAATAACAATGGTTTATCACACAATTCATTGTTATTGAATAATACGATTATAAATAAATATGAAAATAAAATGACAAAGATGATATCATGAAAAGTTTACACATCAAATTCCATCATATTGTATTTCATGACAGCTTTACATTTATTCGATAAATAATTTCTTTAATTCAACAAAATGCATTAATGTTTGTCTCATTAAAAAACGAAGGAAAATACATAGGTAAACTTTTTCCCGGATGGTTTATCTGCTGGCAGGTGAATAGTAGTGCCAGCAGTAAACTCGATCCAACAGGACAGGGATAAGCAGCTTTTTGGGCTTGGGACTTCTCGGTTGTATATTTAGCTCTTGGTTGTCAGCTCTCCTTTTTCGTCGTGAAAAAGGGACGCTCCGCGTATCGTGGAGCTCGCGCGTGCCTGTGTACGTGGATGAAAATACAGTTCTCCACTGATTACGAGTTACGTTCCATGGAATTTTTGCTCGCACGTTTTGCGTTTCAACCCTTCTTCCAACTCGTCCGCGTCTACGTATTGTCGTTGCCGAGCTAGAGTCATGAATTTTTAAACCGTCGAATGTTTATCTAATTTCTATTTTTCACTCGCACAACCAAGTCTGGGTCAATCGAGATCGAAACTTAAAATTAAATACATAATTTTTCAACAAAACAGTTAATAATTTCTAAAGAAACAGTGAAAAACATAGAAAATGAAATACAAAATAACATTTAAAATTCGGGCTCTCTCCATGGTCCGCCGACGGAGGGTTAACTGAAATAGAAATAAAAATTTCGAAGAGAAATCAATCCAGGTGTAACTTCAACGACAGAAATACATTCAATAATTAATCCAGAACCAAATTCACCTCCTTCTACCTACGTTCAGAAATCGATCAGCAATCCAATTAAAGCTCACCGCCAGAGAAACAAACAGAAAAATATATTCCACCGAGACCAACGACAGATTGAACCGCGACCATTGAAAGAACTGGAGAATCGGTTGATCAGTTTATTTCGATAACAAAACCGCTTCGAGGCGGTTCCGATTCCGTCGGTCGAGTTTTAAATGCGCTTCCTCTGTCCAGAGGCAAGCCCATTAACGATTGCAACGGCCTTCTATCCGCGATATTCGCCTCCGTGGCCAAAGGTAAAGAACACCGGGACGAAAGGGATGGAAAGGGTGGCGAAGTATCAGGCTCGGTAGAGACAGGGTGGTCTCGGGACAGAATGGAAAATACTTTGTGTCGGGAACTCTAGTCAAGCCGAGGGTAAGCCAGCTGAATGAGGGGCAAAGACGTGTATACGGCTGACACTCGAAGAGCTCGCCGGCTTCAAAAGGGTGATAGAGCCTTGGTAGGGGTAGAGAAAGTCTACCCCGGACTTGAATGAGGGCTATACGTTTAGAAACCTCCGGACGACGAACCTTTCTAGGCGAAAGCATAACACGAGCGATGGCCAAGGATCTAACCCGTTTCTATTCCACCACAATGTGTACAGGATGGTTAAAAATATAGGGCAAGAAATTTTTTTCACGAAGTTCATTAATGATTTCTTTCCTTATTTTGTAATTTTTTACATGGATTCATAGTGGGATAGGGGTTGGTTAATTTAAGGGTATGCTACGACCTACAAGACCACAATTTCATGTATACTAACCGACTCCTAGAAGCGCCGCCTGGCAGAGGTATTGCCTGGACACCAGACACTGCGCAGATGGTCTAGCGGTTACAACTCCCCAAGCCGCACAACCGAGGGCTGCTGCCAAACCCAAGCAAGTCTGCAAAAGCACCACAGCACTGGCCTCTAAACCGTCTTTGTGGCCCTGCACAGCCTGAAAGGGATGTTGCTCATTAGAACAGAGTTCCTCAAAATTATTTTACCTATTATCCCCCATGCTTTACTCAGCGCCGCCTGAAAATCTACCTTCCAAAAATAAATGAACAGAAAGATGAGATGCAGTGACAAATTTATGCCTTCCAATTAAAACTGAGGCTTCTAATCCCCTCATTCCCGTGAACCGTTCCAGCGTTCATAAAGAAGAGGTATCGTCTATTTTAGGAAGTTATTGCATTAGAAATTTATAACAAAGTGGACATTAACTAGCCGGATCAATGTTGGACAGTATGAAATATAGAAAAGGAAAGTGGAGGTTTGTCTGAATCCCTAAAAGCTCCCTAAGGGTTACCTAGATCTATATTGACCTAGACAGACGACGAGAGTTTAGAAGCCACCAAGAGACAATTTCCTGACACAGGTAACACAGAAAGGTCACTTGTTCATTTTCAACCCATGTAGACTTCGCTTTGCAAAACATGGTACTAGTAAAACTGCTGTTAAAAAAGTCGTGTTACTGTTGTCACGTTTCTGAATAGAGCCTTGGGGAGCTTTTACAAATTCATTGTTTCATACACTTTGTTCTTCCATGGGTTTTAATGTAAAGTCTATATTGTTATCATACGACCTATAAGTATTCTTTGAGTTCCAATGGAATTTTTGTACTCATAGGATACCCATGTGGGTAAAATTAGAATTTTTATGAATTCATCACTTTTAATTAACTTATTACTCGTATTAGGTATTAGATGTATAGATAAATTAATTCTTAATTATTATTTTCAATTTGAATATTTTCCCACCCTTATGTATTTGAAAAGTTGTGCGAGAAAATAAGTCTTCCATTTAAAAAATAAACAGGGAATTAATTTGCAATCATGGATAGTAAAAATAGTGAAATATAAAATTTGCAATAGTTTCTAATTCTGAATTAAACAACATATCACTAAAATTTTCACTTGTGTTTATGGAAATATTGGAAAAACTGATCGTCAGTAAAGTGAACTTCGAAAAGTTATTTAACAGAAAAGCTTACACAGCTACAAGTTTCATGGTGCATGGGTTGTTTGAAATGGGCTGGTCACACAATATTGAGCTGACCTGCGAGCGTACAGATTAGGTACAACTACGAAACACCGACCTACGTGTATACAACTAGTAGGGTCAATCTCGATTATATGTTTGTAAACCGGTCAACTTTGTTCAGACTTCGTTGGATAACGAAGTTGACGACTGCGACCTCCCCTATGATTCCCCTTGCAACTGGTCGTATAGGCGTGCTTCTGGCAGCTTGAACCTAGGGACAGAGCTGCTTTTGAAGTGCTTCGTGTTGGAGAACCGAGTCTTTGAGATGGCGTGGATTTGTTGTATCAATGTTACAATTTGATTGTGGGAATCCTATGTTTATAATTAGTCGCCTTAGAAAGTGAAAATATGTAAACTCCAAAATTCCAATATTCCAAAACTCTAAAGTTCCAAAGTTTCACAATTCCCAAATTCAAAAATTACAAATTTATAAAATTCCAAAATATGTAAATATTTTTTAAAGGCAATGATTGAATGAAAGATTAATTATTTTTAAAGGAATAAATGTAATTTTCAGCTTACAAAATGGCGAACCACTTTCAAAATATGAAAATAGAAATTAGGATTCCAAGTGTTTACCGGATAGCAAAACGAAAATTTCACTCACAATTAATATCTGCATCACAAACAGGTACTTCTGAGTGGGTTAAAGCTAATTGTAAGAACAGTCGAGGAAGCTGTCTACGTCTAAGAATATATGGTAATTAGGGTACTCACGATGTAAAAGGCAGGAGTGTAAAGGCCGAAACCAGCAGCTCCTGCAGCTAACATTAACATCCTGACGGGACGACTACCCAGAGGGCTGAGGTCTACCCATGGTTGCCTGGGCACCCTGGTAGCGGACTTCTTCTCTTTCACTTTGCCACGTTGATTTTTCAGGTGTAACATGGCTCGTCGTTGAGGATGATAGAGGGAGGCACTCTTGTAAATCAAACCCAGGAAGAAGGCCAACGAGAGAGCTCCAGTTACAGACTGCATACCACGCTCCCAGCCCAGCTTTCTGAGGAAACAGTGTGTTGTTATGGTTACGGGAGGCTATATTTTTAACATAATTTAATTTTATCAAAAATAATTTATGAGGTGAAGAAAATGTAGATAAAGTGTTAACTACTATTTATGTACCCCCATAAATATTAGGTGCACAAATTAATTCTGTACCTTTTCTTTTTATTTCAAGATATATTTTTAATAGTTATAGCCACTTTGCAAATACACAAAGGTGTAGGAAAATATTCAAATTTAAAATAATAATTAAAAGGGCGTAATGATAAAAGCACCAAATTAATTTGTATATCTATTATAATAATATGAAAACTTAATATTAAAGTAAGAAAATATTTTGTTCTTAAGCTGGTAATTATTTATTAATAGTAATTAACCCCTTTTGATTGACGAGCTCTGAAGAGGACCATAATTTTAATTTAATTTTGTACTTCATTTGTCATTTTTTTTGTACTGTATTTTCATTTTCGAAATTTCACCCTGCTCCTCGAAAAATTATTCTTCGAATATTTTGCAGTCAAAAAATCCTTGGTAGAAAAGATTCTCTGAATGACGACACTGAATGTAACCATATAAGTAGAACAAGTACACTTTTAGTCAGAGAAGTAGATCAGGTTCATGTTCGCCCAACTATTAAATAAAACTCTAGGTCATTTGACAAGTGAACAAAGATTTTTCATTTTCATGAGAACTTTGATAGAATTACAAAAGTGTTTAACAGACAGACTGTTATCGTTAACAAGATGCTCGAAAAATAGCGAAAATACGGGGAGAAAAAGTATTCAGTGTTTCTCTGTTAGGATCACAAAACGATCTCGTCGTGTATACATAGTTTAATGCCAGTTGGAACAAAGGCTTCCAGCTATTTCGAGGTTCTCTTTGACGGCAGAAACGTCACCGAATGTTTCGTGCTGCTCCAACGTTATGAACTTTGCGGTCGCTTTGACCGTAAGCACGAAGAAAACGGGAACTGCAGCTTGGCGAATCCATCATGCGACTCCGTGTGTAATTTCGTCGGTAGAATCAGTGTTCCCGGTCTCCTCAGGGAGCAGCAATCTTTTCTTAACGGGATTTCTCGTTCCCGAAGTAGATTGCATCCAGTTGACAGGTTATTCTTTGAGCGGCGACTGAAATATCAAAAAGTCTTTTCTTCCTCGCACCACCAGTGAATCGTTCCTATATCTTCAGCTATAAATCAGCTGTTATTTTCCAAAGTGTTGTAAGCCAAATTTTTAAAATAAAAAAAATAATTTCAATAAATTTCCTATTGAGAGTTTACAAAATATAAATTTCTTCTTCAAGAAAATTTCAAATTCTTTGAGAAAAGAATTTTGCATTCTCAGCACCTATTAATGAAATTTAAACAAGGTGTTGCACTTCTCGCACTAACTAAATATTTCTCCACTTTCTTAACAGAGAGAATAACATCACGTTCACGATGGTGCCATCTGCTAACTTCAACAATTTCAATTCTCTCTCCGTGAGATTGTTGGAACTCTCGTATGAAATACAAAGAGGTCAGAGTAGGTGTGCATCCATGAAAGAGGCGTGCACCCTGGTCGGCCACGTTTTCAGCTGTTACCAGGGGAACCCACCCACAGGATTTTTCGTGCAACCTGTCGTCCCACGCACCACGATAAATCTACCTCTGGCTTCTATCTCCAGGTCACCACGTACAGGTAAGTTTTCCAAGAGGAAAATAGAAGAGTGCTGTTGGATGTATCTCGCGTGCGGTACGAACTACGGTGAAACGATAGAACCATGTCGCCATCAATCAAACGCCGGACGTTTCATTAATCAATGATCGAAACGATCACGCTATCGTTGGATCGATGAAACGTCGTTTTTCTGATTGAAGTACGCCTTTGGGCGTGATCGAGATGAATATATTTCATTTTTCAAGGAATTGGGAAAAGAAAGACTGAAATGTTTTACTATAACATTGAGAAGTCGAACAATTCCGATGCGACCCGAACTGAAATGAATTGAACCGAACCGAACCGAATAATTTCGATCCAATCCAAATCGAATCGAAGAATTCTGACTCGACTCTACTCTAATTATTACTGACAATAAATATCTTGAAAAATTATTTAGTTAATTATTTCACTAAAAGAAATGCAACGGCTGTTACATTGCACCTGCAATGCAGTAGATTCGCAAACCATGGATCACTTATCCAGTAGGCCGGGTAAAGCATTAGTCTTCCAGCAAATGGCTACAGTTCTGTCTGATGTTTGACAATTAAGCTATCTTAACGATGCAACAAGTCATTCGTTAATGCGACACGTTGCACACGAAAATCTCGATAATCTATTAACGGCGTGCCCTTTGACGTTGACGATCGGATTAATCGATTGAAACACAAGGCTGTTATTGCGACTAACAGGACCTACTCTAATTAGCTTCCCTTAATTGTGAATTATGTGGATCGTTTTGTTAAATAGGAAAAGTGTTTTCGCAGTTAATCTTAGAATTTTATCCAAGTAAGAATAAACAATTTCCAATCTTCCAAGTAACCTACTTTCGGTAAGATCATTCGTTCGAATAAGAGACTTGGTATCATAAAATTACCATCTAGTGCATTAAGGAACACGAAGAGAGAAATGCGGCTCCTGTTTCCAGCTCCGAGCAACAGGAAGTAGAACGATAAGCGGAAAACGTTTCGCATCAAAGTAAACCCTTCGAAGCTCGCGAGATAAACTGATCCTCTAAGCAGATTCGAGCGTTCTCAGCTTTTAGCCTTCGAGTTTTCCTCGTTCTACTTCCGTTTCCGCCAAGGGATTTAATTGTGAACACTGTGTTGATCGAATTTTCATCAGTCTCCCTGGTTCGTTTAATTAAAAGCATTCGAGGCGAACGTTTTCCCCGTTCGTCATTCGCGTTTAATATTCTTCACAGCGAGTGTGATCGATCCATTAACGTAATTAAGAAGTACGAAGGGAATAATACGAGTTGTGAAGAATTGTCTTCCATGGTTTCTGAAGATTAAGAGATTACGGGGTTCTTAGTTCTATCTGCGAATAGAATAAAATTGCTTTTAGTCAGATAATACATCCACTTTCTATAGTAATTATTTATTAATTAATTGCGAAAACAATTCTATTTCAAGAAAATTAATACAATAGCTTACTTTGAAATGTTATATAAAAATATGTTAAATCAAAATTTCGAATTTTGTTAAAAGGCTCTCTACATTATATAAAATTATATAAAAATTTCTTCAATCACAGGAAGAACGTCTTTCCAGAACGTAAAATAAGACAGTGTCTGTTCAGACAATCAAAGATCTACCTCATACAAAAATCATAAAGTGTCTTTTGAAAGAAAGAAAATAGCGGTTCAATCAATTTCACCAATTCCAATTTCCCTGTCCAAATACTAATATAACACGAAAGAAGTAGTCGATGGGTAAAATCATTCAGAATCAAATGTCTCTCTTTTTATCGACGACGTGGTATCGCGTCGAGAGATCGAGAACTAATTGTCTGTCGAGTGATTCTCTATTCCGCGAGGAAAACATCAAAGGAAAAACAGAGATCAGAAGTTGTCGTTTAAGTATCGACAGGCGACCACGTCTAAATTACGACGATTGCCTTGTCAGGAAATTCTTTTTTCTGTGTCGAACATACGCGCTACCTCGATAATCATCGAACGCCTGAATAGAGAGAGAAAAAATCCCGTATGAAATAATTGGACGTCCATTTCCGTCTGGGTTCTCGTCTGCTCGAACGATAGAACGGTTTGTTTGCTGTTCCAGATTGCTATTCGTTAGAATATCGACGTGCTTTCGCGCGAATTGTCAATCTGGGATACTTTTAGATGATATGTCCCCGATAAAATGTCGGCATACAAGGTTGGAAAACAATTCAGTTATCAGTTTGACGGATTAAGCAATTTTATAGCATTGTTACACATTACACAGAGACGTAGTCGTTGACAGATAAATTCGTGAACTTCATACTTTTCTACTGTATTATTTATTAAAATTTAATTATTATTACTTTTGATATAATTTGTGTAGTTTTGAGGTGAAATATCGAACTGAAGAAATTGCGAATTTATTTGCCAAATTAATGCTTGTCCGACTTTTGATTGACTTATACTACTTAATTTTTACAACGTACTATTCAGTCGCTATTCCCGACTTTCTTCTCATTTAAAAAGATGAAATAACATTGGAAAAGTGTCAACTTATAAAAGCTAGGTCCAAACTTAACCGAAAATTAACCATATGAATGCAATTAAATGACAAAAAATTTCAAACAGAAAATAAATAAAAAATGGACTTAATAAGTAGATCTCTATCAGGATCTACTTCATTGACTGTGGTCGGTTGGTTTTTCATTTTACATTTTCAAATAGCCTCAGTTACCACCATTTTTAATGTACGATGCCCTAATTTTCATAACGATCTCCATGAAAAACTCATAAAAATATTAAAAATAATTTCTACAAATCCAGTGAAAAATATGATTAAAAGCATCAACGAAGAGGAGCAGAAGGAAGCAACTATTTTTTAAGCCAGTATTAACGTCAAGCAGAGGTTCGTCGAAATGAGGATTCCTCGGAGCGCATCAGCGTTGGAGATGCTAGCGATAACTTACCCGACCGCTTCCCTGTAGAAGACGCTGAAGAGTACTATTCCCACCCCAGTGCCAGCTTGCACGACCATCTCGACGAACTCCCGTCGTTTCCTGAAGTAATGGCCCAGCACTAGTCCGGCAGTTTCCCTTACGAGGCCAGCACCGGTTCCCAGCACCACACCGTAGCTGTTACATTTTGCAAAAGGTGAATCGTTTCGATTCCATGGCGAAGATTCAAAACTGAGAAGCGATCAGACGAGCATCGCATGAAACGTTCCCGGACAGGTGTGATACGTGAGGAAGTGAGAAGTTTGAAAGCACTCGTGTGCCTTGGATTTATGGTTATCGCAACTCGAACTTGAAAACGGGAAACGATATCGTTTAGTCGTGTCTAGGATTTCGACGGTTTCGTGAGAGGAAATCTGTACGAGGGTGAAAGATGGTTTCTCTTGCAACTTTTCAAAGAAAACTGGTGGCGTTATTTATTTAAAACGGACACGCAGAGGGAATGATATTTTTCTTTCAAAACTTGCTGCATACGTTTACTTTTCTATCGATTTTTGTTTCTATGTGTAGTAAGAAATGGGTATTCTAAAAGTTTTGAAAATCATGGATTTTTTAGTATTTTATACTAAAGTGAAAGTAATAAAATAGTTTTGAATGGTTAAAATTTGAATATGTAAATTGGTATTTGTATGGATATCTGCATTGAAACAAAATCATCATAGTCTATCGAACAGTGCTGTTGTATTGAGAAAAGCTTGACGCTTAACGTTCAATTAGAGTCGGTTAGGTGGTTAACTATGTAGGTACGATAATCTAACGGTAACCATTAAAGCGATTAAGAGGCTTCTTACTCACCTAAGAAGTACCTGGTGCAGTTCAACAGCGAACGAAGTGAAGAGCGAGGCCAATGCCAACACGAGACCGCCAATCACAGCCGTAAGCCTTGTACTTCCTCGACGACACGCGCCAACAACCAATGGAGCAGAACCACGGGAAACCGCAGCACTCAATGCTCCCACCCATGCTGAAACATTAATTCGATAGTTAGTAGGAGTTCGAAGGGTAAATGTGTGGGGATTTTGGTCGCATCTTCTATTCATCCTTTACCAAAACAATTCTATATAAATTAGTTAATTATGGGAGCTTAAGAAATAATGGTGAAATGAATATTAAAAGCTTCCCAAATTTTCCAATTATTCTAATTTCTCTCCTTCACTATTAGCGATAAAATATCATTCCCCCTGCGTGTCCGTTTTAAATAAATAACGCCACCAGTTTTCTTTGAAAAGTTGCAAGAGAAATCATCTTTCACCCTCGTATAGATTTCCTCTCACTAAAATCCTCCAAGTTCTTCAAGTTTTCCAAGTTTTTTCATTTCTCCAAATCAACATCGAAAACCTTTTAAAATTCCTGATTTCATACTAAACAAACAACATCCACTTCGAACCTAGGAAACTAATTGTTTATCAAACTTCCATGATGCTAAAGTTCTCCAAGTCGTGGTCACGATCGATATCACGTATAAAAATTCCAGCTGTTCCCGCGCGGACACGGTGTTGCAGATATAAGAGCGGAAGCGAAGGAACATGCTTTTTGCATTATTCATCGAGAGACTCGAACGTGCTCCCTTTGTTCCCGCTTACTTCCTTTAAACTCCTATTCGCCCATTTTTCTTTCACGTAGAACAGGGAACCTGTAGCCGGGGACCAAGAGGAAACTTGGACAATAATTTTCAGCGGTATTAAACGGCAAGAGGCCGCGACGTGTCTCATCGATTTCCGGTTAGGCTGTGAGATATTAGCTTGGCCTGATAACGCCGATAAGCACGGGCCTCGATGCAGCCGGGAAAGTTAATGAGATTTCTCGTTCGTTCGAGCCTTTGTCCCCTTCCGACCATTTGAAATTACCACCTTGATTTACATCGGTACCATAGAATCTAAGGGAAATAAAGTTTGAGAAAATATGACATTTACTTCTTAAACTGTTCGCTTTCCTTTTTAATTAAACCTTCGTACATTCTTGGAATAAAAAATAGGAAGAATATTGATTCTTTAATAGTGATTTGTAGGACATTCTAATGGTTAGATTTTAGTTGATAGTTTACAGAATTTCAAAAGCTCTCCTTCATTTTGGAACTTTACCTTCGTTAGAGTTACAGTAAACGTTCCTCATCCAACTCTTCTATACATACATGCGAACTTCAATTGATACGTTTCAGTTCGATAAGCACGCTTTAGGGTGCTTCGCTCTATTAACTTCTTCAATCTGAAAATTGTTGCCGCAACAGTTTCGACAGCCCTGTTCATGGGGATTCAACGACAGGGAACTCGATGTACGTGACCGATCCACGTTTCTCTAGCTACTGATTAAAATCTCGAGAGATCAGACAGTTTAGTGATTAAAAAGATTCCATCGCCTAAACTTCTACAAAAATTTATGTGGAATTAATAATGAAGAGAAACCTGTAGAGTAGATACATTTAAATTTTTTTCATGATTCTTATATTTTTAATAAATCATCTAATTTGTTTTGTGTGAGAAATTCAATTAGAAACTTCATAACATTTTCAGACCAATTAACGACAATGTTTAAACTAAACATAGTTCGTGGCACCTTGTGTAACCACTTAAATAATTTCGTCAAGTTAAACAGGAGTTAAAACTTATTGGAACTTTATACAACAAACGAACTATGAACTTTCTACTATATTTTCGTGAATATCTTTACGAGAAACGATAAAGTATCGTAAACTTTAATATTCGACTAATAATATTTCAAAAATCGTTATATTTGAATTCTGAAATTTCAGAATTGTAATATTCGACTACCATTATTTTAAAATTTGCTATATTCAAATTCTGAGTGGTAGATTTCTATAAATTATTTTATACAAAAATTATGAAAGTTTCGTTAACGAGCAACCATAGCTGTTGAGAACGTGAAATACCGCGGTGATAATACCGATAAGATTACTCCATGCTCCCCTTCTTCCTTTTTCCACGGAGTTCCTGAAAGTTTTCTATTAAACAGCCCCCATTCTCGTAACTTTACTACCTGCTGATTTTGAGCTCGCGGTTTCCGGGCGAAATGGCAAAGGCTCGGGAGGGACTTCCGCTGACGATGCAGCTTTATAAATACCACGTGAAAGGAGGAACTCGAAGGTAAAACTGAATAACAGAGATTTGAAAGGAAAGTTGACGTAACTTATACGTATATAAAATGACCTATGTGAGGTATTTAACCTTTTCTCTGTAAATAGAAGGTACAAACACACCCCAGGCTAATGCAAATTTTTATATACCTATTTTCTTAAAAATCAACGAAATTTAACAACGTACGTACGCAAGTTTTTTCTTTACATTTTGCATTGAAAATAAACCCCTGTAGAAGGTTATAGAGCTTTAGCTGCTTTAAATTTAATTTTGTATTTCATAGTATTTTCATTTTCTATATGGTATACTGTTTCTTTGAAAATTATTTATATACATTTCACTTAGGTTAATATCCTTGTGTACGTATTGTAATTTTGGATCACGATTGACCCAGGCTCTCCTGCTCGAGGCTTAAAACCCTAAGGACTTATAACAAAGTAGAGTTTTCAAAAATTATCAAACCTGTTCTCCAAGGTTTTCGAGGTAAAATATGCCCTTCGCCAGCCACATGCCTCGTAGGGATGTCGCCGAAATGAAAAACGCGAAAAGAAGGGACAACGATCTTTCGTTGAATATCTGAATAATACCAGCTACCCAGACATTTTGTCAGCGAACAATTCAGGGAGAAATTTTTGCGATAATCATCGTCGCCTGGTCGGGTTTTGCCGCCGGAAACGCTCGTAATATTCGGCAGGATATTGTTCAAATGTTGGACCTTGATGAAGGATTTAGAAATTATAATTAAAAATCCAGAATTATAAAATAATATTTTTACGAATTTACGAATGTATAACAAATTTTAATTAAACAAATTAAATGGTGTATTAAAAATAAATCGTTCAATGAATTTCAAATAGAAAATAAATATTATCCAGCAGCATCGTAAATGGAGAACATTCTCTGCTCGACTTCTGTTCTATCGTCTGTTTCAGCTTCAACAGGTACCGAGCCGGCTCGATTGGCCGCGAATAATTCAACAGCACGGACATTTTTAGCCGCGTTGGTGAACTAGAGCAAGGAACTGATCGCACAAGATTCATGGTAGATCGTATTCCCTCGAAACGAACCGTTTCTATGGAATTTCCAGGCGACACGTCGCCAGAATCCACTATAAGATCTTTTCGACGATTTTCTGAACTATTCGCGATAGAGTGATTCCTTTCAACTTGACGTTGTTTGCTGAATGAAAAATTTGGAAAAAACAGAAGAATTTTGGACAATGAATTTCAGTGGGGAAAGAAGTGATTTGTTTTCTAGGAATTTCGTGATCGATACTAATTGAACTTTGCAAACTCAATCGGTATTGTAATCGAGTTCCACGACTTCCGGGATTACCTTAATCGAGTTTTACAAACTGCTGAGCTACTGGCTAGAATTCATTCTTATATATAGAATATTGTACTTGGATAGTTAATTTTCAATTTTCTTGGAATCAGGGAGTCTATATTTTAGGATCACTATATTAAAATTTTATGGATTCAGATTTTATTTAACTAAAGTTCTAGAATTTGAGAATTTTAATATTCAATTATCCTTATTTCAAAATTCTAATATTCGGCTATCATTATTCCAAATTTCGCTATATTTGAATTCTGAGCGCTCGACTTCTATAAGTTAATAAGCAAATAATTTCCTGCATGAACTCATTTAAACTCTAATTTAACCCTTCCATGTACCTCGTCTCCCTCCACGAATCGTTCTTTCTAATGCCACGAAAGGGCAGGCAAGCGGAATTAACGAATACCAATAATCGAACCATTGAACGGTCGTGAAATAAAGGCTAGCCAACGGTATTTTAGCGGAGGCCTTCATTAGCTGAAAGTTTTGATTGCGGTCCGCTCTGTCTGCTTCCAGAAATGGGACAAAATTTACTGGTCCAAAGTTTCACTAGAAAATTTACGATAATCACACGTAACCGTCATATTAAATTTCTTAAAGAAAAAGTATAAATATAAGAAGCATTTAAAAGATAAAAATTATAATCAGATATATCAATCATTACAAACTTATAAAAGACATAATAAAAAGTACAATGTACTTTCCTCGCAATTCGATCTTTCCTTTTTTGTCTATGAAAACTTTTCCCGTCACGTTTCACCGAGAGGAGACGTTGGAATTTTCTCGTGAAATTGCTTCAACAAGAACTTCATCCCAGTTTAGTAATGCTTTACAGATTGCGTTCGATGTCACTCGTTTAAACAACCTCATCCGACACGGTGGCTGCGGAAAATTGATCTGGCATCCGGCCAAAAATTCGAGGGACCTAAGAGGTTGATCGCTTCTCAAGGAGCGGATAAGGACGTAAACGACAGCTTAATACGTGTAATTGACATCATCTTCAGCTAATTTTATTATTAAAGAGCACAAATAGTGCAAGACGGAAAATTTTTAAAAACCTTGTCAAAATGGGATGCTATGACCACGGTCAATAGCAGAAAAAGAAAAACAGAAAAAAGAAAAAAAGAAAAAAGAAAAAAAGAAAAAAAAATTTTGCAGAAAAAGCAAAAATGAATGAATGAACTGTTTAAAGAAACTTATACCGATCCTACGACAAACTTAAGAGGAAAGGGTGAAAATCGAAGAGTAGAGGAGAAACAGCTTAATGAGCTAATTGAATTTAAATTAGCATTAATTTAATAGTAAGCTTGAAATTTTATAATTAATATATTTGCGGCAATCAACGTGTTAAAATATTTGTAATGCTCGAAATTCGAATTTAATAAATTTTTAGGTCACATAATTCGTTTAGAAAGAATTTCAGAATTATAGAAGTTGAAACAAAAGGATACTATTAGAAGACACATGGAGTGCACTTTAATGCATACACGAACTTCCTCAACTCCGGTAATTGCGCTCGGATTATCAAGTGACGTCTGACTGCTGTACAGAATTATCTACAGTCCATTCCGGGATGGCTCGTCTGTCTGGATAATTATCTGTCTGAAGCCGAATCGCGCTCTCTACTCGGGACACCGTGGCTTAAATGGCACTCTGTGGAACACGAAGATCTTATCGACACCGTACACCGACAAACTGGTTCGTTTATGGAACACTTTCTAACTTCCACTATCAGCATCGCGATAGTTCATAGAGAGGAAAGAATTATATCGTTTCGCATCGAAATTGGAGAAGAGTGTTTCCAGTTTGTATAATTTTTGCATAACTTTTTGATAAACAACGACCACCAAATAAAATCTTTTGAAAGTTATTCAAGAACATAAGCTTAACAATGCATTAAAAAATCATTGACATCTAACGTAAGTATGGCGAATTTTTCCAAATATTTACCAAATCTTATATTCCACGACTGATCTCTTTCAATCAAGCCTTTTTTATGAAACATTTTATCCAACGGGCTAACAAACAAGCTCGGTAAAGCTCGTTTGGAAGCAAAACAACAGCTTACAGGACGGGAAATCGATCAGCATGAAAGCCTCCCATTTGCATCGAAAATTCAGCCGGTTCGATTTTACCCATCCCTGGATGCAGCAGCTAACCAAAGAGTGCGTCTAAACAGGGGAACACTTGTTGCTGATGGCGTCGCATAAAGTATCCAATATATCAAAACGATCCCCAGGGATTTTGCCTGGCAGCCATCAGGGCCATCGTTGACGGTTATTTGGATTTCCAAACCTGCCGTTAAATGGTTAACTGGTACACCAGTAAGACAAATTGTTAGACAGGTAATACGAATTGTTAATATGTCTATAGCTGTGGGGGTTATTCGTGGTTAATGTTACAAAAATTCTAAATTAATCAAATTTGAAATAAATTAGTATAGAAATTGTAAATAGTATTTAAATATTATACTAATATTAAATTTAAAATAAATAAAGTAGTAAAATAGTAAGTAGTAAAATAAATAAATAAACAGTAGTGTTAAATTTATAAAGACAGAAGTTATAATTTGTTTTCGCAAAAAGTATTCAGTCACTCAAAAAGAAATTTAGAAAATCCGCAGGGACTATAATAAATATACAAGACAAAACAAGCTGCCAAAAGAATTTCCCGTTCCAGCTTGTCTTACCAGGAAAACTGTGCATCGTTTATCCTCAAAGGATGCATCGCAACCCCCATGAAATCCGTTCAACCCCATCCCGTGGAACGAGCGGAAGTTACAAGAGAAACGAGCTCGTACCACCGGATAAATGCGATCATAAATTTGATAACCAGCCCACGTACGGTTCCAACAATTTATTCAACCACGTTCTCCTCTGATCTCCGATCGTTGAAAGGGATTTTTAATCGAGTCTTGGTCATCTGTTCCTGGCATGCCCTCTGACCGTTTATCGCGACAAAGTTGCTTGCTTTTTTCTGCGATTCGTCCACGGTAACTCAATGAAGCGAAAAGGGTATTTCCCAGGCGACGTTTTCCAATCATCCACCCTCTTCCGGATAGACCTTTTGAGCAGCTTCCTAAGGAAGTCTCTTTTTGCAACCGGTGAAACACGTCGTTTCGTGGAACGATAACGTTTGGTATTCTGAAATTCTTCTATCCGGAAAATCGAAGGATTTTTAATCGAAATTGTGACTTTTCAATTTATCATATTTATTATGAGACACCTCCCAAAAATTTCTAAATTTTAAGATTACAAAATTCCAGAATTTCCACAATTGCAAAATTTCCAAAATTAAAAATTCTGAGATTCTAAAATTCGTCACTGATAACATTTGTGCTGTGATTGCTACAATATTCTTTCTTTATTTCACCCCGTCGAATCTTTACTTCCTGTTACACGGGCAACGAAAGTTTCATCGTTAATTGAGTTACAAACTGAACCCAGACCGCGTCAGACGATCAATCAGAATGATGTATAACTCCCGTCGCATGAAATCCGCATTTACTCGTCATCTTTCATTACGTTCGCGGACATTTTCATCTTTACAGTTCGAAATTCCAAACCTGTCTATGTAGTTGATAAAATATGAATAAAGTTCAGTGAACAATTTTTTCAAATGCCTCAATGAAAAATGGTTGTATACGATGACATTATAATTTTAATTATTCAGAGAAGTAAATTTATTTTCCAATATAAAAAATAAAAAGAAATCCAATTGAGGATTTTGCTTATTGTAAATTTTCCAATCTTAATACCGAAGGTACGTGATATTCCTCAGACCCAGATGAAAAGTCTGTCGTTTGAATAGACACGAGATATCCTCTTGGAAGGGACTTGAACAGACGTAGGACTTTGTCTCTCACTAGACTTGTTTCGTAGCCGGACACGAACTCGATGACAGTCTTTTACATCCATCTTTTCCTTTGCTCTAAAGGAATATTTCAAAGAGAAGGATTTTCGATATCCATCGTAATTTAAATTCATATTAAAATAGAATAAATATTTTGCGATCAATTTTATAAGATTCAAAATTAAAAATTTTGTTTAAATGGTTCAGTGTTAAAACTTTCAAGAAATTTTGGTAAAAATTCATACGTTACTCGGATATGGATGACACGACGCTGAAGAAAAGTGTTAAATACTATTAAAAAGAAACTGCTGAAACAGTTGATAATACGAAACTCAAGAGACAGCACGTTTCTCTCTTCTTCCCTACAAAGTCGCGAACAAAAGGCTGAAGATTTACAGTGTCTTTTTTTTTCTCTCCAAAGCTATCCACACGAGGGAAAAACCTCAACCAAGCCGAGCGAAACAACCACGGTAGCCATTGTCAGCCGACACAAACGATTTCCCAACTTTCTCGTCGCATTGTTTTAATTATCGTTACATCGTGCCGGTTCGTATTTCAAAATCTTTGACCCAGATTCCCTGAATACGACGTAACGAGCTAGCTGGAAAGATTCTTTCGCCGAATATCCTGCACGCGTTGTTGTTCGACTCGTTTTTTTACCGCTGCGCCAGAAAAATATTTTATGAACCGTTGGTTATCGGTAAACCATTAACGGTATCTGCTGATATTACCGATTAATTGATGGTATACATTATTATGGGTTTTTAAAGGGATGTTTGAAAAAGATAGATCAAAGTTTTTGCGCTGTACCTAACGCCTTAAGTGGCACAGTAGAAATGATCAATAAATAATAAGCCACATTGTAATAATAATTAAAATGATGAATTCCAAAATAACAAATCAACGAATTAATATTCCGAGAAGAACAGTTTAGCATATTTATTTTTATATTTTTTTAATATGGCGTGAATGGAACAAAGCGACGTGATTACAGGAAACTATAGGAAACGTTGGGTGACCGATGAGTAGCGTAGGTTAGATGCTTCCGCCTTTTTACCCTTCAAAAGCGTGCCGACGGCGCATTGCGACAATAAAATTGCAATGGTGATCGAGCATGCTCTGCAAGCACGATATAGCCCGCCCTTGAATATCTGACCTTCCGGCCTTGCTCAAGATTATTCTCGTGCTTAGCTCGAGCGTGCCAGAGTTATACACGGTATTTCTTAACAAGCTAATTTTTAACTATAAAAATCATATTCAGTTTATGTTATGTTTAATAAGTAGAATAGGCACGCCTCCGTGCAGCCAAGTAGAATATCTCAATATATGGTCTGACAAGTTTCCAATTTACAATCATCTCACGTTTTCTCGATTCAATTTATAATTCATTTATTTATTTATTAACACTCAAGAGATATGGAATAACGTCTCTGTCGTGCGTTGTTTGATTTTTAATTAAAATTCTTTAATTTAATTAGAAATAGAAGTGGAATTACCTAATTGGATTATCTACGAACAATAACGTAGATATGTTGAATAATTAATTATTCATGTAGGAAGGTATAATTGGATTACACATGTACAATCAGACAAGTAAAACAGCTCTATGTTAGGCTCAACAAGTAGAACAGATACATCTCTACACTATCGAGTAGAATAACTCAATAGAAAAATTGAATTTATTTATTTACATAAAACAAAGCCATTCGTGGTTAAAATGGGTGAATAAAGGCAAAGAGGAAGATAAAGACCCAGATACAATGTAAGAGGTGGAAGAGATATTGCAAGATATTATTATGATAATAATCTAACCACGCTATTATTCGTGCTCCAACCCGTTTAATTCTACAATCCTTTGATCAAAAAAGCTTAATCCTATCCACGCAAAGAGCGGAAGAAACGAGATGCAAATTAATGCGTCCGCTTCTCTTACGCGACAGAATCATCGCAGGAAAAATACGATAGAATCCCGTTAATACTAATTAATTCGGACCAGAACTCGTCCAACTGGAAATGAGCCTCCTTTAACATTCCGGATTAGAGAAGGTTCCCGGCTCCTCCAGCTCGTGCATTTTCATATTTCACCTACGAAAATGTCGACTTAAGACCAACCCAGTTTCCAGGCTGATTTTCAATTTACGACCAACTACCACGATCCTCTCAAATATTTAACAAGTCTACCGTTCTCTTTTTATGGGGACCAAGTTCGAAGGACGTAATTTTCAGCGTACACAGTACAACTGGGAAACGGGTGATTTTTATATGAAAAAATAAACAAACAGAAGGGAATAAAATTTATTCATGAATAAAAACTCAAATCCCTCGGCAAATTTTCGTATATCCCTACTTGTTAACCCTCCGACGGCGGACCATGGAGAGAGCCACAATGAGGAAAATGCATACATATACGCACCTCGTGTAGGGTTTGGTCAATATCAACTTACTAAAGCTTTTATCAGTAAAAGCCAATCAAACCTAAGTTTTATTACGATAGAGGAAATACAAACTTAATCTAACCTGAAGCTTAGTAATTAATAACGAAGAAATCGAGTTCTAACGCGCGTAAATGCATTTCTCCCATCATAATAAAGAAAGTTAGTGTAGGTCAGATTAGATTAAGTTACCAGACTTCTGTACTAATATCTATAAAATATTGAAAATTGGTTTTCTAAGAAACTGAACTCTGTTATACCACATATTTTAGGTATTTTTCCCTCAAGGAATCAGCAATTTCCTGATTGCACTACCATTTCAACCGCACAACCTAGAACGCTATAAATATAGCGGACGAGAATGAAGCGACGAGCAAGAGAGCAAGCCGAGCTTATTGTGCGTCATGGAACGTGAAGAGAAGAGAGAAAAAAAAAATATAAAAGCAGGAAGAGTAGAACGAGTCGTAAAGAAGAGAAACTTTTTTAAGGTCGATGCTGGTGTAAGACGAAGAGAAACGAAAGTACGGTTACTATTTAATCGATAAATAACGTTAGCAAATGTTATATTGGAACAACGAAACGTTCTTCAGGAAAGTTTTTCAACGCTGCTGTTGTAGCTGGCTAACGAAACGATTTTTCAATTTGCTCATGCTCGTTCTTGCCGCGTTTATGAAAATTCTCCGGCTCGGTACGTAATTAGCGCAAAAGTCGGGTTAAATTGCGTCTTCAGACTCGTAGCCGTTGTTTAAAAGTTGCGACTACCTTTGCTAAGTAAAACGGAACGAAGCTGTTTCCTTGGCTGACTCCAAATGAACGAAATTGTAATTAGAAGTGCACCGGTTAAAACATTTGTCCTGAATATGAGCTCCACTCTCGCTAATTGCCATGAATTTATGCCTTCAAGTGTTTGCACAGATTCTAACAATTACCTTAACTATTGTGTAATTATTTCTATTCTTCTGATATTTTTAATCCTTCTGCTACTTCGGGCTATTATAACAATTAACACATTCGACTTCTATAATTTCAAAATTCATTATATTCAAATTTTATGACATTACAAACAATATATTTCATATTTTTAGGAGACAATCCATTTCCAACGCTTTCTTTTTTAAATAATATCTGTACTAAATCAAAATGAAATTTTTAGTATGAATCTTGAAGGCATAAATGAAACTAAATAATTTTTTCAAAATTTTAGAAAAATAATATATTTTAAATATTTTCTAATTAATGAACTCGACGAGTCCAACCCCCTAGTCTTCGTAGGATGAATTTTGACGAAATGATATCAGGGAACAACTCAAGAAACTGGGTCTATCCAGGACTACCCTCTGAATCTTGTGAATACAGGATGCACGTGTGACCAATAGCACGTATCCTTAGAAGAAATCCTTAAAGCTTCGGCTTTGTTGCATGTCGCTCCGTTATATACTGCCATCACAACGAAGCTGAAGCTTGCATCGTTCCCTTCAAAATGTTCCCTTCAAAATCTCTCACATCGATGCGACTCTGATTGAACATTTTTGTTAAAAGCAACAAATCTTCCGACGGTTTCATCAAAGTCAAGACACGGTTATCCGTGTTATCGTTGGATCAAAAGAGAAATGTTCAACTGGGGATAAACGGTAACGATGTTACTCGGAAACTTTCAGCATAATAGAACGTGTTTCTTCGTCGGATACGATGGTAATCGAGTTGGAAAATGCGTCTCGCATCGCGTGCATTGATTTGTCGGGAGGAGAGAAGGAGAATCGACGGGGTTCGATTCGATTATCGACACGCACCGAAGAGAACAGCTTGCGAATGCGAACACGCGCAGCTTCGTTCCAGTTACGCGAATGAATTATAGAGCGTATTGTGATCGATGTTTGCAATTCTGATCAGTTGCAATTTTTCAAATGGACGAAAACTAATTTTTCTAGCTTCTCGAAAGAATACAATGGTTTAGAAACTTTTCATTTTTCGTTTCCTTTTCTTGGTAACATTATGGCTAGTATTTAATGTCACTGATTGCAAAATAAGAACGAGAACATCTAATATTGCAAATAACCAGGAATCTAATAATAATAAAACATGTTTTACTTATATTAATATATTTCTACTTTTAATACTTTTAGAATCTAAGTTTCTAAAATTACTTCTGTAATAAATCATTCATTTAATAAAAAGATTTTTAAATATATAATCATATTGTAAAATCAATATTCTCCTCCTTTCGGTGGATAAAAAAATGTTGGTCCAAAAATTCAATTTAAGAGGAAAGAAGTATGGCTTATTAGAGAGTCTAAAATGCATCTGATATTCCGCATCTGTAACGATGCTATACAGTCCAATGAATATCTTGATCGTGTGAACCGCATATTGGATTTTCGTACGTTCATTAGAAATTCCACACGCGATGCATTTCTGCTGCACATTGCACCGAAAGGAGTCTCGATTCCGAGCTGCATTGCCCCTCCCTTTTTTGAGAAATTATCATCACTGTATGATTCCAATGAGATTAGTAAACGTATACCAAGGATAAAATCTTATATTCTTATATTCTCCAAATCTTATTGTATTCAAAATGTTGGTCAGCTTACCACGAGAAAATTTCTAAATAATTCTCCAACAAAACAAAAGTACAAACACGAGAAATCCCCATTCAAGAGTATCGAAGCACATACATATTCCAAGTGAGACACGAGACAGTCGCGAGTCCCTTGGCGTTTCGCTTGCCGAGATTGAGTGCAAAGTTCGACGAGTTCTTTCACGTGTATCGACGCGTGCATCTTCTTTTCTTTGGACGGTTATCTTTCGGGAAAGTTTCGACTGTAAGAAAGATTGCAACAGCGACGCAGAAGAGCACTTCTCAGTAAAATACGTCGACATCTTTCAACGGTGAATTGATTTCTCACCCATATCTTCATCGTCCATCGCTTCTCAATGTTAAAATTAAATATTTAAATTATTTGCGAAGCGTTAAATTTGTTTGTCTTTCTATTGTTAGTTTGTTAAATTGTATTTTTCGTAAAATAGAGCTTTTCAGTAATAATGTTGTCAAATACCCAAATATTCGGGTATCCGAGTCTCGGGGGCGGATCGGGTCGGATGGAATAATAATCGGGTCGAGCCAGGTGTCGGCTTGGATCGGATAATATCTGGGTCCGATCGAGTAACGATCGGGTCGGACCGATAATGATCGATTCGGAGTGAAATTGTTCAAGTCGGTCGGATCGGGTTTAGTCGAGCGAGATCCCGAAATTCTTGCACCCAACAATCCAATTTTGTATCGTTATTCAGTGTATTTTAATATCAATATTTTTCACCGTTTGGTTTGCGACCTTCAACCAGATAAAAATAAATTACTCCTTTGATAATACCCTAAGCATGTTATTGCAAGACTCTATTACTTCCTGCTTATATTTTAACTTTGTTTTTTAATGTCGCTGCATTGAACCTTACTCTCTTAACAATATAGTTAAAGTTTCTATAGAATGGGGAAAAAATATAAAGCTAAAGTTGAGAAATAAATTATTATTAAGAAATCCTTGCCGGACATGAACTAAAAAAGTAATTGCTTTCATCTAAAAATTTATAAGACTCATAAAAGGAAATTATATTTATTACAGGAAACTATTTTATTTTTAACTTTGTATCTCCACTGTAATTTCAGAGGGGTTGTAAATATTAGGTCCCATTCCCATTACAGTTTTTACCGCGATAAAATTGCACGTGGTTTCTTTGAGATAGACTGAAAGCCACGGGGGAAATCGATAAATGCAGGTGGCACGTACTTCCTTGCTTTCAAGCCTCGGTTGGTTTCAAGATCAGCAAAATGTCACGCGAGAAGACACCTTTCACTTTTTAGACACACGTTACTTTCCACCTCTGACCTTTGACCGAGTCGTGGAAATTAAAATTTAACACCCTGCTGGCTAGGGAAGTGATTAACGAGATCGTTTAACCCTCGGAGGGCGAAGCCGAATTTTTACTAACTCAACCTATGGTTTAAAGATTACATTCTTCGGTATTGTCATTTTCTAAATTTTACACTATTTTTTTTAGATATTATTTTACTAATATGTAGAAGTTACTTGAAAATTTTTGTATTTGATGGTGTGAACCCCTAATCTTTGAATTTTATCCCTGTTTTAAATTGAATTATGTAGACCTATAATCTTTGCTCCGTCGATGCATAATGATTCTCAAAATTTATCTAAAATATTCTGAAATTAATGATTGACAATTTTCAAAATTTATCTAAAATATTCCGAAATGGAATTTTAGATACCAAGAATCATTCGAAATAGATGAAATACGAGAGGTATCATGCGAAGAGGATCGATCGTTCGGTGGTGGATGGGAATTGTCACGATAGAGTACCTTTACACGTGGACATATTGAAAATATCGTGATTTTTACGTAACCCAGACCCAGCGATAAATTAGCATCGATCCTCCACGGACGCGGAAACCGCGTAAATATAGCGATCGATCGATCGAACATTTTGCAGCTCGTTGCTGTGTATGATGCACACTAGATAACTAAGTAGAGTAGGTCAACGGTAAGCCTTACCTTACCGTACCGCTATCTATCAGCTGTCGGCGGGCTTCGCTTTTATCAAACTGTTCGCGAGCCTCTTGGCGGCCATTATTTTCCCACCGCCTTTAAATAAACCTCGACTTATCTGGGACTTCCGTATCTCATGGAGCAACGACCGGAGAGGAAAAAGCCGTAGGCTTCGAGACTTTCGAAAGCCACGTTCCTCGGTTAGGTCGCTTTTAACGGCTGACCTTAATACCCTGTTCATCCCTGATCGTAGACGCACGCTAATGGACACGCTAAAGGACAATATCACTTTGTTATAACGTCTACGCGGAGGATATTGTTTATAGTGATCATCATGAATATCCTCGTCCAACGGCGCATCCATAATTGTCCAACAGGGGGTCAACAGAAATTTTTGAAAATAGTCCAAAGTATTTATTATTAATCTAAAATTACATGTATCATTTTTAAAGGGACAGTGTAAAATTGACAAAATGAAAATAATGTGAAATAGAAAATTAAATTAAAATTGTGGCTCTCTCCCTGGTCCGCCGTCAGAAGGTTAATAGGTATTCAATGGACTATTTCGACCCCACCTTATTGCACTACTCGACATATTGAAAAAGGAACATCATAGAACAGAAACAATTAATTTATTTGAACACATTTCTCGATGAAATTCTTCGTAAACGGTCCATAAAAATTCCGGAAACGCCTCTCGTTTGTTTACAAGAAAGTTCCTTTGACACCGTGGCCCGAGAAACATACTCGCCCCAACGACAAAGGGGGATGAAATTCACGGCATGTCCGTTTGCTTGATTACTTTCCCGATTCCGTTAGTCGACAAAGGAGAAAAATAAAGAGAGACATGGAAGAGAAATCAAGGGATTATTTTAAATTCTACTCAGCCTCCGTTATTAAATAACGGCCGCAAGAAGAATGCGAACCGCGATTCCGTGCAAATAAATCCTGGATGGCTCTTACGTTTGAAATATTCCGAAGAAAGGATCCTTTCTCGCCGTCCTTTACCCCGGGACTAAACTGAATCTCTCTCGAGAACATGGAAACAGGGAGCTTCCCGTCGATGGAACGCGAGCTTTATTTCGCGAGCTTGGTATCTCGACGAAATAATTCATTCGTGGTTACCGAGCGAAAAATTCAAGGGTGTCGCTATGATCTTGAAGAATGAGAGACGAAAGTTGGAGTAAATTGAGCGAGACATATCTTGAAAGATTTCAGCTACTTTAATGGGTAATTAAATTATTATCATCAGACAAAATGATCTATCCTCAAATTTTATTTGGTATCAGCGAGAATTTTTTATTTGTTCTTGGAATTTTATTTAGAATTTGATTCTAAAATTGCAAGTTACAACCCTCGAGCAGCGGAGACATAAATAAAACAGTTTCAGGTATTGGAAGAATAATTTTTAAAAGAGCAGTGTAAAATTTAAAAAATGAAAATAATGAAGTACAGAATTGAATTAGAATTGGGGCTCACTCCACCTATTTTATTTTTAATAAATTTAATTTGTAAGTTACTTGATAGAATTATGCCATTTTCAGATATCGAAGGGTTTCAATCGTTACTTTTCTCCAGAGGGGTGACACATTGGCAAAATGAAAATTTCATGGGTTTTCGAGCAACTGCAAAAGGAATCATCGAATCAATCCCGAGGGAAAACATCCGCTAGCACTTAACTCGGGTTGGCGAGTATGAATGTTTCACGAGGCTTTAAGCCTACGATCGAAACTCTCGCAATCGCTTCAAAGGGATGCTCTTCCGTCGCGATCTCTTTCACCAGGGACTCTCTTAACGAGCTTACGATTCTTCCTTTCGACGAATATCGTTTCCACTTAAACATGAGTCAAGTCACTTGAACGCCTACGAGAGATTCCCTTTCGAATGGTGAAGATTAACGTGAAACCTCCTCAAAAGACTTAACAGCCTCTGTACGTTCGCTTAAATATGGCGACAGGGTGGTTCAAAAGAGATAAATACCATGAAAAATATGTCCCTTATTATTGGTCATATGAAAAAACTAAAGAATCACAAGAATGGTGCAAAGAATTTTTTCTTAAGATCATTTTTCAAGAAAAGAAACAAGATTCCAAGGTTATAATTCTTTTTTTTTAAATAGAATTATTTAAATGCCCCCAAAGTGTTTTCATTTAAATGCTTCACATTTTATATAAGGTGTTTCAAATTTGGTTAACGAAAATTGGCAACGAAACTTCTTGAAAATGCGAAAAGGAAAATATACGAAGATAAGACATGAAAAATGCAAGACTTACCCAGATCCATGAGGTGTTCCTCGCCAAAGTGTCGAGCTGCGTGAACATGAAGAAGCCCGAAAGCGAGCTGCATTCCCGTGGTGAGCAACAGGGCGAGGAAACCGGCGGCACAGACCAGCCACCCCCAACCACCCTCCGGATAGAAATGTGTTCTCATGCCAGAAACGTCTATGCCTTTTAAAAGAAAAGAATTTCTCTCGATACGATTCGACATTAAATTAGAATTTTTTTCAAATTTGCCAATTATAAAACATTTGATATTATAATTTTACAAATTTCACAATTATTGGATGTTTGATATACCTGGACGACGTAAAGTGGGCACACAACGATGAAGACTCCTCAGGTCACCCAACATCCAATTGTTGTTGGCCGCGATACCCTCATCAACGTCCATATAACGCATTCGAGTATCTGCAATAAAGAGAAGATAATCGTCATAGGGGCAGAGGAAGATTTAAAGGTATAAAATACCTTTTGGTGGTCGCTTAAATGCAAATTAAGAACCTTGCGCCAGATTAACCCTCAGGATTAGCCACGCCTTGTTTTTGCGTAATTCGACGATATATTTGCAAGACTTAATTACACCGAAAACTTGCTCAGAGACCAAGGAATTTATGGTGGGATACCGTTTTGTGTTAAGCCATGCGATAGAGATAAATAAAGTTTACGAGGAATTTGGTATCGTTAGGGAGGTGGAAAGATTAAAACGTTAACAAAAACGCAATTTAGAAAGTGTTTAAGATGAAATATTTATATTTTACTACTCTACCATTTTGAAATTGTACGGAATTAAATCCTCCAATTTTAATTTTACTTCAAATTCATGAAATAATATGATACTTATTTTAATTTATATCAGATTGCAAAGAACGTGTTACTCGCTAATTAATTCAAAAAATTTCTCTTCCAACCGTATAAAAATAAGTGGATTGCAAGAATAACAACAACCGGATCTCGTGTATTCTGAACGCACCCCCGACACGTAGCACCTGGCAACGCTGTAGCATTCTACAGACTGGGGATGAAACGAGTTGAAAGAAATGAAGAGGAAAAAGAAGAGTCAAGGGGGGGTTAGATAAAAGTGCTCATGAAAAGGAGATGCTGGTCGACGTTAGAAGGGATAAGACGTGGCAGACCTTTGGTCGGTGGTTCGAAAAATACGGTTCGATGATTCGAAGAATCTTTGAAATATCTTAAAAACTTCAAATATTAAATTTGATAAACTACCATAAATAACGAAATTATTTAATTTCAAATAAACTACATAGCTCGTTTGTCCTGAAATAAACGAGTTTCTACGTTTGAAGTGTAATTTCTAGAACGGTCTTTGGGGGGTTTAAGGCGACCCCTTCGAAACACAATACATTCGATGGAGTAGAATTGACTTTTTGTTCTCACTGACTCGTTCGTTCTCCTTTTATCCGCAGCCCAATTTATTAAGTTCGATCTTTGTGGATGCGAAAGAAAGACTGACTCGTGCAGTGTGCCTCAGTGAAAGGGCAGCAACTTCGATGCTGTATTGTTTGAAAAATTACCAGCTGATGTTGGTTGCACTTAAAGGAGGACAATCCTGGCCCTATAGAGACAAGGATATAAATTCTCGCCTTGATCACTGCTATAGAATCAAACAATAATTTTTAACCAACACTCTTTAGTTCTAACTCCAAGTTCTAACTCCAGAAGGAAAAGTTAAACATTTTTGATAACGAGCGAACAATAAACTGCAGCAGTGGCACAACTGGCCAGGAAATTCGAACAATTCGAGCAAAAGTAAGTTCAGATAAATCGGATAGCAGCAGAGATATATTGGCTGGCAGGCTGTGCTGGATTATAGTGGCCTACAAAGCAACGTGCCAGACGAGCACAGCATTTGTTCTGACTGCTGTTGTTTCCCTCGTTGTTCTTTCCTCGTAATCTTCTTCGAGTCAGCGGAATGCTAATCATCAGATCTGACATTTATGAACCGCCAAAAAGGAAGAAGAAAAAAAAAAAAGAAGAAACAACCATACGTAAACAGGGTCCAGAACTATTTCATAAAAGATCGATCGTCTTAAGCTTATGTCTGACCAATAAGGCTCGATTCTACTGAATTTTTAAGAACCTTGAAATTATACTAGTCTGTTCGAATTATCAATTGTACCTTGAAAGAAAAGTAGCTTTTGAAGCAGTTTGAAATGAAACTCATTAACACAGGGTGCAGCAGGCGGATAAAGAAGCGAGAGAAGAGGTTTTTTCCAAGGGGTGGCTGATAGTACAATGCTCCAAGATCGACTGTAAAGGTGGATTAACAAAAAGGGAGAAAAAAATATTTTTAATTAGCCAGCTTGGAGAAAGAGATAAGCGAAAAAGTCGCACCGAAAATGGGGCTTGGTCGTGAAAAATGCATTCGAACGAAGGCAAGTCTGCGTCAAAAGAAGACGCTGGAAAAACTGTGGACTTTTGCGGACGGTGAAATTATCGTAAAAGGAATTGTGATGCTTTTTCGGAACTTGTGAGATCCCGTAGCCACGGCAAATTATTGCTTTGATGCAAAGTTTCACTGGGAGTTCGTACTTGGAAATTTTTTGCTCCTGTTTCGTGCACGAAGTGAGACGGAGTGAAAAGATGATCTCTTGTGGTGGATACTTATCTTTTTACCTTGTTCTTGTTGCTACTTCTTTCGGTTAAAAGAAATTATGGAGAGTAGAGCTACTGAAAGTGTTCTTGTATAGTCTCGTGTAAGTAGTATGGATCGTGTTGATCAGGCAAGTTTGAAACAATTAATAATTTACAAAAAATTTCAAACTTTATTTAGTGTATACTTGTCTTTTAACTAAGTTTTAATGATATTATAGTTTATGTGCGCAAGAAGGCTCTTCATAAAATTCAGTAGAATAGAACCTTATTAGTCAGACAACCTTAAGATAATAAATTTTTTGCAAACAATTATCAACTTCTATGGTCTGTTAGTGTATAATTACCATTTTACTCTATTGCTGATAGGGGTTAATTATTTCGAATACAAAATTATAAGAAATAATACCCCCAAAATTTAGTAGAATTAAACCGTATTGGTGTTAATTCGTATTGTCGCGTGTCGAGTGTCAATCAACGTTTTAATAAATATCAGCTTGCCAACATGTTAATGATATACGTCACACCTTGATGAAATATTTGCATCACGCAAGCAATATACCTATCAGCTGATACAACATCCCCTGTTGTCTCTCCTTGAGACAACAGCTCGCTGTTGAATATTGAACGAAGTAAGGAAACTTTAGTAGAAGCGGATTAGGTTGGTCTCTTAGCGAGAAACGTTGCTAGAACGAAAACAGTGCTAACCAAGATTATACGAAAGTTTAGCGTGAGGTCCAAAAGGCGGGGGTTATTATTGTCGCGACTTTACGGGGAAAGTTGTGCAATCCGGCTGAAAGATATCCGGGGGAAATCAAATGAAATGCAAAACAGGTGTAGGACAAGTTAAATTAAATTGTTCCTCTTCGCAATAAGCAAACAATCAAATTTCTAAGAACTTTACTAAAAAAGAACAATATAGATATGATAAGATCTTGAGTTTCATGTTGCTACGTTGCTCGACTCAACAATTTCATGATCCCAGAATTCGCGATAGAGGTAGTTTTGAACTCGTGAAACTCGATAATAATGATTCCGGTGTCATAGAATTCGATAACGGTGACTACGACATCGCAGAACTCGATAGCGGTAACTTGAGAGTAATGGAACTCGATAGCGATAATTTCCAGGTTATGGAGTACGATAATGATGACTTTTGGGTCATGGGATTCAGTAATCCTAACCCTAAAATCATAGAACATAGCAATTGCAAGTTTACAGCTCTAGAAATCGTTAATGATGTGCTCAGAATCCTTAATGGTGTGAACGCCGTAGTCCCTGTGCTTAGTAGAGAGAACCCCGTAGTCCATGTGCTTCGTATTGTGGACCCCGTAGTCCCTGAATTTAGTAGTGTGCCACTTGCTAGTTTCGAGCCCACGGTCCCTGCGCTTACTAATGTGAACCCCTAACGTAGGCCCCGTAGTTCTTTCGCTTAGTAGTGTAACCCCCGAATTCTTTGAACTAGTTATGTGAACCCCGTTTCCTGTTAAGTTATACGACACACGAATTCATTAAACTTGACAACGGAAACTCCAAAATCTTATCATTTAACACGTTTGAAAGCAATTACAAGTTCTCAAACAGCTAAAAGCACTAATTACTCACCGCCATGATAAGAATTGCCCCGATGAGGAGTGTACACACCATTCCTGGGCTCGGGACAATGGCTCGGCGTGTAATACTGCATAGGATGATGTACGTAATTGTTCGGTGTGCTCGGCACATGTACCGGGTGACAGTGCAAACATCTTCGCGGTGTTTCTGGCATGCCCTGAGGAAAAGAAACTCCTGCAATGCATTGAGGAAAGTAATGGTCGATCGATCGAACCCGTGGTCGTAATAAATTGATGTATCCTGGAAATTAAACATCACCGCATCTAACGGAGAGCAAAAGCATCGCAAACGGAATAGCGATTAGAAGATAAACGCTTCTATCGATTCTCGAGAACCTGATTGACGATTCGCCACCTTGCTAGGACTGAATCGCTAAAGGAACATCGATTTCTCAGTCTCTATAATTGAATACCATTTACTATTTCAGATCTCATAGAAACTAACCTAATATCAATGGTATTGATACTCCTTTCTGATATAATTCTTTTTTAATTTTAAAATAAATAAAATGAATATTATTGACGTGACTATTGAAGAACTAATCCTCAATTAAACTATATTTTCTTTTTATTACCTGCATGGAATGCTGTGATCGCAACGATCTTATCGAGCCAGCAGGATGAAGGGAGGGGACACTTCCGCTGAAGCTCATCGCTGAATTTCTGCATCCGCCAGGGGTGGACCAACCCCCGCGAACGCTGGCCGAAGTCCACCCCATCGCGCTGCCGCAATCGTCCACCAGCATTTTCACAGTAAATCCTGCATTTCTCTCTTCTCTTCAACTGGAATTCAACCCTTCGTAACCGAGGGTGGCTTGTCAGCTTCGATAATTCTTCAGAAGTTATTTCTTCACGAAGCTGGACACGTTAATTCGATGGTGTTCGAAGAGAATCATGTTTCGAAAAAGGGTTGTACGGTTATCTTCAGGCACCTGTAAACAGAAAGCACGTAAAATGCGGGTTAGAGAAGCAGAGAAGGCAGTAGCAGTCGATTAGAATCGTAATTAAGCGTGAGAGAATCGCAGGGGTGGAATAGTGGCGATAGTGGGAAATGGAGATACAGTTGGGACGGGATTAAAGCTGGATTTTCTCGATGGGGGTTTCGTGCAACGTTATGTTGTCGTTTTAATGTCCGTGTCATTTGTAACGTTAGAAATACGTTGCTCAAAACACTTGGAGGATTAGGTACTCAAGTGAGGGTGACAGCTTGGATGGATTAAAGTTTCATTTTCTTGTGAGAAGTCGTTTGAAACGTTTGTTTTGTTGTTCTGACGTTTAATTTGTTTATATAATAACATAAAACATACATTGCTGAAAGTAGTTGGAACATTAGGTGCTCAAATGAGAGAGGCATTTAAAGTCTCATTTTTCTTATGAAACGAGGGAGATAATTCAGGCATATTAATGATTAATTTCTTTATTTGTTAAATACTCGACGCACTCGTCGTTCCTGTTATATCAATTCAATTATAACTTTATCCTAAGATTGTTTTGATCGGCGTATCATTACCATTTCAATTCTCAATAATCCCCTCAGAACCGGTTAAAATGATTAAAATCGAATCAAAGCTAACGAATGAAAACATCGAAATGTGTGTATATCCTTTCCACCAATTCTTTTTTCAAGCTTCAATATTGAAGTTCGATTGAAAAACCAAACTGAAATCCAGAACAGTTAATCCGGATTTTATTTCGCATTTAATTGCGAACAAACCAGGGGAAAAGGCACGATTTTCACTGCTTACTGTACCTGAAACGATTTCAAATGATTTTTCCACACTCCTGTGGTCAACGGGCGTAAAACGAGCCCGAATTCAAAGCTAAAATATTATGGTCACTAAATGAGAAAATAAAAAATACGCATCATATGCATAAATAAAACGAGTCTCGCGTATTAAAGGAAAGCAAATTCGGTTCGAACCGTCTGCCTTTACGCTCGGAGATTTATCACGAGAATATTTTATGCATACCAACTTCACGAACGACGATGCTTCACGAAATTGCACGTAGAAATTCGAATTTCATTTACTGCCTGCCATGGAAATAAAATACCTTTTAATTTTTATAGCAACAATAATGTTTTAAAAAAAATTCAATCCTTTTATAATTCAGAACTATGTGATTGTGACTTACTGCGGCTATGAAGATTATTAAATCCTTATGCTTATGCTTATGGCTTGTTACTCTCACTCGTGGAACACGAGAACTTATTACAAATTAGAACACAGGAGAACGACTGTAGGTTGTATTCGCACTCTGTATTCTCCGCACGCGTTCCTAGAAAATGTTTCCACCCTGAAGTCGTACGTGGCAGTCCCAAAGGTGGTTGAAACGCTTACACACGCCTACATCATCGTCCGACACACGCTCGAGCATTTCGTTTCACCCTCGACAACGTTGGATTCAATCTAGTCGGATTATCCAGCTATCATGATTCCATCCAGCAGCGATCGGAAGTTCGTAGCCTGTGTCGATTCCTATCTTTCATCGCGTCTTCGATCAAACCACCCTAATACTCGAGTTTCTGCTACGAGGCAGGAAATGAACATCGGCAATAAGTGTACCCGGTGAAACAAATATCGTGAAACGTTTGGGTTACTACCCCTATGATACTCTGTTCAGATTAACCCAGAGTTAGTTATTATTCGAATAAAACAAAATTGAAAGGGTCTGGCAGGATAAGGGTGGGGAAACAACCTTAGCCACAATTGCGGTTTATATTCATATCACATAATGCCCCCCTTCAGCCCCCTGCAACCCCTGGCAAGAGAAATATAGGGTAATCCTAAACTTTACAATTTTCTATTTTTGGAAATAATTTAATATATTGTATTTGCAAATAGTAACTTTAGTAGCTTTACTTTATATATTCTTTTCAAAATTTTAAGTCGATTATTAAGGATGGGAAAATTTGTGCAAACCCATGAAAAAAATTAAAAATAACTATCTAATTTTTATATAAAATGCTCAGCATGAAAGGAATGCAAGTGACATTTTAAAAAATTGTTGAATTAAAAACAGAAATTATTATTTAAATCGTTAGATATAATGTTGTAAATAAATAAAAAAAATGAAAATGAAAGTGTCGCTGACATCCCTTTTTTTAAAAAATTTTAAAAAATTGTTTAAGATATTAATGGAGCTGATATTTAATACAACGTACTTTTAATGTGAATTTTCATATCGTTCAACCTTTTCCACGAGGAAATCAATTTTCCAAGGGAGACAGTAATACCCTGTCCACATTATTTGGCCCATAAGCTTCTCTAATCTTTCGATAGTGGCTCGGTTAGCGACGCATTAGAGAAAACGCTTATCGATTTATCGATGAAACGTCAACGAAGTTGAATGCCGGCCTGATCGAACGCGGAATACCAAAAGCGCGATATCAGCTCCAAGTTTCGAACTCAAGCATCTGCCACTTTTGTCTTCGAGGATCCCTCTAAAGCCAGAAATAAAGGAGGTTCGATTTCAATTTCTTCCACAAGTTGGATTGAATTCCGAATTAACCAAAGTTTATCCAGCAGCTTAAAACGATTACCTCTTGAACTGCGGAGTCTGGGTCAGTCGAGATCCAAACTTATAAAATACATACAAGGATATTAACCTAAAATTAAATGCATAATTTTTAAACAACAATTTCATATATTGGAAGAACAATTTGTAAAAAAAGGTAAAGTTAAGTTCAATTAAAATTGAGACTAAAATTGAGGGTCTAACAAAGTTGCATATGAGAAAACAAGTAGAGCAAGTCAATAATTAGTCCGACAGGTATAAAAATAGCAATCTTTGCTATACAACAATCTACTATCATATAAAATTAATTGAAAAGTCATTCACGTACAGTTACAGTGAAAAATAACAAACCCAACTTTCACATTTCACGCTTGATTTCCCAAATAAATCCGCATTTCACTCGTTTCAGGTGCATCAACAAAATAAAAATAAAATTCCAGTAACAGACTGTTAATTATTAACTTTTCTCATCAACCTGTTAATTTCATTGTTAGAAAAAAGGGAAATAATAAATAAAAAAGAACTCAGTAGAACAACTGACTGTTGGTGCAGGGAAAATTCGGATCTAGAATGGACGAGAGAGAAATGTCAGAGCAGGACAGCTCGCTCTGAAACTGTCGTACGGAAAAGTTTAAATGGTCTCTGGCCGTGAATGTCGGGCAACCGCGAATCACCATGGCGTTCGTTAAATTAATGCACACGACAGTTTGAAGGTACACGCTTGACGCCCCCTTGCTTTCCTGACAGCAATGCTCCTCGTTAAATCATTCCTTTTCTTTCTTTCCCCCTACCCGTTGTTCGTTAAATATTTGTCCACTTTATCATCGTTTGCCTCGCGAATGATAAAAGCTCACGACTAAATTCGCTTCATTTGGAGCTTCTTCAAATAAAACGTCCCCGCTTCCTCTATGCTCTTTAAATTCAAAGGATACGGAAGATATTTTGTAGAAAGTACAAATAACGAAAAATAATTTTCGAAAAATTCTAGGTAAGAGTAATTTCATTAAATTGATGAAGGAAAAGTTAAATTAAGATTAAGAAAAGTAAATTATAGATTATAGATTATAGATATTGTAGAATATAAAAAATGAAATTGTGCTTATGATAAGTTTAAAAAATGAATATTATATAATTTCCTTTGTGAAAATGGAGTGGACAAGAAGCATACAAGAGGCACTTCCAATCCATTTAATGGTTCGTCTGACCATTCACTGTTTACTCTACTCGGAGTGTTCGCTTCTACGTCAGATACACTTTGAGTTCTCTTTTGTCCACCGTTTGTCCATGGTTTTAGAAGATAATTAATCCATAATTTAACACATTAATTGTCAGTCTGAAGGTGTTGAAAATTTTATTAAATACGTCATTCACATATGACTGACATAGCAACCCAAGTGTTATCAAAAAATTGAATTCCACAGTCAACTGTTTGTATCAATATTTTGTATCCGCCGAATATTAGGTACATCAGGTTGCTCGTAACGGTGGACGAGAATTTGCTCTACAATTCGCCATGAGACCATGTCGGGACACACCGGTTTCAATGGTGCTGTGTTATTGATTTCATCCCACGGAACTCGACCTGTGTGCGTACAGAGGCTGCCGTTTACAACGAGTCAGCTTTCACGCTCTCTTCGTTTGAACGATGCTGGTGAAAAGCTCGGGACAGGCTGATTTTCATTGTGACGTTGACACCATGTTTGGAAGAACGAATATTCGTCCAACTAACGTGTAATTCGTGTTAATTGTTCTCTGGGTGACCGACTAACTAATGAAGATTCAAATCATTTTGGTCATTTTTCATTTTATCATCTTCTTGCACAATATAATATATCTCCTGGTTAACTAACAAAGGGTTATTACAGAATTTTAAAATATTTTTATTTTTGTATTGAATACGTATCTTATATAATTGGAAATTAATGATTAAAAAAAATAATGAAAAGATGATTTTTTGGTTTTTTTTATTTCTGAAGAAGCATATGGATTCTAGGCCCTGTTTAACATATTTTACAGATATTTCAAAATATCCTGTATTTTATTTCAACAAAAGTTCAACCATGTTAGTTTCTAATCTCCCGAGGAACGTCAGTGGTCCTGACAGGCGAGAAAGGGACATGGTTATCAGGTTGTTGGTCGAGGAAAATAGGCCATGGGCTCGCGTTCAATTTTTCCATCTTTTCCGATAAAGCATGGCACACGTTAACGCGCTTTACTTCTTTTCTTGACCGGCTGCAAACGTCGTGCAACGACGCCGTGGACTTCCGGTGCACTGGGAACCGACGCAGAGCCGATAAGCTTCCTTTAACCTCGTCTAACTGTCCTAACCATCCTTGCTGCCTTGTGTGTTCGAAAACGAGCAAGGATTTTATCAATCGTATTCTCTATCAACAAATGAAAGGCAACGTGGAATGTTTGCACGTGTTTCTTCGAAACTTTCTACAAAACTTTTGTGGCTTTGTTATTGGAACGTTTGTTTTCGTGCTCCAGAAAGCATCGACAAAGAACAATAACAATTAAAAAATATCGGAATAGACGTTTTAACTTTGAAAGTGTTCTGCTGTCTTAGAGTCAGACAGAAGTTTCCCCGATCGTCGGATCGTTAAAATAACTTCTCATACGGTTCCTGTCCTCGTTAATTTGCCACCTCAGGGACTCGATCTCTAAATGAGAACCTCGTTTCAAGTTTCGACGAGAATATGTATGAAACCAGAACGTTTGTGTCACCTTCGTTTAAATTATTACTGAAAATTGTATTATTTAATTTATATTGTAAATTTTCAAATAGAATCGTAACGAAATAACAATTTTATTTTGCAATCTGTCTGAACGGCTTATATCACCAAAAATAAATTGTTTTCAGGATTTGACAAAAGAATATTTTTAAAATGAGAGAAAAAATCTTTTTCTCGCGCGTTTAATTTCACCCCTGAAAACCGGACGAATTTTTCTGGAAACCACCCCTTCTCTGACACAATGTACGAAATAAAAGGGTCGCTCAAAGTGGCGATGTTAAGTGGTTCTTCAAGTGTATTTGCTCGCATACAAAGGAATTACTTTCTCAAGACTCTCGTTTGTTCTCGAGGCATCGCCGTCTGCGCGGAAATGACTCTTGTATCGACATCCTCGACGCTTCCTCTTGCCGCCCTCTCATTTCTCTCTCTGTCTTGTTTCTTTCTTTCTCCTCAACCAAAACAAAAAATAAAACTAAAATCCATGAGAATCAGAGAGTTCGAAGTTTAGTGATTTGGAATAAAATTGTAAGCCGATTTTAAAGCCATTGGAGTGAGAAACAGATATTGATGTTTAACCCTTGAACATCAAACATTGAACAAACTTAAAAAACATACACAAAGATATTAATCTGAATTTAAATCCATAATTTTTAAACAAAAGAAGTTCATATTTTAAAAGAATATAAAATTTTAGAAAAAAAGGAAAAACAAAATTAAATTAAAATTGTGGCTCTCCACATGGTTTGCCATCCGAGTGTTAATTAATGTCTATTAATTCCCAGGAATCGAAAACGTATTTTCAAGACAGATTAATACTTTTTATTAAGTTTGCAGAACACTTTCTATCACTAAATTCACATTTACATAATCTTCGATCGTGTACAAGTTTCATCTTGTATTTTAAGGAGAATTTAGCATCCAAACTATGCAAATACGGATCTTAATCCAATGGGTTCTTGTTGATCAAACTTCCTCACAAATAGCAGTTTCGTTGTTGCGGACTAATATCGTTTCTCATGGTTATTGCAATTCCCACCATAATGTTATATCCCTTCGTATAAATTTAACCAAGTGTTTGCTGCCAAAATTCTTGTATGCAACATTAAACCTTACAAATAACTCTGCTTAAGTACAATATTCATTGATAAATTTAATTAACCATTATTTCTAGCAATGGATTCTTTAATACAATAGGTGTTGAAAATTTTATCAAGCAATGTTTTCATTCTTAATATTTCTTGTTTATTATTTTTACAATATTTCATTATATATACATATGCATATTGTCCAATATTTTCAAGTATCTCTAATAAATTTCTATAAACTATAAATTTCTATAGAATACCTTATCTTCGATGAATTCAATTTATCATTATTTCTAGACTGACCCCTCACGGGGGGGCGAACCAATCAAATCATCGAAGCGACGATTAATTTTCCTGGCTGGTACTATTTATCCAGAGTCACGGCCCGTTTTTAACGCGTATCGATCATCGGTGGCCAATTAACCCAGCAACGGACCGCCAGTTAATTGGAGCGATACGCATTGAAACGCGCATCAGGCTGGGACAGGCATGTCGCCCTTCCGGAAATCGCTAATTAGCTGGTAAACTCACTCGACCGATATCTCGATATCTTGGCCATCAAACGCCATGGATTTAACCGAATTTCCATGAACACGAGGAACTCTACGAATTGTATTGTTTATCGCGAACGTTAGCTTTGATCATCCTAAAATTGTTAAAATCATTCTGACGTATAAATAAAATAAAAACTTATTGAAATTTTCCCGAAAAATAGTAATTCTCAACTTTTTCATAAATGCCTACTGCCAAACTAAAATTCAAGATTTCCAGCACCATCGAGGAAAGTCTGCTCTGTACATGAGAATTTAACAGAAATTATACGCTTAATTATATTGCTATCACATATTTCTTTTTTGTATCGAGCAAAGTAGACTTCCCTGGAATCCGTAAACCTGGAAAAGCCTACAAAATGAGGGACATCGCCATTTTCCCTTGGGAAGTCTACCATTAAAGGAAGACTGTAAATTTCAGCTTTCAATTTTTACATTCTTCTTTTTTACATACAGATCATTATTTTTATCATTGTAATTAATCAGTCACGAAATATAAATTACAATCCTTTACGTGTCTGCCGTTTTTTCTCGATTTATAATTTCGAAGGTAAAACTTCGTTCCAGTTACATTTGCAGCGTTCTGCATTTTCTCGTCCGATTGTAGAGCAAGATGAACGAGTTTCATCAAGAATTAGTCTCCGCTGCAATTTGTTGCCGCGAAAAACTGTCGGAAACGGGCAACGAGAAAAACACCCAATCTTGCGGTTGAAGATAGGAAAATGTACGGTTTTTTTGTCGCCTGACATTTTTCGAATTACCGTATCTCACGAAATTAAGCTTTACAAAACTTGAACAGAAATTGCTGGTTTTTCTTTCGATAGGAATACGTGAAATTTCAAAGTTTTTAGTTCGCCATTGTCCGCGAATTTCATATCAAACTTTGAAATTTTGATTGAGAGGATCACCATTCTAGGTCAGTGAATAATCGCTGTGTTTTTAAATTGACAAAGGATTATTTTAAAAATTCTAGCGGATATAAATTTTCAAACAAATCGGATCTTGAATTGCTCGTTTATCGAAACGGGAAAAAATAGGAAAAAGGGGATAGAAATCGATTGGATAGAATCACCATATCATTAAACTAAAGAAGAGTTTCTCGCTTCCGAGGCAATCTTAAATTCTATTAAAGACCAGTGAAGAAGATGCAGAAAAATGAAGTCGTCTCTTCTATCATGTACTTTATGTCGAACTTTTCCAACAGATTCGAATTTTCTATCGTTTTTAAGGAAATTTACTTCTCTTCGAGAATAAGAAGAAACGGAGGTGAAAATTCTATAAAAATACCGCTTTTCTCGGCATCAGGTATTTTATTCTGAACTTCATATCTCCATAGGAAAAGGAGTAAGACAGTAGAATATCTCTTCTATGGTCTCGTAGAAAATTTTATTTATCATTTGATAAAAAGACGGGCTGAAAATTTATGATATTAAAAATTGTATAACGTAGAAATTCTAAATATTAATCTATTTAACTATTCAACGACTTGACTAACCACCTATCCCCTCATTCACCAATTTAACATTTTCAAAACCCTAAAAATCACTCATAAAAACAATCATCAGAAAACTAATCAATAAACATTCAAGTACACCAGTCAATTACTTCAATCCGTTACGTTCTTTCAATAACGAGTTTCCACAAGTCTTCAGCAACATTCCAACTAATCGCCGATGATTGTGCAGTTTGTAAAAACGAACGGGAAAACGATAAGTTCTTCCTCCGAGAGGCGAACGTACGAGAGGCTGACCAAAGTGGAATCGAAACAACCAATTTCCGTTGCTCGTCCTCGTCGCCAGCGACGCCCGCGACGCCGACGTAATGGCTCGTTGGACTTCTCGTTACGCCGGGAATCTCGTCGTGAACGGACGCGATGGGAATAGAACGGAAACGACGAACAAGAGAGAAGGCTGTTGCGCCAAACTGTCTCGTTTTTGCGCCTGCGGATAGATTTCCAGACTGCTGAAATTCCTCTCCAGAGGCGTTTCGGCAAAGATTGATAATACGTGCAACTAGATTGACCGTATCGGGATACACCAGGGACGAAATTTACTCGATTTAAACTGGGAATTGAATAAGGGCTCGATCGGGACCCGATACGGCGAATTAGTTGACTTGTACTACTGCAATCATCAAACACAAAGCAATGTTCATTGTGAATTAATGATTTATCTACTGGATGCATATTAATAAGCGTTCCAACGTCATATGTTGTTGACATCCATTGGAACATCAATTAATAATATTTTAATTATTACAAACTGATCTACTATTCAATAGAAATAATAATATTCTATTGTAACTGAGGGAGTATCCTATTGCATAAGTTAAGAAAAAAAATTATTAAGGAAAATAGTAAGGAATCGTTTTAGGGAATGTTACCTTCTTCTGAAAACTGAAGACAAAAAATTATTCCTTAAACAGCGGAGTCTGGGTCAATCGTAACTCAAACTGATAAAACGTATATACAAGGATATCAACCTAAAGTTAAATGTATCATTATGAAACAAGAAGATTTCATATATTAATAGAATAATTTTTAAAGAAATAGTGTAAAATTTATAGAATTAAAATAATACGAAATACAAAATTAAATTCAAATTCGGACTCTCTTCAGGGTCCGCTGTTCGGGGGTTATTCTATTATTTCAATTAATTTTGTGCTAAGAATCTTCCAACTGGCACCATGATTTGCCGCACATCTTGTATGTGTATGTAGAGAGACAGGATAGGTATGTTATTATCCCGAAGGATTAATTTCAAGGCACCTCAAACCCTAGCTCGACGATTCTCGCCTAATTGCCAGGATCCTCTTCGAGCGAGCGTGGAAAACCGGGTTAGGGAGACAACGTTATCGCGAATCGAAACTGTGCCCTGGATTTCCGGCCTCGTCATCGTTTTTTCGGTTATTAATATTCTCCGAAAGTGAGAAATGCTCGGTGAACTATTCTATTTCACAACTTTTGGATAATTAATCACACACCGTAGTCTGGGTGAAAATCACTGTTGAAAGAATTGCGATGTATGTTTGGGAGTTACTAATTAGCGTTGAACACGCGAGAAACTCATGGAAGTATAAAACAAATCGTTTTTTCCGTGATTTTTGTTGTGTTTTCAATTACTTCATTTGCTTTATTAAATTTCTTTATATTTTTATCTGTTTACTACGTTAATTAAAAACAGGTACTACTAATGATTGACACTACAGATTAAATGTGATTTTATAATTAAAAACTAATTAACTAAACTATTCGATTTTCCTGATTATTTGAATATGATGAAAAGCATCAATTTTCTATGTTTCCAACGAGTAGTACTATAATATCAGATGTATAGTAGCAATATCGAATGTACCGATACGTTCAAAGCTCTACAACGGTGATCATAAAATAGAACACTTGAAAGACAACCGTATCTAGGCCTGGCACATTGAATATCCTCTTCTACTCCACGTGTATTTCTCCAGGGTTTGCTAGCTGCAATTTTTTACCAGCGCGATACGAATATTCTGACCGCCTTTTTTACTTGAAAAATCCAACCAACTCCAAATGTCGAGGACCCTTCACAACGTCCATAGACGGTTCGACATGTTCCATCGATACACTTCAAAGTCTCCTGACTCAACGGTAATGAATTCTTCAACATTTCGTTTTGAAGCATACAAAATTACCAACTACTTTAAAAGTCATATTAAGTAGGATCGCACGGACACCCGAGAACTGAGGTGGCGAAATTTCTTCGGGTTGGGGCAGGGTCCCGAAAGTTTCTCCAGCACGTAAATCTCGGGTACCCGTAGTTTCGGGTATCGAGTCGAGTTCGTGTCCAAGTTAACATTCGGGGTCCTGATCATTTCTCGACCTGACCCGAAGCTCGGGTACCTAAAAATTCAAGAACTTGCCTACACCTAATATTAATCGATTTTATCACCATTTACTCGCAAATTTCAGATTTCTAATTCGAAACACTAAACTGACTTTTATTGTTTTTACGAAACAACGGGTCTCGTTTGAAGCTAAATCAAGAGGACCATCGATCCAAAAATATGATGGTTCGAAGAAAGATCTTTGAACGGTCGATGCACTTCGTGATCATCGACGAACAGGAAGGCTTTCTCCAGTCGATGGAGCAAAGATTTAGGTGAACGCCTCTGAAATCACTGCCGTTGAAGCTAAAGGTCTTTAAAAGCTCGCAGTTGTGCGGAAACCCAAATTAAAAAAAAAAAAGAAGAAAAATAGAGAAAAGAGAAGAAAGAAGAACCACAGAAGCGAGAAACGGAGACAGACTGCATCAGGGGTCGAAAGATTCCAGTTGCTCTGTTCGCGGAAACGGTCTGGAAAGTCTGTCCGAGTTGGTTTGAAATTAAGATAAGTCGGCAAGAACGTGATACTCGAGCCATTGGAAAAGTATGTCGATGAAGAAAGCTGGTCGTTTCTGGGGAAATAAGTCATTCGACCAAGAAGGATTTCAAGTTCGAACAGCTCGATATTAAATAAGTTTCCAACCTCGAATCCCATATGCCAATTAGACTCCATAGAATTTTCAGATTTACCAGAAAAGAACCTTTTAATGAACGCTTGAAATTTCAAGTATTTTTATGTCATTTCATAAATTATTTATTTGAAGCAAAGTTGGTCTAAAGACTTTCAAACGTGTAGGATAAACTTTGCATTCTTGTCTTTCATTATTAAAGTTTAATAATTATTAATAGCTGTTTTTCTTTCAAGTAAAATTGAGTAAGAGTAACGTTCATTGTCGTTCTTTGGATCTCACAGTGTTAATTAAGTTGAAACAGTACTCATTTTCGAGATAGCAAACATTCAGACATTTCATCGGAGATTTTCAAACGGGAAGCTGTAAATATGTGCATCTCTATTTCCCGTTTACCAGCAACTGATCAAATACACGATCAATCGGAAAAGCGGCTAAGTACTGAAAGCCAGCGGAATGAGTTGATTGCAGTACTGCAAATTATAGGACCGTGTTATCTGATTGATTAACTTTTTCTCACATTTAATGAAACAACTCTTCTTCTTTTTCGATTGTTTATATTACATAAAAATAAAACTTATTTATATAAATTTTAATTGAAAATTATATAATAATTAATCAGCATTTGATAAGCTATAATTATAATTAATTCATCTTTGACATGGTATAAGTATAATTATTCAGTATTTAACACGGTATAATTATAATTATTAATGGCATTGTTCCATGATTTTTGTCGATTATATTAAATTTGTTAAGTGGATCATCAACAACCCTCGCGTCATTAAACTCGCGTTGGATTAGGGTAGAAAAGTTACGTTTGCTATTCTTGAATCAATTGTAGGGAATACTAGAAATACGTTGGCACGACCAGCGAATTTCCGTGTGTTTACAGAACGTTCGATCGTTCATCCTCAAACAAGATGCAGATCGCGCCGTTGTCAACGAGCCGTGCACGGTTCCTCCCGTTAATTCTCCTCGTTCTCTTGATTGCGAGAACTTGAGGAGAGGACACGGTAGATCCTGATGGAACCTGGCCCCTACGTTATTATGCAGCCTCCTAGTTAAATCTGCGACACACGACAAATACTCGTTCCTCTGTGCTTAATGACTTTGCTTTAGAGTACTTGTCAACAGGGACAAACTGTGTCACTACGTGCAGACAAGCACGAGGTGTACAAAAAGATATATGATAGTCTACATGGATGATTAATTAATCTTTCGTCTATCCTTGAAACTTTGAGATGACCTATTAAACCTTTTGCTTAATAGTGTAACATTACTTTTACTGAGTATTGGTGTGGGAGTTAAAATATTTATTCTAAGCACATGGTAGAGAAAGTCGAGGGAGGTCCTAAATACATCCTAGGAGGAAGCTAGGGAGATCCTAAATACATCCTATGAGGAGACCAGGGAGATTTTAGATACACCCTAGGAGAAACCTAGGAGAAACCTAGGGAGATCCTAAGTACATCCTAGGAGGAGAATAGGGAGAGCTAAGAAGATTCTAGGCAGAACGCCAAAAAAATTCCAAGGAGAACCTGAGAAAAATCTAAGAATAACCTAGAGCTTATAGACAACCTCAGTAGAGCCTAGGATCTAAAGAGAACCTAAGGACCTAGGGAGAGGCTAAAGAGGTCCTAGGGTCTAAAAACAACCTAAGGAAAAATCTAGGGACCGTCTAAGGAGAGGCTCGGATCTAGGAAGAGTCTGAACCAGGTATAGGTTTCCTCTTAAACCATCAGACAGTACAGACAATTTTTCCCGCAGAATCCAATGTTTCTTCAAGAATAAATGATAGGCAATATTGTACCTTTCTGCGGTTATTGCAACCATTCTGATTTATCCTAACAACGTTCTTGTGATTTCTTTCAATTCAACCCTGCAATATTTCTTTTCTTTACACCCTGTTGTCGTGTAATTCTTCCTTACAACATTCGTTGGTAAATTTATCCGTTTCTAAAGAAATAGATCATATCAGTTTAAAAAATTATCAAATTTACAATCATTGGAATATCTCATTTTCCCAAGCTTCCTGTTATACCAATCTCAGATTTGATTCACGATCTCCTAGCGTTGCTAAATTATTCAATAAAGATCGAAATCGATAATCGATTCTCGAATGATATTGGCTTCAATCAGAGTCGAGTATCGTCCTGATATTATCCTGTGCCAACGTTGCCTGCTGAATAAAGCAAGATGCATAAACCAGCGAGCAGGTAATGCGTGTGCCACCGGTGCATTCGTGATTTATACCCGCGTGCACGAGCTCTTGCATTTCCGGTGGCGCAGCCGGTAGAAATGGCATCTGTTACCATTATCGTAGCGTGAACTTCCGTTACGGAAACCGTCGTCGAAACGATACGCTTTTTTCTTTCTCTCCTTCTCTCTAAATTTTCGTCCTCAGATCGACTTACATTTTTTCTTATAATTGGTGCTTTATCAGTAAAACGAAATTATAATTGTGCCGATAGGAAAATTTTGTTATGCATTTATTAACAGAAAATACGATAAGGTAGCTCATTTGTTAATAATTACTCAATATAATAATTTAAGAAATAAATAATAAGTTTTAGTTCGCTACATTAATAAATTTTATTCTCTACCCTTGGTTTAATTCCTTTTTTAATTTTTGATTGGCAGTGTGTTTGTTATAAATTTTAGAATTTTAAATATTCTCCAGAAAGTTCTGAAATAATATGTCTATGAATTCGCATGAACACAGATTTTTTGGTATGAAATCGATAATAATATCGTTAGTAATAGTGGTTCCAACTTCATCCTCTATCCAGAGAATTTCTGTAGCGAGGCAAACCGCAACGAACCTGTTCAGGGTTTCCGTAGCCGGATTCTGGATTTCCATTACAATTTGTAACTTCCAACTCTCTGCTAACGTTCCAATGGAATATTAACCTTTCTCGACTCTTAGCGATGATTAATAGCGTACCCTCACACACGACACGTTCATTCGCGTAGCACAATTCTCGCACAAAAGAAAATTAAAAATACCGACGCGAAAGGAAGGGAGAACGTCGATTCAATGAATCATGAACCGACTTATTCTATGAAACGTGCCATGCATTCAGTTATTTTCTAGCCATTCTTCAAAAAAACGATGAAATATTAACGCGTCAAAACGTTGAACGCGTTCTTTCACCGTGAAAAATGACGAAAGTGAATTATTATCCGAAACTCTAGATTCCTTCTTTTTTTATTTGCTGTTCTTGTATGCAACCATCCATCAGGTGTTACTACAGTAGATTCTCGTTATATTGCCACAAAAATTTTGCAAGCTTCCAAACTTTCAATTCAAGAGAAAAAGGGAGATAATATTGTATTGTTTTCGTAAGCTATAATGATGGAAGGGTAACACAGACTTGAAAATCTGTGTAAAGATCAAATCGCTTACTTGACAATATAACCAGTCTATTGTATCGCAAAATTATAATGTAAAGAATTTTAGCACTAGCATTTTCTATGTTAGTAAACCCTGAACTGGGTCAATCATGACAGTAGTATAAGTAGAGGTGTGGGGTATCAGAAGGTTCAGTTGACCTCCTATTAAGAAACTAAAAATTTATTTATTTTTTTTTTTTAATCTGGAAACTTTCAGTCATGTCTGAAATTTAAAGTAAAAACTCAATTTTAATTAATTCCTTCGTCCATCCTAATAAATTCACCTCAAGTTTCATAAAACGGAGTAGGGATTCAAGGATATCAGAGCCTATTTTATCACCCCAGGAAAAATTACCATATTTCTAAGATAGTAACATTTTAAACGTCTTACAATATCAGAATGAAAGGAGTAATTTCCGAATTCGCACGGTTAAGTCGTCCGAGCGACAATTAATCGTTCCAACAAAAGCAAGAGGGACAAAGGACTCTTCTGTCTCATAATTCAATCCCCTTATTGTTCAGGACGAGTTATCCCACGTGTCATCCTTCAACCTAAGACTACACGGTTGGACAATGGCCGAGGATTCGGCATTAAAGAGCCCCTGCTTCCGGTCAAACATTACTCAACCAGCCACGACCAATTGCTTAGCAAACAACCTTCAGGGTTTCTACGGACTTTCTTCGAGCAATTAGTTTCTGTGACTGACGCTCGGTTCTTTCCTTCCCACACATTTCTTCGGTTTCATTCTTTTTTGCAACCCTTATGGCGCTGTGGTTGGTTTTGTGATTCTGAAGAGAAAGATTGATCGTTGCTTAGCTAAGAAAAGATGCTTCGTTCTTTGGGCTAGAAGCATCAATCTGAATATATTCGTGGAAAAACTGATTTTTACATTTTATCCTTAACCCTTGAACAGTGGAGACTGGAAAAATCGTGACCAAAGATACAAAAATATATACAAATATATTAACCTAAGGTTAAATGTATAATTCTTAATTTTCAAAGGAACAGTGCAAAAAATTTATAAAATGAAAATAATGTAAGATACAAAATTAAATTAACACCTATTATGATAAATTCATAATGAAAAATTTAATTGGAATGAAAAATTGTTCAACTGAGAAAATCTGAGGAAACAGGGCGAGAATGAAAGTGCGATAACGTAATTTTCTCATGCGTCTAATTGCTCTTTGATCTATTAAGGTCGCGTTACTTTGTTTCGCTTAATTAGCCTGTGTCGCGTTAGCGCTATCAGCAACCCGATTCAATTAAATATACATCGACGCGGCTAATTGATACACGTTCGTGTACAATGCACCTGAAACGGTCATTTTATCAATTTATTATAGATATACGGTATGTTTCCCGATATGTATAAATCTATTAGATGTACAAATTAATTCTATGCATCTTCTTCTTCTTTTCTTTAATTGAAGATTTATTTTTAAAAGCTATGGCAACTCCAATTATTGGAGTAATTTTTATTATTATTATATTCTTGTATCATTTTGCAAATACACAAAAGCGCAGAAAAATATTCAAATTTAAAACAGTAATAAATTCTTGAACAGCGTAAAATTTAGAAGATGAAAATAATGAGATACAAAATTAATTTAAAATTGGGACTCTCTGCATAGTTCGCCATCCAAAGGTTAAAAGGACATACATAATGTCACAGGCACCGAATTAATTTGTGATTGTTAATTGTAGCTAAATACTAAATAGTACCATGTTGAACACGCTGCGTTCTACTGTCTAAAACAGGAAACACATCGAGGTGAATTAACAGGGTTTGACCGCGTGTAATTACTCAACAGCATGCCCCCTGGTAGAATATTTTGCTGAAAGTTATTGTAACACGTAACTGATACACCCATACAATTAATCTACTCCCCTGTATATACGCGAATTGCTAAACCAACGCTGGTTTAAGACCATGATAATTAGTCGGGTATAATTTAACGGGAGTGTAATTTATTCGCGCATATAAATATAACAACGAACTGGAGTAAAATGTGTATTTTGCCTAATACACTGAATAGTTCAGGGGAGGCAATTTTCAATTTTTAAGCCTTAAAATGAACGAATACCCTTAAAATAAAAATTTTACTTTCAATTACTTAAAAAAAAAAAGAAATTAAAATTAAAATGTTTCAAAACTTTGCATTCACAAGATCTATGTTTTCTCAAACGACTAGAACAGTAGCATTTCCGAAGCAGATGTTCCTGCCACGATTTCCCCAAGAGGCACTAGCAAACGTTAAACGAGGGTTAGAATCGTCGTTCAACCGATCAAATAGATTCGAAGCAAAGGAGCTCGTACAAAGGAACGATTTCGACCTCGTAACCACGACAGAATCACTGCAGCTAACGAACCCGGAAATCGATGACACGATAATCCTCGCAGAACTCGCGTTAATTAGCCTGTGTAATTGAATATCGTACGCTGTTCTCGATCGGGGGGTTGATTTACGTGGATCAGCTGTTGATCTAACGATTCATTTGTACTCTTTCTGGATATTTCTTTTCATCGATAAACTCGTTGCTTTAGAGGTTTTTAATTAATATACATGTTTGCTGTAAAATTGTATTTGTTATTAATATTACGATTGTAATTTTAATGATATTCGAGATTGATAAAATTGAATTTGTAGCAATGGCTCTGCTGCTGTTATTGAAACTTCAGAGTTTAATTGGAATTTATTTTACAAATGTTTCATCTCGTTATTTTATTTTGTTAATTAATGACGATGTGGATATTGATCCTCATTCCATTAATATTAATATACGAATCGGAAAATTTGAATAATTTCATTGTTGGAGCATTGGCATAATATGGACCTTCCTCTGGGGTAAACCAGATTACTTAAAAATTTTGAAATTTTAGACGTTTGGAAACATAAAATTTACGAATTCTGGAATTTAAAACTTCTAAAATTTTCATTTTGGTAATCTGTAATATTGTAATTCTGATACTCAAATATTTCAAAATTCGAGCAATTATATTTTAAAGTTGTTATCATTAACATTATTTAATTTTTGTATCTTAAATTATCAATACCAATAATAATAAAGTAATTCCAAATGTTCCATTTCTTCTCATTATCACAGTGTTAATCATTAATTACTCGAGGACTCAAGATCGTTAGTTTGAAAACCAAACAACCCCTAACACAATCAACCAAGTCAATTAGGAACGATTACCTTGATGTACCTTGACAGGATAGCTCATCAGTAAATGAGAAAAAATTACCGTGGTGATCTTCCAACATCGTACACCGACTTAATGGTAATTTATGCAGCCAACTAATTACCTCAATTTCCATCCCTCCTTCTAAAAACGATATTTCAATACGCTTTCGTGATCCTGCCCGAAAGAATTCACCTCCTCTTCCTATTTTCGCTAAGAAATACGTGGAAATAACCTTCTTTACGTTTGAAAGAGGGATGAATCGTTGTCTTTGAGGGGTAAATTTATTCCAGATACGATGAAACGTTGGACTGCGCCGGATTCACTTCGCACAAACCCTATTCCGATGGTTAAAATCTACGAGGCTCACGGCTGTTTCCATCGAAAATGGAAATCAAAGGTGTTACATATTCATGGATCGTTCGATGTTGCTCCCTGTAAATACGCACCCCTCTTTTCAACCCTTCGTACATGATTCTTTTCGCTTTGAACTTTCTAGCCATTCAGTGGTGCACAGTGTTTTATTTAACATTGATAAAAACAATTTTTCTCTTTCTATTCCGAATGGAAATATTTGATAAAAGATTGCATTGATACTACACTAGCGATTAAAAGAGGCTTCCCTACAAAAAATTAGAAGCTTCTCCCTGGGTTTTAGTGTTCCAGGGTTCCTAGTCCTTGCTTTGGAGAGTGAAGAACTTTGATTTTGCGAGGACATTTGGTGGAAATTCCGTACCCTATTCATTAACCTTTTTATTATACATTCTAATAAACTACACATATTCATTTACGATACCACATTATTCAACTAATAATTCTTAAATTTTTTAAGTGATAGTCATTTAAAGTTAACGCTCTCTAATATTTTACGGTTATTGTGAAAGTTTTCTATAATAATTCTAATAAATTATTATTATACACTCGTTTCCCGAGATTTGTAGAATCATCTATTAAAATTTTCCTTCTTGGAGGCATCATAAATTCCACCATTCGCTACTATCCTCGTTTATACTCTTTATGTAATGCAGTTTCAGAAGTAGATACATTAAGCGCAAAAAAATTTGCACGCTTTCAGAATCCTTTTGGCAGCTCGCCCAACGTTATCGCACTAACGTTTTTGATCGTGAAAGAACTCATTTCGTTAACCATTAAGTGGTTGTCAGGGATGTTTAAATCATGTTCACTTCGATTACACTCTTGAACGAACAAGCGTAAAAACGGAATAACTAATGATTGCCCTTGGTTTACCTTATGAGCGAATTTAAGGATGAAAAATATAAAGATGTTATTTCAAATTCAAAACTGAATTAATTGCGGAAATCTTTTAATCAATTTTGAGATCCTTTCTTCTCTTTTCTGAAAATAGTATAGAAACTCTTCTGAGATGAAATATAGCTACGGATAAAATTGATGTCAAATCATACTCGACAAAAATATACAAAGGGACAGAAATACGAATCAATTAATAAAGAATTTGTCAATAATATTGCAATCACCTAAATATCTAGATTAAATATCTCAAGCTTCACACCTAGACGATTTATCAACGAAAAAAATAAGTAATATCCTGGTGGCAATTCAGGCCGAGCTTCTCCTTGGAGACTCAAGAGGGTAGAAGTTCGGAAGCTCGTCGTGAACTCGTGTCTCGACAAATATTTGACCCGATCCGACCGATGCTAATACGGCAAAAGTCTCCAGCGGCTGGATAGAAAGTCGCTGGAGAAGCAACGTTCACGCTTCAAGACGTAAAAGCGAACCGCCGAGAACATGTCGAAGAGTTCGTGCTTGTATTCGTCGTCGATCGGCAAACTAGTTCGACGACGATTACGTGCGAGAAACTTGTCCGGCAGAAAGTTTTCGTGTTGATCGAATTTGACTTTGTGAATGGGACGGGTTTGTATGGGATTTGCTGGATCGTTGTTGCTTGTTCAATTAAGTTCTATAATTTCTAGCAGAACCAACACCGTGAATTATTGATAAACACTTTATAATAAAAATATTGCAAAAATGTAGTATGGGATGAATATAAAAAAAAATATTTGAATTTCATCATTTGTTGATTTTTCGAAATTTATACAATGGAGATGAGAAGAGAAACATTTGCGTACGAGGTGCGCAATGTTTTTGAGCTATCCAGTCAGAGAGGTTCGATTTTTATTCTGTTTGAAGCGAGTAAAATCGAGTAGCCTCTCTTCGTATTCATTTATTGGAGCCAGGCCAAACTATTACGTTATACACGGTGAATAAGGTAAATTGTTTGACCAGCTTACTCTTGCTGGGGCTTTTTCAACCGGCGAAGTAGATTAGTTTGTTAGGTAGAAGCTCTCGTTCCATGTTATTTTTCAAGCTGTCGTTGCTCCGCCGTTAATTAACAAAATATTAATCGCTACTCCCGAGCTAGCCTCCCCTTTCGACGCGCCACTTCGATCAGCTTCTTTTATTATATTATAAATCCTTCAATAATTTTTTCCCTATTTTTCAACCTTCAAAGACTAAGATACTGGTTATTTTCAGAATCTCAATTAATAATAAATAATTAATTAGATATCCTGAAGAATGTCGAGTCTTTTATTTCTAATCTTAATATTCTTTACAGGACGGGTACCCGATCAAACTCATGCGAAGGACAAACTTTTGGGCTCCCGAATCGAAAAAAATTCTCGACCTAAGCCCGATCCAAATTTTCGGGTATTCAAACACTTTTAATTAGTCTATTTTTTTGTCACCTTAGAAAATTTAAAACAACATTGCTAATTTATTCCAGTCACCCACAGCAAAAGGTGTCAAGGTCTCTATAGGAGAACCATGGTAGAAAGGGTTAATAATTCGAGGAATTAATTCCTGAAATTCTGATAAAGTTAACCCGGTGAAGGTGTGAATAGTTAACCAGGTCAATAACTTTGATAAAGTCTCTTATCAAAGACACCGATCGCCCTTTAAGCGCTTCTCTCGAAAGTGAAAAAAAAAACCCCGAAACACATCGATGCTGTTTTTTCCCCCCCGAAAAAAAGGCTGGTTCAAAGAGACACTACGAGTTCTCTATTTATATCGAGATCGCGCACGTGGGCGATGCATTGTTTAATCACAGTCGATTAAACGGGAGAGAGCATACCCTCGAGGGAGGGCCAGTGTCCTTAATGAATCGATTCGGACACGGCTGGGATCATTAATCTGTCGAATTCACTCAGCAGCCAAGCTGGAAAGCAAGGATCGATCGAACTGCGCGATCTCACGCTCCTGTAATTAACGCGATGTACCCTTCGAGGATCATAGGATCCTCGACTCGCGTGATTCCTTTATGAGCAAACACCGCGTGAATTAGCGAGCCAATTATGGTGTACGAGCCTCGTTCATCGTTATGCTATTGACATTAGAATCCTACACGAGGTGTGTGAATTCTGAGTCAAGGCGATGCTCAAGAGGAAAAAAACAAATTAGGGAAAGTGTAATGATGACACTAATCAAGAGGTTGCAAAAGAAAATTAAAAATTGCTATAATTATTTCCTGTTTGAATGGATGTATTGGAGTACATCATTATAGAGTAGGTACTTATGAACTCTACTTTTGAACTGGGTGAAAAGTGCATATTAGAGAACCTTCTCTGTGAAGTAATACCTCTATAGAAGTACTGTCCCTCTTCAGAATTCCTCTTATTGAGTTTCTTTGACCTCCATAACACAAATTCGTCCATGTATTTATGGAACACTTGGATTGGAATCAATCTTACTGTTTGACTTTAAAAATGAATAGAGGATTATCTAACTTCTTAATACCTTCCTAAAAATTTCAATGAATAATATAACTATAGAGTGGCCCCATAATCTGGATCTTAATACAGATAGACCTATGTAAGTACTCATGAAACTCTAATAAAAGAGTTCCCACTCTTTACCTCTAAAAATTAAAGAAATTTAATTATCTAATTCTAGACGATAGAGCTATAGAATGGCCCTATAAACTTGATCTAAATACAAATGAAACCCATATATGTTACTCATGAAACTCTAATGAAGGAGTTCCTACCCTTTGCCTCTGAATATTAAATAAATGGTTATCTAACCCTATGAAACCCAGCTAAATATATCTAAATGACAATAGAGCTTTAGAGCTATCTACACAGTCTTGATCCTAACACAATTGTATCCAAATACCCATAGAACTCTAATGAATTCTACTCTTTATCTCGAAAAATTAATTAAATGCCTACCTAACTCTATAAAACCTAGCTATAGAATGATCCCATAATCTTGATCCTAACAGAGGTGTATCTATCTACTCCTGTAACTCTAATAAATCCTACTCTTTGACACCAAAAATTGAATAAATGACTGTCTAATACTATGAAACCTTACTAAGGGATTCGATGAATAGAGTCACAGACTACCCCCATAGTCTTCATTCGTCACCATAAAGGTGGCCCAATAACAAGGCACCATCAAGCATTAAGATCGATGCGCGATAAAATCAGCCCGTCATGCGCAGACGGTCGGCGTCTAGCTCGAAGGAAAAAGTATTCTTTCAGAAAGGAAATTCAACTCACCAGACGAGGCAGGCTTCATCCTGGACTGGTAGCTGGAATCCCATAAGCAACGTCGAAAACACGTTCAGCTTCGATCTGTTCCCTGGATAACGCATTTTCCGATCTCCGACTGACAGATCCTGACACGATGCATCTTTCCAACAGAAAAGAGACAAAATTTTTATGATAACCATATAAATAAGAATAATTCTATTTCTTTGTCTGTTAATTTTCAACAAAAATTTTAGTCCTCTTTTGAATTACGCGTTATTATTAAATTAAAATTAATTTTTAATCCAAAAGTATGAAAGTTTTATGGAGTGGGCTTTCAAAAAATTCTATTATTATCGGAGGTGCATATTGAAACGATGACGCGTGAAACATAAATGGAGCAGCCAGCATAGAAGCGGCGTGATTCTGAATAGTAGTCTTCTTGCGAATGACAGATCACGGGGCCCAGCCTTTTGTCGCTTTCGTATCGATGATGAAATATGAGCCCGTTACGATCACTGGACACCACGTTTTTCGAGCTTCCAGCTATATTTTCCTCGTTACAGAACGTGGAACAGGTGAATTAGGACAATCCCACGATTTTTCATTGGAAAAAATAGATGTGCTCGTTTTTCGGCTCGGCCCCGTGTACCTACTGTCAAAATTCTGTTTCTATTACAAATGACTATAACAGTTGTGTGACAGAAGACATTTACAACCAACCGAACCGAAACAAACCGAGCTGAATCGAATTTCTTTTTCTTACTTATTTTTCCTTTTACAAAAATTCTTAGAAAGTACGTAAATAGATCTTCCCAGAAGCATACCTTTTATCTTTTCAAAGTATATTATGACAATGAATGAAGATCGTAACTATTATAATTATTTGTATGAATTTTAGAATTTTGAAATTTACAAATTTTCCTATATCTGTAATGAAATTAATTTGATAATGAATATTTGTTATCCCCTTATTTAATCTTAGTTTTTTATTAAAAATTACAAGTCCCAAAGTTTTCAATTTCTGATTTTTTTTTTGAATAAAAAATATTTAAGGATTGTTCCATCTAAACTACTCGATATTCTAATATTCATGCGTTCCAACAGAACAAGCCTATCTGAAAACGTTCACCTCCTGTTCCCCCTCAAATATTCATTGGCTATCCGTTCGATTATGCAAATAATCGCTTGATTGCACGATTAATCGATACCGGGATCGGGGAAACCCGGATTATTTTGCCTCGTCGATGCCTGTCGAGTTCGAGGATACAAAACGCTTTCGAGATGCTTTAAGAGTATGCCTATTGTTTCGAAGGACACGTTTTCAAGCTTCCTCGAACGGGAACATCGACGATTGAATCGGGTCACTGGAATACCTTTGTCTTGATACTTCGTCGAGAAACTTTTACGATCGACTATTTCATCTTTTTCTCTTTTTTAATTTTCATGGAAACAACGCGTACCTTTCAATACCATCTATTTCTCCGATAAAAATCGTGGAGAATTAAATCCGTTCGTTAAAGAATGAAACGTTTGTTTTCATTTTATTCTATCACTGAAACAATTGATAAAATAAATAAATATTAAATAGATAAATTCAAAATATTAATCCATTGATTTTGTTAAATTTTTTAAAATATCTCAATTTACTTAAATTCCTCATAAATCCATAAATTACCTCTGAAGATAATAATATTATTCAATTCAATACAAAATGCCCCCGAGTAATCGTGAAGAAGAGTAAAGAGGAAACTAATTAAAAATTCATTGAAAAACGTGCGATGTTGGGCCATTTTACACATGTGGCCACTCGACTAGTTTTAATGCGACCGACAAGTGACGTCTTAAGGGCTTGTCGGCTGCTTGAGTGTCATGGAAACCACTGTTACCCTCTGCCTGTTTTTCGTGTGTGTTTATGCATGTGTTGTTGCAACCAAACAGCTGGTACTCTTTTCGTCATAAATAAACTTACAAACTCATGCTCTCTTGTCATTCACAACAGAGAAAATTTCAACTTAAAAATTAAGTAATTTAATAAGTTAAAATTTTAGGGGTTAAACAATAGAACGTTAGATAATTCCAAAGTTATTTTAAACGATTAACAACGTAGGAACAGTATTATTCGAGGATCGTTGCAGTTGGCTGGAAACGAAGAGGATTGTAATAAGCGGAATTCGAATAGCGGCCGATCAAAGGTAATTCTAATTCACAAATTACAAGCGGCTACAGCCTCCAGGTACGAAAAGATGTCGGTTTTAAAGCCACCACCGGCTCCACAGAATTAATCCATTAAACCCACGGAGACGATGGGAACGAAATTAGACGGAATTAATTCAACAAATTACACCGCTCTCTCGTCGTTCAAGCGAATTGATTATCCGTAGATCTCTCCGACTTTTCCCGAACTGGAGAACTCTCTGAGAGCTGCTTCGCGGAAAACGTGTAAATCTCGTTAACGTCTCATTTTTATTCTCTTCGCTTCGTTATAAATTGTATTATTACATTATTAAAATTTAGTCGATTTCAAATTAATAAAAAGCTTGATTAAGAAATATCTTATGCTGTTATAATTAATTCCATTCATTTTCTGTATGGATAAAGAAAAATTAAGATGACTATAGTACCATAAATCCTAGTAACTAATGACTAGACTACGAAAGTTTATGCAAATGCATATTTTAGAGAAATGGATGAAACGAATGTTTTATAATTGGAAGATTTCTAGAATATAATTTTTCATTTTGCATATTTTACATATTGCATACATCGTGCATTTCACTGCATTTCGTAACTGCATAAACTTCCGTGGTCTACTAATGACTATAATATCCTGTAGTAAATCATCTTAATCATTTGATGAATGTCATCCTTGATGCACTATATGTCATCCTTGATACACGGTAACACCCCTGTGATTGATGACTGCAGCGACCCTTAGCACATAAGGAGCTGTCAGTACTCTATAATTATAGTCATTCTTAATGTACAGTGAACCTGCAGTGATGGATGATTATAGTCACCCTTAGAATACCATAACTTCGAAATAACAGATGACTATAACCATCCTTAGAATACCATAAACTTCCAATAACAGATAACTATATATACAGTCACCCTGAGAGCACAATAAATTCCAAATAACAAAAGACCATAATCACCCTTACAACACTCTGAGCTGTTAATGATAAATGACTACGATTAACCTTATAACTCGATAAGTTTTTATTAATAAGCGACTACGAAGCATCTTTAATAATGAAAGGATTCTTATTGAATTGAAAATTCACTAATAAATGTATAAACTGTTTGAGGGCTGAATTTCATAGAAGTCTTGACGATTTTAAGGGAAAAGAAACGAGTAAGTTTCTTTCTGGAAAATTAGTTATGCTTGATGAATAAAAGAAAGCGTTGGGTAATGAGCGAATTTGCAATTCACCAAGTCTCAAAGCTCGTTCTTAGACGAGCGGATAGAAGCGAAAAAGATCGTAATTATGAGATGAGCGACGTTGCAAATCAGCTTCCGTGGAAAAGTTCGTCGAAAATTTTCGTTTGTCATGATAAATGAGATTCGAAGAGGATCGAATCGAAAAGATAGTTCAATAAATCATTCTGCTTACACTGTTTTAAATATTCAGTTTCAACTGTGAATGGGTCAATCAGGACCCAGGTTTTATTTCTTTTTTAGATTCATTTAAAACTCGGTTCCGTGATTGTTTTAAGGAATTCAGTTTACAAAAACAACCAAAACTTGCACTTCGCGAGCGGTGAAATCGGTAGAAAATCAATTACCCGTTAATGTATCGGAAATAATTGAATGGCTAAAGAGAAATTATACGAAACCCCTTGGATTGTAGAAATGCGTGAAAAGCGCATTCCCCGAATCGCTGAGTCGGAAAAAATGCGATCCGTTTCATGAATCCGCCGTACATTGACTGGTTAAACTGTTTCATGGTGAAGCGATTTTGTCGTCGTTGTTTCAACCAAACTACTATGTCCTCTTTTCCATTTTTTTATTTTTTGTAACACGCAGAATAGAAAAGCTTCCTCCGTGTGCTCGCGTCCGGTATTGATTTTTCTTGTAAACCGACGACCTGTGTGGAACTGTTCGTGAAATTTGAGAGTAAGATTTTTTGATATTTTTTCTAGGATTAAAAGAAACCATTTTGGTTCGATTTTATATTGGGAGAAAATGGTATTGACACTTTGAGTGCACCCACAAGTAGTATAAACTGTGATTGGTGCGACAGACGACATAATTTTTGTAACGTGCTTTAGATTTTTATTAGGACAATTAAATATAAATTATACTAGAGGAAATGGTGGTAATATGCCCCTTCTTCTTTTTTGAAAGAATAATTAAAAAAAAAAAGAAAACAATGTAATTCGGACTATTGTAATTTGTACATTAAAAATCTCGCGATATCCACAAAAATACAAAATACCTCTGATGATGGAAACAATCAATACAAACCACCAGCTACATGGCAAACGAGTACACCCCAGTGTTACTAACGACCACTTTTCCAATTTACATGCTTTTACGTCAGTTTGGATAAAACGGCAAGCAGGGTGACGCTCGCGAACATCGCGTTTCAATCGCAATTTCAAGGAACACGATCTCGTTCACGTTCCAACAATGTTACACGACGAAACGCGCGTCTCTTTTATCCGTGGTGCAAACGATTCGCTACGAACAAAGGACGATCACGAACAAACTTCCTGGCTGCGAAAACAGAACGGATCATTTGCACTCTAATCGGGATGAAATAAAGAGAAATCGATCGTGTCGCTCCGCCAACACCGCGTCGTCGAACAACGAACTGAGAAGGAAACGTGTCGTGGAATACAGTTTTTAGAACAAGAAATTAATTTATATCGTAAAATAAAATTGTTTTTCTTAGTATCTTAATTTTTAATTTTTCCTTCGTTCGAAAAGGGTTTTTAAATCCGTCCTTATCAAATGAACAACTTGACATTTTAATGCAAAATACAATATCGCATATACTATTTTTCCCAATTTATTTTTAGCTTTTCAATTAAAATGCAATTTACTGGAATGAAAATGTATAAAAAAAAAATGTTGGTTTATGAAAAAAAATGATATTGAAATATTAATTTTCACATTTTTTTGGATTAACACTGTATTGCAAAATAGCGTCCAATTAACAATGAGCCAGAACACAATCATTCCCAAGTTAGTTAGAAACAAGTTAATCAGAATTATCGTGGCAATTTGCATTTTCCATTACAATTTCCAAACACACACCCCTGTTATATCGCATTGATGATGTTGTTCGCGAAATAAGTTCGATCGAGTTACATCCGGAGTTATTGGGACGAGTATCGGGAAGCTTTAGAAGTTCTCGAAAAGAATGAGAACGAACCGATAAAGTGAGAACAGAAAATGAGAGGGAAAGGAGTCTGCAATATCCTCCGTTGAGCGAATAATAAATTATGCATAGAAAATTTAATCTAAACAGACGAAAGTTGAAAAATTTGAAAAAATTGAAAAAAAGAGACAAAGCGAAAAATTAGAAAGTATTATAAAAATTTATAAAGTATTAAAAATATTTAAAAATTCCTTTTTTTTTGTTAACAACCTTTTATTTCCAGAGAGCAACATTTTATCCCTATAAATTAAAAAAATTTTAGTCATTTCGAAGGAAATTTTGTTTATTGCATAATTGATGAAATAAATTCATGAATATTGAAAACAAATAGTACTATCAATAATGTATTAACAATAACAGCACACCATTAAATCCAGCTTGTAATGTATTCACGAGGGACATTATCATTAAATAATGTAGATGGATTACAATGGTAAATGTAATTACATTGATTGGTATACGTAATAACTTTTCACAGATAATTCCGTGTATTTTGCAAAAATCAATACCTCTGCTGATAGGATTAAAGTACAGTTAACTTTCGTTATATAGCCGTCGGCAGGGCGGTAAGGGCGGAAAATTTTGTATGCTTCCAAACTTTTAGTTGAAGGGGAAAAGGGAGATAAAATTGTATCATTTTTGTAGGCCATGATGGTGTTTGAAAACATGTTTGAAAGTCAAATCACTCCGTGGCAATATAACGAGAGCCCATTGTACCCAAAAAGAAAAATGTAATTCTTTCAACCCTTAACTGCAGGAGTGGTTTGTGAGGAACAAAGAAATTTTTAAAAAACAAGTTTAATCATCTTTTCTAATAGGATATTTTTAATTTGTAAAATTTAATTATTATTTATGTATTTTTATTTTTTGAATAATTAAATATTTTATCCAATAATTAGATGGATAAATAAAATAATTGGGTTACGTCAGATCCCTCCACACCAGTTAAGGATTAAATAAAATTTTATTTCGTACTTGGCCTCGATGTTACCTCTTTACGACCCCTTTAACGCAACAATTAGGAAATCTAATTTCCTGTCCACCGGCCCGGCCGGCCCAGAAGAGTAAGCAGAGTGGTGTCAAGGTGCACTAGACTGAGCCAACTTTCGAGCGTACAACGAACGATAGCGTAAAGGGCAGGTGGGTTCGCGAATAAAGGTGTGGAGTGTGAAAAATAAAACAGAGAGAAGGAAGAAGAGGGTCGTCACCGAGTGCCACTCACCACCCACGCAATGCAACCCCCACGCATCGCGCCGCGGAATCCACGCAACCCAGTTTCCTTTACAGGAAACAGTCTGGAAATTGTTTTATCGAAATAGAAATTTATTTCATAAGAATTAATCGTATTTACCCGAAAATGAACAGTACTCAAATTTTATTAAACACAATTTTCAAATTGAATCCAGGGGTGGATGAAAATTTCTAGAACTCCGGAACTATCAATACATATTCATTTCAACAGAAGTAATTAAATTATTTTGAACATGAATAGAACTCAAATTGTATTAAATAACATTTTGAGCTTGAATCCAGGGGCAGATTAAGATATGATTTAAAGCCAGGGGCAGATAAGATTTAAATAAAATTAAATAGCATATGAAAATTTTTATTCGATATTTTTTGACATATTAAATGGAAGACATATAACAGGGCCCCTTGAACCTACTCTTAATCCGACACTCTCTGATGCTAATAAAATGTAATTTAATCTTTTTGAAATAACAATCAATCTTCTGTGAAATTTTTTAGAAATTCTCTGTACTAATCTCTTTTACGCGATCCACATTTTTATTTCGTCATTTTAGCAACAAACTTTGATATTAACGTTCCATGAGAAGTGAATTGCAAAGTTTCACGCTTGTGTACAGATTTTTAAAAGCATTTTATCGCCATCGCTTTTTCTCTCCAGCCGACGAAAAAATCGCCCCGGGTGATTTTTCACGTTGTATCTCGAGCGATAGTCATGCTCGATCACGAAATACCGTCAAGTATTTTATTACAATCGTTGACAAACGTGGAAAAATAAAATGATGAGTAAAAAGAGGGTAGACAAACAGAGGAGAATGAGTGATGCGTACGAAATTGAAAAACGTGAATTCATTATCACGACTTAATTAAAATGCAGCCACGAATTTAATATCGTCGCGTGATATTTTACGAGCTCGCTTGGATGCAAATTAAAATCTCATTTACTTTTCTTCTTTTCCCATATGAAACAGTCGAACAATCGCGAATAAAAGAACGCGAAATGTTACCTTATCGATTTGCACGTCGATATACGTTTCTGTTTCCGTTGCAATAACGGTGAAGAACCGTGTTTCCGGTGTTCGTCGGAATCGAACAAGAGGAAAGAATTTCGCGAAAGATAGCCAAGCAAAAATCGGAAACAAAGCCAATATTAAAGCCAACAGCACTTTAAAGTCTTCGTATTATAGGAAGAATTGCTGCACAACACGAACGAGGTAAAAGGTACACGTGTTTCAATATTCATTTTGTCTTCGATCTTGTTTCATCAATTTTTTTATTTTACCCAGAGAAAATTACTGATTGATTTTCAGAATTCCTTTATTCGTTCTTTTATTCCAGAGATAAATACTCTAATTAATTCTGGAGAACGTAATTGCTGAAGAGAAACCTGGTAATATAGATTATTGTTTTATTCATAATTATCAATTATTTTTTAGAATAAAGGTATATTTTCTTTTTGTCCTTAGCTAATTATAATAAAAATTGTTAATTTTTTATTTCATATTAAGTCTAAGTGAACTAAATTGTTAAAGAAAAAAAAAAAAGAAGTTTCAGTCGAGAGAAATTTGATAATATAATTGTTATTAAGTTATAAAATAAAATTTTTAATATTTCATAGCATAAATTTTAATGGGTACTATTGTTCGAGGTAATAAATGTAAAGCTGGAATTAAAAACTGGAAAAATGTTATCCCGAGTAATTGGAATTATAGGCTGTCTGACTATACACGGTTATTACTACTGTGGTGAACGTTAAGCACCGCGGTGAAAAAGAGCGTATACCTACACATAGTCAGACACAGTACAATTTACATTTATTAAGAATACTATCGTTTCATTTATCACTTTAAGCTTTTCACTTGTTGCCTTATATAAGTAATATAATATTACTGCTGATTAGCATTTTCGATCAGTTATTTAATCATAATGAAATTGTAATGCTGATCACTGATAACCCCCACGACGTTCAATGTGTTAATAACAATGCAAAATTTTAATTTTTCATTTCATATTAATTGCTTAAAGAAAAGCAACAAATTAATTTTATTTTAATAAGTTAACCCTTCATTGCTGTTTGGGTTGCTGGCTATGAATGTTGGATTTCCACAATTGGAAGGATTTGGTTTGGATGAGCCGCTGGCGTTTAAGACTGATCGCTGGATCATGGTTAAACGATTCACAATTTATCTGATTCCTGTCGTACAAAGATTAAATCACTGGTTGCTACGCGTCTTACCGCTAAGGCGGACTGATCGCTAATCACTGTCGAAGCCGAAAACGTTAGAAAGCCGGCGATCTCGAAATTGAGCTGATTGTGAGAGGGGGGATTCGCGCGCATGGTTTGCCTCGAAGTGTAATTGCATTACAAACTGTATGTTGTGGAATCACACGAACGATCAATCAATTTTCAATATTGGCGCAACGGAGTTGCTTAACACAAATTGCTCATTCCAACTATTAATCGTTACGTTACAAAATAACAACAGAACATTCTATCCACGTGTATGTTTAACGACAATATTCAGTTTCGTAAATGACAATTAAAGGCAAACGCGAGTTCACGTTTGGACTGTAATCAACCTAGTATTACAAAGCCGAAAGGATTAAACAACATTACAAGTCCAAGTGAAACTGAATTTCGTCGTCGAGATTGAACCTGTAGCATCCTCTAACCGTTTTAACCGCACCACTTTTATCGCGTTATGTTAATTAACGCTTACTAACCTTGTGGTTGCCTAAAGAAAGCAATAACCTTTGAAGGTGAATCCTGTTGAAGAATGTTGCTCGTTTTCACTATGTTAATCCTTTCGCTCGAGAATTAAAGTGTGTCGCGTTTAGATACACGTAAAAATGGTAACGCGATTTCCTGCACGACCGGTATCAATCTGTTTTATTTGGCACACGGTTGTCATCGATTTCACTCCCATTCCACACTTTCAACGAACATTAAACACACTTGCAAACATCGAGGACAAAAGCGTTTCGATACTGTAAATCAGGTTCTTCTTTCGTTTAACTGGACGATCGAATAAAATCGAGTTCAGAGATTTGAGAAAATGAAATTGAGAAAAATGGGGGAAGTAAATTGGAAGACTCGAGGGATAGACAATTTTCTATCTTTGGAGAATTTTCTAGGTAAAGATTTGTACTTCTGAACCTCATTTTTGAGGATGTATGAAAAGAATGAAGAGAATTTTTAAAAATTATTTGAAAAACAAATTAATATTTGTGAGATGAATATCTTAAAATCAAATAGATAAATTTCAGAATAGAAGATAAAGGGGATTTTAAAGAATTTTGAAGAATTTTAAATTATTTCATAAGATGATATATATGTATATTTATACAATATATAAATAAGAAAAATTATTAATAATTATTTTAAGAAAAAAAAAATATTTTTAAGGTGAGAATTTGTACTGATAAATATTTTCAATTCAACAGAAAATGAATACTTTGAAAAATTCTAAATTATTTTACAAAAATACGAACATAAATATACTATAATATTATAAAATGATTTGAGATCTAAACGGATCATTGAACCCCGAAGAAACAATCGTTCAATCGAAAAGAAACGCGAAATTCACGGTCGAATAAGAGTTGGCAGAAAGAAGGAACGTCGACCTTGAAGACGCGTATGTAGGAAGGGAAGACGTTTTCTATGAACTCTTCCGAGCGCGAAAAGCCGTTCCCTCTTGGACGGAAAAATTCGCCACAATTCAACACAATGCCAGCCAACTTTCGCGTTACGTTTAACAAAGCTTTGCCGTGGCCTTGACCCAGGTCTTTGGCCAAAGGGTAACTCTGAAATTCCCCGGTATCGTGTTCAATGATTCCACCAGTAGTGTCTCGATCGCGCGAGCAATTAATGCTCGCAAATGAATTCACCGAGAACCTCGCCGGAGTAATACATCCCCATTTATCTTTCAATTCCTAACCTATCGACATTCACTTACAAAAACAGGAGAAGAAGAAGAATCTGCCAGGAAAGTTCGCCAACTCAGCCTTGACCCGAGCCACGAATAGAATTCAACTTCTCTCACCCCCATGGAAGAGTTCATGGATCACTTCTCGATAGAAATAAAAAAAATTCAGAACTCGATAAACACGAAACTATTTCTACCACGTAAGCACAGGTGGTTATAAGAGATTAGTTAGTTAAACTATAACCGTTCGCGAAAAGAAAAAGAAGGATCACTAACCGGTTCACTATAGAGTCACACGATCACTGGATCACGGTGGATCACGAGCAACTTCCGGCGGAAACATCGCGGACAACGCGAAATAGCTCTCTTCTAAAGAGACGAGCTCGATCGACTGGTCGAACCGAAAGCCGTCGCGCGACTGAAACCGTTCTCTCTGCTCGCAGCATCTCTATCCAACCCTTCCCCCACCACTACTACGCTTCGGCATCACCTAACCCTCTCTTTCAGTCTCTTCCCACCCTATACGCGCGATTCCCTCTTATTTTACCCAGGCCGTATTCAACGCTACGCGGGATTACCAGTAGGGATGAAGAGGGTGAACTAGGCTGCGCCCTTCGACCGATCACGGTTTCGAAACTGTGGATTGGTTATTCGGTGATCGATAATGGGATTAGAAACGAAGTTTGATCCGTATGGTTTTGAATCCCGGGGTTAATGGGCTGTTTTATTGAAGTTCAAGAGTATTGGAAATTTTTTAGAGGCCCTTTGATTGGAGTTTAGTGCTATTCAGAAGTTTTATAGGGATGCTGAAATTAGGGGTGGTTTTAAGATCGTACAGTGGTCATTCTCTGCTCGAGGGGTTGTTTTAGAACAATGGTCGATTTGCATGCTTTCAACTATGACTTTAACTTTTATTGAATTGATGTTGAAACTTTTTGATACTAAAATTAGGGGTAGTTTGGAATTTAAGGATCTGCATACTCCCACGTGAATTATTTTACGCTCGAAGAGGTGAAGATTCAATTTTATCGTTACTAAGCAATTCTTTTCTGGAACGTCACGTAATTAGACACGACGTATCGAGTTCAGAGCGTACTTATAAATTCGAAATGATGTGATGCTCCCGTATAGTTTCACTGTAATCGAGTGGTACTTGTCAAACAGGAATTTCGTTTAAGTCTGAGTTAATCCGATAAGTGAAAATGATGTGAAAAATGATTTTAAAAAATTAGAACGTGACCTTTCGGTTTATAAATTATAGGAACAGTTTTATAATCGATAAATAAAATTTATTGCACTAATTCCTTCAAGACCGACCCGTTAATCAACTCACCCCCGTAGATTCTTTCATTCTTCTCCAATGTTAATTTCATATCTAAGAGCATTGTGGTAGTTACCAAAATTTCAATTAAATTTTCATCAGAAAATCTGTTGTTCGTGTTCGATCGATCGGAACAACGGAATTTCTTGCTGAACAGTAAACGCACGACTTCGTTCCATCTTCATCATGGCGGAAGAATGGCCCCAGCTCGAACAATACCGCCATTTTCTGCATTGCGATGCATTGTTCGATAGCTGCTGTTCCAACGATCGTTTGAAACATTGTTCGAAACCGGGTGATCGATTAATCCCACCGCAAATATCATTACGTTTTAATCGTCGCGAGAAACAATCAAGATCGGCCGGGATTCGCGTAATTTACGGGACATCAATTAAATCCGCACTCGTCGGGACGTTATCAATTGCGAACGATTAATTGCACGCTCGAAGAAAACGACAAAAATTCCGGTCTTAATATCTGTCAGCCTTTTTATAGAAAAATAAAATCAGTTCTAGAAAAGTGATGGGTTTTCAATATGATAAAATGTACAGGCATCCTCGGGTTTGGGGGTTCGCGGATTTCGGGAAACGGTCCCGTACATATAGTCCTGCGGCCCGCTTCCACTTACGAGTAAATGTTTAATCGAGAAAATTAATGTTACCTTTGCTATTCGTACTTTTCAGTTACATATGAAATTTCATAACATTTTATAACTGAAAGTTGTATTATTTTTTATTCTAAATTACTTTTAATAATTACCATTATCAAAATTGAGATTTTGAGTATTCCTTCTTCCCCTATATTGCCATTTTCCTTGTGGTAACCCGATTTGATCGCGAGTGTATGTATCTGCACAGATAGCATTAATAAAATTGTAATCAATGTAATAAATAAATTGTAATAAATTGTAATAAAATGAAATTATAAAATAATTTAAAATTTAGCACACAGAGGTTTAACTTAAAATTTACATACCTTTTTTGTTTTAATTTTATATCAGTCCACACTTTGAAAATGGGCCACCAATCCCATCTAATAGTGGTCAGCATAACTAATAAAATACAAAATTGCATTATTTCCACAAATTGGTAAAAAAGGCAAATTGTGGGACACGAAACGCTGTGGCCATCTAGCAACGGCCTCGTGGTACTAATGGAACTGAATTTTATATGTGTACTATATGCATTTTTTTATTAAAATGACCTTTTTCCCTTATTCAAACTCGTAATTTTATAAGAATTATGTTCTAATAGATATCAAATTATGTTTAACAAAATAAAAGTAAAAAGGATTGAAAGAAAGGGTTTCCGACTTTAGTACCCTATGAGTACAGCCAATCCAAGGCTGTACTACGGCAGCTCCACTGGATCATTTTTGGGCATTTGATCATATATCGCAACTCTAATGCAAAACGCGAATATTCATTACCGCAACACTAATTAGCAGGGAACTCTATAAACTAATGCAAAGCAATCGTGTATTTATAAGTCGCAACACTGGGAAACAATCGCGCTAATGTCATTCGCAACGCTACCTTTAACAGACATGCAATTAAAATGCAAAAAAAGGGGATTCTCAAACCGTGAATTTTTTATTCGCGACACTAAAGCAACATTAAAAAGCAAAACTCTATCTTAAAGCAATCAATATTATAAAGCAAAACTCAAAAAATCTTAAAGCAATGTAAGAAGGAAAAGCGATATTTAAAGTACGCAATATTAATTATACAAATGAAAATCGCGATAATCATGCATACGTAACACTAAATTGAACCGTAATAAATATTCATTCGCAACACTAAATTGAACCGTGGTCAATATTCATTCGCAACACTAAATTGAAAACACGATTTGCCCAAAATCATGGGGGTCACGGGCCCCCTCTTGTCCTGAAATTACAAAACTACAACTACAGGCGAGCACAGTGACAAAGTAGTAACGATAATGATTTCCCATCCTTTTTAACAAAAGGATGCAAAATCATTAGTAGTTCCCCTCTTGAAAGACAGTTTGTCGGGGCGCTTCGGCATGTAGCCTCTTCTTTCTTCGGGCGGTCCACCCACCTGCAACTTATATCTAAAGCTCGAGACTTGCAAATTCGCAAAAAAAAATCAACAAAAAAGAAAAATCGTGAAATTCTAATTAACACATGGACGAAAAAAGACTTTATATAAGTCGTTGTTCGTGCACACGTGCCGTGCTCGAGCAGAACTTGTGCGTTTCGTGCCTAACATCGCGATCGCGTATGACGACTTTTGAAGTCGCCAAAAATTTGAAAAATTGTACAGATAGAATCGAAGGCGAAGGCATACTCCATTCGCGTCGATTGTATCATCAATTCTTCAAATATATTCCAGGTACAGATTGATCACGCGAAATCGCGCCTACCCGATCAAGAGACTGTGACAACCTGTCCCGGCCCTACCTACTTACAATCTATCACACACACACCAGAAGGTATACTACCTACCTACCTAACCCTATATTTAAAAAAGGCAAAATCACATTCTCACAAAAATTCATTCCACGATTCTCATACACTCCACCCGGGCGCAAGAGCCTACACTAGGGAGAACGTCCCGGGACGCCTCCGTCACCCGAGTTTCATCTCACATCACACTCTACTGTACGTACCATTTTTCACTGAAATCGTCTGGCATGGCTAGCAATCATTGCGTATAATAATAATACAAAAATTTAATTAACAACTTTGATATAGAATATTTCATAATAATGGTAATAATCATGGTAATAGTAATGGCAATATAGTATTAGTAATAGTAATAGTAATGGTAATAATAGTATTTAGTTTGTACGTTCATCGTACATCTTGTCCAATAAAATATTATATCAAAATAAAAGTTAAATGAAAAAGTTATTAAACCGACGCAATCCCACAGCCTAAAAACACACACACCATATATGGAGATTACGTCGTGCATGATATACTAACACAATGCCAGCCGCTTATTAATTATTATTCTTATGAACTAGGTCATCGTGCCCATTGCCTCTACCCATCCAAGTAGCACCTGGGCACGTGAATGGGCTTTGGCAACAAACACGGAAGGAGTTAAACCTGAAAATCCTGATCTAGAAACATGATTAATACATAAACATCTAACCGGCTAATATTTTACCATTTTAATAAAAGTGACTCGACTTTGTAAATATAAAGCTTTAAGAGCGAATACTGAAAGCAATATTGAGCAATTATGACGTAAAAATGCTGCACTACTAATATCAGCTGGCAACGGAGGTTTTCGGGCCCCCTGGACTTGTGCCCGACGCTACATACCACCCACCCCGCCTGGACGTCGTAACGCCAGGACAGAGTGCACCCCTTCGCTAAGAGCGCTACCCGCCCGTCCAACACGTTGCATCCAACGGTGTCAGATTTGCGGACGCCCATAGTATAGACAAAAGGACTACAGTTTAGAATATGGTAACATATTTTCATATGTTCCGTATTCTAAAGCTGCGCCTGCAAAGGCCTAGTAATGCATGGGTATATCTCCCAGAGATGGTGTTCACGGTCTTATGCCGCGGAATCCTTGTAACTAATTTGATTAATTAAATAATACACAGGATTGAGATTAAAAACTAAAGGATTCCCACCGAATACTAGAGTGAGCAGCGTCATAGTTACTCTCGCGCTAGAAATTTTTCGCAACACTAATTTAATAAAGGCAAAACTCTAATCAAGAAGAATTTATTGTGAAAATTAATAAAGAATTAAAACATCCTCGGGCGACTCCCTCCTCAAAGTAAGTTTTCAAGAATACTCTGAGTTGGAAATCTACCCGTCACGAATTGTCTTCTTGCACATAAATTGTTCAATTTTACATGAACGTGTAAATACGTTAAACTTCGCTATAGAATGAATTAAACTTTACAGCATAATTAGTATATATATACAGTATACATATTGTATTACCAATATTATATAGATTTTAATATTTACAATAACTAAATAAAATTGTTTCTGTATTACAATATTTCATATTCCACGTTTTATTATAAAATCGTATCATGAACATTCATATATTTCATAAATATCTATTGGAATATGTGGAATAGAAATAATATTTAAACGCGAAGTACAAGAAGACCTAGCCTAAACTAAATGAAATGAAACACAACAAAAATGTTATTACTCATGGGTATGATCATACCCATGGTCACTATACTCGCCAACCACATATACAACCAGTAACCCGTGTCGATTCGGACCATTCGTCCTACGACATGATTGGGCACCGGAGGAACCATAAAACATGCGACTCACCGTTCGCAGATATACTCTTCTTCCGACAGTCAAGTAGAAGGATGCCCAACAACCAGATAGGAGGCTGCACAACTAGGTAGGAGGTTGCCTTATAGGAGAAGACGGAAGTCGTGAAGGAAATCATCGGCCCAGTCATCAGGGTGTTCAGGAACTCGGCAAAATTCAGAAATTCATCTGTAACAGAACAAAAAAGAATTATGGTTAATTATGAAAATTATCAACCTTTATTTTTATAAAATTATAGATAAATTTGAATTTTATAAAATATTACCAATATCAAGTATCATGGCATCGTATCGCATGACATCTTTTCAGTATCAAGAAAATATCTGTAACAAATAAGAAATACAAATTTATGTAAATAAAATTTAATCAACAATGATAAAGTTATTATTAATAAACGATCGAACTATAATTGATGCAAAATATTTTAATAGATACAATGTGTACCTATTACTTATGCGAAAGGATGCTCTCAACGCGTCTTGTCACTTCGACGTTCGCGAGAGAAATGGCGAGACCTTCCTTCCCGACGAAAACCGGTCGGTACCGCTTCGGCATTCTTCGGTATATTCCGTTACCGGCCGATACCTAAGCAAGTACACGAACAGGTCTAAACAGGAATAATATTACGATGCTCAAGAAAGAACGTTATTAAATTAAAAACAGCAAATTGTGTAAAACAGTACTAAAAATATTCAATAATGTTTAAGATCTTAACGATATAAAAGAGAAAATAATTCAGATTCTGCTGTTCTACTCTTATTGTGCATTCGCAGCGAGAGCAAAAATTTTCAACTCACGTATTTTTGAAGAAAACGCCGAATTAATGTTAAAGATCAAGAATTCAGGCTTCTCTTCGATGTTTCTTTCTGTTTTTTGTACTGTTAACACCCGATCGGCAATTTAATTTAATATTTGAAGATAATTTAATCTTACCTGTTGCAGACACGTGCCAAACAGACGAAGCTTCGAAGAGGACTGTTGCACTCCACCACACTCCGCGCAACGCACCCTTTAACGATGAATCTGATTGGTCCAAATAGAAGGACGCCATAATGGATGACCAATCACAGGCATTGGTAGAAACTTCGAATTGCTTTGAAACTTTAACATTAAAAGCATGGAAAGATCCGTTGAAAATTATCAACGCCATATTGAAATATGATCAAGATTACTTTTTTCACTTTAAAGCACCGAAATAATAAAAAAGATAGAAAAATACATAAGATATTAATGGTATTTAATAAATTATCACCATAAAAGCAGAATAAATGAGAAATATGTTATTTTAATTCGTATTTGTATCGACAAAATAGGGTATAAATTTTCAGCTTACGCATTTCTGAAGACAATATGGAAATGATGTCAGAAGTCATGGCTCCGGTCTTCTCTTCAACTTTGTCTTCTGTTTCTTGCATTTTTGATACCTAATACACAATTCAATATAATATTTTAATATTATTTAAGGCGATGCAAACGTCGAATGATTGCGCCATCGAGAATACTAAACGAATGAACTGCGCCCTACAGAAAAAACGAGGAACTAAATTTGTGGTCGGTTTTACCTTTTTGACGTCTTTCGTCAGTGAAAAATCAACGAAATCGTAGCGAGTGCTTGTTTTGCTTTATCTGACCCAAAGAATGGCGCTCTTATCTTTATTTGAACATATGATTCGCAAAAATGTTTATATTCTCGTTTCTAGGAATTTTTCTAAGGACTGTCGGTAAAGTTTTCAACACTTGCATCACCTTATAGCGCCCAAATGCAAATTATGTTGTACAGAAAAAATCTAAGGCCATCAAATGTTCATTTATTTCTGGTAACAACTATGTACACACATATAAATTATACACATAGGCGTATTTAACATGTACATACTTAAATACACGAAGTGGTCCGCACTTAAGAATACATTTAAAAAAAAACAAATCTCATTTATATCAATCATTCACCAGCTTATCAATGGAATGATATTTAATTGATAAAAATACTTTAAAAGGATTCTCTAATACTTCCTACCTGTACGTCGAGAATTTAATGATCCCTACAATAGTAAAAAGGCTGATCCTGTTAAATTTAATACACTTTTCTAATTAGGCCACACTGTTGTTGCTATTGTTTCAAAAAGTTTCACCTTTCATTATATTGATTTAGCATGCGTTTTCCATTTTAAATAGAAAAGGCCAAAATATTTTTTAAGAATTCTAATCACTAAAGTTCAAAAAATAAATTGATGTTTCATTTTATATAACAGAGAATATGAAGGTTTGAATTGTTGTCTTTAGGTGAAGTACTCTCTGATAAATCGTTAAAAATACACAGTTCTCCAGGTGCTATAAGACGATTTTTGCAAAAATAATTTGTTCTCGCATAGAAAGCTGGATACTTAGAATCCGAGTACTTTCTTTTAAGATCCTTGGGCTGCGACTACATTGGCAGAGGATCACGTTGTTCTAAAAGTTGTTCTAAATTGATTACCTTTCTCTTTTGTTTAAAATTCATTGCTTTATGGCTGAGAAAACAATGATATGACAATGCTTTATCACTAGCCAATGTACTCGCAACCTTACTCCTATTTGTTTCTTTGAAACTTGCAGATGTGGTACAAAGTGGTAATACCTATCGACACTAAGTCGTATAGAAATTTACACGAGATTTTCTTCTGTATTGCGTTTAAAAATGACAATTCATATTCATTGAGAAGCGTCAAAGGAATTTGAAAAGCTCACATAGAATTACAATTCTGTAGAATTAAAAAATGTTACAAAATACCTTGAGTACGAGAATTTAATTCTGTTAGTTATTTACAAGACCTTTTTTTAATCAAATATCTCTGTGTTCAAAATTAAGATAATTATGTTTCTTCGATCATTTACCATTGAATGTGACATTGTGGGCGGAAATAGGAGTAAAAGTATCCAAAAAGCTGATTAATAAACCTTCGATAGAACCATATATAATTGTTTGTTTCAGTTTTCCACGACTTCATTGATATTCTGGAATTTAGTATCAAAAGAGAATTAATTGTTTAATCGTCGAAATCGTGCATCTGATAGGGTTTCCAGTCCAGCTTCTGAAGCGACCTAAAACAGAAATGGATTAATTATTACAGAAAAAAGTAATTAAATTAAACTTGCAAGGCAACTGAAATTACTTTCTGGCAAAATGAATGAATCCCGGAGGACCACATGTGAAAACACACGCATCAGGGGAATGCTCCCCGACCAATTCTTTTAATAAATCATCTGATATCGTTCCGCGTTTTCCTGTCCACGTACTTCCGGCTTGCGAGAGGATATGTGTGACTTTCAGTCTGATAATAAAAAGTTCATAATAAGAGTTAATATTAAAATTGATGCTGATAAGTAAACAAGGTATATACTTTTTATCTGCACTGGCTTTTTTCAGTTGTACCACATAGAACATATTATCTTCGTCTTTGTTGAAGTTCAGCAGGTTTATGGTCTTTCTGGAGGAAATAAAAAACTTGTTAAATTATAATATATCATTGTAATCTCTTGTTCTCGATAATTCTATTAATTACCCACTAAAATACATAATAAATAAAATAAATCAATTCCAAATATCATATGTCCACTCCCCATCCCCTTGTGTCTTCAAAAACAAAAAACATTTGCGTCAAAGGAAAGTAACACAACATGCCAAAGACTTACTGCAGTTTCAAAAAAAGAATTTGCCTAGGACATGCCAGAAACCGTCTCCAAATTAATTTCACCCACTTGGCATAAAATAACTCAGAGAAATTAGAGCAGACTAAGTGGAGAAGATGCAGGAACGAGAATATACTAACACGATGCGCCTGGCCAAGGCTCGCTGAACGATGCCAAGCATCGCTGTCAAGCCAGTGCCACCGACAAGCATATGAATCACCGAGTAGCGATCAAAGGATTCTACTACGAAGGCACCTAAAGCATTGCTCAGCATCAAGGTCTGGCCACTTTGAAGGGCGGTTATGGACGGACTAAGCGCGCCGTTCGGGTACTTCTTGATCATCAGACACAAACAATCGGATCTGTAACTCGGCGCCATGTCGTCCGGATGAAGGCACGGTGGGACAGGCGTGTACGATCGCGATACTTCCATACCTAAAACAGTATATGTTTAGTTACTCTAAACTAAAAATCATAAGGTAAAATTGAAAATAAATCAACCCTTATGGAGTGAGCTGCAATGTTTACAGGTTGAAAAATCTAAGAAATTATAATGATTAGATTACTGCTTACCCATCACGCTCATTTTAGCTTCTACGTGTCTACCAATGGGCACTAATTCCAGGTAGTCTTTAGCTCGCACGACTAATAAATGAACTAACTTAGAGAGAGGTATATTCGCAAGTACTTCATACTCTTTGTATATTCGACTACTGGTATTAGTCTCCCTGGAAATGGTGTGACTGCCTAAGGTTTTCCATATTTCTTTCTTCCTCTTTGTAAAAGTAAAGTCTACCTATAAAAGACAGTATAAAATTTTAATACTTTTAACCTGGCTTTGAATCATATCTGAATATCGAAGAGGACAGTAGTGTTACCTCCATTGTGTCAAGGTTCCTCTTGCACACCGGTGGCCATTCAATATCCGCCGCTAAATCGAGTTCGTGGGTGATGATGTCCCTCTCGAAAAACAATTTGAAAACCAATTTCGAGTCGCTTATCCTTCGCAGTTGATAACACACACCTGGATAGTCGCGCACCGTGTGATAGAAAAGAGTGATCGAATTGGACGTCTGCCTCCAATCCATCTTTACATTCGACGGATTATCCTCTGGCAAGTTTTCCTGATTAGCATTGCTAGCTGAAAATTCATCATATGAATTAATTTATAATATATTAACGGTGTCCTTTCCTATTCAAATAAATGATAAAATAAGCAAAAAAAATCCCTCATCAAAAAATTCAGATACCTTACTCTGAACCAGAACACCCCTGATGACCCATACTCCAATTATCTCGTTTCATCATCCACTTTTTTTTTCTTTTTCTTCTTAATGGAACAATAAATATTTCTCCTCAAGAAAGACTTCTACAAAGGCTTCGGAAGGTCTCAGAATCAATCTTAAAAACTTACTCGTGCAACTTTTGATCAGGTCCAACTTAGTTAAGGAACAATTGATCGTATTTGACACAACGTTCTCTGTTGATGAGGATGAACTGCTATTGTTGTTGCTGTTGTTGCTCCCTGCGCTACGACTCAATCTTCCAACTACACACTTCTGAAGGATGCTCTGATAGTTGACCCAAGCGTGCACCTGCAACGAACGATCTATGGGTACGTAAAAATAATCGTTGATGGTGTGTTGATGTCGAGCAATGATTGATAAGCTGATGGACTCACGTTTTCGAATAGTTTTGTGGCATCTTTACCGACGCCTCTCATCAGCTCGCTGATTCCTCCTGGGTGGAAATCCATGTAACGACTCACATTAAATACGATACCTATAATGAAAAATAAAAATCAATTAATTAATTAATGATTTTTACGTATTTTAGAATTTTTATAATCTACGCTCGAAAATTGAAATAAAAATAAAATACAGGGAATTGAGGAAAGGTCTAAGCGGGGCTGCATTATAAATTTTCTATTTATTATATCAAAAAATATTGAATGAAATTTTGTTACTATTGCTCTCTCTTTACGATTAGATGTTATTTAATTTTAATTAGAATACATTTTTATTTTTAAACCAAATTTATTAACCAAGGGTGGCCCCCGAAGATTTGATAGCTATGGGGCCCAGAAATCTTAATCCAGTGTAAAATACAATAAATAAAAATAAAATACAAAAATTAATTAGCATGAATATAATTATTCTTCTTTCATTTATGTTTTATCTAACAAGGAAATAAAAATCATTAATAAGTAGCTTTAGACATGGACTAATTATAGTTCAATAAAAAGAAAGATCCTTGAATACTAAATAAAGGTCTTTTTTCTTACGTTTGACTATTACATTGATTTTTATCGTAGAGTGTGTTTTTATTCGCTTATACGTCAATGTAATGTTAACAATCGTCGTGGATCCGAGTCACGCGCGATCATAAAAATACATTGAATGAATTTTTTATACGGTGGCATTGGAATATCCGTCTGACTGGTTCGTAACAAGCTTGGAATAAATATTGGATGTGCCCAGGGAGGAAAGTAAATTTTAATCAAGCTAAAAGCGAACGGTAGCCAATGTTATCTTTGCTTCCCGTGACTGCTCCTCGCTTTTTATCCAATATATATGAAAACTTCGTCTCTGATCCACTGTGTCATCGATTATCTGGGTTTTCTTATTAGACACTTGGGAGATTAATAAATAACATGGGAATTGAAGGAAATTGTTGGATAAGGATGATGTTGGGTATTTAAAAAATATTTTAAAGATTGTTGATTTTCAGTAATATTTTACCTCAATTTTTATATAAAAAATGTATTAGGAATTTTATAGAGAATAAACGATTTATTAGAAATAGAAATAGAAAATATATTAGAAATGAAAGTAGAAAATTTATAGATTAAAAATATTATAGAAAATACACAATATAGAGAAAATAAAAAATGTATTAGATATAGAAATAGAAACAGAAATAGAAATAGCAAAAGTTTATTAGAAAAAAGTGTATTTGTATTTATATATAAAATGAAATGAAATATTTAATATAAAAACCATACCTCTAATAGCAATCCAAGCATCATTTTGTTTATTATGATTTGCTAATTCAGACAATGTTACAACACGTGGAACTCCACCAACGCCGGTTAAATCGACCCCCGAATTACCTAATCGAATCCAATCCATCAAACTATGACCAGGTGCTAAAGCTGTTTTATTTCGGGGATTTCCTGTGAACAATCAGAAATTTATTTGATTATGTATGATCCATGAAGGCGTGTCAAAGTTGTAGATCATCACGATTAAAATTTACGTAAATTATGAACGATGACTCGTGTTGGTATTCAAATAAATCAGAAGATGAAATAATACATCTTTTTGTAGTTTTTATAAATATGTAGAAAGTTTATATTTTGATGGTAAACTTTGCAGAAATAGAATTGGTAACTTTCTGAACGCTTTCACGTAGTACAGAAAACAGAGACGTTCCCAGAATAACGAACAGAAATCACAAATCATCTATTCTTATCTGACAACTTATTTTCCTTAGCTCTAAATTCTTACTTCAATTCTAGAAAGCAAAAAAGCATCATTTTACCATTAAGAATTTGCATGGCATACAATAATATAGATTTCTAAGGATATTAACCCTCGGACGACGGACCATGGAGAGAGTCCCAATGTTAATATAATTCTGTATTTCATATTATTTTCATTTTCTAAATTTTAACTGTTCCTTTAAAAATTATTCTTTCAATACATAAAATCGTTTCGTTTAAAAATGATATATTTAACTTTAGATTAATATTCTTGTATAGATTTTGTAAGTTTAGGTCACGATCGACCCAGGCTTAGCTGTTCAAGGGTTAATATTTCCCAGTCAGTTCTATAGCAATTCTATAGCAATCAAACTGATAATCAAAAAAACAAACTTTAGATAAAAATCTCACATATTTAATTAGGACATTTTACTTATCTATGTATATCAAAAAATAAAATTTTATCTGAAACGATTGATAATCTCATAAAATAACAGATATCACTAAGATTAGAGAAATAATGTTGCACATATAAAACTAAAGTAAGTAATTTTAATAGCAAATTAGTATGACCTGTATCATCGTCCACCATAATAGATACGACTATGTCTAGTAGAAAGGTCAATAAGATAGCAAATTATCGTTAAATAGATGAAAACATGTGCGCCTGTTGATCGACGATAAAAGCAGAGGAAAATTAATTCAATTTCTATCCACTTCCGCATGATGCCATTCATGAATTCACGGTGGAAAGATGAAGAATCGTTCAACAAGCGACGAACGGGGCTAATGTTCGCAGAAACGGGCCACGAGTAAAATTAATGAGCAATTATCGTTAATTACTGACCGTCCTGAATCTGCAAACCGAGACTCGGCGGAGACCCGTCGCCGTCCATGACGGAAACCAAAGACGCGCCGCAGCATCGTGGCATTTTCTCATCGAAACGTCACCTTCCCCAGACTTTTAACCATCCTCCTGCATAGAAACGGTAAATTTCAAAAGAAATCAACTTCCATAGTATTCTTTGAACAAAATCAACAACGAAACCTTTTTATCCAACGAGGAAATGGTAAAGTTACCATTTTGAAAAATAATCCTAATAAATGGTAGATTTATTCTTTTGGAAAAGTTGAAAATTTGAAGATAAAAAGGTAATATCTATAGAGAAATATAGATTCTTCGTGTCGAATATGAAAGTGACAAAAATGGCGGGAACCTGATATAATTATAAACATACCTATACAAGACTATGTTGATATGGAAAATCTTCATATATAGGATTTATCTATCCTTGAAATCATTCTAAACAACACATAAACTAAATTGCTCCTCTTCACTCAATTATCTTAACTTAATCAAACACTATTTCAAAGTACAAATGGAACATGAAGTACATAAAGTAACTATTATTCTGAAGATCTGATGTATCATTCTATGTATATACCTTCCTACACATATAGTTCTTGATCCTCAAACAAAGTTCACTGAATTATAACTTTGAATTTCTAATATCACTAAAATCCTGTCTTACATAACAATTTCAAAAAACAATAAATTAAATATGAAGCACAGAATGTATCTGTTATTCCAAACTACTATTCCAAACAACGCAATAACTTAAACAAATCTGAATACTAAACAAATGTCACTTCATTATAACTTAATGCTATTCTCCATGTGTCTTAATTTAACTGATCACTAAATTTTGTCTTTGATAACAATTTTGAATATACAAATTGTTATTTAGGAAAGACGATGTATTAATCTATCAACTAGATACGTGCACGTTTGACAATCATTTTGGACGACTCTGGTTGCTCCAGATTGTTGATCAACAACGAAGGTGATCAGATCGAGACGAAGTGTGATAATGTTTTGAAGAAGATGGAAACGTGATCGCGCGATAAACAACAGGATGAAACGTTGATCCGGCGTTGGTGGACTGGAAGGTACTGCACCGAAACACGCGGACCGATATAGCCCTCGGACAGGTAAATCAATATAGTTGCTACGGCATGCCTAACACGCAGGATCTCACGAGCGCGTGGTTCTACGTTAAGATCGACGGGGTCTCCTTCGCTAATTCGGTCAGATATTAAATATTGAAGGCATTTAATGGAATTTCAATTCCAATTCTTGGATCGATCTTAAGTCTTGAACAGCGGAGTCTGGGTCAATCGAGATCCAAACTTACAAAACATTTAAAATTAATTAATCTAAATTTAGATATATAATTTTTAAAGGAACAATGTAAAATTTAGAAAATAAAAATAATATGAAATATAACGTTATATTAAAATTCACCCTCCTAGGTTTGATATAATTAGATGATTGGAAAAGGGTCTCAGGTACCCGTAAATTGTCATCTTTTCTAATAAAAAAAATTTTCTAATAAAAGTAGTAGTAGTAATTAATTTATGAGGCATTTTTATTATCGCGGAAAGATCAAGAATTTTTATCTTTATTCGATATGCGAGCGACGATTTTAAAAGTGGATTTGCCAAAGGAAATGATCAGTTGACGTCCGGTTTCCGAACAAGATTCGATTGAAGGAAGCAGTAATTGGAATATTTCCATTGAAAAAACTGATCCACCAGCGGAAACCTTCAATGAAATTACGCAATTTAATGATTATAACAGACGCTCGTACTGGTTTTAATTAAATTGAGAAATTTCATTGAGTCAAACCAATTTAAATGAACTCTTTATAAATTTTTAAAAATGAATATTTCTATGTAAATTTGAACTGATGTCATCCTTTATCATATCAAATTCTTGAACTGAATATCAGATATTAAGTATAAACAGTAATTTTTCAGAAATAGAAGAATTACATAAGATAAAAACTATTTTCTAATCATAAAAACTGGTTTAATGTTTGCGAAATTCAAACGTCAACTGTGTAACGCGTTTTGTAAAATAATATGTTGATTTATTCATAATTCAAAAAAATCAACATTATTGATACTCGAGGCTACATATACGGATTCTATTACCTTCTTGCAAAACACGGTTTTTGCGTTTTGTTAACAGCAAACTGTGAAGGACAATCTGATGTTCATTTTCTAATTTAATTTACAATTAGATTTAATTATATTAATCATAAGAGTGAATGCAATAATATAAGTTATCTGATGAGGCCTTCTGACAGTATGAGTTTTTTGCCTTATCAATTCTTCTGATAAGTAAATCTCATTTTTATTTTTTTAATTTAATATAGATTTTAATGTAGCAATAATAAGAGTAAATCTATTATAGTAACAGTAAATGTGGCCTTCTCAGATAAATCGCAGAATGAAATACAAAGTTGGTATCTCTCGAATAAATCTATAGTATTAACATTCCTCTATATTTGCAGGTGGAAGGTTTCGAAACATCTTCGATACTGTCGAAGAGCTTTGTTATTCCAAGATCACGTCTGTTTACAGAAACACCGGTGAAAAGAACAAACTTAATTTTATTCAAAGAACTCTCAGTTATCTTTGGATTCCTGTTTCCATCGTGAATCGATGAATCGTGAGTGATAGAAGAGAATTGGGACGAATTGAATTCCACGAACAGAGTTATTTCAGATTCCTCTTCACTTCGTGTCTCGATTTATACACATTGTCAATACTTGCAAAATGCAATTATTTAAAATAATTATACTCCATGAAGTAATGTTTTGTCTATTATTCTGACAATATTTCATTACATATAATGAATTTCAACGATTCCATAATTTCCATAATTCCAAGGATTAGTATTTCTAAGTAAATAAATCAAAGAATTTCTAATGATATGGATAATGGATTTCTACAGAAATTCACATGGATGACGTAGCGGTCAAAGTGTTAATGCTTAACTAATCTTCTTTCAGATATATAAATTGCTAGAGTTGTAGTCGAATCGTCAGAATGCTAAGAATTCAGTTGCAGCACCGACTCTCACTATCGGGACAGGACAGGGGACAGAATGGTCACGCCGATCGGCCCTGCCCTACCCTATCCTGGCCCAATAATGCGAATCGGGAACGACTACATTTTCACGGGATTTTCCGATCCTATGGTGTCGATCTTCTGTCCTCGAAAATGACGAGCCTCGAATAAGTCCAATTCTCAATATCGGGACAGGACAGGGGACAAAATGTATTTGCCGATCGGCCCTGCCCTGCCCTATCCTGACCCAATAATGCGAACCGGGCATGATCCTTGAAGTTAAGATAGTCCAATTCATGATGTCCACTCATGAAATTGAATTTGAAGATGAAGTGCAAGGAGAAAGGTTGAAGAGGATTCTTCGGATTGTTCTAACACTAAAATGGAATGATTAGTTGGTTTATTTAACGCTTTAAGTATTATGCGCCATTAGTAACTTGTGTCTGTTACTTTGTGTTACGAGGTATTATTAAAAGACTCAGATGTGAGGAAGCTTTTAATTGTAGGTAAATATTTGTTTATTCACGCAAACGCAAAGATTAAAATATCCTAAGGCTTAGGCTATTAGTATACTAAATATACTAGGTAATGCGTTGTAAACTATATAGATAACACTCTCATATGCGAGTAACGTTGAAAATCTTAATAAAAAATATAAAATCCTGAATAAAGTGAAATATTAATTTACAAGGTCGAAAAATATTGTATTTTATATATAAAAAAAAAAAAATACAGTAAATAAATCATAAACTATATACTCCAAACGGTAATAGAGAAATACCAGTTCTTTGCCTCTCTGTTCCGTTACATAAATATTTATTTGAACAGCTGTGAACGATTAAAAGCTAAACAGACAATTTTAGCAATTGACTCACCGGTAGCTGAACCGGATGACGATCCCGCTTCGCCGATTACATTCGCCCCATGAGATTGTTTCACTCTTGCAACTCCGCTGGGTAACAACACGGCGTTTTTAGCCAGCAAACCAGTTGCCGATGTAGACTTCACATCTACGTTCTTCATCTTTTCCCGAATAATTTTGGCATCGTCTTTGCCTTCCTTTTTTTCGTCCGATTTCCCTTGTTCCTGAGCTGAACTCTTCTTCATCTTATCTACTGATTTTCCTCATGAAGAGCTTGAGATGGAACTTGTGATTTATGGTCTCGATAGGAACTGTGACATGATAGCGGTTGGAATCTAAAAGAAAAAAAAAAGAAATGAAATTTGAATTTGATTTCCAGCTGAATTGAATTTTATATTTTCCCGCTAATTTCTTGCAAAGCAAATTTCCGGAATTAATTTATGATCTTTTAATCAATTTTTGCTTCGAAAATATCTAAATTGATGTAATAAATCCTTAATCATCGATTATAACGATCGAAAATAACAGTTCGAAAGCATCATGGGAAATAAAAAAAGATGGCGGACAAACATGGCGGTCAAAAGGAACGGTTAAAAAAAAGAAACAACCTCGACAGTTTCGCATATTAAAAGCGAAAGTAACAGGAAAAAACAGTTACGTAAAGTGACTATAATAATTATGGGAAATATTCCGATGATGGTAGAATTAGTTTTCAAAATAAACACAAAAATAGCTTCCTAGAGGTGTATCTAAATTGCCGGAAGTCACTACTGTATGAGATTGATTGATAAATAGAATTTTATCACGGTCATTTAAATTTCTCATAAAGTAGCACACGAATAATGTGTATCATTAAGAAATAATGATTGTAAAAATTTAGAAAGTGAAACACGTAAGAGGATGCCAGATATTGGTATCACTTTCTCTTCGCATTTCATAAATAATAAGATTAAAACCCATTTCTTGGCGAAAGATACTTCCTTTTCGTAAAGTGTTTATAAAAATGATATAATATCGAAAAGATTACTTTCAACGCCACGTCCACTTTTCGAAAACGTCACGTGACCCTCAACAATTCGACACAAACAATCAAAAAACGTCTGGAATTATTTTTAAATGCTTACGCAGCCGGGTTCAAAGTTTTAATGTTATTAATATTCATGACCCTTGAAGAAAGTTCATTTATTCGTTTGATAAAAATAATGCAAAGAATTTAGTAGACGCGTGTGAATAAATTCACGTAAACAACGAGAAAACAACAAGGCACAGGAATAAGTAAATAAAATAAAAAGGGTAGACGATGAAAAATAAACCACGATAAAACGTTGAACCTACTTCGAATAAACCGATATCCGAGGTGCACCGAATTCTATTAAATAAACTGTCAACGGATGCAGAAAAAGTATACGATGACACGAGGTTAAAGACTTGAAACGACATGTCGGAAACAGAAACAGAAATGGAGTGAGACAGCTGATTTATGTTACGAAAGCTACGTGCAATATTGTGCGCAAAATAATACAGAACAATCGTTCCGTTATATTACATAAAATTTTGCAGAATTATCAGTTTACAGCAGTGTATGAAACATTGTGTTTGAATGAGTCATAACGTTTAACAAAATAAGACCACGTTAATTCCGCCTTAAAAGCAGCGTTGAACAACTAATACAGGGTACGCAATAAACGAACGATAATAAAACAATACTATCAGTAACAGTAACAATAAAATTAGCAAAAAATATGGAAACAAATAGTTATTTATTTTCCATAAAGTTCCAGCAGCAGACATTTACAAACAGTAGATAAATTAGCTACAGGGAAGGGTTCGCATTAAACCGGACGTACTCGTTCGAAAATAATCTATGAAGTTGCAGTTAAGAAGGATGAGACTCACTCCCATATGGAAATATTAATAAAACGATAATCAAAGTTAGCCGCGGGTGGGGAGCGAAACGAGGTGAAGAAACGGAATTGCTTGATTCCACGGCTACACCCGAATCATTTCTCGTCTCGAAACGAATCCTATAGTTCTTGACAAATCATTCGACGTATAGGATATTGTAAGAAAATTAGCTCCGAATCGTATAGTGAAAAACATGCGATTCGAGAACGATTGATTTCGCGAGACAATATCACGGCGCAAAGCCGCACGCTCGTGAGCTAACCTCAAAAGTGCGATCAGCAATCATGAGCCGCATGTCAGGTCGGAAAACGTAGGAGCCAATTTCACCGCACTATACCGCTACGCCGTTAACTCAGCACGAGACGCGGCCAATAATAAAATCACCAAGGATAATGAGCGTTCTTTGTAGAGTGATAAGGAAGCAAGTGGCCACAAAGTGACATTCACCCTATCGTATACACGCACGCGCGCACATTGATGCTATGCCCTCTCCCCTATTCCTTCGGCCCCTTCCCCCCCCGCTTGCGATTGAATCGACCTCTAGCGAGCTCTCGAGAATCAGTCATCGAGAGTCTTCGAATCGTTCCGAGTCTTTGCGTCGAAACAAAGTTATTTTAAAAGAAGTTTGAAAAAAAGATTAATAAAATAGGTAAACGAGTGAAGTAAAAGAACGTAGTATGGAGTCTGAGAAGTTATCGTTCATTGGGACATGTATTATGTTGCTATTTCTTCATCATGCATTTCTGTGTAACATCTTTTTCAAATCAATTTCTAGTGCCAGTAATCACTCTCACTTATAAAAAAAAAAATACATACTGATCGAATTGAGTAACCTCCTCCTTTTCGAAGTTGGTTAATAAAAAAAGAAAATACATTTACTGTAAACTTAACGCTTGATATATAAGTGTTGTATTGTAACTTACAACTTGTATTTGCAATTTCAAACCTTAACAATTATACCTATATAAGTTTGGTTTTAAATTTTACCTGTAAGAAAGGAACGATCGATACATCGAAACCTGTTGCCTGCATATGTAAACAGCTACCTAGAAGATAAAATACGGTCAAACATTAATCAACGTGTCGTTTAAAATTAACAGTACATGTATGTAGGTCTACAAGAAACAGCAATAATACTGATGTAATTATTAATGAAATGTTTTTGACTAATATTTACGTACGTCAAATAAAGGTCATCAACTGTGTATAAGAAAAGAAGTAAACATATCAAGTTATCGCTTATCGCTT